>NW_027518617.1:4215750-5621000 GCF_049243985.1 Paroedura picta
TTTAAATTTTTCTCTTACAGGTCTAACACGTCCGAAAAACCAATACAACGCCCATCCGGAACAATATATAAAGCTAAACGCACCGTTCACTGGGTACTTATCCGTACGAAAATCCCTATTGATTTACCTGTTTTTACAAGGAAATAAAATGTGAAAAAAATATTTCTACATCCCATGGCCTTTCCCAACCATTTAAATTTTTCTCTTACAGGTCTAACACTTCCGAAAAACCAATACAACGCCCACCCGGACCAATATATTAAGCTAAACGAACCGTTCACTGGGTACTTATCCGTACGAAAATCCCTATTGATTTACCTGTTTTTACAAGGAAATAAAATGTGAAAAAAATATTTCTACATTCCATGGCCCTTCCCAACCATTTAAATTTTTCTCTTACAGGTCTAACACGTCCGAAAAACCAATACAACGCCCATCCGGAACAATATATTAAGCTAAACGCACCGTTCACTGGGTACTTATCCGTACGAAAATCCCTATTGATTTACCTGTTTTTACAAGGAAATAAAATGTGAAAAAAATATTTCTACCTCCCATGGCCTTTCCCAACCATGTAAACTTTTCTCTTACAGGTCTAACACTTCCGAAAAACCAATACAATGCCCACCCGGAACAATATATAAAGCTAAATGAATCGTTCACTGGGTACTCATACGTACGAAAATCCCTATTGATTTACCTGTTTTTAAAAGGAAATAAAATGTGAGAAAAATGTTTCTACATCCCATGGCCTTTCCCAACCATTTAAATTTTTCTCTTACAGGGCTAACACTTCCGAAAAACCAATACAACGCCCACCCGGAACACTATATAAAGCTAAACGAACCGTTCATTGGGTACTTATCCGTATGAAAATCCCTATTGATTTACCTTTTTTTACAATGAAATAAAATGTGAAAAAAATATTTCTACATTCCATGGCCTTTCCCAACCATTTAAATTATTCTTTTACAGGGCTAACACTTCCGAAAAACCAATACAACGCCCACCCGGACCAATATATTAAGCTAAACGAACCGTTCACTGGGTACTCATACGTACGAAAATCCCTATTGATTTACCTGTTTTTACAAGGAAATAAAATGTAAAAAGAATATTTCTACATTCCATGGCCTTTCCCAACCATTTAAATTTTTCTCTTACAGGTCTAACACTTCCGAAAAACCAATACAACGCCCACCCGGAACAATATATAAAGCTAAACGAACCGTTCACTGGGTACTTATACTCACGAAAATCCCTATTGATTTACCTGTTTTTACAAGGAAATAAAATGTGAAAAAAATATTTCTACATCCCATGGCCCTTCCCAACCATTTAAATTTTTCTCTTACAGGTCTAACACGTCCGAAAAACCAATACAACGCCCACCCGGAACAATATATAAAGCTAAACGCACCGTTCACTGGGTACTTATCCGTATGAAAATCCCTATTGATTTACCTTTTTTTACAATGAAATAAAATGTGAAAACAATATTTCTATCTCCCATGGCCTTTCCCAACCATTTAAATTTTTCTCTTACAGGTCTAACACTTCCGAAAAACCAATTCAACGCCCACCCGGAACAATATATAAAGCTAAACGAGCCGTTCACTGGGTACTCATACGTACGAAAATCCCTATTGATTTACCTGTTTTTACAAGGAAATAAAATGTGAAAAAAATATTTCTACATCCCATGGCCCTTCCCAACCATTTAAATTTTTCTCTTACAGGTCTAACACGTCCGAAAAACCAATACAACGCCCACCCGGAACAATATATAAAGCTACACGAACCGTTCACTGGGTACTTATCCGTACGAAAATCCCTATTGATTCACCTGTTTTTACAAGGAAATAAAATGTGAAAAAAATATTTCTACATCCCATGGCCCTTCCCAACCATTTAAATTTTTCTCTTACAGGTCTAACACGTCCGAAAAACCAATACAACGCCCATCCGGAACAATATATAAAGCTAAACGCACCGTTCACTGGGTACTTATCCGTACGAAAATCCCTATTGATTAACCTGTTTTTACAAGGAAATAAAATGTGAAAAAAATATTTCTACATCCCATGGCCTTTCCCAACCATTTAAATTTTTCTCTTACAGGTCTAACACTTCCGAAAAACCAATACAACGCCCACCCGGACCAATATATTAAGCTAAACGAACCGTTCACTGGGTACTTATCCGTACGAAAATCCCTATTGATTTACCTGTTTTTACAAGGAAATAAAATGTGAAAAAAATATTTCTACATTCCATGGCCCTTCCCAACCATTTAAATTTTTCTCTTACAGGTCTAACACGTCCGAAAAACCAATACAACGCCCATCCGGAACAATATATTAAGCTAAACGCACCGTTCACTGGGTACTTATCCGTACGAAAATCCCTATTGATTTACCTGTTTTTACAAGGAAATAAAATGTGAAAACAATATTTCTACCTCCCATGGCCTTTCCCAACCATTTAAATTTTTCTCTTACAGGTCTAACACTTCCGAAAAACCAATACAACGCCCACCCGGAACAATATATAAAGCTAAACGAGCCGTTCACTGGGTACTCATACGTACGAAAATCCCTATAGATTTACCTGTTTTTAGAAGGAAATAAAATGTGAAAAAAATATTTCTACATCCCATGGCCTTTCCCAACCATTTAAACTTTTCTCTTACAGGTCTAACACTTCCGAAAAACCAATACAACGCCCACCCGGAACAATATATAAAGCTAAACGAATCGTTCACTGGGTACTCATACGTACGAAAATCCCTATTGATTTACCTGTTTTTAAAAGGAAATAAAATGTGAGAAAAAAGTTTCTACATCCCATGGCCTTTCCCAACCATTTAAATTTTTCTCTTACAGGGCTAACACTTCCGAAAAACCAATACAACGCCCACCCGGAACAATATATAAAGCTAAACGAACCGTTCACTGGGTACTTATACTCACGAAAATCCCTATTGATTTACCTGTTTTTACAAGGAAATAAAATGTGAAAAAAATATTTCTACATCCCATGGCCTTTCCAAACCATTTAAATTATTCTCTTACAGGGCTAACACTTCCGAAAAACCAATACAACGCCCACCCGGACCAATATATTAAGCTAAACGAACCGTTCACTGGGTACTTATCCGTACGAAAATCCCTATTGATTTACCTGTTTTTAGAAGGAAATAAAATGTGAAAAAAATATTTCTACATCCCATGGCCTTTCCCAACCATTTAAACTTTTCTCTTACAGGTCTAACACTTCCGAAAAACCAATACAATGCCCATCCGGAACAATATATAAAGCTAAACGAACCGTTCACTGGGTACTTATACTCACGAAAATCCCTATTGATTTACCTGTTTTTACAAGGAAATAAAATGTGAAAAAAATATTTCTACATCCCATGGCCTTTCCAAACCATTTAAATTATTCTCTTACAGGGCTAACACTTCCGAAAAACCAATACAACGCCCACCCGGACCAATATATTAAGCTAAACGAACCGTTCACTGGGTACTTATCCGTACGAAAATCCCTATTGATTTACCTGTTTTTAGAAGGAAATAAAATGTGAAAAAAATATTTCTACATCCCATGGCCTTTCCCAACCATTTAAACTTTTCTCTTACAGGTCTAACACTTCCGAAAAACCAATACAACGCCCACCCGGACCAATATATTAAGCTAAACGAACCGTTCACTGGGTACTTATCCGTACGAAAATCCCTATTGATTTACCTGTTTTTACAAGGAAATAAAATGTGAAAAAAATATTTCTACATTCCATGGCCCTTCCCAACCATTTAAATTTTTCTCTTACAGGTCTAACACGTCCGAAAAACCAATACAACGCCCATCCGGAACAATATATTAAGCTAAACGCACCGTTCACTGGGTACTTATCCGTACGAAAATCCCTATTGATTTACCTGTTTTTACAAGGAAATAAAATGTGAAAACAATATTTCTACCTCCCATGGCCTTTCCCAACCATTTAAATTTTTCTCTTACAGGTCTAACACTTCCGAAAAACCAATACAACGCCCACCCGGAACAATATATAAAGCTAAACGAGCCGTTCACTGGGTACTCATACGTACGAAAATCCCTATAGATTTACCTGTTTTTAGAAGGAAATAAAATGTGAAAAAAATATTTCTACATCCCATGGCCTTTCCCAACCATTTAAACTTTTCTCTTACAGGTCTAACACTTCCGAAAAACCAATACAACGCCCACCCGGAACAATATATAAAGCTAAACGAATCGTTCACTGGGTACTCATACGTACGAAAATCCCTATTGATTTACCTGTTTTTAAAAGGAAATAAAATGTGAGAAAAAAGTTTCTACATCCCATGGCCTTTCCCAACCATTTAAATTTTTCTCTTACAGGGCTAACACTTCCGAAAAACCAATACAACGCCCACCCGGAACAATATATAAAGCTAAACGAACCGTTCACTGGGTACTTATACTCACGAAAATCCCTATTGATTTACCTGTTTTTACAAGGAAATAAAATGTGAAAAAAATATTTCTACATCCCATGGCCTTTCCAAACCATTTAAATTATTCTCTTACAGGGCTAACACTTCCGAAAAACCAATACAACGCCCACCCGGACCAATATATTAAGCTAAACGAACCGTTCACTGGGTACTTATCCGTACGAAAATCCCTATTGATTTACCTGTTTTTAGAAGGAAATAAAATGTGAAAAAAATATTTCTACATCCCATGGCCTTTCCCAACCATTTAAACTTTTCTCTTACAGGTCTAACACTTCCGAAAAACCAATACAATGCCCATCCGGAACAATATATAAAGCTAAACGAACCGTTCACTGGGTACTTATACTCACGAAAATCCCTATTGATTTACCTGTTTTTACAAGGAAATAAAATGTGAAAAAAATATTTCTACATCCCATGGCCTTTCCAAACCATTTAAATTATTCTCTTACAGGGCTAACACTTCCGAAAAACCAATACAACGCCCACCCGGACCAATATATTAAGCTAAACGAACCGTTCACTGGGTACTTATCCGTACGAAAATCCCTATTGATTTACCTGTTTTTAGAAGGAAATAAAATGTGAAAAAAATATTTCTACATCCCATGGCCTTTCCCAACCATTTAAACTTTTCTCTTACAGGTCTAACACTTCCGAAAAACCAATACAATGCCCACCCGGAACAATATATAAAGCTAAACGAATCGTTCACTGGGTACTCATACGTACGAAAATCCCTATTGATTTACCTGTTTTTAAAAGGAAATAAAATGTGAGAAAAATGTTTCTACATCCCATGGCCTTTCCCAACCATTTAAATTTTTCTCTTACAGGGCTAACACTTCCGAAAAACCAATACAACGCCCACCCGGAACACTATATAAAGCTAAACGAACCGTTCATTGGGTACTTATACTCTCGAAAATCCCTATTGATTTACCTGTTTTACAAGGAAATAAAATGTGAAAAAAATATTTCTACATTCCATGGCCTTTCCCAACCATTTAAATTATTCTCTTACAGGGCTAACACTTCCGAAAAACCAATACAACGCCCACCCGGACCAATATATTAAGCTAAACGAACCGTTCACTGGGTACTCATACGTACGAAAATCCCTATTGATTTACCTGTTTTTACAAGGAAATAAAATGTGAAAAGAATATTTCTACATTCCATGGCCTTTCCCAACCATTTAAATTTTTCTCTTACAGGTCTAACACTTCCGAAAAACCAATACAACGCCCACCCGGAACAATATATAAAGCTAAACGAACCGTTCACTGGGTACTTATACTCACGAAAATCCCTATTGATTTACCTGTTTTTACAAGGAAATAAAATGTGAAAAAAATATTTCTACATCCCATGGCCCTTCCCAACCATTTAAATTTTTCTCTTACCGGTCTAACACGTCCGAAAAACCAATACAACGCCCATCCGGAACAATATATAAAGCTAAACGCACCGTTCACTGGGTACTTATCCGTATGAAAATCCCTATTGATTTACCTGTTTTTACAATGAAATAAAATGTGAAAACAATATTTCTACCTCCCATGGCCTTTCCCAACCATTTAAATTTTTCTCTTACAGGTCTAACACTTCCGAAAAACCAATACAACGCCCACCCGGAACAATATATAAAGCTAAACGAGCCGTTCACTGGGTACTCATACGTACGAAAATCCCTATTGATTTACCTGTTTTTACAAGGAAATAAAATGTGAAAAAAATATTTCTACATCCCATGGCCCTTCCCAACCATTTAAATTTTTCTCTTACAGGTCTAACACGTCCGAAAAACCAATACAACGCCCACCCGGAACAATATATAAAGCTACACGAACCGTTCACTGGGTACTTATCCGTACGAAAATCCCTATTGATTCACCTGTTTTTACAAGGAAATAAAATGTGAAAAAAATATTTCTACATCCCATGGCCCTTCCCAACCATTTAAATTTTTCTCTTACAGGTCTAACACGTCCGAAAAACCAATACAACGCCCACCCGGAACAATATATAAAGCTACACGAACCGTTCACTGGGTACTTATCCGTACGAAAATCCCTATTGATTCACCTGTTTTTACAAGGAAATAAAATGTGAAAAAAATATTTCTACATCCCATGGCCCTTCCCAACCATTTAAATTTTTCTCTTACAGGTCTAACACGTCCGAAAAACCAATACAACGCCCATCCGGAACAATATATAAAGCTAAACGCACCGTTCACTGGGTACTTATCCGTACGAAAATCCCTATTGATTTACCTGTTTTTACAAGGAAATAAAATGTGAAAACAATATTTCTACATCCCATGGCCTTTCCCAACCATTTAAATTTTTCTCTTACAGGTCTAACACTTCCGAAAAACCAATACAACGCCCACCCGGACCAATATATTAAGCTAAACGAACCGTTCACTGGGTACTTATCCGTACGAAAATCCCTATTGATTTACCTGTTTTTACAAGGAAATAAAATGTGAAAAAAATATTTCTACATTCCATGGCCCTTCCCAACCATTTAAATTTTTCTCTTACAGGTCTAACACGTCCGAAAAACCAATACAACGCCCATCCGGAACAATATATAAAGCTAAACGCACCGTTCACTGGGTACTTATCCGTACGAAAATCCCTATTGATTTACCTGTTTTTACAAGGAAATAAAATGTGAAAACAATATTTCTACCTCCCATGGCCTTTCCCAACCATTTAAATTTTTCTCTTACAGGTCTAACACTTCCGAAAAACCAATACAACGCCCACCCGGAACAATATATAAAGGTAAACGAGCCGTTCACTGGGTACTCATACGTACGAAAATCCCTATAGATTTACCTGTTTTTAGAAGGAAATAAAATGTGAAAAAAATATTTCTACATCCCATGGCCTTTCCCAACCATTTAAACTTTTCTCTTACAGGTCTAACACTTCCGAAAAACCAATACAACGCCCACCCGGAACAATATATAAAGCTAAACGAATCGTTCACTGGGTACTCATACGTACGAAAATCCCTATTGATATACCTGTTTTTAAAAGGAAATAAAATGTGAGAAAAATGTTTCTACATCCCATGGCCTTTCCCAACCATTTAAATTTTTCTCTTACAGGGCTAACACTTCCGAAAAACCAATACAACGCCCACCCGGAACAATATATAAAGCTAAACGAACCGTTCACTGGGTACTTATACTCACGAAAATCCCTATTGATTTACCTGTTTTTACAAGGAAATAAAATGTGAAAAAAATATTTCTACATCCCATGGCCTTTCCAAACCATTTAAATTATTCTCTTACAGGGCTAACACTTCCGAAAAACCAATACAACGCCCACCCGGACCAATATATTAAGCTAAACGAACCGTTCACTGGGTACTTATCCGTACGAAAATCCCTATTGATTTACCTGTTTTTACAAGGAAATAAAATGTGAAAACAATATTTCTACATCCCATGGCCTTTCCCAACCATTTAAATTTTTCTCTTACAAGACTAACACTTCCGAAAAACCCATACAACGCCCACCCGGAACAATATAAAAAGCTAAACGAACCGTTCACTGGGTACTCATACGTACGAAAATCCCTATTGATTTACCTGTTTTTACAAGGAAATAAAATGTGAAAAAAATGTTTCTACATCCCATGGCCTTTCCCAACCATTTAAATTTTTCTCTTACAGGGCTAACACTTCTGAAAAACCAATACAACGCCCACCCGGAACACTATATAAAGCTAAACGAACCGTTCACTGGGTACTTATATGCACGAAAATCCCTATTGATTTACCTGTTTTTACAAGGAAATAAAATGTGAAAAGAATATTTCTACATCCCATGGCCTTTCCCAACCATTTAAATTTTTCTCTTACAGGTCTAACACTTTCGAAAAACCAATACAACGCCCACCCGGAACAATATATAAAGCTAAACGAACCGTTCACTGGGTACTCATACGTACGAAAATCCCTATTGATTTACCTGTTTTTACAAGGAAATAAAATGTGAAAAAAATGTTTCTACATCCCATGGCCTTTCCCAACCATTTAAATTTTTCTCTTACAGGGCTAACACTTCCGAAAAACCAATACAACGCCCACCCGGAACAATATAGAAAGCTAAACGAACCGTTTACTGGGTACCTATCCGTACGAAAATCCCTATTGATTTACCTGTTTTTAAAAGGAAATAAAATGTGAAAAAAATATTTCTACATCCCGTGGCCTTTCCCAACCATTTAAATTTTTCTCTTAGAGGTCTAACACTTCCGAAAAACCAATACAACGCCCACCCGGAACAATATATAAAGCTAAACGAACCGTTCACTGGGTACTTATCCATACGAAAATCCCGATTGATTTACCTATTTTTAAAAGGAAATAAAATGTGAAAAAAATGTTTCTACATCCCATGGCCTTTCCCAACCATTTAAATTTTTCTCTTACAGGGCTAACACTTCCGAAAAACCAATACAACGCCCACCCGGAACACTATATAAAGCTAAACGAACCGTTCACTGGGTACTTATACGCACGAAAATCCCTATAGATTTACCTGTTTTTACAAGGAAATAAAATGTGAAAAAAATATTTCTACATTCCATGGCCTTTCCCAACCATTTAAATTATTCTCTTACAGGGCTAACACTTCCGAAAAACCAATACAACGCCCACCCGGACCAATATATTAAGCTAAACGAACCGTTCACTGGGTACTTATCCGTACGAAAATCCCTATTGATTTTCCTGTTTTTACAAGGAAATAAAATGTGAAAACAATTTTCTACATCCCATGGACTTTCCCAAGCATTTAAATTTTTCTCTTACAGGTCTAACACGTCCGAAAAACCAATACAATGCCCACCCGGAACACTATATAAAGCTAAACGAACCGTTCACTGGGTACTCATACGTACCAAAATCCCTATTGATTTACCTGTTTTTACAAGGAAATAAAATGTGAAAAAAATATTTCTACATCCCATGGCCCTTCCCAACCATTTAAATTTTTCTCTTACAGGTCTAACACGTCCGAAAAACCAATACAACGCCCACCCGGAACAATATATAAAGCTAAACGAACCGTTCACTGGGTACTTATCCTTACGAAAATCCCTATAGATTTACCTGTTTTTAGAAGGAAATAAAATGTGAAAACAATATTTCTACATCCCATGGCCTTTCCCAACCGTTTAAATTTTTCTTTTACAGGTCTAACACTTCCGAAAAACCAATACAACGCCCACCCGGAACAATATATAAAGCTAAACGAACCGTTCACTGGGTACTTATCCGTACGAAAATCCCTATTGATTTACCTGTTTTTACAAGGAAATAAAATGTGAAAACAATATTTCTACATCCCATGGCCTTTCCCAACCATTTAAATTTTTCTCTTACAGGTCTAACACTTCCGAAAAACCAATACAACGCCCAACCGGAACAATATATAAAGCTAAACGAACCGTTCACTGGGTACTTATCCGTACGAAAATCCCTATAGATTTACCTGTTTTTACAAGGAAATAAAATGTGAAAACAATATTTCTACATCCCATGGCCTTTCCCAACCATTTAAATTTTTCTCTTACACGTCTAACACTTCCGAAAAACCAATACAACGCCCAACCGGAACAATATATAAAGCTAAACGAACCGTTCACTGGGTTCGTATCCGTACGAAAATCCCTAATGATTTACCTGTTTTTACAAGGAAATAAAATGTGAAAACAATATTTCTACATCCCATGGCCTTTCCCAACCATTTAAATTTTTCTCTTACAGGTCTAACACTTCCGAAAAACCAATACAACGCCCACCCGGAACAATATATAAAGCTAAACGAACCGTTCACTGGGTACTTATCCGTACGAAAATCCCTAATGATTTACCTGTTTTTACAAGGAAATAAAATGTGAAAACAATATTTCTACATCCCATGGCCTTTCCCAACCATTTAAATTTTTCTCTTACAGGTCTAACACTTCCGAAAAACCAATACAACGCCCACCCGGAACAATATATAAAGCTAAACGAACCGTTCACTGGGTACTTATCCGTACGAAAATCCCTATTGATTTACCTGTTTTTACAAGGAAATAAAATTTGAAAAATATATTTCTACATCCCATGGCCCTTCCCAACCATTTAAATTTTTCTCTTACAGGTCTAACACGTCCGAAAAATCAATACAACGCCCATCCGGAACAATATATAAAGCTAAACGCACCGTTCACTGGGTACTTATCCGTATGAAAATCCCTATTGATTTACCTGTTTTTACAAGGAAATAAAATGTGAAAACAATATTTCTACATCCCATGGCCTTTCCCAACCATTTAAATTTTTCTCTTACAGGTCTAACACTTCCGAAAAACCAATACAACGCCCACCCGGAACAATATATAAAACTAAACGAACCGTTCACTGGGTACTTATCCTTACAAAAATCCGTATAGATTTACCTGTTTTTAGAAGGAAATAAAATGTGAAAACAATATTTCTACATCCCATGGCCTTTCCCAACCATTTAAATTTTTCTCTTACAGGTCTAACACTTCCGAAAAACCAATACAACGCCCACCCGGAACAATATATAAAGCTAAACGAACCGTTCACTGGGTACTTATCCGTACGAAAATCCCTATTGATTTACCTGTTTTTACAAGGAAATAAAATGTGAAAACAATATTTCTACATCCCATGGCCTTTCCCAACCATTTAAATTTTTCTCTTACAGGTCTAACACTTCCGAAAAACCAATACAACGCCCACCCGGAACAATATATAAAGCTAAACGAACCGTTCACTGGGTACTTATCCGTACGAAAATCCCTATTGATTTACCTCTTTTTACAAGGAAATAAAATGTGAAAAAAATATTTCTACATCCCATGGCCTTTCCCAACCATTTAAATTTTTCTCTTACAAGTCTAACACTTCCGAAAAACCAATACAACACGCACCCAGAACAATATATAAAGCTAAACGAACCGTTAACTGGGTACTTATCCGTACGAAAATCCCTATAGATTTACCAGTTTTTACAAGGAAATAAAATGTGAAAAAAATATTTCTACATCCCATGGCCTTTCCCAACCATTTAAATTTTTCTCTTACAGGGCTAACACTTCCGAAAAACCAATACAACGCCCACCCGGAACACTATATAAAGCTAAACGAACCGTTCACTGGGTACTTATACGCACGAAAATCCCTATTGATTTACCTGTTTTTACAAGGAAATAAAATGTGAAAAAAATATTTCTACATCCCATGGCCCTTCCCAACCATTTAAATTTTTCTCTTACAGGTCTAACACGTCCGAAAAACCAATACAACGCCCACCCGGAACAATATATAAAGCTAAACGAACCGTTCACTGGGTACTTATCCTTACGAAAATCCCTATAGATTTATCTGTTTTTAGAAGGAAATAAAATGTGAAAACAATATTTCTACATCCCATGGCCTTTCCCAACCATTTAAATTTTTCTCTTACAGGTCTAACATGTCCGAAAAACCAATACAAGTCCCACCCGGAACAATATATAAAGCTAAACGAACCGTTCACTGGGTACTTATCCGTACGAAAATCCCTATTGATTTACCTGTTTTTACAAGGAAATAAAATGTGAAAACAATATTTCTACATCCCATGGCCTTTCCCAACCATTTAAATTTTTCTCTTACAGGTCTAACACTTCCGAAAAACCAATACAACGCCCACCCGGAACAATATATAAAGCTAAACGAACCGTTCACTGGGTACTTATCCGTACGAAAATCCCTATAGATTTACCTGTTTTTACAAGGAAATAAAATGTGAAAAATATATTTCTACATCCCATGGCCTTTCCCAACCATTTAAATTTTTCTCTTACAGGTCTAACACTTCCGAAAAACCAATACAACGCTCACCCGGAACAATATATAAAGCTAAACGAACCGTTCACTGGGTACTCATACGTACGAAAATCCCTATTGATTTACCTGTTTTTACAAGGAAATAAAATGTGAAAAAAATATTTCTACATCCCATGGCCCTTCCCAACCATTTAAATTTTTCTCTTACAGGTCTAACACGTCCGAAAAATCAATACAACGCCCACCCGGAACAATATATAAAGCTAAACGAACCGTTCACTGGGTACTCATACGTACGAAAATCCCTATTGATTTACCTGTTTTTAGAAGGAAATAAAATGTGAAAAAAATATTTCTACATCCCATGGACTTTCCCAACCATTTAAATTTTTCTCTTACAGGTCTAACACTTCCGAAAAACCAATACAACGCTCACCCGGAACAATATATAAAGCTAAACGAACCGTTCACTGGGTACTCATACGTACGAAAATCCCTATTGATTTACCTGTTTTTACAAGGAAATAAAATGTGAAAAAAATATTTCTACATCCCATTGCCCTTCCCAACCATTTAAATTTTTCTCTTACAGGTCTAACACGTCCGAAAAATCAATACAACGCCCACCCGGAACAATATATAAAGCTAAACGAACCGTTCACTGGGTACTCATACGTACGAAAATCCCTATTGATTTACCTGTTTTTAGAAAGAAATAAAATGTGAAAACAATATTTCTACATCCCATGGCCTTTCCCAACCATTTAAATTTTTCTCTTACAGGTCTAACACTTCCGAAAAACCAATACAACGCCCACCCGGAACAATATATAAAGCTAAACGAACCGTTCACTGGGTACTTATCCGTACGAAAATCCCTAATGATTTACCTGTTTTTACAAGGAAATAAAATGTGAAAACAATATTTCTACATCCCATGGCCTTTCCCAACCATTTAAATTTTTCTCTTACAGGTCTAACACTTCCGAAAAACCAATACAACGCCCACCCGGAACAATACATAAAGCTAAACGAACCGTTCACTGGGTACTTATCCGTACGAAAATCCCTATTGATTTACCTGTTTTTACAAGGAAATAAAATTTGAAAAATATATTTCTACATCCCATGGCCCTTCCCAACCATTTAACTTTTTCTCTTACAGGTCTAACACGTCCGAAAAATCAATACAACGCCCATCCGGAACAATATATAAAGCTAAACGCACCGTTCACTGGGTACTTATCCGTATGAAAATCCCTATTGATTTACCTGTTTTTACAAGGAAATAAAATGTGAAAACAATATTTCTACATCCCATGGCCTTTCCCAACCATTTAAATTTTTCTCTTACAGGTCTAACACTTCCGAAAAACCAATACAACGCCCACCCGGAACAATATATAAAGCTAAACGAACCGTTCACTGGGTACTTATCCTTACAAAAATCCGTATAGATTTACCTGTTTTTAGAAGGAAATAAAATGTGAAAACAATATTTCTACATCCCATGGCCTTTCCCAACCATTTAAATTTTTCTCTTACAGGTCTAACACTTCCGAAAAACCAATACAACGCCCACCCGGAACAATATATAAAGCTAAACGAACCGTTCACTGGGTACTTATCCGTACGAAAATCCCTATTGATTTACCTGTTTTTACAAGTTAATAAAATGTGAAAACAATATTTCTACATCCCATGGCCTTTCCCAACCATTTAAATTTTTCTCTTACAGGTCTAACACTTCCGAAAAACCAATACAACGCCCACCCGGAACAATATATAAAGCTAAACGAACCGTTCACTGGGCACTTATCCGTACGAAAATCCCTATTGATTTACCTCTTTTTACAAGGAAATAAAATGTGAAAAAAATATTTCTACATCCCATGGCCTTTCCCAACCATTTAAATTTTTCTCTTACAAGTCTAACACTTCCGAAAAACCAATACAACACGCACCCAGAACAATATATAAAGCTAAACGAACCGTTAACTGGGTACTTATCCGTACGAAAATCCCTATAGATTTACCAGTTTTTACAAGGAAATAAAATGTGAAAAAAATATTTCTACATCCCATGGCCTTTCCCAACCATTTAAATTTTTCTCTTACAGGGCTAACACTTCCGAAAAACCAATACAACGCCCACCCGGAACACTATATAAAGCTAAACGAACCATTCACTGGGTACTTATACGCACGAAAATCCCTATTGATTTACCTGTTTTTACAAGGAAATAAAATGTGAAAACAATATTTCTACATCCCATGGCCCTTCCCAACCATTTAAATTTTTCTCTTACAGGTCTAACACGTCCGAAAAACCAATACAACGCCCACCCGGAACAATATATAAAGCTAAACGAACCGTTCACTGGGTACTTATCCTTACGAAAATCCCTATAGATTTATCTGTTTTTAGAAGGAAATAAAATGTGAAAACAATATTTCTACATACCATGGCCTTTCCCAACCATTTAAATTTTTCTCTTACAGGTCTAACACTTCCGAAAAACCAATACAACGCCCACCCGGAACAATATATAAAGCTAAACGAACCGTTCACTGGGTACTTATCCGTACGAAAATCCCTATTGATTTACCTGTTTTTACAAGGAAATAAAATGTGAAAACAATATTTCTACATCCCATGGCCTTTCCCAACCATTTAAATTTTTCTCTTACAGGTCTAACACTTCCGAAAAACCAATACAACGCCCACCCGGAACAATATATAAAGCTAAACGAACCGTTCACTGGGTACTTATCCGTACGAAAATCCCTATAGATTTACCTGTTTTTACAAGGAAATAAAATGTGAAAAATATATTTCTACATCCCATGGCCTTTCCCAACCATTTAAATTTTTCTCTTACAGGTCTAACACTTCCGAAAAACCAATACAACGCTCACCCGGAACAATATATAAAGCTAAACGAACCGTTCACTGGGTACTCATACGTACGAAAATCCCTATTGATTTACCTGTTTTTACAAGGAAATAAAATGTGAAAAAAATATTTCTACATCCCATGGCCCTTCCCAACCATTTAAATTTTTCTCTTACAGGTCTAACACGTCCGAAAAATCAATACAACGCCCACCCGGAACAATATATAAAGCTAAACGAACCGTTCACTGGGTACTCATACGTACGAAAATCCCTATTGATTTACCTGTTTTTAGAAGGAAATAAAATGTGAAAAAAATATTTCTACATCCCATGGACTTTCCCAACCATTTAAATTTTTCTCTTACAGGTCTAACACTTCCTAAAAACCAATACAACGCTCACCCGGAACAATATATAAAGCTAAACGAACCGTTCACTGGGTACTCATACGTACGAAAATCCCTATTGATTTACCTGTTTTTACAAGGAAATAAAATGTGAAAAAAATATTTCTACATCCCATTGCCCTTCCCAACCATTTAAATTTTTCTCTTACAGGTCTAACACGTCCGAAAAATCAATACAACGCCCACCCGGAACAATATATAAAGCTAAACGAACCGTTCACTGGGTACTCATACGTACGAAAATCCCTATTGATTTACCTGTTTTTAGAAGTAAATAAAATGTGAAAAAAATATTTCTACATCCCATGGACTTTCCCAACCATTTAAATTTTTCTCTTACAGGTCTAACACTTCCGAAAAACCAATACAACGCCCACCCGGAACAATATATAAAGCTAAACGAACCGTTCACTGGGTACTCATACGTACGAAAATCCCTATTGATTTACCTGTTTTTAAAAGGAAATAAAATGTGAAAAAAATGATTCTACATCCCATGGCCTTTCCCAACCATTTAAATTTTTCTCTTACAGGGCTAACACTTCCGAAAAACCAATACAGCGCCCAACCGGAACACTATATCAAGCTAAACAAACCGTTCACTGGGTACTTATACGCACGAAAATCCCTATTGATTTACCTGTTTTTACAAGGAAATAAAATGTGAAAAAAATATTTCTACATTCCATGGCCTTTCCCAACCATTTAAATTATTCTCTTACAGGGCTAACACTTCCGAAAAACCAATACAACGCCCACCCGGACCAATATATTAAGCTAAACGAACCGTTCACTGGGTACTTATCTGTACGAAAATCCCTATTGATTTACCTGTTTTTACAAGGAAATAAAATGTGAAAACAATATTTCTACATCCCATGGCCTTTCCCAACCATGTAAATTTTTCTCTTACAAGTCTAACACGTCCGAAAAACCAATACAACGCCCACCCTTAACAATATATAAAGCTAAACGAACCGTTCACTGGGTACTTATCCGTACGAAAATCCCTATTGATTTACCTGTTTTTACAAGGAAATAAAATGTGAAAAAAATATTTCTACATCCCATGGCCTTTCCCAACCATTGAAATTTTTCTCTTACAAGTCTAACACTTCCGAAAAACCCATACAACGCCCACCCGGAACAATATATAAAGCTAAACGAACCGTTCACTGGGTACTTATCCGTACGAAAATCCCTATAGATTTACCTGTTTTTACAAGGAAATAAAATGTGAAAAAAATATTTCTACATCCCATGGCCTTTCCCAACCATTTAAATTTTTCTCTTACAGGTCTAACACTTCCGAAAAACCAATACAACGCTCACCCGGAACAATATATAAAGCTAAACGAACCGTTCACTGGGTACTCATACGTACGAAAATCCCTATTGATTTACCTGTTTTTACAAGGAAATAAAATGTGAAAAAAATATTTCTACATCCCATGGCCTTTCCCAACCATTTAAATTATTCTCTTACAAGTCTAACACTTCCGAAAAACCAATACAACACGCACCCAGAACAATATATAAAGCTAAACGAACCGTTCACTGGGTACTTATCCGTACGAAAATCCCTATTGATTTACCTGTTTTTACAAGGAAATAAAATGTGAAAAAAATATTTCTACATCCCATGGCCTTTCCCAACCATTTAAATTTTTCTCTTACAGGTCTAACACTTCCGAAAAACCAATACAACGCTCACCCGGAACAATATATAAAGCTAAACGAACCGTTCACTGGGTACTCATACGTACGAAAATCCCTATTGATTTACCTGTTTTTACAAGGAAGTAAAATGTGAAAAAAATATTTCTACATCCCATGGCCCTTCCCAACCATTTAAATTTTTCTCTTACAGGTCTAACACGTCCGAAAAATCAATACAACGCCCATCCGGAACAATATATAAAGCTAAACGCACCGTTCACTGGGTACTTATCCGTATGAAAATCCCTATTGATTTACCTGTTTTTACAAGGAAATAAAATGTGAAAACAATATTTCTACATCCCATGGCCTTTCCCAACCATTTAAATTTTTCTCTTACAGGTCTAACACTTCCGAAAAACCAATACAACGCCCACCCGGAACAATATATAAAGCTAAACGAACCGTTCACTGGGTACTTATCCTTACAAAAATCTGTATAGATTTACCTGTTTTTAGAAGGAAATAAAATGTGAAAACAATATTTCTACATCCCATGGCCTTTCCCAACCATTTAAATTTTTCTCTTACAGGTCTAACACTTCCGAAAAACCAATACAACGCCACCCGGAACAATATATAAAGCTAAACGAACCGTTCACTGGGTACTTATCCGTACGAAAATCCATATTGATTTACCTGTTTTTACAAGGAAATAAAATGTGAAAACAATATTTCTACACACCATGGCCTTTCCCAACCATTTAAATTTTTCTCTTACAGGTCTAACACTTCCGAAAAACCAATACAACGCCCACCCGGAACAATATATAAAGCTAAACGAACCGTTCACTGGGTACTTATCCGTACGAAAATCCCTATTGATTTACCTGTTTTTACAAGGAAATAAAATGTGAAAAAAATATTTCTACATCCCATGGCCTTTCCCAACCATTTAAATTTTTCTCTTACAAGTCTAACACTTCTGAAAAACCAATACAACACGCACCCAGAACAATATATAAAGCTAAACGAACCGTTCACTGGGTACTTATACGCACGAAAATCCCTATTGATTTACCTTTTTTTACAAGGAATTAAAATGTGAAAAAAATATTTCTACATCCCATGGCCATTCCCAACCATTTAAATTTTTCTCTTACAGGTCTAACACTTCCGAAAAACCAATACAACGCCCACCCGGAACAATATATAAAGCTAAACGAACCGTTCACTGGGTACTCATACGTACGAAAATCCCTATTGATTTACCTGTTTTTACAAGGAAATAAAATGTGAAAAAAATATTTCTACATCCCATGGCCCTTCCCAACCATTTAAATTTTTCTCTTACAGGTCTAACACGTCCGAAAAACCAATACAACGCCCACCCGGAACAATATATAAAGCTAAACGAACCGTTCACTGGGTACTTATCCTTACGAAAATCCCTATAGATTTACCTGTTTTTAGAAGGAAATAAAATGTGGAAAAAAATATTTCTACATCCCATGGCCTTTCCCAACCATTTAAATTTTTCTCTTACACGTCTAACACTTCCGAAAAACCAATACAACGCCCACCCGGAACAATATATAAAGCTAAACGAACCGTTCACTGGGTACTTATCCTTACAAAAATCCGTATAGATTTACCTGTTTTTAGAAGGAAATAAAATGTGAAAACAATATTTCTACATCCCATGGCCTTTCCCAACCATTTAAATTTTTCTCTTACAGGTCTAACACTTCCGAAAAACCAATACAACGCCCACCCGGAACAATATATAAAGCTAAACGAACCGTTCACTGGGTACTTATCCGTACACAAATCCCTATTGATTTACCTCTTTTTACAAGGAAATAAAATGTGAAAAAAATATTTCTACATCCCATGGCCTTTCCCAACCATTTAAATTTTTCTCTTACAAGTCTAACACTTCCGAAAAACCAATACAACACGGACCCAGAACAATATATAAAGCTAAACGAACCGTTCACTGGGTACTTATCCGTACGAAAATCCCTATAGATTTACCTGTTTTTACAAGGAAATAAAATGTGAAAAAAATATTTCTACATCCCATGGCCTTTCCCAACCATTTAAATTTTTCTCTTACAGGGCTAACACTTCCGAAAAACCAATACAACGCCCACCCGGAACACTATATAAAGCTAAACGAACCGTTCACTGGGTACTTATACGCACGAAAATCCCTATTGATTTACCTGTTTTTACAAGGAAATAAAATGTGAAAAAAATATTTCTACATCCCATGGCCATTCCCAACCATTTAAATTTTTCTCTTACAGGTCTAACACTTCCGAAAAACCTATACAACGCCCACCCGGAACAATATATAAAGCTAAACGAACCGTTCACTGGGTACTCATACGTACGAAAATCCCTATTGATTTACCTGTTTTTACAAGGAAATAAAATGTGAAAAAAATATTTCTACATCCCATGGCCCTTCCCAACCATTTAAATTTTTCTCTTACAGGTCTAACACGTCCGAAAAACCAATACAACGCCCACCCGAAACAATATATAAAGCTAAACGAACCGTTCACTGGGTACTTATCCTTACGAAAATCCCTATAGATTTACCTGTTTTTAGAAGGAAATAAAATGTGAAAACAATATTTCTACATCCCATGGCCTTTCCCAACCATTTAAATTTTTCTCTTACAGGTCTAACACTTCCGAAAAACCAATACAACGCCCACCCGGAACAATATATAAAGCTAAACGAACCGTTCACTGGGTACTTATCCGTACGAAAATCCCTATTGATTTACCTGTTTTTACAAGGAAATAAAATGTGAAAAAAATATTTCTACATCCCATGGCCTTTCCCAACCATTTAAATTTTTCTCTTACAAGTCTAACACTTCCGAAAAACCAATACAACACGCACCCAGAACAATATATAAAGCTAAACGAACCGTTCACTGGGTACTTATCCGTACGAAAATCCCTATTGATTTACCTGTTTTTACAAGGAAATAAAATGTGGAAAAAAATATTTCTACATCCCATGGCCTTTCCCAACCATTTAAATTTTTCTCTTACACGTCTAACACTTCCGAAAAACCAATACAACGCCCATCCGGAACAATATATAAAGCTAAACGAACCGTTCACTGGGTACTTATCCGTACGAAAATCCCTATAGATTTACCTGTTTTTAGAAGGAAATAAAATGTGAAAACAATATTTCTACATCCCATGGCCTTTCCCAACCATTTAAATTTTTCTCTTACAGGTCTAACACTTCCGAAAAACCAATACAACGCCCACCCGGAACAATATATAAAGCTAAACGAACCGTTCACTGGGTACTTATCCGTACGAAAATCCCTATTGATTTACCTGTTTTTACAAGGAAATAACATGTGAAAACAATATTTCTACATCCCATGGCCTTTCCCAACCATTTAAATTTTTCTCTTACAGGTCTAACACTTCCGAAAAACCAATACAACGCCCACCCGGAACAATATATAAAGCTAAACGAACCGTTCACTGGGTACTTATCCGTACGAAAATCCCTATTGATTTACCTCTTTTTACAAGGAAATAAAATGTGAAAAAAATATTTCTACATCCCATGGCCTTTCCCAACCATTTAAATTTTTCTCTTACAAGTCTAACACTTCCGAAAAACCAATACAACACGGACCCAGAACAATATATAAAGCTAAACGAACCGTTCACTGGGTACTTATCCGTACGAAAATCCCTATAGATTTACCTGTTTTTACAAGGAAATAAAATGTGAAAAAAATATTTCTACATCCCATGGCCTTTCCCAACCATTTAAATTTTTCTCTTACAGGGCTAACACTTCCGAAAAACCAATACAACGCCCACCCGGAACACTATATAAAGCTAAACGAACCGTTCACTGGGTACTTATACGCACGAAAATCCCTATTGATTTACCTGTTTTTACAAGGAAATAAAATGTGAAAAAAATATTTCTACATCCCATGGCCATTCCCAACCATTTAAAGTTTTCTCTTACAGGTCTAACACTTCCGAAAAACCAATACAACGCCCACCCGGAACAATATATAAAGCTAAACGAACCGTTCACTGGGTACTCATACGTACGAAAATCCCTATTGATTTACCTGTTTTTACAAGGAAATAAAATGTGAAAAAAATATTTCTACATGCCATGGCCCTTCCCAACCATTTAAATTTTTCTCTTACAGGTCTAACACGTCCGAAAAACCAATACAACGCCCACCCGGAACAATATATAAAGCTAAACGAACCGTTCACTGGGTACTTATCCTTACGAAAATCCCTATAGATTTACCTGTTTTTAGAAGGAAATAAAATGTGAAAACAATATTTCTACATCCCATGGCCTTTCCCAACCATTTAAATTTTTCTCTTACAGGTCTAACACTTCCGAAAAACCAATACAACGCCCACCCGGAACAATATATAAAGCTAAACGAACCGTTCACTGGGTACTTATCCGTACGAAAATCCCTATTGATTTACCTGTTTTTAGAAGGAAATAAAATGTGAAAAAAATATTTCTACATCCCATGGCCTTTCCCAACCATTTAAATTTTTCTCTTACAAGTCTAACACTTCCGAAAAACCAATACAACACGCACCCAGAACAATATATAAAGCTAAACGAACCGTTCACTGGGTACTTATACGCACGAAAATCCCTATTGATTTACCTGTTTTTACAAGGAAATAAAATGTGGAAAAAAATATTTCTACATCCCATGGCCTTTCCCAACCATTTAAATTTTTCTCTTACACATCTAACACTTCCGAAAAACCAATACAACGCCCAACCGGAACAATATATAAAGCTAAACGAACCGTTCACTGGGTACTTATCTGTACGAAAATCCCTATTGATTTACCTGTTTTTACAAGGAAATAAAATGTGGAAAAAAATATTTCTACATCCCATGGCCTTTCCCAACCATTTAAATTTTTCTCTTACACATCTAACACTTCCGAAAAACCAATACAACGCCCAACCGGAACAATATATAAAGCTAAACGAACCGTTCACTGGGTACTTATCCGTACGAAAATCCCTATAGATTTACCTGTTTTTACAAGGAAATAAAATGTGAAAACAATATTTCTACATCCCATGGCCTTTCCCAACCATTTAAATTTTTCTCTTACAGGTCTAACACTTCCGAAAAACCAATACAACGCCCACCCGGAACAATATATAAAGCTAAACGAACCGTTCACTGGGTACTTATCCTTACGAAAATCCCTAATGATTTACCTGTTTTTACAAGGAAATAAAATGTGAAAACAATATTTCTACATCCCATGGCCTTTCCCAACCATTTAAATTTTTCTCTTACAGGGCTAACACTTCCGAAAAACCAATACAACGCCCACCCGGAACACTATATAAAGCTAAACGAACCGTTCACTGGGTACTTATACGCACGAAAATCCCTATTGATTTACCTGTTTTTACAAGGAAATAAAATGTGAAAAAAATATTTCTACATCCCATGGCCATTCCCAACCATTTAAATTTTTCTCTTACAGGTCTAACACTTCCGAAAAACCAATACAACGCCCACCCGGAACAATATATAAAGCTAAACGAACCGTTCACTGGGTACTCATACGTACGAAAATCCCTATTGATTTACCTGTTTTTACAAGGAAATAAAATGTGAAAAAAATATTTCTACATCCCATGGCCCTTCCCAACCATTTAAATTTTTCTCTTACAGGTCTAACACGTCCGAAAAACCAATACAACGCCCACCCGGAACAATATATAAAGCTAAACGAACCGTTCACTGGGTACTTATCCTTACGAAAATCCCTATAGATTTACCTGTTTTTAGAAGGAAATAAAATGTGGAAAAAAATATTTCTACATCCCATGGCCTTTCCCAACCATTTAAATTTTTCTCTTACACGTCTAACACTTCCGAAAAACCAATACAACGCCCACCCGGAACAATATATAAAGCTAAACGAACCGTTCACTGGGTACTTATCCTTACAAAAATCCGTATAGATTTACCTGTTTTTAGAAGGAAATAAAATGTGAAAACAATATTTCTACATCCCATGGCCTTTCCCAACCATTTAAATTTTTCTCTTACAGGTCTAACACTTCCGAAAAACCAATACAACGCCCACCCGGAACAATATATAAAGCTAAACGAACCGTTCACTGGGTACTTATCCGTACGAAAATCCCTATTGATTTACCTGTTTTTACAAGGAAATAAAATGTGAAAAGAATATTTCTACATCCCATGGCCTTTCCCAACCATTTAAATTTTTCTCTTACAGGTCTAACACTTCCGAAAAACCAATACAACGCCCACCCGGAACAATATATAAAGCTAAACGAACCGTTCACTGGGTACTTATCCGTACGAAAATCCCTATTGATTTACCTGTTTTTACAAGGAAATAAAATGTGAAAACAATATTTCTACATCCCATGGCCTTTCCCAACCATTTAAATTTTTCTCTTACAGGTCTAAAACTTCCGAAAAACCAATACAACGCCCACCCGGAACAATATATAAAGCTAAACGAACCGTTCACTGGGTACTTATCCGTACGAAAATCCCTATTGATTTACCTGTTTTTACAAGGAAATAAAATGTGGAAAAAATATTTCTACATCCCATGGCCTTTCCCAACCATTTAAATTTTTCTCTTACACGTCTAACACTTCCGAAAAACCAATACAACGCCCAACCGGAACAATATATAAAGCTAAACGAACCGTTCACTGGGTACTTATCCGTACGAAAATCCCTATATATTTACCTGTTTTTACAAGGAAATAAAATGTGAAAACAATATTTCTACATCCCATGGCCTTTCCCAACCATTTAAATTTTTCTCTTACAGGTCTAACACTTCTGAAAAACCAATACAACGCCCACCCGGAACAATATATAAAGCTAAACGAACCGTTCACTGGGTACTTATCCGTACGAAAATCCCTATTGATTTACCTGTTTTTACAAGGAAATAAAATTTGAAAAATATATTTCTACATCCCATGGCCCTTCCCAACCATTTAAATTTTTCTCTTACAGGTCTAACACGTCCGAAAAATCAATACAACGCCCATCCGGAACACTATATAAAGCTAAACGAACCGTTCACTGGGTACTTATACGCACGAAAATCCCTATTGATTTACCTGTTTTTACAAGGAAATAAAATGTGAAAAAAATATTTCTACATCCCATGGCCATTCCCAACCATTTAAAGTTTTCTCTTACAGGTCTAACACTTCCGAAAAACCAATACAACGCCCACCCGGAACAATATATAAAGCTAAACGAACCGTTCACTGGGTACTCATACGTACGAAAATCCCTATTGATTTACCTGTTTTTACAAGGAAATAAAATGTGAAAAAAATATTTCTACATGCCATGGCCCTTCCCAACCATTTAAATTTTTCTCTTACAGGTCTAACACGTCCGAAAAACCAATACAACGCCCACCCGGAACAATATATAAAGCTAAACGAACCGTTCACTGGGTACTTATCCTTACGAAAATCCCTATAGATTTACCTGTTTTTAGAAGGAAATAAAATGTGAAAACAATATTTCTACATCCCATGGCCTTTCCCAACCATTTAAATTTTTCTCTTACAGGTCTAACACTTCCGAAAAACCAATACAACGCCCACCCGGAACAATATATAAAGCTAAACGAACCGTTCACTGGGTACTTATCCGTACGAAAATCCCTATTGATTTACCTGTTTTTACAAGGAAATAAAATGTGAAAAAAATATTTCTACATCCCATGGCCTTTCCCAACCATTTAAATTTTTCTCTTACAAGTCTAACACTTCCGAAAAACCAATACAACACGCACCCAGAACAATATATAAAGCTAAACGAACCGTTCACTGGGTACTTATCCGTACGAAAATCCCTATTGATTTACCTGTTTTTACAAGGAAATAAAATGTGGAAAAAAATATTTCTACATCCCATGGCCTTTCCCAACCATTTAAATTTTTCTCTTACACGTCTAACACTTCCGAAAAACCAATACAACGCCCACCCGGAACAATATATAAAGCTAAACGAACCGTTCACTGGGTACTTATCCGTACGAAACTCCCTATAGATTTACCTGTTTTTACAAGGAAATAAAATGTGAAAACAATATTTCTACATCCCATGGCCTTTCCCAACCATTTAAATTTTTCTCTTACAGGTCTAACACTTCCGAAAAACCAATACAACGCCCACCCGGAACAATATATAAAGCTAAACGAACCGTTCACTGGGTACTTATCCGTACGAAAATCCCTATAGATTTACCTGTTTTTACAAGGAAATAAAATGTGAAAAAAATATTTCTACATCCCATGGCCTTTCCCAACCATTTAAATTTTTCTCTTACAGGGCTAACACTTCCGAAAAACCAATACAACGCCCACCCGGAACACTATATAAAGCTAAACGAACCGTTCACTGGGTACTTATACGCACGAAAATCCCTATTGATTTACCTGTTTTTACAAGGAAATAAAATGTGGAAAAAAATATTTCTACATCCCATGGCCTTTCCCAACCATTTAAATTTTTCTCTTACACATCTAACACTTCCGAAAAACCAATACAACGCCCAACCGGAACAATATATAAAGCTAAACGAACCGTTCACTGGGTACTTATCCGTACGAAAATCCCTATTGATTTACCTGTTTTTACAAGGAAATAAAATGTGGAAAAAAATATTTCTACATCCCATGGCCTTTCCCAACCATTTAAATTTTTCTCTTACACGTCTAACACTTCCGAAAAACCAATACAACGCCCAACCGGAACAATATATAAAGCTAAACGAACCGTTCACTGGGTACTTATCCGTACGAAAATCCCTATAGATTTACCTGTTTTTACAAGGAAATAAAATGTGAAAACAATATTTCTACATCCCATGGCCTTTCCCAACCATTTAAATTTTTCTCTTACAGGTCTAACACTTCCGAAAAACCAATGCAACGCCCACCCGGAACAATATATAAAGCTAAACGAACCGTTCACTGGGTACTTATCCTTACGAAAATCCCTAATGATTTACCTGTTTTTACAAGGAAATAAAATGTGAAAACAATATTTCTACATCCCATGGCCTTTCCCAACCATTTAAATTTTTCTCTTACAGGGCTAACACTTCCGAAAAACCAATACAACGCCCACCCGGAACACTATATAAAGCTAAACGAACCGTTCACTGGGTACTTATACGCACGAAAATCCCTATTGATTTACCTGTTTTTACAAGGAAATAAAATGTGAAAAAAATATTTCTACATCCCATGGCCATTCCCAACCATTTAAATTTTTCTCTTACAGGTCTAACACTTCCGAAAAACCAATACAACGCCCACCCGGAACAATATATAAAGCTAAACGAACCGTTCACTGGGTACTCATACGTACGAAAATCCCTATTGATTTACCTGTTTTTACAAGGAAATAAAATGTGAAAAAAATATTTCTACATCCCATGGCCCTTCCCAACCATTTAAATTTTTCTCTTACAGGTCTAACACGTCCGAAAAACCAATACAACGCCCACCCGGAACAATATATAAAGCTAAACGAACCGTTCACTGGGTACTTATCCTTACGAAAATCCCTATAGATTTACCTGTTTTTAGAAGGAAATAAAATGTGGAAAAAAATATTTCTACATCCCATGGCCTTTCCCAACCATTTAAATTTTTCTCTTACACGTCTAACACTTCCGAAAAACCAATACAACGCCCACCCGGAACAATATATAAAGCTAAACGAACCGTTCACTGGGTACTTATCCTTACAAAAATCCGTATAGATTTACCTGTTTTTAGAAGAAAATAAAATGTGAAAACAATATTTCTACATCCCATGGCCTTTCCCAACCATTTAAATTTTTCTCTTACAGGTCTAACACTTCCGAAAAACCAATACAACGCCCACCCGGAACAATATATAAAGCTAAACGAACCGTTCACTGGGTACTTATCCGTACGAAAATCCCTATTGATTTACCTGTTTTTACAAGGAAATAAAATGTGAAAACAATATTTCTACATCCCATGGCCTTTCCCAACCATTTAAATTTTTCTCTTACAGGTCTAACACTTCCGAAAAACCAATACAACGCCCACCCGGAACAATATATAAAGCTAAACGAACCGTTCACTGGGTACTTATCCGTACGAAAATCCCTATTGATTTACCTGTTTTTACAAGGAAATAAAATGTGAAAACAATATTTCTACATCCCATGGCCTTTCCCAACCATTTAAATTTTTCTCTTACAGGTCTAAAACTTCCGAAAAACCAATACAACGCCCACCCGGAACAATATATAAAGCTAAATGAACCGTTCACTGGGTACTTATCCGTACGAAAATCCCTATTGATTTACCTGTTTTTACAAGGAAATAAAATGTGGAAAAAATATTTCTACATCCCATGGCCTTTCCCAACCATTTAAATTTTTCTCTTACACGTCTAACACTTCCGAAAAACCAATACAACGCCCAACCGGAACAATATATAAAGCTAAACGAACCGTTCACTGGGTACTTATCCGTACGAAAATCCCTATAGATTTACCTGTTTTTACAAGGAAATAAAATGTGAAAACAATATTTCTACATCCCATGGCCTTTCCCAACCATTTAAATTTTTCTCTTACAGGTCTAACACTTCTGAAAAACCAATACAACGCCCACCCGGAACAATATATAAAGCTAAACGAACCGTTCACTGGGTACTTATCCGTACGAAAATCCCTATTGATTTACCTGTTTTTACAAGGAAATAAAATTTGAAAAATATATTTCTACATCCCATGGCCCTTCCCAACCATTTAAATTTTTCTCTTACAGGTCTAACACGTCCGAAAAATCAATACAACGCCCATCCGGAACAATATATAAAGCTAAACGCACCGTTCACTGGGTACTTATCCGTATGAAAATCCCTATTGATTTACCTGTTTTTACAAGGAAATAAAATGTGAAACAATATTTCTACATCCCATGGCCTTTCCCAACCATTTAAATTTTTCTCTTACAGGTCTAACACTTCCGAAAAACCAATACAACGCCCACCCGGAACAATATATAAAGCTAAACGGACCGTTCACTGGGTACTTATCCTTACAAAAATCCGTATAGATTTACCTATTTTTAGAAGGAAATAAAATGTGAAAACAATATTTCTACATCCCATGGCCTTTCCCAACCATTTAAATTTTTCTCTTACAGGTCTAACACTTCCGAAAAACCAATACAACGCCCACCCGGAACAATATATAAAGCTAAACGAACCGTTCACTGGGTACTTATCCGTACGAAAATCCCTATTGATTTACCTGTTTTTACAAGGAAATAAAATGTGAAAACAATATTTCTACATCCCATGGCCTTTCCCAACCATTTAAATTTTTCTCTTACAGGTCTAACACTTCCGAAAAACCAATACAACGCCCACCCGGAACAATATATAAAGCTAAACGAACCGTTCACTGGGTACTTATCCGTACGAAAATCCCTACAGATTTACCTGTTTTTACAAGGAAATAAAATGTGAAAACAATATTTCTACATCCCATGGCCTTTCCCAACCATTTAAATTTTTCTCTTACAGGGCTAACACTTCCGAAAAACCAATACAACGCCCACCCGGAACACTATATAAAGCTAAACGAACCGTTCACTGGGTACTTATACGCACGAAAATCCCTATTGATTTACCTGTTTTTACAAGGAAATAAAATGTGAAAACAATATTTCTACATCCCATGGCCTTTCCCAACCATTTAAATTTTTCTCTTACAAGTCTAACACTTCCGAAAAACCAATACAACACGCACCCAGAACAATATATAAAGCTAAACGAACCGTTCACTGGGTACTTATCCGTACGAAAATCCCTATTGATTTACCTGTTTTTACAAGGAAATAAAATGTGAAAAAAATATTTCTACATCCCATGGCCTTTCCCAACCATTTAAATTTTTCTCTTACAGGTCTAACACTTCCGAAAAACCAATACAACGACCACCCGGAACAATATATAAAGCTAAACGAACCGTTCACTGGGTACTTATCCGTACGAAAATCCCTATTGATTTACCTGTTTTTACAAGGAAATAAAATGTGAAAACAATATTTCTACATCCCATGGCCTTTCCCAACCATTTAAATTTTTCTCTTACAGGTCTAACACTTCCGAAAAACCAATACAACGTCCACCCGGAACAATATATAAAGCTAAACGAACCGTTCACTGGGTACTTATCCGTACGAAAATCCCTATTGATTTACCTGTTTTTACAAGGAAATAAAATGTGAAAAAAATATTTCTACATCCCATGGCCTTTCCCAACCATTTAAATTTTTCTCTTACAAGTCTAACACTTCCAAAAAACCAATACAACACGCACCCAGAACAATATATAAAGCTAAACGAACCGTTCACTGGGTACTTATCCGTACGAAAATCCCTATTGATTTACCTGTTTTTACAAGGAAATAAAATGTGAAAAAAATATTTCTACATCCCATGGCCTTTCCCAACCATTTAAATTTTTCTCTTACAAGTCTAACACTTCCGAAAAACCAATACAACGCCCAACCGGAACAATATATAAAGCTAAACGAACCGTTCACTGGGTACTTATCCGTACGAAAATCCCTATTGATTTACCTGTTTTTACAAGGAAATAAAATGTGAAAAAAATATTTCTACATCCCATGGCCATTCCCAACCATTTAAATTTTTCTCTTACAGGTCTAACACTTCCAAAAAACCAATACAACTCCCACCCGGAACAATATATAAAGCTAAACGAACCGTTCACTGGGTACTCATACGTACGAAAATCCCTATTGATTTACCTGTTTTTACAAGGAAATAAAATGTGAAGAAAATATTTCTACATCCCATGGCCCTTCCCAACCATTTAAATTTTTCTCTTACAGGTCTAACACGTCCGAAAAACCAATACAACGCCCACCCGGAACAATATATAAAGCTAAACGAACCGTTCACTGGGTACTTATCCTTACGAAAATCCCTATAGATTTACCTGTTTTTAGAAGGAAATAAAATGTGAAAACAATATTTCTACATCCCATGGCCTTTCCCAACCATTTAAATTTTTCTCTTACAGGTCTAACACTTCCAAAAAACCAATACAACGCCCACCCGGAACAATATATAAAGCTAAACGAACCGTTCACTGGGTACTTATCCGTACGAAAATCCCTATTGATTTACCTGTTTTTACAAGGAAATAAAATGTGAAAACAATATTTCTACATCCCATGGCCTTTCCCAACCATTTAAATTTTTCTCTTACAGGTCTAACACTTCCGAAAAACCAATACAACGCCCACCCGGAACAATATATAAAGCTAAACGAACCGTTCACTGGGTACTTATCCGTACGAAAATCCCTATTGATTTACCTGTTTTTACAAGGAAATAAAATGTGAAAATATATTTCTACATCCCATGGCCTTTCCCAACCATTTAAATTTTTCTCTTACAAGTCTAACACTTCCGAAAAACCAATACAACACGCACCCAGAACAATATATAAAGCTAAACGAACCGTTCACTGGGTACTTATCCGTACGAAAATCCTTATTGATTTACCTGTTTTTACAAGGAAATAAAATGTGAAAAAAATATTTCTACAACCCATGGCCTTTCCCAACCATTTAAATTTTTCTCTTACAAGTCTAACACTTCCGAAAAACCAATACAACGCCCAACCGGAACAATATATAAAGCTAAACGAACTGTTCACTGGGTACTTATCCGTACGAAAATCCCTATAGATTTACCTGTTTTTACAAGGAAATAAAATGTGAAAAAAATATTTCTACATCCCATGGCCTTTCCCAACCATTTAAATTTTTCTCTTACAGGGCTAACACTTCCGAAAAACCAATACAACGCCCACCCGGAACAATATATAAAGCTAAACGAACCGTTCACTGGGTACTTATCCTTACAAAAATCCCTATAGGTTTACCTGTTTTTAGAAGGAAATAAAATGTGAAAACAATATTTCTACATCCCATGGCCTTTCCCAACCATTTAAATTTTTCTCTTACAGGTCTAACACTTCCGAAAAACCAATACAACGCCCACCCGGAACAATATATAAAGCTAAACGAACCGTTCACTGGGTACTTATCCGTACGAAAATCCCTATTGATTTACCTGTTTTTACAAGGAAATAAAATGTGAAAAATATATTTCTACATCCCATGGCCTTTCCCAACCATTTAAATTTTTCTCTTACAAGTCTAACACTTCCGAAAAACCAATACAACACGCACCCAGAACAATATATAAAGCTAAACGAACCGTTCACTGGGTACTTATCCGTACGAAAATCCTTATTGATTTACCTGTTTTTACAAGGAAATAAAATGTGAAAAAAATATTTCTACATCCCATGGCCTTTCCCAACCATTTAAATTTTTCTCTTACAGGTCTAACACTTCCGAAAAACCAATACAACGCCCACCCGGAACAATATATAAAGCTAAACGAACCGTTCACTGGGTACTTATCCTTACGAAAATCCCTATAGATTTACCTGTTTTTAGAAGGAAATAAAATGTGAAAACAATATTTCTACATCCCATGGCCTTTCCCAACCATTTAAATTTTTCTCTTACAGGTCTAACACTTCCAAAAAACCAATACAACGCCCACCCGGAACAATATATAAAGCTAAACGAACCGTTCACTGGGTACTTATCCGTACGAAAATCCCTATTGATTTACCTGTTTTTACAAGGAAATAAAATGTGAAAACAATATTTCTACATCCCATGGCCTTTCCCAACCATTTAAATTTTTCTCTTACAGGTCTAACACTTCCGAAAAACCAATACAACGCCCACCCGGAACAATATATAAAGCTAAACGAACCGTTCACTGGGTACTTATCCGTACGAAAATCCCTATTGATTTACCTGTTTTTACAAGGAAATAAAATGTGAAAATATATTTCTACATCCCATGGCCTTTCCCAACCATTTAAATTTTTCTCTTACAAGTCTAACACTTCCGAAAAACCAATACAACACGCACCCAGAACAATATATAAAGCTAAACGAACCGTTCACTGGGTACTTATCCGTACGAAAATCCTTATTGATTTACCTGTTTTTACAAGGAAATAAAATGTGAAAAAAATATTTCTACAACCCATGGCCTTTCCCAACCATTTAAATTTTTCTCTTACAAGTCTAACACTTCCGAAAAACCAATACAACGCCCAACCGGAACAATATATAAAGCTAAACGAACTGTTCACTGGGTACTTATCCGTACGAAAATCCCTATAGATTTACCTGTTTTTACAAGGAAATAAAATGTGAAAAAAATATTTCTACATCCCATGGCCTTTCCCAACCATTGAAATTTTTCTCTTACAGGGCTAACACTTCCGAAAAACCAATACAACGCCCACCCGGAACAATATATAAAGCTAAACGAACCGTTCACTGGGTACTTATCCTTACAAAAATCCCTATAGGTTTACCTGTTTTTAGAAGGAAATAAAATGTGAAAACAATATTTCTACATCCCATGGCCTTTCCCAACCATTTAAATTTTTCTCTTACAGGTCTAACACTTCCGAAAAACCAATACAACGCCCACCCGGAACAATATATAAAGCTAAACGAACCGTTCACTGGGTACTTATCCGTACGAAAATCCCTATTGATTTACCTGTTTTTACAAGGAAATAAAATGTGAAAAATATATTTCTACATCCCATGGCCTTTCCCAACCATTTAAATTTTTCTCTTACAAGTCTAACACTTCCGAAAAACCAATACAACACGCACCCAGAACAATATATAAAGCTAAACGAACCGTTCACTGGGTACTTATCCGTACGAAAATCCTTATTGATTTACCTGTTTTTACAAGGAAATAAAATGTGAAAAAAATATTTCTACATCCCATGGCCTTTCCCAACCATTTAAATTTTTCTCTTACAGGTCTAACACTTCCGAAAAACCAATACAACGCCCACCCGGAACAATATATAAAGCTAAACGAACCGTTCACTGGGTACTTATCCGTACGAAAATCCCTATTGATTTACCTGTTTTTACAAGGAAATAAAATGTGAAAACAATATTTCTACATCCCATGGCCTTTCCCAACCATTTAAATTTTTCTCTTACAGGTCTAACACTTCCGAAAAACCAATACAACGTCCACCCGGAACAATATATAAAGCTAAACGAACCGTTCACTGGGTACTTATCCGTACGAAAATCCCTATTGATTTACCTGTTTTTACAAGGAAATAAAATGTGAAAAAAATATTTCTACATCCCATGGCCTTTCCCAACCATTTAAATTTTTCTCTTACAGGTCTAACACTTCCGAAAAACCAATACAACGCCCACCCGGAACAATATATAAAGCTAAACGAACCGTTCACTGGGTACTTATCCGTACGAAAATCCCTATTGATTTACCTGTTTTTACAAGGAAATAAAATGTGAAAACAATATTTCTACATCCCATGGCCTTTCCCAACCATTTAAATTTTTCTCTTACAGGTCTAACACTTCCGAAAAACCAATACAACGCCCACCCGGAACAATATATAAAGCTAAACGAACCGTTCACTGGGTACTTATCCGTACGAAAATCCCTATTGATTTACCTGTTTTTACAAGGAAATAAAATGTGAAAATATATTTCTACATCCCATGGCCTTTCCCAACCATTTAAATTTTTCTCTTACAAGTCTAACACTTCCGAAAAACCAATACAACACGCACCCAGAACAATATATAAAGCTAAACGAACCGTTCACTGGGTACTTATCCGTACGAAAATCCTTATTGATTTACCTGTTTTTACAAGGAAATAAAATGTGAAAAAAATATTTCTACAACCCATGGCCTTTACCAACCATTTAAATTTTTCTCTTACAAGTCTAACACTTCCGAAAAACCAATACAACGCCCAACCGGAACAATATATAAAGCTAATCGAACTGTTCACTGGGTACTTATCCATACGAAAATCCCTATAGATTTACCTGTTTTTACAAGGAAATAAAATGTGAAAAAAATATTTCTACATCCCATGGCCTTTCCCAACCATTTAAATTTTTCTCTTACAGGGCTAACACTTCCGAAAAACCAATACAACGCCCACCCGGAACAATATATAAAGCTAAACGAACCGTTCACTGGGTACTTATCCTTACAAAAATCCCTATAGGTTTACCTGTTTTTAGAAGGAAATAAAATGTGAAAACAATATTTCTACATCCCATGGCCTTTCCCAACCATTTAAATTTTTCTCTTACAGGTCTAACACTTCCGAAAAACCAATACAACGCCCACCCGGAACAATATATAAAGCTAAACGAACCGTTCACTGGGTACTTATCCGTACGAAAATCCCTATTGATTTACCTGTTTTTACAAGGAAATAAAATGTGAAAAATATATTTCTACATCCCATGGCCTTTCCCAACCATTTAAATTTTTCTCTTACAAGTCTAACACTTCCGAAAAACCAATACAACACGCACCCAGAACAATATATAAAGCTAAACGAACCGTTCACTGGGTACTTATCCGTACGAAAATCCTTATTGATTTACCTGTTTTTACAAGGAAATAAAATGTGAAAAAAATATTTCTACATCCCATGGCCTTTCCCAACCATTTAAATTTTTCTCTTACAGGTCTAACACTTCCGAAAAACCAATACAACGCCCACCCGGAACAATATATAAAGCTAAACGAACCGTTCACTGGGTACTTATCCGTACGAAAATCCCTATTGATTTACCTGTTTTTACAAGGAAATAAAATGTGAAAACAATATTTCTACATCCCATGGCCTTTCCCAACCATTTAAATTTTTCTCTTACAGGTCTAACACTTCCGAAAAACCAATACAACGTCCACCCGGAACAATATATAAAGCTAAACGAACCGTTCACTGGGTACTTATCCGTACGAAAATCCCTATTGATTTACCTGTTTTTACAAGGAAATAAAATGTGAAAAAAATATTTCTACATCCCATGGCCTTTCCCAACCATTTAAATTTTTCTCTTACAAGTCTAACACTTCCGAAAAACCAATACAACACGCACCCAGAACAATATATAAAGCTAAACGAACCGTTCACTGGGTACTTATCCGTACGAAAATCCCTATTGATTTACCGGTTTTTACAAGGAAATAAAATGTGAAAAAAATATTTCTACATCCCATGGCCTTTCCCAACCATTTAAATTTTTCTCTTACAAGTCTAACACTTCCGAAAAACCAATACAACGCCCAACCGGAACAATATATAAAGCTAAACGAACCGTTCTCTTGGTACTTATCCGTACGAAAATCCCTATAGATTTACCTGTTTTTACAAGGAAATAAAATGTGAAAAAAATATTTCTACATCCCATGGCCTTTCCCAACCATTTAAATTTTTCTCTTACGGGGCTAACACTTCCGAAAAACCAATACAACGCCCACCCGGAACACTATATAAAGCTAAACGAACCGTTCACTGGGTACTTATACGCACGAAAATCCCTATTGATTTACCTGTTTTTACAAGGAAATAAAATGTGAAAAAAATATTTCTACATCCCATGGCCATTCCCAACCATTTAAATTTTTCTCTTACAGGTCTAACACTTCCGAAAAACCAATACAACTCCCACCCGGAACAATATATAAAGCTAAACGAACCATTCACTGGGTACTTAAACGCACGAAAATCCCTATTGATTTACCTTTTTTTACAAGGAAATAAAATGTGAAAAAAATATTTCTACATCCCATGGCCCTTCCCAACCATTTAAATTTTTCTCTTACAGGTCTAACACTTCTGAAAAACCAATACAACTCCCACCCGGAACAATATATAAAGCTAAACGAACCGTTCACTGGGTACTCATACGTACGAAAATCCCTATTGATTTACCTGTTTTACAAGGAAATAAAATGTGAAAAAAATATTTCTACATCCCATGGCCCTTCCCAACCATTTAAATTTTTCTCTTACAGGTCTAACACGTCCGAAAAACCAATACAACGCCCACCCGGAACAATATATAAAGCTAAACGAACCGTTCACTGGGTACTTATCCTTACGAAAATCCCTATAGATTTACCTGTTTTTAGAAGGAAATAAAATGTGAAAACAATATTTCTACATCCCATGGCCTTTCCCAACCATTTAAATTTTTCTCTTACAGGTCTAACACTTCCGAAAAACCAATACAACGTCCACCCGGAACAATATATAAAGCTAAACGAACCGTTCACTGGGTACTTATCCGTACGAAAATCCCTATTGATTTACCTGTTTTTACAAGGAAATAAAATGTGAAAAAAATATTTCTACATCCCATGGCCTTTCCCAACCATTTAAATTTTTCTCTTACAGGTCTAACACTTCCGAAAAACCAATACAACGCCCACCCGGAACAATATATAAAGCTAAACGAACCGTTCACTGGGTACTTATCCGTACAAAAATCCCTATTGATTTACCTGTTTTTACAAGGAAATAAAATGTGAAAACAATATTTCTACATCCCATGGCCTTTCCCAACCATTTAAATTTTTCTCTTACAGGTCTAACACTTCCGAAAAACCAATACAACGCCCACCCGGAACAATATATAAAGCTAAACGAACCGTTCACTGGGTACTTATCCGTACGAAAATCCCTATTGATTTACCTGTTTTTACAAGGAAATAAAATGTGAAAATATATTTCTACATCCCATGGCCTTTCCCAACCATTTAAATTTTTCTCTTACAAGTCTAACACTTCCGAAAAACCAATACAACACGCACCCAGAACAATATATAAAGCTTAACGAACCGTTCACTGGGTAATTATCCGTACGAAAATCCTTATTGATTTACCTGTTTTTACAAGGAAATAAAATGTGAAAAAAATATTTCTACAACCCATGGCCTTTCCCAACCATTTAAATTTTTCTCTTACAGGTCTAACACTTCCGAAAAACCAATACAACGCCCACCCGGAAGAATATATAAAGCTAAACGAACCGTTCACTGGGTACTTATCCGTACGAAAATCCCTATTGATTTACCTGTTTTTACAAGGAAATAAAATGTGAAAACAATATTTCTACATCCCATGGCCTTTCCCAACCATTTAAATTTTTCTCTTACAGGTCTAACACTTCCGAAAAACCAATACAACGTCCACCCGGAACAATATATAAAGCTAAACGAACCGTTCACTGGGTACTTATCCGTACGAAAATCCCTATTGATTTACCTGTTTTTACAAGGAAATAAAATGTGAAAAAAATATTTCTACATCCCATGGCCTTTCCCAACCATTTAAATTTTTCTCTTACAAGTCTAACACTTCCGAAAAACCAATACAACACGCACCCAGAACAATATATAAAGCTACACGAACCGTTCACTGGGTACTTATCCGTACGAAAATCCCTATTGATTTACCGGTTTTTACAAGGAAATAAAATGTGAAAAAAATATTTCTACATCCCATGGCCTTTCCCAACCATTTAAATTTTTCTCTTACAACTCTAACACTTCCGAAAAACCAATACAACGCCCAACCGGAACAATATATAAAGCTAAACGAACCGTTCACTTGGTACTTATCCGTACGAAAATCCCTATAGATTTACCTGTTTTTACAAGGAAATAAAATGTGAAAAAAATATTTCTACATCCCATGGCCTTTCCCAACCATTTAAATTTTTCTCTTACGGGGCTAACACTTCTGAAAAACCAATACAACGCCCACCCGGAACACTATATAAAGCTAAACGAACCGTTCACTGGGTACTTATACGCACGAAAATCCCTATTGATTTACCTGTTTTTACAAGGAAATAAAATGTGAAAAAAATATTTCTACATCCCATGGCCATTCCCAACCATTTAAATTTTTCTCTTACAGGTCTAACACTTCCGAAAAACCAATACAACTCCCACCCGGAACAATATATAAAGCTAAACGAACCGTTCACTGGGTGCTCAAACGTACGAAAATCCCTATTGATTTACCTGTTTTTACAAGGAAATAAAATGTGAAAAAAATATTTCTACATCCCATGGCCCTTCCCAACCATTTAAATTTTTCTCTTACAGGTCTAACACTTCTGAAAAACCAATACAACTCCCACCCGGAACAATATATAAAGCTAAACGAACCGTTCACTGGGTACTCATACGTACGAAAATCCCTATTGATTTACCTGTTTTACAAGGAAATAAAATGTGAAAAAAATATTTCTACATCCCATGGCCCTTCCCAACTATTTAAATTTTTCTCTTACAGGTCTAACACGTCCAAAAAACCAATACAACGCCCACCCAGAACAATATATAAAGCTAAACGAACCGTTCACTGGGTACTTATCCTTACGAAAATCCCTATAGATTTACCTGTTTTTAGAAGGAAATAAAATGTGAAAACAATATTTCTACATCCCATGGCCTTTCCCAACCATTTAAATTTTTCTCTTACAGGTCTAACACTTCCGAAAAACCAATACAACGCCCACCCGGAACAATATATAAAGCTAAACGAACCGTTCACTGGGTACTTATCCGTACGAAAATCCCTATTGATTTACCTGTTTTTACAAGGAAATAAAATGTGAAAACAATATTTCTACATCCCATGGCCTTTCCCAACCATTTAAATTTTTCTCTTACAGGTCTAACACTTCCGAAAAACCAATACAACGCCCACCCGGAACAATATATAAAGCTAAACGAACCGTTCACTGGGTACTTATCCGTACGAAAATCCCTATTGATTTACCTGTTTTTACAAGGAAATAAAATGTGAAAATATATTTCTACATCCCATGGCCTTTCCCAACCATTTAAATTTTTCTCTTACAAGTCTAACACTTCCGAAAAACCAATACAACACGCACCCAGAACAATATATAAAGCTAAACGAACCGTTCACTGGTTACTTATCCGTACGAAAATCCTTATTGATTTACCTGTTTTTACAAGGAAATAAAATGTCAAAAAAATATTTCTACATCCCATGGCCTTTCCCAACCATTTAAATTTTTCTCTCAGAAGTCTAACACTTCCGAAAAACCAATACAACGCCCACCCGGAACAATATATAAAGCTAAACGAACCGTTCACTGGGTACTTATCCGTACGAAAATCCCTATTGATTTACCTGATTTTACAAGGAAATAAAATGTGAAAAAAATATTTCTACATCCCATGGCCTTTCCCAACCATTTAAATTTTTCTCTCAGAAGTCTAACACTTCCGAAAAACCAATACAACACGCACACAGAACAATATATAAAGCTAAACGAACCGTTCACTGGGTACTTATCCGTACGAAAATCCCTATTGATTTACCTGTTTTTACAAGGAAATAAAACGTGAAAAAAAAATTTCTACATCCCATGGCCTTTCCCAACCATTTAAATTTTTCTCTTACAAGTCTAACACTTCCGAAAAACCAATACAACGCCCAACCGGAACAATATATAAAGCTAAACGAACCGTTCACTGGGTACTTATCCGTACGAAAATCCCTATAGATTTACCTGTTTTTACAAGGAAATAAAATGTGAAAAAAATATTTCTACATCCCATGGCCTTTCCCAACCATTTAAATTTTTCTCTTACGGGGCTAACACTTCCGAAAAACCAATACAACGCCCACCCGGAACACTATATAAAGCTAAACGAACCGTTCACTGGGTACTTATCCGTACGAAAATCCCTATTGATTTACCTGTTTTTACAAGGAAATAAAATGTGAAAATATATTTCTACATCCCATGGCCTTTCCCAACCATTTAAATTTTTCTCTTACAAGTCTAACACTTCCGAAAAACCAATACAACACGCACCCAGAACAATATATAAAGCTAAACGAACCGTTCACTGGTTACTTATCCGTACGAAAATCCTTATTGATTTACCTGTTTTTACAAGGAAATAAAATGTCAAAAAAATATTTCTACATCCCATGGCCATTCCCAACCATTTAAATTTTTCTCTTACAGGTCTAACACTTCCGAAAAACCAATACAACTCCCACCCGGAACAATATATAAAGCTAAACGAACCGTTCACTGGGTGCTCAAACGTACGAAAATCCCTATTGATTTACCTGTTTTTACAAGGAAATAAAATGTGAAAAAAATATTTCTACATCCCATGGCCCTTCCCAACCATTTAAATTTTTCTCTTACAGGTCTAACACTTCTGAAAAACCAATACAACTGCCACCCGGAACAATATATAAAGCTAAACGAACCGTTCACTGGGTACTCATACGTACGAAAATCCCTATTGATTTACCTGTTTTACAAGGAAATAAAATGTGAAAAAAATATTTCTACATCCCATGGCCCTTCCCAACTATTTAAATTTTTCTCTTACAGGTCTAAGACGTCCGAAAAACCAATACAACGCCCACCCAGAACAATATATAAAGCTAAACGAACCGTTCACTGGGTACTTATCCTTACGAAAATCCCTATAGATTTACCTGTTTTTAGAAGGAAATAAAATGTGAAAACAATATTTCTACATCCCATGGCCTTTCCCAACCATTTAAATTTTTCTCTTACAGGTCTAACACTTCCGAAAAACCAATACAACGCCCACCCGGAACAATATATAAAGCTAAACGAACCGTTCACTGGGTACTTATCCGTACGAAAATCCCTATTGATTTACCTGTTTTTACAAGGAAATAAAATGTGAAAACAATATTTCTACATCCCATGGCCTTTCCCAACCATTTAAATTTTTCTCTTACAGGTCTAACACTTCCGAAAAACCAATACAACGCCCACCCGGAACAATATATAAAGCTAAACGAACCGTTCACTGGGTACTTATCCGTACGAAAATCCCTATTGATTTACCTGTTTTTACAAGGAAATAAAATGTGAAAATATATTTCTACATCCCATGGCCTTTCCCAACCATTTAAATTTTTCTCTTACAAGTCTAACACTTCTGAAAAACCAATACAACACGCACCCAGAACAATATATAAAGCTAAACGAACCGTTCACTGGTTACTTATCCGTACGAAAATCCTTATTGATTTACCTGTTTTTACAAGGAAATAAAATGTCAAAAAAATATTTCTACATCCCATGGCCTTTCCCAACCATTTAAATTTTTCTCTTACAAGTCTAACACTTCCAAAAAACCAATACAACGCCCAACCGGAACAATATATAAAGCTAAACGAACTGTTCACTGGGTACTTATCCGTACGAAAATCCCTATAGATTTACCTGTTTTTACAAGGAAATAAAATGTGAAAACAATATTTCTACATCCCATGGCCTTTCCCAACCATTTAAATTTTTCTCTTACAGGTCTAACACTTCCGAAAAACCAATACAACGCCTACCCGGAACAATATATAAAGCTAAACGAACCGTTCACTGGGTACTTATCCGTACGAAAATCCCTATTGATTTACCTGTTTTTACAAGGAAATAAAATGTGAAAAAAATATTTCTACATCCCATGGCCTTTCCCAACCATTTAAATTTTTCTCTCACAAGTCTAACACTTCCGAAAAACCAATACAACACGAACCCAGAACAATATATAAAGCTAAACGAACCGTTCACTGGGTACTTATCCGTACGAAAATCCCTATTGATTTACCTGTTTTTACAAGGAAATAAAACATGAAAAAAATATTTCTACATCCCATGGCCTTTCCCAACCATTTAAATTTTTCTCTTACAAGTCTAACACTTCCGAAAAACCAATACAACGCCCAACCGGAACAATATATAAAGCTAAACGAACCGTTCACTGGGTACTTATCCGTACGAAAATCCCTATAGATTTACCTGTTTTTACAAGGAAATAAAATTTGAAAAAAATATTTCTACATCCCATGGCCTTTCCCAACCATTTAAATTTTTCTCTTACAGGTCTAACACTTCCGAAAAACCAATACAACGCCCACCCGGAACACTATATAAAGCTAAACGAACCGTTCACTGGGTACTTATCCGTACGAAAATCCCTATTGATTTACCTGTTTTTACAAGGAAATAAAATGTGAAAACAATATTTCTACATCCCATGGCCTTTCCCAACCATTTAAATTTTTCTCTTACAGGTCTAACACTTCCGAAAAACGAATACAACGCCCACCCGGAACAATATATAAAGCTAAACGAACCGTTCACTGGGTACTTATCCGTACGAAAATCCCTATTGATTTACCTGTTTTTACAAGGAAATAAAATGTGAAAAAAATATTTCTACATCCCATGGCCTTTCCCAACCATTTAAATTTTTCTCTCAGAAGTCTAACACTTCCGAAAAACCAATACAACACGCACCCAGAACAATATATAAAGCTAAACGAACCGTTCACTGGGTACTTATCCGTACGAAAATCCCTATTGATTTACCTGTTTTTACAAGGAAATAAAACGTGAAAAAAAAATTTCTACATCCCATGGCCTTTCCCAACCATTTAAATTTTTCTCTTACAAGTCTAACACTTCCGAAAAACCAATACAACGCCCAACCGGAACAATATATAAAGCTAAACGAACCGTTCACTGGGTACTTATCCGTACGAAAATCCCTATAGATTTACCTGTTTTTACAAGGAAATAAAATGTGAAAAAAATATTTCTACATCCCATGGCCTTTCCCAACCATTTAAATTTTTCTCTTACGGGGCTAACACTTCCGAAAAACCAATACAACGCCCACCCGGAACACTATATAAAGCTAAACGAACCGTTCACTGGGTACTTATCCGTACGAAAATCCCTATTGATTTACCTGTTTTTACAAGGAAATAAAATGTGAAAATATATTTCTACATCCCATGGCCTTTCCCAACCATTTAAATTTTTCTCTTACAAGTCTAACACTTCCGAAAAACCAATACAACACGCACCCAGAACAATATATAAAGCTAAACGAACCGTTCACTGGTTACTTATCCGTACGAAAATCCTTATTGATTTACCTGTTTTTACAAGGAAATAAAATGTCAAAAAAATATTTCTACATCCCATGGCCTTTCCCAACCATTTAAATTTTTCTCTTACAAGTCTAACACTTCCAAAAAACCAATACAACGCCCAACCGGAACAATATATAAAGCTAAACGAACTGTTCACTGGGTACTTATCCGTACGAAAATCCCTATAGATTTACCTGTTTTTACAAGGAAATAAAATGTGAAAACAATATTTCTACATCCCATGGCCTTTCCCAACCATTTAAATTTTTCTCTTACAGGTCTAACACTTCCGAAAAACCAATACAACGCCTACCCGGAACAATATATAAAGCTAAACGAACCGTTCACTGGGTACTTATCCGTACGAAAATCCCTATTGATTTACCTGTTTTTACAAGGAAATAAAATGTGAAAAAAATATTTCTACATCCCATGGCCTTTCCCAACCATTTAAATTTTTCTCTCACAAGTCTAACACTTCCGAAAAACCAATACAACACGCACCCAGAACAATATATAAAGCTAAACGAACCGTTCACTGGGTACTTATCCGTACGAAAATCCCTATTGATTTACCTGTTTTTACAAGGAAATAAAACATGAAAAAAATATTTCTACATCCCATGGCCTTTCCCAACCATTTAAATTTTTCTCTTACAAGTCTAACACTTCCGAAAAACCAATACAACGCCCAACCGGAACAATATATAAAGCTAAACGAACCGTTCACTGGGTACTTATCCGTACGAAAATCCCTATAGATTTACCTGTTTTTACAAGGAAATAAAATGTGAAAAAAATATTTCTACATCCCATGGCCTTTCCCAACCATTTAAATTTTTCTCTTACAGGTCTAACACTTCCGAAAAACCAATACAACGCCCACCCGGAACACTATATAAAGCTAAACGAACCGTTCACTGGGTACTCATCCGTACGAAAATCCCTATTGATTTACCTGTTTTTACAAGGAAATAAAATGTGAAAACAATATTTCTACATCCCATGGCCTTTCCCAACCATTTAAATTTTTCTCTTACAGGTCTAACACTTCCGAAAAACCAATACAACGCCCACCCGGAACAATATATAAAGCTAAACGAACCGTTCACTGGGTACTTATCCGTACGAAAATCCCTATTGATTTACCTGTTTTTACAAGGAAATAAAATGTGAAAAAAATATTTCTACATCCCATGGCCTTTCCCAACCATTTAAATTTTTCTCTCACAAGTCTAACACTTCCGAAAAACCAATACAACACGCACCCAGAACAATATATAAAGCTAAACGAACCGTTCACTGGGTACTTATCCGTACGAAAATCCCTATTGATTTACCTGTTTTTACAAGGAAATAAAATGTGAAAAAAATATTTCTACATCCCATGGCCTTTCCCAACCATTTAAATTTTTCTCTCACAAGTCTAACACTTCCGAAAAACCAATACAACACGCACCCAGAACAATATATAAAGGTAAACGAACCGTTCACTGGGTACTTATCCGTACGAAAATCCCTATTGATTTACCTGTTTTTACAAGGAAATAAAACGTGAAAAAAATATTTCTACATCCCATGGCCTTTCCCAACCATTTAAATTTTTCTCTTACAAGTCTAACACTTCCGAAAAACCAATACAACGCCCAACCGGAACAATATATAAAGCTAAACGAACCGTTCACTGGGTACTTATCCGTACGAAAATCCCTATAGATTTACCTGTTTTTACAAGGAAATAAAATGTGAAAAAAATATTTCTACATCCCATGGCCTTTCCCAACCATTTAAATTTTTCTCTTACAGGGCTAACACTTCCGAAAAACCAATACAACGCCCACCCGGAACACTATATAAAGCTAAACAAACCGTTCACTGGGTACTTATACGCACGAAAATCCCTATTGATTTACCTGTTTTTACAAGGAAATAAAATGTGAAAAAAATATTTCTACATCCCATGGCCTTTCCCAACCATTTAAATTTTTCTCTTACAGTTCTAACACTTCCGAAGAACCAATACAACGCCCAACCGGAACAATATATAAAGCTAAACGAACCGTTCACTGGGTACTCATACGTACGAAAATCCCTATAGATTTACCTGTTTTTACAAGGAAATAAAATGTGAAAAAAATATTTCTACATCCCATGGCCTTTCCCAACCATTTAAATTTTTCTCTTACAGGTCTAACACTTCCGAAAAACCAATACAACGCCCACCCGGAACACTATATAAAGCTAAACGAACCGTTCACTGGGTACTTATCCGTACGAAAATCCCTATTGATTTACCTGTTTTTACAAGGAAATAAAATGTGAAAATATATTTCTACATCCCATGGCCTTTCCCAACCATTTAAATTTTTCTCTTACAAGTCTAACACTTCCGAAAAACCAATACAACACGCACCCAGAACAATATATAAAGCTAAACGAACCGTTCACTGGGTACTTATCCGTACGAAAATCCCTATAGATTTACCTGTTTTTACAAGGAAATAAAATGTGAAAAAAATATTTCTACATCCCATGGCCTTTCCCAACCATTTAAATTTTTCTCTTACAGGGCTAACACTTCCGAAAAACCAATACAACGCCCACCCGGAACACTATATAAAGCTAAACAAACCGTTCACTGGGTACTTATACGCACGAAAATCCCTATTGATTTACCTGTTTTTACAAGGAAATAAAATGTGAAAAAAATATTTCTACATCCCATGGCCTTTCCCAACCATTTAAATTTTTCTCTTACAGTTCTAACACTTCCGAAGAACCAATACAACGCCCAACCGGAACAATATATAAAGCTAAACGAACCGTTCACTGGGTACTCATACGTACGAAAATCCCTATAGATTTACCTGTTTTTACAAGGAAATAAAATGTGAAAAAAATATTTCTACATCCCATGGCCTTTCCCAACCATTTAAATTTTTCTCTTACAGGTCTAACACTTCCGAAAAACCAATACAACGCCCACCCGGAACACTATATAAAGCTAAACGAACCGTTCACTGGGTACTTATCCGTACGAAAATCCCTATTGATTTACCTGTTTTTACAAGGAAATAAAATGTGAAAATATATTTCTACATCCCATGGCCTTTCCCAACCATTTAAATTTTTCTCTTACAAGTCTAACACTTCCGAAAAACCAATACAACACGCACCCAGAACAATATATAAAGCTAAACGAACCGTTCACTGGTTACTTATCCGTACGAAAATCCTTATTGATTTACCTGTTTTTACAAGGAAATAAAATGTCAAAAAAATATTTCTACATCCCATGGCCATTCCCAACCATTTAAATTTTTCTCTTACAGGTCTAACACTTCCGAAAAACCAATACAACTCCCACCCGGAACAATATATAAAGCTAAACGAACCGTTCACTGGGTGCTCAAACGTACGAAAATCCCTATTGATTTACCTGTTTTTACAAGGAAATAAAATGTGAAAAAAATATTTCTACATCCCATGGCCCTTCCCAACCATTTAAATTTTTCTCTTACAGGTCTAACACTTCTGAAAAACCAATACAACTGCCACCCGGAACAATATATAAAGCTAAACGAACCGTTCACTGGGTACTCATACGTACGAAAATCCCTATTGATTTACCTGTTTTACAAGGAAATAAAATGTGAAAAAAATATTTCTACATCCCATGGCCCTTCCCAACTATTTAAATTTTTCTCTTACAGGTCTAAGACGTCCGAAAAACCAATACAACGCCCACCCAGAACAATATATAAAGCTAAACGAACCGTTCACTGGGTACTTATCCTTACGAAAATCCCTATAGATTTACCTGTTTTTAGAAGGAAATAAAATGTGAAAACAATATTTCTACATCCCATGGCCTTTCCCAACCATTTAAATTTTTCTCTTACAGGTCTAACACTTCCGAAAAACCAATACAACGCCCACCCGGAACAATATATAAAGCTAAACGAACCGTTCACTGGGTACTTATCCGTACGAAAATCCCTATTGATTTACCTGTTTTTACAAGGAAATAAAATGTGAAAACAATATTTCTACATCCCATGGCCTTTCCCAACCATTTAAATTTTTCTCTTACAGGTCTAACACTTCCGAAAAACCAATACAACGCCCACCCGGAACAATATATAAAGCTAAACGAACCGTTCACTGGGTACTTATCCGTACGAAAATCCCTATTGATTTACCTGTTTTTACAAGGAAATAAAATGTGAAAATATATTTCTACATCCCATGGCCTTTCCCAACCATTTAAATTTTTCTCTTACAAGTCTAACACTTCCGAAAAACCAATACAACACGCACCCAGAACAATATATAAAGCTAAACGAACCGTTCACTGGTTACTTATCCGTACGAAAATCCTTATTGATTTACCTGTTTTTACAAGGAAATAAAATGTCAAAAAAATATTTCTACATCCCATGGCCTTTCCCAACCATTTAAATTTTTCTCTTACAAGTCTAACACTTCCAAAAAACCAATACAACGCCCAACCGGAACAATATATAAAGCTAAACGAACTGTTCACTGGGTACTTATCCGTACGAAAATCCCTATAGATTTACCTGTTTTTACAAGGAAATAAAATGTGAAAACAATATTTCTACATCCCATGGCCTTTCCCAACCATTTAAATTTTTCTCTTACAGGTCTAACACTTCCGAAAAACCAATACAACGCCTACCCGGAACAATATATAAAGCTAAACGAACCGTTCACTGGGTACTTATCCGTACGAAAATCCCTATTGATTTACCTGTTTTTACAAGGAAATAAAATGTGAAAAAAATATTTCTACATCCCATGGCCTTTCCCAACCATTTAAATTTTTCTCTCACAAGTCTAACACTTCCGAAAAACCAATACAACACGAACCCAGAACAATATATAAAGCTAAACGAACCGTTCACTGGGTACTTATCCGTACGAAAATCCCTATTGATTTACCTGTTTTTACAAGGAAATAAAACATGAAAAAAATATTTCTACATCCCATGGCCTTTCCCAACCATTTAAATTTTTCTCTTACAAGTCTAACACTTCCGAAAAACCAATACAACGCCCAACCGGAACAATATATAAAGCTAAACGAACCGTTCACTGGGTACTTATCCGTACGAAAATCCCTATAGATTTACCTGTTTTTACAAGGAAATAAAATTTGAAAAAAATATTTCTACATCCCATGGCCTTTCCCAACCATTTAAATTTTTCTCTTACAGGTCTAACACTTCCGAAAAACCAATACAACGCCCACCCGGAACACTATATAAAGCTAAACGAACCGTTCACTGGGTACTTATCCGTACGAAAATCCCTATTGATTTACCTGTTTTTACAAGGAAATAAAATGTGAAAACAATATTTCTACATCCCATGGCCTTTCCCAACCATTTAAATTTTTCTCTTACAGGTCTAACACTTCCGAAAAACCAATACAACGCCCACCCGGAACAATATATAAAGCTAAACGAACCGTTCACTGGGTACTTATCCGTACGAAAATCCCTATTGATTTACCTGTTTTTACAAGGAAATAAAATGTGAAAAAAATATTTCTACATCCCATGGCCTTTCCCAACCATTTAAATTTTTCTCTCAGAAGTCTAACACTTCCGAAAAACCAATACAACACGCACCCAGAACAATATATAAAGCTAAACGAACCGTTCACTGGGTACTTATCCGTACGAAAATCCCTATTGATTTACCTGTTTTTACAAGGAAATAAAACGTGAAAAAAAAATTTCTACATCCCATGGCCTTTCCCAACCATTTAAATTTTTCTCTTACAAGTCTAACACTTCCGAAAAACCAATACAACGCCCAACCGGAACAATATATAAAGCTAAACGAACCGTTCACTGGGTACTTATCCGTACGAAAATCCCTATAGATTTACCTGTTTTTACAAGGAAATAAAATGTGAAAAAAATATTTCTACATCCCATGGCCTTTCCCAACCATTTAAATTTTTCTCTTACGGGGCTAACACTTCCGAAAAACCAATACAACGCCCACCCGGAACACTATATAAAGCTAAACGAACCGTTCACTGGGTACTTATCCGTACGAAAATCCCTATTGATTTACCTGTTTTTACAAGGAAATAAAATGTGAAAATATATTTCTACATCCCATGGCCTTTCCCAACCATTTAAATTTTTCTCTTACAGGTCTAACACTTCCGAAAAACCAATACAACGCCCACCCGGAACAATATATAAAGCTAAACGAACCGTTCACTGGGTACTTATCCGTACGAAAATCCCTATTGATTTACCTGTTTTTACAAGGAAATAAAATGTGAAAACAATATTTCTACATCCCATGGCCTTTCCCAACCATTTAAATTTTTCTCTTACAGGTCTAACACTTCCGAAAAACCAATACAACGCCCACCCGGAACAATATATAAAGCTAAACGAACCGTTCACTGGGTACTTATCCGTACGAAAATCCCTATTGATTTACCTGTTTTTACAAGGAAATAAAATGTGAAAATATATTTCTACATCCCATGGCCTTTCCCAACCATTTAAATTTTTCTCTTACAAGTCTAACACTTCCGAAAAACCAATACAACACGCACCCAGAACAATATATAAAGCTAAACGAACCGTTCACTGGTTACTTATCCGTACGAAAATCCTTATTGATTTACCTGTTTTTACAAGGAAATAAAATGTCAAAAAAATATTTCTACATCCCATGGCCTTTCCCAACCATTTAAATTTTTCTCTTACAAGTCTAACACTTCCAAAAAACCAATACAACGCCCAACCGGAACAATATATAAAGCTAAACGAACTGTTCACTGGGTACTTATCCGTACGAAAATCCCTATAGATTTACCTGTTTTTACAAGGAAATAAAATGTGAAAACAATATTTCTACATCCCATGGCCTTTCCCAACCATTTAAATTTTTCTCTTACAGGTCTAACACTTCCGAAAAACCAATACAACGCCTACCCGGAACAATATATAAAGCTAAACGAACCGTTCACTGGGTACTTATCCGTACGAAAATCCCTATTGATTTACCTGTTTTTACAAGGAAATAAAATGTGAAAAAAATATTTCTACATCCCATGGCCTTTCCCAACCATTTAAATTTTTCTCTCACAAGTCTAACACTTCCGAAAAACCAATACAACACGAACCCAGAACAATATATAAAGCTAAACGAACCGTTCACTGGGTACTTATCCGTACGAAAATCCCTATTGATTTACCTGTTTTTACAAGGAAATAAAACATGAAAAAAATATTTCTACATCCCATGGCCTTTCCCAACCATTTAAATTTTTCTCTTACAAGTCTAACACTTCCGAAAAACCAATACAACGCCCAACCGGAACAATATATAAAGCTAAACGAACCGTTCACTGGGTACTTATCCGTACGAAAATCCCTATAGATTTACCTGTTTTTACAAGGAAATAAAATTTGAAAAAAATATTTCTACATCCCATGGCCTTTCCCAACCATTTAAATTTTTCTCTTACAGGTCTAACACTTCCGAAAAACCAATACAACGCCCACCCGGAACACTATATAAAGCTAAACGAACCGTTCACTGGGTACTTATCCGTACGAAAATCCCTATTGATTTACCTGTTTTTACAAGGAAATAAAATGTGAAAACAATATTTCTACATCCCATGGCCTTTCCCAACCATTTAAATTTTTCTCTTACAGGTCTAACACTTCCGAAAAACCAATACAACGCCCACCCGGAACAATATATAAAGCTAAACGAACCGTTCACTGGGTACTTATCCGTACGAAAATCCCTATTGATTTACCTGTTTTTACAAGGAAATAAAATGTGAAAAAAATATTTCTACATCCCATGGCCTTTCCCAACCATTTAAATTTTTCTCTCAGAAGTCTAACACTTCCGAAAAACCAATACAACACGCACCCAGAACAATATATAAAGCTAAACGAACCGTTCACTGGGTACTTATCCGTACGAAAATCCCTATTGATTTACCTGTTTTTACAAGGAAATAAAACGTGAAAAAAAAATTTCTACATCCCATGGCCTTTCCCAACCATTTAAATTTTTCTCTTACAAGTCTAACACTTCCGAAAAACCAATACAACGCCCAACCGGAACAATATATAAAGCTAAACGAACCGTTCACTGGGTACTTATCCGTACGAAAATCCCTATAGATTTACCTGTTTTTACAAGGAAATAAAATGTGAAAAAAATATTTCTACATCCCATGGCCTTTCCCAACCATTTAAATTTTTCTCTTACGGGGCTAACACTTCCGAAAAACCAATACAACGCCCACCCGGAACACTATATAAAGCTAAACGAACCGTTCACTGGGTACTTATCCGTACGAAAATCCCTATTGATTTACCTGTTTTTACAAGGAAATAAAATGTGAAAATATATTTCTACATCCCATGGCCTTTCCCAACCATTTAAATTTTTCTCTTACAAGTCTAACACTTCCGAAAAACCAATACAACACGCACCCAGAACAATATATAAAGCTAAACGAACCGTTCACTGGTTACTTATCCGTACGAAAATCCTTATTGATTTACCTGTTTTTACAAGGAAATAAAATGTCAAAAAAATATTTCTACATCCCATGGCCTTTCCCAACCATTTAAATTTTTCTCTTACAAGTCTAACACTTCCAAAAAACCAATACAACGCCCAACCGGAACAATATATAAAGCTAAACGAACTGTTCACTGGGTACTTATCCGTACGAAAATCCCTATAGATTTACCTGTTTTTACAAGGAAATAAAATGTGAAAACAATATTTCTACATCCCATGGCCTTTCCCAACCATTTAAATTTTTCTCTTACAGGTCTAACACTTCCGAAAAACCAATACAACGCCTACCCGGAACAATATATAAAGCTAAACGAACCGTTCACTGGGTACTTATCCGTACGAAAATCCCTATTGATTTACCTGTTTTTACAAGGAAATAAAATGTGAAAAAAATATTTCTACATCCCATGGCCTTTCCCAACCATTTAAATTTTTCTCTCACAAGTCTAACACTTCCGAAAAACCAATACAACACGCACCCAGAACAATATATAAAGCTAAACGAACCGTTCACTGGGTACTTATCCGTACGAAAATCCCTATTGATTTACCTGTTTTTACAAGGAAATAAAACATGAAAAAAATATTTCTACATCCCATGGCCTTTCCCAACCATTTAAATTTTTCTCTTACAAGTCTAACACTTCCGAAAAACCAATACAACGCCCAACCGGAACAATATATAAAGCTAAACGAACCGTTCACTGGGTACTTATCCGTACGAAAATCCCTATAGATTTACCTGTTTTTACAAGGAAATAAAATGTGAAAAAAATATTTCTACATCCCATGGCCTTTCCCAACCATTTAAATTTTTCTCTTACAGGTCTAACACTTCCGAAAAACCAATACAACGCCCACCCGGAACACTATATAAAGCTAAACGAACCGTTCACTGGGTACTTATCCGTACGAAAATCCCTATTGATTTACCTGTTTTTACAAGGAAATAAAATGTGAAAACAATATTTCTACATCCCATGGCCTTTCCCAACCATTTAAATTTTTCTCTTACAGGTCTAACACTTCCGAAAAACCAATACAACGCCCACCCGGAACAATATATAAAGCTAAACGAACCGTTCACTGGGTACTTATCCGTACGAAAATCCCTATTGATTTACCTGTTTTTACAAGGAAATAAAATGTGAAAAAAATATTTCTACATCCCATGGCCTTTCCCAACCATTTAAATTTTTCTCTCAGAAGTCTAACACTTCCGAAAAACCAATACAACACGCACCCAGAACAATATATAAAGCTAAACGAACCGTTCACTGGGTACTTATCCGTACGAAAATCCCTATTGATTTACCTGTTTTTACAAGGAAATAAAATGTGAAAAAAATATTTCTACATCCCATGGCCTTTCCCAACCATTTAAATTTTTCTCTCACAAGTCTAACACTTCCGAAAAACCAATACAACACGCACCCAGAACAATATATAAAGGTAAACGAACCGTTCACTGGGTACTTATCCGTACGAAAATCCCTATTGATTTACCTGTTTTTACAAGGAAATAAAACGTGAAAAAAATATTTCTACATCCCATGGCCTTTCCCAACCATTTAAATTTTTCTCTTACAAGTCTAACACTTCCGAAAAACCAATACAACGCCCAACCGGAACAATATATAAAGCTAAACGAACCGTTCACTGGGTACTTATCCGTACGAAAATCCCTATAGATTTACCTGTTTTTACAAGGAAATAAAATGTGAAAAAAATATTTCTACATCCCATGGCCTTTCCCAACCATTTAAATTTTTCTCTTACAGTTCTAACACTTCCGAAGAACCAATACAACGCCCAACCGGAACAATATATAAAGCTAAACGAACCGTTCACTGGGTACTCATACGTACGAAAATCCCTATAGATTTACCTGTTTTTACAAGGAAATAAAATGTGAAAAAAATATTTCTACATCCCATGGCCTTTCCCAACCATTTAAATTTTTCTCTTACAGGTCTAACACTTCCGAAAAACCAATACAACGCCCACCCGGAACAATATATAAAGCTAAACGAACCGTTCACTGGGTACTCATACGTACGAAAATCCCTATTGATTTACCTGTTTTTACAAGGAAATAAAATGTGAAAAAAATGTTTCTACATCCCATGGCCTTTCCCAACCATTTAAATTTTTCTCTTACAGGGCTAACACTTCCGAAAAACCAATACAACGCCCACCCGGAACACTATATAAAGCTAAACGAACCGTTCACTGGGTACTTATCCGTACGAAAATCCCTATTGATTTACCTATTTTTACAAGGAAATAAAATGTGAAAAAAAAATTTCTACATCCCATGGCCTTTCCCAACCATTTAAATTTTTCTCTTACAAGTCTAACACTTCCGAAAAACCAATACAACACGCACCCAGAACAATATATAAAGCTAAACGAACCGTTCACTGGGTACTTATCCGTACGAAAATCCCTATTGATTTACCTGTTTTTACAAGGAAATAAAATGTGAAAAAAATATTTCTACATCCCATGGCCTTTCCCAACCATTTAAATTTTGCTCTTACAAGTCTAACACTTCCGAAAAACCAATACAACGCCCAACCGGAACATTATATAAAGCTAAACGAACCGTTCACTTGGTACTTATCCGTACGAAAATCCTTATTGATTTACCTGTTTTTACAAGGGAATAAAATTCGAAAAAAATATTTCTACATCCCATGGCCTTTCCCAACCATTTAAATTTTTCTCTTACGGGGCTAACACTTCCGAAAAACCAATACAACGCCCACCCGGAACAATATATAAAGCTAAACGAACCGTTCACTGGGTACTTATCCGTACGAAAATCCCTATAGATTTACCTGTTTTTACAAGGAAATAAAATGTGAAAAAAATATTTCTACATCCCATGGCCTTTCCCAACCATTTAAATTTTTCTCTTACAGGTCTAACACTTCCGAAAAACCAATAAAACGCCCACCCGGAACAATATATAAAGCTAAACGAACCGTTCACTGGGTACTTATCCGTACGAAAATCCCTATTGATTTACCGGTTTTTACAAGGAAATAAAATGTGAAAACAATATTTCTACATCCCATGGCCTTTCCCAACCATTTAAATTTTTCTCTTACAGGTCTAACACTTCCGAAAAACCAATACAACGCCCACCCGGAACAATATATAAAGCTAAACGAACCGTTCACTGGGTACTTATCCGTACGAAAATCCCTATTGATTTACCTGTTTTTACAAGGAAATAAAATGTGAAAAAAATATTTCTACATCCCATGGCCTTTCCCAACCATTTAAATTTTTCTCTCACAAGTCTAACACTTCCGAAAAACCAATACAACACGCACCCAGAACAATATATAAAGCTAAACGAACCGTTCACTGGGTACTTATCCGTACGAAAATCCCTATTGATTTACCGGTTTTTACAAGGAAATAAAATGTGAAAACAATATTTCTACATCCCATGGCCTTTCCCAACCATTTAAATTTTTCTCTTACAGGTCTAACACTTCCGAAAAACCAATACAACGCCCACCCGGAACAATATATAAAGCTAAACGAACCGTTCACTGGGTACTTATCCGTACGAAAATCCCTATTGATTTACCTGTTTTTACAAGGAAATAAAATGTGAAAAAAATATTTCTACATCCCATGGCCTTTCCCAACCATTTAAATTTTTCTCTCACAAGTCTAACACTTCCGAAAAACCAATACAACACGCACCCAGAACAATATATAAAGGTAAACGAACCGTTCACTGGGTACTTATCCGTACGAAAATCCCTATTGATTTACCTGTTTTTACAAGGAAATAAAACGTGAAAAAAATATTTCTACATCCCATGGCCTTTCCCAACCATTTAAATTTTTCTCTTACAAGTCTAACACTTAGGAAAAACCAATACAACGCCCAACCGGAACAATATATAAAGCTAAACGAACCGTTCACTGGGTACTTATCCGTACGAAAATCCCTATAGATTTACCTGTTTTTACAAGGAAATAAAATGTGAAAAAAATATTTCTACATCCCATGGCCTTTCCCAACCATTTAAATTTTTCTCTTACAGGGCTAACACTTCCGAAAAACCAATACAACGCCCACCCGGAACACTATATAAAGCTAAACAAACCGTTCACTGGGTACTTATACGCACGAAAATCCCTATTGATTTACCTGTTTTTACAAGGAAATAAAATGTGAAAAAAATATTTCTACATCCCATGGCCTTTCCCAACCTTTTAAATTTTTCTCTTACAGGTATAACACTTCCGAAAAACCAATACAACGCCCAACCGGAACAATATATAAAGCTAAACGAACCGTTCACTGGGTACTCATACGTACGAAAATCCCTATAGATTTACCTGTTTTTACAAGGAAATAAAATGTGAAAAAAATATTTCTACATCCCATGGCCTTTCCCAACCATTTAAATTTTTCTCTTACAGGTCTAACACTTCCGAAAAACCAATACAACGCCCACCCGGAACAATATATAAAGCTAAACGAACCGTTCACTGGGTACTCATACGTACGAAAATCCCTATTGATTTACCTGTTTTTACAAGGAAATAAAATGTGAAAAAAATGTTTCTACATCCCATGGCCTTTCCCAACCATTTAAATTTTTCTCTTACAGGGCTAACACTTCCGAAAAACCAATACAACGCCCACCCGGAACACTATATAAAGCTAAACGAACCGTTCACTGGGTACTTATCCGTACGAAAATCCCTATTGATTTACCTATTTTTACAAGGAAATAAAATGTGAAAAAAAATATTTCTACATCCCATGGCCTTTCCCAACCATTTAAATTTTTCTCTTACAGTTCTAACACTTCCGAAGAACCAATACAACGCCCAACCGGAACAATATATAAAGCTAAACGAACCGTTCACTGGGTACTCATACGTACGAAAATCCCTATAGATTTACCTGTTTTTACAAGGAAATAAAATGTGAAAAAAATGTTTCTACATCCCATGGCCTTTCCCAACCATTTAAATTTTTCTCTTACAGGGCTAACACTTCCGAAAAACCAATACAACGCCCACCCGGAACACTATATAAAGCTAAACGAACCGTTCACTGGGTACTTATCCGTACGAAAATCCCTATTGATTTACCTATTTTTACAAGGAAATAAAATGTGAAAAAAAATTTTCTACATTCCATGGCCTTTCCCAACCATTTAAATTTTTCTCTTACAAGTCTAACACTTCCGAAAAACCAATACAACACGCACCCAGAACAATATATAAAGCTAAACGAACCGTTCACTGGGTACTTATCCGTACGAAAATCCCTATTGATTTACCTGTTTTTACAAGGAAATAAAATGTGAAAAAAATATTTCTACATCCCATGGCCTTTCCCAACCATTTAAATTTTTCTCTTACAAGTCTAACACTTCCGAAAAACCAATACAACGCCCAACCGGAACATTATATAAAGCTAAACGAACCGTTCACTTGGTACTTATCCGTACGAAAATCCTTATTGATTTACCTGTTTTTACAAGGGAATAAAATTCGAAAAAAATATTTCTACATCCCATGGCCTTTCCCAACCATTTAAATTTTTCTCTTACGGGGCTAACACTTCCGAAAAACCAATACAACGCCCACCCGGAACAATATATAAAGCTAAACGAACCGTTCACTGGGTACTTATCCGTACGAAAATCCCTATAGATTTACCTGTTTTTACAAGGAAATAAAATGTGAAAAAAATATTTCTACATCCCATGGCCTTTCCCAACCATTTAAATTTTTCTCTTACAGGTCTAACACTTCCGAAAAACCAATAAAACGCCCACCCGGAACAATATATAAAGCTAAACGAACCGTTCACTGGGTACTCATACGTACGAAAATCCCTATTGATTTACCTGTTTTTACAAGGAAATAAAATGTGAAAAAAATATTTCTACATCCCATGGCCCTTCCCAACCATTTAAATTTTTCTCTTACAGGTCTAACACTTCCGAAAAACCAATACAACTCCCACCCGGAACAATATATAAAGCTAAACGAACCGTTCACTGGGTACTCATACGTACGAAAATCCCTATTGATTTACCTGTTTTTACAAGGAAATAAAATGTGAAAAAAATATTTCTACATCCCATGGCCCTTCCCAACCATTTAAATTTTTCTCTTACAGGTCTAACACGTCCGAAAAACCAATACAACGCCCACCCGGAACAAGAGAGCCAGTTTGGTGTAGTGGTTAGGAGTGCGGACTTCTAATCTGGCGAGCCGGGTTCGATTCTGCGCTCCCCCACATGCATCCAGCTGGGTGACCTTGGGCTCGCCACGGCACTGATAAAATTGTTCTGACCGAGCAGTGATATCAGGGCTCTCTCAGCCTCACCCACCCCACAGGGTGTCTGTTGTGGGGAGAGGAATGTGAAGGCGACTGTAAGCCGCTTTGAGCCTCCTTCGGGTAGGGAAAAGCGGCATATAAGAACCAACTCTTCTTCTTCTTCTTCTACTTATCCGTACGAAAATCCCTATGGATTTACCTGTTTTTACAAGGAAATAAAATGTGAAAACAATATTTCTACATCCCATGGCCTTTCCCAACCATTTAAATTTTTCTCTTACAGGTCTAACACTTCCGAAAAACCAATACAACGCCCACCCGGAACAATATATAAAGCTAAACGAACCGTTCACTGGGTACTTATCCGTACGAAAATCCCTATTGATTTACCTGTTTTTACAAGGAAATAAAATGTGAAAAAAATATTTCTACATCCCATGGCCTTTCCCAACCATTTAAATTTTTCTCTCACAAGTCTAACACTTCCGAAAAACCAATACAACACGCACCCAGAACAATATATAAAGCTAAACGAACCGTTCACTGGGTACTTATCCGTACGAAAATCCCTATTGATTTACCTGTTTTTACAAGGAAATAAAACGTGAAAACAATATTTCTACATCCCATGGCCTTTCCCAACCATTTAAATTTTTCTCTTACAGGTCTAACACTTCCGAAAAACCAATACAACGCCCACCCGGAACAATATATAAAGCTAAACGAACCGTTCACTGGGTACTTATCCGTACGAAAATCCCTATTGATTTACCTGTTTTTACAAGGAAATAAAATGTGAAAAAAATATTTCTACATCCCATGGCCTTTCCCAACCATTTAAATTTTTCTCTTACAGGGCTAACACTTCCGAAAAACCAATACAACGCCCACCCGGACCAATATATTAAGCTAAACGAACCGTTCACTGGGTACTTATCTGTACGAAAATCCCTATTGATTTACCTGTTTTTACAAGGAAATAAAATGTGAAAAAAATATTTCTACATCCCATGGCCCTTCCCAACCATTTAAATTTTTCTCTTACAGGTCTAACACGTCCGAAAAACCAATACAACTCCCATCCGGAACAATATATAAAGCTAAACGCACCGTTCACTGGGTACTTATATGTACGAAAATCCCTATTGATTTACCTGTTTTTACAAGGAAATAAAATGTGAAAACAATGTTTCTACATCCCATGGCCTTTCCCAACCATTTAAATTTTTCTCTTACAGGGCTAACACTTCCGAAAAACCAATACAACGCCCACCCGGACCAATATATTAAGCTAAACGAACCGTTCACTGGGTACTTATACGTACAAAAATCCCTATTGATTTACCTGTTTTTACAAGGAAATAAAATGTGAAAAAAATATTTCTACATCCCATGGCCTTTCCCAACCATTTAAATTTTTCTCTTACAGGTCTAACACTTCCGAAAAACCAATACAACGCCCACCCGGAACAATATATAAAGCTAAACGAACCGTTCACTGGGTACTTATCCGTACGAAAATCCCTATTGATTTACCTGTTTTTACAAGGAAATAAAATGTGAAAAAAATATTTCTACATCCCATGGCCTTTCCCAACCATTTAAATTTTTCTCTTACAAGTCTAACACTTCCGAAAAACCAATACAACACGCACCCAGAACAATATATAAAGCTAAACGAACCGTTCACTGGGTACTTATCCGTACGAAAATCCCTATAGATTTACCTGTTTTTACAAGGAAATAAAATATGAAAAAAATATTTCTACATCCCATGGCCTTTCCCAACCATTTAAATTTTTCTCTTACAGGGCTAACACTTCCGAAAAACCAATACAACGCCCACCCAGAACACTATATAAAGCTAAACGAACCGTTCACTGGGTACTTATACGCACGAAAATCCCTATTGATTTACCTGTTTTTACAAGGAAATAAAATGTGAAAACAATATTTCTACATCCCATGGCCTTTCCCAACCATTTAAATTTTTCTCTTACTGGTCTAACACTTCCGAAAAACCAATACAACGCCCACCCGGAACAATATATAAAGCTAAACGAACCGTTCACTGGGTACTTATCCGTACGAAAATCCCTATTGATTTACCTGTTTTTACAAGGAAATAAAATGTGAAAAATATATTTCTACATCCCATGGCCTTTCCCAACCATTTAAATTTTTCTCTTACAAGTCTAACACTTCCGAAAAACCAATACAACACGCACCCAGAACAATATATAAAGCTAAACGAACCGTTCACTGGGTACTTATCCGTACGAAAATCCTTATTGATTTACCTGTTTTTACAAGGAAATAAAATGTGAAAAAAATATTTCTACATCCCATGGCCTTTCCCAACCATTTAAATTTTTCTCTTACAGGTCTAACACTTCCGAAAAACCAATACAACGCCCACCCGGAACAATATATAAAGCTAAACGAACCGTTCACTGGGTACTCATACGTACGAAAATCCCTATTGATTTACCTGTTTTTACAAGGAAATAAAATGTGAAAAAAATGTTTCTACATCCCATGGCCTTTTCCAACCATTTAAATTTTTCTCTTAAAGGGCTAACACTTCCGAAAAACCAATACAACGCCCACCCGGAACACTATATAAAGCTAAACGAACCGTTCACTGGATACTTATACGCACGAAAATCCCTATTGATTTACCTGTTTTTACAAGGAAATAAAATGTGAAAAAAATATTTCTACATCCCATGGCCTTTCCCAACCATTTAAATTATTCTCTTACAGGGCTAACACTTCCGAAAAACCAATACAACGCCCACCCGGACCAATATATTAAGCTAAACGAACCGTTCACTGGGTACTTATACGTACGAAAATCCCTATTGATTTACCTGTTTTTACAGGGAAATACAATGTGAAAAAAATATTTCTACATCCCATGGCCTTTCCCAACCATTTAAATTTTTCTCTTACAAGTCTAACACTTCCGAATAACCAATACAACGCCCACCCGGAATAATATATAAAGCTAAACGAACCATTCACTGGGTACTTATCCGTACGAAAATCCCTATTGATTTACCTGTTTTTACAAGGAAATAAAATGTGAAAACAATATTTCTACATCCCATGGCCTTTCCCAACCATTTAAATTTTTCTCTTACTGGTCTAACACTTCCGAAAAACCAATACAACGCCCACCCGGAACAATATATAAAGCTAAACGAACCGTTCACTGGGTACTTATCCGTACGAAAATCCCTATTGATTTACCTGTTTTTACAAGGAAATAAAATGTGAAAAATATATTTCTACATCCCATGGCCTTTCCCAACCATTTAAATTTTTCTCTTACAAGTCTAACACTTCCGAAAAACCAATACAACACGCACCCAGAACAATATATAAAGCTAAACGAACCATTCACTGGGTACTTATCCGTACGAAAATCCCTATTGATTTACCTGTTTTTACAAGGAAATAAAATGTGAAAAAAATATTTCTACATCCCATGGCCTTTCCCAAACATTTAAATTTTTCTCTTACAAGTCTAACACTTCCGAAAAACCAATACAACACGCACCCAGAACAATATATAAAGCTAAACGAACCATTCACTGGGTACTTATCCGTACGAAAATCCCTATTGATTTACCTGTTTTTACAAGGAAATAAAATGTGAAAAAAATATTTCTACATCCCATGGCCTTTCCCAAACATTTAAATTTTTCTCTTACAAGTCTAACACTTCCGAAAAACTAATACAACGCCCACCCGGAACAATATATAAAGCTGAACGAACCGTTCACTGGGTACTCATCCGTACGAAAATCCCTATTGATTTACCTGTTTTTACAAGGAAATAAAATGTGAAAAAAATATTTCTACATCCCATGGCCCTTCCCAACCATTTAAATTTTTCTCTTACAGGTCTAACACGTCCGAAAAACCAATACAACGCCCATCCGGAACAATATATAAAGCTAAACGCACCGTTCACTGGGTACTTATCCGTACGAAAATCCCTATTGATTTACCTGTTTTTACAAGGAAATAAAATGTGAAAACAATATTTCTACATCCCATGGCCTTTCCCAACCATTTAAATTTTTCTCTTACAGGTCTAACACTTCCGAAAAACCAATACAACGCCCACCCGGAACAATATATAAAGCTGAACGAACCGTTCACTGGGTACTCATCCGTACGAAAATCCCTATTGATTTACCTGTTTTTACAAGGAAATAAAATGTGAAAAAAATATTTCTACATCCCATGGCCCTTCCCAACCATTTAAATTTTTCTCTTACAGGTCTAACACGTCCGAAAAACCAATACAACGCCCATCCGGAACAATATATAAAGCTAAACGCACCGTTCACTGGGTACTTATCCGTACGAAAATCCCTATTGATTTACCTGTTTTTACAAGGAAATAAAATGTGAAAACAATATTTCTACATCCCATGGCCTTTCCCAACCATTTAAATTTTTCTCTTACAGGTCTAACACTTCCGAAAAACCAATACAACGCCCACCCGGAACAATATATAAAGCTAAACGAACCGTTCACTGGGTACTTATCCGTACGAAAATCCCTATTGATTTACCTGTTTTTACAAGGAAATAAAATGTGAAAAAAATATTTCTACATCCCATGGCCTTTCCCAACCATTTAAATTTTTCTCTTACAAGTCTAACACTTCCGAAAAACCAATACAACACGCACCCAGAACAATATATAAAGCTAAACGAAACGTTCACTGGGTACTTATCCGTACGAAAATCCCTATAGATTTACCTGTTTTTACAAGGAAATAAAATATGAAAAAAATATTTCTACATCCCATGGCCTTTCCCAACCATTTAAATTTTTCTCTTACAGGGCTAACACTTCCGAAAAACCAATACAACGCCCACCCAGAACACTATATAAAGCTAAACGAACCGTTCACTGGGTACTTATACGCACGAAAATCCCTATTGATTTACCTGTTTTTACAAGGAAATAAAATGTGAAAACAATATTTCTACATCCCATGGCCTTTCCCAACCATTTAAATTTTTCTCTTACTGGTCTAACACTTCCGAAAAACCAATACAACGCCCACCCGGAACAATATATAAAGCTAAACGAACCGTTCACTGGGTACTTATCCGTACGAAAATCCCTATTGATTTACCTGTTTTTACAAGGAAATAAAATGTGAAAAATATATTTCTACATCCCATGGCCTTTCCCAACCATTTAAATTTTTCTCTTACAAGTCTAACACTTCCGAAAAACCAATACAACACGCACCCAGAACAATATATAAAGCTAAACGAACCGTTCACTGGGTACTTATCCGTACGAAAATCCTTATTGATTTACCTGTTTTTACAAGGAAATAAAATGTGAAAAAAATATTTCTACATCCCATGGCCTTTCCCAACCATTTAAATTTTTCTCTTACAGGTCTAACACTTCCGAAAAACCAATACAACGCCCACCCGGAACAATATATAAAGCTAAACGAACCGTTCACTGGGTACTCATACGTACGAAAATCCCTATTGATTTACCTGTTTTTACAAGGAAATAAAATGTGAAAAAAATGTTTCTACATCCCATGGCCTTTCCCAACCATTTAAATTTTTCTCTTACAGGGCTAACACTTCCGAAAAACCAATACAACGCCCACCCGGAACACTATATAAAGCTAAACGAACCGTTCACTGGATACTTATACGCACGAAAATCCCTATTGATTTACCTGTTTTTACAAGGAAATAAAATGTGAAAAAAATATTTCTACATTCCATGGCCTTTCCCAACCGTTTAAATTATTCTCTTACAGGGCTAACACTTCCGAAAAACCAATACAACGCCCACCCGGACCAATATATTAAGCTAAACGAACCGTTCACTGGGTACTTATACGTACGAAAATCCCTATTGATTTACCTGTTTTTACAGGGAAATACAATGTGAAAAAAATGTTTCTACATCCCATGGCCTTTCCCAACCATTTAAATTTTTCTCTTACAGGGCTAACACTTCCGAAAAACCAATACAACGCCCACCCGGAACACTATATAAAGCTAAACGAACCGTTCACTGGATACTTATACGCACGAAAATCCCTATTGATTTACCTGTTTTTACAAGGAAATAAAATGTGAAAAAAATATTTCTACATTCCATGGCCTTTCCCAACCATTTAAATTATTCTCTTACAGGGCTAACACTTCCGAAAAACCAATACAACGCCCACCCGGAATAATATATAAAGCTAAACGAACCATTCACTGGGTACTTATCCGTACGAAAATCCCTATTGATTTACCTGTTTTTACAAGGAAATAAAATGTGAAAAAAATATTTCTACATCCCATGGCCTTTCCCAAACATTTAAATTTTTCTCTTACAAGTCTAACACTTCCGAAAAACTAATACAACGCCCACCCGGAACAATATATAAAGCTAAACGAACCGTTCACTGGGTACTCATACGTACGAAAATCCCTATTGATTTACCTGTTTTTACAAGGAAATAAAATGTGAAAAAAATATTTCTACATCCCATGGCCCTTCCCAACCATTTAAATTTTTCTCTTACAGGTCTAACACGTCCGAAAAACCAATACAACGCCCATCCGGAACAATATATAAAGCTAAACGCACCGTTCACTGGGTACTTATCCGTACGAAAATCCCTATTGATTTACCTGTTTTTACAAGGAAATAAAATGTGAAAACAATATTTCTACATCCCATGGCCTTTCCCAACCATTTAAATTTTTCTCTTACAGGTCTAACACTTCCAAAAAACCAATACAACTCCCACCCGGAACAATATATAAAGCTAAACGAACCGTTCACTGGGTACTCATACGTACGAAAATCCCTATTGATTTACCTGTTTTACAAGGAAATAAAATGTGAAGAAAATATTTCTACATCCCATGGCCCTTCCCAACCATTTAAATTTTTCTCTTACAGGTCTAACACGTCCGAAAAACCAATACAACGCCCACCCGGAACAATATATAAAGCTAAACGAACCGTTCACTGGGTACTTATCCTTACGAAAATCCCTATAGATTTACCTGTTTTTAGAAGGAAATAAAATGTGAAAACAATATTTCTACATCCCATGGCCTTTCCCAACCATTTAAATTTTTCTCTTACAGGTCTAACACTTCCGAAAAACCAATACAACGCGCACCCGGAACAATATATAAAGCTAAACGAACCGTTCACTGGGTACTTATCCGTACGAAAATCCCTATTGATTTACCTGTTTTTACAAGGAAATAAAATGTGAAAACAATATTTCTACATCCCATGGCCTTTCCCAACCATTTAAATTTTTCTCTTACAGGTCTAACACTTCCGAAAAACCAATACAACGCCCACCCGGAACAATATATAAAGCTAAACGAACCGTTCAATGGGTACTTATCCATACGAAAATCCCTATTGATTTACCTGTTTTTACAAGGAAATAAAATGTGAAAATATATTTCTACATCCCATGGCCTTTCCCAACCATTTAAATTTTTCTCTTACAAGTCTAACACTTCCGAAAAACCAATACAACACGCACCCAGAACAATATATAAAGCTAAACGAACCGTTCACTGGGTACTTATCCGTACGAAAATCCCTATTGATTTACCTGTTTTTACAAGGAAATAAAATGTGAAAAAAATATTTCTACATCCCATGGCCTTTCCCAACCATTTAAATTTTTCTCTTACAAGTCTAACACTTCCGAAAAACCAATACAACGCCCAACCGGAACAATATATAAAGCTAAACGAACCGTTCACTTGGTACTTATCCGTACGAAAATCCCTATTGATTTACCTGTTTTTACAAGGAAATAAAATGTGAAAAAAATATTTCTACATCCCATGGCCATTCCCAACCATTTAAATTTTTCTCTTACAGGTCTAACACTTCCAAAAAACCAATACAACTCCCACCCGGAACAATATATAAAGCTAAACGAACCGTTCACTGGGTACTCATACGTACGAAAATCCCTATTGATTTACCTGTTTTTACAAGGAAATAAAATGTGAAGAAAATATTTCTACATCCCATGGCCCTTCCCAACCATTTAAATTTTTCTCTTACAGGTCTAACACGTCCGAAAAACCAATACAACGCCCACCCGGAACAATATATAAAGCTAAACGAACCGTTCACTGGGTACTTATCCTTACGAAAATCCCTATAGATTTACCTGTTTTTAGAAGGAAATAAAATGTGAAAACAATATTTCTACATCCCATGGCCTTTCCCAACCATTTAAATTTTTCTCTTACAGGTCTAACACTTCCGAAAAACCAATACAACGCGCACCCGGAACAATATATAAAGCTAAACGAACCGTTCACTGGGTACTTATCCGTACGAAAATCCCTATTGATTTACCTGTTTTTACAACGAAATAAAATGTGAAAACAATATTTCTACATCCCATGGCCTTTCCCAACCATTTAAATTTTTCTCTTACAGGTCTAACACTTCCGAAAAACCAATACAACGCCCACCCGGAACAATATATAAAGCTAAACGAACCGTTCACTGGGTACTTATCCGTACGAAAATCCCTATTGATTTACCTGTTTTTACAAGGAAATAAAATGTGAAAATATATTTCTACATCCCATGGCCTTTCCCAACCATTTAAATTTTTCTCTTACAAGTCTAACACTTCCGAAAAACCAATACAACACGCACCCAGAACAATATATAAAGCTAAACGAACCGTTCACTGGGTACTTATCCGTACGAAAATCCTTATTGATTTACCTGTTTTTACAAGGAAATAAAATGTGAAAAAAATATTTCTACAACCCATGGCCTTTCCCAACCATTTAAATTTTTCTCTTACAAGTCTAACACTTCCGAAAAACCCATACAACGCCCAACCGGAACAATATATAAAGCTAAACGAACTGTTCACTGGGTACTTATCCGTACGAAAATCCCTATTGATTTACCTGTTTTTACAAGGAAATAAAATGTGAAAAATATATTTCTACATCCCATGGCCTTTCCCAACCATTTAAATTTTTCTCTTACAAGTCTAACACTTCCGAAAAACCAATACAACACGCACCCAGAACAATATATAAAGCTAAACGAACCGTTCACTGGGTACTTATCCGTACGAAAATCCTTATTGATTTACCTGTTTTTACAAGGAAATAAAATGTGAAAAAAATATTTCTACATCCCATGGCCTTTCCCAACCATTTAAATTTTTCTCTTACAGGTCTAACACTTCCGAAAAACCAATACAACGCCCACCCGGAACAATATATAAAGCTAAACGAACCGTTCACTGGGTACTTATCCGTACGAAAATCCCTATTGATTTACCTGTTTTTACAAGGAAATAAAATGTGAAAACAATATTTCTACATCCCATGGCCTTTCCCAACCATTTAAATTTTTCTCTTACAGGTCTAACACTTCCGAAAAACCAATACAACGTCCACCCGGAACAATATATAAAGCTAAACGAACCGTTCACTGGGTACTTATCCGTACGAAAATCCCTATTGATTTACCTGTTTTTACAAGGAAATAAAATGTGAAAAAAATATTTCTACATCCCATGGCCTTCCCAACCATTTAAATTTTTCTCTTACAGGTCTAACACTTCCGAAAAACCAATACAACGCCCACCCGGAACAATATATAAAGCTAAACGAACCGTTCACTGGGTACTTATCCGTACGAAAATCCCTATTGATTTACCTGTTTTTACAAGGAAATAAAATGTGAAAACAATATTTCTACATCCCATGGCCTTTCCCAACCATTTAAATTTTTCTCTTACAGGTCTAACACTTCCGAAAAACCAATACAACGTCCACCCGGAACAATATATAAAGCTAAACGAACCGTTCACTGGGTACTTATCCGTACGAAAATCCCTATTGATTTACCTGTTTTTACAAGGAAATAAAATGTGAAAAAAATATTTCTACATCCCATGGCCTTTCCCAACCATTTAAATTTTTCTCTTACAGGTCTAACACTTCCGAAAAACCAATACAACGCCCACCCGGAACAATATATAAAGCTAAACGAACCGTTCACTGGGTACTTATCCGTACGAAAATCCCTATTGATTTACCTGTTTTTACAAGGAAATAAAATGTGAAAACAATATTTCTACATCCCATGGCCTTTCCCAACCATTTAAATTTTTCTCTTACAGGTCTAACACTTCCGAAAAACCAATACAACGCCCACCCGGAACAATATATAAAGCTAAACGAACCGTTCACTGGGTACTTATCCGTACGAAAATCCCTATTAATTTACCTGTTTTTACAAGGAAATAAAATGTGAAAATATATTTCTACATCCCATGGCCTTTCCCAACCATTTAAATTTTTCTCTTACAAGTCTAACACTTCCGAAAAACCAATACAACACGCACCCAGAACAATATATAAAGCTAAACGAACCGTTCACTGGGTACTTATCCGTACGAAAATCCTTATTGATTTACCTGTTTTTACAAGGAAATAAAATGTGAAAAAAATATTTCTACAACCCATGGCCTTTCCCAACCATTTAAATTTTTCTCTTACAAGTCTAACACTTCCGAAAAACCAATACAACGCCCAACCGGAACAATATATAAAGCTAAACGAACTGTTCACTGGGTACTTATCCGTACGAAAATCCCTATAGATTTACCTGTTTTTACAAGGAAATAAAATGTGAAAAAAATATTTCTACATATCATGGCCTTTCCCAACCATTTAAATTTTTCTCTTACAGGGCTAACACTTCCGAAAAACCAATACAACGCCCACCCGGAACAATATATAAAGCTAAACGAACCGTTCACTGGGTACTTATCCGTACGAAAATCCTTATTGATTTACCTGTTTTTACAAGGAAATAAAATGTGAAAAAAATATTTCTACATCCCATGGCCTTTCCCAACCATTTAAATTTTTCTCTTACAGGTCTAACACTTCCGAAAAACCAATACAACGCCCACCCGGAACAATATATAAAGCTAAACGAACCGTTCACTGGGTACTTATCCGTACGAAAATCCCTATTGATTTACCTGTTTTTACAAGGAAATAAAATGTGAAAACAATATTTCTACATCCCATGGCCTTTCCCAACCATTTAAATTTTTCTCTTACAGGTCTAACACTTCCGAAAAACCAATACAACGTCCACCCGGAACAATATATAAAGCTAAACGAACCGTTCACTGGGTACTTATCCGTACGAAAATCCCTATTGATTTACCTGTTTTTACAAGGAAATAAAATGTGAAAAAAATATTTCTACATCCCATGGCCTTTCCCAACCATTTAAATTTTTCTCTTACAAGTCTAACACTTCCGAAAAACCAATACAACACGCACCCAGAACAATATATAAAGCTAAACGAACCGTTCACTGGGTACTTATCCGTACGAAAATCCCTATTGATTTACCGGTTTTTACAAGGAAATAAAATGTGAAAAAAATATTTCTACATCCCATGGCCTTTCCCAACCATTTAAATTTTTCTCTTACAAGTCTAACACTTCCGAAAAACCAATACAACGCCCAACCGGAACAATATATAAAGCTAAACGAACCGTTCACTTGGTACTTATCCGTACGAAAATCCCTATAGATTTACCTGTTTTTACAAGGAAATAAAATGTGAAAAAAATATTTCTACATCCCATGGCCTTTCCCAACCATTTAAATTTTTCTCTTACGGGGCTAACACTTCCGAAAAACCAATACAACGCCCACCCGGAACACTATATAAAGCTAAACGAACCGTTCACTGGGTACTTATACGCACGAAAATCCCGATTGATTTACCTGTTTTTACAAGGAAATAAAATGTGAAAAAAATATTTCTACATCCCATGGCCATTCCCAACCATTTAAATTTTTCTCTTACAGGTCTAACACTTCCGAAAAACCAATACAACTCCCACCCGGAACAATATATAAAGCTAAACGAACCGTTCACTGGGTACTCAAACGTACGAAAATCCCTATTGATTTACCTGTTTTTACAAGGAAATAAAATGTGAAAAAAATATTTCTACATCCCATGGCCCTTCCCAACCATTTAAATTTTTCTCTTACAGGTCTAACACTTCTGAAAAACCAATACAACTCCCACCCGGAACAATATATAAAGCTAAACGAACCGTTCACTGGGTACTCATACGTACGAAAATCCCTATTGATTTACCTGTTTTTACAAGGAAATAAAATGTGAAAAAAATATTTCTACATCCCATGGCCCTTCCCAACCATTTAAATTTTTCTCTTACAGGTCTAACACGTCCGAAAAACCAATACAACGCCCACCCGGAACAATATATAAAGCTAAACGAACCGTTCACTGGGTACTTATCCTTACGAAAATCCCTATAGATTTACCTGTTTTTAGAAGGAAATAAAATGTGAAAACAATATTTCTACATCCCATGGCCTTTCCCAACCATTTAAATTTTTCTCTTACAAGTCTAACACTTCCGAAAAACCAATACAACACGCACCCAGAACAATATATAAAGCTAAACGAACCGTTCACTGGGTACTTATCCGTACGAAAATCCCTATTGATTTACCGGTTTTTACAAGGAAATAAAATGTGAAAAAAATATTTCTACATCCCATGGCCTTTCCCAACCATTTAAATTTTTCTCTTACGGGGCTAACACTTCCGAAAAACCAATACAACGCCCACCCGGAACACTATATAAAGCTAAACGAACCGTTCACTGGGTACTTATACGCACGAAAATCCCTATTGATTTACCTGTTTTTACAAGGAAATAAAATGTAAAAAAAAATATTTCTACATCCCATGGCCATTCCCAACCATTTAAATTTTTCTCTTACAGGTCTAACACTTCCGAAAAACCAATACAACTCCCACCCGGAACAATATATAAAGCTAAACGAACCGTTCACTGGGTACTCATACGTACGAAAATCCCTATTGATTTACCTGTTTTTACAAGGAAATAAAATGTGAAGAAAATATTTCTACATCCCATGGCCCTTCCCAACCATTTAAATTTTTCTCTTACAGGTCTAACACGTCCGAAAAACCAATACAACGCCCACCCGGAACAATATATAAAGCTAAACGAACCGTTCACTGGGTACTTATCCGTACGAAAATCCCTATTGATTTACCTGTTTTTACAAGGAAATAAAATGTGAAAACAATATTTCTACATCCCATGGCCTTTCCCAACCATTTAAATTTTTCTCTTACAGGTCTAACACTTCCGAAAAACCAATACAACGCCCACCCGGAACAATATATAAAGCTAAACGAACCGTTCACTGGGTACTTATCCGTACGAAAATCCCTATTGATTTACCTGTTTTTACAAGGAAATAAAATGTGAAAATATATTTCTACATCCCATGGCCTTTCCCAACCATTTAAATTTTTCTCTTACAAGTCTAACACTTCCGAAAAACCAATACAACACGCACCCAGAACAATATATAAAGCTAAACGAACCGTTCACTGGGTACTTATCCGTACGAAAATCCTTATTGATTTACCTGTTTTTACAAGGAAATAAAATGTGAAAAAAATATTTCTACAACCCATGGCCTTTCCCAACCATTTAAATTTTTCTCTTACAAGTCTAACACTTCCGAAAAACCAATACAACGCCCAACCGGAACAATATATAAAGCTAAACGAACTGTTCACTGGGTACTTATCCGTACGAAAATCCCTATAGATTTACCTGTTTTTACAAGGAAATAAAATGTGAAAAAAATATTTCTACATCCCATGGCCTTTCCCAACCATTTAAATTTTTCTCTTACAGGGCTAACACTTCCGAAAAACCAATACAACGCCCACCCGGAACAATATATAAAGCTAAACGAACCGTTCACTGGGTACTTATCCTTACAAAAATCCCTATAGGTTTACCTGTTTTTAGAAGGAAATAAAATGTGAAAACAATATTTCTACATCCCATGGCCTTTCCCAACCATTTAAATTTTTCTCTTACAGGTCTAACACTTCCGAAAAACCAATACAACGCCCACCCGGAACAATATATAAAGCTAAACGAACCGTTCACTGGGTACTTATCCGTACGAAAATCCCTATTGATTTACCTGTTTTTACAAGGAAATAAAATGTGAAAAATATATTTCTACATCCCATGGCCTTTCCCAACCGTTTAAATTTTTCTCTTACAAGTCTAACACTTCCGAAAAACCAATACAACACGCACCCAGAACAATATATAAAGCTAAACGAACCGTTCACTGGGTACTTATCCGTACGAAAATCCTTATTGATTTACCTGTTTTTACAAGGAAATAAAATGTGAAAAAAATATTTCTACATCCCATGGCCTTTCCCAACCATTTAAATTTTTCTCTTACAGGTCTAACACTTCCGAAAAACCAATACAACGCCCACCCGGAACAATATATAAAGCTAAACGAACCGTTCACTGGGTACTTATCCGTACGAAAATCCCTATTGATTTACCTGTTTTTACAAGGAAATAAAATGTGAAAACAATATTTCTACATCCCATGGCCTTTCCCAACCATTTAAATTTTTCTCTTACAGGTCTAACACTTCCGAAAAACCAATACAACGTCCAACCGGAACAATATATAAAGCTAAACGAACCGTTCACTGGGTACTTATCCGTACGAAAATCCCTATTGATTTACCTGTTTTTACAAGGAAATAAAATGTGAAAAAAATATTTCTACATCCCATGGCCTTTCCCAACCATTTAAATTTTTCTCTTACAGGTCTAACACTTCCGAAAAACCAATACAACGCCCACCCGGAACAATATATAAAGCTAAACGAACCGTTCACTGGGTAATTATCCGTACGAAAATCCCTATTGATTTACCTGTTTTTACAAGGAAATAAAATGTGAAAACAATATTTCTACATCCCATGGCCTTTCCCAACCATTTAAATTTTTCTCTTACAGGTCTAACACTTCCGAAAAACCAATACAACGCCCACCCGGAACAATATATAAAGCTAAACGAACCGTTCACTGGGTACTTATCCGTACGAAAATCCCTATTAATTTACCTGTTTTTACAAGGAAATAAAATGTGAAAATATATTTCTACATCCCATGGCCTTTCCCAACCATTTAAATTTTTCTCTTACAAGTCTAACACTTCCGAAAAACCAATACAACACGCACCCAGAACAATATATAAAGCTAAACGAACCGTTCACTGGGTACTTATCCGTACGAAAATCCTTATTGATTTACCTGTTTTTACAAGGAAATAAAATGTGAAAAAAATATTTCTACAACCCATGGCCTTTCCCAACCATTTAAATTTTTCTCTTACAAGTCTAACACTTCCGAAAAACCAATACAACGCCCAACCGGAACAATATATAAAGCTAAACGAACTGTTCACTGGGTACTTATCCGTACGAAAATCCCTATAGATTTACCTGTTTTTACAAGGAAATAAAATGTGAAAAAAATATTTCTACATCCCATGGCCTTTCCCAACCATTTAAATTTTTCTCTTACAGGGCTAACACTTCCGAAAAACCAATACAACGCCCACCCGGAACAATATATAAAGCTAAACGAACCGTTCACTGGGTACTTATCCTTACAAAAATCCCTATAGGTTTACCTGTTTTTAGAAGGAAATAAAATGTGAAAACAATATTTCTACATCCCATGGCCTTTCCCAACCATTTAAATTTTTCTCTTACAGGTCTAACACTTCCGAAAAACCAATACAACGCCCACCCGGAACAATATATAAAGCTAAACGAACCGTTCACTGGGTACTTATCCGTACGAAAATCCCTATTGATTTACCTGTTTTTACAAGGAAATAAAATGTGAAAAATATATTTCTACATCCCATGGCCTTTCCCAACCATTTAAATTTTTCTCTTACAAGTCTAACACTTCCGAAAAACCAATACAACACGCACCCAGAACAATATATAAAGCTAAACGAACCGTTCACTGGGTACTTATCCGTACGAAAATCCTTATTGATTTACCTGTTTTTACAAGGAAATAAAATGTGAAAAAAATATTTCTACATCCCATGGCCTTTCCCAACCATTTAAATTTTTCTCTTACAGGTCTAACACTTCCGAAAAACCAATACAACGCCCACCCGGAACAATATATAAAGCTAAACGAACCGTTCACTGGGTACTTATCCGTACGAAAATCCCTATTGATTTACCTGTTTTTACAAGGAAATAAAATGTGAAAACAATATTTCTACATCCCATGGCCTTTCCCAACCATTTAAATTTTTCTCTTACAGGTCTAACACTTCCGAAAAACCAATACAACGTCCACCCGGAACAATATATAAAGCTAAACGAACCGTTCACTGGGTACTTATCCGTACGAAAATCCCTATTGATTTACCTGTTTTTACAAGGAAATAAAATGTGAAAAAAATATTTCTACATCCCATGGCCTTTCCCAACCATTTAAATTTTTCTCTTACAAGTCTAACACTTCCGAAAAACCAATACAACACGCACCCAGAACAATATATAAAGCTAAACGAACCATTCACTGGGTACTTATCCGTACGAAAATCCCTATTGATTTACCGGTTTTTACAAGGAAATAAAATGTGAAAAAAATATTTCTACATCCCATGGCCTTTCCCAACCATTTAAATTTTTCTCTTACAAGTCTAACACTTCCGAAAAACCAATACAACGCCCAACCGGAACAATATATAAAGCTAAACGAACCGTTCACTTGGTACTTATCCGTACGAAAATCCCTATAGATTTACCTGTTTTTACAAGGAAATAAAATGTGAAAAAAATATTTCTACATCCCATGGCCTTTCCCAACCATTTAAATTTTTCTCTTACGGGGCTAACACTTCCGAAAAACCAATACAACGCCCACCCGGAACACTATATAAAGCTAAACGAACCGTTCACTGGGTACTTATACGCACGAAAATCCCTATTGATTTACCTGTTTTTACAAGGAAATAAAATGTGAAAAAAATATTTCTACATCCCATGGCCATTCCCAACCATTTAAATTTTTCTCTTACAGGTCTAACACTTCCGAAAAACCAATACAACTCCCACCCGGAACAATATATAAAGCTAAACGAACCGTTCATTGGGTACTCAAACATACGAAAATCCCTATTGATTTACCTGTTTTTACAAGGAAATAAAATGTGAAAAAAATATTTCTACATCCCATGGCCCTTCCCAACCATTTAAATTTTTCTCTTACAGGTCTAACACTTCTGAAAAACCAATACAACTCCCACCCGGAACAATATATAAAGCTAAACGAACCGTTCACTGGGTACTCATACGTACGAAAATCCCTATTGATTTACCTGTTTTTACAAGGAAATAAAATGTGAAAAAAATATTTCTACATCCCATGGCCCTTCCCAACCATTTAAATTTTTCTCTTACAGGTCTAACACGTCCGAAAAACCAATACAACGCCCACCCGGAACAATATATAAAGCTAAACGAACCGTTCACTGGGTACTTATCCTTACGAAAATCCCTATAGATTTACCTGTTTTTAGAAGGAAATAAAATGTGAAAACAATATTTCTACATCCCATGGCCTTTCCCAACCATTTAAATTTTTCTCTTACAAGTCTAACACTTCCGAAAAACCAATACAACACGCACCCAGAACAATATATAAAGCTAAACGAACCGTTCACTGGGTACTTATCCGTACGAAAATCCCTATTGATTTACAGGTTTTTACAAGGAAATAAAATGTGAAAAAAATATTTCTAAATCCCATGGCCTTTCCCAACCATTTAAATTTTTCTCTTACAAGTCTAACACTTCCGAAAAACCAATACAACGCCCAACCGGAACAATATATAAAGCTAAACGAACCGTTCACTTGGTACTTATCCGTACGAAAATCCCTATAGATTTACCTGTTTTTACAAGGAAATAAAATGTGAAAAAAATATTTCTACATCCCATGGCCTTTCCCAACCATTTAAATTTTTCTCTTACGGGGCTAACACTTCCGAAAAACCAATACAACGCCCACCCGGAACACTATATAAAGCTAAACGAACCGTTCACTGGGTACTTATACGCACGAAAATCCCTATTGATTTACCTGTTTTTACAAGGAAATAAAATGTGAAAAAAATATTTCTACATCCCATGGCCATTCCCAACCATTTAAATTTTTCTCTTACAGGTCTAACACTTCCGAAAAACCAATACAACTCCCACCCGGAACAATATATAAAGCTAAACGAACCGTTCATTGGGTACTCAAACATACGAAAATCCCTATTGATTTACCTGTTTTTACAAGGAAATAAAATGTGAAAAAAATATTTCTACATCCCATGGCCCTTCCCAACCATTTAAATTTTTCTCTTACAGGTCTAACACTTCTGAAAAACCAATACAACTCCCACCCGGAACAATATATAAAGCTAAACGAACCGTTCACTGGGTACTCATACGTACGAAAATCCCTATTGATTTACCTGTTTTTACAAGGAAATAAAATGTGAAAAAAATATTTCTACATCCCATGGCCCTTCCCAACCATTTAAATTTTTCTCTTACAGGTCTAACACGTCCGAAAAACCAATACAACGCCCACCCGGAACAATATATAAAGCTAAACGAACCGTTCACTGGGTACTTATCCTTACGAAAATCCCTATAGATTTACCTGTTTTTAGAAGGAAATAAAATGTGAAAACAATATTTCTACATCCCATGGCCTTTCCCAACCATTTAAATTTTTCTCTTACAAGTCTAACACTTCCGAAAAACCAATACAACACGCACCCAGAACAATATATAAAGCTAAACGAACCGTTCACTGGGTACTTATCCGTACGAAAATCCCTATTGATTTACAGGTTTTTACAAGGAAATAAAATGTGAAAAAAATATTTCTACATCCCATGGCCTTTCCCAACCATTTAAATTTTTCTCTTACAAGTCTAACACTTCCGAAAAACCAATACAACGCCCAACCGGAACAATATATAAAGCTAAACGAACCGTTCACTTGGTACTTATCCGTACGAAAATCCCTATAGATTTACCTGTTTTTACAAGGAAATAAAATGTGAAAAAAATATTTCTACATCCCATGGCCTTTCCCAACCATTTAAATTTTTCTCTTACGGGGCTAACACTTCCGAAAAACCAATACAACTCCCACCCGGAACAATATATAAAGCTAAACGAACCGTTCACTGGGTACTTATACGCACGAAAATCCCTATTGATTTACCTGTTTTTACAAGGAAATAAAATGTGAAAAAAATATTTCTACATCCTATGGCCCTTCCCAACCATTTAAATTTTTCTCTTACAGGTCTAACACTTCTGAAAAACCAATACAACTCCCACCCGGAACAATATATAAAGCTAAACGAACCGTTCACTGGGTACTCATACGTACGAAAATCCCTATTGATTTACCTGTTTTTACAAGGAAATAAAATGTGAAAAAAATATTTCTACATCCCATGGCCCTTCCCAACCATTTAAATTTTTCTCTTACAGGTCTAACACGTCCGAAAAACCAATACAACGCCCACCCGGAACAATATATAAAGCTAAACGAACCGTTCACTGGGTACTTATCCTTACGAAAATCCCTATAGATTTACCTGTTTTTAGAAGGAAATAAAATGTGAAAACAATATTTCTACATCCCATGGCCTTTCCCAACCATTTAAATTTTTCTCTTACAGGTCTAACACTTCCGAAAAACCAATACAACGCCCACCCGGAACAATATATAAAGCTAAACGAACCGTTCACTGGGTACTTATCCGTACGAAAATCCCTATTGATTTACCTGTTTTTACAAGGAAATAAAATGTGAAAACAATATTTCTACATCCCATGGCCTTTCCCAACCATTTAAATTTTTCTCTTACAGGTCTAACACTTCCGAAAAACCAATACAACGCCCACCCGGAACAATATATAAAGCTAAACGAACCGTTCACTGGGTACTTATCCGTACGAAAATCCCTATTGATTTACCTGTTTTTACAAGGAAATAAAATGTGAAAATATATTTCTACATCCCATGGCCTTTCCCAACCATTTAAATTTTTCTCTTACAAGTCTAACACTTCCGAAAAACCAATACAACACGCACCCAGAACAATATATAAAGCTAAACGAACCGTTCACTGGTTACTTATCCGTACGAAAATCCTTATTGATTTACCTGTTTTTACAAGGAAATAAAATGTCAAAAAAATATTTCTACATCCCATGGCCTTTCCCAACCATTTAAATTTTTCTCTTACAAGTCTAACACTTCCAAAAAACCAATACAACGCCCAACCGGAACAATATATAAAGCTAAACGAACTGTTCACTGGGTACTTATCCGTACGAAAATCCCTATAGATTTACCTGTTTTTACAAGGAAATAAAATGTGAAAAAAATATTTCTACATCCCATGGCCTTTCCCAACCATTTAAATTTTTCTCTTACAGGTCTAACACTTCCGAAAAACCAATACAACGCCCACCCAGAACAATATATAAAGCTAAACGAACCGTTCACTGGGTACTTATCCGTACTAAAATCCCTATTGATTTACCTGTTTTTACAAGGAAATAAAATGTGAAAACAATATTTCTACATCCCATGGCCGTTCCCAACCATTTAAATTTTTCTCTTACAGGTCTAACACTTCCGAAAAACCAATACAACTCCCACCCGGAACAATATATAAAGCTAAACGAACCGTTCACTGGGTACTTATCCGTACGAAAATCCCTATTGATTTACCTGTTTTTACAAGGAAATAAAATGTGAAAAAAATATTTCTACATCCCATGGCCTTTCCCAACCATTTAAATTTTTCTCTCACAAGTCTAACACTTCCGAAAAACCAATACAACACGCACCCAGAACAATATATAAAGCTAAACGAACCGTTCACTGGGTACTTATCCGTACGAAAATCCCTATTGATTTACCTGTTTTTACAAGGAAATAAAACGTGAAAAAAATATTTCTACATCCCATGGCCTTTCCCAACCATTTAAATTTTTCTCTTACAGGTCTAACACTTCCGAAAAACCAATACAACGCCCACCCGGAACAATATATAAAGCTAAACGAACCGTTCACTGGGTACTTATCCGTACGAAAATCCCTATTGATTTACCTGTTTTTACAAGGAAATAAAATGTGAAAACAATATTTCTACATCCCATGGCCTTTCCCAACCATTTAAATTTTTCTCTTACAGGTCTAACACTTCCGAAAAACCAATACAACGCCCACCCGGAACAATATATAAAGCTAAACGAACCGTTCACTGGGTACTTATCCGTACGAAAATCCCTATTGATTTACCTGTTTTTACAAGGAAATAAAATGTGAAAAAAATATTTCTACATCCCATGGCCTTTCCCAACCATTTAAATTTTTCTCTCAGAAGTCTAACACTTCCGAAAAACCAATACAACACGCACCCAGAACAATATATAAAGCTAAACGAACCGTTCACTGGGTACTTATCCGTACGAAAATCCCTATTGATTTACCTGTTTTTACAAGGAAATAAAACGTGAAAAAAAAATGTCTACATCCCATGGCCTTTCCCAACCATTTAAATTTTTCTCTTACAAGTCTAACACTTCCGAAAAACCAATACAACGCCCAACCGGAACAATATAAAAAGCTAAACGAACCGTTCACTGGGTACTTATCCGTACGAAAATCCCTATAGATTTACCTGTTTTTACAAGGAAATAAAATGTGAAAAAAATATTTCTACATCCCATGGCCTTTCCCAACCATTTAAATTTTTCTCTTACGGGGCTAACACTTCCGAAAAACCAATACAACGCCCACCCGGAACACTATATAAAGCTAAACGAACCGTTCACTGGGTACTTATACGCACGAAAATCCCTATTGATTTACCTGTTTTTACAAGGAAATAAAATGTGAAAAAAATATTTCTACATCCCATGGCCATTCCCAACCATTTAAATTTTTCTCTTACAGGTCTAACACTTCCGAAAAACCAATACAACTCCCACCCGGAACAATATATAAAGGTAAACGAACCGTTCACTGGGTACTCAAACGTACGAAAATCCCTATTGATTTACCTGTTTTTACAAGGAAATAAAATGTGAAAAAAATATTTCTACATCCCATGGCCCTTCCCAACCATTTAAATTTTTCTCTTACAGGTCTAACACTTCCGAAAAACCAATACAACTCCCACCCGGAACAATATATAAAGCTAAACGAACCGTTCACTGGGTACTCATACGTACGAAAATCCCTATTGATTTACCTGTTTTTACAAGGAAATAAAATGTGAAAAAATATTTCTACATCCCATGGCCCTTCCCAACCATTTAAATTTTTCTCTTACAGGTCTAACACGTCCGAAAAACCAATACAACGCCCACCCGGAACAATATATAAAGCTAAACGAACCGTTCACTGGGTACTTATCCTTACGAAAATCCCTATAGATTTACCTGTTTTTAGAAGGAAATAAAATGTGAAAACAATATTTCTACATCCCATGGCCTTTCCCAACCATTTAAATTTTTCTCTTACAGGTCTAACACTTCCGAAAAACCAATACAACGCCCACCCGGAACAATATATAAAGCTAAACGAACCGTTCACTGGGTACTTATCCGTACGAAAATCCCTATTGATTTACCTGTTTTTACAAGGAAATAAAATGTGAAAACAATATTTCTACATCCCATGGCCTTTCCCAACCATTTAAATTTTTCTCTTACAGGTCTAACACTTCCGAAAAACCAATACAACGCCCACCCGGAACAATATATAAAGCTAAACGAACCGTTCACTGGGTATTTATCCGTACGAAAATCCCTATTGATTTACCTGTTTTTACAAGGAAATAAAATGTGAAAATATATTTCTACATCCCATGGCCTTTCCCAACCATTTAAATTTTTCTCTTACAAGTCTAACACTTCCGAAAAACCAATACAACACGCACCCAGAACAATATATAAAGCTAAACGAACCGTTCACTGGTTACTTATCCGTACGAAAATCCTTATTGATTTACCTGTTTTTACAAGGAAATAAAATGTCAAAAAAATATTTCTACATCCCATGGCCTTTCCCAACCATTTAAATTTTTCTCTTACAAGTCTAACACTTCCAAAAAACCAATACAACGCCCAACCGGAACAATATATAAAGCTAAACGAACTGTTCACTGGGTACTTATCCGTACGAAAATCCCTATAGATTTACCTGTTTTTACAAGGAAATAAAATGTGAAAAAAATATTTCTACATCCCATGGCCTTTCCCAACCACTTAAATTTTTCTCTTACAGGTCTAACACTTCCGAAAAACCAATACAACGCCCACCCGGAACAATATATAAAGCTAAACGAACCGTTCACTGGGTACTTATCCGTACGAAAATCCCTATTGATTTACCTGTTTTTACAAGGAAATAAAATGTGAAAACAATATTTCTACATCCCATGGCCTTTCCCAACCATTTAAATTTTTCTCTTACAGGTCTAACACTTCCGAAAAACCAATACAACGCCCACCCGGAACAATATATAAAGCTAAACGAACCGTTCACTGGGTACTTATCCGTACGAAAATCCCTATTGATTTACCTGTTTTTACAAGGAAATAAAATGTGAAAAAAAATATTTCTACATCCCATGGCCTTTCCCAACCATTTAAATTTTTCTCTCACAAGTCTAACACTTCCGAAAAACCAATACAACACGCACCCAGAACAATATATAAAGCTAAACGAACCGTTCACTGGGTACTTATCCGTACGAAAATCCCTATTGATTTACCTGTTTTTACAAGGAAATAAAACGTGAAAAAAATATTTCTACATCCCATGGCCTTTCCCAACCATTTAAATTTTTCTCTTACAAGTCTAACACTTCCGAAAAACCAATACAACGCCCAACCGGAACAATATATAAAGCTAAACGAACCGTTCACTGGGTACTTATCCGTACGAAAATCCCTATAGATTTACCTGTTTTTACAAGGAAATAAAATGTGAAAAAAATATTTCTACATCCCATGGCCTTTCCCAACCATTTAAATTTTTCTCTTACAGGTCTAACACTTCTGAAAAACCAATACAACGCCCACCCGGAACAATATATAAAGCTAAACGAACCGTTCACTGGGTACTTATCCGTACGAAAATCCCTATTGATTTACCGGTTTTTACAAGGAAATAAAATGTGAAAACAATATTTCTACATCCCATGGCCTTTCCCAACCATTTAAATTTTTCTCTTACAGGTCTAACACTTCCGAAAAACCAATACAACGCCCACCCGGAACAATATATAAAGCTAAACGAACCGTTCACTGGGTACTTATCCGTACGAAAATCCCTATTGATTTACCTGTTTTTACAAGGAAATAAAATGTGAAAAAAATATTTCTACATCCCATGGCCTTTCCCAACCATTTAAATTTTTCTCTCACAAGTCTAACACTTCCGAAAAACCAATACAACACGCACCCAGAACAATATATAAAGCTAAACGAACCGTTCACTGGGTACTTATCCGTACGAAAATCCCTATTGATTTACCTGTTTTTACAAGGAAATAAAACGTGAAAAAAATATTTCTACATCCCATGGCCTTTCCCAACCATTTAAATTTTTCTCTTACAAGTCTAACACTTCCGAAAAACCAATACAACGCCCAACCGGAACAATATATAAAGCTAAACGAACCGTTCACTGGGTACTTATCCGTACGAAAATCCCTATAGATTTACCTGTTTTTACAAGGAAATAAAATGTGAAAAAAATATTTCTACATCCCATGGCCTTTCCCAACCATTTAAATTTTTCTCTTACAGGGCTAACACTTCCGAAAAACCAATACAACGCCCAACCGGAACAATATATAAAGCTAAACGAACCGTTCACTGGGTACTTATCCGTACGAAAATCCCTATAGATTTACCTGTTTTTACAAGGAAATAAAATGTGAAAAAAATATTTCTACATCCCATGGCCTTTCCCAACCATTTAAATTTTTCTCTTACAGGTCTAACACTTCCGAAAAACCAATACAACGCCCACCCGGAACAATATATAAAGCTAAACGAACCGTTCACTGGGTACTTATCCGTACGAAAATCCCTATTGATTTACCGGTTTTTACAAGGAAATAAAATGTGAAAACAATATTTCTACATCCCATGGCCTTTCCCAACCATTTAAATTTTTCTCTTACAGGTCTAACACTTCCGAAAAACCAATACAACGCCCACCCGGAACAATATATAAAGCTAAACGAACCGTTCACTGGGTATTTATCCGTACGAAAATCCCTATTGATTTACCTGTTTTTACAAGGAAATAAAATGTGAAAATATATTTCTACATCCCATGGCCTTTCCCAACCATTTAAATTTTTCTCTTACAAGTCTAACACTTCCGAAAAACCAATACAACACGCACCCAGAACAATATATAAAGCTAAACGAACCGTTCACTGGTTACTTATCCGTACGAAAATCCTTATTGATTTACCTGTTTTTACAAGGAAATAAAATGTCAAAAAAATATTTCTACATCCCATGGCCTTTCCCAACCATTTAAATTTTTCTCTTACAAGTCTAACACTTCCAAAAAACCAATACAACGCCCAACCGGAACAATATATAAAGCTAAACGAACTGTTCACTGGGTACTTATCCGTACGAAAATCCCTATAGATTTACCTGTTTTTACAAGGAAATAAAATGTGAAAAAAATATTTCTACATCCCATGGCCTTTCCCAACCACTTAAATTTTTCTCTTACAGGTCTAACACTTCCGAAAAACCAATACAACGCCCACCCGGAACAATATATAAAGCTAAACGAACCGTTCACTGGGTACTTATCCGTACGAAAATCCCTATTGATTTACCTGTTTTTACAAGGAAATAAAATGTGAAAACAATATTTCTACATCCCATGGCCTTTCCCAACCATTTAAATTTTTCTCTTACAGGTCTAACACTTCCGAAAAACCAATACAACGCCCACCCGGAACAATATATAAAGCTAAACGAACCGTTCACTGGGTACTTATCCGTACGAAAATCCCTATTGATTTACCTGTTTTTACAAGGAAATAAAATGTGAAAAAAATATTTCTACATCCCATGGCCTTTCCCAACCATTTAAATTTTTCTCTCACAAGTCTAACACTTCCGAAAAACCAATACAACACGCACCCAGAACAATATATAAAGCTAAACGAACCGTTCACTGGGTACTTATCCGTACGAAAATCCCTATTGATTTACCTGTTTTTACAAGGAAATAAAACGTGAAAAAAATATTTCTACATCCCATGGCCTTTCCCAACCATTTAAATTTTTCTCTTACAAGTCTAACACTTCCGAAAAACCAATACAACGCCCAACCGGAACAATATATAAAGCTAAACGAACCGTTCACTGGGTACTTATCCGTACGAAAATCCCTATAGATTTACCTGTTTTTACAAGGAAATAAAATGTGAAAAAAATATTTCTACATCCCATGGCCTTTCCCAACCATTTAAATTTTTCTCTTACAGGTCTAACACTTCCGAAAAACCAATACAACGCCCACCCGGAACAATATATAAAGCTAAACGAACCGTTCACTGGGTACTTATCCGTACGAAAATCCCTATTGATTTACCGGTTTTTACAAGGAAATAAAATGTGAAAACAATATTTCTACATCCCATGGCCTTTCCCAACCATTTAAATTTTTCTCTTACAGGTCTAACACTTCCGAAAAACCAATACAACGCCCACCCGGAACAATATATAAAGCTAAACGAACCGTTCACTGGGTACTTATCCGTACGAAAATCCCTATTGATTTACCTGTTTTTACAAGGAAATAAAATGTGAAAAAAATATTTCTACATCCCATGGCCTTTCCCAACCATTTAAATTTTTCTCTCACAAGTCTAACACTTCCGAAAAACCAATACAACACGCACCCAGAACAATATATAAAGCTAAACGAACCGTTCACTGGGTACTTATCCGTACGAAAATCCCTATTGATTTACCTGTTTTTACAAGGAAATAAAACGTGAAAAAAATATTTCTACATCCCATGGCCTTTCCCAACCATTTAAATTTTTCTCTTACAAGTCTAACACTTCCGAAAAACCAATACAACGCCCAACCGGAACAATATATAAAGCTAAACGAACCGTTCACTGGGTACTTATCCGTACGAAAATCCCTATAGATTTACCTGTTTTTACAAGGAAATAAAATGTGAAAAAAATATTTCTACATCCCATGGCCTTTCCCAACCATTTAAATTTTTCTCTTACAGGGCTAACACTTCCGAAAAACCAATACAACGCCCAACCGGAACAATATATAAAGCTAAACGAACCGTTCACTGGGTACTTATCCGTACGAAAATCCCTATAGATTTACCTGTTTTTACAAGGAAATAAAATGTGAAAAAAATATTTCTACATCCCATGGCCTTTCCCAACCATTTAAATTTTTCTCTTACAGGTCTAACACTTCCGAAAAACCAATACAACGCCCACCCGGAACAATATATAAAGCTAAACGAACCGTTCACTGGGTACTTATCCGTACGAAAATCCCTATTGATTTAGCGGTTTTTACAAGGAAATAAAATGTGAAAACAATATTTCTACATCCCATGGCCTTTCCCAACCATTTAAATTTTTCTCTTACAGGTCTAACACTTCCGAAAAACCAATACAACGCCCACCCGGAACAATATATAAAGCTAAACGAACCGTTCACTGGGTACTTATCCGTACGAAAATCCCTATTGATTTACCTGTTTTTACAAGGAAATAAAATGTGAAAAAAATATTTCTACATCCCATGGCCTTTCCCAACCATTTAAATTTTTCTCTCACAAGTCTAACACTTCCGAAAAACCAATACAACACGCACCCAGAACAATATATAAAGCTAAACGAACCGTTCACTGGGTACTTATCCGTACGAAAATCCCTATTGATTTACCTGTTTTTACAAGGAAATAAAACGTGAAAAAAATATTTCTACATCCCATGGCCTTTCCCAACCATTTAAATTTTTCTCTTACAAGTCTAACACTTCCGAAAAACCAATACAACGCCCAACCGGAACAATATATAAAGCTAAACGAACCGTTCACTGGGTACTTATCCGTACGAAAATCCCTATAGATTTACCTGTTTTTACAAGGAAATAAAATGTGAAAAAAATATTTCTACATCCCATGGCCTTTCCCAACCATTTAAATTTTTCTCTTACAGGGCTAACACTTCCGAAAAACCAATACAACGCCCACCCGGAACACTATATAAAGCTAAACAAACCGTTCACTGGGTACTTATACGCACGAAAATCCCTATTGATTTACCTGTTTTTACAAGGAAATAAAATGTGAAAAAAATATTTCTACATCCCATGGCCTTTCCCAACCATTTAAATTTTTCTCTTACAGGTCTAACACTTCCGAAATACCAATACAACGCCCAACCGGAACAATATATAAAGCTAAACGAACCGTTCACTGGGTACTCATACGTACGAAAATCCCTATAGATTTACCTGTTTTTACAAGGAAATAAAATGTGAAAAAAATATTTCTACATCCCATGGCCTTTCCCAACCATTTAAATTTTTCTCTTACAGGTCTAACACTTCCGAAAAACCAATACAACGCCCACCCGGAACAATATATAAAGCTAAACGAACTGTTCACTGGGTACTTATCCGTACGAAAATCCCTATAGATTTACCTGTTTTTACAAGGAAATAAAATGTGAAAAAAATATTTCTACATCCCATGGCCTTTCCCAACCATTTAAATTTTTCTCTTACAGGTCTAACACTTCCGAAAAACCAATACAACGCCCACCCGGAACAATATATAAAGCTAAACGAACCGTTCACTGGGTACTTATCCGTACGAAAATCCCTATTGATTTACCTGTTTTTACAAGGAAATAAAATGTGAAAACAATATTTCTACATCCCATGGCCTTTCCCAACCATTTAAATTTTTCTCTTACAGGTCTAACACTTCCGAAAAACCAATACAACGCCCACCCGGAACAATATATAAAGCTAAACGAACCGTTCACTGGGTACTTATCCGTACGAAAATCCCTATTGATTCACCTGTTTTTACAAGGAAATAAAATGTGAAAAAAATATTTCTACATCCCATGGCCTTTCCCAACCATTTAAATTTTTCTCTCACAAGTCTAACACTTCCGAAAAACCAATACAACACGCACCCAGAACAATATATAAAGCTAAACGAACCGTTCACTGGGTACTTATCCGTACGAAAATCCCTATTGATTTACCTGTTTTTACAAGGAAATAAAACGTGAAAAAAATATTTCTACATCCCATGGCCTTTCCCAACCATTTAAATTTTTCTCTTACAAGTCTAACACTTCCGAAAAACCAATACAACGCCCAACCGGAACAATATATAAAGCTAAACGAACCGTTCACTGGGTACTTATCCGTACGAAAATCCCTATAGATTTACCTGTTTTTACAAGGAAATAAAATGTGAAAAAAATATTTCTACATCCCATGGCCTTTCCCAACCATTTAAATTTTTCTCTTACAGGTCTAACACTTCCGAAAAACCAATACAACGCCCACCCGGAACAATATATAAAGCTAAACGAACCGTTCACTGGGTACTTATCCGTACGAAAATCCCTATTGATTTACCGGTTTTTACAAGGAAATAAAATGTGAAAACAATATTTCTACATCCCATGGCCTTTCCCAACCATTTAAATTTTTCTCTTACAGGTCTAACACTTCCGAAAAACCAATACAACGCCCACCCGGAACAATATATAAAGCTAAACGAACCGTTCACTGGGTACTTATCCGTACGAAAATCCCTATTGATTTACCGGTTTTTACAAGGAAATAAAACGTGAAAACAATATTTCTACATCCCATGGCCTTTCCCAACCATTTAAATTTTTCTCTTACAGGTCTAACACTTCCGAAAAACCAATACAACGCCCACCCGGAACAATATATAAAGCTAAACGAACCGTTCACTGGGTACTTATCCGTACGAAAATCCCTATTGATTTACCTGTTTTTACAAGGAAATAAAATGTGAAAACAATATTTCTACATCCCATGGCCTTTCCCAACCATTTAAATTTTTCTCTTACAGGTCTAACACTTCCGAAAAACCAATACAACGCCCACCCGGAACAATATATAAAGCTAAACGAACCGTTCACTGGGTACTTATCCGTACGAAAATCCCTATTGATTTACCTGTTTTTACAAGGAAATAAAATGTGAAAAAAATATTTCTACATCCCATGGCCTTTCCCAACCATTTAAATTTTTCTCTCAGAAGTCTAACACTTCCGAAAAACCAATACAACACGCACCCAGAACAATATATAAAGCTAAACGAACCGTTCACTGGGTACTTATCCGTACGAAAATCCCTATTGATTTACCTGTTTTTACAAGGAAATAAAACGTGAAAAAAAAATTTCTACATCCCATGGCCTTTCCCAACCATTTAAATTTTTCTCTTACAAGTCTAACACTTCCGAAAAACCAATACAACGCCCAACCGGAACAATATAAAAAGCTAAACGAACCGTTCACTGGGTACTTATCCGTACGAAAATCCCTATAGATTTACCTGTTTTTACAAGGAAATAAAATGTGAAAAAAATATTTCTACATCCCATGGCCTTTCCCAACCATTTAAATTTTTCTCTTACGGGGCTAACACTTCCGAAAAACCAATACAACGCCCACCCGGAACACTATATAAAGCTAAACGAACCGTTCACTGGGTACTTATACGCACGAAAATCCCTATTGATTTACCTGTTTTTACAAGGAAATAAAATGTGAAAAAAATATTTCTACATCCCATGGCCATTCCCAACCATTTAAATTTTTCTCTTACAGGTCTAACACTTCCGAAAAACCAATACAACTCCCACCCGGAACAATATATAAAGGTAAACGAACCGTTCACTGGGTACTCAAACGTACGAAAATCCCTATTGATTTACCTGTTTTTACAAGGAAATAAAATGTGAAAAAAATATTTCTACATCCCATGGCCGTTCCCAACCATTTAAATTTTTCTCTTACAGGTCTAACACTTCCGAAAAACCAATACAACTCCCACCCGGAACAATATATAAAGCTAAACGAACCGTTCACTGGGTACTCATACGTACGAAAATCCCTATTGATTTACCTGTTTTTACAAGGAAATAAAATGTGAAAACAATATTTCTACATCCCATGGCCTTTCCCAACCATTTAAATTTTTCTCTTACAGGTCTAACACTTCCGAAAAACCAATACAACGCCCACCCGGAACAATATATAAAGCTAAACGAACCGTTCACTGGGTACTTATCCGTACGAAAATCCCTATTGATTTACCTGTTTTTACAAGGAAATAAAATGTGAAAAAAATATTTCTACATCCCATGGCCTTTCCCAACCATTTAAATTTTTCTCTCACAAGTCTAACACTTCCGAAAAACCAATACAACACGCACCCAGAACAATATATAAAGCTAAACGAACCGTTCACTGGGTACTTATCCGTACGAAAATCCCTATTGATTTACCTGTTTTTACAAGGAAATAAAACGTGAAAAAAATATTTCTACATCCCATGGCCTTTCCCAACCATTTAAATTTTTCTCTTACAAGTCTAACACTTCCGAAAAACCAATACAACGCCCAACCGGAACAATATATAAAGCTAAACGAACCGTTCACTGGGTACTTATCCGTACGAAAATCCCTATAGATTTACCTGTTTTTACAAGGAAATAAAATGTGAAAAAAATATTTCTACATCCCATGGCCTTTCCCAACCATTTAAATTTTTCTCTTACAGGGCTAACACTTCCGAAAAACCAATACAACGCCCACCCGGAACACTATATAAAGCTAAACAAACCGTTCACTGGGTACTTATACGCACGAAAATCCCTATTGATTTACCTGTTTTTACAAGGAAATAAAATGTGAAAAAAATATTTCTACATCCCATGGCCTTTCCCAACCATTTAAATTTTTCTCTTACAGGTCTAACACTTCCGAAATACCAATACAACGCCCAACCGGAACAATATATAAAGCTAAACGAACCGTTCACTGGGTACTCATACGTACGAAAATCCCTATAGATTTACCTGTTTTTACAAGGAAATAAAATGTGAAAAAAATATTTCTACATCCCATGGCCTTTCCCAACCATTTAAATTTTTCTCTTACAGGTCTAACACTTCCGAAAAACCAATACAACGCCCACCCGGAACAATATATAAAGCTAAACGAACCGTTCACTGGGTACTTATCCGTACGAAAATCCCTATAGATTTACCTGTTTTTACAAGGAAATAAAATGTGAAAAAAATATTTCTACATCCCATGGCCTTTCCCAACCATTTAAATTTTTCTCTTACAGGTCTAACACTTCCGAAAAACCAATACAACGCCCACCCGGAACAATATATAAAGCTAAACGAACCGTTCACTGGGTACTTATCCGTACGAAAATCCCTATTGATTTACCTGTTTTTACAAGGAAATAAAATGTGAAAACAATATTTCTACATCCCATGGCCTTTCCCAACCATTTAAATTTTTCTCTTACAGGTCTAACACTTCCGAAAAACCAATACAACGCCCACCCGGAACAATATATAAAGCTAAACGAACCGTTCACTGGGTACTTATCCGTACGAAAATCCCTATTGATTTACCTGTTTTTACAAGGAAATAAAATGTGAAAAAAATATTTCTACATCCCATGGCCTTTCCCAACCATTTAAATTTTTCTCTCACAAGTCTAACACTTCCGAAAAACCAATACAACACGCACCCAGAACAATATATAAAGCTAAACGAACCGTTCACTGGGTACTTATCCGTACGAAAATCCCTATTGATTTACCTGTTTTTACAAGGAAATAAAACGTGAAAAAAATATTTCTACATCCCATGGCCTTTCCCAACCATTTAAATTTTTCTCTTACAAGTCTAACACTTCCGAAAAACCAATACAACGCCCAACCGGAACAATATATAAAGCTAAACGAACCGTTCACTGGGTACTTATCCGTACGAAAATCCCTATAGATTTACCTGTTTTTACAAGGAAATAAAATGTGAAAAAAATATTTCTACATCCCATGGCCTTTCCCAACCATTTAAATTTTTCTCTTACAGGTCTAACACTTCCGAAAAACCAATACAACGCCCACCCGGAACAATATATAAAGCTAAACGAACCGTTCACTGGGTACTTATCCGTACGAAAATCCCTATTGATTTACCGGTTTTTACAAGGAAATAAAATGTGAAAACAATATTTCTACATCCCATGGCCTTTCCCAACCATTTAAATTTTTCTCTTACAGGTCTAACACTTCCGAAAAACCAATACAACGCCCACCCGGAACAATATATAAAGCTAAACGAACCGTTCACTGGGTACTTATCCGTACGAAAATCCCTATTGATTTACCGGTTTTTACAAGGAAATAAAACGTGAAAACAATATTTCTACATCCCATGGCCTTTCCCAACCATTTAAATTTTTCTCTTACAGGTCTAACACTTCCGAAAAACCAATACAACGCCCACCCGGAACAATATATAAAGCTAAACGAACCGTTCACTGGGTACTTATCCGTACGAAAATCCCTATTGATTTACCTGTTTTTACAAGGAAATAAAATGTGAAAACAATATTTCTACATCCCATGGCCTTTCCCAACCATTTAAATTTTTCTCTTACAGGTCTAACACTTCCGAAAAACCAATACAACGCCCACCCGGAACAATATATAAAGCTAAACGAACCGTTCACTGGGTACTTATCCGTACGAAAATCCCTATTGATTTACCTGTTTTTACAAGGAAATAAAATGTGAAAAAAATATTTCTACATCCCATGGCCTTTCCCAACCATTTAAATTTTTCTCTCAGAAGTCTAACACTTCCGAAAAACCAATACAACACGCACCCAGAACAATATATAAAGCTAAACGAACCGTTCACTGGGTACTTATCCGTACGAAAATCCCTATTGATTTACCTGTTTTTACAAGGAAATAAAACGTGAAAAAAATATTTCTACATCCCATGGCCTTTCCCAACCATTTAAATTTTTCTCTTACAAGTCTAACACTTCCGAAAAACCAATACAACGCCCAACCGGAACAATATATAAAGCTAAACGAACCGTTCACTGGGTACTTATCCGTACGAAAATCCCTATAGATTTACCTGTTTTTACAAGGAAATAAAATGTGAAAAAAATATTTCTACATCCCATGGCCTTTCCCAACCATTTAAATTTTTCTCTTACAGGGCTAACACTTCCGAAAAACCAATACAACGCCCACCCGGAACACTATATAAAGCTAAACAAACCGTTCACTGGGTACTTATACGCACGAAAATCCCTATTGATTTACCTGTTTTTACAAGGAAATAAAATGTGAAAAAAATATTTCTACATCCCATGGCCTTTCCCAACCATTTAAATTTTTCTCTTACAGGTCTAACACTTCCGAAATACCAATACAACGCCCAACCGGAACAATATATAAAGCTAAACGAACCGTTCACTGGGTACTCATACGTACGAAAATCCCTATAGATTTACCTGTTTTTACAAGGAAATAAAATGTGAAAAAAATATTTCTACATCCCATGGCCTTTCCCAACCATTTAAATTTTTCTCTTACAGGTCTAACACTTCCGAAAAACCAATACAACGCCCACCCGGAACAATATATAAAGCTAAACGAACTGTTCACTGGGTACTTATCCGTACGAAAATCCCTATAGATTTACCTGTTTTTACAAGGAAATAAAATGTGAAAAAAATATTTCTACATCCCATGGCCTTTCCCAACCATTTAAATTTTTCTCTTACAGGTCTAACACTTCCGAAAAACCAATACAACGCCCACCCGGAACAATATATAAAGCTAAACGAACCGTTCACTGGGTACTTATCCGTACGAAAATCCCTATTGATTTACCTGTTTTTACAAGGAAATAAAATGTGAAAACAATATTTCTACATCCCATGGCCTTTCCCAACCATTTAAATTTTTCTCTTACAGGTCTAACACTTCCGAAAAACCAATACAACGCCCACCCGGAACAATATATAAAGCTAAACGAACCGTTCACTGGGTACTTATCCGTACGAAAATCCCTATTGATTTACCTGTTTTTACAAGGAAATAAAATGTGAAAAAAATATTTCTACATCCCATGGCCTTTCCCAACCATTTAAATTTTTCTCTCACAAGTCTAACACTTCCGAAAAACCAATACAACACGCACCCAGAACAATATATAAAGCTAAACGAACCGTTCACTGGGTACTTATCCGTACGAAAATCCCTATTGATTTACCTGTTTTTACAAGGAAATAAAACGTGAAAAAAATATTTCTACATCCCATGGCCTTTCCCAACCATTTAAATTTTTCTCTTACAAGTCTAACACTTCCGAAAAACCAATACAACGCCCAACCGGAACAATATATAAAGCTAAACGAACCGTTCACTGGGTACTTATCCGTACGAAAATCCCTATAGATTTACCTGTTTTTACAAGGAAATAAAATGTGAAAAAAATATTTCTACATCCCATGGCCTTTCCCAACCATTTAAATTTTTCTCTTACAGGTCTAACACTTCCGAAAAACCAATACAACGCCCACCCGGAACAATATATAAAGCTAAACGAACCGTTCACTGGGTACTTATCCGTACGAAAATCCCTATTGATTTACCGGTTTTTACAAGGAAATAAAATGTGAAAACAATATTTCTACATCCCATGGCCTTTCCCAACCATTTAAATTTTTCTCTTACAGGTCTAACACTTCCGAAAAACCAATACAACGCCCACCCGGAACAATATATAAAGCTAAACGAACCGTTCACTGGGTACTTATCCGTACGAAAATCCCTATTGATTTACCGGTTTTTACAAGGAAATAAAACGTGAAAACAATATTTCTACATCCCATGGCCTTTCCCAACCATTTAAATTTTTCTCTTACAGGTCTAACACTTCCGAAAAACCAATACAACGCCCACCCGGAACAATATATAAAGCTAAACGAACCGTTCACTGGGTACTTATCCGTACGAAAATCCCTATTGATTTACCTGTTTTTACAAGGAAATAAAATGTGAAAACAATATTTCTACATCCCATGGCCTTTCCCAACCATTTAAATTTTTCTCTTACAGGTCTAACACTTCCGAAAAACCAATACAACGCCCACCCGGAACAATATATAAAGCTAAACGAACCGTTCACTGGGTACTTATCCGTACGAAAATCCCTATTGATTTACCTGTTTTTACAAGGAAATAAAATGTGAAAAAAATATTTCTACATCCCATGGCCTTTCCCAACCATTTAAATTTTTCTCTCAGAAGTCTAACACTTCCGAAAAACCAATACAACACGCACCCAGAACAATATATAAAGCTAAACGAACCGTTCACTGGGTACTTATCCGTACGAAAATCCCTATTGATTTACCTGTTTTTACAAGGAAATAAAACGTGAAAAAAAAATTTCTACATCCCATGGCCTTTCCCAACCATTTAAATTTTTCTCTTACAAGTCTAACACTTCCGAAAAACCAATACAACGCCCAACCGGAACAATATAAAAAGCTAAACGAACCGTTCACTGGGTACTTATCCGTACGAAAATCCCTATAGATTTACCTGTTTTTACAAGGAAATAAAATGTGAAAAAAATATTTCTACATCCCATGGCCTTTCCCAACCATTTAAATTTTTCTCTTACGGGGCTAACACTTCCGAAAAACCAATACAACGCCCACCCGGAACACTATATAAAGCTAAACGAACCGTTCACTGGGTACTTATACGCACGAAAATCCCTATTGATTTACCTGTTTTTACAAGGAAATAAAATGTGAAAAAAATATTTCTACATCCCATGGCCATTCCCAACCATTTAAATTTTTCTCTTACAGGTCTAACACTTCCGAAAAACCAATACAACTCCCACCCGGAACAATATATAAAGGTAAACGAACCGTTCACTGGGTACTCAAACGTACGAAAATCCCTATTGATTTACCTGTTTTTACAAGGAAATAAAATGTGAAAAAAATATTTCTACATCCCATGGCCGTTCCCAACCATTTAAATTTTTCTCTTACAGGTCTAACACTTCCGAAAAACCAATACAACTCCCACCCGGAACAATATATAAAGCTAAACGAACCGTTCACTGGGTACTCATACGTACGAAAATCCCTATTGATTTACCTGTTTTTACAAGGAAATAAAATGTGAAAACAATATTTCTACATCCCATGGCCTTTCCCAACCATTTAAATTTTTCTCTTACAGGTCTAACACTTCCGAAAAACCAATACAACGCCCACCCGGAACAATATATAAAGCTAAACGAACCGTTCACTGGGTACTTATCCGTACGAAAATCCCTATTGATTTACCTGTTTTTACAAGGAAATAAAATGTGAAAAAAATATTTCTACATCCCATGGCCTTTCCCAACCATTTAAATTTTTCTCTCACAAGTCTAACACTTCCGAAAAACCAATACAACACGCACCCAGAACAATATATAAAGCTAAACGAACCGTTCACTGGGTACTTATCCGTACGAAAATCCCTATTGATTTACCTGTTTTTACAAGGAAATAAAACGTGAAAAAAATATTTCTACATCCCATGGCCTTTCCCAACCATTTAAATTTTTCTCTTACAAGTCTAACACTTCCGAAAAACCAATACAACGCCCAACCGGAACAATATATAAAGCTAAACGAACCGTTCACTGGGTACTTATCCGTACGAAAATCCCTATAGATTTACCTGTTTTTACAAGGAAATAAAATGTGAAAAAAATATTTCTACATCCCATGGCCTTTCCCAACCATTTAAATTTTTCTCTTACAGGGCTAACACTTCCGAAAAACCAATACAACGCCCACCCGGAACACTATATAAAGCTAAACAAACCGTTCACTGGGTACTTATACGCACGAAAATCCCTATTGATTTACCTGTTTTTACAAGGAAATAAAATGTGAAAAAAATATTTCTACATCCCATGGCCTTTCCCAACCATTTAAATTTTTCTCTTACAGGTCTAACACTTCCGAAATACCAATACAACGCCCAACCGGAACAATATATAAAGCTAAACGAACCGTTCACTGGGTACTCATACGTACGAAAATCCCTATAGATTTACCTGTTTTTACAAGGAAATAAAATGTGAAAAAAATATTTCTACATCCCATGGCCTTTCCCAACCATTTAAATTTTTCTCTTACAGGTCTAACACTTCCGAAAAACCAATACAACGCCCACCCGGAACAATATATAAAGCTAAACGAACCGTTCACTGGGTACTTATCCGTACGAAAATCCCTATAGATTTACCTGTTTTTACAAGGAAATAAAATGTGAAAAAAATATTTCTACATCCCATGGCCTTTCCCAACCATTTAAATTTTTCTCTTACAGGTCTAACACTTCCGAAAAACCAATACAACGCCCACCCGGAACAATATATAAAGCTAAACGAACCGTTCACTGGGTACTTATCCGTACGAAAATCCCTATTGATTTACCTGTTTTTACAAGGAAATAAAATGTGAAAACAATATTTCTACATCCCATGGCCTTTCCCAACCATTTAAATTTTTCTCTTACAGGTCTAACACTTCCGAAAAACCAATACAACGCCCACCCGGAACAATATATAAAGCTAAACGAACCGTTCACTGGGTACTTATCCGTACGAAAATCCCTATTGATTTACCTGTTTTTACAAGGAAATAAAATGTGAAAAAAATATTTCTACATCCCATGGCCTTTCCCAACCATTTAAATTTTTCTCTCACAAGTCTAACACTTCCGAAAAACCAATACAACACGCACCCAGAACAATATATAAAGCTAAACGAACCGTTCACTGGGTACTTATCCGTACGAAAATCCCTATTGATTTACCTGTTTTTACAAGGAAATAAAACGTGAAAAAAATATTTCTACATCCCATGGCCTTTCCCAACCATTTAAATTTTTCTCTTACAAGTCTAACACTTCCGAAAAACCAATACAACGCCCAACCGGAACAATATATAAAGCTAAACGAACCGTTCACTGGGTACTTATCCGTACGAAAATCCCTATAGATTTACCTGTTTTTACAAGGAAATAAAATGTGAAAAAAATATTTCTACATCCCATGGCCTTTCCCAACCATTTAAATTTTTCTCTTACAGGTCTAACACTTCCGAAAAACCAATACAACGCCCACCCGGAACAATATATAAAGCTAAACGAACCGTTCACTGGGTACTTATCCGTACGAAAATCCCTATTGATTTACCGGTTTTTACAAGGAAATAAAATGTGAAAACAATATTTCTACATCCCATGGCCTTTCCCAACCATTTAAATTTTTCTCTTACAGGTCTAACACTTCCGAAAAACCAATACAACGCCCACCCGGAACAATATATAAAGCTAAACGAACCGTTCACTGGGTACTTATCCGTACGAAAATCCCTATTGATTTACCGGTTTTTACAAGGAAATAAAACGTGAAAACAATATTTCTACATCCCATGGCCTTTCCCAACCATTTAAATTTTTCTCTTACAGGTCTAACACTTCCGAAAAACCAATACAACGCCCACCCGGAACAATATATAAAGCTAAACGAACCGTTCACTGGGTACTTATCCGTACGAAAATCCCTATTGATTTACCTGTTTTTACAAGGAAATAAAATGTGAAAACAATATTTCTACATCCCATGGCCTTTCCCAACCATTTAAATTTTTCTCTTACAGGTCTAACACTTCCGAAAAACCAATACAACGCCCACCCGGAACAATATATAAAGCTAAACGAACCGTTCACTGGGTACTTATCCGTACGAAAATCCCTATTGATTTACCTGTTTTTACAAGGAAATAAAATGTGAAAAAAATATTTCTACATCCCATGGCCTTTCCCAACCATTTAAATTTTTCTCTCAGAAGTCTAACACTTCCGAAAAACCAATACAACACGCACCCAGAACAATATATAAAGCTAAACGAACCGTTCACTGGGTACTTATCCGTACGAAAATCCCTATTGATTTACCTGTTTTTACAAGGAAATAAAACGTGAAAAAAAAATTTCTACATCCCATGGCCTTTCCCAACCATTTAAATTTTTCTCTTACAAGTCTAACACTTCCGAAAAACCAATACAACGCCCAACCGGAACAATATAAAAAGCTAAACGAACCGTTCACTGGGTACTTATCCGTACGAAAATCCCTATAGATTTACCTGTTTTTACAAGGAAATAAAATGTGAAAAAAATATTTCTACATCCCATGGCCTTTCCCAACCATTTAAATTTTTCTCTTACGGGGCTAACACTTCCGAAAAACCAATACAACGCCCACCCGGAACACTATATAAAGCTAAACGAACCGTTCACTGGGTACTTATACGCACGAAAATCCCTATTGATTTACCTGTTTTTACAAGGAAATAAAATGTGAAAAAAATATTTCTACATCCCATGGCCATTCCCAACCATTTAAATTTTTCTCTTACAGGTCTAACACTTCCGAAAAACCAATACAACTCCCACCCGGAACAATATATAAAGGTAAACGAACCGTTCACTGGGTACTCAAACGTACGAAAATCCCTATTGATTTACCTGTTTTTACAAGGAAATAAAATGTGAAAAAAATATTTCTACATCCCATGGCCGTTCCCAACCATTTAAATTTTTCTCTTACAGGTCTAACACTTCCGAAAAACCAATACAACTCCCACCCGGAACAATATATAAAGCTAAACGAACCGTTCACTGGGTACTCATACGTACGAAAATCCCTATTGATTTACCTGTTTTTACAAGGAAATAAAATGTGAAAAAAATATTTCTACATCCCATGGCCCTTCCCAACCATTTAAATTTTTCTCTTACAGGTCTAACACGTCCGAAAAACCAATACAACGCCCACCCGGAACAATATATAAAGCTAAACGAACCGTTCACTGGGTACTTATCCTTACGAAAATCCCTATAGATTTACCTGTTTTTAGAAGGAAATAAAATGTGAAAACAATATTTCTACATCCCATGGCCTTTCCCAACCATTTAAATTTTTCTCTTACAGGTCTAACACTTCCGAAAAACCAATACAACGCCCACCCGGAACAATATATAAAGCTAAACGAACCGTTCACTGGGTACTTATCCGTACGAAAATCCCTATTGATTTACCTGTTTTTACAAGGAAATAAAATGTGAAAACAATATTTCTACATCCCATGGCCTTTCCCAACCATTTAAATTTTTCTCTTACAGGTCTAACACTTCCGAAAAACCAATACAACGCCCACCCGGAACAATATATAAAGCTAAACGAACCGTTCACTGGGTATTTATCCGTACGAAAATCCCTATTGATTTACCTGTTTTTACAAGGAAATAAAATGTGAAAATATATTTCTACATCCCATGGCCTTTCCCAACCATTTAAATTTTTCTCTTACAAGTCTAACACTTCCGAAAAACCAATACAACACGCACCCAGAACAATATATAAAGCTAAACGAACCGTTCACTGGTTACTTATCCGTACGAAAATCCTTATTGATTTACCTGTTTTTACAAGGAAATAAAATGTCAAAAAAATATTTCTACATCCCATGGCCTTTCCCAACCATTTAAATTTTTCTCTTACAAGTCTAACACTTCCAAAAAACCAATACAACGCCCAACCGGAACAATATATAAAGCTAAACGAACTGTTCACTGGGTACTTATCCGTACGAAAATCCCTATAGATTTACCTGTTTTTACAAGGAAATAAAATGTGAAAAAAATATTTCTACATCCCATGGCCTTTCCCAACCACTTAAATTTTTCTCTTACAGGTCTAACACTTCCGAAAAACCAATACAACGCCCACCCGGAACAATATATAAAGCTAAACGAACCGTTCACTGGGTACTTATCCGTACGAAAATCCCTATTGATTTACCTGTTTTTACAAGGAAATAAAATGTGAAAACAATATTTCTACATCCCATGGCCTTTCCCAACCATTTAAATTTTTCTCTTACAGGTCTAACACTTCCGAAAAACCAATACAACGCCCACCCGGAACAATATATAAAGCTAAACGAACCGTTCACTGGGTACTTATCCGTACGAAAATCCCTATTGATTTACGTGTTTTTACAAGGAAATAAAATGTGAAAAAAATATTTCTACATCCCATGGCCTTTCCCAACCATTTAAATTTTTCTCTCACAAGTCTAACACTTCCGAAAAACCAATACAACACGCACCCAGAACAATATATAAAGCTAAACGAACCGTTCACTGGGTACTTATCCGTACGAAAATCCCTATTGATTTACCTGTTTTTACAAGGAAATAAAACGTGAAAAAAATATTTCTACATCCCATGGCCTTTCCCAACCATTTAAATTTTTCTCTTACAAGTCTAACACTTCCGAAAAACCAATACAACGCCCAACCGGAACAATATATAAAGCTAAACGAACCGTTCACTGGGTACTTATCCGTACGAAAATCCCTATAGATTTACCTGTTTTTACAAGGAAATAAAATGTGAAAAAAATATTTCTACATCCCATGGCCTTTCCCAACCATTTAAATTTTTCTCTTACAGGTCTAACACTTCCGAAAAACCAATACAACGCCCACCCGGAACAATATATAAAGCTAAACGAACCGTTCACTGGGTACTTATCCGTACGAAAATCCCTATTGATTTACCGGTTTTTACAAGGAAATAAAATGTGAAAACAATATTTCTACATCCCATGGCCTTTCCCAACCATTTAAATTTTTCTCTTACAGGTCTAACACTTCCGAAAAACCAATACAACGCCCACCCGGAACAATATATAAAGCTAAACGAACCGTTCACTGGGTACTTATCCGTACGAAAATCCCTATTGATTTACCGGTTTTTACAAGGAAATAAAACGTGAAAACAATATTTCTACATCCCATGGCCTTTCCCAACCATTTAAATTTTTCTCTTACAGGTCTAACACTTCCGAAAAACCAATACAACGCCCACCCGGAACAATATATAAAGCTAAACGAACCGTTCACTGGGTACTTATCCGTACGAAAATCCCTATTGATTTACCTGTTTTTACAAGGAAATAAAATGTGAAAACAATATTTCTACATCCCATGGCCTTTCCCAACCATTTAAATTTTTCTCTTACAGGTCTAACACTTCCGAAAAACCAATACAACGCCCACCCGGAACAATATATAAAGCTAAACGAACCGTTCACTGGGTACTTATCCGTACGAAAATCCCTATTGATTTACCTGTTTTTACAAGGAAATAAAATGTGAAAAAAATATTTCTACATCCCATGGCCTTTCCCAACCATTTAAATTTTTCTCTCAGAAGTCTAACACTTCCGAAAAACCAATACAACACGCACCCAGAACAATATATAAAGCTAAACGAACCGTTCACTGGGTACTTATCCGTACGAAAATCCCTATTGATTTACCTGTTTTTACAAGGAAATAAAACGTGAAAAAAAAATTTCTACATCCCATGGCCTTTCCCAACCATTTAAATTTTTCTCTTACAAGTCTAACACTTCCGAAAAACCAATACAACGCCCAACCGGAACAATATAAAAAGCTAAACGAACCGTTCACTGGGTACTTATCCGTACGAAAATCCCTATAGATTTACCTGTTTTTACAAGGAAATAAAATGTGAAAAAAATATTTCTACATCCCATGGCCTTTCCCAACCATTTAAATTTTTCTCTTACGGGGCTAACACTTCCGAAAAACCAATACAACGCCCACCCGGAACACTATATAAAGCTAAACGAACCGTTCACTGGGTACTTATACGCACGAAAATCCCTATTGATTTACCTGTTTTTACAAGGAAATAAAATGTGAAAAAAATATTTCTACATCCCATGGCCATTCCCAACCATTTAAATTTTTCTCTTACAGGTCTAACACTTCCGAAAAACCAATACAACTCCCACCCGGAACAATATATAAAGGTAAACGAACCGTTCACTGGGTACTCAAACGTACGAAAATCCCTATTGATTTACCTGTTTTTACAAGGAAATAAAATGTGAAAAAAATATTTCTACATCCCATGGCCGTTCCCAACCATTTAAATTTTTCTCTTACAGGTCTAACACTTCCGAAAAACCAATACAACTCCCACCCGGAACAATATATAAAGCTAAACGAACCGTTCACTGGGTACTCATACGTACGAAAATCCCTATTGATTTACCTGTTTTTACAAGGAAATAAAATGTGAAAAAAATATTTCTACATCCCATGGCCCTTCCCAACCATTTAAATTTTTCTCTTACAGGTCTAACACGTCCGAAAAACCAATACAACGCCCACCCGGAACAATATATAAAGCTAAACGAACCGTTCACTGGGTACTTATCCTTACGAAAATCCCTATAGATTTACCTGTTTTTAGAAGGAAATAAAATGTGAAAACAATATTTCTACATCCCATGGCCTTTCCCAACCATTTAAATTTTTCTCTTACAGGTCTAACACTTCCGAAAAACCAATACAACGCCCACCCGGAACAATATATAAAGCTAAACGAACCGTTCACTGGGTACTTATCCGTACGAAAATCCCTATTGATTTACCTGTTTTTACAAGGAAATAAAATGTGAAAACAATATTTCTACATCCCATGGCCTTTCCCAACCATTTAAATTTTTCTCTTACAGGTCTAACACTTCCGAAAAACCAATACAACGCCCACCCGGAACAATATATAAAGCTAAACGAACCGTTCACTGGGTATTTATCCGTACGAAAATCCCTATTGATTTACCTGTTTTTACAAGGAAATAAAATGTGAAAATATATTTCTACATCCCATGGCCTTTCCCAACCATTTAAATTTTTCTCTTACAAGTCTAACACTTCCGAAAAACCAATACAACACGCACCCAGAACAATATATAAAGCTAAACGAACCGTTCACTGGTTACTTATCCGTACGAAAATCCTTATTGATTTACCTGTTTTTACAAGGAAATAAAATGTCAAAAAAATATTTCTACATCCCATGGCCTTTCCCAACCATTTAAATTTTTCTCTTACAAGTCTAACACTTCCAAAAAACCAATACAACGCCCAACCGGAACAATATATAAAGCTAAACGAACTGTTCACTGGGTACTTATCCGTACGAAAATCCCTATAGATTTACCTGTTTTTACAAGGAAATAAAATGTGAAAAAAATATTTCTACATCCCATGGCCTTTCCCAACCACTTAAATTTTTCTCTTACAGGTCTAACACTTCCGAAAAACCAATACAACGCCCACCCGGAACAATATATAAAGCTAAACGAACCGTTCACTGGGTACTTATCCGTACGAAAATCCCTATTGATTTACCTGTTTTTACAAGGAAATAAAATGTGAAAACAATATTTCTACATCCCATGGCCTTTCCCAACCATTTAAATTTTTCTCTTACAGGTCTAACACTTCCGAAAAACCAATACAACGCCCACCCGGAACAATATATAAAGCTAAACGAACCGTTCACTGGGTACTTATCCGTACGAAAATCCCTATTGATTTACGTGTTTTTACAAGGAAATAAAATGTGAAAAAAATATTTCTACATCCCATGGCCTTTCCCAACCATTTAAATTTTTCTCTCACAAGTCTAACACTTCCGAAAAACCAATACAACACGCACCCAGAACAATATATAAAGCTAAACGAACCGTTCACTGGGTACTTATCCGTACGAAAATCCCTATTGATTTACCTGTTTTTACAAGGAAATAAAACGTGAAAAAAATATTTCTACATCCCATGGCCTTTCCCAACCATTTAAATTTTTCTCTTACAAGTCTAACACTTCCGAAAAACCAATACAACGCCCAACCGGAACAATATATAAAGCTAAACGAACCGTTCACTGGGTACTTATCCGTACGAAAATCCCTATAGATTTACCTGTTTTTACAAGGAAATAAAATGTGAAAAAAATATTTCTACATCCCATGGCCTTTCCCAACCATTTAAATTTTTCTCTTACAGGTCTAACACTTCCGAAAAACCAATACAACGCCCACCCGGAACAATATATAAAGCTAAACGAACCGTTCACTGGGTACTTATCCGTACGAAAATCCCTATTGATTTACCGGTTTTTACAAGGAAATAAAATGTGAAAACAATATTTCTACATCCCATGGCCTTTCCCAACCATTTAAATTTTTCTCTTACAGGTCTAACACTTCCGAAAAACCAATACAACGCCCACCCGGAACAATATATAAAGCTAAACGAACCGTTCACTGGGTACTTATCCGTACGAAAATCCCTATTGATTTACCTGTTTTTACAAGGAAATAAAATGTGAAAAAAATATTTCTACATCCCATGGCCTTTCCCAACCATTTAAATTTTTCTCTCACAAGTCTAACACTTCCGAAAAACCAATACAACACGCACCCAGAACAATATATAAAGCTAAACGAACCGTTCACTGGGTACTTATCCGTACGAAAATCCCTATTGATTTACCTGTTTTTACAAGGAAATAAAACGTGAAAAAAATATTTCTACATCCCATGGCCTTTCCCAACCATTTAAATTTTTCTCTTACAAGTCTAACACTTCCGAAAAACCAATACAACGCCCAACCGGAACAATATATAAAGCTAAACGAACCGTTCACTGGGTACTTATCCGTACGAAAATCCCTATAGATTTACCTGTTTTTACAAGGAAATAAAATGTGAAAAAAATATTTCTACATCCCATGGCCTTTCCCAACCATTTAAATTTTTCTCTTACAGGGCTAACACTTCCGAAAAACCAATACAACGCCCACCCGGAACAATATATAAAGCTAAACGAACCGTTCACTGGGTACTTATCCGTACGAAAATCCCTATAGATTTACCTGTTTTTACAAGGAAATAAAATGTGAAAAAAATATTTCTACATCCCATGGCCTTTCCCAACCATTTAAATTTTTCTCTTACAGGTCTAACACTTCCGAAAAACCAATACAACGCCCACCCGGAACAATATATAAAGCTAAACGAACCGTTCACTGGGTACTTATCCGTACGAAAATCCCTATTGATTTACCGGTTTTTACAAGGAAATAAAATGTGAAAACAATATTTCTACATCCCATGGCCTTTCCCAACCATTTAAATTTTTCTCTTACAGGTCTAACACTTCCGAAAAACCAATACAACGCCCACCCGGAACAATATATAAAGCTAAACGAACCGTTCACTGGGTACTTATCCGTACGAAAATCCCTATTGATTTACCTGTTTTTACAAGGAAATAAAATGTGAAAAAAATATTTCTACATCCCATGGCCTTTCCCAACCATTTAAATTTTTCTCTCACAAGTCTAACACTTCCGAAAAACCAATACAACACGCACCCAGAACAATATATAAAGCTAAACGAACCGTTCACTGGGTACTTATCCGTACGAAAATCCCTATTGATTTACCTGTTTTTACAAGGAAATAAAACGTGAAAAAAATATTTCTACATCCCATGGCCTTTCCCAACCATTTAAATTTTTCTCTTACAAGTCTAACACTTCCGAAAAACCAATACAACGCCCAACCGGAACAATATATAAAGCTAAACGAACCGTTCACTGGGTACTTATCCGTACGAAAATCCCTATAGATTTACCTGTTTTTACAAGGAAATAAAATGTGAAAAAAATATTTCTACATCCCATGGCCTTTCCCAACCATTTAAATTTTTCTCTTACAGGGCTAACACTTCCGAAAAACCAATACAACGCCCACCCGGAACACTATATAAAGCTAAACAAACCGTTCACTGGGTACTTATACGCACGAAAATCCCTATTGATTTACCTGTTTTTACAAGGAAATAAAATGTGAAAACAATATTTCTACATCCCATGGCCTTTCCCAACCATTTAAATTTTTCTCTTACAGGTCTAACACTTCCGAAAAACCAATACAACGCCCACCCGGAACAATATATAAAGCTAAACGAACCGTTCACTGGGTACTTATCCGTACGAAAATCCCTATTGATTTACGTGTTTTTACAAGGAAATAAAATGTGAAAAAAATATTTCTACATCCCATGGCCTTTCCCAACCATTTAAATTTTTCTCTCACAAGTCTAACACTTCCGAAAAACCAATACAACACGCACCCAGAACAATATATAAAGCTAAACGAACCGTTCACTGGGTACTTATCCGTACGAAAATCCCTATTGATTTACCTGTTTTTACAAGGAAATAAAACGTGAAAAAAATATTTCTACATCCCATGGCCTTTCCCAACCATTTAAATTTTTCTCTTACAAGTCTAACACTTCCGAAAAACCAATACAACGCCCAACCGGAACAATATATAAAGCTAAACGAACCGTTCACTGGGTACTTATCCGTACGAAAATCCCTATAGATTTACCTGTTTTTACAAGGAAATAAAATGTGAAAAAAATATTTCTACATCCCATGGCCTTTCCCAACCATTTAAATTTTTCTCTTACAGGTCTAACACTTCCGAAAAACCAATACAACGCCCACCCGGAACAATATATAAAGCTAAACGAACCGTTCACTGGGTACTTATCCGTACGAAAATCCCTATTGATTTACCGGTTTTTACAAGGAAATAAAATGTGAAAACAATATTTCTACATCCCATGGCCTTTCCCAACCATTTAAATTTTTCTCTTACAGGTCTAACACTTCCGAAAAACCAATACAACGCCCACCCGGAACAATATATAAAGCTAAACGAACCGTTCACTGGGTACTTATCCGTACGAAAATCCCTATTGATTTACCTGTTTTTACAAGGAAATAAAATGTGAAAAAAATATTTCTACATCCCATGGCCTTTCCCAACCATTTAAATTTTTCTCTCACAAGTCTAACACTTCCGAAAAACCAATACAACACGCACCCAGAACAATATATAAAGCTAAACGAACCGTTCACTGGGTACTTATCCGTACGAAAATCCCTATTGATTTACCTGTTTTTACAAGGAAATAAAACGTGAAAAAAATATTTCTACATCCCATGGCCTTTCCCAACCATTTAAATTTTTCTCTTACAAGTCTAACACTTCCGAAAAACCAATACAACGCCCAACCGGAACAATATATAAAGCTAAACGAACCGTTCACTGGGTACTTATCCGTACGAAAATCCCTATAGATTTACCTGTTTTTACAAGGAAATAAAATGTGAAAAAAATATTTCTACATCCCATGGCCTTTCCCAACCATTTAAATTTTTCTCTTACAGGGCTAACACTTCCGAAAAACCAATACAACGCCCACCCGGAACAATATATAAAGCTAAACGAACCGTTCACTGGGTACTTATCCGTACGAAAATCCCTATAGATTTACCTGTTTTTACAAGGAAATAAAATGTGAAAAAAATATTTCTACATCCCATGGCCTTTCCCAACCATTTAAATTTTTCTCTTACAGGTCTAACACTTCCGAAAAACCAATACAACGCCCACCCGGAACAATATATAAAGCTAAACGAACCGTTCACTGGGTACTTATCCGTACGAAAATCCCTATTGATTTACCGGTTTTTACAAGGAAATAAAATGTGAAAACAATATTTCTACATCCCATGGCCTTTCCCAACCATTTAAATTTTTCTCTTACAGGTCTAACACTTCCGAAAAACCAATACAACGCCCACCCGGAACAATATATAAAGCTAAACGAACCGTTCACTGGGTACTTATCCGTACGAAAATCCCTATTGATTTACCTGTTTTTACAAGGAAATAAAATGTGAAAAAAATATTTCTACATCCCATGGCCTTTCCCAACCATTTAAATTTTTCTCTCACAAGTCTAACACTTCCGAAAAACCAATACAACACGCACCCAGAACAATATATAAAGCTAAACGAACCGTTCACTGGGTACTTATCCGTACGAAAATCCCTATTGATTTACCTGTTTTTACAAGGAAATAAAACGTGAAAAAAATATTTCTACATCCCATGGCCTTTCCCAACCATTTAAATTTTTCTCTTACAAGTCTAACACTTCCGAAAAACCAATACAACGCCCAACCGGAACAATATATAAAGCTAAACGAACCGTTCACTGGGTACTTATCCGTACGAAAATCCCTATAGATTTACCTGTTTTTACAAGGAAATAAAATGTGAAAAAAATATTTCTACATCCCATGGCCTTTCCCAACCATTTAAATTTTTCTCTTACAGGGCTAACACTTCCGAAAAACCAATACAACGCCCACCCGGAACACTATATAAAGCTAAACAAACCGTTCACTGGGTACTTATACGCACGAAAATCCCTATTGATTTACCTGTTTTTACAAGGAAATAAAATGTGAAAAAAATATTTCTACATCCCATGGCCTTTCCCAACCATTTAAATTTTTCTCTTACAGGTCTAACACTTCCGAAATACCAATACAACGCCCAACCGGAACAATATATAAAGCTAAACGAACCGTTCACTGGGTACTCATACGTACGAAAATCCCTATAGATTTACCTGTTTTTACAAGGAAATAAAATGTGAAAAAAATATTTCTACATCCCATGGCCTTTCCCAACCATTTAAATTTTTCTCTTACAGGTCTAACACTTCCGAAAAACCAATACAACGCCCACCCGGAACAATATATAAAGCTAAACGAACCGTTCACTGGGTACTTATCCGTACGAAAATCCCTATAGATTTACCTGTTTTTACAAGGAAATAAAATGTGAAAAAAATATTTCTACATCCCATGGCCTTTCCCAACCATTTAAAGTTTTCTCTTACAGGTCTAACACTTCCGAAAAACCAATACAACGCCCACCCGGAACAATATATAAAGCTAAACGAACCGTTCACTGGGTACTTATCCGTACGAAAATCCCTATTGATTTACCTGTTTTTACAAGGAAATAAAATGTGAAAACAATATTTCTACATCCCATGGCCTTTCCCAACCATTTAAATTTTTCTCTTACAGGTCTAACACTTCCGAAAAACCAATACAACGCCCACCCGGAACAATATATAAAGCTAAACGAACCGTTCACTGGGTACTTATCCGTACGAAAATCCCTATTGATTTACCTGTTTTTACAAGGAAATAAAATGTGAAAAAAATATTTCTACATCCCATGGCCTTTCCCAACCATTTAAATTTTTCTCTCACAAGTCTAACACTTCCGAAAAACCAATACAACACGCACCCAGAACAATATATAAAGCTAAACGAACCGTTCACTGGGTACTTATCCGTACGAAAATCCCTATTGATTTACCTGTTTTTACAAGGAAATAAAACGTGAAAAAAATATTTCTACATCCCATGGCCTTTCCCAACCATTTAAATTTTTCTCTTACAAGTCTAACACTTCCGAAAAACCAATACAACGCCCAACCGGAACAATATATAAAGCTAAACGAACCGTTCACTGGGTACTTATCCGTACGAAAATCCCTATAGATTTACCTGTTTTTACAAGGAAATAAAATGTGAAAAAAATATTTCTACATCCCATGGCCTTTCCCAACCATTTAAATTTTTCTCTTACAGGTCTAACACTTCCGAAAAACCAATACAACGCCCACCCGGAACAATATATAAAGCTAAACGAACCGTTCACTGGGTACTTATCCGTACGAAAATCCCTATTGATTTACCGGTTTTTACAAGGAAATAAAATGTGAAAACAATATTTCTACATCCCATGGCCTTTCCCAACCATTTAAATTTTTCTCTTACAGGTCTAACACTTCCGAAAAACCAATACAACGCCCACCCGGAACAATATATAAAGCTAAACGAACCGTTCACTGGGTACTTATCCGTACGAAAATCCCTATTGATTTACCGGTTTTTACAAGGAAATAAAATGTGAAAACAATATTTCTACATCCCATGGCCTTTCCCAACCATTTAAATTTTTCTCTTACAGGTCTAACACTTCCGAAAAACCAATACAACGCCCACCCGGAACAATATATAAAGCTAAACGAACCGTTCACTGGGTACTTATCCGTACGAAAATCCCTATTGATTTACCTGTTTTTACAAGGAAATAAAATGTGAAAAAAATATTTCTACATCCCATGGCCTTTCCCAACCATTTAAATTTTTCTCTCACAAGTCTAACACTTCCGAAAAACCAATACAACACGCACCCAGAACAATATATAAAGCTAAACGAACCGTTCACTGGGTACTTATCCGTACGAAAATCCCTATTGATTTACCTGTTTTTACAAGGAAATAAAACGTGAAAAAAATATTTCTACATCCCATGGCCTTTCCCAACCATTTAAATTTTTCTCTTACAAGTCTAACACTTCCGAAAAACCAATACAACGCCCAACCGGAACAATATATAAAGCTAAACGAACCGTTCACTGGGTACTTATCCGTACGAAAATCCCTATAGATTTACCTGTTTTTACAAGGAAATAAAATGTGAAAAAAATATTTCTACATCCCATGGCCTTTCCCAACCATTTAAATTTTTCTCTTACAGGGCTAACACTTCCGAAAAACCAATACAACGCCCACCCGGAACACTATATAAAGCTAAACAAACCGTTCACTGGGTACTTATACGCACGAAAATCCCTATTGATTTACCTGTTTTTACAAGGAAATAAAATGTGAAAAAAATATTTCTACATCCCATGGCCTTTCCCAACCATTTAAATTTTTCTCTTACAGGTCTAACACTTCCGAAAAACCAATACAACGCCCACCCGGAACAATATATAAAGCTAAACGAACCGTTCACTGGGTACTCATACGTACGAAAATCCCTATTGATTTACCTGTTTTTACAAGGAAATAAAATGTGAAAAAAATGTTTCTACATCCCATGGCCTTTCCCAACCATTTAAATTTTTCTCTTACAGGGCTAACACTTCCGAAGAACCAATACAACGCCCACCCGGAACACTATATAAAGCTAAACGAACCGTTCACTGGGTACTTATCCGTACGAAAATCCCTATTGATTTACCTATTTTTACAAGGAAATAAAATGTGAAAAAAAATTTTCTACATCCCATGGCCTTTCCCAACCATTTAAATTTTTCTCTTACAAGTCTAACACTTCCGAAAAACCAATACAACACGCACCCAGAACAATATATAAAGCTAAACGAACCGTTCACTGGGTACTTATCCGTACGAAAATCCCTATTGATTTACCTGTTTTTACAAGGAAATAAAATGTGAAAAAAATATTTCTACATCCCATGGCCTTTCCCAACCATTTAAATTTTTCTCTTACAAGTCTAACACTTCCGAAAAACCAATACAACGCCCAACCGGAACATTATATAAAGCTAAACGAACCGTTCACTTGGTACTTATCCGTACGAAAATCCCTATAGATTTACCTGTTTTTACAAGGAAATAAAATGTGAAAAAAATATTTCTACATCCCATGGCCTTTCCCAACCATTTAAATTTTTCTCTTACGGGGCTAACACTTCCGAAAAACCAATACAACGCCCACCCGGAACACTATATAAAGCTAAACGAACCGTTCACTGGGTACTTATACGCACGAAAATCCCTATTGATTTACCTGTTTTTACAAGGAAATAAAATGTGAAAAAAATATTTCTACATCCCATGGCCATTCCCAACCATTTAAATTTTTCTCTTACAAGTCTAACACTTCCGAAAAACCAATACAACGCCCAACCGGAACAATATATAAAGCTAAACGAACCGTTCACTTGGTACTTATCCGTACGAAAATCCCTATAGATTTACCTGTTTTTACAAGGAAATAAAATGTGAAAAAAATATTTCTACATCCCATGGCCTTTCCCAACCATTTAAATTTTTCTCTTACAGGTCTAACACTTCCGAAAAACCAATACAACGCCCACCCGGAACAATATATAAAGCTAAACGAACCGTTCACTGGGTACTTATCCGTACGAAAATCCCTATTGATTTACCGGTTTTTACAAGGAAATAAAATGTGAAAACAATATTTCTACATCCCATGGCCTTTCCCAACCATTTAAATTTTTCTCTTACAGGTCTAACACTTCCGAAAAACCAATACAACGCCCACCCGGAACAATATATAAAGCTAAACGAACCGTTCACTGGGTACTTATCCGTACGAAAATCCCTATTGATTTACCTGTTTTTACAAGGAAATAAAATGTGAAAAAAATATTTCTACATCCCATGGCCTTTCCCAAACATTTAAATTTTTCTCTCACAAGTCTAACACTTCCGAAAAACCAATACAACACGCACCCAGAACAATATATAAAGCTAAACGAACCGTTCACTGGGTACTTATCCGTACGAAAATCCCTATTGATTTACCTGTTTTTACAAGGAAATAAAACGTGAAAAAAATATTTCTACATCCCATGGCCTTTCCCAACCATTTAAATTTTTCTCTTACAAGTCTAACACTTCCGAAAAACCAATACAACGCCCAACCGGAACAATATATAAAGCTAAACGAACCGTTCACTGGGTACTTATCCGTACGAAAATCCCTATAGATTTACCTGTTTTTACAAGGAAATAAAATGTGAAAAAAATATTTCTACATCCCATGGCCTTTCCCAACCATTTAAATTTTTCTCTTACAGGGCTAACACTTCCGAAAAACCAATACAACGCCCACCCGGAACACTATATAAAGCTAAACAAACCGTTCACTGGGTACTTATACGCACGAAAATCCCTATTGATTTACCTGTTTTTACAAGGAAATAAAATGTGAAAAAAATATTTCTACATCCCATGGCCTTTCCCAACCATTTAAATTTTTCTCTTACAGGTCTAACACTTCCGAAAAACCAATACAACGCCCACCCGGAACAATATATAAAGCTAAACGAACCGTTCACTGGGTACTCATACGTACGAAAATCCCTATTGATTTACCTGTTTTTACAAGGAAATAAAATGTGAAAAAAATGTTTCTACATCCCATGGCCTTTCCCAACCATTTAAATTTTCTCTTACAGGGCTAACACTTCCGAAAAACCAATACAACGCCCACCCGGAACACTATATAAAGCTAAACGAACCGTTCACTGGGTACTTATCCGTACGAAAATCCCTATTGATTTACCTATTTTTACAAGGAAATAAAATGTGAAAAAAAATTTTCTACATCCCATGGCCTTTCCCAACCATTTAAATTTTTCTCTTACAAGTCTAACACTTCCGAAAAACCAATACAACACGCACCCAGAACAATATATAAAGCTAAACGAACCGTTCACTGGGTACTTATCCGTACGAAAATCCCTATTGATTTACCTGTTTTTACAAGGAAATAAAATGTGAAAAAAATATTTCTACATCCCATGGCCTTTCCCAACCATTTAAATTTTTCTCTTACAAGTCTAACACTTCCGAAAAACCAATACAACGCCCAACCGGAACATTATATAAAGCTAAACGAACCGTTCACTTGGTACTTATCCGTACGAAAATCCCTATAGATTTACCTGTTTTTACAAGGAAATAAAATGTGAAAAAAATATTTCTACATCCCATGGCTTTTCCCAACCATTTAAATTTTTCTCTTACGGGGCTAACACTTCCGAAAAACCAATACAACGCCCACCCGGAACACTATATAAAGCTAAACGAACCGTTCACTGGGTACTTATACGCACGAAAATCCCTATTGATTTACCTGTTTTTACAAGGAAATAAAATGTGAAAAAAATATTTCTACATCCCATGGCCATTCCCAACCATTTAAATTTTTCTCTTACAGGTCTAACACTTCCGAAAAACCAATACAACTCCCACCCGGAACAATATATAAAGCTAAACGAACCGTTCACTGGGTACTCAAACGTACGAAAATCCCTATTGATTTACCTGTTTTTACAAGGAAATAAAATGTGAAAACAATATTTCTACATCCCATGGCCTTTCCCAACCATTTAAATTTTTCTCTTACAGGTCTAACACTTCCGAAAAACCAATACAACGCCCACCCGGAACAATATATAAAGCTAAACGAACCGTTCACTGGGTACTTATCCGTACGAAAATCCCTATTGATTTACCTGTTTTTACAAGGAAATAAAATGTGAAAAAAATATTTCTACATCCCATGGCCTTTCCCAACCATTTAAATTTTTCTCTCACAAGTCTAACACTTCCGAAAAACCAATACAACACGCACCCAGAACAATATATAAAGCTAAACGAACCGTTCACTGGGTACTCATACGTACGAAAATCCCTATTGATTTACCTGTTTTTACAAGGAAATAAAACGTGAAAAAAATATTTCTACATCCCATGGCCTTTCCCAACCATTTAAATTTTTCTCTTACAAGTCTAACACTTCCGAAAAACCAATACAACGCCCAACCGGAACAATATATAAAGCTAAACGAACCGTTCACTGGGTACTTATCCGTACGAAAATCCCTATAGATTTACCTGTTTTTACAAGGAAATAAAATGTGAAAAAAATATTTCTACATCCCATGGCCTTTCCCAACCATTTAAATTTTTCTCTTACAGGGCTAACACTTCCGAAAAACCAATACAACGCCCACCCGGAACACTATATAAAGCTAAACGAACCGTTCACTGGGTACTTATACGCACGAAAATCCCTATTGATTTACCTGTTTTTACAAGGAAATAAAATGTGAAAAAAATATTTCTACATCCCATGGCCTTTCCCAACCATTTAAATTTTTCTCTTACAGGTCTAACACTTCCGAAAAACCAATACAACGCCCAACCGGAACATTATATAAAGCTAAACGAACCGTTCACTTGGTACTTATCCGTACGAAAATCCCTATAGATTTACCTGTTTTTACAAGGAAATAAAATGTGAAAAAAATATTTCTACATCCCATGGCCTTTCCCAACCATTTAAATTTTTCTCTTACGGGGCTAACACTTCCGAAAAACCAATACAACGCCCACCCGGAACACTATATAAAGCTAAACGAACCGTTCACTGGGTACTTATACGCACGAAAATCCCTATTGATTTACCTGTTTTTACAAGGAAATAAAATGTGAAAAAAATATTTCTACATCCCATGGCCATTCCCAACCATTTAAATTTTTCTCTTACAGGTCTAACACTTCCGAAAAACCAATACAACTCCCACCCGGAACAATATATAAAGCTAAACGAACCGTTCACTGGGTACTCAAACGTACGAAAATCCCTATTGATTTACCTGTTTTTACAAGGAAATAAAATGTGAAAACAATATTTCTACATCCCATGGCCTTTCCCAACCATTTAAATTTTTCTCTTACAGGTCTAACACTTCCGAAAAACCAATACAACGCCCACCCGGAACAATATATAAAGCTAAACGAACCGTTCACTGGGTACTTATCCGTACGAAAATCCCTATTGATTTACCTGTTTTTACAAGGAAATAAAATGTGAAAAAAATATTTCTACATCCCATGGCCTTTCCCAACCATTTAAATTTTTCTCTCACAAGTCTAACACTTCCGAAAAACCAATACAACACGCACCCAGAACAATATATAAAGCTAAACGAACCGTTCACTGGGTACTTATCCGTACGAAAATCCCTATTGATTTACCTGTTTTTACAAGGAAATAAAACGTGAAAAAAATATTTCTACATCCCATGGCCTTTCCCAACCATTTAAATTTTTCTCTTACAAGTCTAACACTTCCGAAAAACCAATACAACGCCCAACCGGAACAATATATAAAGCTAAACGAACCGTTCACTGGGTACTTATCCGTACGAAAATCCCTATAGATTTACCTGTTTTTACAAGGAAATAAAATGTGAAAAAAATATTTCTACATCCCATGGCCTTTCCCAACCATTTAAATTTTTCTCTTACAGGGCTAACACTTCCGAAAAACCAATACAACGCCCACCCGGAACACTATATAAAGCTAAACGAACCGTTCACTGGGTACTTATACGCACGAAAATCCCTATTGATTTACCTGTTTTTACAAGGAAATAAAATGTGAAAAAAATATTTCTACATCCCATGGCCTTTCCCAACCATTTAAATTTTTCTCTTACAGGTCTAACACTTCCGAAAAACCAATACAACGCCCAACCGGAACAATATATAAAGCTAAACGAACCGTTCACTGGGTACTCATACGTACGAAAATCCCTATAGATTTACCTGTTTTTACAAGGAAATAAAATGTGAAAAAAATATTTCTACATCCCATGGCCTTTCCCAACCATTTAAATTTTTCTCTTACAGGTCTAACACTTCCGAAAAACCAATACAACGCCCACCCGGAACAATATATAAAGCTAAACCAACCGTTCACTGGGTACTCATACGTACGAAAATCCCTATTGATTTACCTGTTTTTACAAGGAAATAAAATGTGAAAAAAATGTTTCTACATCCCATGGCCTTTCCCAACCATTTAAATTTTTCTCTTACAGGGCTAACACTTCCGAAAAACCAATACAACGCCCACCCGGAACACTATATAAAGCTAAACGAACCGTTCACTGGGTACTTATCCGTACGAAAATCCCTATTGATTTACCTATTTTTACAAGGAAATAAAATGTGAAAAAATTTTTTCTACATCCCATGGCCTTTCCCAACCATTTAAATTTTTCTCTTACAAGTCTAACACTTCCGAAAAACCAATACAACACGCACCCAGAACAATATATAAAGCTAAACGAACCGTTCACTGGGTACTTATCCGTACGAAAATCCCTATTGATTTACCTGTTTTTACAAGGAAATAAAATGTGAAAAAAATATTTCTACATCCCATGGCCTTTCCCAACCATTTAAATTTTTCTCTTACAAGTCTAACACTTCCGAAAAACCAATACAACGCCCAACCGGAACAATATATAAAGCTAAACGAACCGTTCACTTGGTACTTATCCGTACGAAAATCCCTATAGATTTACCTGTTTTTACAAGGAAATAAAATGTGAAAAAAATATTTCTACATCCCATGGCCTTTCCCAACCATTTAAATTTTTCTCTTACGGGGCTAACACTTCCGAAAAACCAATACAACGCCCACCCGGAACACTATATAAAGCTAAACGAACCGTTCACTGGGTACTTATACGCACGAAAATCCCTATTGATTTACCTGTTTTTACAAGGAAATAAAATGTGATAAAAATATTTCTACATCCCATGGCCATTCCCAACCATTTAAATTTTTCTCTTACAGGTCTAACACTTCCGAAAAACCAATACAACTCCCACCCGGAACAATATATAAAGCTAAACGAACCGTTCACTGGGTACTCAAACGTACGAAAATCCCTATTGATTTACCTGTTTTTACAAGGAAATAAAATGTGAAAAAAATAATTCTACATCCCATGGCCCTTCCCAACCATTTAAATTTTTCTCTTACAGGTCTAACACTTCCGAAAAACCAATACAACTCCCACCCGGAACAATATATAAAGCTAAACGAACCGTTCACTGGGTACTCATACGTACGAAAATCCCTATTGATTTACCTGTTTTTACAAGGAAATAAAATGTGAAAAAAATATTTCTACATCCCATGGCCCTTCCCAACCATTTAAATTTTTCTCTTACAGGTCTAACACGTCCGAAAAACCAATACAACGCCCACCCGGAACAAGAGAGCCAGTTTGGTGTAGTGGTTAGGAGTGCGGACTTCTAATCTGGCGAGCCGGGTTCGATTCTGCGCTCCCCCACATGCATCCAGCTGGGTGACCTTGGGCTCGCCACGGCACTGATAAAATTGTTCTGACCGAGCAGTGATATCAGGGCTCTCTCAGCTTCACCCACCCCACAGGGTGTCTGTTGTGGGGAGAGGAATGTGAAGGCGACTGTAAGCCGCTTTGAGCCTCCTTCGGGTAGGGAAAAGCGGCATATAAGAACCAACTCTTCTTCTTCTTCTTCTACTAATCCGTACGAAAATCCCTATTGATTTACCTGTTTTTACAAGGAAATAAAATGTGAAAACAATATTTCTACATCCCATGGCCTTTCCCAACCATTTAAATTTTTCTCTTACAGGTCTAACACTTCCGAAAAACCAATACAACGCCCACCCGGAACAATATATAAAGCTAAACGAACCGTTCACTGGGTACTTATCCGTACGAAAATCCCTATTGATTTACCTGTTTTTACAAGGAAATAAAATGTGAAAAAAATATTTCTACATCCCATGGCCTTTCCCAACCATTTAAATTTTTCTCTCACAAGTCTAACACTTCCGAAAAACCAATACAACACGCACCCAGAACAATATATAAAGCTAAACGAACCGTTCACTGGGTACTTATCCGTACGAAAATCCCTATTGATTTACCTGTTTTTACAAGGAAATAAAACGTGAAAACAATATTTCTACATCCCATGGCCTTTCCCAACCATTTAAATTTTTCTCTTACAGGTCTAACACTTCCGAAAAACCAATACAACGCCCACCCGGAACAATATATAAAGCTAAACGAACCGTTCACTGGGTACTTATCCGTACGAAAATCCCTATTGATTTACCTGTTTTTACAAGGAAATAAAATGTGAAAAAAATATTTCTACATCCCATGGCCTTTCCCAACCATTTAAATTTTTCTCTTACAGGGCTAACACTTCCGAAAAACCAATACAACGCCCACCCGGAACACTATATAAAGCTAAACGAACCGTTCACTGGGTACTTATACGCACGAAAATCCCTATTGATTTACCTGTTTTTACAAGGAAATAAAATGTGAAAAAAATATTTCTACATTCCATGGCCTTTCCCAACCATTTAAATTATTCTCTTACAGGGCTAACACTTCCGAAAAACCAATACAACGCCCACCCGGACCAATATATTAAGCTAAACGAACCGTTCACTGGGTACTTATCTGTACGAAAATCCCTATTGATTTACCTGTTTTTACAAGGAAATAAAATGTGAAAAAAATATTTCTACATCCCATGGCCCTTCCCAACCATTTAAATTTTTCTCTTACAGGTCTAACACGTCCGAAAAACCAATACAACTCCCATCCGGAACAATATATAAAGCTAAACGCACCGTTCACTGGGTACTTATATGTACGAAAATCCCTATTGATTTACCTGTTTTTACAAGGAAATAAAATGTGAAAACAATGTTTCTACATCCCATGGCCTTTCCCAACCATTTAAATTTTTCTCTTACAGGGCTAACACTTCCGAAAAACCAATACAACGCCCACCCGGACCAATATATTAAGCTAAACGAACCGTTCACTGGGTACTTATACGTACAAAAATCCCTATTGATTTACCTGTTTTTACAAGGAAATAAAATGTGAAAAAAATATTTCTACATCCCATGGCCTTTCCCAACCATTTAAATTTTTCTCTTACAGGTCTAACACTTCCGAAAAACCAATACAACGCCCACCCGGAACAATATATAAAGCTAAACGAACCGTTCACTGGGTACTTATCCGTACGAAAATCCCTATTGATTTACCTGTTTTTACAAGGAAATAAAATGTGAAAAAAATATTTCTACATCCCATGGCCTTTCCCAACCATTTAAATTTTTCTCTTACAAGTCTAACACTTCCGAAAAACCAATACAACACGCACCCAGAACAATATATAAAGCTAAACGAACCGTTCACTGGGTACTTATCCGTACGAAAATCCCTATAGATTTACCTGTTTTTACAAGGAAATAAAATATGAAAAAAATATTTCTACATCCCATGGCCTTTCCCAACCATTTAAATTTTTCTCTTACAGGGCTAACACTTCCGAAAAACCAATACAACGCCCACCCAGAACACTATATAAAGCTAAACGAACCGTTCACTGGGTACTTATACGCACGAAAATCCCTATTGATTTACCTGTTTTTACAAGGAAATAAAATGTGAAAACAATATTTCTACATCCCATGGCCTTTCCCAACCATTTAAATTTTTCTCTTACTGGTCTAACACTTCCGAAAAACCAATACAACGCCCACCCGGAACAATATATAAAGCTAAACGAACCGTTCACTGGGTACTTATCCGTACGAAAATCCCTATTGATTTACCTGTTTTTACAAGGAAATAAAATGTGAAAAATATATTTCTACATCCCATGGCCTTTCCCAACCATTTAAATTTTTCTCTTACAAGTCTAACACTTCCGAAAAACCAATACAACACGCACCCAGAACAATATATAAAGCTAAACGAACCGTTCACTGGGTACTTATCCGTACGAAAATCCTTATTGATTTACCTGTTTTTACAAGGAAATAAAATGTGAAAAAAATATTTCTACATCCCATGGCCTTTCCCAACCATTTAAATTTTTCTCTTACAGGTCTAACACTTCCGAAAAACCAATACAACGCCCACCCGGAACAATATATAAAGCTAAACGAACCGTTCACTGGGTACTCATACGTACGAAAATCCCTATTGATTTACCTGTTTTTACAAGGAAATAAAATGTGAAAAAAATGTTTCTACATCCCATGGCCTTTCCCAACCATTTAAATTTTTCTCTTACAAGGCTAACACTTCCGAAAAACCAATACAACGCCCACCCGGAACACTATATAAAGCTAAACGAACCGTTCACTGGATACTTATACGCACGAAAATCCCTATTGATTTACCTGTTTTTACAAGGAAATAAAATGTGAAAAAAATATTTCTACATTCCATGGCCTTTCCCAACCATTTAAATTATTCTCTTACAGGGCTAACACTTCCGAAAAACCAATACAACGCCCACCCGGACCAATATATTAAGCTAAACGAACCGTTCACTGGGTACTTATACGTACGAAAATCCCTATTGATTTACCTGTTTTTACAGGGAAATACAATGTGAAAAAAATATTTCTACATCCCATGGCCTTTCCCAACCATTTAAATTTTTCTCTTACAAGTCTAACACTTCCGAATAACCAATACAACGCCCACCCGGAATAATATATAAAGCTAAACGAACCATTCACTGGGTACTTATCCGTACGAAAATCCCTATTGATTTACCTGTTTTTACAAGGAAATAAAATGTCAAAAAAATATTTCTACATCCCATGGCCTTTCCCAAACATTTAAATTTTTCTCTTACAAGTCTAACACTTCCGAAAAACTAATACAACGCCCACCCGGAACAATATATAAAGCTAAACGAACCGTTCACTGGGTACTCATACGTACGAAAATCCCTATTGATTTACCTGTTTTTACAAGGAAATAAAATGTGAAAAAAATATTTCTACATCCCATGGCCCTTCTCAACCATTTAAATTTTTCTCTTACAGGTCTAACACGTCCGAAAAACCAATACAACGCCCATCCGGAACAATATATAAAGCTAAACGCACCGTTCACTGGGTACTTATCCGTACGAAAATCCCTATTGATTTACCTGTTTTTACAAGGAAATAAAATGTGAAAACAATATTTCTACATCCCATGGCCTTTCCCAACCATTTAAATTTTTCTCTTACAGGTCTAACACTTCCGAAAAACCAATACAACGCACACCAGGAACAATATATAAAGCTAAACGAACAGTTCACTGGGTACTCATACGTACGAAAATCCCTATAGATTTACCTGTTTTTACAAGGAAATAAAATGTGAAAACAATATTTCTACATCCCATGGCCTTTCCCAACCATTTAAATTTTTCTCTTACAGGGCTAACACTTCCGAAAAACCTATACAACGCCCACCCGGACCAATATATTAAGCTAAACGAACCGTTCACTGGGTACTTATACGTACAAAAATCCCTATTGATCTACCTGTTTTTACAAGGAAATAAAATGTGAAAAAAATATTTCTACATCCCATGGCCTTTCCCAACCATTTAAATTTTTCTCTTATAAGTCTAACACTTCCGAAAAACCAATACAACGCCCACCCGGAACAATATATAAAGCTAAACGAACCGTTCACTGAGTACTCATACGTACGAAAATCCCTATTGATTTACCTGTTTTGACAAGGAAATAAAATGTAAAAAAAATATTTCTACATACCATGGCCTTTCTCAACCATTTAAATTTTTCTCTTACAGGTCTAACACTTCCGAAAACCAATACAACGCCCACCCGGAACAATATATAAAGCTAAACGAACCGTTCACTGGGTACTTATCCGTACGAAAATCCTTATTGATTTACCTGTTTTTACAAGGAAATAAAATGTGAAAAAAATATTTCTACATCCCATGGCCTTTCCCAACCATTTAAATTTTTCTCTTACAGGGCTAACACTTCCGAAAAACCAATACAACACGCACCCAGAACAATATATAAAGCTAAACGAACCGTTCACTGGGTACTTATCCGTACGAAAATCCCTATAGATTTACCTCTTTTTACAAGGAAATAAAATATGAAAAAAATATTTCTACATCCCATGGCCTTTCCCAACCATTTAAATTTTTCTCTTACAGGGCTAACACTTCCGAAAAACCAATACAACGCCCACCCAGAACACTATATAAAGCTAAACGAACCGTTCACTGGGTACTTATACGCACGAAAATCCCTATTGATTTACCTGTTTTTACAAGGAAATAAAATGTGAAAACAATATTTCTACATCCCATGGCCTTTCCCAACCATTTAAATTTTTCTCTTACTGGTCTAACACTTCCGAAAAACCAATACAACGCCCACCCGGAACAATATATAAAGCTAAACGAACCGTTCACTGGGTACTTATCCGTACGAAAATCCCTATTGATTTACCTGTTTTTACAAGGAAATAAAATGTGAAAAATATATTTCTACATCCCATGGCCTTTCCCAACCATTTAAATTTTTCTCTTACAAGTCTAACACTTCCGAAAAACCAATACAACACGCACCCAGAACAATATATAAAGCTAAACGAACCGTTCACTGGGTACTTATCCGTACGAAAATCCTTATTGATTTACCTGTTTTTACAAGGAAATAAAATGTGAAAAAAATATTTCTACATCCCATGGCCTTTCCCAACCATTTAAATTTTTCTCTTACAGGTCTAACACTTCCGAAAAACCAATACAACGCCCACCCGGAACAATATATAAAGCTAAACGAACCGTTCACTGGGTACTCATACGTACGAAAATCCCTATTGATTTACCTGTTTTTACAAGGAAATAAAATGTGAAAAAAATGTTTCTACATCCCATGGCCTTTCCCAACCATTTAAATTTTTCTCTTACAAGGCTAACACTTCCGAAAAACCAATACAACGCCCACCCGGAACACTATATAAAGCTAAACGAACCGTTCACTGGATACTTATACGCACGAAAATCCCTATTGATTTACCTGTTTTTACAAGGAAATAAAATTTGAAAAAAATATTTCTACATTCCATGGCCTTTCCCAACCATTTAAATTATTCTCTTACAGGGCTAACACTTCCGAAAAACCAATACAACGCCCACCCGGACCAATATATTAAGCTAAACGAACCGTTCACTGGGTACTTATACGTACGAAAATCCCTATTGATTTACCTGTTTTTACAGGGAAATACAATGTGAAAAAAATATTTCTACATCCCATGGCCTTTCCCAACCATTTAAATTTTTCTCTTACAAGTCTAACACTTCCGAATAACCAATACAACGCCCACCCGGAATAATATATAAAGCTAAACGAACCATTCACTGGGTACTTATCCGTACGAAAATCCCTATTGATTTACCTGTTTTTACAAGGAAATAAAATTTGAAAAAAATATTTCTACATTCCATGGCCTTTCCCAACCATTTAAATTATTCTCTTACAGGGCTAACACTTCCGAAAAACCAATACAACGCCCACCCGGACCAATATATTAAGCTAAACGAACCGTTCACTGGGTACTTATACGTACGAAAATCCCTATTGATTTACCTGTTTTTACAGGGAAATACAATGTGAAAAAAATATTTCTACATCCCATGGCCTTTCCCAACCATTTAAATTTTTCTCTTACAAGTCTAACACTTCCGAATAACCAATACAACGCCCACCCGGAATAATATATAAAGCTAAACGAACCATTCACTGGGTACTTATCCGTACGAAAATCCCTATTGATTTACCTGTTTTTACAAGGAAATAAAATGTGAAAAAAATATTTCTACATCCCATGGCCTTTCCCAAACATTTAAATTTTTCTCTTACAAGTCTAACACTTCCGAAAAACTAATACAACGCCCACCCGGAACAATATATAAAGCTAAACGAACCGTTCACTGGGTACTCATACGTACGAAAATCCCTATTGATTTACCTGTTTTTACAAGGAAATAAAATGTGAAAAAAATATTTCTACATCCCATGGCCCTTCCCAACCATTTAAATTTTTCTCTTACAGGTCTAACACGTCCGAAAAACCAATACAACGCCCATCCGGAACAATATATAAAGCTAAACGCACCGTTCACTGGGTACTTATCCATACGAAAATCCCTATTGATTTACCTGTTTTTACAAGGAAATAAAATGTGAAAACAATATTTCTACATCCCATGGCCTTTCCCAACCATTTAAATTTTTCTCTTACAGGTCTAACACTTCCGAAAAACCAATACAACGCCCACCAGGAACAATATATAAAGCTAAACGAACAGTTCACTGGGTACTCATACGTACGAAAATCCCTATAGATTTACCTGTTTTTACAAGGAAATAAAATGTGAAAACAATATTTCTACATCCCATGGCCTTTCCCAACCATTTAAATTTTTCTCTTACAGGGCTAACACTTCCGAAAAACCTATACAACGCCCACCTGGACCAATATATTAAGCTAAACGAACCGTTCACTGGGTACTTATACGTACAAAAATCCCTATTGATCTACCTGTTTTTACAAGGAAATAAAATGTGAAAAAAATATTTCTACATCCCATGGCCTTTCCCAACCATTTAAATTTTTCTCTTATAAGTCTAACACTTCCGAAAAACCAATACAACGCCCACCCGGAACAATATATAAAGCTAAACGAACCGTTCACTGAGTACTCATACGTACGAAAATCCCTATTGATTTACCTGTTTTGACAAGGAAATAAAATGTAAAAAAAATATTTCTACATACCATGGCCTTTCTCAACCATTTAAATTTTTCTCTTACAGGTCTAACACTTCCGAAAACCAATACAACGCCCACCCGGAACAATATATAAAGCTAAACGAACCGTTTACTGGGTACTTATCCGTACGAAAATCCTTATTGATTTACCTGTTTTTACAAGGAAATAAAATGTGAAAAAAATATTTCTACATCCCATGGCCTTTCCCAACCATTTAAATTTTTCTCTTACAGGGCTAACACTTCCGAAAAACTAATACAACGCCCACCCGGACCAATATATTAAGCTAAACGAACCGTTCACTGGGTACTTATACGTACGAAAATCCCTATGGATTTACCTGTTTTTACAGGGAAATACAATGTGAAAGAAATATTTCTACATCCCATGGCCTTTCCCAACCATTTAAATTTTTCTCTTACAAGTCTAACACTTCCGAATAACCAATACAACGCCCACCCGGAATAATATATAAAGCTAAACGAACCGTTCACTGGGTACTTATCCGTACGAAAATCCCTATTGATTTACCTGTTTTTACAAGGAAATAAAATGTGAAAAAAATATTTCTACATCCCATGGCCTTTCCCAAACATTTAAATTTTTCTCTTACAAGTCTAACACTTCCGAAAAACTAATACAACGCCCACCCGGAACAATATATAAAGCTAAACGAACCGTTCACTGGGTACTCATACGTACGAAAATCCCTATTGATTTACCTGTTTTTACAAGGAAATAAAATGTGAAAAAAATATTTCTACATCCCATGGCCCTTCCCAACCATTTAAATTTTGCTCTTACAGGTCTAACACGTCCGAAAAACCAATACAACGCCCATCCGGAACAATATATAAAGCTAAACGAACCGTTCACTGGGTACTTATCCGTACGAAAATCCTTATTGATTTACCTGTTTTTACAAGGAAATAAAATGTGAAAAAAATATTTCTACATCCCATGGCCTTTCCCAACCATTTAAATTTTTCTCTTACAGGTCTAACACTTCCGAAAAACCAATACAACGCCCACCCGGAACAATATATAAAGCTAAACGAACCGTTCACTGGGTACTCATACGTACGAAAATCCCTATTGATTTACCTGTTTTTACAAGGAAATAAAATGTGAAAAAAATGTTTCTACATCCCATGGCCTTTCCCAACCATTTAAATTTTTCTCTTACAAGGCTAACACTTCCGAAAAACCAATACAACGCCCACCCGGAACACTATATAAAGCTAAACGAACCGTTCACTGGATACTTATACGCACGAAAATCCCTATTGATTTACCTGTTTTTACAAGGAAATAAAATTTGAAAAAAATATTTCTACATCCCATGGCCTTTCCCAAACATTTAAATTTTTCTCTTACAAGTCTAACACTTCCGAAAAACTAATACAACGCCCACCCGGAACAATATATAAAGCTAAACGAACCGTTCACTGGGTACTCATACGTACGAAAATCCCTATTGATTTACCTGTTTTTACAAGGAAATAAAATGTGAAAAAAATATTTCTACATCCCATGGCCCTTCCCAACCATTTAAATTTTTCTCTTACAGGTCTAACACGTCCGAAAAACCAATACAACGCCCATCCGGAACAATATATAAAGCTAAACGCACCGTTCACTGGGTACTTATCCGTACGAAAATCCCTATTGATTTACCTGTTTTTACAAGGAAATAAAATGTGAAAACAATATTTCTACATCCCATGGCCTTTCCCAACCATTTAAATTTTTCTCTTACAGGTCTAACACTTCCGAAAAACCAATACAACGCCCACCAGGAACAATATATAAAGCTAAACGAACAGTTCACTGGGTACTCATACGTACGAAAATCCCTATAGATTTACCTGTTTTTACAAGGAAATAAAATGTGAAAACAATATTTCTACATCCCATGGCCTTTCCCAACCATTTAAATTTTTCTCTTACAGGGCTAACACTTCCGAAAAACCTATACAACGCCCACCCGGACCAATATATTAAGCTAAACGAACCGTTCACTGGGTACTTATACGTACAAAAATCCCTATTGATCTACCTGTTTTTACAAGGAAATAAAATGTGAAAAAAATATTTCTACATCCCATGGCCTTTCCCAACCATTTAAATTTTTCTCTTATAAGTCTAACACTTCCGAAAAACCAATACAACGCCCACCCGGAACAATATATAAAGCTAAACGAACCGTTCACTGAGTACTCATACGTACGAAAATCCCTATTGATTTACCTGTTTTGACAAGGAAATAAAATGTAAAAAAAATATTTCTACATACCATGGCCTTTCTCAACCATTTAAATTTTTCTCTTACAGGTCTAACACTTCCGAAAACCAATACAACGCCCACCCGGAACAATATATAAAGCTAAACGAACCGTTTACTGGGTACTTATCCGTACGAAAATCCTTATTGATTTACCTGTTTTTACAAGGAAATAAAATGTGAAAAAAATATTTCTACATCCCATGGCCTTTCCCAACCATTTAAATTTTTCTCTTACAGGGCTAACACTTCCGAAAAACTAATACAACGCCCACCCGGACCAATATATTAAGCTAAACGAACCGTTCACTGGGTACTTATACGTACGAAAATCCCTATGGATTTACCTGTTTTTACAGGGAAATACAATGTGAAAAAAATATTTCTACATCCCATGGCCTTTCCCAACCATTTAAATTTTTCTCTTACAAGTCTAACACTTCCGAATAACCAATACAACGCCCACCCGGAATAATATATAAAGCTAAACGAACCGTTCACTGGGTACTTATCCGTACGAAAATCCCTATTGATTTACCTGTTTTTACAAGGAAATAAAATGTGAAAAAAATGTTTCTACATCCCATGGCCTTTCCCAACCATTTAAATTTTTCTCTTACAAGGCTAACACTTCCGAAAAACCAATACAACGCCCACCCGGAACACTATATAAAGCTAAACGAACCGTTCACTGGATACTTATACGCACGAAAATCCCTATTGATTTACCTGTTTTTACAAGGAAATAAAATGTGAAAAATATATTTCTACATTCCATGGCCTTTCCCAACCATTTAAATTATTCTCTTACAGGGCTAACACTTCCGAAAAACCAATACAACGCCCACCCGGACCAATATATTAAGCTAAACGAACCGTTCACTGGGTACTTATACGTACGAAAATCCCTATTGATTTACCTGTTTTTACAGGGAAATACAATGTGAAAAAAATATTTCTACATCCCATGGCCTTTCCCAACCATTTAAATTTTTCTCTTACAAGTCTAACACTTCCGAATAACCAATACAACGCCCACCCGGAATAATATATAAAGCTAAACGAACCATTCACTGGGTACTTATCCGTACGAAAATCCCTATTGATTTACCTGTTTTTACAAGGAAATAAAATGTGAAAAAAATATTTCTACATCCCATGGCCTTTCCCAAACATTTAAATTTTTCTCTTACTAGTCTAACACTTCCGAAAAACTAATACAACGCCCACCCGGAACAATATATAAAGCTAAACGAACCGTTCACTGGGTACTCATACGTACGAAAATCCCTATTGATTTACCTGTTTTTACAAGGAAATAAAATGTGAAAAAAATATTTCTACATCCCATGGCCCTTCCCAACCATTTAAATTTTTCTCTTACAGGTCTAACACGTCCGAAAAACCAATACAACGCCCATCCGGAACAATATATAAAGCTAAACGCACCGTTCACTGGGTACTTATCCGTACGAAAATCCCTATTGATTTACCTGTTTTTACAAGGAAATAAAATGTGAAAACAATATTTCTACATCCCATGGCCTTTCCCAACCATTTAAATTTTTCTCTTACAGGTCTAACACTTCCGAAAAACCAATACAACGCCCACCAGGAACAATATATAAAGCTAAACGAACAGTTCACTGGGTACTCATACGTACGAAAATCCCTATAGATTTACCTGTTTTTACAAGGAAATAAAATGTGAAAACAATATTTCTACATCCCATGGCCGTTCCCAACCATTTAAATTTTTCTCTTACAGGGCTAACACTTCCTAAAAACCTATACAACGCCCACCCGGACCAATATATTAAGCTAAACGAACCGTTCACTGGGTACTTATACGTACAAAAATCCCTATTGATCTACCTGTTTTTACAAGGAAATAAAATGTGAAAAAAATATTTCTACATCCCATGGCCTTTCCCAACCATTTAAATTTTTCTCTTATAAGTCTAACACTTCCGAAAAACCAATACAACGCCCACCCGGAACAATATATAAAGCTAAACGAACCGTTCACTGAGTACTCATACGTACGAAAATCCCTATTGATTTACCTGTTTTGACAAGGAAATAAAATGTAAAAAAAATATTTCTACATACCATGGCCTTTCTCAACCATTTAAATTTTTCTCTTACAGGTCTAACACTTCCGAAAACAAATACAACGCCCACCCGGAACAATATATAAAGCTAAACGAACCGTTCACTGGGTACTTATCCGTACGAAAATCCTTATTGATTTACCTGTTTTTACAAGGAAATAAAATGTGAAAAAAATATTTCTACATCCCATGGCCTTTCCCAACCATTTAAATTTTTCTCTTACAGGGCTAACACTTCCGAAAAACTAATACAACGCCCACCCGGACCAATATATTAAGCTAAACGAACCGTTCACTGGGTACTTATACGTACGAAAATCCCTATGGATTTACCTGTTTTTACAGGGAAATACAATGTGAAAAAAATATTTCTACATCCCATGGCCTTTCCCAACCATTTAAATTTTTCTCTTACAAGTCTAACACTTCCGAATAACCAATACAACGCCCACCCGGAATAATATATAAAGCTAAACGAACCGTTCACTGGGTACTTATCCGTACGAAAATCCCTATTGATTTACCTGTTTTTACAAGGAAATAAAATGTGAAAAAAATATTTCTACATCCCATGGCCTTTCCCAAACATTTAAATTTTTCTCTTACAAGTCTAACACTTCCAAAAAACTAATACAACGCCCACCCGGAACAATATATAAAGCTAAACGAACCGTTCACTGGGTACTCATACGTACGAAAATCCCTATTGATTTACCTGTTTTTACAAGGAAATAAAATGTGAAAACAATATTTCTACATCCCATGGCCTTTCCCAACCATTTAAATTTTTCTCTTACAGGTCTAACACTTCCGAAAAACCAATACAACGCCCACCAGGAACAATATATAAAGCTAAACGAACAGTTCACTGGGTACTCATACGTACGAAAATCCCTATAGATTTACCTGTTTTTACAAGGAAATAAAATGTGAAAACAATATTTCTACATCCCATGGCCTTTCCCAACCATTTAAATTTTTCTCTTACAGGGCTAACACTTCCGAAAAACCAATACAACGCCCACCCGGAACAATATATAAAGCTAAACGAACCGTTCACTGAGTACTCATACGTACGAAAATCCCTATTGATTTACCTGTTTTGACAAGGAAATAAAATGTAAAAAAAATATTTCTACATACCATGGCCTTTCTCAACCATTTAAATTTTTCTCTTACAGGTCTAACACTTCCGAAAAACTAATACAACGCCCACCCGGAACAATATATAAAGCTAAACGAACCGTTCACTGGGTACTCATACATACGAAAATCCCTATTGATTTACCTGTTTTTACAAGGAAATAAAATGTGAAAAAAATATTTCTACATCCCATGGCCCTTCCCAACCATTTAAATTTTTCTCTTACAGGTCTAACACGTCCGAAAAACCAATACAACGCCCATCCGGAACAATATATAAAGCTAAACGCACCGTTCACTCGGTACTCATCCGTACGAAAATCCCTATTGATTTACCTGTTTTTACAAGGAAATAAAATGTGAAAACAATATTTCTACATCCCATGGCCTTTCCCAACCATTTAAATTTTTCTCTTACAGGTCTAACACTTCCGAAAAACCAATACAACGCCCACCAGGAACAATATATAAAGCTAAACGAACAGTTCACTGGGTACTCATACGTACAAAAATCCCTATAGATTTACCTGTTTTTACAAGGAAATAAAATGTGAAAACAATATTTCTACATCCCATGGCCTTTCCCAACCATTTAAATTTTTCTCTTACAGGTCTAACACGTCCGAAAAACCAATACAACGCCCACCCGGACCAATATATTAAGCTAAACGAACCGTTCACTGGGTACTTATACGTACAAAAATCCCTATTGATTTACCGGTTTTTACAAGGAAATAAAATGTGAAAAAAATATTTCTACATCCCATGGCCTTTCCCAACCATTTAAATTTTTCTCTTATAAGTCTAACACTTCCGAAAAACCAATACAACGCCCACCCGGAACAATATATAAAGCTAAACGAACCGTTCACTGAGTACTCATACGTACGAAAATCCCTATTGATTTACCTGTTTTGACAAGGAAATAAAATGTAAAAAAAATATTTCTACATACCATGGCCTTTCTCAACCATTTAAATTTTTCTCTTACAGGTCTAACACTTCCGAAAACCAATACAACACGCACCCGGAACAATATATAAAGCTAAACGAACCGTTCACTGGGTACTTATCCGTACAAAAATCCCTATAGATTTACCTGTTTTTAGAAGGAAATAAAATGTGAAAAAAATATTTCTACATCCCATGGCCTTTCCCAACCATTTAAATTTTTCTCTTACAGGTCTAACACTTCCGAAAAACCAATACAACGCCCACCCGGAACAATATATAAAGCTAAACGAACCGTTCACTGGGTACTTATACCCACAAAAATCCCTATTGATTTACCTGTTTTTACAAGGAAATAAAATGTGAAAAAAATATTTCTACATACCATGGCCTTTCTCAACCATTTAAATTTTTCTCTTACAGGTCTAACACTTCCGAAAAACTAATACAACGCCCACCCGGAACAATATATAAAGCTAAACGAACCGTTCACTGGGTACTCATACGTACGAAAATCCCTATTGATTTACCTGTTTTTACAAGGAAATAAAATGTGAAAAAAATATTTCTACATCCCATGGCCCTTCCCAACCATTTAAATTTTTCTCTTACAGGTCTAACACGTCCGAAAAACCAATACAACGCCCATCCGGAACAATATATAAAGCTAAACGCACCGTTCACTGGGTACTTATCCGTACGAAAATCCCTATTGATTTACCTGTTTTTACAAGGAAATAAAATGTGAAAACAATATTTCTACATCCCATGGCCTTTCCCAACCATTTAAATTTTGCTCTTACAGGTCTAACACTTCCGAAAAACCAATACAACGCCCACCAGGAACAATATATAAAGCTAAACGAACAGTTCACTGGGTACTCATACGTACGAAAATCCCTATAGATTTACCTGTTTTTACAAGGAAATAAAATGTGAAAACAATATTTCTACATCCCATGGCCTTTCCCAACCATTTAAATTTTTCTCTAACAGGTCTAAGACTTCCGAAAAACCAATACAACGCCCACCCGGACCAATATATTAAGCTAAACGAACCGTTCACTGGGTACTTATACGTACAAAAATCCCTATTGATTTACCTGTTTTTACAAGGAAATAAAATGTGAAAAAAATATTTCTACATCCCATGGCCTTTCCCAACCATTTAAATTTTTCTCTTACAGGTCTAACACTTCCGAAAAACCAATAAAACACGCACCCGGAACAATATATAAAGCTAAACGAACCGTTCACTGGGTACTTATACGTACAAAAATCCCTATTGATTTACCTGTTTTTACAAGGAAATAAAATGTGAAAAAAATATTTCTACATCCCATGGCCTTTCCCAACCATTTAAATTTTTCTCTTACAGGTCTAACACTTCCGAAAAACCAATACAACGCCCACCCGGAACAATATATAAAGCTAAACTAACCGTTCACTGGGTACTTATCCGTACAAAAATCCCTATTGATTTACCTGTTTTTACAAGGAAATAAAATGTGAAAAAAATATTTCTACATCCCATGGCCCTTCCCAACCATTTAAATTTTTCTCTTACAGGTCTAACACGTCCGAAAAACCAATACAACGCCCACCCGGAACAATATATAAAGCTAAACGAACCGTTCACTGGGTACTTATCCGTACGAAAATCCCTATTGATTTACCTGTTTTTACAAGGAAATAAAATGTGAAAAAAATATTTCTACATCCCATGGCCTTTCCCAACCATTTAAATTTTTCTCTTATAAGTCTAACACTTCCGAAAAACCAATACAACGCCCACCCGGAACAATATATAAAGCTAAACGAACCGTTCACTGAGTACTCATACGTACGAAAATCCCTATTGATTTACCTGTTTTGACAAGGAAATAAAATGTAAAAAAAATATTTCTACATACCATGGCCTTTCTCAACCATTTAAATTTTTCTCTTACAGGTCTAACACTTCCGAAAACCAATACAACACGCACCCGGAACAATATATAAAGCTAAACGAACCGTTCACTGGGTACTTATCCGTACAAAAATCCCTATAGATTTACCTGTTTTTAGAAGGAAATAAAATGTGAAAAAAATATTTCTACATACCATGGCCTTTCCCAACCATTTAAATTTTTCTCTTACAGGTCTAACACTTCCGAAAAACCAATACAACGCCCACCCGGAACAATATATAAAGCTAAACGAACCGTTCACTGGGTACTTATACCCACAAAAATCCCTATTGATTTACCTGTTTTTACAAGGAAATAAAATGTGAAAAAAATATTTCTACATCCCATGGCCTTTCCCAACCATTTAAATTTTTCTCTTACAGGTCTAACACTTCCGAAAAACCAATACAACACGCACCCGGAACAATATATAAAGCTAAACGAACCGTTCACTGGGTACTTATCCGTACAAAAATCCCTATTGATTTACCTGTTTTTAAAAGGAAATAAAATGTGAAAAAAATATTTCTACATCCCATGGCCCTTCCCAACCATTTAAATTTTTCTCTTACAGGTCTAACACGTCCGAAAAACCAATACAACGCCCATCCGGAACAATATATAAAGCTAAACGCACCGTTCACTGGGTACTTATATGTACGAAAATCCCTATTGATTTACCTGTTTTTACAAGGAAATAAAATGTGAAAAAAATATTTCTACATCCCATGGCCTTTCCCAACCATTTATATTTTTCTCTTATAAGTCTAACACTTCCGAAAAACCAATACAACGCCCACCCGGAACAATATATAAAGCTAAACAAACCGTTCACTGGGTACTTATCCGTACAAAAATCCCTATAGATTTACTTGTTTTTAGAAGGAAATAAAATGTGAAAAAAATATTTCTACATCCCATGGCCTTTCCCAACCATTTAAATTTTTCTCTTACAGGTCTAACACTTCCGAAAAACCAATACAACGCCCACCCGGAACAATATATAAAGCTAAACGAACCGTTCACTGGGTACTTATACCCACGAAAATCCCTATTGATTTACCTGTTTTTACAAGGAAATAAAATGTGAAAAAAATATTTCTACATCCCATGGCCTTTCCCAACCATTTAAATTTTTCTCTTACAGGTCTAACACTTCCGAAAAACCAATACAACGCCCACCCGGAACAATATATAAAGCTAAACTAACCGTTCACTGGGTACTTATACCCACGAAAATCCCTATTGATTTACCTGTTTTTACAAGGAAATAAAATGTGAAAAAAATATTTCTACATCCCATGGCCTTTCCCAACCATTTAAATTTTTCCCTTACAGGTCTAACACTTCCGAAAAACCAATACAACACGCACCCGGAACAATATATAAAGCTAAACGAACCGTTCACTGGGTACTTATCCGTACAAAAATCCCTATTGATTTACCTGTTTTTACAAGGAAATAAAATGTGAAAAAAATATTTCTACATCCCATGGCCCTTCCCAACCATTTAAATTTTTCTCTTACAGGTCTAACACTTCCGAAAAACCAATACAACGCCCAACCGGAACAATATATAAAGCTAAACGAACCGTTCACTGGGTACTCATACGTACGAAAATCCCTATTGATTTACCTGTTTTTACAAGGAAATAAAATGTGAAAAAAATATTTCTACATCCCATGGCCTTTCCCAACCATTTAAATTTTTCTCTTACAGGGCTAACACTTCCGAAAAACCAATACAACGCCCACCCGGACCAATATATTAAGCTAAACGAACCGTTCACTGGGTACTTATACGTACAAAAATCCCTATTGATTTACCTGTTTTTACAAGGAAATAAAATGTGAAATAAATATTTCTACATCTCATGGCCTTTCCCAACCATTTAAATTTTTCTCTTATAAGTCTAACACTTCCGAAAAACCAATACAACGCCCACCCGGAACAATATATAAAGCTAAACGAACCGTTCACTGGGTACTCATACGTACCAAAATCCCTATTGATTTACCTGTTTTTACAGGGAAATAAAATGTGAAAAAAATATTTCTACATCCCATGGCCTTTCCCAACCATTTAAATTTTTCTCTTACAAGTCTAACACTTCCGAAAAACCAATACAACTCCCAACCGGAACAATATATAAAGCTAAACGAACCGTTCACTGGGTACTTATCCGTACGAAAATCCCTATAGATTTACCTGTTTTTAGAAGGAAATAAACTGTGAAAAAAATATTTCTACATCCCATGGCCTTTCCCAACCATTTATATTTTTCTCTTACTGGTCTAACACTTCCGAAAAATCAATACAACGCCCACCCAGAACAATATATAAAGCTAAACGAACCGTTCACTGGGTACTCATACGTACGAAAATCCCTATTGATTTACCTGTTTTTACAAGGAAATAAAATGTGAAAAAATATTTCTACATCCCATGGCCCTTCCCAACCATTTAAATTTTTCTCTTACAGGTCTAACACATCCGAAAAACCAATACAACGCCCATCCGGAACAATATATAAAACTAAACGCACCGTTCACTGGGTACTTATCCGTACGAAAATCCCTAATGATTTACCTGTTTTTACAAGGAAATAAAATGTGAAAACAATATTTCTACATCCCATGGCCTTTCCCAACCATTAAAATTTTTCTCTTACAGGTCTAATACTTCCGAAAAACCAATACAACGCCCACCCGGAACAATATATAAAGCTAAACGAACCGTTCACTGGGTACTCATACGTACGAAAATCCCTATAGATTTACCTGTTTTTACAAGGAAATAAAATGTGAAAAAAATATTTCTACATCCCATGGCCTTTCCCAACCATTTAAATTTTTCTCTTACAGGTCTAACACTTCCAAAAAACCAAAACAACACCCACCCGGAACAATATATAAAGCTAAACGAACCGTTCACTGGGTACTCATACATACGAAAATCCCTATTGATTTACCTGTTTTTACAAGGAAATAAAATGTGAAAAAAATGTTTCTACATCCCATGGCCTTTCCCGACCATTTAAATTTTTCTCTTACAGGGCTAACACTTCCGAAAAACCAATACAACGCCCACCCGGAACACTATATAAAGCTAAACGAACCGTTCACTGGGTACTTATACGCACGAAAATCCCTATTGATTTACCTGTTTTTACAAGGAAATAAAATGTGAAAAAAATATTTCTACATCCCATGGCCTTTCCCAACCATTTATATTTTTCTCTTACAGGTCTAACACTTCCGAAAAACCAATACAACGCCCACCCGGAACAATATATAAAACTAAACGCACCGTTCACTGGGTACTTATCCGTACGAAAATCCCTATTGATTTACCTGTTTTTACAAGGAAATAAAATGTGAAAACAATATTTCTACATCCCATGGCCTTTCCCAACCATTTAAATTTTTCTCTTACAGGTCTAACACGTCCGAAAAACCAATACAACGCCCACCCGGACCAATATATTAAGCTAAACGAACCGTTCACTGGGTACTTATACGTACAAAAATCCCTATTGATTTACCTGTTTTTACAAGGAAATAAAATGTGAAAAAAATATTTCTACATCCCATGGCCTTTCCCAACCATTTAAATTTTTCTCTTATAAGTCTAACACTTCCGAAAAACCAATACAACGCCCACCCGGAACAATATATAAAGCTAAACGAACCGTTCACTGAGTACTCATACGTACGAAAATCCCTATTGATTTACCTGTTTTGACAAGGAAATAAAATGTAAAAAAAATATTTCTACATACCATGGCCTTTCTCAACCATTTAAATTTTTCTCTTACAGGTCTAACACTTCCGAAAACCAATACAACACGCACCCGGAACAATATATAAAGCTAAACGAACCGTTCACTGGGTACTTATCCGTACAAAAATCCCTATAGATTTACCTGTTTTTAGAAGGAAATAAAATGTGAAAAAAATATTTCTACATCCCATGGCCTTTCCCAACTATTTAAATTTTTCTCTTACAGGTCTAACACTTCCGAAAAACCAATACAACGCCCACCCGGAACAATATATAAAGCTAAACGAACCGTTCACTGGGTACTTATACCCACAAAAATCCCTATTGATTTACCTGTTTTTACAAGGAAATAAAATGTGAAAAAAATATTTCTACATCCCATGGCCTTTCCCAACCATTTAAATTTTTCTCTTACAGGTCTAACACTTCCGAAAAACCAATACAACACGCACCCGGAACAATATATAAAGCTAAACGAACCGTTCACTGGGTACTTATACCCACAAAAATCCCTATTGATTTACCTGTTTTTACAAGGAAATAAAATGTGAAAAAAATATTTCTACATCCCATGGCCTTTCCCAACCATTTAAATTTTTCTCTTACAGGTCTAACACTTCCGAAAAACCAATACAACACGCACCCGGAACAATATATAAAGCTAAACGAACCGTTCACTGGGTACTTATCCGTACAAAAATCCCTATTGATTTACCTGTTTTTACAAGGAAATAAAATGTGAAAAAAATATTTCTACATCCCATGGCCTTTCCCAACCATTTAAATTTTTCTCTTACAGGTCTAACACTTCCGAAAAACCAATACAACGCCCACCCGGAACAATATATAAAGCTAAACTAACCGTTCACTGGGTACTTATCCGTACAAAAATCCCTATTGATTTACCTGTTTTTACAAGGAAATAAAATGTGAAAAAAATATTTCTACATCCCATGGCCCTTCCCAACCATTTAAATTTTTCTCTTACAGGTCTAACACGTCCGAAAAACCAATACAACGCCCACCCGGAACAATATATAAAGCTAAACGCACCGTTCACTGGGTACTTATATGTACGAAAATCCCTATTGATTTACCTGTTTTTACAAGGAAATAAAATGTGAAAAAAATATTTCTACATCCCATGGCCTTTCCCAACCATTTATATTTTTCTCTTATAAGTCTAACACTTCCGAAAAACCAATACAACGCCCACCCGGAACAATATATAAAGCTAAACAAACCGTTCACTGGGTACTTATCCGTACAAAAATCCCTATAGATTTACCTGTTTTTACAAGGAAATAAAATGTGAAAAAAATATTTCTACATCCCATGGCCTTTCCCAACCATTTAAATTTTTCTCTTACAGGTCTAACACTTCCGAAAAACCAATACAACGCCCACCCGGAACAATATATAAAGCTAAACGAACCGTTCACTGGGTACTTATACCCACGAAAATCCCTATTGATTTACCTGTTTTTACAAGGAAATAAAATGTGAAAAAAATATTTCTACATCCCATGGCCTTTCCCAACCATTTAAATTTTTCTCTTACAGGTCTAACACTTCCGAAAAACCAATACAACGCCCACCCGGAACAATATATAAAGCTAAACTAACCGTTCACTGGGTACTTATACCCACGAAAATCCCTATTGATTCACCTGTTTTTACAAGGAAATAAAATGTGAAAAAAATATTTCTACATCCCATGGCCTTTCCCAACCATTTAAATTTTTCCCTTACAGGTCTAACACTTCCGAAAAACCAATACAACACGCACCCGGAACAATATATAAAGCTAAACGAACCGTTCACTGGGTACTTATCCGTACAAAAATCCCTATTGATTTACCTGTTTTTACAAGGAAATAAAATGTGAAAAAAATATTTCTACATCCCATGGCCCTTCCCAACCATTTAAATTTTTCTCTTACAGGTCTAACACTTCCGAAAAACCAATACAACGCCCAACCGGAACAATATATAAAGCTAAACGAACCGTTCACTGGGTACTCATACGTACGAAAATCCCTATTGATTTACCTGTTTTTACAAGGAAATAAAATGTGAAAAAAATATTTCTACATCCCATGGCCTTTCCCAACCATTTAAATTTTTCTCTTACAGGGCTAACACTTCCGAAAAACCAATACAACGCCCACCCGGACCAATATATTAAGCTAAACGAACCGTTCACTGGGTACTTATACGTACAAAAATCCCTATTGATTTACCTGTTTTTACAAGGAAATAAAATGTGAAATAAATATTTCTACATCTCATGGCCTTTCCCAACCATTTAAATTTTTCTCTTATAAGTCTAACACTTCCGAAAAACCAATACAACGCCCACCCGGAACAATATATAAAGCTAAACGAACCGTTCACTGGGTACTCATACGTACCAAAATCCCTATTGATTTACCTGTTTTTACAGGGAAATAAAATGTGAAAAAAATATTTCTACATCCCATGGCCTTTCCCAACCATTTAAATTTTTCTCTTACAAGTCTAACACTTCCGAAAAACCAATACAACTCCCAACCGGAACAATATATAAAGCTAAACGAACCGTTCACTGGGTACTTATCCGTACGAAAATCCCTATAGATTTACCTGTTTTTAGAAGGAAATAAACTGTGAAAAAAATATTTCTACATCCCATGGCCTTTCCCAACCATTTATATTTTTCTCTTACTGGTCTAACACTTCCGAAAAATCAATACAACGCCACCCAGAACAATATATAAAGCTAAACGAACCGTTCACTGGGTACTCATACGTACGAAAATCCCTATTGATTTACCTGTTTTTACAAGGAAATAAAATGTGAAAAAATATTTCTACATCCCATGGCCCTTCCCAACCATTTAAATTTTTCTCTTACAGGTCTAACACGTCCGAAAAACCAATACAACGCCCACCCGGACCAATATATTAAGCTAAACGAACCGTTCACTGGGTACTTATACGTACAAAAATCCCTATTGATTTACCTGTTTTTACAAGGAAATAAGATGTGAAAAAAATATTTCTACATCCCATGGCCTTTCCCAACCATTTAAATTTTTCTCTTATAAGTCTAACACTTCCGAAAAACCAATACAACGCCCACCCGGAACAATATATAAAGCTAAACGAACCGTTCACTGAGTACTCATACGTACGAAAATCCCTATTGATTTACCTGTTTTGACAAGGAAATAAAATGTAAAAAAAATATTTCTACATACCATGGCCTTTCTCAACCATTTAAATTTTTCTCTTACAGGTCTAACACTTCCGAAAACCAATACAACACGCACCCGGAACAATATATAAAGCTAAACGAACCGTTCACTGGGTACTTATCCGTACAAAAATCCCTATAGATTTACCTGTTTTTAGAAGGAAATAAAATGTGAAAAAAATATTTCTACATCCCATGGCCTTTCCCAACTATTTAAATTTTTCTCTTACAGGTCTAACACTTCCGAAAAACCAATACAACGCCCACCCGGAACAATATATAAAGCTAAACGAACCGTTCACTGGGTACTTATACCCACAAAAATCCCTATTGATTTACCTGTTTTTACAAGGAAATAAAATGTGAAAAAAATATTTCTACATCCCATGGCCTTTCCCAACCATTTAAATTTTTCTCTTACAGGTCTAACACTTCCGAAAAACCAATACAACACGCACCCGGAACAATATATAAAGCTAAACGAACCGTTCACTGGGTACTTATCCGTACAAAAATCCCTATTGATTTACCTGTTTTTACAAGGAAATAAAATGTGAAAAAAATATTTCTACATCCCATGGCCTTTCCCAACCATTTAAATTTTTCTCTTACAGGTCTAACACATCCGAAAAACCAATACAACGCCCACCCGGAACAATATATAAAGCTAAACTAACCGTTCACTGGGTACTTATCCGTACAAAAATCCCTATTGATTTACCTGTTTTTACAAGGAAATAAAATGTGAAAAAAATATTTCTACATCCCATGGCCCTTCCCAACCATTTAAATTTTTCTCTTACAGGTCTAACACGTCCGAAAAACCAATACAACGCCCATCCGGAACAATATATAAAGCTAAACGCACCGTTCACTGGGTACTTATATGTACGAAAATCCCTATTGATTTACCTGTTTTTACAAGGAAATAAAATGTGAAAAAAATATTTCTACATACCATGGCCTTTCTCAACCATTTAATTTTTTCTCTTACAGGTCTAACACTTCCGAAAACCAATACAACACGCACCCGGAACAATATATAAAGCTAAACGAACCGTTCACTGGGTACTTATCCGTACAAAAATCCCTATAGATTTACCTGTTTTTAGAAGGAAATAAAATGTGAAAAAAATATTTCTACATCCCATGGCCTTTCCCAACCATTTAAATTTTTCTCTTACAGGTCTAACACTTCCGAAAAACCAATACAACGCCCACCCGGAACAATATATAAAGCTAAACGAACCGTTCACTGGGTACTTATACCCACGAAAATCCCTATTGATTTACCTGTTTTTACAAGGAAATAAAATGTGAAAAAAATATTTCTACATCCCATGGCCTTTCCCAACCATTTAAATTTTTCTCTTACAGGTCTAACACTTCCGAAAAATCAATACAACGCCCACCCGGAACAATATATAAAGCTAAACTAACCGTTCACTGAGTACTTATACCCACGAAAATCCCTATTGATTTACCTGTTTTTACAAGGAAATAAAATGTGAAAAAAATATTTCTACATCCCATGGCCTTTCCCAACCATTTAAATTTTTCCCTTACAGGTCTAACACTTCCGAAAAACCAATACAACACGCACCCGGAACAATATATAAAGCTAAACGAACCGTTCACTGGGTACTTATCCGTACAAAAATCCCTATTGATTTACCTGTTTTGACAAGGAAATAAAATGTGAAAAAAATATTTCTACATCCCATGGCCCTTCCCAACCATTTAAATTTTTCTCTTACAGGTCTAACACTTCCGAAAAACCAATACAACGCCCAACCGGAACAATATATAAAGCTAAACGAACCGTTCACTGGGTACTCATACGTACGAAAATCCCTATTGATTTACCTGTTTTTACAAGGAAATAAAATGTGAAAAAAATATTTCTACATCCCATGGCCTTTCCCAACCATTTAAATTTTTCTCTTACAGGGCTAACACTTCCGAAAAACCAATACAACGCCCACCCAGACCAATATATTAAGCTAAACGAACCGTTCACTGGGTACTTATACGTACAAAAATCCCTATTGATTTACCTGTTTTTACAAGGAAATAAAATGTGAAATAAATATTTCTACATCTCATGGCCTTTCCCAACCATTTAAATTTTTCTCTTATAAGTCTAACACTTCCGAAAAACCAATACAACGCCCACCCGGAACAATATATAAAGCTAAACGAACCGTTCACTGGGTACTCATACGTACCAAAATCCCTATTGATTTACCTGTTTTTACAGGGAAATAAAATGTGAAAAAAATATTTCTACATCCCATGGCCTTTCCCAACCATTTAAATTTTTCTCTTACAAGTCTAACACTTCCGAAAAACCAATACAACTCCCAACCGGAACAATATGTAAAGCGAAACGAACCGTTCACTGGGTACTTATCCGTACGAAAATCCCTATAGATTTACCTGTTTTTAGAAGGAAATAAACTGTGAAAAAAATATTTCTACATCCCATGGCCCTTCCCAACCATTTAAATTTTTCTCTTACAGGTCTAACACATCCGAAAAACCAATACAACGCCCATCCGGAACAATATATAAAACTAAACGCACCGTTCACTGGGTACTTATCCGTACGAAAATCCCTAATGATTTACCTGTTTTTACAAGGAAATAAAATGTGAAAACAATATTTCTACATCCCATGGCCTTTCCCAACCATTTAAATTTTTCTCTTACAGGTCTAATACTTCCGAAAAACCAATACAACGCCCACCCGGAACAATATATAAAGCTAAACGAACCGTTCACTGGGTACTCATACGTACGAAAATCCCTATAGATTTACCTGTTTTTACAAGGAAATAAAATGTGAAAAAAATATTTCTACATCCCATGGCCTTTCCCAACCATTTAAATTTTTCTCTTACAGGTCTAACACTTCTGAAAAACCAAAACAACACCCACCCGGAACAATATATAAAGCTAAACGAACCGTTCACTGGGTACTCATACATACGAAAATCCCTATTGATTTACCTGTTTTTACAAGGAAATAAAATGTGAAAAAAATGTTTCTACATCCCATGGCCTTTCCCGACCATTTAAATTTTTCTCTTACAGGGCTAACACTTCCGAAAAACCAATACAACGCCCACCCGGAACACTATATAAAGCTAAACGAACCGTTCACTGGGTACTTATACGCACGAAAATCCCTATTGATTTACCTGTTTTTACAAGGAAATAAAATGTGAAAAAAATATTTCTACATCCCATGGCCTTTCCCAACCATTTATATTTTTCTCTTACAGGTCTAACACTTCCGAAAAACCAATACAACGCCCACCCGGAACAATATATAAAACTAAACGCACCGTTCACTGGGTACTTATCCGTACGAAAATCCCTATTGATTTACCTGTTTTTACAAGGAAATAAAATGTGAAAACAATATTTCTACATCCCATGGCCTTTCCCAACCATTTAAATTTTTCTCTTACAGGTCTAACACGTCCGAAAAACCAATACAACGCCCACCCGGACCAATATATTAAGCTAAACGAACCGTTCACTGGGTACTTATACGTACAAAAATCCCTATTGATTTACCTGTTTTTACAAGGAAATAAAATGTGAAAAAAATATTTCTACATCCCATGGCCTTTCCCAACCATTTAAATTTTTCTCTTATAAGTCTAACACTTCCGAAAAACCAATACAACGCCCACCCGGAACAATATATAAAGCTAAACGAACCGTTCACTGAGTACTCATACGTACGAAAATCCCTATTGATTTACCTGTTTTGACAAGGAAATAAAATGTAAAAAAAATATTTCTACATACCATGGCCTTTCTCAACCATTTAAATTTTTCTCTTACAGGTCTAACACTTCCGAAAACCAATACAACACGCACCCGGAACAATATATAAAGCTAAACGAACCGTTCACTGGGTACTTATCCGTACAAAAATCCCTATAGATTTACCTGTTTTTAGAAGGAAATAAAATGTGAAAAAAATATTTCTACATCCCATGGCCTTTCCCAACCATTTAAATTTTTCCCTTACAGGTCTAACACTTCCGAAAAACCAATACAACACGCACCCGGAACAATATATAAAGCTAAACGAACCGTTCACTGGGTACTTATCCGTACAAAAATCCCTATTGATTTACCTGTTTTTACAAGGAAATAAAATGTGAAAAAAAAATTTCTACATCCCATGGCCCTTCCCAACCATTTAAATTTTTCTCTTACAGGTCTAACACTTCCGAAAAACCAATACAACGCCCAACCGGAACAATATATAAAGCTAAACGAACCGTTCACTGGGTACTCATACGTACGAAAATCCCTATTGATTTACCTGTTTTTACAAGGAAATAAAATGTGAAAAAAATATTTCTACATCCCATGGCCTTTCCCAACCATTTAAATTTTTCTCTTACAGGGCTAACACTTCCGAAAAACCAATACAACGCCCACCCGGACCAATATATTAAGCTAAACGAACCGTTCACTGGGTACTTATACGTACAAAAATCCCTATTGATTTACCTGTTTTTACAAGGAAATAAAATGTGAAATAAATATTTCTACATCTCATGGCCTTTCCCAACCATTTAAATTTTTCTCTTATAAGTCTAACACTTCCGAAAAACCAATACAACGCCCACCCGGAACAATATATAAAGCTAAACGAACCGTTCACTGGGTACTCATACGTACCAAAATCCCTATTGATTTACCTGTTTTTACAGGGAAATAAAATGTGAAAAAAATATTTCTACATCCCATGGCCTTTCCCAACCATTTAAATTTTTCTCTTACAAGTCTAACACTTCCGAAAAACCAATACAACTCCCAACCGGAACAATATATAAAGCTAAACGAACCGTTCACTGGGTACTTATCCGTACGAAAATCCCTATAGATTTACCTGTTTTTAGAAGGAAATAAACTGTGAAAAAAATATTTCTACATCCCATGGCCTTTCCCAACCATTTATATTTTTCTCTTACTGGTCTAACACTTCCGAAAAATCAATACAACGCCACCCAGAACAATATATAAAGCTAAACGAACCGTTCACTGGGTACTCATACGTACGAAAATCCCTATTGATTTACCTGTTTTTACAAGGAAATAAAATGTGAAAAAATATTTCTACATCCCATGGCCCTTCCCAACCATTTAAATTTTTCTCTTACAGGTCTAACACGTCCGAAAAACCAATACAACGCCCACCCGGACCAATATATTAAGCTAAACGAACCGTTCACTGGGTACTTATACGTACAAAAATCCCTATTGATTTACCTGTTTTTACAAGGAAATAAAATGTGAAAAAAATATTTCTACATCCCATGGCCTTTCCCAACCATTTAAATTTTTCTCTTATAAGTCTAACACTTCCGAAAAACCAATACAACGCCCACCCGGAACAATATATAAAGCTAAACGAACCGTTCACTGAGTACTCATACGTACGAAAATCCCTATTGATTTACCTGTTTTGACAAGGAAATAAAATGTAAAAAAAATATTTCTACATACCATGGCCTTTCTCAACCATTTAAATTTTTCTCTTACAGGTCTAACACTTCCGAAAACCAATACAACACGCACCCGGAACAATATATAAAGCTAAACGAACCGTTCACTGGGTACTTATCCGTACAAAAATCCCTATAGATTTACCTGTTTTTAGAAGGAAATAAAATGTGAAAAAAATATTTCTACATCCCATGGCCTTTCCCAACTATTTAAATTTTTCTCTTACAGGTCTAACACTTCCGAAAAACCAATACAACGCCCACCCGGAACAATATATAAAGCTAAACGAACCGTTCACTGGGTACTTATACCCACAAAAATCCCTATTGATTTACCTGTTTTTACAAGGAAATAAAATGTGAAAAAAATATTTCTACATCCCATGGCCTTTCCCAACCATTTAAATTTTTCTCTTACAGGTCTAACACTTCTGAAAAACCAATACAACACGCACCCGGAACAATATATAAAGCTAAACGAACCGTTCACTGGGTACTTATCCGTACAAAAATCCCTATTGATTTACCTGTTTTTACAAGGAAATAAAATGTGAAAAAAATATTTCTACATCCCATGGCCTTTCCCAACCATTTAAATTTTTCTCTTACAGGTCTAACACATCCGAAAAACCAATACAACGCCCACCCGGAACAATATATAAAGCTAAACTAACCGTTCACTGGGTACTTATCCGTACAAAAATCCCTATTGATTTACCTGTTTTTACAAGGAAATAAAATGTGAAAAAAATATTTCTACATCCCATGGCCCTTCCCAACCATTTAAATTTTTCTCTTACAGGTCTAACACGTCCGAAAAACCAATACAACGCCCATCCGGAACAATATATAAAGCTAAACGCACCGTTCACTGGGTACTTATATGTACGAAAATCCCTATTGATTTACCTGTTTTTACAAGGAAATAAAATGTGAAAAAAATATTTCTACATACCATGGCCTTTCTCAACCATTTAATTTTTTCTCTTACAGGTCTAACACTTCCGAAAACCAATACAACACGCACCCGGAACAATATATAAAGCTAAACGAACCGTTCACTGGGTACTTATCCGTACAAAAATCCCTATAGATTTACCTGTTTTTAGAAGGAAATAAAATGTGAAAAAAATATTTCTACATCCCATGGCCTTTCCCAACCATTTAAATTTTTCTCTTACAGGTCTAACACTTCCGAAAAACCAATACAACGCCCACCCGGAACAATATATAAAGCTAAACGAACCGTTCACTGGGTACTTATACCCACGAAAATCCCTATTGATTTACCTGTTTTTACAAGGAAATAAAATGTGAAAAAAATATTTCTACATCCCATGGCCTTTCCCAACCATTTAAATTTTTCTCTTACAGGTCTAACACTTCCGAAAAATCAATACAACGCCCACCCGGAACAATATATAAAGCTAAACTAACCGTTCACTGAGTACTTATACCCACGAAAATCCCTATTGATTTACCTGTTTTTACAAGGAAATAAAATGTGAAAAAAATATTTCTACATCCCATGGCCTTTCCCAACCATTTAAATTTTTCCCTTACAGGTCTAACACTTCCGAAAAACCAATACAACACGCACCCGGAACAATATATAAAGCTAAACGAACCGTTCACTGGGTACTTATCCGTACAAAAATCCCTATTGATTTACCTGTTTTTACAAGGAAATAAAATGTGAAAAAAATATTTCTACATCCCATGGCCCTTCCCAACCATTTAAATTTTTCTCTTACAGGTCTAACACTTCCGAAAAACCAATACAACGCCCAACCGGAACAATATATAAAGCTAAACGAACCGTTCACTGGGTACTCATACGTACGAAAATCCCTATTGATTTACCTGTTTTTACAAGGAAATAAAATGTGAAAAAAATATTTCTACATCCCATGGCCTTTCCCAACCATTTAAATTTTTCTCTTACAGGGCTAACACTTCCGAAAAACCAATACAACGCCCACCCGGACCAATATATTAAGCTAAACGAACCGTTCACTGGGTACTTATACGTACAAAAATCCCTATTGATTTACCTGTTTTTACAAGGAAATAAAATGTGAAATAAATATTTCTACATCTCATGGCCTTTCCCAACCATTTAAATTTTTCTCTTATAAGTCTAACACTTCCGAAAAACCAATACAACGCCCACCCGGAACAATATATAAAGCTAAACGAACCGTTCACTGGGTACTCATACGTACCAAAATCCCTATTGATTTACCTGTTTTTACAGGGAAATAAAATGTGAAAAAAATATTTCTACATCCCATGGCCTTTCCCAACCATTTAAATTTTTCTCTTACAAGTCTAACACTTCCGAAAAACCAATACAACTCCCAACCGGAACAATATGTAAAGCTAAACGAACCGTTCACTGGGTACTTATCCGTACGAAAATCCCTATAGATTTACCTGTTTTTAGAAGGAAATAAACTGTGAAAAAAATATTTCTACATCCCATGGCCTTTCCCAACCATTTATATTTTTCTCTTACTGGTCTAACACTTCCGAAAAATCAATACAACGCCCACCCAGAACAATATATAAAGCTAAACGAACCGTTCACTGGGTACTCATACGTACGAAAATCCCTATTGATTTACCTGTTTTTACAAGGAAATAAAATGTGAAAAAATATTTCTACATCCCATGGCCCTTCCCAACCATTTAAATTTTTCTCTTACAGGTCTAACACATCCGAAAAACCAATACAACGCCCATCCGGAACAATATATAAAACTAAACGCACCGTTCACTGGGTACTTATCCGTACGAAAATCCCTAATGATTTACCTGTTTTTACAAGGAAATAAAATGTGAAAACAATATTTCTACATCCCATGGCCTTTCCCAACCATTAAAATTTTTCTCTTACAGGTCTAATACTTCCGAAAAACCAATACAACGCCCACCCGGAACAATATATAAAGCTAAACGAACCGTTCACTGGGTACTCATACGTACGAAAATCCCTATAGATTTACCTGTTTTTACAAGGAAATAAAATGTGAAAAAAATATTTCTACATCCCATGGCCTTTCCCAACCATTTAAATTTTTCTCTTACAGGTCTAACACTTCCGAAAAACCAAAACAACACCCACCCGGAACAATATATAAAGCTAAACGAACCGTTCACTGGGTACTCATACATACGAAAATCCCTATTGATTTACCTGTTTTTACAAGGAAATAAAATGTGAAAAAAATGTTTCTACATCCCATGGCCTTTCCCGACCATTTAAATTTTTCTCTTACAGGGCTAACACTTCCGAAAAACCAATACAACGCCCACCCGGAACACTATATAAAGCTAAACGAACCGTTCACTGGGTACTTATACGCACGAAAATCCCTATTGATTTACCTGTTTTTACAAGGAAATAAAATGTGAAAAAAATATTTCTACATCCCATGGCCTTTCCCAACCATTTATATTTTTCTCTTACAGGTCTAACACTTCCGAAAAACCAATACAACGCCCACCCGGAACAATATATAAAACTAAACGCACCGTTCACTGGGTACTTATCCGTACGAAAATCCCTATTGATTTACCTGTTTTTACAAGGAAATAAAATGTGAAAACAATATTTCTACATCCCATGGCCTTTCCCAACCATTTAAATTTTTCTCTTACAGGTCTAACACGTCCGAAAAACCAATACAACGCCCACCCGGAACAATATATAAAGCTAAACGAACCGTTCACTGAGTACTCATACGTACGAAAATCCCTATTGATTTACCTGTTTTGACAAGGAAATAAAATGTAAAAAAAATATTTCTACATACCATGGCCTTTCTCAACCATTTAAATTTTTCTCTTACAGGTCTAACACTTCCGAAAACCAATACAACACGCACCCGGAACAATATATAAAGCTAAACGAACCGTTCACTGGGTACTTATCCGTACAAAAATCCCTATAGATTTACCTGTTTTTAGAAGGAAATAAAATGTGAAAAAAATATTTCTACATCCCATGGCCTTTCCCAACTATTTAAATTTTTCTCTTACAGGTCTAACACTTCCGAAAAACCAATACAACGCCCACCCGGAACAATATATAAAGCTAAACGAACCGTTCACTGGGTACTTATACCCACAAAAATCCCTATTGATTTACCTGTTTTTTCAAGGAAATAAAATGTGAAAAAAATATTTCTACATCCCATGGCCTTTCCCAACCATTTAAATTTTTCTCTTACAGGTCTAACACTTCCGAAAAACCAATACAACACGCACCCGGAACAATATATAAAGCTAAACGAACCGTTCACTGGGTACTTATCCGTACAAAAATCCCTATTGATTTACCTGTTTTTACAAGGAAATAAAATGTGAAAAAAATATTTCTACATCCCATGGCCTTTCCCAACCATTTAAATTTTTCTCTTATAAGTCTAACACTTCCGAAAAACCAATACAACGCCCACCCGGAACAATATATAAAGCTAAACGAACCGTTCACTGGGTACTTATCCGTACAAAAATCCCTATAGATTTACTTGTTTTTAGAAGGAAATAAAATGTGAAAAAAATATTTCTACATCCCATGGCCTTTCCCAACCATTTAAATTTTTCTCTTACAGGTCTAACACTTCCGAAAAACCAATACAACGCCCACCCGGAACAATATATAAAGCTAAACGAACCGTTCACTGTGTACTTATACCCACAAAAATCCCTATTGATTTACCTGTTTTTACAAGGAAATAAAATGTGAAAAAAATATTTCTACATCCCATGGCCTTTCCCAACCATTTAAATTTTTCCCTTACAGGTCTAACACTTCCGAAAAACCAATACAACACGCACCCGGAACAATATATAAAGCTAAACGAACCGTTCACTGGGTACTTATCCGTACAAAAATTCCTATTGATTTACCTGTTTTTACAAGGAAATAAAATGTGAAAAAAATATTTCTACATCCCATGGCCTTTCCCAACCATTTAAATTTTTCTCTTACAGGTCTAACACTTCCGAATAACCAATACAACGCCCATCCGGAATAATATATAAAGCTAAACGAACCGTTCACTGGGTACTCATACGTACCAAAATCCCTATTGATTTACCTGTTTTTACAGGGAAATAAAATGTGAAAAAAATATTTCTACATCCCATGGCCTTTCCCAACCATTTAAATTTTTCTCTTACAAGTCTAACACTTCCGAAAAACCAATACAACTCCCAACCGGAACAATATATAAAGCTAAACGAACCGTTCACTGGGTAGTTATCCGTACGGAAATCCCTATAGATTTACCTGTTTTTAGAAGGAAATAAACTGTGAAAAAAATATTTCTACATCCCATGGCCTTTCCCAACCATTTATATTTTTCTCTTACAGGTCTAACACTTCCGAAAAACCAATACAACGCCCACCCAGAACAATATATAAAGCTAAACGAACCGTTCACTGGGTACTCATACGTACGAAAATCCCTATTGATTTACCTGTTTTTACAAGGAAATAAAATGTGAAAAAATATTTCTACATCCCATGGCCCTTCCCAACCATTTAAATTTTTCTCTTACAGGTCTAACACATCCGAAAAACCAATACAACGCCCATCCGGAACAATATATAAAACTAAACGCACCGTTCACTGGGTACTTATCCGTACGAAAATCCCTAATGATTTACCTGTTTTTACAAGGAAATAAAATGTGAAAACAATATTTCTACATCCCATGGCCTTTCCCAACCATTAAAATTTTTCTCTTACAGGTCTAATACTTCCGAAAAACCAATACAACGCCCACCCGGAACAATATATAAAGCTAAACGAACCGTTCACTGGGTACTCATACGTACGAAAATCCCTATAGATTTACCTGTTTTTACAAGGAAATAAAATGTGAAAAAAATATTTCTACATCCCATGGCCTTTCCCAACCATTTAAATTTTTCTCTTACAGGTCTAACACTTCCGAAAAACCAAAACAACACCCACCCGGAACAATATATAAAGCTAAACGAACCGTTCACTGGGTACTCATACATACGAAAATCCCGATTGATTTACCTGTTTTTACAAGGAAATAAAATGTGAAAAAAATGTTTCTACATCCCATGGCCTTTCCCGACCATTTAAATTTTTCTCTTACAGGGCTAACACTTCCGAAAAACCAATACAACGCCCACCCGGAACACTATATAAAGCTAAACGAACCGTTCACTGGGTACTTATACGCACGAAAATCCCTATTGATTTACCTGTTTTTACAAGGAAATAAAATGTGAAAACAATATTTCTACATCCCATGGCCTTTCCCAACCATTTAAATTTTTCTCTTACAGGTCTAATACTTCCGAAAAACCAATACAACGCCCACCCGGAACAATATATAAAGCTAAACGAACCGTTCACTGGGTACTCATACGTACGAAAATCCCTATAGATTTACCTGTTTTTAGAAGGAAATAAAATGTGAAAAAAATATTTCTACATCCCATGGCCTTTCCCAACCATTTAAATTTTTCTCTTACAGGTCTAACACTTCCGAAAAACCAATACAACACCCACCCGGAACAATATATAAAGCTAAACGAACCGTTCACTGGGTACTCATACATACGAAAATCCCTATTGATTTACCTGTTTTTACAAGGAAATAAAATGTGAAAAAAATGTTTCTACATCCCATGGCCTTTCCCAACCATTTAAATTTTTCTCTTACAGGGCTAACACTTCCGAAAAACCAATACAACGCCCACCCGGAACACTATATAAAGCTAAACGAACCGTTCACTGGGTACTTATACGCACGAAAATCCCTATTGATTTACCTGTTTTTACAAGGAAATAAAATGTGAAAAAAAAATTTCTACATTCCATGGCCTTTCCCAACCATTTAAATTATTCTCTTACAGGGCTAACACTTCCGAAAAACCAATACAACGCCCACCCGGACCAATATATTAAGCTAAACGAACCGTTCACTGGGTACTTATCCGTACGAAAATCCCTATTGATTTACCTGTTTTTACAAGGAAATAAAATGTGAAAAAAATATTTCTACATCCCATGGCCCTTCCCAACCATTTAAATTTTTCTCTTACAGGTCTAACACGTCCGAAAAACCAATACAACGCCCATCCGGAACAAGATATAAAGCTAAACGCACCGTTCACTGGGTACTTATATGTACGAAAATCCCTATTGATTTACCTGTTTTTACAAGGAAATACCCCCTTCAAGGATCGCTGCCTTGTTGTGGCAAGGGGGCTTGCGTAGTTCAGTGAAGCTATGAGCTATGCCGTGCAGGGCCACCCAAGACGGACAGGTCATAGCTGAGAGCTCTGACAAAAGGTGATCCACTGGAGAAGGAAATGGCAAACCACTCCAGTATCTTTGCCATGAAAACTCTATGGACAGTTCCAAAAGGCATAACGATATGACGCTGGAAGATGAGCCCCTCAGGTCGGAAGGTGTCCAATATGCTACTGGGGATGAGCAGACGGCTAGTACGAGTAGCGCCAGAATGGATGAAGCGGCTGGGCCAAAGCCGAAAGGACGCTCAGTTGTGGAAGTAACTGGTGGCGAAAAGACAGTCCGATGCTGTAAAGATTTTTATTCCATAGGAACCTGGAACGTCAGATCCATGAATCAAGGCAAGCTGGACGTGATTAAACAAGAAATGAGAAGACTGAACATCGACATTTTAGGTATCAGTGAACTAAAATGGACAGGAATGGGTGAATTTAATTCAGATGACCATCAGGTATACTACTGTGGACAAGAATCTCGCAGAAGAAATGGAGTAGCCTTCATAATCAATAAGAGAGTAGGAAAAGCAGTCTTGGGATACAATCCCCAAAATGACAGAATGATCTCAGTTCGAATCCAAGGTAAACCATTCAACATCACAGTGATCCAGGTCTACGCCCCAACCACAGCTGCTGAAGAGGATGAAGTTGATCAGTTCTATGAAGCCCTACAACACCTTCTAGAAGCAACGCCCAAAAATGATGTGCTTATCATCATGGGGGATTGGAATGCTAAAGTAGGAAGCCAAAAGATAACCGGGATAACAGGCAAGTTTGGCCTTGGAGTACAAAATGAAGCAGGGCACAGGCTGGTAGAATTTTGTCAAGAGAATACAATGGTCATAGCAAACACTCTTTTCCAGCAACCCAAGAGACGACTCTACACATGGACATCACCAGACGGTCAACACAGAAATCAGATTGACTATGTGCTCTGCAGCCAAAGATGGAAAAGTTCTATCCAGTCAATAAAAACAAGACCAGGAGCTGATTGTGGTTCAGATCATGAGCTTCTTGTTGCAAAATTTAGGCTTAAATTGAAGAAAGTAGGGAAAAGCACTAGGCCACTCAGGTATGAACTAAATCATATCCCCGACGAATACACAGTGGAGGTAACAAATAGATTTAAGGAATTAGATCTGATAGACAGAGTGCCTGAAGAACTATGGACGGAGGTTCGCAACATTGTACAAGAGGTAGCAACTAAAACCATCCCAAAGAAAAAGAAATGCAAGAAATCAAAATGGCTGTCTGAGGAAGCTTTACAAATAGCTAAGGAGAGAAGGGAAGTGAAAGGCAAGGGAGAAAGAGAAAGATACACCCAATTGAATGCAGAATTCCAGAGAAAAGCTAGAAGAGATAAGAATGCCTTCTTAAATGAACAGTGCAAACAAATAGAAGAAAACAATAGAATGGGGAGGACCAGAGATCTTTTCAAGAAAATTGGAGATATGAAGAGAACGTTTCATGCAAAGATGGGTATGATAAGGGACCAAAATGGTAGGGACCTCACAGAAGCAGAAGAGATCAAACAAAGGTGGCAAAATTATACAGAAGAACTATACAAGAGCGAGCTTAACATCCCTGATGACCACAATGGGGTAGTTACTGACCTGGAGCCAGACATCCTGGAATGTGAAGTCAAATGGGCCTTAGGAAGTCTGAGCAACAATAAAGCTAGTGGTAGTGACAGCATTCCAGTTGAACTATTCAAAATCTTAAAGGACGATGCAGTAAAAGTGCTACACTCAATATGCCAGCAAATTTGGAAAACTCAACAATGGCCACAGGATTGGAAAAGGTCAGTTTACATTCCAATCCCAAAGAAGGGCAATGCCAAAGAATGTTCAAACTACCGCACCATTGCACTAATTTCTCATGCTAGCAAAGTTATGCTCAAAATCCTACAAGCTAGGCTCCAGCAATATGTGGACCGAGAACTTCCAGAAGTACAGGCAGGATTTCGAAGAGGCAGAGGAACTAGAGATCAAATTGCCAACATACGCTGGATCATGGAGAAAGCTAGGGAGTACCAGAAGAACGTCTACTTCTGCTTCATTGACTATGCTAAAGCCTTTGATTGTGTGGAGCACAACAAATTGTGGCAAGTTCTTAAAGAGATGGGAATACCAGAACATCTTATTTGTCTCTTGAGAAATTTATATGCAGGTCAAGAAGCAACAGTGAGAACTGAACATGGAATCACTGACTGGTTCAAAATTGAGAAAGGAGTTCGGCAAGGCTGTATACTGTCGCCTTGCCTATTTAACTTGTATGCAGAGCACATCATGAGAAATGCGGGATTAGAGGAGTCACAAATTGGGATCAAGATTGCAGGGAGAAATATCAACAACCTCAGATATGCAGATGATACCACTCTAATGGCAGAAAGTGAAGAGGAACTAAAGAGCCTGTTGATGCGGGTGAAGGAGGAGAGTGCAAAAGTTGGCTTGAAACTCAACATCAAGAAAACAAAGATCATGGCATCCGGCCCTCTCAATTCCTGGCAAATAGAAGGGGAAGAAATGGAGATAGTGACAGATTTTATTTTCCTGGGCTCCAAGATCACTGCAGATGGGGACTGCAGCAAAGAAATTAAAAGACGCTTGCTCCTGGGGAGGAAAGCTATGGCAAATCTAGACAGCATCCTAAAAAGCAGAGACATCACCCTGCCAACAAAAGTGCGTTTAGTCAAGGCTATGGTCTTCCCAGTTGCAATGTATGGCTGCGAAAGTTGGACCATAAGGAAGGCCGAGCGTCAAAGAATTGAGGCTTTTGAACTCTGGTGCTGGAGAAGACTCTTGCGAGTCCCTTGGACTGCAAGGCGAACAAACCGGTCAGTCCTCGAGGAGATCAGCCCTGACTGCTCTTTAGAAGGCCAGATCCTGAAGATGAAACTCAAATATTTTGGCCACCTCATGAGAAGGAAGGACTCCCTGGAGAAGAGCCTAATGCTGGGAGAGATCGAGGGCAAAAGAAGAAGGGGACGACAGAGAATGAGGTGGATGGATGGAGTCACTGAAGCAGTCGGTGCAGACTTAAATGGACTCCGGGGAATGGTAGAGGACAGGAAGGCCTGGAGGATCGTTGTCCATGGGGTCGCGATGGGTCGGACACGACTTCGCACATAACAACAACAAACAAGGAAATAAAATGTGAAAAAAATATTTCTACATCCCATGGCCATTCCCAACCATTTAAATTTTTCTCTTAAAGGGCTAACACTTCCGAAAAACCAATACAACGCCCACCCGGACCAATATATTAAGCTAAACGAACCGTTCACTGGGTACTTATACGTACAAAAATCCCTATTGATTTACCTGTTTTTACAAGGAAATAAAATGTGAAAAAAATATTTCTACATTCCATGGCCTTTCCCAACCATTTAAATTTTTCTCTTATAAGTCTAACACTTCCGAAAAACCAATACAACGCCCACCCGGAACAATATATAAAGCTAAACGAACCGTTCACTGGGTACTTATCCGTACAAAAATCCCTATAGATTTACCTGTTTTTAGAAGGAAATAAAATGTGAAAAAAATATTTCTACATCCCATGGCCTTTCCCAACCATTTAAATTTTTCTCTTACAGGTCTAACACTTCCGAAAAACCAATACAACGCCCACCCGGAACAATATATAAAGCTAAACGAACCGTTCACTGGGTACTTATACCCACGAAAATCCCTATTGATTTACCTGTTTTTACAAGGAAATAAAATGTGAACACAATATTTCGACATTCCATGGCCTTTCCCAACCATTTAAATTTTTCTCTTACAGGTCTAACACTTCCGAAAAACCAATACAACACGCACCCGGAACAATATATAAAGCTAAACGAACCGTTCACTGGGTACTTATCCGTACAAAAATCCCTATTGATTTACCTGTTTTTACAAGGAAATAAAATGTGAAAAAAATATTTCTACATCCCATGGCCTTTCCCAACCATTTAAATTTTTCCCTTACAGGTCTAACACTTCCGAAAAACCAATACAACGCCCACCCGGAACAATATATAAAGCTAAACTAACCGTTCACTGGGTACTTATACCCACGAAAATCCCGATTGATTTACCTGTTTTTACAAGGAAATAAAATGTGAAAAAAATATTTCTACATCCCATGGCCTTTCCCAACCTTTTAAATTTTTCTCTTACAGGTATAACACTTCCGAAAAACCAATACAACAAACACCCGGAACAATATATAAAGCTAAACGAACCGTTCACTGGGTACTTATCCGTACGAAAATCCCTATTGATTTACCTGTTTTTACAAGGAAATAAAATGTGAAAAAAATATTTCTACATCCCATGGCCCTTCCCAACTATTTAAATTTTTCTCTTACAGGTCTAACACTTCCGAAAAACCAATACAACACGCACCCGGAACAATATATAAAGCTAAACGAACCGTTCACTGGGTACTTATCCGTACGAAAATCCCTATTGATTTACCTGTTTTTACAAGGAAATAAAATGTGAAAAAAATATTTCTACATCCCATGGCCCTTCCCAACCATTTAAATTTTTCTCTTACAGGTCTAACACGTCCGAAAAACCAATACAACGCCCACTCGGAACAATATATAAAGCTAAACGAACCATTCACTGGGTACTTATATGTACGAAAATCCCTATTGATTTACCTGTTTTTACAAGGAAATAAAATGTGAAAAAAATATTTCTACATCCCATGGCCTTTCCCAACCATTTAAATTTTTCTCTTACAGGGCTAACACTTCCGAAAAACCAATACAACGCCCACCCGGACCAATATATTAAGCTAAACGAACCGTTCACTGGGTACTTATACGTACAAAAATCCCTATTAATTTACCTGTTTTTACAAGGAAATAAAATGTGAAAAAAATATTTCTACATCCCATGGCCTTTCCCAACCATTTAAATTTTTCTCTTAAAGGGCTAACACTTCCGAAAAACCAATACAACGCACACCCGGAACAATATATAAAGCTAAACGAACCGTTCACTGGGTACTCATACGTACCAAAATCCCTATTGATTTACCTGTTTTTACAGGGAAATAAAATGTGAAAAAAATATTTCTACATCCCATGGCCTTTCCCAACCATTTAAATTTTTCTCTTACAAGTCTAACACTTCCGAAAAACCAATACAACGCCCAACCAGAACAATATATAAAGCTAAACGAACCGTTCACTGGGTACTTATCCGTACGAAAATCCCTATAGATTTACCTGTTTTTAGAAGGAAATAAACTGTGAAAAAAATATTTCTACATCCCATGGCCTTTCCCAACCATTTAAATTTTTCTCTTACAGGTCTAACACTTCCGAAAAGCCAATACGACACGCACCCAGAACAATATATAAAGCTAAACGAACCGTTCATTGGGTACTTATCTGTACGAAAATCCCTATTGATTTACCTGTTTTTACAAGGAAATAAAATGTGAAAAAAATATTTCTACATCCCATGGCCCTTCCCAACCATTTAAATTTTTCTCTTACAGGTCTAACACGTCCGAAAAACCAATACAACGCCCATCCGGAACAATATATAAAGCTAAACGCACCGTTCACTGGGTACTTATATGTACGAAAATCCCTATTGATTTACCTGTTTTTACAAGGAAATAAAATGTGAAAAAAATATTTCTACATCCCATGGCCTTTCCCAACCATTTAAATTTTTCTCTTATAAGTCTACCACTTCCGAAAAACCAATACAACGCCCACCCGGAACAATATATAAAGCTAAACGAACCGTTCACTGAGTACTCATACGTACGAAAATCCCTATTGATTTACCTGTTTTGACAAGGAAATAAAATGTAAAAAAAATATTTCTACATACCATGGCCTTTCTCAACCATTTAAATTTTTCTCTTAGAGGTCTAACACTTCCGAAAAACCAATACAACGCCCACCCGGAACAATATATAAAGCTAAACGAACCGTTCACTGGGTACTCATACGTACGAAAATCCCTATTGATTTACCTGTTTTTACAAGGAAATAATATGTGAAAAAAATGTTTCTACATCCCATGGCCTTTCCCAACCATTTAAATTTTTCCCTTACAGGGCTAACACTTCCGAAAAACCAATACAACGCCCACCCGGAACACTATATAAAGGTAAACGAACCGTTCACTGGGTACTTATACGCACGAAAATCCCTATTGATTTACCTGTTTTTACAAGGAAATAAAATGTGAAAAAAATATTTCTATATCCCATGGCCCTTCCCAACCATTTAAATTTTTCTCTTACAGGTCTAACACTTCCGAAAAACCAATACGACACGCACCCAGAACAATATATAAAGCTAAACGAACCGTTCACTGGGTACTTATCCGTACGAAAATCCCTATTGATTTACCTGTTTTTACAAGGAAATAAAATGTGAAAAAAATATTTCTACATCCCATGGCCCTTCCCAACCATTTAAATTTTTCTCTTACAGGTCTAACACGTCCGAAAAACCAATACAACGCCCATCCGGAACAATATATAAAGCTAAACGCACCGTTCACTGGGTACTTATATGTACGAAAATCCCTATTGATTTACCTGTTTTTACAAGGAAATAAAATGTGAAAAAAATATTTCTACATCCCATGGCCTTTCCCAACCATTTAAATTTTTCTCTTATAAGTCTACCACTTCCGAAAAACCAATACAACGCCCACCCGGAACAATATATAAAGCTAAACGAACCGTTCACTGAGTACTCATACGTACGAAAATCCCTATTGATTTACCTGTTTTGACAAGGAAATAAAATGTAAAAAAAATATTTCTACATACCATGGCCTTTCTCAACCATTTAAATTTTTCTCTTAGAGGTCTAACACTTCCGAAAAACCAATACAACGCCCACCCGGAACAATATATAAAGCTAAACGAACCGTTCACTGGGTACTCATACGTACGAAAATCCCTATTGATTTACCTGTTTTTACAAGGAAATAATATGTGAAAAAAATGTTTCTACATCCCATGGCCTTTCCCAACCATTTAAATTTTTCCCTTACAGGGCTAACACTTCCGAAAAACCAATACAACGCCCACCCGGAACACTATATAAAGCTAAACGAACCGTTCACTGGGTACTTATACGCACGAAAATCCCTATTGATTTACCTGTTTTTACAAGGAAATAAAATGTGAAAAAAATATTTCTATATCCCATGGCCCTTCCCAACCATTTAAATTTTTCTCTTACAGGTCTAACACTTCCGAAAAACCAATACGACACGCACCCAGAACAATATATAAAGCTAAACGAACCGTTCACTGGGTACTTATCCGTACGAAAATCCCTATTGATTTACCTGTTTTTACAAGGAAATAAAATGTGAAAAAAATATTTCTACATCCCATGGCCCTTCCCAACCATTTAAATTTTTCTCTTACAGGTCTAACACGTCCGAAAAACCAATACAACGCCCATCCGGAACAATATATAAAGCTAAACGCACCGTTCACTGGGTACTTATATGTACGAAAATCCCTATTGATTTACCTGTTTTTACAAGGAAATAAAATGTGAAAAAAATATTTCTACATCCCATGGCCTTTCCCAACCATTTAAATTTTTCTCTTACAGGGCTAACACTTCCGAAAAACCAATACAACGCCCACCCGGACCAATATATTAACCTAAACGAACCGTTCACTGGGTACTTATACGTACGAAAATCCCTATTGCTTTACCTATTTTTACAAGGAAATAAAATGTGAAAAAAATATTTCTACATCCCATGGCCTTTCCCAACCATTTAAATTTTTCTCTTACAAGTCTAACACTTCCGAAAAACCAATACAACGCCCACCCGGAACAATATAGAAAGCTAAACGAACCATTCACTGGGTACTTATCCGTACGAAAATCCCTATTGATTTACCTGTTTTTACAAGGAAATAAAATGTGAAAAAAATATTTCTACATCCCAAGGCCTTTCCCAACCATTTAAATTTTTTTCTTACAGGTCTAACATTTCCGAAAAACCAATACAACGCCCACCCAGAACAATATATAAAGCTAAACGAACCGTTCACTGGGTACTTATCCGTACGAAAATCCCTATTGATTTACCTGTTTTTACAAGGAAATAAAATGTGAAAAAAATATTTCTACATCCCAAGGCCTTTCCCAACCATTTAAATTTTTTTCTTACAGGTCTAACCCTTCCGAAAAACCAATACAACGCCCACCCAGAACAATATATAAAGCTAAACGAACCGTTCACTGGGTACTTATCCGTACGAAAATCCCTTTTGATTTACCTGTTTTTACAAGGAAATAAAATGAGAAAACAATATTTCTACATCCCATGGCCTTTCCCAACCATTTAAATTTTTCTCTTACAGGTCTAACACTTCCGAAAAACCAATACAACGCCCACCCGGAACAATATATAAAGCTAAACGAACCGTTCACTGGGTACTTATCCGTACGAAAATCCCTATTGATTTACCTGTTTTTACAAGGAAATAAAATGTGAAAACAATATTTCTACATCCCAAGGCCTTTCCCAACCATTTAATTTTTTTTCTTACAGGTCTAACACTTCCGAAAAACCAATACAACGCCCACCCGGAACAATATATAAAGCTAAACGAACCGTTCACTGGGTACTTATCCGTACGAAAATCCCTATTGATTTACCTGTTTTTAGAAGGAAATAAACTGTGAAAAAAATATTTCTACATCCCATGGCCTTTCCCAACCATTTATATTTTTCACTTACAGGTCTAACACTTCCGAAAAACAAATACAACGCCCACCCGGAACAATATATAAAGCTAAACGAACCGTTCACTGGGTACTCATACGTACGAAAATCCCTATTGATTTACCTGTTTTTACAAGGAAATAAAATGTGAAAAAAATGTTTCTACATCCCATGGCCTTTCACAACCATTTAAATTTTTCCCTTACAGGGCTAACACTTCCGAAAAACCAATACAACGCCCACCCGGAACACTATATAAAGCTAAACGAACCGTTCACTGGGTACTTATACGCACGAAAATCCCTATTGATTTACCTGTTTTTACAAGGAAATAAAATGTGAAAAAAATATTTCTATATCCCATGGCCCTTCCCAACCATTTAAATTTTTCTCTTACAGGTCTAGCACTTCCGAAAAACCAATACGACACGCACCCAGAACAATATATAAAGCTAAACGAACCGTTCACTGGGTACTTATCCGTACGAAAATCCCTATTGATTTACCTGTTTTTACAAGGAAATAAAATGTGAAAAAAATATTTCTACATCCCATGGCCCTTCCCAACCATTTAAATTTTTCTCTTACAGGTCTAACACGTCCGAAAAACCAATACAACGCCCATCCGGAACAATATATAAAGCTAAACGCACCGTTCACTGGGTACTTATATGTACGAAAATCCCTATTGATTTACCTGTTTTTACAAGGAAATAAAATGTGAAAAAAATATTTCTACATCCCATGGCCTTTCCCAACCATTTAAATTTTTCTCTTACAGGGCTAACACTTCCGAAAAACCAATACAACGCCCACCCGGACCAATATATTAACCTAAACGAACCGTTCACTGGGTACTTATACGTACGAAAATCCCTATTGCTTTACCTATTTTTACAAGGAAATAAAATGTGAAAAAAATATTTCTACATCCCATGGCCTTTCCCAACCATTTAAATTTTTCTCTTACAAGTCTAACACTTCCGAAAAACCAATACAACGCCCACCCGGAACAATATAGAAAGCTAAACGAACCATTCACTGGGTACTTATCCGTACGAAAATCCCTATTGATTTACCTGTTTTTACAAGGAAATAAAATGTGAAAAAAATATTTCTACATCCCAAGGCCTTTCCCAACCATTTAAATTTTTTTCTTACAGGTCTAACATTTCCGAAAAACCAATACAACGCCCACCCAGAACAATATATAAAGCTAAACGAACTGTTCACTGGGTACTTATCCGTACGAAAATCCCTATTGATTTACCTGTTTTTACAAGGAAATAAAATGTGAAAAAAATATTTCTACATCCCAAGGCCTTTCCCAACCATTTAAATTTTTTTCTTACAGGTCTAACACTTCCGAAAAACCAATACAACGCCCACCCAGAACAATATATAAAGCTAAACGAACCGTTCACTGGGTACTTATCCGTACGAAAATCCCTTTTGATTTACCTGTTTTTACAAGGAAATAAAATGAGAAAACAATATTTCTACATCCCATGGCCTTTCCCAACCATTTAAATTTTTCTCTTACAGGTCTAACACTTCCGAAAAACCAATACAACGCCCACCCGGAACAATATATAAAGCTAAACGAACCGTTCACTGGGTACTTATCCGTACGAAAATCCCTATTGATTTACCTGTTTTTACAAGGAAATAAAATGTGAAAACAATATTTCTACATCCCAAGGCCTTTCCCAACCATTTAAATTTTTTTCTTACAGGTCTAACACTTCCGAAAAACCAATACAACGCCCACCCGGAACAATATATAAAGCTAAACGAACCGTTCACTGGGTACTTATCCGTACGAAAATCCCTATTGATTTACCTGTTTTTAGAAGGAAATAAACTGTGAAAAAAATATTTCTACATCCCATGGCCTTTCCCAACCATTTATATTTTTCACTTACAGGTCTAACACTTCCGAAAAACAAATACAACGCCCACCCGGAACAATATATAAAGCTAAACGAACCGTTCACTGGGTACTCATACGTACGAAAATCCCTATTGATTTACCTGTTTTTACAAGGAAATAAAATGTGAAAAAAATGTTTCTACATCCCATGGCCTTTCACAACCATTTAAATTTTTCCCTTACAGGGCTAACACTTCCGAAAAACCAATACAACGCCCACCCGGAACACTATATAAAGCTAAACGAACCGTTCACTGGGTACTTATACGCACGAAAATCCCTATTGATTTAGCTGTTTTTACAAGGAAATAAAATGTGAAAAAAATATTTCTATATCCCATGGCCCTTCCCAACCATTTAAATTTTTCTCTTACAGGTCTAACACTTCCGAAAAACCAATACGACACGCACCCAGAACAATATATAAAGCTAAACGAACCGTTCACTGGGTACTTATCCGTACGAAAATCCCTATTGATTTACCTGTTTTTACAAGGAAATAAAATGTGAAAAAAATATTTCTACATCCCATGGCCCTTCCCAACCATTTAAATTTTTCTCTTACAGGTCTAACACGTCCGAAAAACCAATACAACGCCCATCCCGAACAATATATAAAGCTAAACGCACCGTTCACTGGGTACTTATATGTAAGAAAATCCCTATTGATTTACCTGTTTTTACAAGGAAATAAAATGTGAAAAAAATATTTCTACATCCCATGGCCTTTCCCAACCATTTAAATTTTTCTCTTACAGGGCTAACACTTCCGAAAAACCAATACAACGCCCACCCGGACCAATATATTAACCTAAACGAACCGTTCACTGGGTACTTATACGTACGAAAATCCCTATTGCTTTACCTATTTTTACAAGGAAATAAAATGTGAAAAAAATATTTCTACATCCCATGGCCTTTCCCAACCATTTAAATTTTTCTCTTACAAGTCTAACACTTCCGAAAAACCAATACAACGCCCACCCGGAACAATATAGAAAGCTAAACAAACCATTCACTGGGTACTTATCCGTACGAAAATCCCTATTGATTTACCTGTTTTTACAAGGAAATAAAATGTGAAAAAAATATTTCTACATCCCAAGGCCTTTCCCAACCATTTAAATTTTTTTCTTACAGGTCTAACACTTCCGAAAAACCAATACAACGCCCACCCAGAACAATATATAAAGCTAAACGAACCGTTCACTGGGTACTTATCCGTACGAAAATCCCTTTTGATTTACCTGTTTTTACAAGGAAATAAAATGAGAAAACAATATTTCTACATCCCATGGCCTTTCACAACCATTTAAATTTTTCCCTTACAGGGCTAACACTTCCGAAAAACCAATACAACGCCCACCCGGAACACTATATAAAGCTAAACGAACCGTTCACTGGGTACTTATACGCACGAAAATCCCTATTGATTTAGCTGTTTTTACAAGGAAATAAAATGTGAAAAAAATATTTCTATATCCCATGGCCCTTCCCAACCATTTAAATTTTTCTCTTACAGGTCTAACACTTCCGAAAAACCAATACGACACGCACCCAGAACAATATATAAAGATAAACGAACCGTTCACTGGGTACTTATCCGTACGAAAATCCCTATTGATTTACCTGTTTTTACAAGGAAATAAAATGTGAAAAAAATATTTCTACATCCCATGGCCCTTCCCAACCATTTAAATTTTTCTCTTACAGGTCTAACACGTCCGAAAAACCAATACAACGCCCATCCCGAACAATATATAAAGCTAAACGCACCGTTCACTGGGTACTTATATGTAAGAAAATCCCTATTGATTTACCTGTTTTTACAAGGAAATAAAATGTGAAAAAAATATTTCTACATCCCATGGCCTTTCCCAACCATTTAAATTTTTCTCTTACAGGGCTAACACTTCCGAAAAACCAATACAACGCCCACCCGGACCAATATATTAACCTAAACGAACCGTTCACTGGGTACTTATACGTACGAAAATCCCTATTGCTTTACCTATTTTTACAAGGAAATAAAATGTGAAAAAAATATTTCTACATCCCATGGCCTTTCCCAACCATTTAAATTTTTCTCTTACAAGTCTAACACTTCCGAAAAACCAATACAACGCCCACCCGGAACAATATAGAAAGGTAAACAAACCATTCACTGGGTACTTATCCGTACGAAAATCCCTATTGATTTACCTGTTTTTACAAGGAAATAAAATGTGAAAACAATATTTCTACATCCCAAGGCCTTTCCCAACCATTTAAATTTTTTTCTTACAGGTCTAACACTTCCGAAAAACCAATACAACGCCCACCCGGAACAATATATAAAGCTAAACGAACCGTTCACAGGGTACTTATCCGTACGAAAATCCCTATTGATTTACCTGTTTTTACAAGGAAATAAAATGTGAAAACAATATTTCTACATCCCAAGGCCTTTCCCAACCATTTAAATTTTTTTCTTACAGGTCTAACACTTCCGAAAAACCAATACAACGCCCACCCGGAACAATATATAAAGCTAAACGAACCGTTCACTGGTTACTTATCCGTACGAAAATCCCTTTTGATTTACCTGTTTTTACAAGGAAATAAAATGTGAAAACAATATTTCTACATCCCATGGCCTTTCCCAACCATTTAAATTTTTCTCTTACAGGTCTAACACTTCCGATAAACCAATACAACGCCCACCCGGAACAATATATAAAGCTAAACGAACCGTTCACTGGGTACTTATCCGTACGAAAATCCCTATTGATTTACCTGTTTTTACAAGGAAATAAAATGTGAAAAAAACATTTCTACATCCCATGGCCTTTCCCAACCATTTAAATTTTTCTCTTACATGTCTAACACTTCCGAAAAACCAATACAACGCCCAACAGGAACAATATATAAAGCTAAACGAACCGTTCACTGGGTACTTATCCGTACGAAAATCCCTATAGATTTACCTGTTTTTAGAAGGAAATAAAATGTGAAAAAAATATTTCTACATCCCATGGCATTTCCCAACCATTTAAATTTTTCTCTTACAGGTCTAACACTTCCGAAAAACCAATACAACGCCCACCCAGAACAATATATAAAGCTAAACGAACTGTTCACTGGGTATTTATCCGTACGAAAATCCCTATTGATTTACCTGTTTTTACAAGGAAATAAAATGTGAAAAAAATGTTTCTACATCCCATGGCCTTTCACAACCATTTAAATTTTTCCCTTACAGGGCTAACACTTCCGAAAAACCAATACAACGCCCACCCGGAACAATATATAAAGCTAAACGAACCGTTCACTGGGTACTTATCCGTACGAAAATCCCTATTGATTTACCTGTTTTTACAAGGAAATAAAATGTGAAAACAATATTTCTACATCCCAAGGCCTTTCCCAACCATTTAAATTTTTTTCTTACAGGTCTAACACTTCCGAAAAACCAATACAACGCCCACCCGGAACAATATATAAAGCTAAACGAACCGTTCACTGGGTACTTATCCGTACGAAAATCCCTATTGATTTACCTGTTTTTACAAGGAAATAAAATGTGAAAACAATATTTCTATATCCCATGGCCCTTCCCAACCATTTAAATTTTTCTCTTACAGGTCTAACACTTCCGAAAAACCAATACGACACGCACCCAGAACAATATATAAAGCTAAACGAACCGTTCACTGGGTACTTATCCGTACGAAAATCCCTATTGATTTACCTGTTTTTAGAAGGAAATAAACTGTGAAAAAAATATTTCTACATCCCATGGCCTTTCCCAACCATTTATATTTTTCACTTACAGGTCTAACACTTCCGAAAAACAAATACAACGCCCACCCGGAACAATATATAAAGCTAAACGAACCCTTCACTGGGTACTCATACGTACGAAAATCCCTATTGATTTACCTGTTTTTACAAGGAAATAAAATGTGAAAAAAATGTTTCTACATCCCATGGCCTTTCACAACGATTTAAATTTTTCCCTTACAGGGCTAACACTTCCGAAAAACCAATACAACGCCCACCCGGAACACTATATAAAGCTAAACGAACCGTTCACTGGGTACTTATACGCACGAAAATCCCTATTGATTTAGCTGTTTTTACAAGGAAATAAAATGTGAAAAAAATATTTCTATATCCCATGGCCCTTCCCAACCATTTAAATTTTTCTCTTACAGGTCTAACACTTCCGAAAAACCAATACGACACGCACCCAGAACAATATATAAAGCTAAACGAACCGTTCACTGGGTACTTATCCGTACGAAAATCCCTATTGATTTACCTGATTTTACAAGGAAATAAAATGTGAAAAAAATATTTCTACATCCCATGGCCCTTCCCAACCATTTAAATTTTTCTCTTACAGGTCTAACACGTCCGAAAAACCAATACAACGCCCATCCGGAACAATATATAAAGCTAAACGCACCGTTCACTGGGTACTTATATGTACGAAAATCCCTATTGATTTACCTGTTTTTACAAGGAAATAAAATGTGAAAAAAATATTTCTACATCCCATGGCCTTTCCCAACCATTTAAATTTTTCTCTTACAGGGCTAACACTTCCGAAAAACCAATACAACGCCCACCCGGACCAATATATTAACCTAAACGAACCGTTCACTGGGTACTTATACGTACGAAAATCCCTATTGCTTTACCTATTTTTACAAGGAAATAAAATGTGAAAAAAATATTTCTACATCCCATGGCCTTTCCCAACCATTTAAATTTTTCTCTTACAAGTCTAACACTTCCGAAAAACCAATACAACGCCCACCCGGAACAATATAGAAAGCTAAACGAACCATTCACTGGGTACTTATCCGTACGAAAATCCCTATTGATTTACCTGTTTTTACAAGGAAATAAAATGTGAAAAAAATATTTCTACATCCCAAGGCCTTTCCCAACCATTTAAATTTTTTTCTTACAGGTCTAACACTTCCGAAAAACCAATACAACGCCCACCAGAACAACATATAAAGCTAAACGAACCGTTCACTGGGTACGTATCCGTACGAAAATCCCTATTGATTTACCTGTTTTTACAAGGAAATAAAATGTGAAAAAAATATTTCTACATCCCAAGGCCTTTCCCAACCATTTAAATTTTTTTCTTACAGGTCTAACACTTCCGAAAAACCAATACAACGCCCACCCAGAACAATATATAAAGCTAAACGAACCGTTCACTGGGTACTTATCCGTACGAAAATCCCTTTTGATTTACCTGTTTTTACAAGGAAATAAAATGAGAAAACAATATTTCTACATCCCATGGCCTTTCACAACCATTTAAATTTTTCCCTTACAGGGCTAACACTTCCGAAAAACCAATACAACGCCCACCCGGAACACTATATAAAGCTAAACGAACCGTTCACTGGGTACTTATACGCACGAAAATCCCTATTGATTTAGCTGTTTTTACAAGGAAATAAAATGTGAAAAAAATATTTCTATATCCCATGGCCCTTCCCAACCATTTAAATTTTTCTCTTACAGGTCTAACACTTCCGAAAAACCAATACGACACGCACCCAGAACAATATATAAAGCTAAACGAACCGTTCACTGGGTACTTATCCGTACGAAAATCCCTATTGATTTACCTGTTTTTACAAGGAAATAAAATGTGAAAAAAATATTTCTACATCCCATGGCCCTTCCCAACCATTTAAATTTTTCTCTTACAGGTCTAACACGTCCGAAAAACCAATACAACGCCCATCCCGAACAATATATAAAGCTAAACGCACCGTTCACTGGGTACTTATATGTAAGAAAATCCCTATTGATTTACCTGTTTTTACAAGGAAATAAAATGTGAAAAAAATATTTCTACATCCCATGGCCTTTCCCAACCATTTAAATTTTTCTCTTACAGGGCTAACACTTCCGAAAAACCAATACAACGCCCACCCGGACCAATATATTAACCTAAACGAACCGTTCACTGGGTACTTATACGTACGAAAATCCCTATTGCTTTACCTATTTTTACAAGGAAATAAAATGTGAAAAAAATATTTCTACATCCCATGGCCTTTCCCAACCATTTAAATTTTTCTCTTACAAGTCTAACACTTCCGAAAAACCAATACAACGCCCACCCGGAACAATATAGAAAGCTAAACAAACCATTCACTGGGTACTTATCCGTACGAAAATCCCTATTGATTTACCTGTTTTTACAAGGAAATAAAATGTGAAAAAAATATTTCTACATCCCAAGGCCTTTCCCAACCATTTAAATTTTTTTCTTACAGGTCTAACACTTCCGAAAAACCAATACAACGCCCACCCAGAACAATATATAAAGCTAAACGAACCGTTCACTGGGTACTTATCCGTACGAAAATCCCTTTTGATTTACCTGTTTTTACAAGGAAATAAAATGAGAAAACAATATTTCTACATCCCATGGCCTTTCCCAACCATTTAAATTTTTCTCTTACAGGTCTAACACTTCCGAAAAACCAATACAACGCCCACCCGGAACAATATATAAAGCTAAACGAACCGTTCACTGGGTACTTATCCGTACGAAAATCCCTATTGATTTACCTGTTTTTACAAGGAAATAAAATGTGAAAACAATATTTCTACATCCCAAGGCCTTTCCCAACCATTTAAATTTTTTTCTTACAGGTCTAACACTTCCGAAAAACCAATACAACGCCCACCCGGAACAATATATAAAGCTAAATGAACCGTTCACAGGGTACTTATCCGTACGAAAATCCCTATTGATTTACCTGTTTTTACAAGGAAATAAAATGTGAAAACAATATTTCTACATCCCAAGGCCTTTCCCAACCATTTAAATTTTTTTCTTACAGGTCTAACACTTCCGAAAAACCAATACAACGCCCACCCGGAACAATATATAAAGCTAAACGAACCGTTCACTGGTTACTTATCCGTACGAAAATCCCTTTTGATTTACCTGTTTTTACAAGGAAATAAAATGTGAAAACAATATTTCTACATCCCATGGCCTTTCCCAACCATTTAAATTTTTCTCTTACAGGTCTAACACTTCCGATAAACCAATACAACGCCCACCCGGAACAATATATAAAGCTAAACGAACCGTTCACTGGGTACTTATCCGTACGAAAATCCCTATTGATTTACCTGTTTTTACAAGGAAATAAAATGTGAAAAAAACATTTCTACATCCCATGGCCTTTCCCAACCATTTAAATTTTTCTCTTACATGTCTAACACTTCCGAAAAACCAATACAACGCCCAACAGGAACAATATATAAAGCTAAACGAACCGTTCACTGGGTACTTATCCGTACGAAAATCCCTATAGATTTACCTGTTTTTAGAAGGAAATAAAATGTGAAAAAAATATTTCTACATCCCATGGCATTTCCCAACCATTTAAATTTTTCTCTTACAGGTCTAACACTTCCGAAAAACCAATACAACGCCCACCCAGAACAATATATAAAGCTAAACGAACTGTTCACTGGGTATTTATCCGTACGAAAATCCCTATTGATTTACCTGTTTTTACAAGGAAATAAAATGTGAAAAAAATGTTTCTACATCCCATGGCCTTTCACAACCATTTAAATTTTTCCCTTACAGGGCTAACACTTCCGAAAAACCAATACAACGCCCACCCGGAACAATATATAAAGCTAAACGAACCGTTCACTGGGTACTTATCCGTACGAAAATCCCTATTGATTTACCTGTTTTTACAAGGAAATAAAATGTGAAAACAATATTTCTACATCCCAAGGCCTTTCCCAACCATTTAAATTTTTTTCTTACAGTTCTAACACTTCCGAAAAACCAATACAACGCCCACCCGGAACAATATATAAAGCTAAACGAACCGTTCACTGGGTACTTATCCGTACGAAAATCCCTATTGATTTACCTGTTTTTACAAGGAAATAAAATGTGAAAACAATATTTCTATATCCCATGGCCCTTCCCAACCATTTAAATTTTTCTCTTACAGGTCTAACACTTCCGAAAAACCAATACGACACGCACCCAGAACAATATATAAAGCTAAACGAACCGTTCACTGGGTACTTATCCGTACGAAAATCCCTATTGATTTACCTGTTTTTAGAAGGAAATAAACTGTGAAAAAAATATTTCTACATCCCATGGCCTTTCCCAACCATTTATATTTTTCACTTACAGGTCTAACACTTCCGAAAAACAAATACAACGCCCACCCGGAACAATATATAAAGCTAAACGAACCGTTCACTGGGTACTCATACGTACGAAAATCCCTATTGATTTACCTGTTTTTACAAGGAAATAAAATGTGAAAAAAATGTTTCTACATCCCATGGCCTTTCACAACGATTTAAATTTTTCCCTTACAGGGCTAACACTTCCGAAAAACCAATACAACGCCCACCCGGAACACTATATAAAGCTAAACGAACCGTTCACTGGGTACTTATACGCACGAAAATCCCTATTGATTTAGCTGTTTTTACAAGGAAATAAAATGTGAAAAAAATATTTCTATATCCCATGGCCCTTCCCAACCATTTAAATTTTTCTCTTACAGGTCTAACACTTCCGAAAAACCAATACGACACGCACCCAGAACAATATATAAAGCTAAACGAACCGTTCACTGGGTACTTATCCGTACGAAAATCCCTATTGATTTACCTGATTTTACAAGGAAATAAAATGTGAAAAAAATATTTCTACATCCCATGGCCCTTCCCAACCATTTAAATTTTTCTCTTACAGGTCTAACACGTCCGAAAAACCAATACAACGCCCATCCGGAACAATATATAAAGCTAAACGCACCGTTCACTGGGTACTTATATGTACGAAAATCCCTATTGATTTACCTGTTTTTACAAGGAAATAAAATGTGAAAAAAATATTTCTACATCCCATGGCCTTTCCCAACCATTTAAATTTTTCTCTTACAGGGCTAACACTTCCGAAAAACCAATACAACGCCCACCCGGACCAATATATTAACCTAAACGAACCGTTCACTGGGTACTTATACGTACGAAAATCCCTATTGCTTTACCTATTTTTACAAGGAAATAAAATGTGAAAAAAATATTTCTACATCCCATGGCCTTTCCCAACCATTTAAATTTTTCTCTTACAAGTCTAACACTTCCGAAAAACCAATACAACGCCCACCCGGAACAATATAGAAAGCTAAACGAACCATTCACTGGGTACTTATCCGTACGAAAATCCCTATTGATTTACCTGTTTTTACAAGGAAATAAAATGTGAAAAAAATATTTCTACATCCCAAGGCCTTTCCCAACCATTTAAATTTTTTTCTTACAGGTCTAACACTTCCGAAAAACCAATACAACGCCCACCAGAACAACATATAAAGCTAAACGAACCGTTCACTGGGTACTTATCCGTACGAAAATCCCTATTGATTTACCTGTTTTTACAAGGAAATAAAATGTGAAAAAAATATTTCTACATCCCAAGGCCTTTCCCAACCATTTAAATTTTTTTCTTACAGGTCTAACACTTCCGAAAAACCAATACAACGCCCACCCAGAACAATATATAAAGCTAAACGAACCGTTCACTGGGTACTTATCCGTACGAAAATCCCTTTTGATTTACCTGTTTTTACAAGGAAATAAAATGAGAAAACAATATTTCTACATCCCATGGCCTTTCCCAACCATTTAAATTTTTCTCTTACAGGTCTAACACTTCCGAAAAACCAATACAACGCCCACCCGGAACAACATATAAAGCTAAACGAACCGTTCACTGGGTACTTATCCGTACGAAAATCCCTTTTGATTTACCTGTTTTTACAAGGAAATAAAATGAGAAAACAATATTTCTACATCCCATGGCCTTTCCCAACCATTTAAATTTTTCTCTTACAGGTCTAACACTTCCGAAAAACCAATACAACGCCCACCCGGAACAATATATAAAGCTAAACGAACCGTTCACTGGGTACTTATCCTTACGAAAATCCCTATTGATTTACCTGTTTTTACAAGGAAATAAAATGTGAAAACAATATTTCTACATCCCAAGGCCTTTCCCAACCATTTAAATTTTTTTCTTACAGGTCTAACACTTCTGAAAAACCAATACAACGCCCACCCGGAACAATATATAAAGCTAAACGAACCGTTCACAGGGTACTTATCCGTACGAAAATCCCTATTGATTTACCTGTTTTTACAAGGAAATAAAATGTGAAAACAATATTTCTACATCCCAAGGCCTTTCCCAACCATTTAAATTTTTTTCTTACAGGTCTAACACTTCTGAAAAACCAATACAACGCCCACCCGGAACAATATATAAAGCCAAACGAACCGTTCACAGGGTACTTATCCGTACGAAAATCCCTATTGATTTACCTGTTTTTACAAGGAAATAAAATGTGAAAACAATATTTCTACATCCCAAGGCCTTTCCCAACCATTTAAATTTTTTTCTTACAGGTCTAACACTTCCGAAAAACCAATACAACGCCCACCCAGAACAATATATAAAGCTAAACGAACCGTTCACTGGTTACTTATCCGTACGAAAATCCCTTTTGATTTACCTGTTTTTACAAGGAAATAAAATGTGAAAAAAACATTTCTACATCCCATGGCCTTTCCCAACCATTTAAATTTTTCTCTTACATGTCTAACACTTCCGAAAAACCAATACAACGCCCAACAGGAACAATATATAAAGCTAAACGAACCGTTCACTGGGTACTTATCCGTACGAAAATCCCTATAGATTTACCTGTTTTTAGAAGGAAATAAAATGTGAAAAAAATATTTCTACATCTCATGGCATTTCCCAACCATTTAAATTTTTCTCTTACAGGTCTAACACTTCCGAAAAACCAATACAACGCCCACCCAGAACAATATATAAAGCTAAACGAACTGTTCACTGAGTATTTATCCGTACGAAAATCCCTATTGATTTACCTGTTTTTACAAGGAAATAAAATGTGAAAAAAATGTTTCTACATCCCATGGCCTTTCACAACCATTTAAATTTTTCCCTTACAGGGCTAACACTTCCGAAAAACAAATACAACGCCCACCCGGAACATTATATAAAGCTAAACGAACCGTTCACTGGGTACTTATACGCACGAAAATCCCTATTGATTTACCTGTTTTTACAAGGAAATAAAATGTGAAAAAAATATTTCTATATCCCATGGCCCTTCCCAACCATTTAAATTTTTCTCTTACAGGTCTAACACTTCCGAAAAACCAATACGACACGCACCCAGAACAATATATAAAGCTAAACGAACCGTTCACTGGGTACTTATCCGTACGAAAATCCCTATTGATTTACCTGTTTTTACAAGGAAATAAAATGTGAAAAAAATATTTCTACATCCCATGGCCCTTCCCAACCATTTAAATTTTTCTCTTACAGGTCTAACACGTCCGAAAAACCAATACAACGCCCATCCGGAACAATATATAAAGCTAAACGCACCGTTCACTGGGTACTTATATGTACGAAAATCCCTATTGATTTACCTGTTTTTACAAGGAAATAAAATGTGAAAAAAATATTTCTACATCCCATGGCCTTTCCCAACCATTTAAATTTTTCTCTTACAGGGCTAACACTTCCGAAAAACCAATACAACGTCCACCCGGACCAATATATTAACCTAAACGAACCGTTCACTGGGTACTTATACGTACGAAAATCCCTATTGCTTTACCTATTTTTACAAGGAAATAAAATGTGAAAAAAATATTTCTACATCCCATGGCCTTTCCCAACCATTTAAATTTTTCTCTTACAGGTCTAACACTTCCAAAAAACCAATACAACGCCCACCCGGAACAATATATAAAGCTAAACGAACCGTTCACTGGGTACTCATACGTACGAAAATCCCTATTGATTTACCTGTTTTTACAAGGAAATAAAATGTAAAAAAAATGTTTCTACATCCCATGGCCTTTCCCAACCATTTAAATTTTTCTCTTACAGGGCTAACACTTCCGAAAAACCAATACAACGCCCACCCGGAACACTATATAAAGCTAAACGAACCGTTCACTGGGTACTTATACGCACGAAAATCCCTATTGATTTACCTGTTTTTACAAGGAAATAAAATGTGAAAAAAATATTTCTACATCCCATGGCCTTTCCCAACCATTTAAATTTTTCTCTCACAGGTCTAACACTTCCGAAAAACCAATACAACGCCCACCCGGAACAATATATAAAGCTAAACGAACCGTTCACTGGGTACTCATACGTACGAAAATCCCTATTGATTTACCTGTTTTTACAAGGAAATAAAATGTGAAAAAAATGTTTCTACATCCCATGGCCTTTCCCAACCATTTAAATTTTTCTCTTACAGGGCTAACACTTCCGAAAAACCAATACAACGCCCACCCGGAACAATATATAAAGCTAAACGAACCTTTCACTGGGTACTTATCCGTACGAAAATCCCTATTGATTTACCTGTTTTTCCAAGGAAATAAAATGTGAAAAAAATATTTCTACATCCCATGGCCTTTCCCAACCATTTAAATTTTTCTCTTACAGGGCTAACACTTCCGAAAAACCAATACAACGCCCACCCGGAACAATATATAAAGCTAAACGAACCTCTCACTGGGTACTTATCCGTACGAAAATCCCTATTGATTTACCTGTTTTTCCAAGGAAATAAAATGTGAAAAAAATATTTCTACATCCCATGGCCTTTCCCAACCATTTAAATTTTTCTCTTACAGGTCTAACACGTCCGAAAAACCAATACAACGCCCATCCGGAACAATATATAAAGCTAAACGCACCGTTCACTGGGTACTTATATGTACGAAAATCCCTATTGATTTACCTGTTTTTACAAGGAAATAAAATGTGAAAAAAATATTTCTACATCCCATGGCTTTTCCCAACCATTTAAATTTTTCTCTTACAGGGCTAACACTTCCGAAAAACCAATACAACGCCCACCCGGACCAATATATTAAGCTAAACGAACCGTTCACTGGGTACTTATACGTACGAAAATCCCTATTGATTTACCTGTTTTTACAGGGAAATAAAATGTGAAAAAAATATTTCTACATCCCATGGCCTTTCCCAACCATTTAAATTTTTCTCTTACAAGTCTAACACTTCCGAAAAAACAATACAACGCCCACCCGGAACAATATATAAAGCTAAACGAACCGTTCACTGGGTACTTATCCGTACGAAAATCCCTTTTGATTTACCTGTTTTTACAAGGAAATAAAATGAGAAAACAATATTTCTACATCCCATGGCCTTTCCCAACCATTTAAATTTTTCTCTTACAGGTCTAACACTTCCGAAAAACCAATACAACGCCCACCCGGAACAATATATAAAGCTAAACGAACCGTTCACTGGGTACTTATCCGTACGAAAATCCCTATTGATTTACCTGTTTTTACAAGGAAATAAAATGTGAAAACAATATTTCTACATCCCAAGGCCTTTCCCAACCATTTAAATTTTTTTCTTACAGGTCTAACACTTCTGAAAAACCAATACAACGCCCACCCGGAACAATATATAAAGCTAAACGAACCGTTCACAGGGTACTTATCCGTACGAAAATCCCTATTGATTTACCTGTTTTTACAAGGAAATAAAATGTGAAAACAATATTTCTACATCCCAAGGCCTTTCCCAACCATTTAAATTTTTTTCTTACAGGTCTAACACTTCTGAAAAACCAATACAACGCCCACCCGGAACAATATATAAAGCTAAACGAACCGTTCACAGGGTACTTATCCGTACGAAAATCCCTATTGATTTACCTGTTTTTACAAGGAAATAAAATGTGAAAACAATATTTCTACATCCCAAGGCCTTTCCCAACCATTTAAATTTTTTTCTTACAGGTCTAACACTTCCGAAAAACCAATACAACGCCCACCCAGAACAATATATAAAGCTAAACGAACCGTTCACTGGTTACTTATCCGTACGAAAATCCCTTTTGATTTACCTGTTTTTACAAGGAAATAAAATGTGAAAAAAACATTTCTACATCCCATGGCCTTTCCCAACCATTTAAATTTTTCTCTTACATGTCTAACACTTCCGAAAAACCAATACAACGCCCAACAGGAACAATATATAAAGCTAAACGAACCGTTCACTGGGTACTTATCCGTACGAAAATCCCTATAGATTTACCTGTTTTTAGAAGGAAATAAAATGTGAAAAAAATATTTCTACATCCCATGGCATTTCCCAACCATTTAAATTTTTCTCTTACAGGTCTAACACTTCCGAAAAACCAATACAACGCCCACCCAGAACAATATATAAAGCTAAACGAACTGTTCACTGGGTATTTATCCGTACGAAAATCCCTATTGATTTACCTGTTTTTACAAGGAAATAAAATGTGAAAAAAATGTTTCTACATCCCATGGCCTTTCACAACCATTTAAATTTTTCCCTTACAGGGCTAACACTTCCGAAAAACAAATACAACGCCCACCCGGAACATTATATAAAGCTAAACGAACCGTTCACTGGGTACTTATACGCACGAAAATCCCTATTGATTTACCTGTTTTTACAAGGAAATAAAATGTGAAAAAAATATTTCTATATCCCATGGCCCTTCCCAACCATTTAAATTTTTCTCTTACAGGTCTAACACTTCCGAAAAACCAATACGACACGCACCCAGAACAATATATAAAGCTAAACGAACCGTTCACTGGGTACTTATCCGTACGAAAATCCCTATTGATTTACCTGTTTTTACAAGGAAATAAAATGTGAAAAAAATATTTCTACATCCCATGGCCCTTCCCAACCATTTAAATTTTTCTCTTACAGGTCTAACACGTCCGAAAAACCAATACAACGCCCATCCGGAACAATATATAAAGCTAAACGCACCGTTCACTGGGTACTTCTATGTACGAAAATCCCTATTGATTTACCTGTTTTTACAAGGAAATAAAATGTGAAAAAAATATTTCTACATCCCATGGCCTTTCCCAACCATTTAAATTTTTCTCTTACAGGGCTAACACTTCCGAAAAACCAATACAACGCCCACCCGGACCAATATATTAACCTAAACGAACCGTTCACTGGGTACTTATACGTACGAAAATCCCTATTGCTTTACCTATTTTTACAAGGAAATAAAATGTGAAAAAAATATTTCTACATCCCATGGCCTTTCCCAACCATTTAAATTTTTCTCTTACAGGTCTAACACTTCCAAAAAACCAATACAACGCCCACCCGGAACAATATATAAAGCTAAACGAACCGTTCACTGGGTACTCATACGTACGAAAATCCCTATTGATTTACCTGTTTTTACAAGGAAATAAAATGTAAAAAAAATGTTTCTACATCCCATGGCCTTTCCCAACCATTTAAATTTTTCTCTTACAGGGCTAACACTTCCGAAAAACCAATACAACGCCCACCCGGAACACTATATAAAGCTAAACGAACCGTTCACTGGGTACTTATACGCACGAAAATCCCTATTGATTTACCTGTTTTTACAAGGAAATAAAATGTGAAAAAAATATTTCTACATCCCATGGCCTTTCCCAACCATTTAAATTTTTCTCTCACAGGTCTAACACTTCCGAAAAACCAATACAACGCCCACCCGGAACAATATATAAAGCTAAACGAACCGTTCACTGGGTACTCATACGTACGAAAATCCCTATTGATTTACCTGTTTTTACAAGGAAATAAAATGTGAAAAAAATGTTTCTACATCCCATGGCCTTTCCCAACCATTTAAATTTTTCTCTTACAGGGCTAACACTTCCGAAAAACCAATACAACGCCCACCCGGAACAATATATAAAGCTAAACGAACCTTTCACTGGGTACTTATCCGTACGAAAATCCCTATTGATTTACCTGTTTTTCCAAGGAAATAAAATGTGAAAAAAATATTTCTACATCCCATGGCCTTTCCCAACCATTTAAATTTTTCTCTTACAGGTCTAACACTTCCGAAAAACCAATACAACGCCCACCCGGAACAATATATAAAGCTAAACGAACCGTTCACTGGGTACTCATACGTACGAAAATCCCTATTGATTTACCTGTTTTTACAAGGAAATAAAATGTGAAAAAAATGTTTCTACATCCCATGGCCTTTCCCAACCATTTAAATTTTTCTCTTACAGGGCTAACACTTCCGAAAAACCAATACAACGCCCACCCGGAACAATATATAAAGCTAAACGAACCTCTCACTGGGTACTTATCCGTACGAAAATCCCTATTGATTTACCTGTTTTTCCAAGGAAATAAAATGTGAAAAAAATATTTCTACATCCCATGGCCTTTCCCAACCATTTAAATTTTTCTCTTACAGGTCTAACACGTCCGAAAAACCAATACAACGCCCATCCGGAACAATATATAAAGCTAAACGCACCGTTCACTGGGTACTTATATGTACGAAAATCCCTATTGATTTACCTGTTTTTACAAGGAAATAAAATGTGAAAAAAATATTTCTACATCCCATGGCTTTTCCCAACCATTTAAATTTTTCTCTTACAGGGCTAACACTTCCGAAAAACCAATACAACGCCCACCCGGACCAATATATTAAGCTAAACGAACCGTTCACTGGGTACTTATACGTACGAAAATCCCTATTGATTTACCTGTTTTTACAGGGAAATAAAATGTGAAAAAAATATTTCTACATCCCATGGCCTTTCCCAACCATTTAAATTTTTCTCTTACAAGTCTAACACTTCCGAAAAAACAATACAACGCCCACCCGGAACAATATATAAAGCTAAACGAACCGTTCACTGGGTACTTATCCGTACGAAAATCCCTATTGATTTACCTGTTTTTACAAGGAAATAAAATGTGAAAACAATATTTCTACATCCCATGGCCTTTCCCAACCATTTAAATTTTTCTCTTACAGGTCTAACACTTCCGAAAAACTAATACAACATGCACCCGGAACAATATATAAAGCTAAACGAACCGTTCACTGGGTACTTATCCGTACAAAAATCCCTATTGATTTACCTGTTTTTACAAGGAAATAAAATGTGAAAAAAATATTTCTACATCCCATGGCCTTTCCCAACCATTTAAATTTTTCTCTCACAGGTCTAACACTTCCGAAAAACCAATACAACGCCCACCCGGAACAATATATAAAGCTAAACGAACCGTTCACTGGGTACTCATACGTACGAAAATCCCTATTGATTTACCTGTTTTTACAAGGAAATAAAATGTGAAAAAAATGTTTCTAAATCCCATGGCCTTTCCCAACCATTTAAATTTTTCTCTTACAGGGCTAACACTTCCGAAAAACCAATACAATGCCCACCCGGAACAATATATAAAGCTAAACGAACCTTTCACTGGGTACTTATCCGTACGAAAATCCCTATTGATTTACCTGTTTTTCCAAGGAAATAAAATGTGAAAAAAATATTTCTACATCCCATGGCCTTTCCCAACCATTTAAATTTTTCTCTTACAGGTCTAACACTTCCAAAAAACCAATACAACGCCCACCCGGAACAATATATAAAGCTAAACGAACCGTTCACTGGGTACTCATACGTACGAAAATCCCTATTGATTTACCTGTTTTTACAAGGAAATAAAATGTAAAAAAAATGTTTCTACATCCCATGGCCTTTCCCAACCATTTAAATTTTTCTCTTACAGGGCTAACACTTCCGAAAAACCAATACAACGCCCACCCGGAACACTATATAAAGCTAAACGAACCGTTCACTGGGTACTTATACGCACGAAAATCCCTATTGATTTACCTGTTTTTACAAGGAAATAAAATGTGAAAAAAATATTTCTACATCCCATGGCCTTTCCCAACCATTTAAATTTTTCTCTCACAGGTCTAACACTTCCGAAAAACCAATACAACGCCCACCCGGAACAATATATAAAGCTAAACGAACCGTTCACTGGGTACTCATACGTACGAAAATCCCTATTGATTTACCTGTTTTTACAAGGAAATAAAATGTGAAAAAAATGTTTCTACATCCCATGGCCTTTCCCAACCATTTAAATTTTTCTCTTACAGGGCTAACACTTCCGAAAAACCAATACAACGCCCACCCGGAACAATATATAAAGCTAAACGAACCTTTCACTGGGTACTTATCCGTACGAAAATCCCTATTGATTTACCTGTTTTTCCAAGGAAATAAAATGTGAAAAAAATATTTCTACATCCCATGGCCTTTCCCAACCATTTAAATTTTTCTCTTACAGGTCTAACACTTCCGAAAAACCAATACAACGCCCACCCGGAACAATATATAAAGCTAAACGAACCGTTCACTGGGTACTCATACGTACGAAAATCCCTATTGATTTACCTGTTTTTACAAGGAAATAAAATGTGAAAAAAATGTTTCTACATCCCATGGCCTTTCCCAACCATTTAAATTTTTCTCTTACAGGGCTAACACTTCCGAAAAACCAATACAACGCCCACCCGGAACAATATATAAAGCTAAACGAACCTCTCACTGGGTACTTATCCGTACGAAAATCCCTATTGATTTACCTGTTTTTCCAAGGAAATAAAATGTGAAAAAAATATTTCTACATCCCATGGCCTTTCCCAACCATTTAAATTTTTCTCTTACAGGTCTAACACGTCCGAAAAACCAATACAACGCCCATCCGGAACAATATATAAAGCTAAACGCACCGTTCACTGGGTACTTATATGTACGAAAATCCCTATTGATTTACCTGTTTTTACAAGGAAATAAAATGTGAAAAAAATATTTCTACATCCCATGGCTTTTCCCAACCATTTAAATTTTTCTCTTACAGGGCTAACACTTCCGAAAAACCAATACAACGCCCACCCGGACCAATATATTAAGCTAAACGAACCGTTCACTGGGTACTTATACGTACGAAAATCCCTATTGATTTACCTGTTTTTACAGGGAAATAAAATGTGAAAAAAATATTTCTACATCCCATGGCCTTTCCCAACCATTTAAATTTTTCTCTTACAAGTCTAACACTTCCGAAAAAACAATACAACGCCCACCCGGAACAATATATAAAGCTAAACGAACCGTTCACTGGGTACTTATCCGTACGAAAATCCCTATTGATTTACCTGTTTTTACAAGGAAATAAAATGTGAAAACAATATTTCTACATCCCATGGCCTTTCCCAACCATTTAAATTTTTCTCTTACAGGTCTAACACTTCCGAAAAACTAATACAACATGCACCCGGAACAATATATAAAGCTAAACGAACCGTTCACTGGGTACTTATCCGTACAAAAATCCCTATTGATTTACCTGTTTTTACAAGGAAATAAAATGTGAAAAAAATATTTCTACATCCCATGGCCTTTCCCAACCATTTAAATTTTTCTCTCACAGGTCTAACACTTCCGAAAAACCAATACAACGCCCACCCGGAACAATATATAAAGCTAAACGAACCGTTCACTGGGTACTCATACGTACGAAAATCCCTATTGATTTACCTGTTTTTACAAGGAAATAAAATGTGAAAAAAATGTTTCTAAATCCCATGGCCTTTCCCAACCATTTAAATTTTTCTCTTACAGGGCTAACACTTCCGAAAAACCAATACAACGCCCACCCGGAACAATATATAAAGCTAAACGAACCTTTCACTGGGTACTTATCCGTACGAAAATCCCTATTGATTTACCTGTTTTTCCAAGGAAATAAAATGTGAAAAAAATATTTCTACATCCCATGGCCTTTCCCAACCATTTAAATTTTTCTCTTACAGGTCTAACACTTCCGAAAAACCAATACAACGCCCACCCGGAACAATATATAAAGCTAAACGAACCGTTCACTGGGTACTCATACGTACGAAAATCCCTATTGATTTACCTGTTTTTACAAGGAAATAAAATGTGAAAAAAATGTTTCTACATCCCATGGCCTTTCCCAACCATTTAAATTTTTCTCTTACAGGGCTAACACTTCCGAAAAACCAATACAACGCCCACCCGGAACAATATATAAAGCTAAACGAACCTTTCACTGGGTACTTATCCGTACGAAAATCCCTATTGATTTACCTGTTTTTCCAAGGAAATAAAATGTGAAAAAAATATTTCTACATCCCATGGCCTTTCCCAACCATTTAAATTTTTCTCTTACAGGTCTAACACGTCCGAAAAACCAATACAACGCCCATCCGGAACAATATATAAAGCTAAACGCACCGTTCACTGGGTACTTATCCGTACGAAAATCCCTATTGATTTACCTGTTTTTACAAGGAAATAAAATGTGAAAAAAATGTTTCTACATCCCATGGCCTTTCCCAACCATTTAAATTTTTCTCTTACAGGTCTAACACGTCCGAAAAACCAATACAACGCCCATCCGGAACAATATATAAAGCTAAACGCACCGTTCACTGGGTACTTATATGTACGAAAATCCCTATTGATTTACCTGTTTTTAGAAGGAAATAAAATGTGAAAAAAATATTTCTACATCCCATGGCTTTTCCCAACCATTTAAATTTTTCTCTTACAGGGCTAACACTTCCGAAAAACCAATACAACGCCCACCCGGACCAATATATTAAGCTAAACGAACCGTTCACTGGGTACTTATACGTACGAAAATCCCTATTGATTTACCTGTTTTTACAGGGAAATAAAATGTGAAAAAAATATTTCTACATCCCATGGCCTTTCCCAACCATTTAAATTTTTCTCTTACAAGTCTAACACTTCCGAAAAAACAATACAACGCCCACCCGGAACAATATATAAAGCTAAACGAACCGTTCACTGGGTACTTATCCGTACGAAAATCCCTATTGATTTACCTGTTTTTACAAGGAAATAAAATGTGAAAACAATATTTCTACATCCCATGGCCTTTCCCAACCATTTAAATTTTTCTCTTACAGGTCTAACACTTCCGAAAAACCAATACAACGCCCACCCAGAACAATATATAAAGCTAAACGAACCGTTCACTGGGTACTTATCCGTACGAAAATCCCTATTGATTTACCTGTTTTTACAAGGAAATAAAAGGTGAAAACAATATTTCTACATCCAATGGCCTTTCCCAACCATTTAAATTTTTCTCTTACAGGTCTAACACTTCCGAAAAACCAATACAACGCCCACCCGGAACAATATATAAAGCTAAACGAACCGTTCACTGGGTACATATCCGTACTAAAATCCCTATTGATTTACCTGTTTTTACAAGGAAATAAAATGTGAAAAAAATATTTCTACATCCCATGGCCTTTTCCAACCATTTAAATTTTTCTCTTACAAGTCTAACACTTCCGAAAAACCAAAACAACGCCCAACCGGAACAATATATAAAGCTAAACGAACCGTTCACTGGGTACTTATCCGTACGAAAATCCCTATAGATTTACCTGTTTTTACAAGGAAATAAAATGTGAAAAAAATATTTCTACATCCCATGGCCTTTCCCAACCATTTAAATTTTTCTCTTACAGGTCTAACACTTCCGAAAAACCAATACAACGCCCACCCGGAACAATATATAAAGCTAAACGAACCGTTCACTGGGTACTCATACGTACGAAAATCCCTATTGATTTACCTGTTTTTACAAGGAAATAAAATGTGAAAAAAATGTTTCTATATCCCATGGCCTTTCCCAACCATTTAAATTTTTCTCTTACAGGTCTAACACTTCCGAAAAACCAATACAACGCCCACCCGGAACAATATATAAAGCTAAACGAACCGTTCACTGGGTACTTATCCGTACGAAAATCCCTATTGATTTACCTGTTTTTACAAGGAAATAAAAGGTGAAAACAATATTTCTACATCCAATGGCCTTTCCCAACCATTTAAATTTTTCTCTTACAGGTCTAACACTTCCGAAAAACCAATACAACGCCCACCCGGAACAATATATAAAGCTAAACGAACTGTTCACTGGGTACTTATCCGTACTAAAATCCCTATTGATTTACCTGTTTTTACAAGGAAATAAAATGTGAAAAAAACATTTCTACATCCCATGGCCTTTCCCAACCATTTAAATTTTTCTCTTACAAGTCTAACACTTCCGAAAAACCAAAACAACGCCCAACCGGAACAATATATAAAGCTAAACGAACCGTTCACTGGGTACTTATCCGTACGAAAATCCCTATAGATTTACCTGTTTTTACAAGGAAATAAAATGTGAAAAAAATATTTCTACATCCCATGGCCTTTCCCAACCATTTAAATTTTTCTCTTACAGGTCTAACCCTTCCGAAAAACCAATACAACGCCCACCCGGAACAATATATAAAGCTAAACGAACCGTTCACTGGGTACTCATACGTACGAAAATCCCTATTGATTTACCTGTTTTTACAAGGAAATAAAATGTGAAAAAAATGTTTCTATATCCCATGGCCTTTCCCAACCATTTAAATTTTTTTCTTAGAGGTCTAACACTTCCGAAAAACCAATACAACGCCCACCCAGAACACTATATAAAGCTAAACGAACCGTTCACTGGGTACTTATCCGTACGAAAATCCCTATTGATTTACCTGTTTTTACAAGTAAATAAAATGTGAAAACAATATTTCTACATCCCATGGCCTTTCCCAACCATTTAAATTTTTCTCTTACAAGTCTAACACTTCCGAAAAACCAATACAACGCCCAACCGGAACAATATATAAAGCTAAACGAACCGTTCACTGGGTACTTATCCGTACGAAAATCCCTATTGATTTACCTGTTTTTACAGGGAAATAAAATGTGAAAAAAATATTTCTACATCCCATGGCCTTTCCCAACCATTTAAATTTTTCTCTTACAAGTCTAACACTTCCGAAAAACCAATACAACGCCCACCCGGAACAATATATAAAGCTAAACGAACCGTTGACAGGGTACTTATCCGTACGAAAATCCCTATTGATTTACCTGTTTTTACAAGGAAATAAAATGTGAAAACAATATTTCTACATCCCATGGCCTTTCACAACCATTTAAATTTTTCTCTTACAGGTCTAACACTTCCGAAAAACCAATACAACGCCCACCCGGAACAATATATAAAGCTAAACGAACCGTTCACTGGGTACTTATCCGTACGAAAATCCCTATTGATTTACCTGTTTTTACAAGGAAATAAAAGGTGAAAACAATATTTCTACATCCAATGGCCTTTCCCAACCATTTAAATTTTTCTCTTACAGGTCTAACACTTCTGAAAAACCAATACAACGCCCACCCGGAACAATATATAAAGCTAAACGAACCGTTCACTGGGTACTTATCCGTACTAAAATCCCTATTGATTTACCTGTTTTTACAAGGAAATAAAATGTGAAAAAAATATTTCTACATCCCACGGCCTTTCCCCACCATTTAAATTTTTCTCTTACAAGTCTAACACTTCTGAAAAACCAAAACAACGCCCAACCGGAACAATATATAAAGCTAAACGAACCGTTCACTGGGTACTTATCCGTACGAAAATCTCTATAGATTTACCTGTTTTTAGAAGGAAATAAAATGTGAAAAAAATATTTCTACATCCCATGGCCTTTCCCAACCATTTAAATTTTTCTCTTACAAGTCTAACACTTCCGAAAAACCAATACAACGCCCACCCGGAACAATATATAAAGCTAAACGAACCGTTGACAGGGTACTTATCCGTACGAAAATCCCTATTGATTTACCTGTTTTTACAAGGAAATAAAATGTGAAAACAATATTTCTACATCCCATGGCCTTTCACAACCTTTTACAGGTCTAACACTTCCGAAAAACCAATACAACGCCCACCCGGAACAATATATAAAGCTAAACGAACCGTTCACTGGGTACTTATCCGTACGAAAATCCCTATTGATTTACCTGTTTTTACAAGGAAATAAAAGGTGAAAACAATATTTCTACATCCAATGGCCTTTCCCAACCATTTAAATTTTTCTCTTACAGGTCTAACACTTCTGAAAAACCAATACAACGCCCACCCGGAACAATATATAAAGCTAAACGAACCGTTCACTGGGTACTTATCCGTACTAAAATCCCTATTGATTTACCTGTTTTTACAAGGAAATAAAATGTGAAAAAAATATTTCTACATCCCATGGCCTTTCCCAACCATTTAAATTTTTCTCTTACAAGTCTAACACTTCCGAAAAACCAAAACAACGCCCAACCGGAACAATATATAAAGCTAAACGAACCGTTCACTGGGTACTTATCCGTACGAAAATCCCTATAGATTTACCTGTTTTTAGAAGGAAATAAAATGTGAAAAAAATATTTCTACATCCCATGGCCTTTCCCAACCATTTCAATTTTTCTCTTACAGGTCTAACACTTCCGAAAAACCACAACAACGCCCACCCGGAACAATATATAAAGCTAAACGAACCGTTCACTGGGTACTTATACGCACGAAAATCCCTATTGATTTACCTGTTTTTACATGGAAATAAAATGTGAAAAAAATATTTCTACATCCCATGGCCTTTCCCAACCATTTAAATTTTTCTCTTACAGGTCTAACACTTCCGAAAAACCAATACAACGCCCACCCAGAACAATATATAAAGCTAAACGAACCGTTCACTGGGTACTTATCCGTACGAAAATCCCTATTGATTTACCTGTTTTTAGAAGGAAATAAAATGTGAAAAAAATATTTCTACATCCCATGGCCTTTCCCAACCATTTAAATTTTTCTCTTACAGGTCTAACACTTCCGAAAAACCAACACAACGCCCACCCGGAACAATATATAAAGCTAAACGAACCGTTCACTGGGTACTCATACGTACGAAAATCCCTATTGATTTACCTGTTTTTACAAGGAAATAAAATGTGAAAAAAATGTTTCTACATCCCATGGCCTTTCCCAACCATTTAAATTTTTCTCTTACAGGGCTAACACTTCCGAAAAACCAATACAACGCCCACCCGGAACACTATATAAAGCTAAACGAACCGTTCACTGGGTACTTATACGCACGAAAATCCCTATTGATTTACCTGTTTTTACAAGGAAATAAAATGTGAAAAAAATATTTCTACATCCCATGGCCTTTCCCAACCATTTAAATTTTTCTCTTACAGGTCTAACACTTCCGAAAAACCAATACAACATGCACCCGGACCAATATATTAAGCTAACCAACCATTTAAATTTTTCTCTTACAAGTCTAACACTTCCGAAAAACCAATACAACGCCCACCCGGAACAATATATAAAGCTAAACGAACCGTTCACTGGGTACTTATCCGTACGAAAATCCCTATTGATTTACCTGTTTTTACAAGGAAATAAATGTGAAAACAATATTTCTACATCCCATGGCCTTTCCCAACCATTTAAATTTTTCTCTTACAGATCTAACACTTCCGAAAAACCAATACAACGCCCACCCGGAACAATATATAAAGCTAAACGAACCGTTCACTGGGTACTTATCCGTACGAAAATCCCTATTGATTTACCTGTTTTTACAAGGAAATAAAAGGTGAAAACAATATTTCTACTTCCCATGGCCTTTCCCAACCATTTAAATTTTTCTCTTACAGGTCTAACACTTCCGAAAAACCAATACAACGCCCACCCGGAACAATATATAAAGCTAAACGAACCGTTCACTGGGTACTTATCCGTACGAAAATCCCTATAGATTTACCTGTTTTTACAAGGAAATAAAATGTGAAAATAATATTTCTACATCCCATGGCCTTTCCCAACTATTTAAATTTTTCTCTTACAGGTCTAACACTTCCGAAAAACCAATACAACGCCCACCCGGAACAATATATAAAGCTAAACGAACCGTTCACTGGGTACTCATATGTACGAAAATCCCTATTGATTTACCTGTTTTTACAAGGAAATAAAAGGTGAAAACAATATTTCTACATCCCGTGGCCTTTCCCAACCATTTAAATTTTTCTCTTACAGGTCTAACACTTCCGAAAAACCAATACAACGCCCACCCGGAACAATATATAAAGCTAAACGAACCGTTCACTGGGTACTTATCCGTACTAAAATCCCTATTGATTTACCTGTTTTTACAAGGAATTAAAATGTGAAAAAAATGTTTCTACATCCCATGGCCTTTCCCAACCATTTAAAATTTTCTCTTACAGGGCTAACACTTCCGAAAAACCAATACAACGCCCACCCGGAACACTATATAAAGCTAAACGAACCGTTCACTGGGTACTTATACGCACGAAAATCCCTATTGATTTACCTGTTTTTACAAGGAAATAAAATGTGAGAAAAATATTTCTACATCCCATGGCCTTTCCCAACCATTTAAATTTTTCTCTTACAGGTCTAACACTTCCGAAAAACCAATACAACTCCCACCCGGAACAATATATAAAGCTAAACGAACCGTTCACTGGGTACTCATACGTACGAAAATCCCTATTGATTTACCTGTTTTTACAAGGAAATAAAATGTGAAAAAAAATGTTTCTACATCCCATGGCCTTTCCCAACCATTTAAATTTTTCTCTTACAGGGCTAACACTTCCGAAAAACCAATACAACGCCCACCCGGAACACTATATAAAGCTAAACGAACCGTTCACTGGGTACTTATACGCACGAAAATCCCTATTGATTTACCTGTTTTTACAAGGAAATAAAATGTGAAAAAAATATTTCTACATCCCATGGCCTTTCCCAACCATTTAAATTTTTCTCTTACAGGTCTAACACTTCCGAAAAACCAATACAACGCCTACCCGGAACAATATGTAAAGCTAAACGAACCGTTCACTGGGTACTCATACGTACGAAAATCCCTATTGATTTACCTGTTTTTACAAGGAAATAAAATGTGAAAAAAATAGTTCTACATCCCATGGCCCTTCCCAACCATTTAAATTTTTTTCTTACAGGTCTAACTCGTCCGAAAAACCAATACAACACCCATCCGGAACAATATATAAAGCTAAACGCACCGTTCACTGGGTACTTATCCGTACGAAAATCCCTATAGATTTACCTGTTTTTAGAAGGAAATAAAATGTGAAAAAAATATTTCTACATCCCATGGCCTTTCCCAACCATTTAAATTTTTCTCTTACAGGTCTAACACTTCCGAAAAACCAATACACCGCCCACCCGGAACAATATATAAAGCTAAACGAACCGTTCACTGGGTACTCATACGTACGAAAATCCCTATTGATTTACCTGTTTTTACAAGGAAATAAAATGTAAAAAAAATATTTTTACATACCATGGCCTTTCTCAACCATTTAAATTTTTCTCTTACAGGTCTAACGCTTCCGAAAAACCAATACAACACGCACGCGGAACAATATATAAAGCTAAACGAACCGTTCACTGGGTACTTATCCGTACGAAAATCCCTATTGATTTACCTGTTTTTACAAGGAAATAAAATGTGAAAACAATATTTCTACATCCCATGGCCTTTCCCAACCATTTAAATTTTTCTCTTACAGGTCTAACCCTTCCGAAAAACCAATACAACGCCCACCCAGAACAATATATAAAGCTAAACGAACTGTTCACTGGGTATTTATCCGTACGAAAATCCCTATATATTTACCTGTTTTTAGAAGGAGATAAAATGTGAAAAAAATATTTCTACATCCCATGGCCTTTCCCAACCATTTCAATTTTTCTCTTACAGGTCTAACACTTCCGAAAAACCAATACAACGCCCACCCGGAACAATATATAAAGCTAAACGAACCGTTCACTGGGTACTCATACGTACGAAAATCCCTATTGATTTACCTGTTTTTACAAGGAAATAAAATGTGAAAAAAATGTTTCTACATCCCATGGCCTTTCCCAACCATTTAAATTTTTCTCTTACAGGTCTAACACTTCCGAAAAACCAATACAACGCCCATCCGGAACACTATATAAAGCTAAACGAACCGTTCACTGGGTACTTATACGCACGAAAATCCCTATTGCTTTACCTGTTTTTACAAGGAAATAAAATGTGAAAAAAATATTTCTACATCCCATGGCCTTTCCCAACCATTTAAATTTTTCTCTTACAGGTCTAACACTTCCGAAAAACCAATACAACGCCCACCCGGAACAATATATAAAGCTAAACGAACGGTTCACTGGGTACTCATACGTACGAAAATCCCTATTGATTTACCTGTTTTTACAAGGAAATAAAATGTGAAAAAAATATTTCTACATCCCATGGCCCTTCCCAACCATTTAAATTTTTCTCTTACAGGTCTAACACGTCCGAAAAACCAATGCAACACCCATCCGGAACAATATATAAAGCTAAACGCACCGTTCACTGGGTACTTATCCGTACGAAAATCCCTATAGATTTACCTGTTTTTAGAAGGAAATAAAATGTGAAAAAAATATTTCTACATCCCATGGCCTTTCCCAACCATTTAAATTTTTCTCTTACAGGTCTAACACTTCCGAAAAACCAATACAACGCCCACCCGGAACAATATATAAAGCTAAACGAACCGTTCACTGGGTACTCATACGTACGAAAATCCCTATTGATTTCCATGTTTTTACAAGGAAATAAAATGTGAAAAAAATGTTTCTACATCCCATGGACTTTCCCAACCATTTAAATTTTTCTCTTACAAGTCTAACACTTCCGAAAAACCAATACAACGCCCAACCGGAACAATATATAAAGCTAAACGAACCGTTCACTGGGTACTTATCCGTACGAAAATCACTATAGATTTCCCTGTGTTTAGAAGGAAATAAAATGTGAAAAAAATATTTCTACATCCCATGGCCTTTCCCAACCATTTAAATTTTTCTCTTACAGGTCTAACACTTCCGAAAAACCAATACAACGCCCACCCGGAACAATATATAAAGCTAAACGAACCGTTCACTGGGTACTCATACGTACGTAAATCCCTATTGATTTACCTGTTTTTACAAGGAAATAAAATGTGAAAAAAATGTTTCTACATCCCATGGCCTTTCCCAACCATTTAAATTTTTCTCTTACAGGGCTAACACTTCCGAAAAACCAATACAACGCCCACCCGGAACACTATATAAAGCTAAACGAACCGTTCACTGGGTACTTATACGCACGAAAATCCCTATTGATTTACCTGTTTTTACAAGGAAATAAAATGTGAAAAAAATATTTCTGCATCCCATGGCCTTTCCCAACCATTTAAATTTTTCTCTTACAGGTCTAACACTTCCGAAAAACCAATACAACGCCCACCCGGAACAATATATAAAGCTAAACGAACCGTTCACTCGGTACTCATACGTACGAAAATCCCTATTGATTTACCTGTTTTTACAAGGAAATAAAAGGTGAAAAAAATATTTCTACATCCCATGGCCTTTCCCAACCATTTAAATTTTTCTCTTACAGGGCTAACACTTCCGAAAAACCAATACAACGTCCACCCGGACCAATATATTAACCTAAACGAACCGTTCACTGGGTACTTATCCGTACGAAAATCCCTATTGATTCACCTTTTTTTACAAGGAAATAAAATGTGAAAAAAATATTTCTACATCCCATGGCCCTTCCCAACCATTTAAATTTTTCTCTTACAGGTCTAACACTTCCGAAAAACCAATACAACGCCCATCCGGAACAATATATAAAGCTAAACGCACCGTTCACTGGGTACTTATATGTACGAAAATCCCTATTGATTTACCTGTTTTTACAAGGAAATAAAATGTGAAAAGAATATTTCTACATCCCATGGCCTTTCCCAACCATTTAAATTTTTCTCTTACAGGGCTAACACTTCCGAAAAACCAATACAACGTCCACCCGGAACAATATATTAAGCTAAACGAACAGTTCACTGGGTACTTATCCGTACGAAAATCCCTATAGATTTACCTGTTTTTAGAAGGAAATAAAATGTGAAAAAAATATTTCTACATCACATGGCCTTTCCCAACCATTTAAATTTTTCTCTTACAGGTCTAACACTTCCGAAAAACCAATACAACGCCCACCCGGAACAATATATAAAGCTAAACGAACCGTTCACTGGGTACTCATACGTACGAAAATCCCTATTGATTTACCTGTTTTTACAAGGAAATAAAATGTGAAAAAAATGTTTCTACATCCCATGGCCTTTCCCAACCATTTAAATTTTTCTCTTACAGGGCTAACACTTCCGAAAAACCAATACAACGTCCACCCGGACCAATATATTAAGATAAACGAACCGTTCACTGGGTACTTATCCGTACGAAAATCCCTATTGATTCACCTGTTTTTACAAGGAAATAAAATGTGAAAAAAATATTTCTACATCCCATGGCCCTTCCCAACCATTTAAATTTTTCTCTTACAGGTCTAACACTTCCGAAAACCCAATACAACGCCCATCCGGAACAATATATAAAGCTAAACGCACCGTTCACTGGGTACTTATCCGTACGAAAATCACTATAGATTTACCTGTGTTTAGAAGGAAATAAAATGTGAAAAAAATATTTCTACATCCCATGGCCTTTCCCAACCATTTAAATTTTTCTCTTACAGGTCTAACACTTCCGAAAAACCAATACAACGCCCACCCGGAACAATATATAAAGCTAAACGAACCGTTCACTGGGTACTCATACGTACGTAAATCCCTATTGATTTACCTGTTTTTACAAGGAAATAAAATGTGAAAAAAATATTTCTGCATCCCATGGCCTTTCCCAACCATTTAAATTTTTCTCTTACAAGTCTAACACTTCCGAAAAACCAATACAACGCCCAACCGGAACAATATATAAAGCTAAACGAACCGTTCACTGGGTACTTATCCGTACGAAAATCACTATAGATTTACCTGTGTTTAGAAGGAAATAAAATGTGAAAAAAATATTTCTACATCCCATGGCCTTTCCCAACCATTTAAATTTTTCTCTTACAGGTCTAACACTTCCGAAAAACCAATACAACGCCCACCCGGAACAATATATAAAGCTAAACGAACCGTTCACTGGGTACTCATACGTACGTAAATCCCTATTGATTTACCTGTTTTTACAAGGAAATAAAATGTGAAAAAAATGTTTCTACATCCCATGGCCTTTCCCAACCATTTAAATTTTTCTCTTACAGGGCTAACACTTCCGAAAAACCAATACAACGCCCACCCGGAACACTATATAAAGCTAAACGAACCGTTCACTGGGTACTTATACGCACGAAAATCCCTATTGATTTACCTGTTTTTACAAGGAAATAAAATGTGAAAAAAATATTTCTGCATCCCATGGCCTTTCCCAACCATTTAAATTTTTCTCTTACAGGTCTAACACTTCCGAAAAACCAATACAACGCCCACCCGGAACAATATATAAAGCTAAACGAACCGTTCACTCGGTACTCATACGTACGAAAATCCCTATTGATTTACCTGTTTTTACAAGGAAATAAAAGGTGAAAACAATATTTCTACATCCAATGGCCTTTCCCAACCATTTAAATTTTTCTCTTACAGGTCTAACACTTCCGAAAAACCAATACAACGCCCACCCGGAACAATATATAAAGCTAAACGAACCGTTCACTGGGTACATATCCGTACTAAAATCCCTATTGATTTACCTGTTTTTACAAGGAAATAAAATGTGAAAAAAATATTTCTACATCCCATGGCCTTTCCCAACCATTTAAATTTTTCTCTTACAGGGCTAACACTTCCGAAAAACCAATACAACGTCCACCCGGACCAATATATTAAGCTAAACGAACCGTTCACTGGGTACTTATCCGTACGAAAATCCCTATTGATTCACCTTTTTTTACAAGGAAATAAAATGTGAAAAAAATATTTCTACATCCCATGGCCTTTCCCAACCATTTAAATTTTTCTCTTACAGGGCTAACACTTCCGAAAAACCAATACAACGTCCACCCGGACCAATATATTAAGCTAAACGAACAGTTCACTGGGTACTTATCCGTACGAAAATCCCTATAGATTTACCTGTTTTTAGAAGGAAATAAAATGTGAAAAAAATATTTCTACATCACATGGCCTTTCCCAACCATTTAAATTTTTCTCTTACAGGTCTAACACTTCCGAAAAACCAATACAACGCCCACCCGGAACACTATATAAAGCTAAACGAACCGTTCACTGGGTACTTATACGCACGAAAATCCCTATTGATTTACCTGTTTTTACAAGGAAATAAAATGTGAAAAAAATATTTCTGCATCCCATGGCCTTTCCCAACCATTTAAATTTTTCTCTTACAGGTCTAACACTTCCGAAAAACCAATACAACGCCCACCCGGAACAATATATAAAGCTAAACGAACCGTTCACTCGGTACTCATACGTACGAAAATCCCTATTGATTTACCTGTTTTTACAAGGAAATAAAAGGTGAAAACAATATTTCTACATCCAATGGCCTTTCCCAACCATTTAAATTTTTCTCTTACAGGTCTAACACTTCCGAAAAACCAATACAACGCCCACCCGGAACAATATATAAAGCTAAACGAACCGTTCACTGGGTACATATCCGTACTAAAATCCCTATTGATTTACCTGTTTTTACAAGGAAATAAAATGTGAAAAAAATATTTCTACATCCCATGGCCTTTCCCAACCATTTAAATTTTTCTCTTACAGGGCTAACACTTCCGAAAAACCAATACAACGTCCACCCGGACCAATATATTAAGCTAAACGAACCGTTCACTGGGTACTTATCCGTACGAAAATCCCTATTGATTCACCTTTTTTTACAAGGAAATAAAATGTGAAAAAAATATTTCTACATCCCATGGCCTTTCCCAACCATTTAAATTTTTCTCTTACAGGGCTAACACTTCCGAAAAACCAATACAACGTCCACCCGGACCAATATATTAAGCTAAACGAACAGTTCACTGGGTACTTATCCGTACGAAAATCCCTATAGATTTACCTGTTTTTAGAAGGAAATAAAATGTGAAAAAAATATTTCTACATCACATGGCCTTTCCCAACCATTTAAATTTTTCTCTTACAGGTCTAACACTTCCGAAAAACCAATACAACGCCCACCCGGAACAATATATAAAGCTAAACGAACCGTTCACTGGGTACTCATACGTACGAAAATCCCTATTGATTTACCTGTTTTTACAAGGAAATAAAATGTGAAAAAAATGTTTCTACATCCCATGGCCTTTCCCAACCATTTAAATTTTTCTCTTACAGGGCTAACACTTCCGAAAAACCAATACAACGTCCACCCGGACCAATATATTAAGCTAAACGAACCGTTCACTGGGTACTTATCCGTACGAAAATCCCTATTGATTCACCTTTTTTTACAAGGAAATAAAATGTGAAAAAAATATTTCTACATCCCATGGCCCTTCCCAACCATTTAAATTTTTCTCTTACAGGTCTAACACTTCCGAAAACCCAATACAACGCCCATCCGGAACAATATATAAAGCTAAACGCACCGTTCACTGGGTACTTATCCGTACGAAAATCACTATAGATTTACCTGTGTTTAGAAGGAAATAAAATGTGAAAAAAATATTTCTACATCCCATGGCCTTTCCCAACCATTTAAATTTTTCTCTTACAGGTCTAACACTTCCGAAAAACCAATACAACGCCCACCCGGAACAATATATAAAGCTAAACGAACCGTTCACTGGGTACTCATACGTACGTAAATCCCTATTGATTTACCTGTTTTTACAAGGAAATAAAATGTGAAAAAAATATTTCTGCATCCCATGGCCTTTCCCAACCATTTAAATTTTTCTCTTACAGGTCTAACACTTCCGAAAAACCAATACAACGCCCACCCGGAACAATATATAAAGCTAAACGAACCGTTCACTCGGTACTCATACGTACGAAAATCCCTATTGATTTACCTGTTTTTACAAGGAAATAAAAGGTGAAAACAATATTTCTACATCCAATGGCCTTTCCCAACCATTTAAATTTTTCTCTTACAGGTCTAACACTTCCGAAAAACCAATACAACGCCCACCCGGAACAATATATAAAGCTAAACGAACCGTTCACTGGGTACTTATCCGTACTAAAATCCCTATTGATTTACCTGTTTTTACAAGGAAATAAAATGTGAAAAAAATATTTCTACATCCCATGGCCTTTCCCAACCATTTAAATTTTTCTCTTACAGGGCTAACACTTCCGAAAAACCAATACAACGTCCACCCGGACCAATATATTAAGCTAAACGAACCGTTCACTGGGTACTTATCCGTACGAAAATCCCTATTGATTCACCTTTTTTTACAAGGAAATAAAATGTGAAAAAAATATTTCTACATCCCATGGCCCTTCCCAACCATTTAAATTTTTCTCTTACAGGTCTAACACTTCCGAAAAACCAATACAACGCCCATCCGGAACAATATATAAAGCTAAACGCACCGTTCACTGGGTACTTATATGTACGAAAATCCCTATTGATTTACCTGTTTTTACAAGGAAATAAAATGTGAAAAAAATATTTCTACATCCCATGGCCTTTCCCAACCATTTAAATTTTTCTCTTACAGGGCTAACACTTCCGAAAAACCAATACAACGTCCACCCGGACCAATATATTAAGCTAAACGAACAGTTCACTGGGTACTTATCCGTACGAAAATCCCTATAGATTTACCTGTTTTTAGAAGGAAATAAAATGTGAAAAAAATATTTCTACATCACATGGCCTTTCCCAACCATTTAAATTTTTCTCTTACAGGTCTAACACTTCCGAAAAACCAATACAACGCCCACCCGGAACAATATATAAAGCTAAACGAACCGTTCACTGGGTACTCATACGTACGAAAATCCCTATTGATTTACCTGTTTTTACAAGGAAATAAAATGTGAAAAAAATGTTTCTACATCCCATGGCCTTTCCCAACCATTTAAATTTTTCTCTTACAGGGCTAACACTTCCGAAAAACCAATACAACGTCCACCCGGACCAATATATTAAGATAAACGAACCGTTCACTGGGTACTTATCCGTACGAAAATCCCTATTGATTCACCTGTTTTTACAAGGAAATAAAATGTGAAAAAAATATTTCTACATCCCATGGCCCTTCCCAACCATTTAAATTTTTCTCTTACAGGTCTAACACTTCCGAAAACCCAATACAACGCCCATCCGGAACAATATATAAAGCTAAACGCACCGTTCACTGGGTACTTATCCGTACGAAAATCCCTATTGATTTACCTGTTTTTACAAGGAAATAAAATGTGAAAACAATATTTCTACATCCCATGGCCTTTCCCAACCATTTAAATTTTTCTCTTACAGGGCTAACACTTCCGAAAAACCAATATAACGTCCACCCGGACCAATATATTAAGCTAAACGAACCGTTCACTGGGTACTTATCCATATGAAAATCCCTATAGATTTACCTGTTTTTAGAAGGAAATAAAATGTGAAAAAAATATTTCTACATCCCATGGCCTTTCCCAACCATTTAAATTTTTCTCTTACAGGTCTAACACTTCCGAAAAACCAATACAACGCCCACCCGGAACAATATATAAAGCTAAACGAACCGTTCAATGGGTACTCATACGTACGAAAATCCCTATTGATTTACCGGTTTTTACAAGGAAATAAAATGTGAAAAAAATGTTTCTACATCCCATGGCCTTTCCCAACCATTTAAATTTTTCTCTTACAGGGCTAACACTTCCGAAAAACCAATACAACGCCCACCCGGAACACTATATAAAGCTAAACGAACCGTTCACTGGGTACTTATACGCACGAAAATCCCTATTGATTTACCTGTTTTTACAAGGAAATAAAATGTGAAAAAAATATTTCTACATCCCATGGCCTTTCCCAACCATTTAAATTTTTCTCTTACAGGTCTAACACTTCCGAAAAACCAATACAACGCCCACCCGGAACAATATATAAAGCTAAATGAACCATTCACTCGGTACTCATACGTACGAAAATCCCTATTGATTTACCTGTTTTTACAAGGAAATAAAATGTGAAAAAAATGTTTCTACATCCCATGGCCTTTCCCAACCATTTAAATTTTTCTCTTACAGGGCTAACACTTCCGAAAAACCAATACAACGCCCACCCGGACCAATATATTAAGCTAAACGAACCGTTCACTGGGTACTTATCCGTACGAAAATCCCTATAGATTTACCTGTTTTTAGAAGGAAATAAAATGTGAAAGAAATATTTCTACATCCCATGGCCTTTCCCAACCATTTAAATTTTTCTCTTACAGGTCTAACACTTCCGAAAAACCAATACAACGCCCACCCGGAACAATATATAAAGCTAAACGAACCGTTCACTGGGTACTCATACGTACGAAAATCCCTATTGATTTACCTGTTTTTACAAGGAAATAAAATGTGAAAAAAATGTTTCTACATCCCATGGCCTTTCCCAACCATTTAAATTTTTCTCTTACAGGGCTAACACTTCCGAAAAACCAATACAACGCCCACCCGGAACACTATATAAAGCTAAATGAACCGTTCACTGGGTACTTATACGCACGAAAATCCCTATTGATTTACCTGTTTTTACAAGGAAATAAAATGTGAAAAAAATATTTCTACATCCCATGGCCTTTCCCAACCATTTAAATTTTTCTCTTACAGGTCTAACACTTCCGAAAAACCAATACAACGCCCACCCGGAACAATATATAAAGCTAAATGAACCATTCACTCGGTACTCATACGTACGAAAATCCCTATTGATTTACCTGTTTTTACAAGGAAATAAAATGTGAAAAAAATGTTTCTACATCCCATGGCCTTTCCCAACCATTTAAATTTTTCTCTTACAGGGCTAACACTTCCGAAAAACCAATACAACGCCCACCCGGAACACTATATAAAGCTAAACGAACCGTTCACTGGGTACTTATACGCACGAAAATCCCTATTGATTTACCTGTTTTTACAAGGAAATAAAATGTGAAAAAAATATTTCTACATCCCATGGCCTTTCCCAACCATTTAAATTTTTCTCTTACAGGTCTAACACTTCCGAAAAACCAATACAACACGCACCCGGAACAATATATAAAGCTAAATGAACCGTTCACTGGGTACTTATCCGTACGAAAATCCCTATTGATTTACCTGTTTTTACAAGGAAATAAAATGTGAAAAAAATATTTCTACATCCCATGGCCCTTCCCAACCATTTAAATTTTTCTCTTACAGGTCTAACACGTCCGAAAAACCAATACAACGCCCATCCGGAACAATATATAAAGCTAAACGCACCGTTCACTGGGTACTTATATGTACGAAAATCCCTATTGATTTACCTGTTTTTACAAGGAAATAAAATGTGAAAAAAATATTTCTACATCCCATGGCCTTTCCCAACCATTTAAATTTTTCTCTTACAGGGCTAACACTTCCGAAAAGCCAATACAACGTCCACCCGGACCAATATATTAAGCTACACGAACCGTTCACTGGATACTTATACGTACGAAAATCCCTATTGATTTACCTGTTTTTACAGGGAAATAAAATGTGAAAAAAATATTTCTACATCCCATGGCCTTTCCCAACCATTTAAATTTTTCTCTTACAAGTCTAACACTTCTGAAAAACCAATACAACGCCCACCCGGAACAATATATAAAGCTAAACGAACCGTTCACTGGGTACTTATCCGTACGAAAATCCCTATTGATTTACCTGTTTTTACAAGGAAATAAAAGGTGAAAACAATATTTCTACTTCCCATGGCCTTTCCCAACCATTTAAATTTTTCTCTTACAGGGCTAACACTTCCGAAAAACCAATACAACGCCCACCCGGACCAATATATAAAGCTAAACGAACCGTTCACTGGGTACTTATACGTACGAAAATCCCTATTGATTTACCTGTTTTTACAAGGAAATAAAATATGAAAAAAATATTTCTACATCCCATGGCCTTTCCCAACCATTTAAATTTTTCTCTTACAGGGCTAACACTTCCGAAAAACCAATACAACGCCCACCCGGTCCAATATATAAAGCTAAACGAACCGTTCACTGGGTACTTATACGTACGAAAAACCCTATTGATTTACCTGTTTTTACAAGGAAATAAAATGTGAAAAAAATATTTCTACATCCCATGGCCTTTCCCAACCGTTTAAATTTTACTCTTACAGGTCTAACACTTCCGAAAAACCAATACAACGCCCACCCGGAACAATATATAAAGCTAAACGAACCGTTCACTGGGTGCTTATATGTACGAAAATCCCTATTGATTTACCTGTTTTTACAAGGAAATAAAATGTGAAAAAAAAAATTCTACATCCCATGGCCTTTCCCAACCATTTAAATTTTTCTCTTACAGGGCTAACACTTCCGAAAAACCAATACAACGCCCACCCGGACCAATATATAAAGCTAAACGAACCGTTCACTGGGTACTTATATGTACGAAAATCCCTATTGATTTACCTGTTTTTACAAGGAAATAAAATGTGAAAAAAATATTTCTACATCCCATGGCCTTTCCCAAAGATTTAAATTTTTCTCTTACAGGTCTAACACTTCCGAAAAACCAATACAACACCCACCAGGAACAATATATAAAGCTAAACGAACTGTTCACTGGGTACTTATCCGTACGAAAATCCCTATTGATTTACCTGTTTTTACAAGGAAATAAAATGTGAAAAAAATATTTCTACATCCCATGGCCATTCCCAACCATTTAAATTTTTCTCTTACAGGTCTAACACTTCCGAAAAACCAATACAACGCCCACCCGGATCAATATATAAAGCTAAACGAACCGTTCACTGGGTACTTATACGTACGAAAATCCCTATTCATTTACCTGTTTTTACAAGGAAATAAAATGTGAAAAAAAAATTTCTACATCCCATGGCCTTTCCCAACCATTTAAATTTTTCTCTTACAGGGCTAACACTTCCGAAAAACCAATACAACGCCCATCCGGACCAATATATAAAGCTAAACGAGCCGTTCACTGGGTACTTATCCGTACGAAAATCCCTATTGATTTACCTGTTTTTACAAGGAAATAAAATGTGAAAAAAATATTTCTACATCCCATGGCCTTTCCCAACCATTTAAATTTTTCTCTTACAGGGCTAACACTTCTGAAAAACCAATACAACGCCCACCCGGACCAATATATAAAGCTAAACGAGCCGTTCATTGCGTACTTATACGTACGAAAATCCCTATTGATTTACCTGTTTTTACAAGGAAATAAAATGTGAAAAAAATATTTCTGCATCCCATGGCCTTTCCCAACCATTTAAATTTTTCTCTTACAGGGCTAACACTTCCGAAAAACCAATACAACGCCCATCCGGAACAATATATAAAGCTAAACGCACCGTTCACTGGGTACTTATCCGTACGAAAATCCCTATTGATTTACCTGTTTTTACAAGGAAATAAAATGTGAAAACAATATTTCTACATCCCATGGCCTTTCCCAACCATTTAAATTTTTCTCTTACAGGGCTAACACTTCCGAAAAACCAATACAACGTCCACCCGGACCAATATATTAAGCTAAACGAACCGTTCACTGGGTACTTATCCGTACGAAAATCCCTATAGATTTACCTGTTTTTAGAAGGAAATAAAATGTGAAAAAAATATTTCTACATCCCATGGCCTTTCCCAACCATTTAAATTTTTCTCTTACAGGTCTAACACTTCCGAAAAACCAATACAACGCCCACCCGGAACAATATATAAAGCTAAACGAACCGTTCACTGGGTACTCATACGTACGAAAATCCCTATTGATTTACCTGTTTTTACAAGGAAATAAAATGTGAAAAAAATGTTTCTACATCCCATGGCCTTTCCCAACCATTTAAATTTTTCTCTTACAGGGCTAACACTTCCGAAAAACCAATACAACGCCCACCCGGACCAATATATAAAGCTAAACGAACCGTTCACTGGGTACTTATACGTACGAAAATCCCTATTGATTTACCTGTTTTTACAAGGAAATAAAATATGAAAAAAATATTTCTACATCCCATGGCCTTTCCCAACCATTTAAATTTTTCTCTTACAGGGCTAACACTTCCGAAAAACCAATACAACGCCCACCCGGTCCAATATATAAAGCTAAACGAACCGTTCACTGGGTACTTATACGTACGAAAAACCCTATTGATTTACCTGTTTTTACAAGGAAATAAAATGTGAAAAAAATATTTCTACATCCCATGGCCTTTCCCAACCGTTTAAATTTTACTCTTACAGGTCTAACACTTCCGAAAAACCAATACAACGCCCACCCGGAACAATATATAAAGCTAAACGAACCGTTCACTGGGTGCTTATATGTACGAAAATCCCTATTGATTTACCTGTTTTTACAAGGAAATAAAATGTGAAAAAAAAAATTCTACATCCCATGGCCTTTCCCAACCATTTAAATTTTTCTCTTACAGGGCTAACACTTCCGAAAAACCAATACAACGCCCACCCGGACCAATATATAAAGCTAAACGAACCGTTCACTGGGTACTTATATGTACGAAAATCCCTATTGATTTACCTGTTTTTACAAGGAAATAAAATGTGAAAAAAATATTTCTACATCCCATGGCCTTTCCCAAAGATTTAAATTTTTCTCTTACAGGTCTAACACTTCCGAAAAACCAATACAACACCCACCAGGAACAATATATAAAGCTAAACGAACTGTTCACTGGGTACTTATCCGTACGAAAATCCCTATTGATTTACCTGTTTTTACAAGGAAATAAAATGTGAAAAAAATATTTCTACATCCCATGGCCATTCCCAACCATTTAAATTTTTCTCTTACAGGTCTAACACTTCCGAAAAACCAATACAACGCCCACCCGGATCAATATATAAAGCTAAACGAACCGTTCACTGGGTACTTATACGTACGAAAATCCCTATTCATTTACCTGTTTTTACAAGGAAATAAAATGTGAAAAAAAAATTTCTACATCCCATGGCCTTTCCCAACCATTTAAATTTTTCTCTTACAGGGCTAACACTTCCGAAAAACCAATACAACGCCCATCCGGACCAATATATAAAGCTAAACGAGCCGTTCACTGGGTACTTATCCGTACGAAAATCCCTATTGATTTACCTGTTTTTACAAGGAAATAAAATGTGAAAAAAATATTTCTACATCCCATGGCCTTTCCCAACCATTTAAATTTTTCTCTTACAGGGCTAACACTTCTGAAAAACCAATACAACGCCCACCCGGACCAATATATAAAGCTAAACGAGCCGTTCATTGCGTACTTATACGTACGAAAATCCCTATTGATTTACCTGTTTTTACAAGGAAATAAAATGTGAAAAAAATATTTCTGCATCCCATGGCCTTTCCCAACCATTTAAATTTTTCTCTTACAGGGCTAACACTTCCGAAAAACCAATACAACGCCCATCCGGAACAATATATAAAGCTAAACGCACCGTTCACTGGGTACTTATCCGTACGAAAATCCCTATTGATTTACCTGTTTTTACAAGGAAATAAAATGTGAAAACAATATTTCTACATCCCATGGCCTTTCCCAACCATTTAAATTTTTCTCTTACAGGGCTAACACTTCCGAAAAACCAATACAACGTCCACCCGGACCAATATATTAAGCTAAACGAACCGTTCACTGGGTACTTATCCGTACGAAAATCCCTATAGATTTACCTGTTTTTAGAAGGAAATAAAATGTGAAAAAAATATTTCTACATCCCATGGCCTTTCCCAACCATTTAAATTTTTCTCTTACAGGTCTAACACTTCCGAAAAACCAATACAACGCCCACCCGGAACAATATATAAAGCTAAACGCACCGTTCACTGGGTACTTATATGTACGAAAATCCCTATTGATTTACCTGTTTTTACAAGGAAATAAAATGTGAAAAAAATGTTTCTACATCCCATGGCCTTTCCCAACCATTTAAATTTTTCTCTTACAGGGCTAACACTTCCGAAAAACCAATACAACGCCCACCCGGACCAATATATAAAGCTAAACGAACCGTTCACTGGGTACTTATACGTACGAAAATCCCTATTGATTTACCTGTTTTTACAAGGAAATAAAATATGAAAAAAATATTTCTACATCCCATGGCCTTTCCCAACCATTTAAATTTTTCTCTTACAGGGCTAACACTTCCGAAAAACCAATACAACGCCCACCCGGTCCAATATATAAAGCTAAACGAACCGTTCACTGGGTACTTATACGTACGAAAAACCCTATTGATTTACCTGTTTTTACAAGGAAATAAAATGTGAAAAAAATATTTCTACATCCCATGGCCTTTCCCAACCGTTTAAATTTTACTCTTACAGGTCTAACACTTCCGAAAAACCAATACAACGCCCACCCGGAACAATATATAAAGCTAAACGAACCGTTCACTGGGTGCTTATATGTACGAAAATCCCTATTGATTTACCTGTTTTTACAAGGAAATAAAATGTGAAAAAAAAAATTCTACATCCCATGGCCTTTCCCAACCATTTAAATTTTTCTCTTACAGGGCTAACACTTCCGAAAAACCAATACAACGCCCACCCGGACCAATATATAAAGCTAAACGAACCGTTCACTGGGTACTTATATGTACGAAAATCCCTATTGATTTACCTGTTTTTACAAGGAAATAAAATGTGAAAAAAATATTTCTACATCCCATGGCCTTTCCCAAAGATTTAAATTTTTCTCTTACAGGTCTAACACTTCCGAAAAACCAATACAACACCCACCAGGAACAATATATAAAGCTAAACGAACTGTTCACTGGGTACTTATCCGTACGAAAATCCCTATTGATTTACCTGTTTTTACAAGGAAATAAAATGTGAAAAAAATATTTCTACATCCCATGGCCATTCCCAACCATTTAAATTTTTCTCTTACAGGTCTAACACTTCCGAAAAACCAATACAACGCCCACCCGGATCAATATATAAAGCTAAACGAACCGTTCACTGGGTACTTATACGTACGAAAATCCCTATTCATTTACCTGTTTTTACAAGGAAATAAAATGTGAAAAAAAAATTTCTACATCCCATGGCCTTTCCCAACCATTTAAATTTTTCTCTTACAGGGCTAACACTTCCGAAAAACCAATACAACGCCCATCCGGACCAATATATAAAGCTAAACGAGCCGTTCACTGGGTACTTATCCGTACGAAAATCCCTATTGATTTACCTGTTTTTACAAGGAAATAAAATGTGAAAAAAATATTTCTACATCCCATGGCCTTTCCCAACCATTTAAATTTTTCTCTTACAGGGCTAACACTTCTGAAAAACCAATACAACGCCCACCCGGACCAATATATAAAGCTAAACGAGCCGTTCATTGCGTACTTATACGTACGAAAATCCCTATTGATTTACCTGTTTTTACAAGGAAATAAAATGTGAAAAAAATATTTCTGCATCCCATGGCCTTTCCCAACCATTTAAATTTTTCTCTTACAGGGCTAACACTTCCGAAAAACCAATACAACGCCCATCCGGAACAATATATAAAGCTAAACGCACCGTTCACTGGGTACTTATCCGTACGAAAATCCCTATTGATTTACCTGTTTTTACAAGGAAATAAAATGTGAAAACAATATTTCTACATCCCATGGCCTTTCCCAACCATTTAAATTTTTCTCTTACAGGGCTAACACTTCCGAAAAACCAATACAACGTCCACCCGGACCAATATATTAAGCTAAACGAACCGTTCACTGGGTACTTATCCGTACGAAAATCCCTATAGATTTACCTGTTTTTAGAAGGAAATAAAATGTGAAAAAAATATTTCTACATCCCATGGCCTTTCCCAACCATTTAAATTTTTCTCTTACAGGTCTAACACTTCCGAAAAACCAATACAACGCCCACCCGGAACAATATATAAAGCTAAACGAACCGTTCACTGGGTACTCATACGTACGAAAATCCCTATTGATTTACCTGTTTTTACAAGGAAATAAAATGTGAAAAAAATGTTTCTACATCCCATGGCCTTTCCCAACCATTTAAATTTTTCTCTTACAGGTCTAACACTTCCGAAAAACCAATACAACGCCCACCCGGATCAATATACAAAGCTAAACGAACCGTTCACTGGGTATTATCCGTACGAAAATCCCTATTGATTTACCTGTTTTTACAAGGAAATAAAATGTGAAAAAAATATTTCTACATCCCATGGCCTTTCCCAACCATTTAAATTTTTCTCTTACAGGGCTAACACTTCCGAAAAACCAATACAACGCCCACCCGGACCAATATATAAAGCTAAACGAACCGTTCACTGGGTACTTATACGTACGAAAATCCCTATTGATTTACCTGTTTTTACAAGGAAATAAAATATGAAAAAAATATTTCTACATCCCATGGCCTTTCCCAACCATTTAAATTTTTCTCTTACAGGGCTAACACTTCCGAAAAACCAATACAACGCCCACCCGGTCCAATATATAAAGCTAAACGAACCGTTCACTGGGTACTTATACGTACGAAAAACCCTATTGATTTACCTGTTTTTACAAGGAAATAAAATGTGAAAAAAATATTTCTACATCCCATGGCCTTTCCCAACCGTTTAAATTTTACTCTTACAGGTCTAACACTTCCGAAAAACCAATACAACGCCCACCCGGAACAATATATAAAGCTAAACGAACCGTTCACTGGGTGCTTATATGTACGAAAATCCCTATTGATTTACCTGTTTTTACAAGGAAATAAAATGTGAAAAAAAAAATTCTACATCCCATGGCCTTTCCCAACCATTTAAATTTTTCTCTTACAGGGCTAACACTTCCGAAAAACCAATACAACGCCCACCCGGACCAATATATAAAGCTAAACGAACCGTTCACTGGGTACTTATATGTACGAAAATCCCTATTGATTTACCTGTTTTTACAAGGAAATAAAATGTGAAAAAAATATTTCTACATCCCATGGCCTTTCCCAAAGATTTAAATTTTTCTCTTACAGGTCTAACACTTCCGAAAAACCAATACAACACCCACCAGGAACAATATATAAAGCTAAACGAACTGTTCACTGGGTACTTATCCGTACGAAAATCCCTATTGATTTACCTGTTTTTACAAGGAAATAAAATGTGAAAAAAATATTTCTACATCCCATGGCCATTCCCAACCATTTAAATTTTTCTCTTACAGGTCTAACACTTCCGAAAAACCAATACAACGCCCACCCGGATCAATATATAAAGCTAAACGAACCGTTCACTGGGTACTTATACGTACGAAAATCCCTATTCATTTACCTGTTTTTACAAGGAAATAAAATGTGAAAAAAAAATTTCTACATCCCATGGCCTTTCCCAACCATTTAAATTTTTCTCTTACAGGGCTAACACTTCCGAAAAACCAATACAACGCCCATCCGGACCAATATATAAAGCTAAACGAGCCGTTCACTGGGTACTTATCCGTACGAAAATCCCTATTGATTTACCTGTTTTTACAAGGAAATAAAATGTGAAAAAAATATTTCTACATCCCATGGCCTTTCCCAACCATTTAAATTTTTCTCTTACAGGGCTAACACTTCTGAAAAACCAATACAACGCCCACCCGGACCAATATATAAAGCTAAACGAGCCGTTCATTGCGTACTTATACGTACGAAAATCCCTATTGATTTACCTGTTTTTACAAGGAAATAAAATGTGAAAAAAATATTTCTGCATCCCTTGGCCTTTCCCAACCATTTAAATTTTTCTCTTACAGGGCTAACACTTCCGAAAAACCAATACAACGCCCATCCGGAACAATATATAAAGCTAAACGCACCGTTCACTGGGTACTTATCCGTACGAAAATCCCTATTGATTTACCTGTTTTTACAAGGAAATAAAATGTGAAAACAATATTTCTACATCCCATGGCCTTTCCCAACCATTTAAATTTTTCTCTTACAGGGCTAACACTTCCGAAAAACCAATACAACGTCCACCCGGACCAATATATTAAGCTAAACGAACCGTTCACTGGGTACTTATCCGTACGAAAATCCCTATAGATTTACCTGTTTTTAGAAGGAAATAAAATGTGAAAAAAATATTTCTACATCCCATGGCCTTTCCCAACCATTTAAATTTTTCTCTTACAGGTCTAACACTTCCGAAAAACCAATACAACGCCCACCCGGAACAATATATAAAGCTAAACGAACCGTTCACTGGGTACTCATACGTACGAAAATCCCTATTGATTTACCTGTTTTTACAAGGAAATAAAATGTGAAAAAAATGTTTCTACATCCCATGGCCTTTCCCAACCATTTAAATTTTTCTCTTACAGGGCTAACACTTCCGAAAAACCAATACAACGCCCACCCGGAACACTATATAAAGTTAAACGAACCGTTCACTGGGTACTTATACGCACGAAAATCCCTATTGATTTACCTGTTTTTACAAGGAAATAAAATGTGAAAAAAATATTTCTACATCCCATGGCCTTTCCCAACCATTTAAATTTTTCTCTTACAGGTCTAACACTTCCGAAAAACCAATACAACGCCCACCCGGAACAATATATAAAGCTAAACGAACCATTCACTCGGTACTCATACGTACGAAAATCCCTATTGATTTACCTGTTTTTACAAGGAAATAAAATGTGAAAAAAATGTTTCTACATCCCATGGCCTTTCCCAACCATTTAAATTTTTCTCTTACAGGGCTAACACTTCCGAAAAACCAATACAACGCCCACCCGGACCAATATATTAAGCTAAACGAACCGTTCACTGGGTACTTATCCGTACGAAAATCCCTATAGATTTACCTGTTTTTAGAAGGAAATAAAATGTGAAAAAAATATTTCTACATCCCATGGCCTTTCCCAACCATTTAAATTTTTCTCTTACAGGTCTAACACTTCCGAAAAACCAATACAACGCCCACCCGGAACAATATATAAAGCTAAACGAACCGTTCACTGGGTACTCATACGTACGAAAATCCCTATTGATTTACCTGTTTTTACAAGGAAATAAAATGTGAAAAAAATGTTTCTACATCCCATGGCCTTTCCCAACCATTTAAATTTTTCTCTTACAGGGCTAACACTTCCGAAAAACCAATACAACGCCCACCCGGAACACTATATAAAGCTAAACGAACCGTTCACTGGGTACTTATACGCACGAAAATCCCTATTGATTTACCTGTTTTTACAAGGAAATAAAATGTGAAAAAAATATTTCTACATCCCATGGCCTTTCCCAACCATTTAAATTTTTCTCTTACAGGTCTAACACTTCCGAAAAACCAATACAACGCCCACCCGGAACAATATATAAAGCTAAATGAACCATTCACTCGGTACTCATACGTACGAAAATCCCTATTGATTTACCTGTTTTTACAAGGAAATAAAATGTGAAAAAAATGTTTCTACATCCCATGGCCTTTCCCAACCATTTAAATTTTTCTCTTACAGGGCTAACACTTCCGAAAAACCAATACAACGCCCACCCGGAACACTATATAAAGCTAAACGAACCGTTCACTGGGTACTTATACGCACGAAAATCCCTATTGATTTACCTGTTTTTACAAGGAAATAAAATGTGAAAAAAATATTTCTACATCCCATGGCCTTTCCCAACCATTTAAATTTTTCTCTTACAGGTCTAACACTTCCGAAAAACCAATACAACACGCACCCGGAACAATATATAAAGCTAAATGAACCGTTCACTGGGTACTTATCCGTACGAAAATCCCTATTGATTTACCTGTTTTTACAAGGAAATAAAATGTGAAAAAAATATTTCTACATCCCATGGCCCTTCCCAACCATTTAAATTTTTCTCTTACAGGTCTAACACGTCCGAAAAACCAATACAACGCCCATCCGGAACAATATATAAAGCTAAACGCACCGTTCACTGGGTACTTATATGTACGAAAATCCCTATTGATTTACCTGTTTTTACAAGGAAATAAAATGTGAAAAAAATATTTCTACATCCCATGGCCCTTCCCAACCATTTAAATTTTTCTCTTACAGGGCTAACACTTCCGAAAAGCCAATACAACGTCCACCCGGACCAATATATTAAGCTAAACGAACCGTTCACTGGATACTTATACGTACGAAAATCCCTATTGATTTACCTGTTTTTACAGGGAAATAAAATGTGAAAAAAATATTTCTACATCCCATGGCCTTTCCCAACCATTTAAATTTTTCTCTTACAAGTCTAACACTTCCGAAAAACCAATACAACGCCCACCCGGAACAATATATAAAGCTAAACGAACCGTTCACTGGGTACTTATCCGTACGAAAATCCCTATTGATTTACCTGTTTTTACAAGGAAATAAAAGGTGAAAACAATATTTCTACTTCCCATGGCCTTTCCCAACCATTTAAATTTTTCTCTTACAGGGCTAACACTTCCGAAAAACCAATACAACGCCCATCCGGACCAATATATAAAGCTAAACGAGCCGTTCACTGGGTACTTATCCGTACGAAAATCCCTATTGATTTACCTGTTTTTACAAGGAAATAAAATGTGAAAAAAATATTTCTACATCCCATGGCCTTTCCCAACCATTTAAATTTTTCTCTTACAGGGCTAACACTTCTGAAAAACCAATACAACGCCCACCCGGACCAATATATAAAGCTAAACGAGCCGTTCATTGCGTACTTATACGTACGAAAATCCCTATTGATTTACCTGTTTTTACAAGGAAATAAAATGTGAAAAAAAAAATTTCTACATCCCATGGCCTTTCCCAACCATTTAAATTTTTCTCTTACAGGGCTAACACTTCCGAAAAACCAATACAACGCCCACCCGGACCAATATATAAAGCTAAACGAACCGTTCACTGGGTACTTATATGTACGAAAATCCCTATTGATTTACCTGTTTTTACAAGGAAATAAAATGTGAAAAAAATATTTCTACATCCCATGGCCTTTCCCAAAGATTTAAATTTTTCTCTTACAGGTCTAACACTTCCGAAAAACCAATACAACACCCACCAGGAACAATATATAAAGCTAAACGAACTGTTCACTGGGTACTTATCCGTACGAAAATCCCTATTGATTTACCTGTTTTTACAAGGAAATAAAATGTGAAAAAAATATTTCTACATCCCATGGCCATTCCCAACCATTTAAATTTTTCTCTTACAGGTCTAACACTTCCGAAAAACCAATACAACGCCCACCCGGATCAATATATAAAGCTAAACGAACCGTTCACTGGGTACTTATACGTACGAAAATCCCTATTCATTTACCTGTTTTTACAAGGAAATAAAATGTGAAAAAAATATTTCTACATCCCATGGCCTTTCCCAACCATTTAAATTTTTCTCTTACAGGGCTAACACTTCCGAAAAACCAATACAACGCCCATCCGGACCAATATATAAAGCTAAACGAGCCGTTCACTGGGTACTTATCCGTACGAAAATCCCTATTGATTTACCTGTTTTTACAAGGAAATAAAATGTGAAAAAAATATTTCTACATCCCATGGCCTTTCCCAACCATTTAAATTTTTCTCTTACAGGGCTAACACTTCTGAAAAACCAATACAACGCCCACCCGGACCAATATATAAAGCTAAACGAGCCGTTCATTGCGTACTTATACGTACGAAAATCCCTATTGATTTACCTGTTTTTACAAGGAAATAAAATGTGAAAAAAATATTTCTACATCCCATGGCCTTTCCCAACCATTTAAATTTTTCTCTTACAGGTCTAACACTTCCGAAAAACCAATACAACGCCCACCCGGATCAATATACAAAGCTAAACGAACCGTTCACTGGGTATTATCCGTACGAAAATCCCTATTGATTTACCTGTTTTTACAAGGAAATAAAATGTGAAAAAAATATTTCTACATCCCATGGCCTTTCCCAACCATTTAAATTTTTCTCTTACAGGGCTAACACTTCCGAAAAACCAATACAACGCCCACCCGGACCAATATATAAAGCTAAACGAACCGTTCACTGGGTACTTATACGTACGAAAATCCCTATTGATTTACCTGTTTTTACAAGGAAATAAAATATGAAAAAAATATTTCTACATCCCATGGCCTTTCCCAACCATTTAAATTTTTCTCTTACAGGGCTAACACTTCCGAAAAACCAATACAACGCCCACCCGGTCCAATATATAAAGCTAAACGAACCGTTCACTGGGTACTTATACGTACGAAAAACCCTATTGATTTACCTGTTTTTACAAGGAAATAAAATGTGAAAAAAATATTTCTACATCCCATGGCCTTTCCCAACCGTTTAAATTTTACTCTTACAGGTCTAACACTTCCGAAAAACCAATACAACGCCCACCCGGAACAATATATAAAGCTAAACGAACCGTTCACTGGGTGCTTATATGTACGAAAATCCCTATTGATTTACCTGTTTTTACAAGGAAATAAAATGTGAAAAAAAAAATTCTACATCCCATGGCCTTTCCCAACCATTTAAATTTTTCTCTTACAGGGCTAACACTTCCGAAAAACCAATACAACGCCCACCCGGACCAATATATAAAGCTAAACGAACCGTTCACTGGGTACTTATATGTACGAAAATCCCTATTGATTTACCTGTTTTTACAAGGAAATAAAATGTGAAAAAAATATTTCTACATCCCATGGCCTTTCCCAAAGATTTAAATTTTTCTCTTACAGGTCTAACACTTCCGAAAAACCAATACAACACCCACCAGGAACAATATATAAAGCTAAACGAACTGTTCACTGGGTACTTATCCGTACGAAAATCCCTATTGATTTACCTGTTTTTACAAGGAAATAAAATGTGAAAAAAATATTTCTACATCCCATGGCCATTCCCAACCATTTAAATTTTTCTCTTACAGGTCTAACACTTCCGAAAAACCAATACAACGCCCACCCGGATCAATATATAAAGCTAAACGAACCGTTCACTGGGTACTTATACGTACGAAAATCCCTATTCATTTACCTGTTTTTACAAGGAAATAAAATGTGAAAAAAAAATTTCTACATCCCATGGCCTTTCCCAACCATTTAAATTTTTCTCTTACAGGGCTAACACTTCCGAAAAACCAATACAACGCCCATCCGGACCAATATATAAAGCTAAACGAGCCGTTCACTGGGTACTTATCCGTACGAAAATCCCTATTGATTTACCTGTTTTTACAAGGAAATAAAATGTGAAAAAAATATTTCTACATCCCATGGCCTTTCCCAACCATTTAAATTTTTCTCTTACAGGGCTAACACTTCTGAAAAACCAATACAACGCCCACCCGGACCAATATATAAAGCTAAACGAGCCGTTCATTGCGTACTTATACGTACGAAAATCCCTATTGATTTACCTGTTTTTACAAGGAAATAAAATGTGAAAAAAATATTTCTGCATCCCATGGCCTTTCCCAACCATTTAAATTTTTCTCTTACAGGGCTAACACTTCCGAAAAACCAATACAACGCCCATCCGGAACAATATATAAAGCTAAACGCACCGTTCACTGGGTACTTATCCGTACGAAAATCCCTATTGATTTACCTGTTTTTACAAGGAAATAAAATGTGAAAACAATATTTCTACATCCCATGGCCTTTCCCAACCATTTAAATTTTTCTCTTACAGGGCTAACACTTCCGAAAAACCAATACAACGTCCACCCGGACCAATATATTAAGCTAAACGAACCGTTCACTGGGTACTTATCCGTACGAAAATCCCTATAGATTTACCTGTTTTTAGAAGGAAATAAAATGTGAAAAAAATATTTCTACATCCCATGGCCTTTCCCAACCATTTAAATTTTTCTCTTACAGGTCTAACACTTCCGAAAAACCAATACAACGCCCACCCGGAACAATATATAAAGCTAAACGAACCGTTCACTGGGTACTCATACGTACGAAAATCCCTATTGATTTACCTGTTTTTACAAGGAAATAAAATGTGAAAAAAATGTTTCTACATCCCATGGCCTTTCCCAACCATTTAAATTTTTCTCTTACAGGGCTAACACTTCCGAAAAACCAATACAACGCCCACCCGGAACACTATATAAAGTTAAACGAACCGTTCACTGGGTACTTATACGCACGAAAATCCCTATTGATTTACCTGTTTTTACAAGGAAATAAAATGTGAAAAAAATATTTCTACATCCCATGGCCTTTCCCAACCATTTAAATTTTTCTCTTACAGGTCTAACACTTCCGAAAAACCAATACAACGCCCACCCGGAACAATATATAAAGCTAAACGAACCATTCACTCGGTACTCATACGTACGAAAATCCCTATTGATTTACCTGTTTTTACAAGGAAATAAAATGTGAAAAAAATGTTTCTACATCCCATGGCCTTTCCCAACCATTTAAATTTTTCTCTTACAGGGCTAACACTTCCGAAAAACCAATACAACGCCCACCCGGACCAATATATTAAGCTAAACGAACCGTTCACTGGGTTCTTATCCGTACGAAAATCCCTATAGATTTACCTGTTTTTAGAAGGAAATAAAATGTGAAAAAAATATTTCTACATCCCATGGCCTTTCCCAACCATTTAAATTTTTCTCTTACAGGTCTAACACTTCCGAAAAACCAATACAACGCCCACCCGGAACAATATATAAAGCTAAACGAACCGTTCACTGGGTACTCATACGTACGAAAATCCCTATTGATTTACCTGTTTTTACAAGGAAATAAAATGTGAAAAAAATGTTTCTACATCCCATGGCCTTTCCCAACCATTTAAATTTTTCTCTTACAGGGCTAACACTTCCGAAAAACCAATACAACGCCCACCCGGAACACTATATAAAGCTAAACGAACCGTTCACTGGGTACTTATACGCACGAAAATCCCTATTGATTTACCTGTTTTTACAAGGAAATAAAATGTGAAAAAAATATTTCTACATCCCATGGCCTTTCCCAACCATTTAAATTTTTCTCTTACAGGTCTAACACTTCCGAAAAACCAATACAACGCCCACCCGGAACAATATATAAAGCTAAATGAACCATTCACTCGGTACTCATACGTACGAAAATCCCTATTGATTTACCTGTTTTTACAAGGAAATAAAATGTGAAAAAAATGTTTCTACATCCCATGGCCTTTCCCAACCATTTAAATTTTTCTCTTACAGGGCTAACACTTCCGAAAAACCAATACAACGCCCACCCGGAACACTATATAAAGCTAAACGAACCGTTCACTGGGTACTTATACGCACGAAAATCCCTATTGATTTACCTGTTTTTACAAGGAAATAAAATGTGAAAAAAATATTTCTACATCCCATGGCCTTTCCCAACCATTTAAATTTTTCTCTTACAGGTCTAACACTTCCGAAAAACCAATACAACACGCACCCGGAACAATATATAAAGCTAAATGAACCGTTCACTGGGTACTTATCCGTACGAAAATCCCTATTGATTTACCTGTTTTTACAAGGAAATAAAATGTGAAAAAAATATTTCTACATCCCATGGCCCTTCCCAACCATTTAAATTTTTCTCTTACAGGTCTAACACGTCCGAAAAACCAATACAACGCCCATCCGGAACAATATATAAAGCTAAACGCACCGTTCACTGGGTACTTATATGTACGAAAATCCCTATTGATTTACCTGTTTTTACAAGGAAATAAAATGTGAAAAAAATATTTCTACATCCCATGGCCCTTCCCAACCATTTAAATTTTTCTCTTACAGGGCTAACACTTCCGAAAAGCCAATACAACGTCCACCCGGACCAATATATTAAGCTAAACGAACCGTTCACTGGATACTTATACGTACGAAAATCCCTATTGATTTACCTGTTTTTACAGGGAAATAAAATGTGAAAAAAATATTTCTACATCCCATGGCCTTTCCCAACCATTTAAATTTTTCTCTTACAAGTCTAACACTTCTGAAAAACCAATACAACGCCCACCCGGAACAATATATAAAGCTAAACGAACCGTTCACTGGGTACTTATCCGTACGAAAATCCCTATTGATTTACCTGTTTTTACAAGGAAATAAAAGGTGAAAACAATATTTCTACTTCCCATGGCCTTTCCCAACCATTTAAATTTTTCTCTTACAGGTCTAACACTTCCGAAAAACCAATACAACGCCCACCCGGAACAATATATAAAGCTAAACGAACCGTTCACTGGGTACTTATCCGTACGAAAATCCCTATTGATTTACCTGTTTTTACAAGGAAATAAAAGGTGAAAACAATATTTCTACTTCCCATGGCCCTTCCCAACCATTTAAATTTTTCTCTTACAGGTCTAACACTTCCGAAAAACCAATACAACGCCCATCCGGAACAATATATAAAGCTAAACGCACCGTTCACTGGGTACTTATCCGTACGAAAATCCCTATTGATTTACCTGTTTTTACAAGGATATAAAATGTGAAAAAAATATTTCTACATCCCATGGCCTTTCCCAACCATTTAAATTTTTCTCTTACAGGGCTAACACTTCCGAAAAACCAATACAACGTCCACCCGGACCAATATATTAAGCTAAACGAACCGTTCACTGGGTACTTATCCGTACGAAAATCCCTATAGATTTACCTGTTTTTAGAAGGAAATAAAATGTGAAAAAAATATTTCTACATCCCATGGCCTTTCCCAACCATTTAAATTTTTCTCTTACAGGTCTAACACTTCCGAAAAACCAATACAATGCCCACCCGGAACAATATATAAAGCTAAACGAACCGTTCACTGGGTACTCATACGTACGAAAATCCCTATTGATTTACCTGTTTTTACAAGGAAATAAAATGTGAAAAAAATGTTTCTACATCCCATGGCCTTTCCCAACCATTTAAATTTTTCTCTTACAGGGCTAACACTTCCGAAAAACCAATACAACGCCCACCCGGAACACTATATAAAGTTAAACGAACCGTTCACTGGGTACTTATACGCACGAAAATCCCTATTGATTTACCTGTTTTTACAAGGAAATAAAATGTGAAAAAAATATTTCTACATCCCATGGCCTTTCCCAACCATTTAAATTTTTCTCTTACAGGTCTAACACTTCCGAAAAACCAATACAACGCCCACCCGGAACAATATATAAAGCTAAACGAACCATTCACTCGGTACTCATACGTACGAAAATCCCTATTGATTTACCTGTTTTTACAAGGAAATAAAATGTGAAAAAAATGTTTCTACATCCCATGGCCTTTCCCAACCATTTAAATTTTTCTCTTACAGGGCTAACACTTCCGAAAAACCAATACAACGCCCACCCGGACCAATATATTAAGCTAAACGAACCGTTCACTGGGTACTTATCCGTACGAAAATCCCTATAGATTTACCTGTTTTTAGAAGGAAATAAAATGTGAAAAAAATATTTCTACATCCCATGGCCTTTCCCAACCATTTAAATTTTTCTCTTACAGGTCTAACACTTCCGAAAAACCAATACAACGCCCACCCGGAACAATATATAAAGCTAAACGAACCGTTCACTGGGTACTCATACGTACGAAAATCCCTATAGATTTACCTGTTTTTAGAAGGAAATAAAATGTGAAAAAAATATTTCTACATCCCATGGCCTTTCCCAACCATTTAAATTTTTCTCTTACAGGTCTAACACTTCCGAAAAACCAATACAACGCCCACCCGGAACAATATATAAAGCTAAACGAACCGTTCACTGGGTACTCATACGTACGAAAATCCCTATTGATTTACCTGTTTTTACAAGGAAATAAAATGTGAAAAAAATGTTTCTACATCCCATGGCCTTTCCCAACCATTTAAATTTTTCTCTTACAGGGCTAACACTTCCGAAAAACCAATACAACGCCCACCCGGAACACTATATAAAGCTAAACGAACCGTTCACTGGGTACTTATACGCACGAAAATCCCTATTGATTTACCTGTTTTTACAAGGAAATAAAATGTGAAAAAAATATTTCTACATCCCATGGCCTTTCCCAACCATTTAAATTTTTCTCTTACAGGTCTAACACTTCCGAAAAACCAATACAACGCCCACCCGGAACAATATATAAAGCTAAATGAACCATTCACTCGGTACTCATACGTACGAAAATCCCTATTGATTTACCTGTTTTTACAAGGAAATAAAATGTGAAAAAAATGTTTCTACATCCCATGGCCTTTCCCAACCATTTAAATTTTTCTCTTACAGGGCTAACACTTCCGAAAAACCAATACAACGCCCACCCGGAACACTATATAAAGCTAAACGAACCGTTCACTGGGTACTTATACGCACGAAAATCCCTATTGATTTACCTGTTTTTACAAGGAAATAAAATGTGAAAAAAATATTTCTACATCCCATGGCCTTTCCCAACCATTTAAATTTTTCTCTTACAGGTCTAACACTTCCGAAAAACCAATACAACACGCACCCGGAACAATATATAAAGCTAAATGAACCGTTCACTGGGTACTTATCCGTACGAAAATCCCTATTGATTTACCTGTTTTTACAAGGAAATAAAATGTGAAAAAAATATTTCTACATCCCATGGCCCTTCCCAACCATTTAAATTTTTCTCTTACAGGTCTAACACGTCCGAAAAACCAATACAACGCCCATCCGGAACAATATATAAAGCTAAACGCACCGTTCACTGGGTACTTATATGTACGAAAATCCCTATTGATTTACCTGTTTTTACAAGGAAATAAAATGTGAAAAAAATATTTCTACATCCCATGGCCCTTCCCAACCATTTAAATTTTTCTCTTACAGGGCTAACACTTCCGAAAAGCCAATACAACGTCCACCCGGACCAATATATTAAGCTAAACGAACCGTTCACTGGATACTTATACGTACGAAAATCCCTATTGATTTACCTGTTTTTACAGGGAAATAAAATGTGAAAAAAATATTTCTACATCCCATGGCCTTTCCCAACCATTTAAATTTTTCTCTTACAAGTCTAACACTTCTGAAAAACCAATACAACGCCCACCCGGAACAATATATAAAGCTAAACGAACCGTTCACTGGGTACTTATCCGTACGAAAATCCCTATTGATTTACCTGTTTTTACAAGGAAATAAAAGGTGAAAACAATATTTCTACTTCCCATGGCCTTTCCCAACCATTTAAATTTTTCTCTTACAGGTCTAACACTTCCGAAAAACCAATACAACGCCCACCCGGAACAATATATAAAGCTAAACGAACCGTTCACTGGGTACTTATCCGTACGAAAATCCCTATTGATTTACCTGTTTTTACAAGGAAATAAAAGGTGAAAACAATATTTCTACTTCCCATGGCCCTTCCCAACCATTTAAATTTTTCTCTTACAGGTCTAACACTTCCGAAAAACCAATACAACGCCCATCCGGAACAATATATAAAGCTAAACGCACCGTTCACTGGGTACTTATCCGTACGAAAATCCCTATAGATTTACCTGTTTTTAGAAGGAAATAAAATGTGAAAAAAATATTTCTACATCCCATGGCCTTTCCCAACCATTTAAATTTTTCTCTTACAGGTCTAACACTTCCGAAAAACCAATACAATGCCCACCCGGAACAATATATAAAGCTAAACGAACCGTTCACTGGGTACTCATACGTACGAAAATCCCTATAGATTTACCTGTTTTTAGAAGGAAATAAAATGTGAAAAAAATATTTCTACATCCCATGGCCTTTCCCAACCATTTAAATTTTTCTCTTACAGGTCTAACACTTCCGAAAAACCAATACAATGCCCACCCGGAACAATATATAAAGCTAAACGAACCGTTCACTGGGTACTCATACGTACGAAAATCCCTATTGATTTACCTGTTTTTACAAGGAAATAAAATGTGAAAAAAATGTTTCTACATCCCATGGCCTTTCCCAACCATTTAAATTTTTCTCTTACAGGGCTAACACTTCCGAAAAACCAATACAACGCCCACCCGGAACACTATATAAAGTTAAACGAACCGTTCACTGGGTACTTATACGCACGAAAATCCCTATTGATTTACCTGTTTTTACAAGGAAATAAAATGTGAAAAAAATATTTCTACATCCCATGGCCTTTCCCAACCATTTAAATTTTTCTCTTACAGGTCTAACACTTCCGAAAAACCAATACAACGCCCACCCGGAACAATATATAAAGCTAAACGAACCATTCACTCGGTACTCATACGTACGAAAATCCCTATTGATTTACCTGTTTTTACAAGGAAATAAAATGTGAAAAAAATGTTTCTACATCCCATGGCCTTTCCCAACCATTTAAATTTTTCTCTTACAGGGCTAACACTTCCGAAAAACCAATACAACGCCCACCCGGACCAATATATTAAGCTAAACGAACCGTTCACTGGGTACTTATCCGTACGAAAATCCCTATAGATTTACCTGTTTTTAGAAGGAAATAAAATGTGAAAAAAATATTTCTACATCCCATGGCCTTTCCCAACCATTTAAATTTTTCTCTTACAGGTCTAACACTTCCGAAAAACCAATACAACGCCCACCCGGAACAATATATAAAGCTAAACGAACCGTTCACTGGGTACTCATACGTACGAAAATCCCTATTGATTTACCTGTTTTTACAAGGAAATAAAATGTGAAAAAAATGTTTCTACATCCCATGGCCTTTCCCAACCATTTAAATTTTTCTCTTACAGGGCTAACACTTCCGAAAAACCAATACAACGCCCACCCGGAACACTATATAAAGCTAAACGAACCGTTCACTGGGTACTTATACGCACGAAAATCCCTATTGATTTACCTGTTTTTACAAGGAAATAAAATGTGAAAAAAATATTTCTACATCCCATGGCCTTTCCCAACCATTTAAATTTTTCTCTTACAGGTCTAACACTTCCGAAAAACCAATACAACGCCCACCCGGAACAATATATAAAGCTAAATGAACCATTCACTCGGTACTCATACGTACGAAAATCCCTATTGATTTACCTGTTTTTACAAGGAAATAAAATGTGAAAAAAATGTTTCTACATCCCATGGCCTTTCCCAACCATTTAAATTTTTCTCTTACAGGGCTAACACTTCCGAAAAACCAATACAACGCCCACCCGGAACACTATATAAAGCTAAACGAACCGTTCACTGGGTACTTATACGCACGAAAATCCCTATTGATTTACCTGTTTTTACAAGGAAATAAAATGTGAAAAAAATATTTCTACATCCCATGGCCTTTCCCAACCATTTAAATTTTTCTCTTACAGGTCTAACACTTCCGAAAAACCAATACAACACGCACCCGGAACAATATATAAAGCTAAATGAACCGTTCACTGGGTACTTATCCGTACGAAAATCCCTATTGATTTACCTGTTTTTACAAGGAAATAAAATGTGAAAAAAATATTTCTACATCCCATGGCCCTTCCCAACCATTTAAATTTTTCTCTTACAGGTCTAACACGTCCGAAAAACCAATACAACGCCCATCCGGAACAATATATAAAGCTAAACGCACCGTTCACTGGGTACTTATATGTACGAAAATCCCTATTGATTTACCTGTTTTTACAAGGAAATAAAATGTGAAAAAAATATTTCTACATCCCATGGCCCTTCCCAACCATTTAAATTTTTCTCTTACAGGGCTAACACTTCCGAAAAGCCAATACAACGTCCACCCGGACCAATATATTAAGCTAAACGAACCGTTCACTGGATACTTATACGTACGAAAATCCCTATTGATTTACCTGTTTTTACAGGGAAATAAAATGTGAAAAAAATATTTCTACATCCCATGGCCTTTCCCAACCATTTAAATTTTTCTCTTACAAGTCTAACACTTCTGAAAAACCAATACAACGCCCACCCGGAACAATATATAAAGCTAAACGAACCGTTCACTGGGTACTTATCCGTACGAAAATCCCTATTGATTTACCTGTTTTTACAAGGAAATAAAAGGTGAAAACAATATTTCTAGTTCCCATGGCCTTTCCCAACCATTTAAATTTTTCTCTTACAGGTCTAACACTTCCGAAAAACCAATACAACGCCCACCCGGAACAATATATAAAGCTAAACGAACCGTTCACTGGGTACTTATCCGTACGAAAATCCCTATTGATTTACCTGTTTTTACAAGGAAATAAAAGGTGAAAACAATATTTCTACTTCCCATGGCCCTTCCCAACCATTTAAATTTTTCTCTTACAGGTCTAACACTTCCGAAAAACCAATACAACGCCCATCCGGAACAATATATAAAGCTAAACGCACCGTTCACTGGGTACTTATCCGTACGAAAATCCCTATTGATTTACCTGTTTTTACAAGGAAATAAAATGTGAAAAAAATATTTCTACATCCCATGGCCTTTCCCAACCATTTAAATTTTTCTCTTACAGGGCTAACACTTCCGAAAAACCAATACAACGTCCACCCGGACCAATATATTAAGCTAAACGAACCGTTCACTGGGTACTTATCCGTACGAAAATCCCTATAGATTTACCTGTTTTTAGAAGGATATAAAATGTGAAAAAAATATTTCTACATCCCATGGCCTTTCCCAACCATTTAAATTTTTCTCTTACAGGTCTAACACTTCCGAAAAACCAATACAACGCCCACCCGGAACAATATATAAAGCTAAACGAACCGTTCACTGGGTACTCATACGTACGAAAATCCCTATTGATTTACCTGTTTTTACAAGGAAATAAAATGTGAAAAAAATGTTTCTACATCCCATGGCCTTTCCCAACCATTTAAATTTTTCTCTTAAAGGGCTAACACTTCCGAAAAACCAATACAACGCCCACCCGGAACACTATATAAAGCTAAACGAACCGTTCACTGGGTACTTATACGCACGAAAATCCCTATTGATTTACCTGTTTTTACAAGGAAATAAAATGTGAAAAAAATATTTCTACATCCCATGGCCTTTCCCAACCATTTAAATTTTTCTCTTACAGGTCTAACACTTCCGAAAAACCAATACAACGCCCACCCGGAACAATATATAAAGCTAAATGAACCATTCACTCGGTACTCATACGTACGAAAATCCCTATTGATTTACCTGTTTTTACAAGGAAATAAAATGTGAAAAAAATGTTTCTACATCCCATGGCCTTTCCCAACCATTTAAATTTTTCTCTTACAGGGCTAACACTTCCGAAAAACCAATACAACGCCCACCCGGACCAATATATTAAGCTAAACGAACCGTTCACTGGGTACTTATCCGTACGAAAATCCCTATAGATTTACCTGTTTTTAGAAGGAAATAAAATGTGAAAAAAATATTTCTACATCCCATGGCCTTTCCCAACCATTTAATTTTTTCTCTTACAGGGCTAACACTTCCGAAAAACCAATACAACGCCCACCCGTAACACTATATAAAGCTAAACGAACCGTTCACTGGGTACTTATACGCACGAAAATCCCTATTGATTTCCCTGTTTTTACAAGGAAATAAAATGTGAAAAAAATATTTCTACATCCCATGGCCTTTCCCAACCATTTAAATTTTTCTCTTATAGGTCTAACACTTCCGAAAAACCAATAAAACGCCCACCCGGAACAATATATAAAGCTAAACGAACCGTTCACTGGATACTTATCCGTACGAAAATCCCTATTGATTTACCTGTTTTTACAAGGAAATAAAATGTGAAAAAAATATTTCTACATCCCATGGCCCTTCCCAACCATTTAAATTTTTCTCTTACAGGTCTAACACGTCCGAAAAACCAATACAACGCCCATCCGGAACAATATATAAAGCTAAACGCACCGTTCACTGGGTACTTATATGTACGAAAATCCCTATTGATTTACCTGTTTTTACAATGAAATAAAATGTGAAAAAAATATTTCTACATCCCATGGCCTTTCCAAACCATTTAAATTTTTCTCTTACAGGTCTAACACTCTCGAAAAACCAACACAACGCCCAACCGGAACAATATATAAAGCTAAACGAACCGTTCACTGGGTACTTATCCGTACGAAAATCACTATAGATTTACCAGTGTTTAGAAGGAAATAAAATGTGAAAAAAATATTTCTACATCCCATGGCCTTTCCCAACCATTTAAATTTTTCTCTTACAAGTCTAACACTTCCGAAAAACCAATACCACGCCCATCCGGAACAATATATAAAGCTAAACGCACCGTTCACTGGGTACTTATATGTACGAAAATCCCTATTGATTTACCTGTTTTTACAAGGAAATAAAATGTGAAAAAAATATTTCTACATCCCATGGCCTTTCCCAACCATTTAAATTTTTCTCTTAAAGGGCTAACACTTCCGAAAAACCAATACAACGTCCACCCGGACCAATATATTAAGCTAAACGAACCGTTCACTGGGTACTTATACGTACGAAAATCCCAATTGATTTACCTGTTTTTACAGGGAAATAAATTGTGAAAAAAATATTTCTACATCCCATGGCCTTTCCCAACCATTTAAACTTTTCTCTTATAGGTCTAACACTTCCGAATAACCAATACAACGCCCACCCGGAACAATATATAAAGCTAAACGAACCGTTCACTGGGTACTCATACGGACGAAAATCCCTATTGATTTACCTGTTTTTACAAGGAAATAAAATGTAAAAAAAATATTTTTACATACCATGGCCTTTCTCAACCATTTAAATTTTTCTCTTACAGGTCTAACGCTTCCGAAAAACCAATACAACACGCACGCGGAACAATATATAAAGCTAAACGAACCGTTCACTGGGTACTTATCCGTACGAAAATCCCTATTGATTTACCTGTTTTTACAAGGAAATAAAATGTGAAAACAATATTTCTACATCCCATGGCCTTTCCCAACCATTTAAATTTTTCTCTTACAGGTCTAACACTTCCGAAAAACCAATACAACGCCCACCCGGAACAATATATAAAGCTAAAAGAACCGTTCACTGGGTACTTATCCGTACGAAAATCCCTATTGATTTACCTGTTTTTACAAGGAAATAAAATGTGAAAAAAATATTTCTACATCCCATGGCCCTTCCCAACCATTTAAATTTTTCTCTTACAGGTCTAACACGTCCGAAAAACCAATACAACGCCCATCCGGAACAATATATAAAGCTAAACGCACCGTTCACTGGGTACTTATCCGTACGAAAATCCCTATTGATTTACCTGTTTTTACAAGGAAATAAAATGTGAAAAAAATATTTCTACATCCCATGGCCCTTCCCAACCATTTAAATTTTTTTCTTACAGGTCTAACACGTCCGAAAAACCAATACAACACCCATCCGGAACAATATATAAAGCTAAACGCACCGTTCACTGGGTACTTATCCGTACGAAAATCCCTATAGATTTACCTGTTTTTAGAAGGAAATAAAATGTGAAAAAAATATTTCTACATCCCATGGCCTTTCCCAACCATTTAAATTTTTCTCTTACAGGTCTAACACTTCCGAAAAACCAATACAACGCCCACCCGGAACACTATATAAAGCTAAACGAACCGTTCACTGGGTACTCATACGTACGAAAATCCCTGTTGATTTACCTGTTTTTACAAGGAAATAAAATGTAAAAAAAATATTTTTACATATCATGGCCTTTCTCAACCATTTAAATTTTTCTCTTACAGGTCTAACGCTTCCGAAAAACCAATACAACACGCACGCGGAACAATATATAAAGCTAAACGAACCGTTCACTGGGTACTTATCCGTACGAAAATCCCTATTGATTTACCTGTTTTTACAAGGAAATAAAATGTGAAAAAAATATTTCTACATCCCATGGCCTTTCCCAACCATTTAAATTTTTCTCTTACAGGTCTAACACTTCCGAAAAACCAATACAACGCCCACCCGGAACAATATATAAAGCTAAACGAACCGTTCACTGGGTACTTATCCGTACGAAAATCCCTATTGATTTACCTGTTTTTACAAGGAAATAAAATGTGAAAACAATATTTCTACATCCAATGGCCTTTCCCAACCATTTAAATTTTTCTCTTACAGGTCTAACACTTCCGAAAAACCAATACAACGCCCACCCGGAACAATATATAAAGCTAAACGAACCGTTCACTGGGTACTTATCCGTACTAAAATCCCTATTGATTTACCTGTTTTTACAAGGAAATAAAATGTGAAAAAAATATTTCTACATCCCATGGCCTTTCCCAACCATTTAAATTTTTCTCTTACAAGTCTAACACTTCCGAAAAACCAATACAACGCCCATCCGGAACAATATATAAAGCTAAACGCACCGTTCACTGGGTACTTATATGTACGAAAATCCCTATTGATTTACCTGTTTTTACAAGGAAATAAAATGTGAAAAAAATATTTCTACATCCCATGGCCTTTCCCAACCATTTAAATTTTTCTCTTACAGGGCTAACACTTCCGAAAAACCAATACAACGCCCACCCGGACCAATATATTAAGCTAAACGAACCGTTCACTGGGTACTTATCCGTACGAAAATCCCTATAGATTTACCTGTTTTTAGAAGGAAATAAAATGTGAAAAAAATATTTCTACATCCCATGGCCTTTCCCAACCATTTAAATTTTTCTCTTACAGGTCTAACACTTCCGAAAAACCAATACAACGCCCACCCGGAACAATATATAAAGCTAAACGAACCGTTCACTGGGTACTCATACGTACGAAAATCCCTATTGATTTACCTGTTTTTACAAGGAAATAAAATGTGAAAAAAATGTTTCTACATCCCATGGCCTTTCCCAACCATTTAAATTTTTCTCTTACAGGGCTAACACTTCCGAAAAACCAATACAACGCCCACCCGGAACACTATATAAACCTAAACGAACCGTTCACTGGGTACTTATACGCACGAAAATCCCTATTGATTTACCTGTTTTTACAAGGAAATAAAATGTGAAAACAATATTTCTACATCCCATGGCCTTTCCCAACCATTTAAATTTTTCTCTTACAGGTCTAACACTTCCGAAAAACCAATACAACGCCCACCCGGAACAATATATAAAGCTAAACGAACCGTTCACTGGGTACTTATCCGTACGAAAATCCCTATTGATTTACCTGTTTTTACAAGGAAATAAAATGTGAAAACAATATTTCTACATCCAATGGCCTTTCCCAACCATTTAAATTTTTCTCTTACAGGTCTAACTCTTCCGAAAAACCAATACAACGCCCACCCGGAACAATATATAAAGCTAAACGAACCGTTCACTGGGTACTTATCCGTACTAAAATCCCTATTGATTTACCTGTTTTTACAAGGAAATAAAATGTGAAAAAAATATTTCTACATCCCATGGCCTTTCCCAACCATTTAAATTTTTCTCTTACAAGTCTAACACTTCCGAAAAACCAATACAACGCCCATCCGGAACAATATATAAAGCTAAACGCACCGTTCACTGGGTACTTATATGTACGAAAATCCCTATTGATTTACCTGTTTTTACAAGGAAATAAAATGTGAAAAAAATATTTCTACATCCCATGGCCTTTCCCAACCATTTAAATTTTTCTCTTACAGGGCTAACACTTCCGAAAAACCAATACAACGTCCACCCGGACCAATATATTAAGCTAAACGAACCGTTCACTGGGTACTTATCCGTACGAAAATCCCTATTGATTTACCTGTTTTTACAGGAAAATAAAATGTGAAAAAAATATTTCTACATCCCATGGCCTTTCCCAACCATTTAAATTTTTCTCTTACAGGTCTAACACTTCAGAAAAACCAATACAACGCCCACCCAGAACAAAAACGAACCGTTCACTGGGTATTTATCCGTACGAAAATCCCTATTGATTTACCTGTTTTTACAAGGAAATAAAATGTGAAAACAATATTTCTACATCCCATGGCCTTTCCCAACCATTTAAATTTTTCTCTTACAGGGCTAACACTTCCGAAAAACCAATACAACGCCCACCCGGAACACTATATAAAGCTAAACGAACCGTTCACTGGGTACTTATACGCACGAAAATCCCTATTGATTTACCTGTTTTTACAAGGAAATAAAATGTGAAAAAAATATTTCTACATCCCATGGCCTTTCCCAACCATTTAAATTTTTCTCTTACAGGTCTAACACTTCCGAAAAACCAATACAACGCCCACCCGGAACAATATATAAAGCTAAATGAACCATTCACTCGGTACTCATACGTACGAAAATCCCTATTGATTTACCTGTTTTTACAAGGAAATAAAATGTGAAAAAAATGTTTCTACATCCCATGGCCTTTCCCAACCATTTAAATTTTTCTCTTACAGGGCTAACACTTCCGAAAAACCAATACAACGCCCACCCGGACCAATATATTAAGCTAAACGAACCGTTCACTGGGTACTTATCCGTACGAAAATCCCTATAGATTTACCTGTTTTTAGAAGGAAATAAAATGTGAAAAAAATATTTCTACATCCCATGGCCTTTCCCAACCATTTAAATTTTTCTCTTACAGGTCTAACACTTCCGAAAAACCAATACAACGCCCACCCGGAACAATATATAAAGCTAAACGAACCGTTCACTGGGTACTCATACGTACGAAAATCCCTATTGATTTACCTGTTTTTACAAGGAAATAAAATGTGAAAAAAATGTTTCTACATCCCATGGCCTTTCCCAACCATTTAAATTTTTCTCTTACAGGGCTAACACTTCCGAAAAACCAATACAACGCCCACCCGGAACACTATATAAACCTAAACGAACCGTTCACTGGGTACTTATACGCACGAAAATCCCTATTGATTTACCTGTTTTTACAAGGAAATAAAATGTGAAAAAAATATTTCTACATCCCATGGCCTTTCCCAACCATTTAAATTTTTCTCTTACAGGTCTAACACTTCCGAAAAACCAATACAACGCCTACCCGGAACAATATATAAAGCTAAACGAACCGTTCACTGGGTACTCATACGTACGAAAATCCCTATTGATTTACCTGTTTTTACAAGGAAATAAAATGTTAAAAAAATATTTCTACATCCCATGGCCCTTCCCAACCATTTAAATTTTTTTCTTACAGGTCTAACACGTCCGAAAAACCAATACAACACCCATCCGGAACAATATATAAAGCTAAACGCACCGTTCACTGGGTACTTATCCGTACGAAAATCCCTATAGATTTACCTGTTTTTAGAAGGAAATAAAATGTGAAAAAAATATTTCTACATCCCATGGCCTTTCCCAACCATTTAAATTTTTCTCTTACAGGTCTAACACTTCCGAAAAACCAATACAACGCCCACCCGGAACAATATATAAAGCTAAACGAACCGTTCACTGGGTACTCATACGTACGAAAATCCCTATTGATTTACCTGTTTTTACAAGGAAATAAAATGTAAAAAAAATATTTTTACATATCATGGCCTTTCTCAACCATTTAAATTTTTCTCTTACAGGTCTAACGCTTCCGAAAAACCAATACAACACGCACGCGGAACAATATATAAAGCTAAACGAACCGTTCACTGGGTACTTATCCGTACGAAAATCCCTATTGATTTACCTGTTTTTACAAGGAAATAAAATGTGAAAACAATATTTCTACATCCCATGGCCTTTCCCAACCATTTAAATTTTTCTCTTACAGGTCTAACACTTCCGAAAAACCAATACAACGCCCACCCGGAACAATATATAAAGCTAAATGAACCGTTCACTGGGTACTTATCCGTACGAAAATCCCTATTGATTTACCTGTTTTTACAAGGAAATAAAATGTGAAAAAATATTTCTACATCCCATGGCCCTTCCCAACCATTTAAATTTTTCTCTTACAGGGCTAACACGTCCGAAAAACCAATACAACGCCCACCCGGAACACTATATAAAGCTAAACGAACCGTTCACTGGGTACTCATACGTACGAAAATCCCTATTGATTTCCATGTTTTTACAAGGAAATAAAATGTGAAAAAAATGTTTCTACATCCCATGGCCTTTCCCAACCATTTAAATTTTTCTCTTACAGGGCTAACACTTCCGAAAAACCAATACAACGCCCACCCGTAACACTATATAAAGCTAAACGAACCGTTCACTGGGTACTTATACGCACGAAAATCCCTATTGATTTCCCTGTTTTTACAAGGAAATAAAATGTGAAAAAAATATTTCTACATCCCATGGCCTTTCCCAACCATTTAAATTTTTCTCTTATAGGTCTAACACTTCCGAAAAACCAATAAAACGCCCACCCGGAACAATATATAAAGCTAAACGAACCGTTCACTGGATACTTATCCGTACGAAAATCCCTATTGATTTACCTGTTTTTACAAGGAAATAAAATGTGAAAAAAATATTTCTACATCCCATGGCCCTTCCCAACCATTTAAATTTTTCTCTTACAGGTCTAACACGTCCGAAAAACCAATACAACGCCCATCCGGAACAATATATAAAGCTAAACGCACCGTTCACTGGGTACTTATATGTACGAAAATCCCTATTGATTTACCTGTTTTTACAATGAAATAAAATGTGAAAAAAATATTTCTACATCCCATGGCCTTTCCAAACCATTTAAATTTTTCTCTTACAGGTCTAACACTCTCGAAAAACCAATACAACGCCCAACCGGAACAATATATAAAGCTAAACGAACCGTTCACTGGGTACTTATCCGTACGAAAATCACTATAGATTTACCTGTGTTTAGAAGGAAATAAAATGTGAAAAAAATATTTCTACATCCCATGGCCTTTCCCAACCATTTAAATTTTTCTCTTACAAGTCTAACACTTCCGAAAAACCAATACCACGCCCATCCGGAACAATATATAAAGCTAAACGCACCGTTCACTGGGTACTTATATGTACGAAAATCCCTATTGATTTACCTGTTTTTACAAGGAAATAAAATGTGAAAAAAATATTTCTACATCCCATGGCCTTTCCCAACCATTTAAATTTTTCTCTTACAGGGCTAACACTTCTGAAAAACCAATACAACGTCCACCCGGACCAATATATTAAGCTAAACGAACCGTTCACTGGGTACTTATACGTACGAAAATCCCAATTGATTTACCTGTTTTTACAGGGAAATAAATTGTGAAAAAAATATTTCTACATCCCATGGCCTTTCCCAACCATTTAAACTTTTCTCTTATAGGTCTAACACTTCCGAATAACCAATACAACGCCCACCCGGAACAATATATAAAGCTAAACGAACCGTTCACTGGGTACTCATACGGACGAAAATCCCTATTGATTTACCTGTTTTTACAAGGAAATAAAATGTAAAAAAAATATTTTTACATACCATGGCCTTTCTCAACCATTTACATTTTTCTCTTACAGGTCTAACGCTTCCGAAAAACCAATACAACACGCACGCGGAACAATATATAAAGCTAAACGAACCGTTCACTGGGTACTTATCCGTACGAAAATCCCTATTGATTTACCTGTTTTTACAATGAAATAAAATGTGAAAAAAATATTTCTACATCCCATGGCCTTTCCAAACCATTTAAATTTTTCTCTTACAGGTCTAACACTCTCGAAAAACCAATACAACGCCCAACCGGAACAATATATAAAGCTAAACGAACCGTTCACTGGGTACTTATCCGTACGAAAATCACTATAGATTTACCTGTGTTTAGAAGGAAATAAAATGTGAAAAAAATATTTCTACATCCCATGGCCTTTCCCAACCATTTAAATTTTTCTCTTACAAGTCTAACACTTCCGAAAAACCAATACCACGCCCATCCGGAACAATATATAAAGCTAAACGCACCGTTCACTGGGTACTTATATGTACGAAAATCCCTATTGATTTACCTGTTTTTACAAGGAAATAAAATGTGAAAAAAATATTTCTACATCCCATGGCCTTTCCCAACCATTTAAATTTTTCTCTTACAGGGCTAACACTTCTGAAAAACCAATACAACGTCCACCCGGACCAATATATTAAGCTAAACGAACCGTTCACTGGGTACTTATACGTACGAAAATCCCAATTGATTTACCTGTTTTTACAGGGAAATAAATTGTGAAAAAAATATTTCTACATCCCATGGCCTTTCCCAACCATTTAAACTTTTCTCTTATAGGTCTAACACTTCCGAATAACCAATACAACGCCCACCCGGAACAATATATAAAGCTAAACGAACCGTTCACTGGGTACTCATACGGACGAAAATCCCTATTGATTTACCTGTTTTTACAAGGAAATAAAATGTAAAAAAAATATTTTTACATACCATGGCCTTTCTCAACCATTTAAATTTTTCTCTTACAGGTCTAACGCTTCCGAAAAACCAATACAACACGCACGCGGAACAATATATAAAGCTAAACGAACCGTTCACTGGGTACTTATCCGTACGAAAATCCCTATTGATTTACCTGTTTTTACAAGGAAATAAAATGTGAAAACAATATTTCTACATCCCATGGCCTTTCCCAACCATTTAAATTTTTCTCTTACAGGTCTAACACTTCCGAAAAACCAATACAACGCCCACCCGGAACAATATATAAAGCTAAAAGAACCGTTCACTGGGTACTTATCCGTACGAAAATCCCTATTGATTTACCTGTTTTTACAAGGAAATAAAATGTGAAAAAAATATTTCTACATCCCATGGCCCTTCCCAACCATTTAAATTTTTCTCTTACAGGTCTAACACGTCCGAAAAACCAATACAACGCCCATCCGGAACAATATATAAAGCTAAACGCACCGTTCACTGGGTACTTATCCGTACGAAAATCCCTATTGATTTACCTGTTTTTACAAGGAAATAATATGTGAAAACAATATTTCTACATCCCATGGCCTTTCCCAACCATTTAAATTTTTCTCTTACAGGTCTAACACTTCCGAAAAACCAATACAACGCCCACCGAGAACAATATATAAAGCTAAACGAACCGTTCACTGGGTATTTATCCGTACGAAAATCCCTATTGATTTACCTGTTTTTACAAGGAAATAAAATGTGAAAAAAATGTTTCTACATCCCATGGCCTTTCCCAACCATTTAAATTTTTCTCTTACAGGGATAACACTTCCGAAAAACCAATACAACGCCCACCCGGAACACTATATAAAGCTAAACGAACCGTTCACTGGGTACTTATCCGTACGAAAATCCCTATTGATTTACCTGTTTTTACAGGGAAATAAAATGTGAAAAAAATATTTCTACATCCCATGGCCTTTCCCAACCATTTAAATTTTTCTCTTACAAGTCTAACACTTCCGAAAAACCTATACAACGCCCACCCGGAACAATATATAAAGCTAAACGAACCGTTCACTGGGTACTTATCCGTACGAAAATCCCTATTGATTTACCTGTTTTTACAAGGAAATAAAATGTGAAAACAATATTTCTACATCCCATGGCCTTTCCCAACCATTTAAATTTTTCTCTTACAGGTCTAACACTTCCGAAAAACCAATACAACGCCCACCCGGAACAATATATAAAGCTAAACGAACCGTTCACTGGGTACTTATCCGTACGAAAATCCCTATTGATTTACCTGTTTTTACAAGGAAATAAAAGGTGAAAACAATATTTCTACATCCAATGGCCTTTCCCAACCATTTAAATTTTTCTCTTACAGGTCTAACACTTCCGAAAAACCAATACAACGCCCACCCGGAACAATATATAAAGCTAAACGTACCGTTCACTGGGTACTTATCCGTACTAAAATCCCTATTGATTTACCTGTTTTTACAAGGAAATAAAATGTGAAAAAAATATTTCTACATCCCATGGCCTTTCCCAACCATTTAAATTTTTCTCTTACAAGTCTAACACTTCCGAAAAACCAATACAACGCCCATCCGGAACAATATATAAAGCTAAACGCACCGTTCACTGGGTACTTATATGTACGAAAATCCCTATTGATTTACCTGTTTTTACAAGGAAATAAAATGTGAAAAAAATATTTCTACATCCCATGGCCTTTCCCAACCATTTAAATTTTTCTCTTACAGGGCTAACACTTCCGAAAAACCAATACAACGTCCACCCGGACCAATATATTAAGCTAAACGAACCGTTCACTGGGTACTTATCCGTACGAAAATCCCTATTGATTTACCTGTTTTTACAAGGAAATAAAATGTGAAAACAATATTTCTACATCCCATGGCCTTTCCCAACCATTTAAATTTTTCTCTTACAGGGCTAACACTTCCGAAAAACCAATACAACGCCCACCCGGAACACTATATAAAGCTAAACGAACCGTTCACTGGGTACTTATACGCACGAAAATCCCTATTGATTTACCTGTTTTTACAAGGAAATAAAATGTGAAAAAAATATTTCTACATCCCATGGCCTTTCCCAACCATTTAAATTTTTCTCTTACAGGTCTAACACTTCCGAAAAACCAATACAACGCCCACCCGGAACAATATATAAAGCTAAATGAACCATTCACTCGGTACTCATACGTACGAAAATCCCTATTGATTTACCTGTTTTTACAAGGAAATAAAATGTGAAAAAAATGTTTCTACATCCCATGGCCTTTCCCAACCATTTAAATTTTTCTCTTACAGGGCTAACACTTCCGAAAAACCAATACAACGCCCACCCGGACCAATATATTAAGCTAAACGAACCGTTCACTGGGTACTTATCCGTACGAAAATCCCTATAGATTTACCTGTTTTTAGAAGGAAATAAAATGTGAAAAAAATATTTCTACATCCCATGGCCTTTCCCAACCATTTAAATTTTTCTCTTACAGGTCTAACACTTCCGAAAAACCAATACAACGCCCACCCGGAACAATATATAAAGCTAAACGAACCGTTCACTGGGTACTCATACGTACGAAAATCCCTATTGATTTACCTGTTTTTACAAGGAAATAAAATGTGAAAAAAATGTTTCTACATCCCATGGCCTTTCCCAACCATTTAAATTTTTCTCTTACAGGGCTAACACTTCCGAAAAACCAATACAACGCCCACCCGGAACACTATATAAAGCTAAACGAACCGTTCACTGGGTACTTATACGCACGAAAATCCCTATTGATTTACCTGTTTTTACAAGGAAATAAAATGTGAAAAAAATATTTCTACATCCCATGGCCTTTCCCAACCATTTAAATTTTTCTCTTACAGGTCTAACACTTCCGAAAAACCAATACAACGCCCACCCGGAACAATATATAAAGCTAAATGAACCATTCACTCGGTACTTATATGTACGAAAATCCCTATAGATTTACCTGTTTTTACAAGGAAATAAAATGTGAAAAAAATATTTCTACATCCCATGGCCTTTCCCAACCATTTAAATTTTTCTCTTACAGGGCTAACACTTCCGAAAAACCAATACAACGTCCACCCGGAACAATATATTAATATATTTCCCAACCATTTAAATTTTTCTCTTACAAGTCTAACACTTCCGAAAAACCAATACCACGCCCATCCGGAACAATATATAAAGCTAAACGCACCGTTCACTGGGTACTTATATGTACGAAAATCCCTATTGATTTACCTGTTTTTACAAGGAAATAAAATGTGAAAAAATATTTCTACATCCCATGGCCTTTCCAAACCATTTAAATTTTTCTCTTACAGGTCTAACACTCTCGAAAAACCAACACAACGCCCAACCGGAACAATATATAAAGCTAAACGAACCGTTCACTGGGTACTTATCCGTACGAAAATCACTATAGATTTACCTGTGTTTAGAAGGAAATAAAATGTGAAAAAAATATTTTTACATCCCATGGCCTTTCCCAACCATTTAAATTTTTCTCTTACAGGTCTAACACTTCCGAAAAACCAATACAACGCCTACCCGGAACAATATATAAAGCTAAACGAACCGTTCACTGGGTACTCATACGTACGAAAATCCCTATTGATTTACCTGTTTTTACAATGAAATAAAATGTGAAAAAAATATTTCAACATCCCATGGCCTTTCCAAACCATTTAAATTTTTCTCTTACAGGTCTAACACTCTCGAAAAACCAACACAACGCCCAACCGGAACAATATATAAAGCTAAACGAACCGTTCACTGGGTACTTATCCGTACGAAAATCACTATAGATTTACCTGTGTTTAGAAGGAAATAAAATGTGAAAAAAATATTTCTACATCCCATGGCCTTTCCCAACCATTTAAATTTTTCTCTTACAAGTCTAACACTTCCGAAAAACCAATACCACGCCCATCCGGAACAATATATAAAGCTAAACGCACCGTTCACTGGGTACTTATATGTACGAAAATCCCTATTGATTTACCTGTTTTTACAAGGAAATAAAATGTGAAAAAAATATTTCTACATCCCATGGCCTTTCCAAACCATTTAAATTTTTCTCTTACAGGTCTAACACTCTCGAAAAACCAACACAACGCCCAACCGGAACAATATATAAAGCTAAACGAACCGTTCACTGGGTACTTATCCGTACGAAAATCACTATAGATTTACCTGTGTTTAGAAGGAAATAAAATGTGAAAAAAATATTTCTACATCCCATGGCCTTTCCCAACCATTTAAATTTTTCTCTTACAAGTCTAACACTTCCGAAAAACCAATACCACGCCCATCCGGAACAATATATAAAGCTAAACGCACCGTTCACTGGGTACTTATATGTACGAAAATCCCTATTGATTTACCTGTTTTTACAAGGAAATAAAATGTGAAAAAAATATTTCTACATCCCATGGCCTTTCCCAACCATTTAAATTTTTCTCTTACAGGGCTAACACTTCCGAAAAACCAATACAACGTCCACCCGGACCAATATATTAAGCTAAACGAACCGTTCACTGGGTACTTATACGTACGAAAATCCCAATTGATTTACCTGTTTTTACAGGGAAATAAATTGTGAAAAAAATATTTTTACATACCATGGCCTTTCTCAACCATTTAAATTTTTCTCTTACAGGTCTAACGCTTCCGAAAAACCAATACAACACGCACGCGGAACAATATATAAAGCTAAACGAACCGTTCACTGGGTACTTATCCGTACGAAAATCCCTATTGATTTACCTGTTTTTACAAGGAAATAAAATGTGAAAACAATATTTCTACATCCCATGGCCTTTCCCAACCATTTAAATTTTTCTCTTACAGGTCTAACACTTCCGAAAAACCAATACAACGCCCACCCGGAACAATATATAAAGCTAAATGAACCGTTCACTGGGTACTTATCCGTACGAAAATCCCTTTTGATTTACCTGTTTTTACAAGGAAATAAAATGTGAAAAAAATATTTCTACATCCCATGGCCCTTCCCAACCATTTAAATTTTTCTCTTACAGGTCTAACACGTCCGAAAAACCAATACAACGCCCATCCGGAACAATATATAAAGCTAAACGCACCGTTCACTGGGTACTTATCCGTACGAAAATCCCTATTGATTTACCTGTTTTTACAGGGAAATAAAATGTGAAAAAAATATTTCTACATCCCATGGCCTTTCCCAACCATTTAAATTTTTCTCTTACAAGTCTAACACTTCCGAAAAACCTATACAACGCCCACCCGGAACAATATATAAAGCTAAACGAACCGTTCACTGGGTACTTATCCGTACGAAAATCCCTATTGATTTACCTGTTTTTACACGGAAATAAAATGTGAAAAAAATATTTCTACATCCCATGGCCTTTCCCAACCATTTAAATTTTTCTCTTACAAGTCTAACACTTCCGAAAAACCAATACAACGCCCATCCGGAACAATATATAAAGCTAAACGCACCGTTCACTGGGTACTTATATGTACGAAAATCCCTATTGATTTACCTGTTTTTACAAGGAAATAAAATGTGAAAAAAATATTTCTACATCCCATGGCCTTTCCCAACCATTTAAATTTTTCTCTTAAAGGGCTAACACTTCCGAAAAACCAATACAACGTCCACCCGGACCAATATATTAAGCTAAACGAACCGTTCACTGGGTACTTATCCGTACGAAAATCCCTATTGATTTACCTGTTTTTACAAGGAAATAAAATGTGAAAACAATATTTCTACATCCCATGGCCTTTCCCAACCATTTAAATTTTTCTCTTACAGGGCTAACACTTCCGAAAAACCAATACAACGCCCACCCGGAACACTATATAAAGCTAAACGAACCGTTCACTGGGTACTTATACGCACGAAAATCCCTATTGATTTACCTGTTTTTACAAGGAAATAAAATGTGAAAAAAATATTTCTACATCCCATGGCCTTTCCCAACCATTTAAATTTTTCTCTTACAGGTCTAACACTTCCGAAAAACCAATACAACGCCCACCCGGAACAATATATAAAGCTAAATGAACCATTCACTCGGTACTCATACGTACGAAAATCCCTATTGATTTACCTGTTTTTACAAGGAAATAAAAAGTGAAAAAAATGTTTCTACATCCCATGGCCTTTCCCAACCATTTAAATTTTTCTCTTACAGGGCTAACACTTCCAAAAAACCAATACAACGCCCACCCGGACCAATATATTAAGCTAAACGAACCGTTCACTGGGTACTTATCCGTACGAAAATCCCAATAGATTTACCTGTTTTTAGAAGGAAATAAAATGTGAAAAAAATATTTCTACATCCCATGGCCTTTCCCAACCATTTAAATTTTTCTCTTACAGGTCTAACACTTCCGAAAAACCAATACAACGCCCACCCGGAACAATATATAAAGCTAAACGAACCGTTCACTGGGTACTCATACGTACGAAAATCCCTATTGATTTACCTGTTTTTACAAGGAAATAAAATGTGAAAAAAATGTTTCTACATCCCATGGCCTTTCCCAACCATTTAAATTTTTCTCTTACAGGGCTAACACTTCCGAAAAACCAATACAACGCCCACCCGGAACACTATATAAAGCTAAACGAACCGTTCACTGGGTACTTATACGCACGAAAATCCCTATTGATTTACCTGTTTTTACAAGGAAATAAAATGTGAAAAAAATATTTCTACATCCCATGGCCTTTCCCAACCATTTAAATTTTTCTCTTACAGGTCTAACACTTCCGAAAAACCAATACAACGCCCACCCGGAACAATATATAAAGCTAAATGAACCATTCACTCGGTACTCATACGTACGAAAATCCCTATTGATTTACCTGTTTTTACAAGGAAATAAAATGTGAAAAAAATATTTCTACATCCCATGGCCTTTCCCAACCATTTAAATTTTTCTCTTACAGGGCTAACACTTCCGAAAAGCCAATACAACGTCCACCCGGACCAATATATTAAGCTAAACGAACCGTTCACTGGATACTTATACGTACGAAAATCCCTATTGATTTACCTGTTTTTACAGGGAAATAAAATGTGAAAAAAATATTTCTACATCCCATGGCCTTTCCCAACCATTTAAATTTTTCTCTTACAAGTCTAACACTTCTGAAAAACCAATACAACGCCCACCCGGAACAATATATAAAGCTAAACGAACCGTTCACTGGGTACTTATCCGTACGAAAATCCCTATTGATTTACCTGTTTTTACAAGGAAATAAAAGGTGAAAACAATATTTCTACTTCCCATGGCCTTTCCCAACCATTTAAATTTTTCTCTTACAGGTCTAACACTTCCGAAAAAGCAATACAACGCCCACCCGGAACAATATATAAAGCTAAACGAACCGTTCACTGGGTACTTATCCGTACGAAAATCCCTATAGATTTACCTGTTTTTACAAGGAAATAAAATGTGAAAATAATATTTCTACATCCCATGGCCTTTCCCAACTATTTAAATTTTTCTCTTACAGGTCTAACACTTCCGAAAAACCAATACAACGCCCACCCGGAACAATATATAAAGCTAAACGAACCGTTCACTGGGTACTCATATGTACGAAAATCCCTATTGATTTACCTGTTTTTACAAGGAAATAAAAGGTGAAAACAATATTTCTACATCCCGTGGCCTTTCCCAACCATTTAAATTTTTCTCTTACAGGTCTAACACTTCCGAAAAACCAATACAACTCCCACCCGGAACAATATATAAAGCTAAACGAACCGTTCACTGGGTACTCATACGTACGAAAATCCCTATTGATTTACCTGTTTTTACAAGGAAATAAAATGTGAAAAAAATGTTTCTACATCCCATGGCCTTTCCCAACCATTTAAATTTTTCTCTTACAGGGCTAACACTTCCGAAAAACCAATACAACGCCCACCCGGAACACTATATAAACCTAAACGAACCGTTCACTGGGTACTTATACGCACGAAAATCCCTATTGATTTACCTGTTTTTACAAGGAAATAAAATGTGAAAAAAATATTTCTACATCCCATGGCCTTTCCCAACCATTTAAATTTTTCTCTTACAGGTCTAACACTTCCGAAAAACCAATACAACGCCTACCCGGAACAATATATAAAGCTAAACGAACCGTTCACTGGGTACTCATACGTACGAAAATCCCTATTGATTTACCTGTTTTTACAAGGAAATAAAATGTGAAAATAATATTTCTACATCCCATGGCCCTTCCCAACCATTTAAATTTTTTTCTTACAGGTCTAACACGTCCGAAAAACCAATACAACACCCATCCGGAACAATATATAAAGCTAAACGCACCGTTCACTGGGTACTTATCCGTACGAAAATCCCTATAGATTTACCTGTTTTTAGAAGGAAATAAAATGTGAAAAAAATATTTCTACATCCCATGGCCTTTCCCAACCATTTAAATTTTTCTCTTACAGGTCTAACACTTCCGAAAAACCAATACAACGCCCACCCGGAACAATATATAAAGCTAAACGAACCGTTCACTGGGTAGTTATCCGTACGAAAATCCCTATTGATTTACCTGTTTTTACAAGGAAATAAAATGTGAAAACAATATTTCTACATCCCATGGCCTTTCCCAACCATTTAAATTTTTCTCTTACAGGTCTAACACTTCCGAAAAACCAATACAACGCCCACCCGGAACAATATATAAAGCTAAATGAACCGTTCACTGGGTACTTATCCGTACGAAAATCCCTATTGATTTACCTGTTTTTACAAGGAAATAAAATGTGAAAAAATATTTCTACATCTCATGGCCCTTCCCAACCATTTAAATTTTTCTCTTACAGGGCTAACACGTCCGAAAAACCAATACAACGCCCACCCGGAACACAATATAAAGCTAAACGAACCGTTCACTGGGTACTCATACGTACGAAAATCCCTATTGATTTCCATGTTTTTACAAGGAAATAAAATGTGAAAAAAATGTTTCTACATCCCATGGCCTTTCCCAACCATTTAAATTTTTCTCTTACAGGGCTAACACTTCCGAAAAACCAATACAACGCCCACCCGTAACACTATATAAAGCTAAACGAACCGTTCACTGGGTACTTATACGCACGAAAATCCCTATTGATTTCCCTGTTTTTACAAGGAAATAAAATGTGAAAAAAATATTTCTACATCCCATGGCCCTTCCCAACCATTTAAATTTTTCTCTTACAGGTCTAACACGTCCGAAAAACCAATACAACGCCCATCCGGAACAATATATAAAGCTAAACGCACCGTTCACTGGGTACTTATATGTACGAAAATCCCTATTGATTTACCTGTTTTTACAATGAAATAAAATGTGAAAAAAATATTTCTACATCCCATGGCCTTTCCAAACCATTTAAATTTTTCTCTTACAGGTCTAACACTCTCGAAAAACCAACACAACGCCCAACCGGAACAATATATAAAGCTAAACGAACCGTTCACTGGGTACTTATCCGTACGAAAATCACTATAGATTTACCTGTGTTTAGAAGGAAATAAAATGTGAAAAAAATATTTCTACATCCCATGGCCTTTCCCAACCATTTAAATTTTTCTCTTACAAGTCTAACACTTCCGAAAAACCAATACCACGCCCATCCGGAACAATATATAAAGCTAAACGCACCGTTCACTGGGTACTTATATGTACGAAAATCCCTATTGATTTACCTGTTTTTACAAGGAAATAAAATGTGAAAAAAATATTTCTACATCCCATGGCCTTTCCCAACCATTTAAACTTTTCTCTTATAGGTCTAACACTTCCGAATAACCAATACAACGCCCACCCGGAACAATATATAAAGCTAAACGAACCGTTCACTGGGTACTCATACGGACGAAAATCCCTATTGATTTACCTGTTTTTACAAGGAAATAAAATGTAAAAAAAATATTTTTACATACCATGGCCTTTCTCAACCATTTAAATTTTTCTCTTACAGGTCTAACGCTTCCGAAAAACCAATACAACACGCACGCGGAACAATATATAAAGCTAAACGAACCGTTCACTGGGTACTTATCCGTACGAAAATCCCTATTGATTTACCTGTTTTTACAAGGAAATAAAATGTGAAAACAATATTTCTACATCCCATGGCCTTTCCCAACCATTTAAATTTTTCTCTTACAGGTCTAACACTTCCGAAAAACCAATACAACGCCCACCCGGAACAATATATAAAGCTAAATGAACCGTTCACAGGGTACTTATCCGTACGAAAATCCCTATTGATTTACCTGTTTTTACAAGGAAATAATATGTGAAAACAATATTTCTACATCCCATGGCCTTTCCCAACCATTTAAATTTTTCTCTTACAGGTCTAACACTTCCGAAAAACCAATACAACTCCCACCCAGAACAATATATAAAGCTAAACGAACCGTTCACTGGGTATTTATCCGTACGAAAATCCCTATTGATTTACCTGTTTTTACAAGGAAATAAAATGTGAAAAAAATGTTTCTACATCCCATGGCCTTTCCCAACCGTTTAAATTTTTCTCTTACAGGGATAACACTTCCGAAAAACCAATACAACGCCCACCCGGAACACTATATAAAGCTAAACGAACCGTTCACTGGGTACTTATCCGTACGAAAATCCCTATTGATTTACCTGTTTTTACAGGGAAATAAAATGTGAAAAAAATATTTCTACATCCCATGGCCTTTCCCAACCATTTAAATTTTTCTCTTACAAGTCTAACACTCTCGAAAAACCAACACAACGCCCAACCGGAACAATATATAAAGCTAAACGAACCGTTCACTGGGTACTTATCCGTACGAAAATCACTATAGATTTACCTGTGTTTAGAAGGAAATAAAATGTGAAAAAAATATTTCTACATCCCATGGCCTTTCCCAACCATTTAAATTTTTCTCTTACAAGTCTAACACTTCCGAAAAACCAATACCACACCCATCCGGAACAATATATAAAGCTAAATGCACCGTTCACTGGGTACTTATATGTACGAAAATCCCTATTGATTTACCTGTTTTTACAAGGAAATAAAATGTGAAAAAAATATTTCTACATCCCATGGCCTTTCCCAACCATTTAAATTTTTCTCTTACAGGGCTAACACTTCCGAAAAACCAATACAACGTCCACCCGGACCAATATATTAAGCTAAACGAACCGTTCACTGGGTACTTATACGTACGAAAATCCCAATTGATTTACCTGTTTTTACAGGGAAATAAATTGTGAAAAAAATATTTCTACATCCCATGGCCTTTCCCAACCATTTAAACTTTTCTCTTATAGGTCTAACACTTCCGAATAACCAATACAACGCCCACCCGGAACAATATATAAAGCTAAACGAACCGTTCACTGGGTACTCATACGGACGAAAATCCCTATTGATTTACCTGTTTTTACAAGGAAATAAAATGTAAAAAAAATATTTTTACATACCATAGCCTTTCTCAACCATTTAAATTTTTCTCTTACAGGTCTAACGCTTCCGAAAAACCAATACAACACGCACGCGGAACAATATATAAAGCTAAACGAACCGTTCACTGGGTACTTATCCGTACGAAAATCCCTATTGATTTACCTGTTTTTACAAGGAAATAAAATGTGAAAACAATATTTCTACATCCCATGGCCTTTCCCAACCATTTAAATTTTTCTCTTACAGGTCTAACACTTCCGAAAAACCAATACAACGCCCACCCGGAACAATATATAAAGCTAAATGAACCGTTCACTGGGTACTTATCCGTACGAAAATCCCTATTGATTTACCTGTTTTTACAAGGAAATAAAATGTGAAAAAAATATTTCTACATCCCATGGCCCTTCCCAACCATTTAAATTTTTCTCTTACAGGTCTAACACGTCCGAAAAACCAATACAACGCCCATCCGGAACAATATATAAAGCTAAACGCACCGTTCACTGGGTACTTATCCGTACGAAAATCCCTATTGATTTACCTGTTTTTACAAGGAAATAATATGTGAAAACAATATTTCTACATCCCATGGCCTTTCCCAACCATTTAAATTTTTCTCTTACAGGTCTAACACTTCCGAAAAACCAATACAACGCCCACCCAGAACAATATATAAAGCTAAACGAACCGTTCACTGGGTATTTATCCGTACGAAAATCCCTATTGATTTACCTGTTTTTACAAGGAAATAAAATGTGAAAAAAATGTTTCTACATCCCATGGCCTTTCCCAACCGTTTAAATTTTTCTCTTACAGGGATAACACTTCCGAAAAACCAATACAACGCCCACCCGGAACACTATATAAAGCTAAACGAACCGTTCACTGGGTACTTATCCGTACGAAAATCCCTATTGATTTACCTGTTTTTACAGGGAAATAAAATGTGAAAAAAATATTTCTACATCCCATGGCCTTTCCCAACCATTTAAATTTTTCTCTTACAAGTCTAACACTCTCGAAAAACCAACACAACGCCCAACCGGAACAATATATAAAGCTAAACGAACCGTTCACTGGGTACTTATCCGTACGAAAATCACTATAGATTTACCTGTGTTTAGAAGGAAATAAAATGTGAAAAAAATATTTCTACATCCCATGGCCTTTCCCAACCATTTAAATTTTTCTCTTACAAGTCTAACACTTCCGAAAAACCAATACCACACCCATCCGGAACAATATATAAAGCTAAACGCACCGTTCACTGGGTACTTATATGTACGAAAATCCCTATTGATTTACCTGTTTTTACAAGGAAATAAAATGTGAAAAAAATATTTCTACATCCCATGGCCTTTCCCAACCATTTAAATTTTTCTCTTACAGGGCTAACACTTCCGAAAAACCAATACAACGTCCACCCGGACCAATATATTAAGCTAAACGAACCTTTCACTGGGTACTTATACGTACGAAAATCCCAATTGATTTACCTGTTTTTACAGGGAAATAAATTGTGAAAAAAATATTTCTACATCCCATGGCCTTTCCCAACCATTTAAACTTTTCTCTTATAGGTCTAACACTTCCGAATAACCAATACAACGCCCACCCGGAACAATATATAAAGCTAAACGAACCGTTCACTGGGTACTCATACGGACGAAAATCCCTATTGATTTACCTGTTTTTACAAGGAAATAAAATGTAAAAAAAATATTTTTACATACCATGGCCTTTCTCAACCATTTAAATTTTTCTCTTACAGGTCTAACGCTTCCGAAAAACCAATACAACACGCACGCGGAACAATATATAAAGCTAAACGAACCGTTCACTGGGTACTTATCCGTACGAAAATCCCTATTGATTTACCTGTTTTTACAAGGAAATAAAATGTGAAAACAATATTTCTACATCCCATGGCCTTTCCCAACCATTTAAATTTTTCTCTTACAGGTCTAACACTTCCGAAAAACCAATACAACGCCCACCCGGAACAATATATAAAGCTAAATGAACCGTTCACTGGGTACTTATCCGTACGAAAATCCCTATTGATTTACCTGTTTTTACAAGGAAATAAAATGTGAAAAAAATATTTCTACATCCCATGGCCCTTCCCAACCATTTAAATTTTTCTCTTACAGGTCTAACACGTCCGAAAAACCAATACAACGCCCATCCGGAACAATATATAAAGCTAAACGCACCGTTCACTGGGTACTTATCCGTACGAAAATCCCTATTGATTTACCTGTTTTTACAAGGAAATAATATGTGAAAACAATATTTCTACATCCCATGGCCTTTCCCAACCATTTAAATTTTTCTCTTACAGGTCTAACACTTCCGAAAAACCAATACAACGCCCACCCGGAACAATATATAAAGCTAAACAAACCGTTCACTGGGTATTTATCCGTACGAAAATCCCTATTGATTTACCTGTTTTTACAAGGAAATAAAATGTGAAAAAAATGTTTCTACATCCCATGGCCTTTCCCAACCGTTTAAATTTTTCTCTTACAGGGATAACACTTCCGAAAAACCAATACAACGCCCACCCGGAACACTATATAAAGCTAAACGAACCGTTCACTGGGTACTTATCCGTACGAAAATCCCTATTGATTTACCTGTTTTTACAGGGAAATAAAATGTGAAAAAAATATTTCTACATCCCATGGCCTTTCCCAACCATTTAAATTTTTCTCTTACAAGTCTAACACTTCCGAAAAACCTATACAACGCCCACCCGGAACAATATATAAAGCTAAACGAACCGTTCACTGGGTACTTATCCGTACGAAAATCCCTATTGATTTACCTGTTTTTACAAGGAAATAAAATGTGAAAACAATATTTCTACATCCCATGGCCTTTCCCAACCATTTAAATTTTTCTCTTACAGGTCTAACACTTCCGAAAAACCAATACAACGCCCACCCGGAACAATATATAAAGCTAAACGAACCGTTCACTGGGTACTTATCCGTACGAAAATCCCTATTGATTTACCTGTTTTTACAAGGAAATAAAAGGTGAAAACAATATTTCTACATCCAATGGCCTTTCCCAACCATTTAAATTTTTCTCTTACAGGTCTAAAACTTCCGAAAAACCAATACAACGCCCACCCGGAACAATATATAAAGCTAAACGAACCGTTCACTGGGTACTTATCCGTACTAAAATCCCTATTGATTTACCTGTTTTTACAAGGAAATAAAATGTGAAAAAAATATTTCTACATCCCATGGCCTTTCCCAACCATTTAAATTTTTCTCTTACAAGTCTAACACTTCCGAAAAACCAATACAACGCCCATCCGGAACAATATATAAAGCTAAACGCACCGTTCACTGGGTACTTATATGTACGAAAATCCCTATTGATTTACCTGTTTTTACAAGGAAATAAAATGTGAAAAAAATATTTCTACATCCCATGGCCTTTCCCAACCATTTAAATTTTTCTCTTACAGGGCTAACACTTCCGAAAAACCAATACAACGTCCACCCGGACCAATATATTAAGCTAAACGAACCGTTCACTGGGTACTTATCCGTACGAAAATCCCTATTAATTTACCTGTTTTTACAGGAAAATAAAATGTGAAAAAAATATTTCTACATCCCATGGCCTTTCCCAACCATTTAAATTTTTCTCTTACAGGTCTAACACTTCCGAAAAACCAATACAACGCCCACCCAGAACAAAAACGAACCGTTCACTGGGTATTTATCCGTACGAAAATCCCTATTGATTTACCTGTTTTTACAAGGAAATAAAATGTGAAAACAATATTTCTACATCCCATGGCCTTTCCCAACCATTTAAATTTTTCTCTTACAAGTCTAACACTTCTGAAAAACCAATACAACGCCCACCCGGAACAATATATAAAGCTAAACGAACCGTTCACTGGGTACTTATCCGTACGAAAATCCCTATTGATTTACCTGTTTTTACAAGGAAATAAAATGTGAAAAAAACATTTCTACATCCCATGGCCTTTCCTAACCATTTAAATTTTTCTCTTACAAGTCTAACACTTCCGAAAAACCAATACAACGCCCACCCGGAACAATATATAAAGCTAAACGAACCGTTCACTCGGTACTCATACGTACGAAAATCCCTATTGATTTACCTGTTTTTACAAGGAAATAAAATGTGAAAAAAATATTTCTACATCCCATGGCCCTTCCCAACCATTTAAATTTTTCTCTTACAGGTCTAACACGTCCGAAAAACCAATACAACGCCCATCCGGAACAATATATAAAGCTAAACGCACCGTTCACTGGGTAGTTATCCGTACGAAAATCCCTATTGATTTACCTGTTTTTACAAGGAAATAATATGTGAAAACAATATTTCTACATCCCATGGCCTTTCCCAACCATTTAAATTTTTCTCTTACAGGTCTAACACTTCCGAAAAACCAATACAACGCCCACCCAGAACAATATATAAAGCTAAACGAACCGTTCACTGGGTATTTATCCGTACGAAAATCCCTATTGATTTACCTGTTTTTACAAGGAAATAAAATGTGAAAACAATATTTCTACATCCCATGGCCTTTCCCAACCATTTAAATTTTTCTCTTACAAGTCTAACACTTCCGAAAAACCAATACAACGTCCACCAGGAACAATATATAAAGCTAAACGAACCGTTCACTGGGTACTTATCCGTACGAAAATCCCTATTGATTTACCTGTTTTTACAAGGAAATAAAATGTGAAAAAAACATTTCTACATCCCATGGCCTTTCCCAACCATTTAAATTTTTCTCTTACAAGTCTAACACTTCCGAAAAACCAATACAACGCCCAACCGGAACAATATATAAAGCTAAACGAACCGTTCACTGGGTACTTATCCGTACGAAAATCCCTATTGATTTACCTGTTTTTACAAGGAAATAAAATGTGAAAAAAACATTTCTACATCCCATGGCCTTTCCCAACCATTTAAATTTTTCTCTTACATGTCTAACACTTCCGAAAAACCAATACAACGCCCACCCGGAACAATATATAAAGCTAAACGAACCGTTCACTCGGTACTCATACGTACGAAAATCCCTATTGATTTACCTGTTTTTACAAGGAAATAAAAGGTGAAAACAATATTTCTACATCCAATGGCCTTTCCCAACCATTTAAATTTTTCTCTTACAGGTCTAACACTTCCGAAAAACCAATACAACGCCCACCCGGAACAATATATAAAGCTAAACGAACCGTTCACTGGGTACTTATCCGTACTAAAATCCCTATTGATTTACCTGTTTTTACAAGGAAATAAAATGTGAAAAAAATATTTCTACATCCCATGGCCTTTCCCAACCATTTAAATTTTTCTCTTACATGTCTAACACTTCCGAAAAACCAATACAACGCCCATCCGGAACAATATATAAAGCTAAACGAACCGTTCACTGGGTACACATACGTACGAAAATCCCTATTGATTTACCTGTTTTTACAAGGAAATAAAATGTAAAAGAAATATTTTTACATACCATGGCCTTTCTCAACCATTTAAATTTTTCTCTTACAGGTCTAACGCTTTCGAAAAACCAATACAACACGCACGCGGAACAATATATAAAGCTAAACGAACCGTTCACTGGGTACTTATCCGTACGAAAATCCCTATTGATTTACCTGTTTTTACAAGGAAATAAAATGTGAAAACAATATTTCTACATCCCATGGCCTTTCCCAACCATTTAAATTTTTCTCTTACAGGTCTAACACTTCTGAAAAACCAATACAACGCCCACCCGGAACAATATATAAAGCTAAATGAACCGTTCACTGGGTACTTATCCGTACGAAAATCCCTATTGATTTACCTGTTTTTACAAGGAAATAAAATGTGAAAAAAAATATTTCTACATCCCATGGCCCTTCCCAACCACTTAAATTTATCTCTTACAGGTCTAACACGTCCGAAAAACCAATACAACGCCCATCCGGAACAATATATAAAGCGAAACGCACCGTTCACTGGGTACTTATCCGTACGAAAATCCCTATTGATTTACCTGTTTTTACAAGGAAATAATATGTGAAAACAATATTTCTACATCCCATGGCCTTTCCCAACCATTTAAATTTTTCTCTTACAGGTCTAACACTTCCGAAAATCCAATACAACGCCCACCCAGAACAAAAACGAACCGTTCACTGGGTATTTATCCGTACGAAAATCCCTATTGATTTACCTGTTTTTACAAGGAAATAAAATGTGAAAACAATATTTCTACATCCCATGGCCTTTCCCAACCATTTAAATTTTTCTCTTACATGTCTAACACTTCCGAAAAACCAATACAACGCCCATCCGGAACAATATATAAAGCTAAACGCACCGTTCACTGGGTACTTATATGTACGAAAATCCCTATTGATTTACCTGTTTTTACAAGGAAATAAAATGTGAAAAAAATATTTCTACATCCCATGGCCTTTCCCAACCATTTAAATTTTTCTCTTACAGGGCTAACACTTCCGAAAAACCAATACAACGTCCACCCGGACCAATATATTAAGCTAAACGAACCGTTCACTGGGTACTTATACGTACAAAAACCCCATTTGATTTACCTGTTTTACAGGGAAATAAAATGTGAAAAAAATATTTCTACATCCCATGGCCTTTCCCAACCATTTAAACTTTTCTCTTATAGGTCTAACACTTCCGAAAAACCAATACAACGCCCACCCGGAACAATATATAAAGCTAAACGAACCGTTCACTGGGTACTCATACGTACGAAAATCCCTATTGATTTACCTGTTTTTACAAGGAAATAAAATGTAAAAAAAATATTTTTACATACCATGGCCTTTCTCAACCATTTAAATTTTTCTCTTACAGGTCTAACGCTTCCGAAAAACCAATACAACACGCACGCGGAACAATATATAAAGCTAAACGAACCGTTCACTGGGTACTTATCCGTACGAAAATCCCTATTGATTTACCTGTTTTTACAAGGAAATAAAATGTGAAAACAATATTTCTACATCCCATGGCCTTTCCCAACCATTTATATTTTTCTCTTACAGGTCTAACACTTCCAAAAAACCAATACAACGCCCACCCGGAACAATATATAAAGCTAAATGAACCGTTCACTGGGTACTTATCCGTACGAAAATCCCTATTGATTTACCTGTTTTTACAAGGAAATAAAATGTGAAAAAAATATTTCTACATCCCATGGCCTTTCCCAACCATTTAAATTTTTCTCTTACAAGTCTAACACTTCCGAAAAACCAATACAACGCCCACCCGGAACAATATATAAAGCTAAACGAACCGTTCACTGGGTACTTATCCGTACGAAAATCCCTATTGATTTACCTGTTTTTACAAGGAAATAAAATGTGAAAAAAACATTTCTACATCCCATGGCCTTTCCTAACCATTTAAATTTTTCTCTTACATGTCTAACACTTCCGAAAAACCAATACAACGCCCACCCGGAACAATATATAAAGCTAAACGAACCGTTCACTCGGTACTCATACGTACGAAAATCCCTATTGATTTACCTGTTTTTACAAGGAAATAAAATGTGAAAAAAATATTTCTACATCCCATGGCCCTTCCCAACCACTTAAATTTATCTCTTACAGGTCTAACACGTCCGAAAAACCAATACAACGCCCATCCGGAACAATATATAAAGCGAAACGCACCGTTCACTGGGTACTTATCCGTTTGAAAATCCCTATTGATTTACCTGTTTTTACAAGGAAATAATATGTGAAAACAATATTTCTACATCCCATGGCCTTTCCCAACCATTTAAATTTTTCTCTTACAGGTCTAACACTTCCGAAAAACCAATACAACGCCCACCCAGAACAAAAACGAACCGTTCACTGGGTATTTATCCGTACGAAAATCCCTATTGATTTACCTGTTTTTACAAGGAAATAAAATGTGAAAACAATATTTCTACATCCCATGGCCTTTCCCAACCATTTAAATTTTTCTCTTACAAGTCTAACACTTCCGAAAAACCAATACAACGCCCACCCGGAACAATATATAAAGCTAAACGAACCGTTCACTGGGTACTTATCCGTACGAAAATCCCTATTGATTTACCTGTTTTTACAAGGAAATAAAATGTGAAAAAAACATTTCTACATCCCATGGCCTTTCCTAACCATTTAAATTTTTCTCTTACATGTCTAACACTTCCGAAAAACCAATACAACGCCCACCCGGAACAATATATAAAGCTAAACGAACCGTTCACTCGGTACTCATACGTACGAAAATCCCTATTGATTTACCTGTTTTTACAAGGAAATAAAATGTGAAAAAAATATTTCTACATCCCATGGCCTTTCCCAACCATTTAAATTTTTCTCTTACATGTCTAACACTTCCGAAAAACCAATACAACGCCCATCCGGAACAATATATAAAGCTAAACGAACCGTTCACTGGGTACACATACGTACGAAAATCCCTATTGATTTACCTGTTTTTACAAGGAAATAAAATGTAAAAGAAATATTTTTACATACCATGGCCTTTCTCAACCATTTAAATTTTTCTCTTACAGGTCTAACGCTTTCGAAAAACCAATACAACACGCACGCGGAACAATATATAAAGCTAAACGAACCGTTCACTGGGTACTTATCCGTACGAAAATCCCTATTGATTTACCTGTTTTTACAAGGAAATAAAATGTGAAAACAATATTTCTACATCCCATGGCCTTTCCCAACCATTTAAATTTTTCTCTTACAGGTCTAACACTTCTGAAAAACCAATACAACGCCCACCCGGAACAATATATAAAGCTAAATGAACCGTTCACTGGGTACTTATCCGTACGAAAATCCCTATTGATTTACCTGTTTTTACAAGGAAATAAAATGTGAAAAAAAATATTTCTACATCCCATGGCCCTTCCCAACCACTTAAATTTATCTCTTACAGGTCTAACACGTCCGAAAAACCAATACAACGCCCATCCGGAACAATATATAAAGCGAAACGCACCGTTCACTGGGTACTTATCCGTACGAAAATCCCTATTGATTTACCTGTTTTTACAAGGAAATAATATGTGAAAACAATATTTCTACATCCCATGGCCTTTCCCAACCATTTAAATTTTTCTCTTACAGGTCTAACACTTCCGAAAATCCAATACAACGCCCACCCAGAACAAAAACGAACCGTTCACTGGGTATTTATCCGTACGAAAATCCCTATTGATTTACCTGTTTTTACAAGGAAATAAAATGTGAAAACAATATTTCTACATCCCATGGCCTTTCCCAACCATTTAAATTTTTCTCTTACATGTCTAACACTTCCGAAAAACCAATACAACGCCCATCCGGAACAATATATAAAGCTAAACGCACCGTTCACTGGGTACTTATATGTACGAAAATCCCTATTGATTTACCTGTTTTTACAAGGAAATAAAATGTGAAAAAAATATTTCTACATCCCATGGCCTTTCCCAACCATTTAAATTTTTCTCTTACAGGGCTAACACTTCCGAAAAACCAATACAACGTCCACCCGGACCAATATATTAAGCTAAACGAACCGTTCACTGGGTACTTATACGTACAAAAACCCCATTTGATTTACCTGTTTTACAGGGAAATAAAATGTGAAAAAAATATTTCTACATCCCATGGCCTTTCCCAACCATTTAAACTTTTCTCTTATAGGTCTAACACTTCCGAAAAACCAATACAACGCCCACCCGGAACAATATATAAAGCTAAACGAACCGTTCACTGGGTACTCATACGTACGAAAATCCCTATTGATTTACCTGTTTTTACAAGGAAATAAAATGTAAAAAAAATATTTTTACATACCATGGCCTTTCTCAACCATTTAAATTTTTCTCTTACAGGTCTAACGCTTCCGAAAAACCAATACAACACGCACGCGGAACAATATATAAAGCTAAACGAACCGTTCACTGGGTACTTATCCGTACGAAAATCCCTATTGATTTACCTGTTTTTACAAGGAAATAAAATGTGAAAACAATATTTCTACATCCCATGGCCTTTCCCAACCATTTATATTTTTCTCTTACAGGTCTAACACTTCCAAAAAACCAATACAACGCCCACCCGGAACAATATATAAAGCTAAATGAACCGTTCACTGGGTACTTATCCGTACGAAAATCCCTATTGATTTACCTGTTTTTACAAGGAAATAAAATGTGAAAAAAATATTTCTACATCCCATGGCCTTTCCCAACCATTTAAATTTTTCTCTTACAAGTCTAACACTTCCGAAAAACCAATACAACGCCCACCCGGAACAATATATAAAGCTAAACGAACCGTTCACTGGGTACTTATCCGTACGAAAATCCCTATTGATTTACCTGTTTTTACAAGGAAATAAAATGTGAAAAAAACATTTCTACATCCCATGGCCTTTCCTAACCATTTAAATTTTTCTCTTACATGTCTAACACTTCCGAAAAACCAATACAACGCCCACCCGGAACAATATATAAAGCTAAACGAACCGTTCACTCGGTACTCATACGTACGAAAATCCCTATTGATTTACCTGTTTTTACAAGGAAATAAAATGTGAAAAAAATATTTCTACATCCCATGGCCCTTCCCAACCACTTAAATTTATCTCTTACAGGTCTAACACGTCCGAAAAACCAATACAACGCCCATCCGGAACAATATATAAAGCGAAACGCACCGTTCACTGGGTACTTATCCGTACGAAAATCCCTATTGATTTACCTGTTTTTACAAGGAAATAATATGTGAAAACAATATTTCTACATCCCATGGCCTTTCCCAACCATTTAAATTTTTCTCTTACAGGTCTAACACTTCCGAAAAACCAATACAACGCCCACCCAGAACAAAAACGAACCATTCACTGGGTATTTATCCGTACGAAAATCCCTATTGATTTACCTGTTTTTACAAGGAAATAAAATGTGAAAACAATATTTCTACATCCCATGGCCTTTCCCAACCATTTAAATTTTTCTCTTACAAGTCTAACACTTCCGAAAAACCAATACAACGCCCACCCGGAACAATATATAAAGCTAAACGAACCGTTCACTGGGTACTTATCCGTACGAAAATCCCTATTGATTTACCTGTTTTTACAAGGAAATAAAATGTGAAAAAAACATTTCTACATCCCATGGCCTTTCCTAACCATTTAAATTTTTCTCTTACATGTCTAACACTTCCGAAAAACCAATACAACGCCCATCCGGAACAATATATAAAGCTAAACGCACCGTTCACTGGGTACTTATATGTACGAAAATCCCTATTGATTTACCTGTTTTTACAAGGAAATAAAATGTGAAAAAAATATTTCTACATCCCATGGCCTTTCCCAACCATTTAAATTTTTCTCTTACAGGGCTAACACTTCCGAAAAACCAATACAACGTCCACCCGGACCAATATATTAAGCTAAACGAACCGTTCACTGGGTACTTATACGTACAAAAACCCCATTTGATTTACCTGTTTTACAGGGAAATAAAATGTGAAAAAAATATTTCTACATCCCATGGCCTTTCCCAACCATTTAAACTTTTCTCTTATAGGTCTAACACTTCCGAAAAACCAATACAACGCCCACCCGGAACAATATATAAAGCTAAACGAACCGTTCACTGGGTACTCATACGTACGAAAATCCCTATTGATTTACCTGTTTTTACAAGGAAATAAAATGTAAAAAAAATATTTTTACATACCATGGCCTTTCTCAACCATTTAAATTTTTCTCTTACAGGTCTAACGCTTCCGAAAAACCAATACAACACGCACGCGGAACAATATATAAAGCTAAATGAACCGTTCACTGGGTACTTATCCGTACGAAAATCCCTATTAATTTACCTGTTTTTACAAGGAAATAAAATGTGAAAACAATATTTCTACATCCCATGGCCTTTCCCAACCATTTATATTTTTCTCTTACAGGTCTAACACTTCCGAAAAACCAATACAACGCCCACCCGGAACAATATATAAAGCTAAATGAACCGTTCACTGGGTACTTATCCGTACGAAAATCCCTATTGATTTACCTGTTTTTACAAGGAAATAAAATGTGAAAAAAATATTTCTACATCCCATGGCCCTTCCCAACCACTTAAATTTATCTCTTACAGGTCTAACACGTCCGAAAAACCAATACAACGCCCATCCGGAACAATATATAAAGCGAAACGCACCGTTCACTGGGTACTTATCCGTACGAAAATCCCTATTGATTTACCTGTTTTTACAAGGAAATAATATGTGAAAACAATATTTCTACATCCCATGGCCTTTCCCAACCATTTAAATTTTTCTCTTACAGGTCTAACACTTCCGAAAAACCAATACAACGCCCACCCAGAACAAAAACGAACCGTTCACTGGGTATTTATCCGTACGAAAATCCCTATTGATTTACCTGTTTTTACAAGGAAATAAAATGTGAAAACAATATTTCTACATCCCATGGCCTTTCCCAACCATTTAAATTTTTCTCTTACAAGTCTAACACTTCCGAAAAACCAATACAACGCCCACCCGGAACAATATATAAAGCTAAACGAACCGTTCACTGGGTACTTATCCGTACGAAAATCCCTATTGATTTACCTGTTTTTACAAGGAAATAAAATGTGAAAAAAACATTTCTACATCCCATGGCCTTTCCTAACCATTTAAATTTTTCTCTTACATGTCTAACACTTCCGAAAAACCAATACAACGCCCACCCGGAACAATATATAAAGCTAAACGAACCGTTCACTCGGTACTCATACGTACGAAAATCCCTATTGATTTACCTGTTTTTACAAGGAAATAAAATGTGAAAAAAATATTTCTACATCCCATGGCCTTTCCCAACCATTTAAATTTTTCTCTTACATGTCTAACACTTCCGAAAAACCAATACAACGCCCATCCGGAACAATATATAAAGCTAAACGCACCGTTCACTGGGTACTTATATGTACGAAAATCCCTATTGATTTACCTGTTTTTACAAGGAAATAAAATGTGAAAAAAATATTTCTACATCCCATGGCCTTTCCCAACCATTTAAATTTTTCTCTTACAGGGCTAACACTTCCGAAAAACCAATACAACGTCCACCCGGACCAATATATTAAGCTAAACGAACCGTTCACTGGGTACTTATACGTACAAAAACCCCATTTGATTTACCTGTTTTACAGGGAAATAAAATGTGAAAAAAATATTTCTACATCCCATGGCCTTTCCCAACCATTTAAACTTTTCTCTTATAGGTCTAACACTTCCGAAAAACCAATACAACGCCCACCCGGAACAATATATAAAGCTAAACGAACCGTTCACTGGGTACTCATACGTACGAAAATCCCTATTGATTTACCTGTTTTTACAAGGAAATAAAATGTAAAAAAAATATTTTTACATACCATGGCCTTTCTCAACCATTTAAATTTTTCTCTTACAGGTCTAACGCTTCCGAAAAACCAATACAACACGCACGCGGAACAATATATAAAGCTAAACGAACCGTTCACTGGGTACTTATCCGTACGAAAATCCCTATTAATTTACCTGTTTTTACAAGGAAATAAAATGTGAAAACAATATTTCTACATCCCATGGCCTTTCCCAACCATTTATATTTTTCTCTTACAGGTCTAACACTTCCGAAAAACCAATACAACGCCCACCCGGAACAATATATAAAGCTAAATGAACCGTTCACTGGGTACTTATCCGTACGAAAATCCCTATTGATTTACCTGTTTTTACAAGGAAATAAAATGTGAAAAAAATATTTCTACATCCCATGGCCCTTCCCAACCACTTAAATTTATCTCTTACAGGTCTAACACGTCCGAAAAACCAATACAACGCCCATCCGGAACAATATATAAAGCGAAACGCACCGTTCACTGGGTACTTATCCGTACGAAAATCCCTATTGATTTACCTGTTTTTACAAGGAAATAATATGTGAAAACAATATTTCTACATCCCATGGCCTTTCCCAACCATTTAAATTTTTCTCTTACAGGTCTAACACTTCCGAAAAACCAATACAACGCCCACCCAGAACAAAAACGAACCGTTCACTGGGTATTTATCCGTACGAAAATCCCTATTGATTTACCTGTTTTTACAAGGAAATAAAATGTGAAAACAATATTTCTACATCCCATGGCCTTTCCCAACCATTTAAATTTTTCTCTTACAAGTCTAACACTTCCGAAAAACCAATACAACGCCCACCCGGAACAATATATAAAGCTAAACGAACCGTTCACTGGGTACTTATCCGTACGAAAATCCCTATTGATTTACCTGTTTTTACAAGGAAATAAAATGTGAAAAAAAATTTTCTACATCCCATGGCCTTTCCCAACCATTTAAACTTTTCTCTTACAGGGCTAACACTTCTGAAAAACCAATACAACGCCCACCCGGAACACTATATAAAGCTAAACGAACCGTTCACGAACCGTTCATACGCACGAAAATCCCTATTGATTTACCTGTTTTTACAGGGAAATAAAATGTGAAAAAAATATTTCTACATCCCATGGCCTTTCCCAACCATTTAAACTTTTCTCTTATAGGTCTAACACTTCCGAAAAACCAATACAACGCCCACCCGGAACAATATATAAAGCTAAACGAACCGTTCACTGGGTACTCATAAGTACGAAAATCCCTATTGATTTCCCTGTTTTTACAAGGAAATAAAATGTAAAAAAAATATTTTTACATACCATGGCCTTTCTCAACCATTTAAATTTTTCTCTTACAGGTCTAACGCTTCCGAAAAACCAATACAACACGCACGCGGAACAATATATAAAGCTAAACGAACCGTTCACTGGGTACTTATCCGTACGAAAATCCCTATTGATTTACCTGTTTTTACAAGGAAATAAAATGTGAATCCAATATTTCTACATCCCATGGCCTTTCCCAACCATTTAAATTTTTCTCTTACAGGTCTAACACTTCTGAAAAAACAATACAACGCCCACCCGGAACAATATATAAAGCTAAACGAACCGTTCACTGGGTACTTATCCGTACGAAAATCCCTATTGATTTAACTGTTTTTACAAGGAAATAAAATGTGAAAACAATATTTCTACATCCCATGGCCTTTCCCAACCATTTAAATTTTTCTCTTACAAGTCTAACACTTCCGAAAAACCAATACAACGGCCACCCGGAACAATATATAAAGCTAAACGAACCGTTCACTGGGTACTTATCCGTACGAAAATCCCTATTGATTTACCTGTTTTTACAAGGAAATAAAATGTGAATCCAATATTTCTACATCCCATGGCCTTTCCCAACCATTTAAATTTTTCTCTTACAGGTCTAACACTTCTGAAAAAACAATACAACGCCCACCCGGAACAATATATAAAGCTAAAAGAACCGTTCACTGGGTACTTATCCGTACGAAAATCCCTATTGATTTAACTGTTTTTACAAGGAAATAAAATGTGAAAAAAATATTTCTACATCCCATGGCCCTTCCCAACCATTTAAATTTTTCTCTTACAGATCTAACACGTCCGAAAAACCAATACAACGCCCATCCGGAACAATATATAAAGCTAAACGCAACGTTCACTGGGTACTTATCCGTACGAAAATCCCTATTGATTTACCTGTTTTTACAAGAAAATAATATGTGAAAACAATATTTCTACATCCCATGGCCTTTCCCAACCATTTAAATTTTTTTCTTACAGGTCTAACACTTCCGAAAAACCAATACAACGCCCACCCAGAACAATATATAAAGCTAAACGAACCGTTAACTGGGTATTTATCCGTACGAAAATCCCTATTGATTTACCTGTTTTTACAGGGAAATAAAATGTGAAAACAATATTTCTACATCCCATGGCCTTTCCCAACCATTTAAATTTTTCTCTTACAAGTCTAACACTTCCCCATGGCCTTTCCCAACCATTTAAATTTTTCTCTTATAGGTCTAACACTTCGGAAAACCAATACAACACCCATCCGGAACAATATATAAAGCTAAACGAACCGTTCACTGGGTACTTATCCGTACTAAAATCCCTATTGATTTACCTGTTTTTAGAAGGAAATAAAATGTGAAAAAAATATTTCTACATCCCATGGCCTTTCCCAACCATTTAAATTTTTCTCTTAGGGGTCTAACACTTCCGAAAAACCAATACAACGCCCACTCGGAACAATATATAAAGCTAAATGAACCGTTCACTGGGTACTTATCCGTACGAAAATCCCTATTGATTTACCTGTTTTTACAAGGAAATAAAATGTGAAAAAAATATTTCTACATCCCATGGCCCTTCCCAACCACTTAAATTTATCTCTTACAGGTCTAACACGTCCGAAAAACCAATACAACGCCCATCCGGAACAATATATAAAGCGAAACGCACCGTTCACTCGGTACTTATCCGTACGAAAATCCCTATTGATTTACCTGTTTTTACAAGGAAATAATATGTGAAAACAATATTTCTACATCCCATGGCCTTTCCCAACCATTTAAATTTTTCTCTTACAGGTCTAACACTTCCGAAAAACCAATACAACGCCCACCCAGAACAAAAACGAACCGTTCACTGGGTATTTATCCGTACGAAAATCCCTATTGATTTACCTGTTTTTACAAGGAAATAAAATGTGAAAACAATATTTCTACATCCCATGGCCTTTCCCAACCATTTAAATTTTTCTCTTACAAGTCTAACACTTCCGAAAAACCAATACAACGCCCACCCGGAACAATATATAAAGCTAAACGAACCGTTCACTTGGTACTTATCCGTACGAAAATCCCTATTGATTTACCTGTTTTTACAAGGAAATAAAATGTGAAAAAAACATTTCTACATCCCATGGCCTTTCCTAACCATTTAAATTTTTCTCTTACATGTCTAACACTTCCGAAAAACCAATACAACGCCCACCCGGAACAATATATAAAGCTAAACGAACCGTTCACTCGGTACTCATACGTACGAAAATCCCTATTGATTTACCTGTTTTTACAAGGAAATAAAATGTGAAAAAAATATTTCTACATCCCATGGCCTTTCCCAACCATTTAAATTTTTCTCTTACATGTCTAACACTTCCGAAAAACCAATACAACGCCCACCCGGAACAATATATAAAGCTAAACGAACCGTTCACTGGGTACTCATACGTACGAAAATCCCTATTGATTTACCTGTTTTTACAAGGAAATAAAATGTGAAAAAAAATTTTCTACATCCCATGGCCTTTCCCAACCATTTAAATTTTTCTCTTACAGGGCTAACACTTCCGAAAAACCAATACAACGCCCACCCGGAACACTATATAAAGCTAAACGAACCGTTCACGAACCGTTCATACGCACGAAAATCCCTATTGATTTACATGTTTTTACAGGGAAATAAAATGTGAAAAAAATATTTCTACATCCCATGGCCTTTCCCAACCATTTAAACTTTTCTCTTATAGGTCTAACACTTCCGAAAAACCAATACAACGCCCACCCGGAACAATATATAAAGCTAAACGAACCGTTCACTGGGTACTCATAAGTACGAAAATCCCTATTGATTTCCCTGTTTTTACAAGGAAATAAAATGTAAAAAAAATATTTTTACATACCATGGCCTTTCTCAACCATTTAAATTTTTCTCTTACAGGTCTAACGCTTCCGAAAAACCAATACAACACGCACACGGAACAATATATAAAGCTAAACGAACCGTTCACTGGGTACTTATCCGTACGAAAATCCCTATAGATTTACCTGTTTTTACAAGGAAATAAAATGTGAATCCAATATTTCTACATCCCATGGCCTTTCCCAACCATTTAAATTTTTCTCTTACAGGTCTAACACTTCTGAAAAAACAATACAACGCCCACCCGGAACAATATATAAAGCTAAACGAACCGTTCACTGGGTACTTATCCTTACGAAAATCCCTATTGATTTAACTGTTTTTACAAGGAAATAAAATGTGAAAACAATATTTCTACATCCCATGGCCTTTCCCAACCATTTAAATTTTTCTCTTACAAGTCTAACACTTCCGAAAAACCAATACAACGCCCACCCGGAACAATATATAAAGCTAAACGAACCGTTCACTGGGTACTTATCCGTACGAAAATCCCTATTGATTTACCTGTTTTTACAAGGAAATAAAATGTGAATCCAATATTTCTACATCCCATGGCCTTTCCCAACCATTTAAATTTTTCTCTTACAGGTCTAACACTTCTGAAAAAACAATACAACGCCCACCCGGAACAATATATAAAGCTAAAAGAACCGTTCACTGGGTACTTATCCGTACGAAAATCCCTATTGATTTAACTGTTTTTACAAGGAAATAAAATGTGAAAAAAATATTTCTACATCCCATGGCCCTTCCCAACCATTTAAATTTTTCTCTTACAGATCTAACACGTCCGAAAAACCAATACAACGCCCATCCGGAACAATATATAAAGCTAAACGCAACGTACACTGGGTACTTATCCGTACGAAAATCCCTATTGATTTACCTTTTTTTACAAGGAAATAATATGTGAAAACAATATTTCTACATCCCATGGCCTTTCCCAACCATTTAAATTTTTCTCTTACAAGTCTAACACTTCCGAAAAACCAAACCACGCCCAACCGGAACAATATATAAAGCTAAACGAACCGTTCACTGGGTACTTATACGCGCGAAAATCCCTATTGATTTACCTGTTTTTACAAGGAAATAAAATCTGAAAAAAATATTTCTACATCCCACGGCCTTTCCCAACCATTTAAATTTTTCTCTTACAAGTCTAACACTTCCGAAAAACCAAACCACGCCCAACCGGAACAATATATAAAGCTAAACGCACCGTTCACTGTCTACTTATCCGTACGAAAATCCCTATAGATTTACCTGTTTTTACAAGGAAATAAAATGTGAAAAAAATATTTCTACATCCCATGGCCTTTCCCAACCATTTAAATTTTTCTCTTACAGGTCTAACACTTCCGAAAAACCAATACAACGCCCACCCGGAACAATATATAAAGCTAAACGAACCGTTCACTGGGTATTCATACGTACGAAAATCCCTCTTGATTTACCTGTTTTTACAAGGAAATAAAATGTGAAAAAAATGTTTCTACATCCCATGGCCTTTCCCAACCATTTAAATTTTTTTCTTACAGGTCTAACACTTCCGAAAAACCAATACAACGCCCACCCAGAACAATATATAAAGCTAAACGAACCGTTCACTGGGTACTTATCCGTACGAAAATCCCTATTGATTTACCTGTTTTTACAAGGAAATAAAATGTGAAAAAAACATTTCTACATCCCATGGCCTTTCCTAACCATTTAAATTTTTCTCTTACAGGTCTAACACTTCCGAAAAACCAATACAACGCCCACCCGGAACAATATATAAAGCTAAACGAACCGTTCACTCGGTACTCATACGTACGAAAATCCCTATTGATTTACCTGTTTTTACAAGGAAATAAAATGTGAAAAAAATATTTCTACATCCCATGGCCTTTCCCAACCATTTAAATTTTTCTCTTACATGTCTAACACTTCCGAAAAACCAATACAACGCCCACCCGGAACAATATATAAAGCTAAACGAACCGTTCACTGGGTACTCATACGTACGAAAATCCCTATTGATTTACCTGTTTTTACAAGGAAATAAAATGTGAAAAAAAATTTTCTACATCCCATGGCCTTTCCCAACCATTTAAATTTTTCTCTTACAGGGCTAACACTTCCGAAAAACCAATACAACGCCCACCCGGAACACTATATAAAGCTAAACGAACCGTTCACGAACCGTTCATACGTACGAAAATCCCTATTGATTTACATGTTTTTACAGGGAAATAAAATGTGAAAAAAATATTTCTACATCCCATGGCCTTTCCCAACCATTTAAACTTTTCTCTTATAGGTCTAACACTTCCGAAAAACCAATACAACGCCCACCCGGAACAATATATAAAGCTAAACGAACCGTTCACTGGGTACTCATAAGTACGAAAATCCCTATTGATTTCCCTGTTTTTACAAGGAAATAAAATGTAAAAAAAATATTTTTACATACCATGGCCTTTCTCAACCATTTAAATTTTTCTCTTACAGGTCTAACGCTTCCGAAAAACCAATACAACACGCACACGGAACAATATATAAAGCTAAACGAACCGTTCACTGGGTACTTATCCGTACGAAAATCCCTATAGATTTACCTGTTTTTACAAGGAAATAAAATGTGAATCCAATATTTCTACATCCCATGGCCTTTCCCAACCATTTAAATTTTTCTCTTACAGGTCTAACACTTCTGAAAAAACAATACAACGCCCACCCGGAACAATATATAAAGCTAAACGAACCGTTCACTGGGTACTTATCCTTACGAAAATCCCTATTGATTTAACTGTTTTTACAAGGAAATAAAATGTGAAAACAATATTTCTACATCCCATGGCCTTTCCCAACCATTTAAATTTTTCTCTTACAAGTCTAACACTTCCGAAAAACCAATACAACGCCCACCCGGAACAATATATAAAGCTAAACGAACCGTTCACTGGGTACTTATCCGTACGAAAATCCCTATTGATTTACCTGTTTTTACAAGGAAATAAAATGTGAATCCAATATTTCTACATCCCATGGCCTTTCCCAACCATTTAAATTTTTCTCTTACAGGTCTAACACTTCTGAAAAAACAATACAACGCCCACCCGGAACAATATATAAAGCTAAAAGAACCGTTCACTGGGTACTTATCCGTACGAAAATCCCTATTGATTTAACTGTTTTTACAAGGAAATAAAATGTGAAAAAAATATTTCTACATCCCATGGCCCTTCCCAACCATTTAAATTTTTCTCTTACAGATCTAACACGTCCGAAAAACCAATACAACGCCCATCCGGAACAATATATAAAGCTAAACGCAACGTACACTGGGTACTTATCCGTACGAAAATCCCTATTGATTTACCTTTTTTTACAAGGAAATAATATGTGAAAACAATATTTCTACATCCCATGGCCTTTCCCAACCATTTAAATTTTTCTCTTACAAGTCTAACACTTCCGAAAAACCAAACCACGCCCAACCGGAACAATATATAAAGCTAAACGAACCGTTCACTGGGTACTTATACGCGCGAAAATCCCTATTGATTTACCTGTTTTTACAAGGAAATAAAATCTGAAAAAAATATTTCTACATCCCACGGCCTTTCCCAACCATTTAAATTTTTCTCTTACAAGTCTAACACTTCCGAAAAACCAAACCACGCCCAACCGGAACAATATATAAAGCTAAACGCACCGTTCACTGTCTACTTATCCGTACGAAAATCCCTATAGATTTACCTGTTTTTACAAGGAAATAAAATGTGAAAAAAATATTTCTACATCCCATGGCCTTTCCCAACCATTTAAATTTTTCTCTTACAGGTCTAACACTTCCGAAAAACCAATACAACGCCCACCCGGAACAATATATAAAGCTAAACGAACCGTTCACTGGGTATTCATACGTACGAAAATCCCTATTGATTTACCTGTTTTTACAAGGAAATAAAATGTGAAAAAAATGTTTCTACATCCCATGGCCTTTCCCAACCATTTAAATTTTTTTCTTACAGGTCTAACACTTCCGAAAAACCAATACAACGCCCACCCAGAACAATATATAAAGCTAAACGAACCGTTCACTGGGTACTTATCCGTACGAAAATCCCTATTGATTTACCTGTTTTTACAAGGAAATAAAATGTGAAAACAATATTTCTACATCCCATGGCCTTTCCCAACCATTTAAATTTTTCTCTTACAGGTCTAACACTTCCGAAAAACCAATACAACGCCCACCCGGAACAATATATAAAGCTAAACGAACCGTTCACTGGGTACTTATCCGTACGAAAATCCCTATTGATTTACCTGTTTTTACAAGGAAATAAAATGTGAAAAAAAAACATTTCTACATCCCATGGCCTTTCCCAACCATTTAAATTTTTCTCTTACAAGTCTAACACGTCCGAAAAACCAATACAACGCCCAACCGGACCAATATATTAAGCTAAACGAACCGTTCACTGGGTACTCATACGTACGAAAATCCCTATTGATTTACCTGTTTTTACAAGGAAATAAAATGTGAAAACAATATTTCTACATCCCATGGCCTTTCCCAACCATTTAAATTTTTCTCTTACAGGTCTAACACTTCCGAAAAACCAATACAACGCCCACCCGGAACAATATATAAAGCTAAACGAACCGTTCACTGGGTACTTATCCGTACGAAAATCCCTATTGATTTACCTGTTTTTACAAGGAAATAAAATGTGAAAAAAAAACATTTCTACATCCCATGGCCTTTCCCAACCATTTAAATTTTTCTCTTACAAGTCTAACACGTCCGAAAAACCAATACAACGCCCAACCGGACCAATATATTAAGCTAAACGAACCGTTCACTGGGTACTCATACGTACGAAAATCCCTATTGATTTACCTGTTTTTAGAAGGAAATAAAATGTGAAAAAAATATTTCTACATCCCATGGCCTTTCCCAACCATTTAAATTTTTCTCTTACATGTCTAACACTTCCGAAAAACCAATACAACGCCCACCCGGAACAATATATAAAGCTAAACGAACCGTTCACTGGGTACTTATACGCACGAAAATCCCTATTGATTTACCTGTTTTTACAAGGAAATAAAATGTGAAAAAAATATTTCTACATCCCATGGCCTTTCCCAACCATTTAAATTTTTCTCTTACAGGTCTAACACTTCCGAAAAACCAATACAACACGCACCCGGAACAATATATAAAGCTAAACGAACCGTTCACTGGGTACTTATCCGTACGAAAATCCCTATTGATTTACCTGTTTTTACAGGGAAATAAAATGTGAAAAAAATATATCTACATCCCATGGCCTTTCCCAACCATTTAAATTTTTCTCTTACAAGTCTAACACTTCCGAAAAACCAATACAACGCCCACCCGGAACAATATATAAAGCTAAACGAACCGTTCACTGGGTACTTATCCGTACGAAAATCCCTATTGATTTACCTGTTTTTACAAGGAAATAAAATGTGAAAAAAATATTTCTACATCCCATGGCCTTTCCCAACCATTTAAATTTTTCTCTTACAGGTCTAACACTTCCGAAAAACCAATACAACGCCCATCCGGAACAATATATAAAGCTAAACGCACCGTTCACTGGGTACTTATATGTACGAAAATCCCTATTGATTTACCTATTTTTACAAGGAAATAAAATGTGAAAAAAATATTTCTACATCCCATGGCCTTTCCCAACCATTTAAATTTTTCTCTTACAGGGCTAACACTTCCGAAAAACCAATACAACGTCCACCCGGACCAATATATTAAGCTAAACGAACCGTTCACTGGGTACTTATACGTACGAAAATCCCTATTGATTTACCTGTTTTTAAAGGGAAATAAAATGTGAAAAAAATATTTCTACATCCCATGGCCTTTCCCAACCATTTAAATTTTTCTCTTACAGGTCTAACACTTCCGAAAAACCAATACAACGCCCACCCGTTACAATATATAAAGCTAAACGAACCGTTCACTCGGTACTTATCCGTACGAAAATCCCTATTGATTTACCTGTTTTTACAAGGAAATAAAATATGAAAACAATATTTCTACATCCCATGGCCTTTCCCAACCATTTAAATTTTTCTCTTACAGGTCTAACACTTCCGAAAAACCAATACAACGCCCACCCGGAACAATATATAAAGCTAAACGAACCGTTCACTGGGTACTTATCCGTACGAAAATCCCTATTGATTTACGTGTTTTTACAAGGAAATAAAAGGTGAAAACAATATTTCTACATCCAATGGCCTTTCCCAACCATTTAAATTTTTCTCTTACAGGTCTAACACTTCCGAAAAACCAATACAACGCCCACCCGGAACAATATATAAAGCTAAACGAACAGTTCACTGGGTACTTATCCGTACGAAAATCCCTATAGATTTACCTTGTTTTTACAAGGAAATAAAATGTGAAAAAAATGTTTCTACATCCCATGGCCTTTCCCAACCATTTAAATTTTTCTCTTACAGGGCTAACACTTCCGAAAAACCAATACAACCCCCACCCGGAACACTATATAAAGCTAAACGAACCGTTCACTGGGTACTTATACTCACGAAAATCCCTATTGATTTACCTGTTTTTACAAGGAAATAAAATGTGAAAAAAATATTTCTACATCCCATGGCCTTTCCCAACCATTTAAATTTTTCTCTTACAGGTCTAACACTTCCGAAAAACCAATACAACGCCCACCCGGAACAATATATAAAGCTAAACGAACCGTTCACTCGGTAATTATCCGTACGAAAATCCCTATTGATTTACCTGTTTTTACAAGGAAATAAAATATGAAAACAATATTTCTACATCCCATGGCCTTTCCCAACCATTTAAATTTTTCTCTTACAGGTCTAACACTTCCGAAAAACCAATACAACGCCCACCCGGAACAATATATAAAGCTAAACGAACCGTTCACTGGGTACTTATCCGTACGAAAATCCCTATTGATTTACGTGTTTTTACAAGGAAATAAAAGGTGAAAACAATATTTCTACATCCAATGGCCTTTCCCAACCATTTAAATTTTTCTCTTACAGGTCTAACACTTCCGAAAAACCAATACAACGCCCACCCGGAACAATATATAAAGCTAAACGAACAGTTCACTGGGTACTTATCCGTACGAAAATCCCTATAGATTTACCTTGTTTTTACAAGGAAATAAAATGTGAAAAAAATGTTTCTACATCCCATGGCCTTTCCCAACCATTTAAATTTTTCTCTTACAGGGCTAACACTTCCGAAAAACCAATACAACCCCCACCCGGAACACTATATAAAGCTAAACGAACCGTTCACTGGGTACTTATACTCACGAAAATCCCTATTGATTTACCTGTTTTTACAAGGAAATAAAATGTGAAAAAAATATTTCTACATCCCATGGCCTTTCCCAACCATTTAAATTTTTCTCTTACAGGTCTAACACTTCCGAAAAACCAATACAACGCCCACCCGGAACAATATATAAAGCTAAACGAACCGTTCACTCGGTACTCATACGTACGAAAATCCCTATTGATTTACCTGTTTTTACAAGGAAATAAAATGTGAAAAAAATATTTCTACATCCCATGGCCTTTCCCAACCATTTAAATTTTTCTCTTACATGTCTAACACTTCCAAAAAATCAATACAACGCCCACCCAGAACAATATATAAAGCTAAACGAACCGTTCACTGGGTACTCATACGTACGAAAATCCCTATTGATTTACCTGTTTTTACAAGGAAATAAAATGTGAAAAAAATTTTTCTACATCCCATGGCCTTTCCCAACCATTTAAATCTTTCTCTTACAGGGCTAACACTTCCGAAAAACCAATACAACGCCCACCCGGAACACTATATAAAGCTAAACGAACCGTTCACTGGGTACTTATACGCACGAAAATCCCTATTGATTTACCTGTTTTTACAAGGAAATAAAATGTGAAAACAATATTTCTACATCCCATGGCCTTTCCCAACCATTTAAATTTTTTTCTTACAGGTCTAACACTTCCGAAAAACCAATACAACGCCCACCCGGAACAATATATAAAGCTAAACGAACCGTTCACTGGGTACTTATCCGTACGAAAATCCCTATTGATTTACCTGTTTTTACAAGGAAATAAAATGTGAAAACAATATTTCTACATCCCATGGCCTTTCCCAACCATTTAAATTTTTCTCTTACAGGTCTAACACGTCCGAAAAACCAATACAACACCCATCCGGAACAATATATAAAGCTAAACGCACCGTTCACTGGGTACTTATCCGTACCAAAATCCCTATTGATTTACCTGTTTTTACAAGGAAATAAAATGTGAAAACAATATTTCTACATCCCATGGCCTTTCCCAACCATTTAAATTTTTCTCTTACAGGTCTAACACTTCCGAAAAACCAATACAACGCCCACCCGGAACAATATATAAAGCTAAACGAACCGTTCACTGGGTACTCATACCTACGAAAATCCCTATTGATTTACCTGTTTTTACAAGGAAATAAAATGTGAAAAAAATGTTTCTACATCCCATGGCCTTTCCCAACCATTTAAATTTTTCTCTTACAGGTCTAACACTTCCGAAAAACCAATACAACGCCCACCCGGAACAATATATAAAGCTAAACGAACCGTTCACTGGGTACTCATACGTACGAAAATCCCTATTGATTTACCTGTTTTTACAAGGAAATAAAATGTGAAAACAATATTTCTACATCCCATGGCCTTTCGCAACCATTTAAATTTTTCTCTTACAGGTCTAACACGTCCGAAAAACCAATACAACACCCATCCGGAACAATATATAAAGCTTAACGCACCGTTCACTGGGTACTTATCCATACGAAAATCCCTATTGATTTACCTGTTTTTACAAGGAAATAAAATGTGAAAACAATATTTCTACATCCCATGGCCTTTCCCAACCATTTAAATTTTTCTCTTACAGGTCTAACACTTCCGAAAAACCAATACAACGCCCACCCGGAACAATATATAAAGCTAAACGAACCGTTCACTGGGTACTTATCCGTACGAAAATCCCTATTGATTTACCTGTTTTTACAAGGAAATAAAATGTGAAAAAAACATTTCTACATCCCATGGCCTTTCCCAACCATATAAATTTTCTCTTACAAGTCTAACACGTCCGAAAAACCAATACAACGCCCAACCGGAACAATATATAAAGCTAAACGAACCGTTCACTGGGTACTTATACTCACGAAAATCCCTATTGATTTACCTGTTTTTACAAGGAAATAAAATGTGAAAAAAATATTTCTACATCCCATGGCCTTTCCCAACCATTTAAATTTTTCTCTTACAGGTCTAACACTTCCGAAAAACCAATACAACGCCCACCCGGAACAATATATAAAGCTAAACGAACCGTTCACTCGGTAATTATCCGTACGAAAATCCCTATTGATTTACCTGTTTTTACAAGGAAATAAAATATGAAAACAATATTTCTACATCCCATGGCCTTTCCCAACCATTTAAATTTTTCTCTTACAGGTCTAACACTTCCGAAAAACCAATACAACGCCCACCCGGAACAATATATAAAGCTAAACGAACCGTTCACTGGGTACTTATCCGTACGAAAATCCCTATTGATTTACCTGTTTTTACAAGGAAATAAAATATGAAAACAATATTTCTACATCCCATGGCCTTTCCCAACCATTTAAATTTTTCTCTTACAGGTCTAACACTTCCGAAAAACCAATACAACGCCCACCCGGAACAATATATAAAGCTAAACGAACCGTTCACTGGGTACTTATCCGTACGAAAATCCCTATTGATTTACGTGTTTTTACAAGGAAATAAAAGGTGAAAACAATATTTCTACATCCAATGGCCTTTCCCAACCATTTAAATTTTTCTCTTACAAGTCTAACACTTCCGAAAAACCAATACAACGCCCACCCGGAACAATATATAAAGCTAAACGAACAGTTCACTGGGTACTTATCCGTACGAAAATCCCTATAGATTTACCTTGTTTTTACAAGGAAATAAAATGTGAAAAAAATGTTTCTACATCCCATGGCCTTTCCCAACCATTTAAATTTTTCTCTTACAGGGCTAACACTTCCGAAAAACCAATACAACCCCCACCCGGAACACTATATAAAGCTAAACGAACCGTTCACTGGGTACTTATACTCACGAAAATCCCTATTGATTTACCTGTTTTTACAAGGAAATAAAATGTGAAAAAAATATTTCTACATCCCATGGCCTTTCCCAACCATTTAAATTTTTCTCTTACAGGTCTAACACTTCCGAAAAACCAATACAACGCCCACCCGGAACAATATATAAAGCTAAACGAACCGTTCACTCGGTAATTATCCGTACGAAAATCCCTATTGATTTACCTGTTTTTACAAGGAAATAAAATATGAAAACAATATTTCTACATCCCATGGCCTTTCCCAACCATTTAAATTTTTCTCTTACAGGTCTAACACTTCCGAAAAACCAATACAACGCCCACCCGGAACAATATATAAAGCTAAACGAACCGTTCACTGGGTACTTATCCGTACGAAAATCCCTATAGATTTACCTGTTTTTACAAGGAAATAAAATGTGAAAAAAATGTTTCTACATCCCATGGCCTTTCCCAACCATTTAAATCTTTCTCTTACAGGGCTAACACTTCCGAAAAACCAATACAACGCCCACCCGGAACACTATATAAAGCTAAACGAACCGTTCACTGGGTACTTATACGCACGAAAATCCCTATTGATTTACCTGTTTTTACAAGGAAATAAAATGTGAAAAAAATATTTCTACATCCCATGGCCTTTCCCAACCATTTAAATTTTTCTCTTACAGGTCTAACACTTCCGAAAAACCAATACAACGCCCACCCGGAACAATATATAAAGCTAAACGAACCGTTCACTGGGTACTTATCCGTACGAACATCCCTATAGATTTACGTGTTTTTACAAGGAAATAAAAGGTGAAAACAATATTTCTACATCCAATGGCCTTTCCCAACCATTTAAATTTTTCTCTTACAGGTCTAACACTTCCGAAAAACCAATACAACGCCCACCCGGAACACTATATAAAGCTAAACGAAAAGTTCACTGGGTACTTATACTCACGAAAATCCCTATTGATTTACCTGTTTTTACAAGGAAATAAAATGTGAAAACAATATTTCTACATCCCATGGCCTTTCCCAACCATTTAAATTTTTCTCTTACAGGTCTAACACTTCCGAAAAACCAATACAACGCCCACCCGGAACAATATATAAAGCTAAACGAACCGTTCACTGGGTACTTATCCGTACGAAAATCCCTATTGATTTACCTGTTTTTACAAGGAAATAAAAGGTGAAAACAATATTTCTACATCCAATGGCCTTTCCCAACCATTTAAATTTTTCTCTTACAGGTCTAACACTTCCGAAAAACCAATACAACGCCCACCCGGAACAATATATAAAGCTAAACTAACCGTTCACTGGGTACTTATACGCACGAAAATCCCTATTGATTTACCTGTTTTTACAAGGAAATAAAATGTGAAAAAAATATTTCTACATCCCATGGCCTTTCCCAACCATTTAAATTTTTCTCTTACAGGTCTAACACTTCCGAAAAACCAATACAACGCCCACCCGTTACAATATATAAAGCTAAACGAACCGTTCACTCGGTACTTATCCGTACGAAAATCCCTATTGATTTACCTGTTTTTACAAGGAAATAAAATATGAAAACAATATTTCTACATCCCATGGCCTTTCCCAACCATTTAAATTTTTCTCTTACAGGTCTAACACTTCCGAAAAACCAATACAACGCCCACCCGGAACAATATATAAAGCTAAACGAACCGTTCACTGGGTACTTATCCGTACGAAAATCCCTATTGATTTACGTGTTTTTACAAGGAAATAAAAGAGCCTCTTGTGGCGCAGAGTGGTAAGGCAGCCGTCTGAAAGCTTTGCCCATAAGGCTGGGAGTTCAATCCCAGCAGTCGGCTCAAGGTTGACTCAGCCTTCCATCCTTCCGAGGTCGGTAAAATGAGTACCCAGCTTGCTGGGGGGTAAACGGTCATGACTGGGGAAGGCACTGGCAAACCACCCCGTATTGAGTCTGCCATGAAAACGCTAGAGGGCGTCACCCCAAGGGTCAGACATGACTCGGTGCTTGCACAGGGGATACCTTTACCTTTACCTTTTTACAAGGAAATAAAAGGTGAAAACAATATTACTACATCCAATGACCTTTCCCAACCATTTAAATTTTTCTCTTACAGGTCTAACACTTCCGAAAAACCAATACAACGCCCACCCGGAACAATATATAAAGCTAAACGAACCGTTCACTGGGTACTTATCCGTACTAAAATCCCTATTGATTTACCTGTTTTTACAAGGAAATAAAATGAGAAAAAAATATTTCTACATCCCATGGCCTTTCCCAACCATTTAAATTTTTCTCTTACAAGTCTAACACTTCTGAAAAACCAATACAACGCCCAACCAGAACAATATATAAAGCTAAACGAACCGTTCACTGGGTACTTATCCGTACGAAAATCCCTATAGATTTACCTGTTTTTACAAGGAAATAAAATGTGAAAAAAATGTTTCTACATCCCATGGCCTTTCCCAACCATTTAAATCTTTCTCTTACAGGGCTAACACTTCCGAAAAACCAATACAACGCCCACCCGGAACACTATATAAAGCTAAACGAACCGTTCACTGGGTACTTATACGCACGAAAATCCCTATTGATTTACCTGTTTTTACAAGGAAATAAAATGTGAAAAAAATATTTCTACATCCCATGGCCTTTCCCAACCATTTAAATTTTTCTCTTACAGGTCTAACACTTCCGAAAAACCAATACAACGCCCACCCGGAACAATATATAAAGCTAAACGAACCGTTCACTGGGTACTTATCCGTACGAAAATCCCTATTGATTTACGTGTTTTTACAAGGAAATAAAAGGTGAAAACAATATTTCTACATCCAATGGCCTTTCCCAACCATTTAAATTTTTCTCTTACAGGTCTAACACTTCCGAAAAACCAATACAACGCCCACCCGGAACAATATATAAAGCTAAACGAACCGTTCACTGGGTACTTATCCGTACTAAATCCCTATTGATTTACCTGTTTTTACAAGGAAATAAAATGTGAAAAAAATATTTCTACATCCCATGGCCTTTCCCAACCATTTAAATTTTTCTCTTACAAGTCTAACACTTCCGAAAAACCAATACAACGCCCAACCAGAACAATATATAAAGCTAAACGAACCGTTCACTGGGTACTTATCCGTACGAAAATCCCTATAGATTTACCTGTTTTTACAAGGAAATAAAATGTGAAAAAAATGTTTCTACATCCCATGGCCTTTCCCAACCATTTAAATCTTTCTCTTACAGGGCTAACACTTCCGAAAAACCAATACAACGCCCACCCGGAACACTATATAAAGCTAAACGAACCGTTCACTGGGTACTTATACGCACGAAAATCCCTATTGATTTACCTGTTTTTACAAGGAAATAAAATGTGAAAAAAATATTTCTACATCCCATGGCCTTTCCCAACCATTTAAATTTTTCTCTTACAGGTCTAACACTTCCGAAAAACCAATACAACACGCACCCGGAACAATATATAAAGCTAAACGAACCGTTCACTGGGTACTTATCTGTACGAAAATCCCTATTGATTTACCTGTTTTTACAAGGAAATAAAATGTGAAAAAAATATTTCTACATCCCATGGCCCTTCCCAACCATTTAAATTTTTCTCTTACAGGTCTATCACATCCGAAAAACCAATACAACGCCCATCCGGAACAATATATAAAGCTAAACGCACCGTTCACTGGGTACTTATATGTACGAAAATCCCTATTGATTTACCTGTTTTTACAAGGAAATAAAATGTGAAAAAAATATTTCTACATCCCATGGCCTTTCCCAACCATTTAAATTTTTCTCTTACAGGGCTAACACTTCCGAAAAACCAATACAACGTCCACCCGGACCAATATATTAAGCTAAACGAACCGTTCACTGGGTACTCATACGTACGAAAATCCCTATTGATTTACCTGATTTTACAAGGAAATAAAATGTGAAAAAAATGTTTCTACATCCCATGGCCTTTCCCAACCATTTAAATTTTTCTCTTACAGGGCTAACACTTCCGAAAAACCAATACAACGCCCACCCGGAACAATATATAAAGCTAAACGAACCGTTCACTGGGTACTTATCCGTACTAAATCCCTATTGATTTACCTGTTTTTACAAGGAAATAAAATGTGAAAAAAATATTTCTACATCCCATGGCCTTTCCCAACCATTTAAATTTTTCTCTTACAAGTCTAACACTTCCGAAAAACCAATACAACGCCCAACCAGAACAATATATAAAGCTAAACGAACCGTTCACTGGGTACTTATCCGTACGAAAATCCCTATAGATTTACCTGTTTTTACAAGGAAATAAAATGTGAAAAAAATGTTTCTACATCCCATGGCCTTTCCCAACCATTTAAATCTTTCTCTTACAGGGCTAACACTTCCGAAAAACCAATACAACGCCCACCCGGAACACTATATAAAGCTAAACGAACCGTTCACTGGGTACTTATACGCACGAAAATCCCTATTGATTTACCTGTTTTTACAAGGAAATAAAATGTGAAAAAAATATTTCTACATCCCATGGCCTTTCCCAACCATTTAAATTTTTCTCTTACAGGTCTAACACTTCCGAAAAACCAATACAACACGCACCCGGAACAATATATAAAGCTAAACGAACCGTTCACTGGGTACTTATCTGTACGAAAATCCCTATTGATTTACCTGTTTTTACAAGGAAATAAAATGTGAAAAAAATATTTCTACATCCCATGGCCCTTCCCAACCATTTAAATTTTTCTCTTACAGGTCTATCACATCCGAAAAACCAATACAACGCCCATCCGGAACAATATATAAAGCTAAACGCACCGTTCACTGGGTACTTATATGTACGAAAATCCCTATTGATTTACCTGTTTTTACAAGGAAATAAAATGTGAAAAAAATATTTCTACATCCCATGGCCTTTCCCAACCATTTAAATTTTTCTCTTACAGGGCTAACACTTCCGAAAAACCAATACAACGTCCACCCGGACCAATATATTAAGCTAAACGAACCGTTCACTGGGTACTCATACGTACGAAAATCCCTATTGATTTACCTGATTTTACAAGGAAATAAAATGTGAAAAAAATGTTTCTACATCCCATGGCCTTTCCCAACCATTTAAATTTTTCTCTTACAGGGCTAACACTTCCGAAAAACCAATACAACGCCCACCCGGAACACTATATAAAGCTAAACGAACCATTCACTGGGTACTTATACGCACGAAAATCCCTATTGATTTACCTGTTTTTACAAGGAAATAAAATGTGAAAAAAATATTTCTACATCCCATGGCCTTTCTCAACCATTTACATTTTTCTCTTACAACTCTAACACTTCCGAAAAACCAATACCACGCCCAACCAGAACAATATATAAAGCTAAACGAACCGTTCACTGGGTACTTATCCGTACGAAAATCCCTATAGATTTACCTGTTTTTACAAGGAAAAAAATGTGAAAAAAATATTTCTACATCCCATGGCCTTTCCCAACCATTTAAATTTTTCTCTTACAGGTCTAACACTTCCGAAAAACCAATACAACGCCCACCCGGAACAATATATAAAGCTAAACGAACCGTTCACTGGGTACTCATACGTACGAAAATCCCTATTGATTTACCTGTTTTTACAAGGAAAAAAAATGTGAAAAAAATATTTCTACATCCCATGGCCTTTCCCAACCATTTAAATTTTTCTCTTACAGGTCTAACACTTCCGAAAAACCAATACAACGCCCACCCGGAACACTATATAAAGCTAAACGAACCGTTCACTGGGTACTTATCCGTACGAAAATCCCTATTGATTTACCTGTTTTTACAAGGAAATAAAATGTGAAAAAAATATTTCTACATCCCATGGCCTTTCCCAACCATTTAAATTTTTCTCTTACAGGGCTAACACTTCCGAAAAACCAATACAACGTCCACCCGGACCAATATATTAAGCTAAACGAACCGTTCACTGGGTACTTATATGAACGAAAATCCCTATTGATTTACCTGTTTTTACAGGGAAATAAAATGTGAAAAAAATATTTCTACATCCCATGGCCTTTCCCAACCATTTAAATTTTTCTCTTACAGGTCTAACACTTCCGAAAAACCAATACAACGCCCACCCGGAACAATATATAAAGCTAAACGAACCGTTCACTGGGTACTTATCCGTACGAAAATCCCTATTGATTTACCTGTTTTTACAAGGAAATAAAAGGTGAAAACAATATTTCTACATCCAATGGCCTTTCCCAACCATTTAAATTTTTCTCTTACAGGTCTAACACTTCCGAAAAACCAATACAACGCCCACCCGGAACAATATATAAAGCTAAACGAACCGTTCACTGGGTACTCATACGTACGAAAATCCCTATTGATTTACCTGTTTTTACAAGGAAATAAAATGTGAAAACAATATTTCTACATCCGATGGCCTTTCCCAACCATTTAAATTTTTCTCTTACAGGTCTAACACTTCCGAAAAACCAATACAACGCCCACCCGGAACAATATATAAAGCTAAACGAACCGTTCACTGGGTACTTATCCGTACGAAAATCCCTATTGATTTACCTGTTTTTACAAGGAAATAAAAGGTGAAAACAATATTTCTACATCCAATGGCCTTTCCCAACCATTTAAATTTTTCTCTTACAGGGCTAACACTTCCGAAAAACCAATACAACGCCCACCCGGAACAATATATAAAGCTAAACGAACCGTTCACTGGGTACTTATACGCACGAAAATCCCTATTGATTTACCTGATTTTACAAGGAAATAAAATGTGAAAAAAATGTTTCTACATCCCATGGCCTTTCCCAACCATTTAAATTTTTCTCTTACAGGTCTAACACTTCCGAAAAACCAATACAACGCCCACCCGGAACAATATATAAAGCTAAACGAACCGTTCACTGGGTACTTATCCGTACGAAAATCCCTATTGATTTACCTGTTTTTACAAGGAAATAAAAGGTGAAAACAATATTTCTACATCCAATGGCCTTTCCCAACCATTTAAATTTTTCTCTTACAGGTCTAACACTTCCGAAAAACCAATACAACGCCCACCCGGAACAATATATAAAGCTAAACGAACCGTTCACTGGGTACTCATACGTACGAAAATCCCTATTGATTTACCTGTTTTTACAAGGAAATAAAATGTGAAAACAATATTTCTACATCCGATGGCCTTTCCCAACCATTTAAATTTTTCTCTTACAGGTCTAACACTTCCGAAAAACCAATACAACGCCCACCCGGAACAATATATAAAGCTAAACGAACCGTTCACTGGGTACTTATCCGTACGAAAATCCCTATTGATTTACCTGTTTTTACAAGGAAATAAAAGGTGAAAACAATATTTCTACATCCAATGGCCTTTCCCAACCATTTAAATTTTTCTCTTACAGGTCTAACACTTCCGAAAAACCAATACAACGCCCACCCGGAACAATATATAAAGCTAAACGAACCGTTCACTGGGTACTCATACGTACGAAAATCCCTATTGATTTACCTGATTTTACAAGGAAATAAAATGTGAAAAAAATGTTTCTACATCCCATGGCCTTTCCCAACCATTTAAATTTTTCTCTTACAGGGCTAACACTTCCGAAAAACCAATACAACGCCCACCCGGAACACTATATAAAGCTAAACGAACCATTCACTGGGTACTTATACGCACGAAAATCCCTATTGATTTACCTGTTTTTACAAGGAAATAAAATGTGAAAAAAATATTTCTACATCCCATGGCCTTTCTCAACCATTTACATTTTTCTCTTACAACTCTAACACTTCCGAAAAACCAATACCACGCCCAACCAGAACAATATATAAAGCTAAACGAACCGTTCACTGGGTACTTATCCGTACGAAAATCCCTATAGATTTACCTGTTTTTACAAGGAAAAAAATGTGAAAAAAATATTTCTACATCCCATGGCCTTTCCCAACCATTTAAATTTTTCTCTTACAGGTCTAACACTTCCGAAAAACCAATACAACGCCCACCCGGAACAATATATAAAGCTAAACGAACCGTTCACTGGGTACTCATACGTACGAAAATCCCTATTGATTTACCTGTTTTTACAAGGAAAAAAAATGTGAAAAAAATATTTCTACATCCCATGGCCTTTCCCAACCTTTTAAATTTTTCTCTTACAGGTCTAACACTTCCGAAAAACCAATACAACGCCCACCCGGAACAATATATAAAGCTAAACTAACCGTTCACTGGGTACTTATACGCACGAAAATCCCTATTGATTTACCTGTTTTTACAAGGAAATAAAATGTGAAAAAAATATTTCTACATCCCATGGCCTTTCCCAACCATTTAAATTTTTCTCTTACAGGTCTAACACTTCCGAAAAACCAATACAACGCCCACCCGTTACAATATATAAAGCTAAACGAACCGTTCACTCGGTACTTATCCATACGAAAATCCCTATTGATTTACCTGTTTTTACAAGGAAATAAAAAATGAAAACAATATTTCTACATCCCATGGCCTTTCCCAACCATTTAAATTTTTCTCTTACAGGTCTAACACTTCCGAAAAACCAATACAACGCCCACCCGGAACAATATATAAAGCTAAACGAACCGTTCACTGGGTACTTATCCGTACGAAAATCCCTATTGATTTACGTGTTTTTACAAGGAAATAAAAGGTGAAAACAATATTTCTACATCCAATGGCCTTTCCCAACCATTTAAATTTTTCTCTTACAGGTCTAACACTTCCGAAAAACCAATACAACGCCCACCCGGAACAATATATAAAGCTAAACGAACCGTTCACTGGGTACTTATCCGTACTAAAATCCCTATTGATTTACCTGTGTTTACAAGGAAATAAAATGTGAAAAAAATATTTCTACATCCCATGGCCTTTCCCAACCATTTAAATTTTTCTCTTACAAGTCTAACACTTCCGAAAAACCAATACAACGCCCAACCAGAACAATATATAAAGCTAAACGAACCGTTCACTGGGAACTTATCCGTACGAAAATCCCTATAGATTTACCTGTTTTTACAAGGAAATAAAATGTGAAAAAAATGTTTCTACATCCCATGGCCTTTCCCAACCATTTAAATCTTTCTCTTACAGGGCTAACACTTCCGAAAAACCAATACAACGCCCACCCGGAACACTATATAAAGCTAAACGAACCGTTCACTGGGTACTTATACGCACGAAAATCCCTATTGATTTACCTGTTTTTACAAGGAAAAAAATGTGAAAAAAATATTTCTACATCCCATGGCCTTTCCCAACCATTTAAATTTTTCTCTTACAGGTCTAACACTTCCGAAAAACCAATACAACGCCCACCCGGAACAATATATAAAGCTAAACGAACCGTTCACTGGGTACTCATACGTACGAAAATCCCTATTGATTTACCTGTTTTTACAAGGAAAAAAAATGTGAAAAAAATATTTCTACATCCCATGGCCTTTCCCAACCATTTAAATTTTTCTCTTACAGGTCTAACACTTCCGAAAAACCAATACAACGCCCACCCGGAACAATATATAAAGCTAAACTAACCGTTCACTGGGTACTTATACGCACGAAAATCCCTATTGATTTACCTGTTTTTACAAGGAAATAAAATGTGAAAAAAATATTTCTACATCCCATGGCCTTTCCCAACCATTTAAATTTTTCTCTTACAGGTCTAACACTTCCGAAAAACCAATACAACGCCCACCCGTTACAATATATAAAGCTAAACGAACCGTTCACTCGGTACTTATCCGTACGAAAATCCCTATTGATTTACCTGTTTTTACAAGGAAATAAAAAATGAAAACAATATTTCTACATCCCATGGCCTTTCCCAACCATTTAAATTTTTCTCTTACAGGTCTAACACTTCCGAAAAACCAATACAACGCCCACCCGGAACAATATATAAAGCTAAACGAACCGTTCACTGGGTACTTATCCGTACGAAAATCCCTATTGATTTACGTGTTTTTACAAGGAAATAAAAGGTGAAAACAATATTTCTACATCCAATGGCCTTTCCCAACCATTTAAATTTTTCTCTTACAGGTCTAACACTCCGAAAAACCAATACAACGCCCACCCGGAACAATATATAAAGCTAAACGAACCGTTCACTGGGTACTTATCCGTACTAAAATCCCTATTGATTTACCTGTTTTTACAAGGAAATAAAATGTGAAAAAAATATTTCTACATCCCATGGCCTTTCCCAACCATTTAAATTTTTCTCTTACAAGTCTAACACTTCCGAAAAACCAATACAACGCCCAACCGGAACAATATATAAAGCTAAACGAACCGTTCACTGGGAACTTATCCGTACGAAAATCCCTATAGATTTACCTGTTTTTACAAGGAAATAAAATGTGAAAAAAATGTTTCTACATCCCATGGCCTTTCCCAACCATTTAAATCTTTCTCTTACAGGGCTAACACTTCCGAAAAACCAATACAACGCCCACCCGGAACACTATATAAAGCTAAACGAACCGTTCACTGGGTACTTATACGCACGAAAATCCCTATTGATTTACCTGTTTTTACAAGGAAATAAAATGTGAAAAAAATATTTCTACATCCCATGGCCTTTCCCAACCATTTAAATTTTTCTCTTACAGGGCTAACACATCCGAAAAACCAATACAACGTCCACCCGGACCAATATATTAAGCTAAACGAACCGTTCACTGGGTACTTATACGTACGAAAATCCCTATTGATTTACCTGTTTTTACAGGGAAATAAAATGTGAAAAAAATATTTCTACATCCCATGGCCTTTCCCAACCATTTAAATTTTTCTCTTACAAGTCTAACACTTCCGAAAAACCAATACAACGCCCACCCGGAACAATATATAAAGCTAAACGAACCGTTCACTGGGTACTTATCCGTACGAAAATCCCTATTGATTTACCTGTTTTTACAAGGAAATAAAATGTGAAAACAATATTTCTACATCCGATGGCCTTTCCCAACCATTTAAATTTTTCTCTTACAGGTCTAACACTTCCGAAAAACCAATACAACGCCCACCCGGAACAATATATAAAGCTAAACGAACCGTTCACTGGGTACTTATCCGTACGAAAATCCCTATTGATTTACCTGTTTTTACAAGGAAATAAAAGGTGAAAACAATATTTCTACATCCCATGGCCTTTCCCAACCATTTAAATTTTTCTCTTACAGGTCTAACACTTCCGAAAAACCAATACAACGCCCACCCGGAACAATATATAAAGCTAAACGAACCGTTCACTGGGTACTCATACGTACGAAAATCCCTATAGATTTACCTGTTTTTACAAGGAAATAAAATGTGAAAAAAATGTTTCTACATCCCATGGCCTTTCCCAACCATTTAAATTTTTCTCTTACAGGGCTAACACTTCCGAAAAACCAATACAACGCCCACCCGGAACACTATATAAAGCTAAACGAACCATTCACTGGGTACTTATACGCACGAAAATCCCTATTGATTTACCTGATTTTACAAGGAAATAAAATGTGAAAAAAATATTTCTACATCCCATGGCCTTTCCCAACCATTTAAATTTTTCTCTTACAGGTCTAACACTTCCGAAAAACCAATACAACGCCCACCCGGAACAATATATAAAGCTAAACGAACCGTTCACTGGGTACTTATCCGTACGAAAATCCCTATAGATTTACCTGTTTTTACAAGGAAAAAAATGTGAAAAAAATATTTCTACATCCCATGGCCTTTCCCAACCATTTAAATTTTTCTCTTACAGGTCTAACACTTCCGAAAAACCAATACAACGCCCACCCGGAACAATATATAAAGCTAAACGAACCGTTCACTGGGTACTCATACGTACGAAAATCCCTATTGATTTACCTGTTTTTACAAGGAAAAAAATGTGAAAAAAATATTTCTACATCCCATGGCCTTTCCCAACCATTTAAATTTTTCTCTTACAGGTCTAACACTTCCGAAAAACCAATACAACGCCCAACCGGAACAATATATAAAGCTAAACGAACCGTTCACTGGGTCCTCATACGTACGAAAATCCCTATTGATTTACCTGTTTTTACAAGGAAATAAAATGTGAAAAAAATGTTTCTACATCCCATGGCCTTTCCCAACCATTTAAATTTTTCTCTTACAGGGCTAACACTTCCGAAAAACCAATACAACGCCCACCCAGAACACTATATAAAGCTAAACGAACCGTTCACTGGGTACTTATACGCACGAAAATCCCTATTGATTTACCTGTTTTTACAAGGAAATAAAATGTGAAAAAAATATTTCTACATCCCATGGCCTTTCCCAACCATTTAAATTTTTCTCTTACAGGTCTAACACTTCCGAAAAACCAATACAACGCCCACCCGGAACAATATATAAAGCTAAACGAACCGTTCACTGGGTACTTATACGCACGAAAATCCCTATTGATTTACCTGTTTTTACAAGGAAATAAAATGTGAAAAAAATTTTTCTACATCCCATGGCCTTTCCCAACCATTTAAATCTTTCTCTTACAGGGCTAACACTTCCGAAAAACCAATACAACGCCCACCCGGAACACTATATAAAGCTAAACGAACCGTTCACTGGGTACTTATACGCACGAAAATCCCTATTGATTTACCTGTTTTTACAAGGAAATAAAATGTGAAAAAAATATTTCTACATCCCATGGCCTTTCCCAACCATTTAAATTTTTCTCTTACAGGTCTAACACTTCCGAAAAACCAATACAACACGCACCCGGAACAATATATAAAGCTAAACGAACCGTTCACTGGGTACTTATCCGTACGAAAATCCCTATTGATTTACCTGTTTTTACAAGGAAATAAAATGTGAAAAAAATATTTCTACATCCCATGGCCTTTCCCAACCATTTAAATTTTTCTCTTACAGGTCTATCACGTCCGAAAAACCAATACAACGCCCACCCGGAACAATATATAAAGCTAAACGATACGTTCACTCGGTACTCATACGTACGAAAATCCCTATTGATTTACCTGTTTTTACAAGGAAATAAAATGTGAAAAAAATATTTCTACATCCCATGGCCTTTCCCAACCATTTAAATTTTTCTCTTACAGGGCTAACACTTCCGAAAAACCAATACAACGCCCACCCGGAACACTATATAAAGCTAAACGAACCGTTCACTGGGTACTTATACGCACGAAAATCCCTATTGATTTACCTGTTTTTACAAGGAAATAAAATGTGAAAACAATATTTCTACATCCCATGGCCTTTCCCAACCATTTAAATTTTTCTCTTACAACTCTAACACTTCCGAAAAACCAATACAACGCCCACCCGGACCAATATATTAAGCTAAACGAACCGTTCACTGGGTACTTATCCGTACGAAAATCCCTATAGATTTACCTGTTTTTACAAGGAAATAAAATGTGAAAAAAATATTTCTACATCCCATGGCCTTTCCCAACCATTTAAATTTTTCTCTTACACGTCTAACACTTCCGAAAAACCAATACAACGCCCACCCGGAACAATATATAAAGCTAAACGAACCGTTCACTGGGTACTCATACGTACGAAAATCCCTATTGATTTACCTGTTTTTACAAGGAAATAAAATGTGAAAAAAATGTTTCTACATCCCATGGCCTTTCCCAACCATTTAAATTTTTCTCTTACAGGGCTAACACTTCCGAAAAACCAATACAACGCCCACCCGGAACACTATATAAAGCTAAACGAACCGTTCACTGGGTACATATACACACGAAAATCCCTATTGATTTACCTGTTTTTACAAGGAAATAAAATGTGAAAAAAATATTTCTACATCCCATGGCCTTTCCCAACCATTTAAATTTTTCTCTTACAGGGCTAACACTTCCGAAAAACCAATACAACGCCCACCCGGAACAATATATAAAGCCAAACGAACCGTTCACTGGGTACTCATACGTACGAAAATCCCTATTGATTTTCCTGTTTTTACAAGGAAATAAAATGTGAAAAAAATGTTTCTACATCCCATGGCCTTTCCCAACCATTTATATTTTTCTCTTACAGGGCTAACACTTCCGAAAAACCAATACAACGCCCACCCGGAACACTATATAAAGCTAAACGAACCGTTCACTGGGTACTTATACTCACGAAAATCCCTATTGATTTACCTGTTTTTACAAGGAAATAAAATGTGAAAAAAATATTTCTACATCCCATGGCCTTTCCCAACCATTAAAATTTTTCTCTTACAGGTCTAACACTTCCGAAAAACCAATACAACGCCCACCCGGAACAATATATAAAGCTAAACGAACCGTTCACTCGGTACTCATACGTACGAAAATCCCTATTGATTTACCTGTTTTTACAAGGAAATAAAATGTGAAAAAAATATTTCTACATCCCATGGCCTTTCCCAACCATTTAAATTTTTCTCTTACAGGTCTAACACTTCCGAAAAACCAATACAAAACGCACCCGGAACAATATATAAAGCTAAACGAACCGTTCACTGGGTACTTATCCGTATGAAAATCCCTATTGATTTACCTGTTTTTACAAGGAAATAAAATGTGAAAAAAATATTTCTACATCCCATGGCCTTTCCCAACCATTTAAATTTTTCTCTTACAGGTCTAACACTTCCGAAAAACCAATACAACGCCCACCCGTTACAATATATAAAGCTAAACGAACCGTTCACTCGGTACTTATCCGTACGAAAATCCCTATTGATTTACCTGTTTTTACAAGGAAATAAAAAATGAAAACAATATTTCTACATCCCATGGCCTTTCCCAACCATTTAAATTTTTCTCTTACAGGTCTAACACTTCCGAAAAACCAATACAACGCCCACCCGGAACAATATATAAAGCTAAACGAACCGTTCACTGGGTACTTATCCGTACGAAAATCCCTATTGATTTACGTGTTTTTACAAGGAAATAAAAGGTGAAAACAATATTTCTACATCCAATGGCCTTTCCCAACCATTTAAATTTTTCTCTTACAGGTCTAACACTTCCGAAAAACCAATACAACGCCCACCCGGAACAATATATAAAGCTAAACGAACCGTTCACTGGGTACTTATCCGTACTAAAATCCCTATTGATTTACCTGTTTTTACAAGGAAATAAAATGTGAAAAAAATATTTCTACATCCCATGGCCTTTCCCAACCATTTAAATTTTTCTCTTACAAGTCTAACACTTCCGAAAAACCAATACAACGCCCAACCGGAACAATATATAAAGCTAAACGAACCGTTCACTGGGAACTTATCCGTACGAAAATCCCTATAGATTTACCTGTTTTTACAAGGAAATAAAATGTGAAAAAAATGTTTCTACATCCCATGGCCTTTCCCAACCATTTAAATCTTTCTCTTACAGGGCTAACACTTCCGAAAAACCAATACAACGCCCACCCGGAACACTATATAAAGCTAAACGAACCGTTCACTGGGTACTTATACGCACGAAAATCCCTATTGATTTACCTGTTTTTACAAGGAAATAAAATGTGAAAAAAATATTTCTACATCCCATGGCCTTTCCCAACCATTTAAATTTTTCTCTTACAGGGCTAACACATCCGAAAAACCAATACAACGTCCACCCGGACCAATATATTAAGCTAAACGAACCGTTCACTGGGTACTTATACGTACGAAAATCCCTATTGATTTACCTGTTTTTACAGGGAAATAAAATGTGAAAAAAATATTTCTACATCCCATGGCCTTTCCCAACCATTTAAATTTTTCTCTTACAAGTCTAACACTTCCGAAAAACCAATACAACGCCCACCCGGAACAATATATAAAGCTAAACGAACCGTTCACTGGGTACTTATCCGTACGAAAATCCCTATTGATTTACCTGTTTTTACAAGGAAATAAAATGTGAAAACAATATTTCTACATCCGATGGCCTTTCCCAACCATTTAAATTTTTCTCTTACAGGTCTAACACTTCCGAAAAACGAATACAACGCCCACCCGGAACAATATATAAAGCTAAACGAACCGTTCACTGGGTACTTATCCGTACGAAAATCCCTATTGATTTACCTGTTTTTACAAGGAAATAAAAGGTGAAAACAATATTTCTACATCCCATGGCCTTTCCCAACCATTTAAATTTTTCTCTTACAGGTCTAACACTTCCGAAAAACCAATACAACGCCCACCCGGAACAATATATAAAGCTAAACGAACCGTTCACTGGGTACTCATACGTACGAAAATCCCTATAGATTTACCTGTTTTTACAAGGAAATAAAATGTGAAAAAAATGTTTCTACATCCCATGGCCTTTCCCAACCATTTAAATTATTCTCTTACAGGGCTAACACTTCCGAAAAACCAATACAACGCCCACCCGGAACACTATATAAAGCTAAACGAACCATTCACTGGGTACTTATACGCACGAAAATCCCTATTGATTTACCTGATTTTACAAGGAAATAAAATGTGAAAAAAATATTTCTACATCCCATGGCCTTTCCCAACCATTTAAATTTTTCTCTTACAGGTCTAACACTTCCGAAAAACCAATACAACGCCCACCCGGAACAATATATAAAGCTAAACGAACCGTTCACTGGGTACTTATCCGTACGAAAATCCCTATAGATTTACCTGTTTTTACAAGGAAAAAAATGTGAAAAAAATATTTCTACATCCCATGGCCTTTCCCAACCATTTAAATTTTTCTCTTACAGGTCTAACACTTCCGAAAAACCAATACAACGCCCACCCGGAACAATATATAAAGCTAAACGAACCGTTCACTGGGTACTCATACGTACGAAAATCCCTATTGATTTACCTGTTTTTACAAGGAAAAAAATGTGAAAAAAATATTTCTACATCCCATGGCCTTTCCCAACCATTTAAATTTTTCTCTTACAGGTCTAACACTTCCGAAAAACCAATACAACGCCCAACCGGAACAATATATAAAGCTAAACGAACCGTTCACTGGGTCCTCATACGTACGAAAATCCCTATTGATTTACCTGTTTTTACAAGGAAATAAAATGTGAAAAAAATGTTTCTACATCCCATGGCCTTTCCCAACCATTTAAATTTTTCTCTTACAGGGCTAACACTTCCGAAAAACCAATACAACGCCCACCCAGAACACTATATAAAGCTAAACGAACCGTTCACTGGGTACTTATACGCACGAAAATCCCTATTGATTTACCTGTTTTTACAAGGAAATAAAATGTGAAAAAAATATTTCTACATCCCATGGCCTTTCCCAACCATTTAAATTTTTCTCTTACAGGTCTAACACTTCCGAAAAACCAATACAACGCCCACCCGGAACAATATATAAAGCTAAACGAACCGTTCACTGGGTACTTATACGCACGAAAATCCCTATTGATTTACCTGTTTTTACAAGGAAATAAAATGTGAAAAAAATTTTTCTACATCCCATGGCCTTTCCCAACCATTTAAATCTTTCTCTTACAGGGCTAACACTTCCGAAAAACCAATACAACGCCCACCCGGAACACTATATAAAGCTAAACGAACCGTTCACTGGGTACTTATACGCACGAAAATCCCTATTGATTTACCTGTTTTTACAAGGAAATAAAATGTGAAAAAAATATTTCTACATCCCATGGCCTTTCCCAACCATTTAAATTTTTCTCTTACAGGTCTAACACTTCCGAAAAACCAATACAACACGCACCCGGAACAATATATAAAGCTAAACGAACCGTTCACTGGGTACTTATCCGTACGAAAATCCCTATTGATTTACCTGTTTTTACAAGGAAATAAAATGTGAAAAAAATATTTCTACATCCCATGGCCTTTCCCAACCATTTAAATTTTTCTCTTACAGGTCTATCACGTCCGAAAAACCAATACAACGCCCACCCGGAACAATATATAAAGCTAAACGATACGTTCACTCGGTACTCATACGTACGAAAATCCCTATTGATTTACCTGTTTTTACAAGGAAATAAAATGTGAAAAAAATATTTCTACATCCCATGGCCTTTCCCAACCATTTAAATTTTTCTCTTACAGGGCTAACACTTCCGAAAAACCAATACAACGCCCACCCGGAACACTATATAAAGCTAAACGAACCGTTCACTGGGTACTTATACGCACGAAAATCCCTATTGATTTACCTGTTTTTACAAGGAAATAAAATGTGAAAACAATATTTCTACATCCCATGGCCTTTCCCAACCATTTAAATTTTTCTCTTACAACTCTAACACTTCCGAAAAACCAATACAACGCCCACCCGGACCAATATATTAAGCTAAACGAACCGTTCACTGGGTACTTATCCGTACGAAAATCCCTATAGATTTACCTGTTTTTACAAGGAAATAAAATGTGAAAAAAATATTTCTACATCCCATGGCCTTTCCCAACCATTTAAATTTTTCTCTTACACGTCTAACACTTCCGAAAAACCAATACAACGCCCACCCGGAACAATATATAAAGCTAAACGAACCGTTCACTGGGTACTCATACGTACGAAAATCCCTATTGATTTACCTGTTTTTACAAGGAAATAAAATGTGAAAAAAATGTTTCTACATCCCATGGCCTTTCCCAACCATTTAAATTTTTCTCTTACAGGGCTAACACTTCCGAAAAACCAATACAACGCCCACCCGGAACACTATATAAAGCTAAACGAACCGTTCACTGGGTACTTATACACACGAAAATCCCTATTGATTTACCTGTTTTTACAAGGAAATAAAATGTGAAAAAAATATTTCTACATCCCATGGCCTTTCCCAACCATTTAAATTTTTCTCTTACAGGGCTAACACTTCCGAAAAACCAATACAACGCCCACCCGGAACAATATATAAAGCCAAACGAACCGTTCACTGGGTACTCATACGTACGAAAATCCCTATTGATTTTCCTGTTTTTACAAGGAAATAAAATGTGAAAAAAATGTTTCTACATCCCATGGCCTTTCCCAACCATTTATATTTTTCTCTTACAGGGCTAACACTTCCGAAAAACCAATACAACGCCCACCCGGAACACTATATAAAGCTAAACGAACCGTTCACTGGGTACTTATACTCACGAAAATCCCTATTGATTTACCTGTTTTTACAAGGAAATAAAATGTGAAAAAAATATTTCTACATCCCATGGCCTTTCCCAACCATTAAAATTTTTCTCTTACAGGTCTAACACTTCCGAAAAACCAATACAACGCCCACCCGGAACAATATATAAAGCTAAACGAACCGTTCACTCGGTACTCATACGTACGAAAATCCCTATTGATTTACCTGTTTTTACAAGGAAATAAAATGTGAAAAAAATATTTCTACATCCCATGGCCTTTCCCAACCATTTAAATTTTTCTCTTACAGGTCTAACACTTCCGAAAAACCAATACAAAACGCACCCGGAACAATATATAAAGCTAAACGAACCGTTCACTGGGTACTTATCCGTATGAAAATCCCTATTGATTTACCTGTTTTTACAAGGAAATAAAATGTGAAAAAAATATTTCTACATCCCATGGCCCTTCCCAACCATTTAAATTTTTCTCTTACAGGTCTATCACGTCCGAAAAACCAATACAACGCCCATCCGGAACAATATATAAAGCTAAACGCACCGTTCACTGGGTACTTATATGTACGAAAATCCCTATTGATTTACCTGTTTTTACAAGGAAATAAAATGTGAAAAAAATATTTCTACATCCCATGGCCTTTCCCAACCATTTAAATTTTTCTCTTACAGGGCTAACACTTCCGAAAAACCAATACAACGTCCACCCGGACCAATATATTAAGCTAAACGAACCGTTCACTCGGTACTTATACGTACGAAAATCCCTATTGATTTACCTGTTTTTACAGGGAAATAAAATGTGAAAAAAATATTTCTACATCCCATAGCCTTTCCCAACCATTTAAATTTTTCTCTTACAAGTCTAACACTTCCGAAAAACCAATACAACGCCAACCCGGAACAATATATAAAGCTAAACGAACCGTTCACTGGGTACTTATCCGTATGAAAATCCCTATTGATTTACCTGTTTTTACAAGGAAATAAAATGTGAAAACAATATTTCTACATCCGATGGCCTTTCCCAACCATTTAAATTTTTCTCTTACAGGTCTAACATTTCCGAAAAACCAATACAACGCCCACCCGGAACAATATATAAAGCTAAACGAACCGTTCACTGGGTACTTATCCGTACGAAAATCCCTATTGATTTACCTGTTTTTACAAGGTAATAAAAGGTGAAAACAATATTTCTACATCCAATGGCCTTTCCCAACCATTTAAATTTTTCTCTTACAGGTCTAACACTTCCGAAAAACCAATACAACGCCCACCCGGAACAATATATAAAGCTAAACGAACCGTTCACTGGGTACTCATACGTACGAAAATCCCTATTGATTTACCTGTTTTTACAAGGAAATAAAATGTGAAAAAAATGTTTCTACATCCCATGGCCTTTCCCAACCATTTAAATTTTTCTCTTACAGGGCTAACACTTCCGAAAAACCAATACAACGCCCACCCGGAACAATATATAAAGCTAAACGAACCGTTCACTGGGTACTCATACGTACGAAAATCCCTATTGATTTACCTGTTTTTACAAGGAAATAAAATGTGAAAAAAATGTTTCTACATCCCATGGCCTTTCCCAACCATTTAAATTTTTCTCTTACAGGGCTAACACTTCCGAAAATCCAATACAACGCTCACCCGGAACAATATATAAAGCTAAACGAACCGTTCACTGGGTACTCATACGTACGAAAATCCCTATTGATTTACCTGTTTTTACAAGGAAATAAAATGTGAAAAAAATGTTTCTACATCCCATGGCCTTTCCCAACCATTTAAATTTTTCTCTTACAGGGCTAACACTTCCGAAAAACCAATAAAACGCCCACCCGGAACACTATATAAAGCTAAACGAACCGTTCACTGGGTACTTATACGCACGAAAATCCCTATTGATTTACCTGTTTTTACAAGGAAATAAAATGTGAAAAAAATTTTTCTACATCCCATGGCCTTTCCCAACCATTTAAATCTTTCTCTTACAGGGCTAACACTTCCGAAAAACCAATACAACGCCCACCCGGAACACTATATAAAGCTAAACGAACCGTTCACTGGGTACTTATACGCACGAAAATCCCTATTGATTTACCTGTTTTTACAAGGAAATAAAATGTGAAAAAAATATTTCTACATCCCATGGCCTTTCCCAACCATTTAAATTTTTCTCTTACAGGTCTAACACTTCCGAAAAACCAATACAACACGCACCCGGAACAATATATAAAGCTAAACGAACCGTTCACTGGGTACTTATCCGTACGAAAATCCCTATTGATTTACCTGTTTTTACAAGGAAATAAAATGTGAAAAAAATATTTCTACATCCCATGGCCTTTCCCAACCATTTAAATTTTTCTCTTACAGGTCTATCACGTCCGAAAAACCAATACAACGCCCACCCGGAACAATATATAAAGCTAAACGAACCGTTCACTCGGTACTCATACGTACGAAAATCCCTATTGATTTACCTGTTTTTACAAGGAAATAAAATGTGAAAAAAATATTTCTACATCCCATGGCCTTTCCCAACCATTTAAATTTTTCTCTTACAGGGCTAACACTTCCGAAAAACCAATACAACGCCCACCCGGAACAATATATAAAGCTAAACGAACCGTTCACTGGGTACTTATACGCACGAAAATCCCTATTGATTTACCTGTTTTTACAAGGAAATAAAATGTGAAAACAATATTTCTACATCCCATGGCCTTTCCCAACCATTTAAATTTTTCTCTTACAACTCTAACACTTCCGAAAAACCAATACAACGCCCACCCGGACCAATATATTAAGCTAAACGAACCGTTCACTGGGTACTTATCCGTACGAAAATCCCTATAGATTTACCTGTTTTTACAAGGAAATAAAATGTGAAAAAAATATTTCTACATCCCATGGCCTTTCCCAACCATTTAAATTTTTCTCTTACACGTCTAACACTTCCGAAAAACCAATACAACGCCCACCCGGAACAATATATAAAGCTAAACGAACCGTTCACTGGGTACTCATACGTACGAAAATCCCTATTGATTTACCTGTTTTTACAAGGAAATAAAATGTGAAAAAAATGTTTCTACATCCCATGGCCTTTCCCAACCATTTAAATTTTTCTCTTACAGGGCTAACACTTCCGAAAAACCAATACAACGCCCACCCGGAACACTATATAAAGCTAAACGAACCGTTCACTGGGTACTTATACACACGAAAATCCCTATTGATTTACCTGTTTTTACAAGGAAATAAAATGTGAAAAAAATATTTCTACATCCCATGGCCTTTCCCAACCATTTAAATTTTTCTCTTACAGGGCTAACACTTCCGAAAAACCAATACAACGCCCACCCGGAACAATATATAAAGCCAAACGAACCGTTCACTGGGTACTCATACGTACGAAAATCCCTATTGATTTACCTGTTTTTACAAGGAAATAAAATGTGAAAAAAATGTTTCTACATCCCATGGCCTTTCCCAACCATTTAAATTTTTCTCTTACAGGGCTAACACTTCCGAAAAACCAATACAACGCCCACCCGGAACACTATATAAAGCTAAACGAACCGTTCACTGGGTACTTATACTCACGAAAAGCCCTATTGATTTACCTGTTTTTACAAGGAAATAAAATGTGAAAAAAATATTTCTACATCCCATGGCCTTTCCCAACCATTAAAATTTTTCTCTTACAGGTCTAACACTTCCGAAAAACCAATACAACGCCCACCCGGAACAATATATAAAGCTAAACGAACCGTTCACTCGGTACTCATACGTACGAAAATCCCTATTGATTTACCTGTTTTTACAAGGAAATAAAATGTGAAAAAAATATTTCTACATCCCATGGCCTTTCCCAACCATTTAAATTTTTCTCTTACAGGTCTAACACTTCCGAAAAACCAATACAACACGCACCCGGAACAATATATAAAGCTAAACGAACCGTTCACTGGGTACTTATCCGTATGAAAATCCCTATTGATTTACCTGTTTTTACAAGGAAATAAAATGTGAAAAAAATATTTCTACATCCCATGGCCCTTCCCAACCATTTAAATTTTTCTCTTACAGGTCTATCACGTCCGAAAAACCAATACAACGCCCATCCGGAACAATATATAAAGCTAAACGCACCGTTCACTGGGTACTTATATGTACGAAAATCCCTATTGATTTACCTGTTTTTACAAGGAAATAAAATGTGAAAAAAATATTTCTACATCCCATGGCCTTTCCCAACCATTTAAATTTTTCTCTTACAGGGCTAACACTTCCGAAAAACCAATACAACGTCCACCCGGACCAATATATTAAGCTAAACGAACCGTTCACTCGGTACTTATACGTACGAAAATCCCTATTGATTTACCTGTTTTTACAGGGAAATAAAATGTGAAAAAAATATTTCTACATCCCATGGCCTTTCCCAACCATTTAAATTTTTCTCTTACAAGTCTAACACTTCCGAAAAACCAATACAACGCCAACCCGGAACAATATATAAAGCTAAACGAACCGTTCACTGGGTACTTATCCGTATGAAAATCCCTATTGATTTACCTGTTTTTACAAGGAAATAAAATGTGAAAACAATATTTCTACATCCGATGGCCTTTCCCAACCATTTAAATTTTTCTCTTACAGGTCTAACATTTCCGAAAAACCAATACAACGCCCACCCGGAACAATATATAAAGCTAAACGAACCGTTCACTGGGTACTTATCCGTACGAAAATCCCTATTGATTTACCTGTTTTTACAAGGTAATAAAAGGTGAAAACAATATTTCTACATCCAATGGCCTTTCCCAACCATTTAAATTTTTCTCTTACAGGTCTAACACTTCCGAAAAACCAATACAACGCCCACCCGGAACAATATATAAAGCTAAACGAACCGTTCACTGGGTACTCATACGTACGAAAATCCCTATTGATTTACCTGTTTTTACAAGGAAATAAAATGTGAAAAAAATGTTTCTACATCCCATGGCCTTTCCCAACCATTTAAATTTTTCTCTTACAGGGCTAACACTTCCGAAAAACCAATACAACGCCCACCCGGAACAATATATAAAGCTAAACGAACCGTTCACTGGGTACTCATACGTACGAAAATCCCTATTGATTTACCTGTTTTTACAAGGAAATAAAATGTGAAAAAAATGTTTCTACATCCCATGGCCTTTCCCAACCATTTAAATTTTTCTCTTACAGGGCTAACACTTCCGAAAAACCAATACAACGCCCACCCGGAACACTATATAAAGCTAAACGAACCGTTCACTGGGTACTTATACACACGAAAATCCCTATTGATTTACCTGTTTTTACAAGGAAATAAAATGTGAAAAAAATATTTCTACATCCCATGGCCTTTCCCAACCATTTAAATTTTTCTCTTACAGGGCTAACTCTTCCGAAAAACCAATACAACGCCCACCCGGAACAATATATAAAGCCAAACGAACCGTTCACTGGGTACTCATACGTACGAAAATCCCTATTGATTTACCTGTTTTTACAAGGAAATAAAATGTGAAAAAAATGTTTCTACATCCCATGGCCTTTCCCAACCATTTAAATTTTTCTCTTACAGGGCTAACACTTCCGAAAAACCAATACAACGCCCACCCGGAACACTATATAAAGCTAAACGAACCGTTCACTGGGTACTTATACTCACGAAAAGCCCTATTGATTTACCTGTTTTTACAAGGAAATAAAATGTGAAAAAAATATTTCTACATCCGATGGCCTTTCCCAACCATTTAAATTTTTCTCTTACAGGTCTAACATTTCCGAAAAACCAATACAACGCCCACCCGGAACAATATATAAAGCTAAACGAACCGTTCACTGGGTACTTATCCGTACGAAAATCCCTATTGATTTACCTGTTTTTACAAGGTAATAAAAGGTGAAAACAATATTTCTACATCCAATGGCCTTTCCCAACCATTTAAATTTTTCTCTTACAGGTCTAACACTTCCGAAAAACCAATACAACGCCCACCCGGAACAATATATAAAGCTAAACGAACCGTTCACTGGGTACTCATACGTACGAAAATCCCTATTGATTTACCTGTTTTTACAAGGAAATAAAATGTGAAAAAAATGTTTCTACATCCCATGGCCTTTCCCAACCATTTAAATTTTTCTCTTACAGGGCTAACACTTCCGAAAAACCAATACAACGCCCACCCGGAACACTATATAAAGCTAAACGAACCGTTCACTGGGTACTTATACTCACGAAAAGCCCTATTGATTTACCTGTTTTTACAAGGAAATAAAATGTGAAAAAAATATTTCTACATCCCATGGCCTTTCCCAACCATTAAAATTTTTCTCTTACAGGTCTAACACTTCCGAAAAACCAATACAACGCCCACCCGGAACAATATATAAAGCTAAACGAACCGTTCACTCGGTACTCATACGTACGAAAATCCCTATTGATTTACGTGTTTTTACAAGGAAATAAAATGTGAAAAAAATATTTCTACATCCGATGGCCTTTCCCAACCATTTAAATTTTTCTCTTACAGGTCTAACATTTCCGAAAAACCAATACAACGCCCACCCGGAACAATATATAAAGCTAAACGAACCGTTCACTGGGTACTTATCCGTACGAAAATCCCTATTGATTTACCTGTTTTTACAAGGTAATAAAAGGTGAAAACAATATTTCTACATCCAATGGCCTTTCCCAACCATTTAAATTTTTCTCTTACAGGTCTAACACTTCCGAAAAACCAATACAACGCCCACCCGGAACAATATATAAAGCTAAACGAACCGTTCACTGGGTACTCATACGTACGAAAATCCCTATTGATTTACCTGTTTTTACAAGGAAATAAAATGTGAAAAAAATGTTTCTACATCCCATGGCCTTTCCCAACCATTTAAATTTTTCTCTTACAGGGCTAACACTTCCGAAAAACCAATACAACGCCCACCCGGAACAATATATAAAGCTAAACGAACCGTTCACTGGGTACTCATACGTACGAAAATCCCTATTGATTTACCTGTTTTTACAAGGAAATAAAATGTGAAAAAAATGTTTCTACATCCCATGGCCTTTCCCAACCATTTAAATTTTTCTCTTACAGGGCTAACACTTCTTAAAAACCAATACAACGCCCACCCGGAACACTATATAAAGCTAAACGAACCGTTCACTGGGTACTTATACACACGAAAATCCCTATTGATTTACCTGTTTTTACAAGGAAATAAAATGTGAAAAAAATATTTCTACATCCCATGGCCTTTCCCAACCATTTAAATTTTTCTCTTACAGGGCTAACACTTCCGAAAAACCAATACAACGCCCACCCGGAACAATATATAAAGCCAAACGAACCGTTCACTGGGTACTCATACGTACGAAAATCCCTATTGATTTACCTGTTTTTACAAGGAAATAAAATGTGAAAAAAATGTTTCTACATCCCATGGCCTTTCCCAACCATTTAAATTTTTCTCTTACAGGGCTAACACTTCCGAAAAACCAATACAACGCCCACCCGGAACAATATATAAAGCTAAACGAACCGTTCACTGGGTACTCATACGTACGAAAATCCCTATTGATTTACCTGTTTTTACAAGGAAATAAAATGTGAAAAAAATGTTTCTACATCCCATGGCCTTTCCCAACCATTTAAATTTTTCTCTTACAGGGCTAACACTTCTTAAAAACCAATACAACGCCCACCCGGAACACTATATAAAGCTAAACGAACCGTTCACTGGGTACTTATACACACGAAAATCCCTATTGATTTACCTGTTTTTACAAGGAAATAAAATGTGAAAAAAATATTTCTACATCCCATGGCCTTTCTAACCATTTAAATTTTTCTCTTACAGGTCTAACACTTCCGAAAAACCAATACAACGCCCACCCGGAACAATATATAAAGCCAAACGAACCGTTCACTGGGTACTCATACGTACGAAAATCCCTATTGATTTACCTGTTTTTACAAGGAAATAAAATGTGAAAAAAATGTTTCTACATCCCATGGCCTTTCCCAACCATTTAAATTTTTCTCTTACAGGGCTAACACTTCCGAAAAACCAATACAACGCCCACCCGGAACACTATATAAAGCTAAACGAACCGTTCACTGGGTACTTATACTCACGAAAAGCCCTATTGATTTACCTGTTTTTACAAGGAAATAAAATGTGAAAAAAATATTTCTACATCCCATGGCCTTTCCCAACCATTAAAATTTTTCTCTTACAGGTCTAACACTTCCGAAAAACCAATACAACGCCCACCCGGAACAATATATAAAGCTAAACGAACCGTTCACTCGGTACTCATACGTACGAAAATCCCTATTGATTTACCTGTTTTTACAAGGAAATAAAATGTGAAAAAAATATTTCTACATCCCATGGCCTTTCCCAACCATTTAAATTTTTCTCTTACAGGTCTAACACTTCCGAAAAACCAATACAACACGCAACCGGAACAATATATAAAGCTAAACGAACCGTTCACTGGGTACTTATCCGTACGAAAATCCCTATTGATTTATCTGTTTTTACAGGGAAATAAAATGTGAAAAAAATATTTCTACATCCCATGGCCCTTCCCAACCATTTAAATTTTTCTCTTACAGGTCTATCACGTCCGAAAAACCAATACAACGCCCATCCGGAACAATATATAAAGCTAAACGCACCGTTCACTGGGTACTTATATGTACGAAAATCCCTATTGATTTACCTGTTTTTACAAGGAAATAAAATGTGAAAAAAATATTTCTACATCCCATGGCCTTTCCCAACCATTTAAATTTCTCTCTTACAGGGCTAACACTTCCGAAAAACCAATACAACGTCCACCCGGACCAATATATTAAGCTAAACGAACCGTTCACTCGGTACTTATACGTACGAAAATCCCTATTGATTTACCTGTTTTTACAGGGAAATAAAATGTGAAAAAAATATTTCTACATCCCATGGCCTTTCCCAACCATTTAAATTTTTCTCTTACAAGTCTAACACTTCCGAAAAACCAATACAACGCCATCCCGGAACAATATATAAAGCTAAACGAACCGTTCACTGGGTACTTATCCGTATGAAAATCCCTATTGATTTACCTGTTTTTACAAGGAAATAAAATGTGAAAACAATATTTCTACATCCGATGGCCTTTCCCAACCATTTAAATTTTTCTCTTACAGGTCTAACATTTCCGAAAAACCAATACAACGCCCACCCGGAACAATATATAAAGCTAAACGAACCGTTCACTGGGTACTTATCCGTACGAAAATCCCTATTGATTTACCTGTTTTTACAAGGAAATAAAATGTGAAAAAAATATTTCTACATCCCATGGCCTTTCCCAACCATTTAAATTTTTCTCTTACAGGGCTAACACTTCCGAAAAACCAATACAACGCCCACCCGGAACAATATATAAAGCCAAACGAACCGTTCACTGGGTACTCATACGTACGAAAATCCCTATTGATTTACCTGTTTTTACAAGGAAATAAAATGTGAAAAAAATGTTTCTACATCCCATGGCCTTTCCCAACCATTTAAATTTTTCTCTTACAGGGCTAACACTTCCGAAAAACCAATACAACGCCCACCCGGAACACTATATAAAGCTAAACGAACCGTTCACTGGGTACTTATACTCACGAAAAGCCCTATTGATTTACCTGTTTTTACAAGGAAATAAAATGTGAAAAAAATATTTCTACATCCCATGGCCTTTCCCAACCATTAAAATTTTTCTCTTACAGGTCTAACACTTCCGAAAAACCAATACAACGCCCACCCGGAACAATATATAAAGCTAAACGAACCGTTCACTCGGTACTCATACGTACGAAAATCCCTATTGATTTACCTGTTTTTACAAGGAAATAAAATGTGAAAAAAATATTTCTACATCCCATGGCCTTTCCCAACCATTTAAATTTTTCTCTTACAGGTCTAACACTTCCGAAAAACCAATACAAAACGCACCCGGAACAATATATAAAGCTAAACGAACCGTTCACTGGGTACTTATCCGTACGAAAATCCCTATTGATTTACCTGTTTTTACAAGGAAATAAAATGTGAAAAAAATATTTCTACATCCCATGGCCCTTCCCAACCATTTAAATTTTTCTCTTACAGGTCTATCACGTCCGAAAAACCAATACAACGCCCATCCGGAACAATATATAAAGCTAAACGCACCGTTCACTGGGTACTTATATGTACGAAAATCCCTATTGATTTACCTGTTTTTACAAGGAAATAAAATGTGAAAAAAATATTTCTACATCCCATGGCCTTTCCCAACCATTTAAATTTTTCTCTTACAGGGCTAACACTTCCGAAAAACCAATACAACGTCCACCCGGACCAATATATTAAGCTAAACGAACCGTTCACTCGGTACTTATACGTACGAAAATCCCTATTGATTTACCTGTTTTTACAGGGAAATAAAATGTGAAAAAAATATTTCTACATCCCATGGCCTTTCCCAACCATTTAAATTTTTCTCTTACAAGTCTAACACTTCCGAAAAACCAATACAACGCCAACCCGGAACAATATATAAAGCTAAACGAACCGTTCACTGGGTACTTATCCGTATGAAAATCCCTATTGATTTACCTGTTTTTACAAGGAAATAAAATGTGAAAACAATATTTCTACATCCGATGGCCTTTCCCAACCATTTAAATTTTTCTCTTACAGGTCTAACATTTCCGAAAAACCAATACAACGCCCACCCGGAACAATATATAAAGCTAAACGAACCGTTCACTGGGTACTTATCCGTACGAAAATCCCTATTGATTTACCTGTTTTTACAAGGTAATAAAAGGTGAAAACAATATTTCTACATCCAATGGCCTTTCCCAACCATTTAAATTTTTCTCTTACAGGGCTAACACTTCCGAAAAACCAATACAACGCCCAACCAGAACAATATATAAAGCTAAACGAACCGTTCACTGGGTACTTATCCGTACGAAAATCCCTATGGATTTACCTGTTTTTACAAGGAAAAAAATGTGAAAAAAATATTTCTACATCCCATGGCCTTTCCCAACCATTTAAATTTTTCTCTTGCAGGTCTAACACTTCCGAAAAACCAATACAACGCCCACCCGGAACAATATATAAAGCTAAACGAACCGTTCACTGGGTACTCATACGTACGAAAATCCCTATTGATTTACCTGTTTTTACAAGGAAAAAAAATGTGAAAAAAATATTTCTACATCCCATGGCCTTTCCCAACCATTTAAATTTTTCTCTTACAGGTCTAACACTTCCGAAAAACCAATACAAAACGCACCCGGAACAATATATAAAGCTAAACGAACCGTTCACTGGGTACTTATCCGTACGAAAATCCCTATTGATTTACCTGTTTTTACAAGGAAATAAAATGTGAAAAAAATATTTCTACATCCCATGGCCCTTCCCAACCATTTAAATTTTTCTCTTACAGGTCTATCACGTCCGAAAAACCAATACAACGCCCATCCGGAACAATATATAAAGCTAAACGCACCGTTCACTGGGTACTTATATGTACGAAAATCCCTATTGATTTACCTGTTTTTACAAGGAAATAAAATGTGAAAAAAATATTTCTACATCCCATGGCCTTTCCCAACCATTTAAATTTTTCTCTTACAGGGCTAACACTTCCGAAAAACCAATACAACGTCCACCCGGACCAATATATTAAGCTAAACGAACCGTTCACTCGGTACTTATACGTACGAAAATCCCTATTGATTTACCTGTTTTTACAGGGAAATAAAATGTGAAAAAAATATTTCTACATCCCATGGCCTTTCCCAAGCATTTAAATTTTTCTCTTACAAGTCTAACACTTCCGAAAAACCAATACAACGCCAACCCGGAACAATATATAAAGCTAAACGAACCGTTCACTGGGTACTTATCCGTATGAAAATCCCTATTGATTTACCTGTTTTTACAAGGAAATAAAATGTGAAAACAATATTTCTACATCCGATGGCCTTTCCCAACCATTTAAATTTTTCTCTTACAGGTCTAACATTTCCAAAAAACCAATACAACGCCCACCCGGAACAATATATAAAGCTAAACGAACCGTTCACTGGGTACTTATCCGTACGAAAATCCCTATTGATTTACCTGTTTTTACAAGGTAATAAAAGGTGAAAACAATATTTCTACATCCAATGGCCTTTCCCAACCATTTAAATTTTTCTCTTACAGGTCTAACACTTCCGAAAAACCAATACAACGCCCACCCGGAACAATATATAAAGCTAAACGAACCGTTCACTGGGTACTCATACGTACGAAAATCCCTATTGATTTACCTGTTTTTACAAGGAAATAAAATGTGAAAAAAATGTTTCTACATCCCATGGCCTTTCCCAACCATTTAAATTTTTCTCTTACAGGGCTAACACTTCCGAAAAACCAATACAACGCCCACCCGGAACACTATATAAAGCTAAACGAACCATTCACTGGGTACTTATACGCACGAAAATCCCTATTGATTTACCTGTTTTTACAAGGAAATAAAATGTGAAAAAAATATTTCTACATCCCATGGCCTTTCTCAACCATTTACATTTTTCTCTTACAACTCTAACACTTCCGAAAAACCAATACAACGCCCAACCAGAACAATATATAAAGCTAAACGAACCGTTCACTGGGTACTTATCCGTACGAAAATCCCTATGGATTTACCTGTTTTTACAAGGAAAAAAATGTGAAAAAAATATTTCTACATCCCATGGCCTTTCCCAACCATTTAAATTTTTCTCTTGCAGGTCTAACACGTCCGAAAAACCAATACAACGCCCATCCGGAACACTATATAAAGCTAAACGAACCGTTCACTGGGTACTCATACGTACGAAAATCCCTATTGATTTACCTGTTTTTACAAGGAAAAAAAATGTGAAAAAAATATTTCTACATCCCATGGCCTTTCCCAACCATTTAAATTTTTCTCTTACAGGTCTAACACTTCCGAAAAACCAATACAACGCCCAACCGGAACAATATATAAAGCTAAACGAACCGTTCACTGGGTACTCATACGTACGAAAATCCCTATTGATTTACCTGTTTTTACAAGGAAATAAAATGTGAAAAAAATGTTTCTACATCCCATGGCCTTTCCCAACCATTTAAATTTTTCTCTTACAGGGCTAACACTTCCGAAAAACCAATACAACGCCCACCCGGAACACTATATAAAGCTAAAAGAACCGTTCACTGGGTACTTATACGCACGAAAATCCCTATTGATTTACCTGTTTTTACAAGGAAATAAAATGTGAAAAAAATATTTCTACATCCCATGGCCTTTCTCAACCATTTACATTTTTCTCTTACAACTCTAACACTTCCGAAAAACCAATACAACGCCCAACCAGAACAATATATAAAGCTAAACGAACCGTTCACTGGGTACTTATCCGTACGAAAATCCCTATGGATTTACCTGTTTTTACAAGGAAAAAAATGTGAAAAAAATATTTCTACATCCCATGGCCTTTCCCAACCATTTAAATTTTTCTCTTGCAGGTCTAACACTTCCGAAAAACCAATACAACGCCCACCCGGAACAATATATAAAGCTAAACGAACCGTTCACTGGGTACTCATACGTACGAAAATCCCTATTGATTTACCTGTTTTTACAAGGAAAAAAATGTGAAAAAAATATTTCTACATCCCATGGCCTTTCCCAACCATTTAAATTTTTCTCTTACAGGGCTAACACTTCCGAAAAACCAATACAACGCCCACCCGGAACACTATATAAAGCTAAACGAACCATTCACTGGGTACTTATACGCACGAAAATCCCTATTGATTTACCTGTTTTTACAAGGAAAAAAAATGTGAAAAAAATATTTCTACATCCCATGGCCTTTCCCAACCATTTAAATTTTTCTCTTACAGGGCTAACACTTCCGAAAAACCAATACAACGCCCACCCGGAACACTATATAAAGCTAAACGAACCATTCACTGGGTACTTATACGCACGAAAATCCCTATTGATTTACCTGTTTTTACAAGGAAATAAAATGTGAAAAAAATATTTCTACATCCCATGGCCTTTCTCAACCATTTACATTTTTCTCTTACAACTCTAACACTTCCGAAAAACCAATACAACGCCCAACCAGAACAATATATAAAGCTAAACGAACCGTTCACTGGGTACTTATCCGTACGAAAATCCCTATAGATTTACCTGTTTTTACAAGGAAAAAAATGTGAAAAAAATATTTCTACATCCCATGGCCTTTCCCAACCATTTAAATTTTTCTCTTACAGGTCTAACACTTCCGAAAAACCAATACAACGCCCACCCGGAACAATATATAAAGCTAAACGAACCGTTCACTGGGTACTCATACGTACGAAAATCCCTATTGATTTACCTGTTTTTACAAGGAAAAAAAATGTGAAAAAAATATTTCTACATCCCATGGCCTTTCCCAACCATTTAAATTTTTCTCTTACAGGTCTAACACTTCCGAAAAACCAATACAACGCCCAACCGGAACAATATATAAAGCTAAACGAACCGTTCACTGGGTACTCATACGTACGAAAATCCCTATTGATTTACCTGTTTTTACAAGGAAATAAAATGTGAAAAAAATGTTTCTACATCCCATGGCCTTTCCCAACCATTTAAATTTTTCTCTTACAGGGCTAACACTTCCGAAAAACCAATACAACGCCCACCCGGAACACTATATAAAGCTAAAAGAACTGTTCACTGGGTACTTATACGCACGAAAATCCCTATTGATTTACCTGTTTTTACAAGGAAATAAAATGTGAAAAAAATATTTCTACATCCCATGGCCTTTCCCAACCATTTAAATTTTTCTCTTACAGGTCTAACACTTCCGAAAAACCAATACAACGCCCACCCGGAACAATATATAAAGCTAAACGAACCGTTCACTCGGTACTCATACGTACGAAAATCCCTATTGATTTACCTGTTTTTACAAGGAAATAAAATGTGAAAAAAATATTTCTACATCCCATGGCCTTTCCCAACCATTTAAATTTTTCTCTTACATGTCTAACACTTCCGAAAAACCAATACAACGTCCACCCGGAACAATATATAAAGCTAAACGAACCGTTCACTGGGTACTCATACGTACGAAAATCCCTATTGATTTACCTGTTTTTACAAGGAAATAAAATGTGAAAAAAATGTTTCTACATCCCATGGCCTTTCCCAACCATTTAAATTTTTCTCTTACAGGGCTAACACTTCCGAAAAACCAATACAACGCCCACCCGGAACACTATATAAAGCTAAACGAACCGTTCACTGGGTACTTATACTCACGAAAAGCCCTATTGATTTACCTGTTTTTACAAGGAAATAAAATGTGAAAAAAATATTTCTACATCCCATGGCCTTTCCCAACCATTAAAATTTTTCTCTTACAGGTCTAACACTTCCGAAAAACCAATACAACGCCCACCCGGAACAATATATAAAGCTAAACGAACCGTTCACTCGGTACTCATACGTACGAAAATCCCTATTGATTTACCTGTTTTTACAAGGAAATAAAATGTGAAAAAAATATTTCTACATCCCATGGCCTTTCCCAACCATTTAAATTTTTCCTTACAGGTCTAACACTTCCGAAAAACCAATACAACACGCACCCGGAACAATATATAAAGCTAAACGAACCGTTCACTGGGTACTTATCCGTACGAAAATCCCTATTGATTTATCTGTTTTTACAGGGAAATAAAATGTGAAAAAAATATTTCTACATCCCATGGCCCTTCCCAACCATTTAAATTTTTCTCTTACAGGTCTATCACGTCCGAAAAACCAATACAACGCCCATCCGGAACAATATATAAAGCTAAACGCACCGTTCACTGGGTACTTATATGTACGAAAATCCCTATTGATTTACCTGTTTTTACAAGGAAATAAAATGTAAAAAAAATATTTCTACATCCCATGGCCTTTCCCAACCATTTAAATTTCTCTCTTACAGGGCTAACACTTCCGAAAAACCAATACAACGTCCACCCGGACCAATATATTAAGCTAAACGAACCGTTCACTCGGTACTTATACGTACGAAAATCCCTATTGATTTACCTGTTTTTACAGGGAAATAAAATGTGAAAAAAATATTTCTACATCCCATGGCCTTTCCCAACCATTTAAATTTTTCTCTTACAAGTCTAACACTTCCGAAAAACCAATACAACGCCAACCCGGAACAATATATAAAGCTAAACGAACCGTTCACTGGGTACTTATCCGTATGAAAATCCCTATTGATTTACCTGTTTTTACAAGGAAATAAAATGTGAAAACAATATTTCTACATCCGATGGCCTTTCCCAACCATTTAAATTTTTCTCTTACAGGTCTAACATTTCCGAAAAACCAATACAACGCCCACCCGGAACAATATATAAAGCTAAACGAACCGTTCACTGGGTACTTATCCGTACGAAAATCCCTATTGATTTACCTGTTTTTACAAGGAAATAAAATGTGAAAAAAATATTTCTACATCCCATGGCCTTTCCCAACCATTTAAATTTTTCTCTTACAGGGCTAACACTTCCGAAAAACCAATACAACGCCCACCCGGAACAATATATAAAGCCAAACGAACCGTTCACTGGGTACTCATACGTATGAAAATCCCTATTGATTTACCTGTTTTTACAAGGAAATAAAATGTGAAAAAAATGTTTCTACATCCCATGGCCTTTCCCAACCATTTAAATTTTTCTCTTACAGGGCTAACACTTCCGAAAAACCAATACAACGCCCACCCGGAACACTATATAAAGCTAAACGAACCGTTCACTGGGTACTTATACTCACGAAAAGCCCTATTGATTTACCTGTTTTTACAAGGAAATAAAATGTGAAAAAAATATTTCTACATCCCATGGCCTTTCCCAACCATTAAAATTTTTCTCTTACAGGTCTAACACTTCCGAAAAACCAATACAACGCCCACCCGGAACAATATATAAAGCTAAACGAACCGTTCACTCGGTACTCATACGTACGAAAATCCCTATTGATTTACCTGTTTTTACAAGGAAATAAAATGTGAAAAAAATATTTCTACATCCCATGGCCTTTCCCAACCATTTAAATTTTTCTCTTACAGGTCTAACACTTCCGAAAAACCAATACAAAACGCACCCGGAACAATATATAAAGCTAAACGAACCGTTCACTGGGTACTTATCCGTACGAAAATCCCTATTGATTTACCTGTTTTTACAAGGAAATAAAATGTGAAAAAAATATTTCTACATCCCATGGCCCTTCCCAACCATTTAAATTTTTCTCTTACAGGTCTATCACGTCCGAAAAACCAATACAACGCCCATCCGGAACAATATATAAAGCTAAACGCACCGTTCACTGGGTACTTATATGTACGAAAATCCCTATTGATTTACCTGTTTTTACAAGGAAATAAAATGTGAAAAAAATATTTCTACATCCCATGGCCTTTCCCAACCATTTAAATTTTTCTCTTACAGGGCTAACACTTCCGAAAAACCAATACAACGTCCACCCGGACCAATATATTAAGCTAAACGAACCGTTCACTCGGTACTTATACGTACGAAAATCCCTATTGATTTACCTGTTTTTACAGGGAAATAAAATGTGAAAAAAATATTTCTACATCCCATGGCCTTTCCCAACCATTTAAATTTTTCTCTTACAAGTCTAACACTTCCGAAAAACCAATACAACGCCAACCCGGAACAATATATAAAGCTAAACGAACCGTTCACTGGGTACTTATCCGTATGAAAATCCCTATTGATTTACCTGTTTTTACAAGGAAATAAAATGTGAAAACAATATTTCTACATCCGATGGCCTTTCCCAACCATTTAAATTTTTCTCTTACAGGTCTAACATTTCCGAAAAACCAATACAACGCCCACCCGGAACAATATATAAAGCTAAACGAACCGTTCACTGGGTACTTATCCGTACGAAAATCCCTATTGATTTACCTGTTTTTACAAGGTAATAAAAGGTGAAAACAATATTTCTACATCCAATGGCCTTTCCCAACCATTTAAATTTTTCTCTTACAGGGCTAACACTTCCGAAAAACCAATACAACGCCCAACCAGAACAATATATAAAGCTAAACGAACCGTTCACTGGGTACTTATCCGTACGAAAATCCCTATGGATTTACCTGTTTTTACAAGGAAAAAAATGTGAAAAAAATATTTCTACATCCCATGGCCTTTCCCAACCATTTAAATTTTTCTCTTGCAGGTCTAACACTTCCGAAAAACCAATACAACGCCCACCCGGAACAATATATAAAGCTAAACGAACCGTTCACTGGGTACTCATACGTACGAAAATCCCTATTGATTTACCTGTTTTTACAAGGAAAAAAAATGTGAAAAAAATATTTCTACATCCCATGGCCTTTCCCAACCATTTAAATTTTTCTCTTACAGGTCTAACACTTCCGAAAAACCAATACAAAACGCACCCGGAACAATATATAAAGCTAAACGAACCGTTCACTGGGTACTTATCCGTACGAAAATCCCTATTGATTTACCTGTTTTTACAAGGAAATAAAATGTGAAAAAAATATTTCTACATCCCATGGCCCTTCCCAACCATTTAAATTTTTCTCTTACAGGTCTATCACGTCCGAAAAACCAATACAACGCCCATCCGGAACAATATATAAAGCTAAACGCACCGTTCACTGGGTACTTATATGTACGAAAATCCCTATTGATTTACCTGTTTTTACAAGGAAATAAAATGTGAAAAAAATATTTCTACATCCCATGGCCTTTCCCAACCATTTAAATTTTTCTCTTACAGGGCTAACACTTCCGAAAAACCAATACAACGTCCACCCGGACCAATATATTAAGCTAAACGAACCGTTCACTCGGTACTTATACGTACGAAAATCCCTATTGATTTACCTGTTTTTACAGGGAAATAAAATGTGAAAAAAATATTTCTACATCCCATGGCCTTTCCCAAGCATTTAAATTTTTCTCTTACAAGTCTAACACTTCCGAAAAACCAATACAACGCCAACCCGGAACAATATATAAAGCTAAACGAACCGTTCACTGGGTACTTATCCGTATGAAAATCCCTATTGATTTACCTGTTTTTACAAGGAAATAAAATGTGAAAACAATATTTCTACATCCGATGGCCTTTCCCAACCATTTAAATTTTTCTCTTACAGGTCTAACATTTCCAAAAAACCAATACAACGCCCACCCGGAACAATATATAAAGCTAAACGAACCGTTCACTGGGTACTTATCCGTACGAAAATCCCTATTGATTTACCTGTTTTTACAAGGTAATAAAAGGTGAAAACAATATTTCTACATCCAATGGCCTTTCCCAACCATTTAAATTTTTCTCTTACAGGTCTAACACTTCCGAAAAACCAATACAACGCCCACCCGGAACAATATATAAAGCTAAACGAACCGTTCACTGGGTACTCATACGTACGAAAATCCCTATTGATTTACCTGTTTTTACAAGGAAATAAAATGTGAAAAAAATGTTTCTACATCCCATGGCCTTTCCCAACCATTTAAATTTTTCTCTTACAGGGCTAACACTTCCGAAAAACCAATACAACGCCCACCCGGAACACTATATAAAGCTAAACGAACCATTCACTGGGTACTTATACGCACGAAAATCCCTATTGATTTACCTGTTTTTACAAGGAAATAAAATGTGAAAAAAATATTTCTACATCCCATGGCCTTTCTCAACCATTTACATTTTTCTCTTACAACTCTAACACTTCCGAAAAACCAATACAACGCCCAACCAGAACAATATATAAAGCTAAACGAACCGTTCACTGGGTACTTATCCGTACGAAAATCCCTATGGATTTACCTGTTTTTACAAGGAAAAAAATGTGAAAAAAATATTTCTACATCCCATGGCCTTTCCCAACCATTTAAATTTTTCTCTTGCAGGTCTAACACGTCCGAAAAACCAATACAACGCCCATCCGGAACACTATATAAAGCTAAACGAACCGTTCACTGGGTACTCATACGTACGAAAATCCCTATTGATTTACCTGTTTTTACAAGGAAAAAAAATGTGAAAAAAATATTTCTACATCCCATGGCCTTTCCCAACCATTTAAATTTTTCTCTTACAGGTCTAACACTTCCGAAAAACCAATACAACGCCCAACCGGAACAATATATAAAGCTAAACGAACCGTTCACTGGGTACTCATACGTACGAAAATCCCTATTGATTTACCTGTTTTTACAAGGAAATAAAATGTGAAAAAAATGTTTCTACATCCCATGGCCTTTCCCAACCATTTAAATTTTTCTCTTACAGGGCTAACACTTCCGAAAAACCAATACAACGCCCACCCGGAACACTATATAAAGCTAAAAGAACCGTTCACTGGGTACTTATACGCACGAAAATCCCTATTGATTTACCTGTTTTTACAAGGAAATAAAATGTGAAAAAAATATTTCTACATCCCATGGCCTTTCTCAACCATTTACATTTTTCTCTTACAACTCTAACACTTCCGAAAAACCAATACAACGCCCAACCAGAACAATATATAAAGCTAAACGAACCGTTCACTGGGTACTTATCCGTACGAAAATCCCTATGGATTTACCTGTTTTTACAAGGAAAAAAATGTGAAAAAAATATTTCTACATCCCATGGCCTTTCCCAACCATTTAAATTTTTCTCTTGCAGGTCTAACACTTCCGAAAAACCAATACAACGCCCACCCGGAACAATATATAAAGCTAAACGAACCGTTCACTGGGTACTCATACGTACGAAAATCCCTATTGATTTACCTGTTTTTACAAGGAAAAAAATGTGAAAAAAATATTTCTACATCCCATGGCCTTTCCCAACCATTTAAATTTTTCTCTTACAGGGCTAACACTTCCGAAAAACCAATACAACGCCCACCCGGAACACTATATAAAGCTAAACGAACCATTCACTGGGTACTTATACGCACGAAAATCCCTATTGATTTACCTGTTTTTACAAGGAAAAAAAATGTGAAAAAAATATTTCTACATCCCATGGCCTTTCCCAACCATTTAAATTTTTCTCTTACAGGGCTAACACTTCCGAAAAACCAATACAACGCCCACCCGGAACACTATATAAAGCTAAACGAACCATTCACTGGGTACTTATACGCACGAAAATCCCTATTGATTTACCTGTTTTTACAAGGAAATAAAATGTGAAAAAAATATTTCTACATCCCATGGCCTTTCTCAACCATTTACATTTTTCTCTTACAACTCTAACACTTCCGAAAAACCAATACAACGCCCAACCAGAACAATATATAAAGCTAAACGAACCGTTCACTGGGTACTTATCCGTACGAAAATCCCTATAGATTTACCTGTTTTTACAAGGAAAAAAATGTGAAAAAAATATTTCTACATCCCATGGCCTTTCCCAACCATTTAAATTTTTCTCTTACAGGTCTAACACTTCCGAAAAACCAATACAACGCCCACCCGGAACAATATATAAAGCTAAACGAACCGTTCACTGGGTACTCATACGTACGAAAATCCCTATTGATTTACCTGTTTTTACAAGGAAAAAAAATGTGAAAAAAATATTTCTACATCCCATGGCCTTTCCCAACCATTTAAATTTTTCTCTTACAGGTCTAACACTTCCGAAAAACCAATACAACGCCCAACCGGAACAATATATAAAGCTAAACGAACCGTTCACTGGGTACTCATACGTACGAAAATCCCTATTGATTTACCTGTTTTTACAAGGAAATAAAATGTGAAAAAAATGTTTCTACATCCCATGGCCTTTCCCAACCATTTAAATTTTTCTCTTACAGGGCTAACACTTCCGAAAAACCAATACAACGCCCACCCGGAACACTATATAAAGCTAAAAGAACTGTTCACTGGGTACTTATACGCACGAAAATCCCTATTGATTTACCTGTTTTTACAAGGAAATAAAATGTGAAAAAAATATTTCTACATCCCATGGCCTTTCCCAACCATTTAAATTTTTCTCTTACAGGTCTAACACTTCCGAAAAACCAATACAACGCCCACCCGGAACAATATATAAAGCTAAACGAACCGTTCACTCGGTACTCATACGTACGAAAATCCCTATTGATTTACCTGTTTTTACAAGGAAATAAAATGTGAAAAAAATATTTCTACATCCCATGGCCTTTCCCAACCATTTAAATTTTTCTCTTACATGTCTAACACTTCCGAAAAACCAATACAACGTCCACCCGGAACAATATATAAAGCTAAACGAACCGTTCACTTGGTACTCATACGTACGAAAATCCCTATTGATTTACCTGTTTTTACAAGGAAATAAAATGTGAAAAAAAATGTTTCTACATCCCATGGCCTTTCCCAACCATTTAAATTTTTCTCTTACAGGTCTAACACTTCCGAAAAACCAATACAACGCCCACCCGGAACAATATATAAAGCTAAACGAACCGTTCACTGGGTACTTATCCGTACGAAAATCCCTATAGATTTACCTGTTTTTACAAAGAAAAAATGTGAAAAAAATATTTCTACATCCCATGGCCTTTCCCAACCATTTAAATTTTTCTCTTGCAGGTCTAACACTTCCGAAAAACCAATACAACGCCCACCCGGAACAATATATAAAGCTAAACGAACCGTTCACTGGGTACTCATACGTACGAAAATCCCTATTGATTTACCTGTTTTTACAAGGAAAAAAAATGTGAAAAAAATATTTCTACATCCCATGGCCTTTCCCAACCATTTAAATTTTTCTCTTACAGGTCTAACACTTCCGAAAAACCAATACAACGCCCAACCGGAACAATATATAAAGCTAAACGAACCGTTCACTGGGTACTCATACGTACGAAAATCCCTATTGATTTACCTGTTTTTACAAGGAAATAAAATGTGAAAAAAATGTTTCTACATCCCATGGCCTTTCCCAACCATTTAAATTTTTCTCTTACAGGGCTAACACTTCCGAAAAACCAATACAACGCCCACCCGGAACACTATATAAAGCTAAAAGAACCGTTCACTGGGTACTTATACGCACGAAAATCCCTATTGATTTACCTGTTTTTACAAGGAAATAAAATGTGAAAAAAATATTTCTACATCCCATGGCCTTTCCCAACCATTTAAATTTTTCTCTTACAGGTCTAACACTTCCGAAAAACCAATACAACGCCCACCCGGAACAATATATAAAGCTAAATGAACCGTTCACTGGGTACTCATACGTACGAAAATCCCTATTGATTTACCTGTTTTTACAAGGAAATAAAATGTGAAAAAAATGTTTCTACATCCCATGGCCTTTCCCAACCATTTAAATTTTTCTCTTACAGGGCTAACACTTCCGAAAAACCAATACAACGCCCACCCGGAACACTATATAAAGCTAAACGAACCGTTCACTGGGTACTTATACGCACGAAAATCCCTATTGATTTACCTGTTTTTACAAGGAAATAAAATGTGAAAAAAATATTTCTACATCCCATGGCCTTTCCCAACCATTTAAATTTTTCTCTTACAGGTCTAACACTTCCGAAAAACCAATACAACGCCCACCCGGAACAATATATAAAGCTAAACGAACCGTTCACTCGGTACTCATACGTACGAAAATCCCTATTGATTTACCTGTTTTTACAAGGAAATAAAATGTGAAAAAAATATTTCTACATCCCATGGCCTTTCCCAACCATTTAAATTTTTCTCTTACATGTCTAACACTTCCGAAAAACCAATACAACGTCCACCCGGAACAATATATAAAGCTAAACGAACCGTTCACTTGGTACTCATACGTACGAAAATCCCTATTGATTTACCTGTTTTTACAAGGAAATAAAATGTGAAAAAAAATGTTTCTACATCCCATGGCCTTTCCCAACCATTTAAATTTTTCTCTTACAGGTCTAACACTTCCGAAAAACCAATACAACGCCCACCCGGAACAATATATAAAGCTAAACGAACCGTTCACTGGGTACTTATCCGTACGAAAATCCCTATAGATTTACCTGTTTTTACAAGGAAAAAATGTGAAAAAAATATTTCTACATCCCATGGCCTTTCCCAACCATTTAAATTTTTCTCTTGCAGGTCTAACACTTCCGAAAAACCAATACAACGCCCACCCGGAACAATATATAAAGCTAAACGAACCGTTCACTGGGTACTCATACGTACGAAAATCCCTATTGATTTACCTGTTTTTACAAGGAAAAAAAATGTGAAAAAAATATTTCTACATCCCATGGCCTTTCCCAACCATTTAAATTTTTCTCTTACAGGTCTAACACTTCCGAAAAACCAATACAACGCCCACCCGGAACAATATATAAAGCTAAACGAACCGTTCACTGGGTACTCATACGTACGAAAATCCCTATTGATTTACCTGTTTTTACAAGGAAATAAAATGTGAAAAAAATGTTTCTACATCCCATGGCCTTTCCCAACCATTTAAATTTTTCTCTTACAACTCTAACACTTCCGAAAAACCAATACAACGCCCACCCGGAACACTATATAAAGCTAAACGAACCGTTCACTGGGTACTTATCCGTACGAAAATCCCTATAGATTTACCTGTTTTTACAAGGAAATAAAATGTGAAAAAAATGTTTCTCCATCCCATGGCCTTTCCCAACCATTTAAATGTTTCTCTTACAGGGCTAACACTTCCGAAAAACCAATACAACGCCCACCCGGAACACTATATAAAGCTAAACGAACCATTCACTGGGTACTTATACGCACGAAAATCCCTATTGATTTACCTGTTTTTACAAGGAAATAAAATGTGAAAAAAATATTTCTATATCCCATGGCCTTTCTCAACCATTTACATTTTTCTCTTACAACTCTAACACTTCCGAAAAACCAATACAACGCCCAACCAGAACAATATATAAAGCTAAACGAACCGTTCACTGGGTACTTATACGCACGAAAATCCCTATTGATTTACCTGTTTTTACAAGGAAATAAAATGTGAAAAAAATATTTCTATATCCCATGGCCTTTCTCAACCATTTACATTTTTCTCTTACAACTCTAACACTTCCGAAAAACCAATACAACGCCCAACCAGAACAATATATAAAGCTAAACGAACCGTTCACTGGGTACTTATCCGTACGAAAATCCCTATAGATTTACCTGTTTTTACAAGGAAAAAATGTGAAAAAAATATTTCTACATCCCATGGCCTTTCCCAACCATTTAAATTTTTCTCTTACAGGTCTAACACTTCCGAAAAACCAATACAACGCCCACCCGGAACAATATATAAAGCTAAACGAACCGTTCACTGGGTACTCATACGTACGAAAATCCCTATTGATTTACCTGTTTTTACAAGGAAATAAAATGTGAAAAAAATGTTTCTACATCCCATGGCCTTTCCCAACCATTTAAATTTTTCTCTTACAGGTCTAACACTTCCGAAAAACCAATACAACGCCCACCCGGAACACTATATAAAGCTAAACGAACCGTTCACTGGGTACTCATACGTACGAAAATCCCTATTGATTTACCTGTTTTTACAAGGAAAAAAAATGTGAAAAAAATATTTCAACATCCCATGGCCTTTCCCAACCATTTAAATTTTTCTCTTACAGGGCTAACACTTCCGAAAAACCAATACAACGCCCACCCGGAACAATATATAAAGCCAAACGAACCGTTCACTGGGTACTCATACGTACAAAAATCCCTATTGATTTACCTGTTTTTACAAGGAAATAAAATGTGAAAAAAATGTTTCTACATCCCATGGCCTTTCCCAACCATTTAAATTTTTCTCTTACAGGGCTAACACTTCCGAAAAACCAATACAACGCCCACCCGGAACACTATATAAAGCTAAACGAACCGTTCACTGGGTACTTATCCGTACGAAAATCCCTATAGATTTACCTGTTTTTACAAGGAAATAAAATGTGAAAAAAATATTTCTACATCCCATGGCCTTTCCCAACCATTTAAATTTTTCTCTTACAGGTCTAACACTTCCGAAAAACCAATACAACGCCCACCCGGAACAATATATAAAGCTAAACGAACCGTTCACTGGGTACTCATACGTACGAAAATCCCTATTGATTTACCTGTTTTTACAAGGAAATAAAATGTGAAAAAAATATTTCTACATCCCATGGCCCTTCCCAACCATTTAGATTTTTCTCTTACAGGTCTAACACGTCTGAAAAACCAATACAACACCCATCTGGAACAATATATAAAGCTAAACGCACCGGTCACTGGGTACTTATCCGTACGAAAATCCCTATTGATTTACCTGTTTTTACAAGGAAATAAAATGTGAAAACAATATTTCTACATCCCATGGCCTTTCCCAACCATTTAAATTTTTCTCTTACAGATCTAACACTTCCGAAAAACCAATACAACGCCCATCCGGACCAATATATAAAACTAAACGAACCGTTCACTGGGTACTTATCCGTACGAAAATCCCTATTGATTTACCTGTTTTTCCAAGGAAATAAAATGTGAAAAAAATATTTCTACATCCCATGGCCTTTCCCAACCATTTAAATTTTTCTCTTACAGGTCTAACACGTCCGAAAAACCAATACAACGCCCATCCGGAACAATATATAAAGCTAAACGCACCGTTCACTGGGTACTTATATGTACGAAAACCCTTTTGATTTACCTGTTTTTACAAGGAAATAAAATGTGAAAAAAATATTTCTACATCCCATGGCCTTTCCCAACCATTTAAATTTTTCTCTTACAGGTCTAACACTTCCGAAAAACCAATACAACGCCCACCCGGAACAATATATAAAGCTAAACGAACCGTTCACTGGGTACTCATACGTACGAAAATCCCTATAGATTTACCTGTTTTTACAAGGAAATAAAATGTGAAAAAAATGTTTCTACATCCCATGGCCTTTCCCAACCATTTAAATTTTTTTCTTACAGGTCTAACACTTCCGAAAAATCAATACAACGCCCACCCGGACCAATATATTAAGCTAAACGAACCGTTCACTGGGTACTTATCCGTACGAAAATCCCTATAGATTTACCTGTTTTTACAAGGAAATAAAATGTGAAAAAAATATTTCTACATCCCATGGCCTTTCCCAACCATTTAAATTTTTCTCTTACAGGTCTAACACTTCCAAAAAACCAATACAACGCCCACCCGGAACAAGATATAAAGCTAAACGAACCGTTCACTGGGTACTCATACGTACGAAAATCCCTATTGATTTACCTGTTTTTACAAGGAAATAAAATGTGAAAAAAATGTTTCTACATCCCATGGCCTTTCCCAACCATTTAAATTTTTCTCTTACAGGGCTAACACTTCCGAAAAACCAATACAACGCCCACCCGGAACAATATATAAAGCTAAACGAACCGTTCACTGGGTACTTATATGTACGAAAACCCTTTTGATTTACCTGTTTTTACAAGGAAATAAAATGTGAAAAAAATATTTCTACATCCCATGGCCTTTCCCAACCATTTAAATTTTTCTCTTACAGGTCTAACACTTCCGAAAAACCAATACAACGCCCACCCGGAACAATATATAAAGCTAAACGAACCGTTCACTGGGTACTCATACGTACGAAAATCCCTATAGATTTACCTGTTTTTACAAGGAAATAAAATGTGAAAAAAATGTTTCTACATCCCATGGCCTTTCCCAACCATTTAAATTTTTTTCTTACAGGTCTAACACTTCCGAAAAATCAATACAACGCCCACCCGGACCAATATATTAAGCTAAACGAACCGTTCACTGGGTACTTATCCGTACGAAAATCCCTATAGATTTACCTGTTTTTACAAGGAAATAAAATGTGAAAAAAATATTTCTACATCCCATGGCCTTTCCCAACCATTTAAATTTTTCTCTTACAGGTCTAACACTTCCAAAAAATCAATACAACGCCCACCCGGAACAAGATATAAAGCTAAACGAACCGTTCACTGGGTACTCATACGTACGAAAATCCCTATTGATTTACCTGTTTTTACAAGGAAATAAAATGTGAAAAAAATGTTTCTACATCCCATGGCCTTTCTCAACCATTTACATTTTTCTCTTACAACTCTAACACTTCCGAAAAACCAATACAACGCCCAACCAGAACAATATATAAAGCTAAACGAACCGTTCACTGGGTACTTATCCGTACGAAAATCCCTATAGATTTACCTGTTTTTACAAGGAAAAAATGTGAAAAAAATATTTCTACATCCCATGGCCTTTCCCAACCATTTAAATTTTTCTCTTGCAGGTCTAACACTTCCGAAAAACCAATACAACGCCCACCCGGAACAATATATAAAGCTAAACGAACCGTTCACTGGGTACTCATACGTACGAAAATCCCTATTGATTTACCTGTTTTTACAAGGAAAAAAAATGTGAAAAAAATATTTCTACATCCCATGGCCTTTCCCAACCATTTAAATTTTTCTCTTACAGGTCTAACACTTCCGAAAAACCAATACAACGCCCACCCGGAACAATATATAAAGCTAAACGAACCGTTCACTGGGTACTCATACGTACGAAAATCCCTATTGATTTGCCTGTTTTTACAAGGAAATAAAATGTGAAAAAAATATTTCTACATCCCATGGCCCTTCCCAACCATTTAAATTTTTCTCTTACAGGTCTAACACGTCCGAAAAACCAATACAACACCTATCCGGAACAATATATAAAGCTAAACGCACCGGTCACTGGGTACTTATCCGTACGAAAATCCCTATTGATTTACCTGTTTTTACAAGGAAATAAAATGTGAAAACAATATTTCTACATCCCATGGCCTTTCCCAACCATTTAAATTTTTCTCTTACAGGTCTAACACTTCCGAAAAACCAATACAACGCCCACCCGGAACAATATATAAAGCTAAACGAACCGTTCACTGGGTACTCATACGTACGAAAATCCCTATAGATTTACCTGTTTTTACAAGGAAATAAAATGTGAAAAAAATGTTTCTACATCCCATGGCCTTTCCCAACCATTTAAATTTTTTTCTTACAGGTCTAACACTTCCGAAAAACCAATACAACGCCCACCCGGACCAATATATTAAGCTAAACGAACCGTTCACTGGGTACTTATCCGTACGAAAATCCCTATAGATTTACCGGTTTTTACAAGGAAATAAAATGTGAAAAAAATATTTCTACATCCCATGGCCTTTCCCAACCATTTAAATTTTTCTCTTACAGGTCTAACACTTCCGAAAAACCAGTACAACGCCCACCCGGAACAATATATAAAGCTAAACGAACCGTTCACTGGGTACTCATACGTACGAAAATCCCTATAGATTTACCTGTTTTTACAAGGAAATAAAATGTGAAAAAATATTTCTACATCCCATGGCCCTTCCCAACCATTTAAATTTTTCTCTTACAGGTCTAACACGTCCGAAAAACCAATACAACGCCCACCCGGATCAATATATTAAGCTAAACGAACCGTTCACTGGGTACTTATACGTACGAAAATCCCTATTGATTTACCTGTTTTTACAGAGAAATAAAATGTGAAAAAAATATTTCTACATCCCATGGCCTTTCCCAACCATTTAAATTTTTCTCTTACAAGTCTAACACTTCCGAAAAACCAATACAACGCCCACCCGGAACAATATATAAAGCTAAACGAACCGTTCACTGGGTACTTATCCGTACGAAAATCCCTATTGATTTACGTGTTTTTACAAGGAAATAAAATGTGAAAACAATATTTCTACATCCCATGGCCTTTCCCAACCATTTAAATTTTTCTCTTACTGGTCTAACACTTCCGAAAAACCAATACAACGCCCACCCGGAACAATATATAAAGCTAAACGAACCGTTCACTGGGTACTTATCCGTACGAAAATCCCTATAGATTTACCTGTTTTTACAAGGAAATAAAATGTGAAAACAATATTTCTACATCCCATGGCCTTTCCCAACCATTTAAATTTTTCTCTTACAGGTCTAACACTTCCGAAAAACCAATACAACGCCCACCCGGAACAATATATAAATCTAAACGAACCGTTCACTGGGTACTTATCCGTACGAAAATCCCTATTGATTTACCTGTTTTTACAAGGAAATAAAAGGTGAAAACAATATTTCTACATCCCATGGCCTTTCCCAACCATTTAAATTTTTCTCTTACAGGTCTAACACTTCCGAAAAACCAATACAACGCTCACCCGGAACAATATATAAAGCTAAACGAACTGTTCACTGGGTACTCATACGTACGAAAATCCCTATTGATTTACCTGTTTTTACAAGGAAATGAAATGTGAAAAAAATATTTCTACATCCCATGGCCTTTCCCAACCATTTAAATTTTTCTCTTACAGGTCTAACACTTCCGAAAAACCAGTACAACGCCCACCCGGAACAATATATAAAGCTAAACGAACCGTTCACTGGGTACTCATACGTAAGAAAATCCCTATTGATTTACCTGTTTTTACAAGGAAATAAAATGTGAAAAAAATATTTCTACATCCCATGGCCCTTCCCAACCATTTAAATTTTTCTCTTACAGGTCTAACACGTCCGAAAAACCAATACAACACCCATCCGGAACAATATATAAAGCTAAACGCACCGGTCACTGGGTACTTATCCGTACGAAAATCCCTATTGATTTACCTGATTTTACAAGGAAATAAAATGTGAAAACAATATTTCTACATCCCATGGCCTTTCCCAACCATTTAAATTTTTCTCTTACAGGTCTAACACTTCCGAAAAACCAATACAACGCCCACCCGGAACAATATATGAAGCTAAACGAACCGTTCACTGGGTACTTATCCGTACGAAAATCCCTATTGATTTACCTGTTTTTCCAAGGAAATAAAATGTGAAAAAATATTTCTACATCCCATGGCCTTTCCCAACCATTTAAATTTTTCTCTTACAGGTCTAACACGTCCGAAAAACCAATACAACGCCCATCCGGACCAATATAGAAAGCTAAACGCACCGTTCACTGGGTACTTATATGTACGAAAATCCCTATTGATTTACCTGTTTTTACAAGGAAATAAAATGTGAAAAAAATATTTCTACATCCCATGGCCTTTCCCAACCATTTAAATTTTTCTCTTACAGGGCTAACACTTCCGAAAAACCAATACAACGCCCACCCGGACCAATATATTAAGCTAAACGAACCGTTCACTGGGTACTTATACGTACGAAAATCCCTATTGATTTATCTGTTTTTACAGGGAAATAAAATGTGAAAAAAATATTTCTACATCCCTTGGCCTTTCCCAACCATTTAAATTTTTCTCTTACAAGTCTAACACTTTCGAAAAACCAATACAACGCCCACCCGGAACAATATATAAAGCTAAACGAACCGTTCACTGGGTACTTATCCGTACGAAAATCCCTATTGATTTACGTGTTTTTACAAGGAAATAAAATGTGAAAACAATATTTCTACATCCCATGGCCTTTCCCAACCATTTAAATTTTTCTCTTACAGGTCCAACACTTCCGAAAAACCAATACAACGCCCACCCGGAACACTATATAAAGCTAAACGAACCGTTCACTGGGTACTTATCCGTACGAAAATCCCTATTGATTTACCTGTTTTTACAAGGAAATAAAAGGTGAAAACAATATTTCTACATCCAATGGCCTTTCCCAACCATTTAAATTTATCTCTTACAGGTCTAACACTTCCGAAAAACCAATACAACGCCCACCCGGAACAATATATAAAGCTAAACGAACCGTTCACTGGGTACTTATCCGTACTAAAATCCCTATTGATTTACCTGTTTTTTCAAGGAAATAAAATGTGAAAAAAATATTTCAACATCCCATGGCCTTTCCCAACCATTTAAATTTTTCTCTTACAAGTCTAACACTTCCGAAAAACCAAAACAACGCCCAACCAGAACAATATATAAAGCTAAACGAACCGTTCACTGGGTACTTATCCGTACGAAAATCCCTATAGATTTACCTGTTTTTACAAGGAAATAAAATGTGAAAAAAATATTTCTACATCCCATGGCCTTTCCCAACCATTTAAATTTTTCTCTTACAGGTCTAACACTTCCGAAAAACCAATACAACGCCCACCCGGAACAATATATAAAGCTAAACGAACCGTTCACTGGGTACTCATACGCACGAAAATCCCTATTGATTTACCTGTTTTTACAAGGAAATAAAATGTGAAAAAAATGTTTCTACATCCCATGGCCTTTCCCAACCATTTAAATTTTTTTCTTACATGTCTAACACTTCCGAAAAACCAATACAACGCCCACCCAGAACACTATATAAAGCTAAACGAACCGTTCACTGGGTACTTATCCGTACGAAAATCCCTATTGATTTACCTGTTTTTACAAGGAAATAAAAGGTGAAAACAATATTTCTACATCCAATGGCCTTTCCCAACCATTTAAATTTTTCTCTTACAGGTCTAACACTTCCGAAAAACCAATACAACGCCCACCCGGAACAATATATAAAGCTAAACGAACCGTTCACTGGGTACTTATCCGTACGAAAAACCCTATAGATTTACCTGTTTTTACAAGGAAATAAAATGTGAAAAAAATATTTCTACATACCATGGCCTTTCCCAACCACTTAAATTTTTCTCTTACAGGTCTAACACTTCCGAAAAACCAATACAACGCCCACCCGGAACAATATATAAAGCTAAACGAACCGTTCACTGGGTACTCATACGTACGAAAATCCCTATTGATTTACCTGTTTTTACAAGGAAATAAAATGTGAAAAAAATGTTTCTACATCCCATGGCCTTTCCCAACCATTTAAATTTTTCTCTTACAGGGCTAACACTTCCAAAAAACCAATACAACGCCCACCCGGAACACTATATAAAGCTAAACGAACCGTTCACTGGGTACTTATACGCACGAAAATCCCGATTGATTTACCTGTTTTTACAAGGAAATAAAATGTGAAAAAAATATTTCTACATCCCATGGCCTTTCCCAACCATTTAAATTTTTCTATTACAGGTCTAACACTTCCGAAAAACCAATACAACGCCCACCCGGAACAATATATAAAGCTAAACGAACCGTTCACTGGGTACTCATACGTACGAAAATCCCTATTGATTTACCTGTTTTTACAAGGAAATAAAATGTGAAAAAAATGTTTCTACATCCCATGGCCTTTCCCAACCATTTAAATTTTTCTCTTACAGGGCTAACACTTCCAAAAAACCAATACAACGCCCACCCGGAACAATATATAAAGCTAAACGAACCGTTCACTGGGTACTTATCCGTACGAAAATCCCTATTGATTTACCTGTTTTTACAAGGAAATAAAATGTGAATCCAATATTTCTACATCCCATGGCCTTTCCCAACCATTTAAATTTTTCTCTTACAGGTCTAACACTTCTGAAAAAACAATACAACGCCCACCCGGAACAATATATAAAGCTAAACGAACCGTTCACTGGGTACTTATCCTTACGAAAATCCCTATTGATTTAACTGTTTTTACAAGGAAATAAAATGTGAAAACAATATTTCTACATCCCATGGCCTTTCCCAACCATTTAAATTTTTCTCTTACAAGTCTAACACTTCCGAAAAACCAATACAACGCCCACCCGGAACAATATATAAAGCTAAACGAACCGTTCACTGGGTACTTATCCGTACGAAAATCCCTATTGATTTACCTGTTTTTACAAGGAAATAAAATGTGAATCCAATATTTCTACATCCCATGGCCTTTCCCAACCATTTAAATTTTTCTCTTACAGGTCTAACACTTCTGAAAAAACAATACAACGCCCACCCGGAACAATATATAAAGCTAAAAGAACCGTTCACTGGGTACTTATCCGTACGAAAATCCCTATTGATTTAACTGTTTTTACAAGGAAATAAAATGTGAAAAAAATATTTCTACATCCCATGGCCCTTCCCAACCATTTAAATTTTTCTCTTACAGATCTAACACGTCCGAAAAACCAATACAACGCCCATCCGGAACAATATATAAAGCTAAACGCAACGTTCACTGGGTACTTATCCGTACGAAAATCCCTATTGATTTACATGTTTTTACAAGGAAATAATATGTGAAAACAATATTTCTACATCCCATGGCCTTTCCCAACCATTTAAATTTTTCTCTTACAAGTCTAACACTTCCGAAAAACCAAACCACGCCCAACCGGAACAATATATAAAGCTAAACGAACCGTTCACTGGGTACTTATACGCGCGAAAATCCCTATTGATTTACCTGTTTTTACAAGGAAATAAAATCTGAAAAAAATATTTCTACATCCCATGGCCTTTCCCAACCATTTAAATTTTTCTCTTACAAGTCTAACACTTCCGAAAAACCAAACCACGCCCAACCGGAACAATATATAAAGCTAAACGAACCGTTCACTGGGTACTTATCCGTACGAAAATCCCTATAGATTTACCTGTTTTTACAAGGAAATAAAATGTGAAAAAAATATTTCTACATCCCATGGCCTTTTCCAACCATTTAAATTTTTCTCTTACAGGTCTAACACTTCCGAAAAACCAATACAACGCCCACCCGGAACAATATATAAAGCTAAACGAACCGTTCACTGGGTATTCATACGTACGAAAATCCCTATTGATTTACCTGTTTTTACAAGGAAATAAAATGTGAAAAAAATGTTTCTACATCCCATGGCCTTTCCCAACCATTTAAATTTTTTTCTTACAGGTCTAACACTTCCGAAAAACCAATACAACGCCCACCCAGAACAATATATAAAGCTAAACGAACCGTTCACTGGGTACTTATCCGTACGAAAATCCCTATTGATTTACCTGTTTTTACAAGGAAATAAAATGTGAAAAAAATGTTTCTACATCCCATGGCCTTTCCCAACCATTTAAATTTTTCTCTTACAAGTCTAACACTTCCGAAAAACCAATACAACGCCCACCCGGAACAATATATAAAGCTAAACGAACCGTTCACTGGGTACTTATCCGTACGAAAATCCCTATTGATTTACCTGTTTTTACAAGGAAATAAAATGTGAATCCAATATTTCTACATCCCATGGCCTTTCCCAACCATTTAAATTTTTCTCTTACAGGTCTAACACTTCTGAAAAAACAATACAACGCCCACCCGGAACAATATATAAAGCTAAAAGAACCGTTCACTGGGTACTTATCCGTACGAAAATCCCTATTGATTTAACTGTTTTTACAAGGAAATAAAATGTGAAAAAAATATTTCTACATCCCATGGCCCTTCCCAACCATTTAAATTTTTCTCTTACAGATCTAACACGTCCGAAAAACCAATACAACGCCCATCCGGAACAATATATAAAGCTAAACGCAACGTTCACTGGGTACTTATCCGTACGAAAATCCCTATTGATTTACATGTTTTTACAAGGAAATAATATGTGAAAACAATATTTCTACATCCCATGGCCTTTCCCAACCATTTAAATTTTTCTCTTACAAGTCTAACACTTCCGAAAAACCAAACCACGCCCAACCGGAACAATATATAAAGCTAAACGAACCGTTCACTGGGTACTTATACGCGCGAAAATCCCTATTGATTTACCTGTTTTTACAAGGAAATAAAATCTGAAAAAAATATTTCTACATCCCATGGCCTTTCCCAACCATTTAAATTTTTCTCTTACAAGTCTAACACTTCCGAAAAACCAAACCACGCCCAACCGGAACAATATATAAAGCTAAACGAACCGTTCACTGGGTACTTATCCGTACGAAAATCCCTATAGATTTACCTGTTTTTACAAGGAAATAAAATGTGAAAAAAATATTTCTACATCCCATGGCCTTTCCCAACCATTTAAATTTTTCTCTTACAGGTCTAACACTTCCGAAAAACCAATACAACGCCCACCCGGAACAATATATAAAGCTAAACGAACCGTTCACTGGGTATTCATACGTACGAAAATCCCTATTGATTTACCTGTTTTTACAAGGAAATAAAATGTGAAAAAAATGTTTCTACATCCCATGGCCTTTCCCAACCATTTAAATTTTTTTCTTACAGGTCTAACACTTCCGAAAAACCAATACAACGCCCACCCAGAACAATATATAAAGCTAAACGAACCGTTCACTGGGTACTTATCCGTACGAAAATCCCTATTGATTTACCTGTTTTTACAAGGAAATAAAATGTGAAAAAAATGTTTCTACATCCCATGGCCTTTCCCAACCATTTAAATTTTTCTCTTACAGGGCTAACACTTCCGAAAAACCAATACAACGCCCACCCGGAACACTATATAAAGCTAAACGAACCGTTCACTGGGTACTTATACGCGCGAAAATCCCTATTGATTTACCTGTTTTTACAAGGAAATAAAATCTGAAAAAAATATTTCTACATCCCATGGCCTTTCCCAACCATTTAAATTTTTCTCTTACAAGTCTAACACTTCCAAAAAACCAAACCACGCCCAACCGGAACAATATATAAAGCTAAACGAACCGTTCACTGGGTACTTATCCGTACGAAAATCCCTATAGATTTACCTGTTTTTACAAGGAAATAAAATGTGAAAAAAATATTTCTACATCCCATGGCCTTTCCCAACCATTTAAATTTTTCTCTTACAGGTCTAACACTTCCGAAAAACCAATACAACGCCCACCCGGAACAATATATAAAGCTAAACGAACCGTTCACTGGGTATTCATACATACGAAAATCCCTATTGATTTACCTGTTTTTACAAGGAAATAAAATGTGAAAAAAATGTTTCTACATCCCATGGCCTTTCCCAACCATTTAAATTTTTTTCTTACAGGTCTAACACTTCCGAAAAACCAATACAACGCCCACCCAGAACAATATATAAAGCTAAACGAACCGTTCACTGGGTACTTATCCGTACGAAAATCCCTATTGATTTACCTGTTTTTACAAGGAAATAAAATGTGAAAACAATATTTCTACATCCCATGGCCTTTCCCAACCATTTAAATTTTTCTCTTACAGGTCTAACACGTCCGAAAAAACAATACAACACCCATCCGGAACAATATATAAAGCTAAACGCACCGTTCACTGGGTACTTATCCATACGAAAATCCCTATTGATTTACCTGTTTTTACAAGGAAATAAAATGTGAAAACAATATTTCTACATCCCATGGCCTTTCCCAACCATTTAAATTTTTCTCTTACACGTCTAACACTTCCGAAAAACCAATACAACGCCCACCCGGAACAATATATAAAGCTAAACCAACCGTTCACTGGGTACTTATCCGTACGAAAATCCCTATTGATTTACCTGTTTTTACAAGGAAATAAAATGTGAAAAAAAAACATTTCTACATCCCATGGCCTTTCCCAACCATTTAAATTTTTCTCTTACAAGTCTAACACGTCCGAAAAACCAATACAACGCCCAACCGGACCAATATATTAAGCTAAACGAACCGTTCACTGGGTACTCATACGTACGAAAATCCCTATTGATTTACCTGTTTTTAGAAGGAAATAAAATGTGAAAAAAATATTTCTACATCCCATGGCCTTTCCCAACCATTTAAATTTTTCTCTTACATGTCTAACACTTCCGAAAAACCAATACAACGCCCACCCGGAACAATATATAAAGCTAAACGAACCGTTCACTGGGTACTTATACGCACGAAAATCCCTATTGATTTACCTGTTTTTACAAGGAAATAAAATGTGAAAAAAATATTTCTACATCCCATGGCCTTTCCCAACCATTTAAATTTTTCTCTTACAGGTCTAACACTTCCGAAAAACCAATACAACACGCACCCGGAACAATATATAAAGCTAAACGAACCGTTCACTGGGTACTTATCCGTACGAAAATCCCTATTGATTTACCTGTTTTTACAGGGAAATAAAATGTGAAAAAAATATATCTACATCCCATGGCCTTTCCCAACCATTTAAATTTTTCTCTTACAAGTCTAACACTTCCGAAAAACCAATACAACGCCCACCCGGAACAATATATAAAGCTAAACGAACCGTTCACTGGGTACTTATCCGTACGAAAATCCCTATTGATTTACCTGTTTTTACAAGGAAATAAAATGTGAAAAAAATATTTCTACATCCCATGGCCTTTCCCAACCATTTAAATTTTTCTCTTACAGGTCTAACACTTCCGAAAAACCAATACAACGCCCATCCGGAACAATATATAAAGCTAAACGCACCGTTCACTGGGTACTTATATTTACGAAAATCCCTATTGATTTACCTGTTTTTACAAGGAAATAAAATGTGAAAAAAATATTTCTACATCCCATGGCCTTTCCCAACCATTTAAATTTTTCTCTTACAGGGCTAACACTTCCGAAAAACCAATACAACGTCCACCCGGACCAATATATTAAGCTAAACGAACCGTTCACTGGGTACTTATACGTACGAAAATCCCTATTGATTTACCTGTTTTTAAAGGGAAATAAAATGTGAAAAAAATATTTCTACATCCCATGGCCTTTCCCAACCATTTAAATTTTTCTCTTACAGGTCTAACACTTCCGAAAAACCAATACAACGCCCACCCGGAACAATATATAAAGCTAAACGAACCGTTCACTGGGTATTCATACGTACGAAAATCCCTATTGATTTACCTGTTTTTACAAGGAAATAAAATGTGAAAAAAATGTTTCTACATCCCATGGCCTTTCCCAACCATTTAAATTTTTTTCTTACAGGTCTAACACTTCCGAAAAACCAATACAACGCCCACCCAGAACAATATATAAAGCTAAACGAACCGTTCACTGGGTACTTATCCGTACGAAAATCCCTATTGATTTACCTGTTTTTACAAGGAAATAAAATGTGAAAAAAATGTTTCTACATCCCATGGCCTTTCCCAACCATTTAAATTTTTCTCTTACAGGGCTAACACTTCCGAAAAACCAATACAACGCCCACCCGGAACACTATATAAAGCTAAACGAACCGTTCACTGGGTACTTATACGCGCGAAAATCCCTATTGATTTACCTGTTTTTACAAGGAAATAAAATCTGAAAAAAATATTTCTACATCCCATGGCCTTTCCCAACCATTTAAATTTTTCTCTTACAAGTCTAACACTTCCAAAAAACCAAACCACGCCCAACCGGAACAATATATAAAGCTAAACGAACCGTTCACTGGGTACTTATCCGTACGAAAATCCCTATAGATTTACCTGTTTTTACAAGGAAATAAAATGTGAAAAAAATATTTCTACATCCCATGGCCTTTCCCAACCATTTAAATTTTTCTCTTACAGGTCTAACACTTCCGAAAAACCAATACAACGCCCACCCGGAACAATATATAAAGCTAAACGAACCGTTCACTGGGTATTCATACATACGAAAATCCCTATTGATTTACCTGTTTTTACAAGGAAATAAAATGTGAAAAAAATGTTTCTACATCCCATGGCCTTTCCCAACCATTTAAATTTTTTTCTTACAGGTCTAACACTTCCGAAAAACCAATACAACGCCCACCCAGAACAATATATAAAGCTAAACGAACCGTTCACTGGGTACTTATCCGTACGAAAATCCCTATTGATTTACCTGTTTTTACAAGGAAATAAAATGTGAAAACAATATTTCTACATCCCATGGCCTTTCCCAACCATTTAAATTTTTCTCTTACAGGTCTAACACGTCCGAAAAAACAATACAACACCCATCCGGAACAATATATAAAGCTAAACGCACCGTTCACTGGGTACTTATCCATACGAAAATCCCTATTGATTTACCTGTTTTTACAAGGAAATAAAATGTGAAAACAATATTTCTACATCCCATGGCCTTTCCCAACCATTTAAATTTTTCTCTTACACGTCTAACACTTCCGAAAAACCAATACAACGCCCACCCGGAACAATATATAAAGCTAAACCAACCGTTCACTGGGTACTTATCCGTACGAAAATCCCTATTGATTTACCTGTTTTTACAAGGAAATAAAATGTGAAAAAAAAACATTTCTACATCCCATGGCCTTTCCCAACCATTTAAATTTTTCTCTTACAAGTCTAACACGTCCGAAAAACCAATACAACGCCCAACCGGACCAATATATTAAGCTAAACGAACCGTTCACTGGGTACTCATACGTACGAAAATCCCTATTGATTTACCTGTTTTTAGAAGGAAATAAAATGTGAAAAAAATATTTCTACATCCCATGGCCTTTCCCAACCATTTAAATTTTTCTCTTACATGTCTAACACTTCCGAAAAACCAATACAACGCCCACCCGGAACAATATATAAAGCTAAACGAACCGTTCACTGGGTACTTATACGCACGAAAATCCCTATTGATTTACCTGTTTTTACAAGGAAATAAAATGTGAAAAAAATATTTCTACATCCCATGGCCTTTCCCAACCATTTAAATTTTTCTCTTACAGGTCTAACACTTCCGAAAAACCAATACAACACGCACCCGGAACAATATATAAAGCTAAACGAACCGTTCACTGGGTACTTATCCGTACGAAAATCCCTATTGATTTACCTGTTTTTACAGGGAAATAAAATGTGAAAAAAATATATCTACATCCCATGGCCTTTCCCAACCATTTAAATTTTTCTCTTACAAGTCTAACACTTCCGAAAAACCAATACAACGCCCACCCGGAACAATATATAAAGCTAAACGAACCGTTCACTGGGTACTTATCCGTACGAAAATCCCTATTGATTTACCTGTTTTTACAAGGAAATAAAATGTGAAAAAAATATTTCTACATCCCATGGCCTTTCCCAACCATTTAAATTTTTCTCTTACAGGTCTAACACTTCCGAAAAACCAATACAACGCCCATCCGGAACAATATATAAAGCTAAACGCACCGTTCACTGGGTACTTATATTTACGAAAATCCCTATTGATTTACCTGTTTTTACAAGGAAATAAAATGTGAAAAAAATATTTCTACATCCCATGGCCTTTCCCAACCATTTAAATTTTTCTCTTACAGGGCTAACACTTCCGAAAAACCAATACAACGTCCACCCGGACCAATATATTAAGCTAAACGAACCGTTCACTGGGTACTTATACGTACGAAAATCCCTATTGATTTACCTGTTTTTAAAGGGAAATAAAATGTGAAAAAAATATTTCTACATCCCATGGCCTTTCCCAACCATTTAAATTTTTCTCTTACAGGTCTAACACTTCCGAAAAACCAATACAACGCCCACCCGTTACAATATATAAAGCTAAACGAACCGTTCACTCTGTACTTATCCGTACGAAAATCCCTATTGATTTACCAGTTTTTACAAGGAAATAAAATATGAAAACAATATTTCTACATCCCATGGCCTTTCCCAACCATTTAAATTTTTCTCTTACAGGTCTAACACTTCCGAAAAACCAATACAACGCCCACCCGGAACAATATATAAAGCTAAACGAACCGTTCACTGGGTACTTATCCGTACGAAAATCCCTATAGATTTACCTTGTTTTTACAAGGAAATAAAATGTGAAAAAAATGTTTCTACATCCCATGGCCTTTCCCAACCATTTAAATTTTTCTCTTACAGGGCTAACACTTCCGAAAAACCAATACAACCCCCACCCGGAACACTATATAAAGCTAAACGAACCGTTCACTGGGTACTTATACTCACGAAAATCCCTATTGATTTACCTGTTTTTACAAGGAAATAAAATGTGAAAAAATATTTCTACATCCCATGGCCTTTCCCAACCATTTAAATTTTTCTCTTACAGGTCTAACACTTCCGAAAAACCAATACAACGCCCACCCGGAACAATATATAAAGCTAAACGAACCGTTCACTCGGTACTCATACGTACGAAAATCCCTATTGATTTACCTGTTTTTACAAGGAAATAAAATGTGAAAAAAATATTTCTACATCCCATGGCCTTTCCCAACCATTTAAATTTTTCTCTTACATGTCTAACACTTCCAAAAAATCAATACAACGCCCACCCGGAACAATATATAAAGCTAAACGAACCGTTCACTGGGTACTCATACGTACGAAAATCCCTATTGATTTACCTGTTTTTACAAGGAAATAAAATGTGAAAAATTTTTTTCTACATCCCATGGCCTTTCCCAACCATTTAAATCTTTCTCTTACAGGGCTAACACTTCCGAAAAACCAATACAACGCCCACCCGGAACACTATATAAAGCTAAACGAACCGTTCACTGGGTACTTATACGCACGAAAATCCCTATTGATTTACCTGTTTTTACAAGGAAATAAAATGTGAAAACAATATTTCTACATCCCATGGCCTTTCCCAACCATTTAAATTTTTTTCTTACAGGTCTAACACTTCCGAAAAACCAATACAACGCCCACCCGGAACAATATATAAAGCTAAACGAACCGTTCACTGGGTACTTATCCGTACGAAAATCCCTATTGATTTACCTGTTTTTACAAGGAAATAAAATGTGAAAACAATATTTCTACATCCCATGGCCTTTCCCAACCATTTAAATTTTTCTCTTACAGGTCTAACACGTCCGAAAAACCAATACAACACCCATCCGGAACAATATATAAAGCTAAACGCACCGTTCACTGGGTACTTATCCGTACCAAAATCCCTATTGATTTACCTGTTTTTACAAGGAAATAAAATGTGAAAACAATATTTCTACATCCCATGGCCTTTCCCAACCATTTAAATTTTTCTCTTACAGGTCTAACACTTCCGAAAAACCAATACAACGCCCACCCGGAACAATATATAAAGCTAAACGAACCGTTCACTGGGTACTCATACGTACGAAAATCCCTATTGATTTACCTGTTTTTACAAGGAAATAAAATGTGAAAAAATGTTTCTACATCCCATGGCCTTTCCCAACCATTTAAATTTTTCTCTTACAGGTCTAACACTTCCGAAAAACCAATACAACGCCCACCCGGAACAATATATAAAGCTAAACGAACCGTTCACTGGGTACTCATACGTACGAAAATCCCTATTGATTTACCTGTTTTTACAAGGAAATAAAATGTGAAAACAATATTTCTACATCCCATGGCCTTTCGCAACCATTTAAATTTTTCTCTTACAGGTCTAACACGTCCGAAAAACCAATACAACACCCATCCGGAACAATATATAAAGCTTAACGCACCGTTCACTGGGTACTTATCCATACGAAAATCCCTATTGATTTACCTGTTTTTACAAGGAAATAAAATGTGAAAACAATATTTCTACATCCCATGGCCTTTCCCAACCATTTAAATTTTTCTCTTACAGGTCTAACACTTCCGAAAAACCAATACAACGCCCACCCGGAACAATATATAAAGCTAAACGAACCGTTCACTGGGTACTTATCCGTACGAAAATCCCTATTGATTTACCTGTTTTTACAAGGAAATAAAATGTGAAAAAAACATTTCTACATCCCATGGCCTTTCCCAACCATATAAATTTTTCTCTTACAAGTCTAACACGTCCGAAAAACCAATACAACGCCCAACCGGAACAATATATAAAGCTAAACGAACCGTTCACTGGGTACTTATCCGTACGAAAATCCCTATAGATTTACCTGTTTTTAGAAGGAAATAAAATGTGAAAAAAATATTCCTACATCCCATGGCCTTTCCCAACCATTTAAATTTTTCTCTTACAGGTCTAACACTTCCGAAAAACCAATACAACGCCCACCCGGAACAATATATAAAGCTAAACGAACCGTTCACTGGGTACTCATACGCACGAAAATCCCTATTGATTTACCTGTTTTTACAAGGAAATAAAATGTGAAAAAAATGTTTCTACATCCCATGGCCTTTCCCAACCATTTAAATTTTTCTCTTACAGGGCTAACACTTCCGAAAAACCAATACAACGCCCACCCGGAACACTATATAAAGCTAAACGAACCGTTCACTGGGTACTTATACGCGCGAAAATCCCTATTGATTTACCTGTTTTTACAAGGAAATAAAATGTGAAAAAAATATTTCTACATCCCATGGCCTTTCCCAACCATTTAAATTTTTCTCTTACAAGTCTAACACTTCCGAAAAACCAAACCACACCCAACCGGAACAATATATAAAGCTAAACGAACCGTTCACTGGGTACTTATCCGTACGAAAATCCCTATAGATTTACCTGTTTTTACAAGGAAATAAAATGTGAAAAAAATATTTCTACATCCCATGGCCTTTCGCAACCATTTAAATTTTTCTCTTACAGGTCTAACACGTCCGAAAAACCAATACAACACCCATCCGGAACAATATATAAAGCTTAACGCACCGTTCACTGGGTACTTATCCATACGAAAATCCCTATTGATTTACCTGTTTTTACAAGGAAATAAAATGTGAAAACAATATTTCTACATCCCATGGCCTTTCCCAACCATTTAAATTTTTCTCTTACAGGTCTAACACTTCCGAAAAACCAATACAACGCCCACCCGGAACAATATATAAAGCTAAACGAACCGTTCACTGGGTACTTATCCGTACGAAAATCCCTATTGATTTACCTGTTTTTACAAGGAAATAAAATGTGAAAAAAACATTTCTACATCCCATGGCCTTTCCCAACCATATAAATTTTTCTCTTACAAGTCTAACACGTCCGAAAAACCAATACAACGCCCAACCGGAACAATATATAAAGCTAAACGAACCGTTCACTGGGTACTTATCCGTACGAAAATCCCTATAGATTTACCTGTTTTTAGAAGGAAATAAAATGTGAAAAAAATATTCCTACATCCCATGGCCTTTCCCAACCATTTAAATTTTTCTCTTACAGGTCTAACACTTCCGAAAAACCAATACAACGCCCACCCGGAACAATATATAAAGCTAAACGAACCGTTCACTGGGTACTTATCCGTACGAAAATCCCTATTGATTTACCTGTTTTTACAAGGAAATAAAATGTGAAAAAAAAACATTTCTACATCCCATGGCCTTTCCCAACCATTTAAATTTTTCTCTTACAAGTCTAACACGTCCGAAAAACCAATACAACGCCCAACCGGACCAATATATTAAGCTAAACGAACCGTTCACTGGGTACTCATACGTACGAAAATCCCTATTGATTTACCTGTTTTTAGAAGGAAATAAAATGTGAAAAAAATATTTCTACATCCCATGGCCTTTCCCAACCATTTAAATTTTTCTCTTACATGTCTAACACTTCCGAAAAACCAATACAACGCCCACCCGGAACAATATATAAAGCTAAACGAACCGTTCACTGGGTACTTATACGCACGAAAATCCCTATTGATTTACGTGTTTTTACAAGGAAATAAAATGTGAAAAAAATATTTCTACATCCCATGGCCTTTCCCAACCATTTAAATTTTTCTCTTACAGGTCTAACACTTCCGAAAAACCAATACAACACGCACCCGGAACAATATATAAAGCTAAACGAACCGTTCACTGGGTACTTATCCGTACGAAAATCCCTATTGATTTACCTGTTTTTACAGGGAAATAAAATGTGAAAAAAATATATCTACATCCCATGGCCTTTCCCAACCATTTAAATTTTTCTCTTACAAGTCTAACACTTCCGAAAAACCAATACAACGCCCACCCGGAACAATATATAAAGCTAAACGAACCGTTCACTGGGTACTTATCCGTACGAAAATCCCTATTGATTTACCTGTTTTTACAAGGAAATAAAATGTGAAAAAAATATTTCTACATCCCATGGCCTTTCCCAACCATTTAAATTTTTCTCTTACAGGTCTAACACTTCCGAAAAACCAATACAACGCCCATCCGGAACAATATATAAAGCTAAACGCACCGTTCACTGGGTACTTATATTTACGAAAATCCCTATTGATTTACCTGTTTTTACAAGGAAATAAAATGTGAAAAAAATATTTCTACATCCCATGGCCTTTCCCAACCATTTAAATTTTTCTCTTACAGGGCTAACACTTCCGAAAAACCAATACAACGTCCACCCGGACCAATATATTAAGCTAAACGAACCGTTCACTGGGTACTTATACGTACGAAAATCCCTATTGATTTACCTGTTTTTAAAGGGAAATAAAATGTGAAAAAAATATTTCTACATCCCATGGCCTTTCCCAACCATTTAAATTTTTCTCTTACAGGTCTAACACTTCCGAAAAACCAATACAACGCCCACCCGTTACAATATATAAAGCTAAACGAACCGTTCACTCGGTACTTATCCGTACGAAAATCCCTATTGATTTACCTGTTTTTACAAGGAAATAAAATATGAAAACAATATTTCTACATCCCATGGCCTTTCCCAACCATTTAAATTTTTCTCTTACAGGTCTAACACTTCCGAAAAACCAATACAACGCCCACCCGGAACAATATATAAAGCTAAACGAACCGTTCACTGGGTACTTATCCGTACGAAAATCCCTATAGATTTACCTTGTTTTTACAAGGAAATAAAATGTGAAAAAAATGTTTCTACATCCCATGGCCTTTCCCAACCATTTAAATTTTTCTCTTACAGGGCTAACACTTCCGAAAAACCAATACAACCCCCACCCGGAACACTATATAAAGCTAAACGAACCGTTCACTGGGTACTTATACTCACGAAAATCCCTATTGATTTACCTGTTTTTACAAGGAAATAAAATGTGAAAAAATATTTCTACATCCCATGGCCTTTCCCAACCATTTAAATTTTTCTCTTACAGGTCTAACACTTCCGAAAAACCAATACAACGCCCACCCGGAACAATATATAAAGCTAAACGAACCGTTCACTCGGTACTCATACGTACGAAAATCCCTATTGATTTACCTGTTTTTACAAGGAAATAAAATGTGAAAAAAATATTTCTACATCCCATGGCCTTTCCCAACCATTTAAATTTTTCTCTTACATGTCTAACACTTCCAAAAAATCAATACAACGCCCACCCGGAACAATATATAAAGCTAAACGAACCGTTCACTGGGTACTCATACGTACGAAAATCCCTATTGATTTACCTGTTTTTACAAGGAAATAAAATGTGAAAAATTTTTTTCTACATCCCATGGCCTTTCCCAACCATTTAAATCTTTCTCTTACAGGGCTAACACTTCCGAAAAACCAATACAACGCCCACCCGGAACACTATATAAAGCTAAACGAACCGTTCACTGGGTACTTATACGCACGAAAATCCCTATTGATTTACCTGTTTTTACAAGGAAATAAAATGTGAAAACAATATTTCTACATCCCATGGCCTTTCCCAACCATTTAAATTTTTTTCTTACAGGTCTAACACTTCCGAAAAACCAATACAACGCCCACCCGGAACAATATATAAAGCTAAACGAACCGTTCACTGGGTACTTATCCGTACGAAAATCCCTATTGATTTACCTGTTTTTACAAGGAAATAAAATGTGAAAACAATATTTCTACATCCCATGGCCTTTCCCAACCATTTAAATTTTTCTCTTACAGGTCTAACACGTCCGAAAAACCAATACAACACCCATCCGGAACAATATATAAAGCTAAACGCACCGTTCACTGGGTACTTATCCGTACCAAAATCCCTATTGATTTACCTGTTTTTACAAGGAAATAAAATGTGAAAACAATATTTCTACATCCCATGGCCTTTCCCAACCATTTAAATTTTTCTCTTACAGGTCTAACACTTCCGAAAAACCAATACAACGCCCACCCGGAACAATATATAAAGCTAAACGAACCGTTCACTGGGTACTTATCCGTACGAAAATCCCTATTGATTTACCTGTTTTTACAAGGAAATAAAATGTGAAAACAATATTTCTACATCCCATGGCCTTTCGCAACCATTTAAATTTTTCTCTTACAGGTCTAACACGTCCGAAAAACCAATACAACACCCATCCGGAACAATATATAAAGCTAAACGAACCGTTCACTGGGTACTCATACGTACGAAAATCCCTATTGATTTACCTGTTTTTACAAGGAAATAAAATGTGAAAAAAATGTTTCTACATCCCATGGCCTTTCCCAACCATTTAAATTTTTCTCTTACAGGTCTAACACTTCCGAAAAACCAATACAACGCCCACCCGGAACAATATATAAAGCTAAACGAACCGTTCACTGGGTACTCATACGTACGAAAATCCCTATTGATTTACCTGTTTTTACAAGGAAATAAAATGTGAAAACAATATTTCTACATCCCATGGCCTTTCGCAACCATTTAAATTTTTCTCTTACAGGTCTAACACGTCCGAAAAACCAATACAACACCCATCCGGAACAATATATAAAGCTTAACGCACCGTTCACTGGGTACTTATCCATACGAAAATCCCTATTGATTTACCTGTTTTTACAAGGAAATAAAATGTGAAAACAATATTTCTACATCCCATGGCCTTTCCCAACCATTTAAATTTTTCTCTTACAGGTCTAACACTTCCGAAAAACCAATACAACGCCCACCCGGAACAATATATAAAGCTAAACGAACCGTTCACTGGGTACTTATCCGTACGAAAATCCCTATTGATTTACCTGTTTTTACAAGGAAATAAAATGTGAAAAAAACATTTCTACATCCCATGGCCTTTCCCAACCATATAAATTTTTCTCTTACAAGTCTAACACGTCCGAAAAACCAATACAACGCCCAACCGGAACAATATATAAAGCTAAACGAACCGTTCACTGGGTACTTATCCGTACGAAAATCCCTATAGATTTACCTGTTTTTAGAAGGAAATAAAATGTGAAAAAAATATTCCTACATCCCATGGCCTTTCCCAACCATTTAAATTTTTCTCTTACAGGTCTAACACTTCCGAAAAACCAATACAACGCCCACCCGGAACAATATATAAAGCTAAACGAACCGTTCACTGGGTACTCATACGTACGAAAATCCCTATTGATTTACCTGTTTTTACAAGGAAATAAAATGTGAAAAAAATGTTTCTACATCCCATAGCCTTTCCCAACCATTTAAATTTTTCTCTTACAGGGCTAACACTTCCGAAAAACCAATACAACGCCCACCCGGAACACTATATAAAGCTAAACGAACCGTTCACTGGGTACTTATACGCGCGAAAATCCCTATTGATTTACCTGTTTTTACAAGGAAATAAAATGTGAAAAAAATATTTCTAAATCCCATGGCCTTTCCCAACCATTTAAATTTTTCTCTTACAAGTCTAACACTTCCGAAAAACCAAACCACACCCAACCGGAACAATATATAAAGCTAAACGAACCGTTCACTGGGTACTTATCCGTACGAAAATCCCTATAGATTTACCTGTTTTTACAAGGAAATAAAATGTGAAAAAAATATTTCTACATCCCATGGCCTTTCGCAACCATTTAAATTTTTCTCTTACAGGTCTAACACGTCCGAAAAACCAATACAACACCCATCCGGAACAATATATAAAGCTTAACGCACCGTTCACTGGGTACTTATCCATACGAAAATCCCTATTGATTTACCTGTTTTTACAAGGAAATAAAATGTGAAAACAATATTTCTACATCCCATGGCCTTTCCCAACCATTTAAATTTTTCTCTTACAGGTCTAACACTTCCGAAAAACCAATACAACGCCCACCCGGAACAATATATAAAGCTAAACGAACCGTTCACTGGGTACTTATCCGTACGAAAATCCCTATTGATTTACCTGTTTTTACAAGGAAATAAAATGTGAAAAAAACATTTCTACATCCCATGGCCTTTCCCAACCATATAAATTTTTCTCTTACAAGTCTAACACGTCCGAAAAACCAATACAACGCCCAACCGGAACAATATATAAAGCTAAACGAACCGTTCACTGGGTACTTATCCGTACGAAAATCCCTATAGATTTACCTGTTTTTAGAAGGAAATAAAATGTGAAAAAAATATTCCTACATCCCATGGCCTTTCCCAACCATTTAAATTTTTCTCTTACAGGTCTAACACTTCCGAAAAACCAATACAACGCCCACCCGGAACAATATATAAAGCTAAACGAACCGTTCACTGGGTACTTATCCGTACGAAAATCCCTATTGATTTACCTGTTTTTACAAGGAAATAAAATGTGAAAAAAAAACATTTCTACATCCCATGGCCTTTCCCAACCATTTAAATTTTTCTCTTACAAGTCTAACACGTCCGAAAAACCAATACAACGCCCAACCGGACCAATATATTAAGCTAAACGAACCGTTCACTGGGTACTCATACGTACGAAAATCCCTATTGATTTACCTGTTTTTAGAAGGAAATAAAATGTGAAAAAAATATTTCTACATCCCATGGCCTTTCCCAACCATTTAAATTTTTCTCTTACATGTCTAACACTTCCGAAAAACCAATACAACGCCCACCCGGAACAATATATAAAGCTAAACGAACCGTTCACTGGGTACTCATACGTACGAAAATCCCTATTGATTTACCTGTTTTTACAAGGAAATAAAATGTGAAAACAATATTTCTACATCCCATGGCCTTTCGCAACCATTTAAATTTTTCTCTTACAGGTCTAACACGTCCGAAAAACCAATACAACACCCATCCGGAACAATATATAAAGCTTAACGCACCGTTCACTGGGTACTTATCCATACGAAAATCCCTATTGATTTACCTGTTTTTACAAGGAAATAAAATGTGAAAACAATATTTCTACATCCCATGGCCTTTCCCAACCATTTAAATTTTTCTCTTACAGGTCTAACACTTCCGAAAAACCAATACAACGCCCACCCGGAACAATATATAAAGCTAAACGAACCGTTCACTGGGTACTTATCCGTACGAAAATCCCTATTGATTTACCTGTTTTTACAAGGAAATAAAATGTGAAAAAAACATTTCTACATCCCATGGCCTTTCCCAACCATATAAATTTTTCTCTTACAAGTCTAACACGTCCGAAAAACCAATACAACGCCCAACCGGAACAATATATAAAGCTAAACGAACCGTTCACTGGGTACTTATCCGTACGAAAATCCCTATAGATTTACCTGTTTTTAGAAGGAAATAAAATGTGAAAAAAATATTCCTACATCCCATGGCCTTTCCCAACCATTTAAATTTTTCTCTTACAGGTCTAACACTTCCGAAAAACCAATACAACGCCCACCCGGAACAATATATAAAGCTAAACGAACCGTTCACTGGGTACTCATACGTACGAAAATCCCTATTGATTTACCTGTTTTTACAAGGAAATAAAATGTGAAAAAAATGTTTCTACATCCCATGGCCTTTCCCAACCATTTAAATTTTTCTCTTACAGGGCTAACACTTCCGAAAAACCAATACAACGCCCACCCGGAACACTATATAAAGCTAAACGAACCGTTCACTGGGTACTTATACGCGCGAAAATCCCTATTGATTTACCTGTTTTTACAAGGAAATAAAATGTGAAAAAAATATTTCTACATCCCATGGCCTTTCCCAACCATTTAAATTTTTCTCTTACAAGTCTAACACTTCCGAAAAACCAAACCACACCCAACCGGAACAATATATAAAGCTAAACGAACCGTTCACTGGGTACTTATCCGTACGAAAATCCCTATAGATTTACCTGTTTTTACAAGGAAATAAAATGTGAAAAAAATATTTCTACATCCCATGGCCTTTCGCAACCATTTAAATTTTTCTCTTACAGGTCTAACACGTCCGAAAAACCAATACAACACCCATCCGGAACAATATATAAAGCTTAACGCACCGTTCACTGGGTACTTATCCATACGAAAATCCCTATTGATTTACCTGTTTTTACAAGGAAATAAAATGTGAAAACAATATTTCTACATCCCATGGCCTTTCCCAACCATTTAAATTTTTCTCTTACAGGTCTAACACTTCCGAAAAACCAATACAACGCCCACCCGGAACAATATATAAAGCTAAACGAACCGTTCACTGGGTACTTATCCGTACGAAAATCCCTATTGATTTACCTGTTTTTACAAGGAAATAAAATGTGAAAAAAACATTTCTACATCCCATGGCCTTTCCCAACCATATAAATTTTTCTCTTACAAGTCTAACACGTCCGAAAAACCAATACAACGCCCAACCGGAACAATATATAAAGCTAAACGAACCGTTCACTGGGTACTTATCCGTACGAAAATCCCTATAGATTTACCTGTTTTTAGAAGGAAATAAAATGTGAAAAAAATATTCCTACTTCCCATGGCCTTTCCCAACCATTTAAATTTTTCTCTTACAGGTCTAACACTTCCGAAAAACCAATACAACGCCCACCCGGAACAATATATAAAGCTAAACGAACCGTTCACTGGGTACTTATCCGTAAGAAAATCCCTATTGATTTACCTGTTTTTACAAGGAAATAAAATGTGAAAAAAAAACATTTCTACATCCCATGGCCTTTCCCAACCATTTAAATTTTTCTCTTACAAGTCTAACACGTCCGAAAAACCAATACAACGCCCAACCGGACCAATATATTAAGCTAAACGAACCGTTCACTGGGTACTCATACGTACGAAAATCCCTATTGATTTACCTGTTTTTAGAAGGAAATAAAATGTGAAAAAAATATTTCTACATCCCATGGCCTTTCCCAACCATTTAAATTTTTCTCTTACATGTCTAACACTTCCGAAAAACCAATACAACGCCCACCCGGAACAATATATAAAGCTAAACGAACCGTTCACTGGGTACTTATACGCACGAAAATCCCTATTGATTTACCTGTTTTTACAAGGAAATAAAATGTGAAAAAAATATTTCTACATCCCATGGCCTTTCCCAACCATTTAAATTTTTCTCTTACAGGTCTAACACTTCCGAAAAACCAATACAACACGCACCCGGAACAATATATAAAGCTAAACGAACCGTTCACTGGGTACTTATCCGTACGAAAATCCCTATTGATTTACCTGTTTTTACAGGGAAATAAAATGTGAAAAAAATATATCTACATCCCATGGGCTTTCCCAACCATTTAAATTTTTCTCTTACAGGTCTAACACTTCCGAAAAACCAATACAACGCCCATCCGGAACAATATATAAAGCTAAACGCACCGTTCACTGGGTACTTATATGTACGAAAATCCCTATTGATTTACCTGTTTTTACAAGGAAATAAAATGTGAAAAAAATATTTCTACATCCCATGGCCTTTCCCAACCATTTAAATTTTTCTCTTACAGGGCTAACACTTCCGAAAAACCAATACAACGTCCACCCGGACCAATATATTAAGCTAAACGAACCGTTCACTGGGTACTTATACGTACGAAAATCCCTATTGATTTACCTGTTTTTAAAGGGAAATAAAATGTGAAAAAAATATTTCTACATCCCATGGCCTTTCCCAACCATTTAAATTTTTCTCTTACAGGTCTAACACTTCCGAAAAACCAATACAACGCCCAACCGGACCAATATATTAAGCTAAACGAACCGTTCACTGGGTACTCATACGTACGAAAATCCCTATTGATTTACCTGTTTTTAAAGGGAAATAAAATGTGAAAAAAATATTTCTACATCCCATGGCCTTTCCCAACCATTTAAATTTTTCTCTTACAGGTCTAACACTTCCGAAAAACCAATACAACGCCCACCCGTTACAATATATAAAGCTAAACGAACCGTTCACTGGGTACTCATACGTACGAAAATCCCTATTGATTTACCTGTTTTTAGAAGGAAATAAAATGTGAAAAAAATATTTCTACATCCCATGGCCTTTCCCAACCATTTAAATTTTTCTCTTACATGTCTAACACTTCCGAAAAACCAATACAACGCCCACCCGGAACAATATATAAAGCTAAACGAACCGTTCACTGGGTACTTATACGCACGAAAATCCCTATTGATTTACCTGTTTTTACAAGGAAATAAAATGTGAAAAAAATATTTCTACATCCCATGGCCTTTCCCAACCATTTAAATTTTTCTCTTACAGGTCTAACACTTCCGAAAAACCAATACAACACGCACCCGGAACAATATATAAAGCTAAACGAACCGTTCACTGGGTACTTATCCGTACGAAAATCCCTATTGATTTACCTGTTTTTGCAGGGAAATAAAATGTGAAAAAAATATATCTACATCCCATGGCCTTTCCCAACCATTTAAATTTTTCTCTTACAAGTCTAACACTTCCGAAAAACCAATACAACGCCCACCCGGAACAATATATAAAGCTAAACGAACCGTTCACTGGGTACTTATCCGTACGAAAATCCCTATTGATTTACCTGTTTTTACAAGGAAATAAAATGTGAAAAAAAATATTTCTACATCCCATGGCCTTTCCCAACCATTTAAATTTTTCTCTTACAGGTCTAACACTTCCGAAAAACCAATACAACGCCCATCCGGAACAATATATAAAGCTAAACGCACCGTTCACTGGGTACTTATATGTACGAAAATCCCTATTGATTTACCTGTTTTTACAAGGAAATAAAATGTGAAAAAAATATTTCTACATCCCATGGCCTTTCCCAACCATTTAAATTTTTCTCTTACAGGGCTAACACTTCCGAAAAACCAATACAACGTCCACCCGGACCAATATATTAAGCTAAACGAACCGTTCACTGGGTACTTATACGTACGAAAATCCCTATTGATTTACCTGTTTTTAAAGGGAAATAAAATGTGAAAAAAATATTTCTACATCCCATGGCCTTTCCCAACCATTTAAATTTTTCTCTTACAGGTCTAACACTTCCGAAAAACCAATACAACGCCCACCCGTTACAATATATAAAGCTAAACGAACCGTTCACTGGGTACTCATACGTATGAAAATCCCTATTGATTTACCTGTTTTTAGAAGGAAATAAAATGTGAAAAAAATATTTCTACATCCCATGGCCTTTCCCAACCATTTAAATTTTTCTCTTACATGTCTAACACTTCCGAAAAACCAATACAACGCCCACCCGGAACAATATATAAAGCTAAACGAACCGTTCACTGGGTACTTATACGCACGAAAATCCCTATTGATTTACCTGTTTTTACAAGGAAATAAAATGTGAAAAAAATATTTCTACATCCCATGGCCTTTCCCAACCATTTAAATTTTTCTCTTACAGGTCTAACACTTCCGAAAAACCAATACAACACGCACCCGGAACAATATATAAAGCTAAACGAACCGTTCACTGGGTACGTATCCGTACGAAAATCCCTATTGATTTACCTGTTTTTACAGGGAAATAAAATGTGAAAAAAATATATCTACATCCCATGGCCTTTCCCAACCATTTAAATTTTTCTCTTACAAGTCTAACACTTCCGAAAAACCAATACAACGCCCACCCGGAACAATATATAAAGCTAAACGAACCGTTCACTGGGTACTTATCCGTACGAAAATCCCTATTGATTTACCTGTTTTTAGAAGGAAATAAAATGTGAAAAAAATATTTCTACATCCCATGGCCTTTCCCAACCATTTAAATTTTTCTCTTACATGTCTAACACTTCCGAAAAACCAATACAACGCCCACCCGGAACAATATATAAAGCTAAACGAACCGTTCACTGGGTACTTATACGCACGAAAATCCCTATTGATTTACCTGTTTTTACAAGGAAATAAAATGTGAAAAAAATATTTCTACATCCCATGGCCTTTCCCAACCATTTAAATTTTTCTCTTACAGGTCTAACACTTCCGAAAAACCAATACAACACGCACCCGGAACAATATATAAAGCTAAACGAACCGTTCACTGGGTACTTATCCGTACGAAAATCCCTATTGATTTACCTGTTTTTACAGGGAAATAAAATGTGAAAAAAATATATCTACATCCCATGGCCTTTCCCAACCATTTAAATTTTTCTCTTACAAGTCTAACACTTCCGAAAAACCAATACAACGCCCACCCGGAACAATATATAAAGCTAAACGAACCGTTCACTGGGTACTTATCCGTACGAAAATCCCTATTGATTTACCTGTTTTTACAAGGAAATAAAATGTGAAAAAAATATTTCTACATCCCATGGCCTTTCCCAACCATTTAAATTTTTCTCTTACAGGTCTAACACTTCCGAAAAACCAATACAACGCCCATCCGGAACAATATATAAAGCTAAACGCACCGTTCACTGGGTACTTATATGTACGAAAATCCCTATTGATTTACCTGTTTTTACAAGGAAATAAAATGTGAAAAAAATATTTCTACATCCCATGGCCTTTCCCAACCATTTAAATTTTTCTCTTACAGGGCTAACACTTCCGAAAAACCAATACAACGTCCACCCGGACCAATATATTAAGCTAAACGAACCGTTCACTGGGTACTTATACGTACGAAAATCCCTATTGATTTACCTGTTTTTAAAGGGAAATAAAATGTGAAAAAAATATTTCTACATCCCATGGCCTTTCCCAACCATTTAAATTTTTCTCTTACAGGTCTAACACTTCCGAAAAACCAATACAACGCCCACCCGTTACAATATATAAAGCTAAACGAACCGTTCACTGGGTACTCATACGTACGAAAATCCCTATTGATTTACCTGTTTTTAGAAGGAAATAAAATGTGAAAAAAATATTTCTACATCCCATGGCCTTTCCCAACCATTTAAATTTTTCTCTTACATGTCTAACACTTCCGAAAAACCAATACAACGCCCACCCGGAACAATATATAAAGCTAAACGAACCGTTCACTGGGTACTTATACGCACGAAAATCCCTATTGATTTACCTGTTTTTACAAGGAAATAAAATGTGAAAAAAATATTTCTACATCCCATGGCCTTTCCCAACCATTTAAATTTTTCTCTTACAGGTCTAACACTTCCGAAAAACCAATACAACACGCACCCGGAACAATATATAAAGCTAAACGAACCGTTCACTGGGTACGTATCCGTACGAAAATCCCTATTGATTTACCTGTTTTTACAGGGAAATAAAATGTGAAAAAAATATATCTACATCCCATGGCCTTTCCCAACCATTTAAATTTTTCTCTTACAAGTCTAACACTTCCGAAAAACCAATACAACGCCCACCCGGAACAATATATAAAGCTAAACGAACCGTTCACTGGGTACTTATCCGTACGAAAATCCCTATTGATTTACCTGTTTTTACAAGGAAATAAAATGTGAAAAAAATATTTCTACATCCCATGGCCTTTCCCAACCATTTAAATTTTTCTCTTACAGGTCTAACACTTCCGAAAAACCAATACAACGCCCATCCGGAACAATATATAAAGCTAAACGCACCGTTCACTGGGTACTTATATGTACGAAAATCCCTATTGATTTACCTGTTTTTACAAGGAAATAAAATGTGAAAAAAATATTTCTACATCCCATGGCCTTTCCCAACCATTTAAATTTTTCTCTTACAGGGCTAACACTTCCGAAAAACCAATACAACGTCCACCCGGACCAATATATTAAGCTAAACGAACCGTTCACTGGGTACTTATACGTACGAAAATCCCTATTGATTTACCTGTTTTTAAAGGGAAATAAAATGTGAAAAAAATATTTCTACATCCCATGGCCTTTCCCAACCATTTAAATTTTTCTCTTACAGGTCTAACACTTCCGAAAAACCAATACTACGCCCACCCGTTACAATATATAAAGCTAAACGAACCGTTCACTCAGTACTTATCCGTACGAAAATCCCTATTGATTTACCTGTTTTTACAAGGAAATAAAATATGAAAACAATATTTCTACATCCCATGGCCTTTCCCAACCATTTAAATTTTTCTCTTACAGGTCTAACACTTCCGAAAAACCAATACAACGCCCACCCGGAACAATATATAAAGCTAAACGAACCGTTCACTGGGTACTTATCCGTACGAAAATCCCTATTGATTTACGTGTTTTTACAAGGAAATAAAAGGTGAAAACAATATTTCTACATCCAATGGCCTTTCCCAACCATTTAAAATTTTCTCTTACAGGTCTAACACTTCCGAAAAACCAATACAACGCCCACCCGGAACAATATATAAAGCTAAACGAACAGTTCACTGGGTACTTATCCATACGAAAATCCCTATAGATTTACCTTGTTTTTACAAGGAAATAAAATGTGAAAAAAATGTTTCTACATCCCATGGCCTTTCCCAACCATTTAAATTTTTCTCTTACAGGGCTAACACTTCCGAAAAACCAATACAACCCCCACCCGGAACACTATATAAAGCTAAACGAACCGTTCACTGGGTACTTATACTCACGAAAATCCCTATTGATTTACCTGTTTTTACAAGGAAATAAAATGTGAAAAAAATATTTCTACATCCCATGGCCTTTCCCAACCATTTAAATTTTTCTCTTACAGGTCTAACACTTCCGAAAAACCAATACAACGCCCACCCGGAACAATATATAAAGCTAAACGAACCGTTCACTCGGTACTCATACGTACGAAAATCCCTATTGATTTACCTGTTTTTACAAGGAAATAAAATGTGAAAAAAATATTTCTACATCCCATGGCCTTTCCCAACCATTTAAATTTTTCTCTTACATGTCTAACACTTCCAAAAAATCAATACAACGCCCACCCAGAACAATATATAAAGCTAAACGAACCGTTCACTGGGTACTCATACGTACGAAAATCCCTATTGATTTACCTGTTTTTACAAGGAAATAAAATGTGAAAAAATTTTTTCTACATCCCATGGCCTTTCCCAACCATTTAAATCTTTCTCTTACAGGGCTAACACTTCCGAAAAACCAATACAACGCCCACCCGGAACACTATATAAAGCTAAACGAACCGTTCACTGGGTACTTATACGCACGAAAATCCCTATTGATTTACCTGTTTTTACAAGGAAATAAAATGTGAAAACAATATTTCTACATCCCATGGCCTTTCCCAACCATTTAAATTTTTTTCTTACAGGTCTAACACTTCCGAAAAACCAATACAACGCCCACCCGGAACAATATATAAAGCTAAACGAACCGTTCACTGGGTACTTATCCGTACGAAAATCCCTATTGATTTACCTGTTTTTACAAGGAAATAAAATGTGAAAACAATATTTCTACATCCCATGGCCTTTCCCAACCATTTAAATTTTTCTCTTACAGGTCTAACACTTTCGAAAAACCAATACAACGCCCACCCGGAACAATATATAAAGCTAAACGAACCGTTCACTGGGTACTCATACGTACGAAAATCCCTATTGATTTACCTGTTTTTACAAGGAAATAAAATGTGAAAAAAATGTTTCTACATCCCATGGCCTTTCCCAACCATTTAAATTTTTCTCTTACAGGTCTAACACTTCCGAAAAACCAATACAACGCCCACCCGGAACAATATATAAAGCTAAACGAACCGTTCACTGGGTACTCATACGTACGAAAATCCCTATTGATTTACCTGTTTTTACAAGGAAATAAAATGTGAAAACAATATTTCTACATCCCATGGCCTTTCGCAACCATTTAAATTTTTCTCTTACAGGTCTAACACGTCCGAAAAACCAATACAACACCCATCCGGAACAATATATAAAGCTTAACGCACCGTTCACTGGGTACTTATCCGTACGAAAATCCCTATTGATTTACCTGTTTTTACAAGGAAATAAAATGTGAAAACAATATTTCTACATCCCATGGCCTTTCCCAACCATTTAAATTTTTCTCTTACAGGTCTAACACTTCCGAAAAACCAATACAACGCCCACCCGGAACAATATATAAAGCTAAACGAACCGTTCACTGGGTACTTATCCGTACGAAAATCCCTATTGATTTACCTGTTTTTACAAGGAAATAAAATGTGAAAAAAACATTTCTACATCCCATGGCCTTTCCCAACCATATAAATTTTTCTCTTACAAGTCTAACACGTCCGAAAAACCAATACAACGCCCAACCGGAAAAATATATACAGCTAAACGAACCGTTCACTGGGTACTTATCCGTACGAAAATCCCTATAGATTTACCTGTTTTTAGAAGGAAATAAAATGTGAAAAAAATATTCCTACATCCCATGGCCTTTCCCAACCATTTAAATTTTTCTCTTACAGGTCTAACACGTCCGAAAAACCAATACAACACCCATCCGGAACAATATATAAAGCTAAACGCACCGTTCACTGGGTACTTATCCGTACCAAAATCCCTATTGATTTACCTGTTTTTACAAGGAAATAAAATGTGAAAACAATATTTCTACATCTCATGGCCTTTCCCAACCATTTAAATTTTTCTCTTACAGGTCTAACACTTCCGAAAAACCAATACAACGCCCACCCGGAACAATATATAAAGCTAAACGAACCGTTCACTGGGTACTCATACGTACGAAAATCCCTATTGATTTACCTGTTTTTACAAGGAAATAAAATGTGAAAAAAATGTTTCTACATCCCATGGCCTTTCCCAACCATTTAAATTTTTCTCTTACAGGTCTAACACTTCCGAAAAACCAATACAACGCCCACCCGGAACAATATATAAAGCTAAACGAACCGTTCACTGGGTACTCATACGTACGAAAATCCCTATTGATTTACCTGTTTTTACAAGGAAATAAAATGTGAAAACAATATTTCTACATCCCATGGCCTTTCGCAACCATTTAAATTTTTCTCTTACAGGTCTAACACGTCCGAAAAACCAATACAACACCCATCCGGAACAATATATAAAGCTTAACGCACCGTTCACTGGGTACTTATCTATACGAAAATCCCTATTGATTTACCTGTTTTTACAAGGAAATAAAATGTGAAAACAATATTTCTACATCCCATGGCCTTTCCCAACCATTTAAATTTTTCTCTTACAGGTCTAACACTTCCGAAAAACCAATACAACGCCCACCCGTAACAATATATAAAGCTAAACGAACCGTTCACTGGGTACTTATCCGTACGAAAATCCCTATTGATTTACCTGTTTTTACAAGGAAATAAAATGTGAAAAAAACATTTCTACATCCCATGGCCTTTCCCAACCATATAAATTTTTCTCTTACAAGTCTAACACGTCCGAAAAACCTATACAACGCCCAACCGGAACAATATATAAAGCTAAACGAACCGTTCACTGGGTACTTATCCGTACGAAAATCCCTATAGATTTACCTGTTTTTAGAAGGAAATAAAATGTGAAAAAAATATTCCTACATCCCATGGCCTTTCCCAACCATTTAAATTTTTCTCTTACAGGTCTAACACTTCCGAAAAACCAATACAACGCCCACCCGGAACAATATATAAAGCTAAACGAACCGTTCACTGGGTACTCATACGTACGAAAATCCCTATTGATTTACCTGTTTTTACAAGGAAATAAAATGTGAAAAAAATGTTTCTACATCCCATGGCCTTTCCCAACCATTTAAATTTTTCTCTTACAGGGCTAACACTTCCGAAAAACCAATACAACGCCCACCCGGAACACTATATAAAGCTAAACGAACCGTTCACTGGGTACTTATACGCGCGAAAATCCCTATTGATTTACCTGTTTTTACAAGGAAATAAAATGTGAAAAAAATATTTCTACATCCCATGGCCTTTCCCAACCATTTAAATTTTTCTCTTACAAGTCTAACACTTCCGAAAAACCAAACCACACCCAACCGGAACAATATATAAAGCTAAACGAACCGTTCACTGGGTACTTATCCGTACGAAAATCCCTATTGATTTACCTGTTTTTACAAGGAAATAAAATGTGAAAAAAATATTTCTACATCCCATGGCCTTTCGCAACCATTTAAATTTTTCTCTTACAGGTCTAACACGTCCGAAAAACCAATACAACACCCATCCGGAACAATATATAAAGCTTAACGCACCGTTCACTGGGTACTTATCCATACGAAAATCCCTATTGATTTACCTGTTTTTACAAGGAAATAAAATGTGAAAACAATATTTCTACATCCCATGGCCTTTCCCAACCATTTAAATTTTTCTCTTACAGGTCTAACACTTCCGAAAAACCAATACAACGCCCACCCGGAACAATATATAAAGCTAAACGAACCGTTCACTGGGTACTTATCCGTACGAAAATCCCTATTGATTTACCTGTTTTTACAAGGCAATAAAATGTGAAAAAAACATTTCTACATCCCATGGCCTTTCCCAACCATATAAATTTTTCTCTTACAAGTCTAACACGTCCGAAAAACCAATACAACGCCCAACCGGAACAATATATAAAGCTAAACGAACCGTTCACTGGGTACTTATCCGTACGAAAATCCCTATAGATTTACCTGTTTTTAGAAGGAAATAAAATGTGAAAAAAATATTCCTACATCCCATGGCCTTTCCCAACCATTTAAATTTTTCTCTTACAGGTCTAACACTTCCGAAAAACCAATACAACGCCCACCCGGAACAATATATAAAGCTAAACGAACCGTTCACTGGGTACTCATACGTACGAAAATCCCTATTGATTTACCTGTTTTTACAAGGAAATAAAATGTGAAAAAAATGTTTCTACATCCCATGGCCTTTCCCAACCATTTAAATTTTTCTCTTACAGGGCTAACACTTCCGAAAAACCAATACAACGCCCACCCGGAACACTATATAAAGCTAAACGAACCGTTCACTGGGTACTTATACGCGCGAAAATCCCTATTGATTTACCTGTTTTTACAAGGAAATAAAATGTGAAAAAAATATTTCTACATCCCATGGCCTTTCCCAACCATTTAAATTTTTCTCTTACAAGTCTAACACTTCCGAAAAACCAAACCACACCCAACCGGAACAATATATAAAGCTAAACGAACCGTTCACTGGGTACTTATCCGTACGAAAATCCCTATAGATTTACCTGTTTTTACAAGGAAATAAAATGTGAAAAAAATATTTCTACATCCCATGGCCTTTCCCAACCATTTAAATTTTTCTCTTACAGGTCTAACACTTCCGAAAAACCAATACAACGCCCACCCGGAACAATATATAAAGCTAAACGAACCGTTCACTGGGTATTCATACGTACGAAAATCCCTATTGATTTACCTGTTTTTACAAGGAAATAAAATGTGAAAAAAATGTTTCTACATCCCATGGCCTTTCCCAACCATTTAAATTTTTTTCTTACAGGTCTAACACTTCCGAAAAACCAATACAACGCCCACCCAGAACAATATATAAAGCTAAACAAACCGTTCACTGGGTACTTATCCGTACGAAAATCCCTATTGATTTACCTGTTTTTACAAGGAAATAAAATGTGAAAACAATATTTCTACATCCCATGGCCTTTCCCAACCATTTAAATTTTTTTCTTACAGGTCTAACACGTCCGAAAAACCAATACAACACCCATCCGGAACAATATATAAAGCTAAACGCACCGTTCACTGGGTACTTATCCATACGAAAATCCCTATTGATTTACCTGTTTTTACAAGGAAATAAAATGTGAAAACAATATTTCTACATCCCATGGCCTTTCCCAACCATTTAAATTTTTCTCTTACAGGTCTAACACGTCCGAAAAACCAATACAACGCCCAACCGGACCAATATATTAAGCTAAACGAACCGTTCACTGGGTACTCATACGTACGAAAATCCCTATTGATTTACCTGTTTTTAGAAGGAAATAAAATGTGAAAAAAATATTTCTACATCCCATGGCCTTTCCCAACCATTTAAATTTTTCTCTTACATGTCTAACACTTCCGAAAAACCAATACAACGCCCACCCGGAACAATATATAAAGCTAAACGAACCGTTCACTGGGTACTTATACGCACGAAAATCCCTATTGATTTACCTGTTTTTACAGGGAAATAAAATGTGAAAAAAATATTGCTACATCCCATGGCCTTTCCCAACCATTTAAATTTTTCTCTTACAAGTCTAACACTTCCGAAAAACCAATACAACGCCCACCCGGAACAATATATAAAGCTAAACGAACCGTTCACTGGGTACTTATCCGTACGAAAATCCCTATTGATTTACCTGTTTTTAGAAGGAAATAAAATGTGAAAAAAATATTTCTACATCCCATGGCCTTTCCCAACCATTTAAATTTTTCTCTTACAGGTCTAACACTTCCGAAAAACCAATACAACGCCCATCCGGAACAATATATAAAGCTAAACGCACCGTTCACTGGGTACTTATATGTACGAAAATCCCTATTGATTTACCTGTTTTTACAAGGAAATAAAATGTGAAAAAAATATTTCTACATCCCATGGCCTTTCCCAACCATTTAAATTTTTCTCTTACAAGGCTAACACTTCCGAAAAACCAATACAACGTCCACCCGGATCAATATATTAAGCTAAACGAACCGTTCACTGGGTACTTATACGTACGAAAATCCCTATTGATTTACCTGTTTTTACAGGGAAATAAAATGTGAAAAAAATATTTCTACATCCCATGGCCTTTCCCAACCGTTTAAATTTTTCTCTTACAAGTCTAACACTTCCGAAAAACCAATACAACGCCCACCCGTTACAATATATAAAGCTAAACGAACCGTTCACTCGGTACTTATCCGTACGAAAATCCCTATAGATTTACCTGTTTTTACAAGGAAATAAAATGTGAAAAAAATATTTCTACATCCCATGGCCTTTCCCAACCATTTAAATTTTTCTCTTACAGGTCTAACACTTCCGAAAAACCAATACAACGCCCACCCGGAACAATATATAAAGCTAAACGAACCGTTCACTGGGTACTCATACGTACGAAAATCCCTATTGATTTACCTGTTTTTACAAGGAAATAAAATGTGAAAACAATATTTCTACATCCCATGGCTTTTCCCAACCATTTAAATTTTTCTCTTACAGGGCTAACACTTCCGAAAAACCAATACAACGCCCACCCGGAACACTATATAAAGCTAAACGAACCGTTCACTGGGTACTTATACTCACGAAAATCCCTATTGATTTACCTGTTTTTACAAGGAAATAAAATGTGAAAACAATATTTCTACATCCCATGGCCTTTCCCAACCATTTAAATTTTTCTCTTACAGGTCTAACACTTCCGAAAAACCAATACAACGCCCACCCGGAACAATATATAAAGCTAAACGAACCGTTCACTCGGTACTTATCCGTACGAAAATCCCTATTGATTTACCTGTTTTTACAAGGAAATAAAAGGTGAAAACAATATTTCTACATCCAATGGCCTTTCCCAACCATTTAAATTTTTCTCTTACAGGTCTAACACTTCCGAAAAACCAATACAACGCCCACCCGGAACAATATATAAAGCTAAACTAACCGTTCACTGGGTACTTATACGCACGAAAATCCCTATTGATTTACCTGTTTTTACAAGGAAATAAAATGTGAAAAAAATATTTCTACATCCCATGGCCTTTCCCAACCATTTAAATTTTTCTCTTACAGGTCTAACACTTCCGAAAAACCAATACAACGCCCACCCGTTACAATATATAAAGCTAAACGAACCGTTCACTCGGTACTTATCCGTACGAAAATCCCTATTGATTTACCTGTTTTTACAAGGAAATAAAATATGAAAACAATATTTCTACATCCCATGGCCTTTCCCAACCATTTAAATTTTTCTCTTACAGGTCTAACACTTCCGAAAAACCAATACAACGCCCACCCGGAACAATATATAAAGCTAAACGAACCGTTCACTGGGTACTTATCCGTACGAAAATCCCTATTGATTTACGTGTTTTTACAAGGAAATAAAAGGTGAAAACAATATTTCTACATCCAATGACCTTTCCCAACCATTTAAATTTTTCTCTTACAGGTCTAACACTTCCGAAAAACCAATACAACGCCCACCCGGAACAATATATAAAGCTAAACGAACCGTTCACTGGGTACTTATCCGTACTAAAATCCCTATTGATTTACCTGTTTTTACAAGGAAATAAAATGTGAAAAAAATATTTCTACATCCCATGGCCTTTCCCAACCATTTAAATTTTTCTCTTACAAGTCTAACACTTCTGAAAAACCAATACAACGCCCAACCAGAACAATATATAAAGCTAAACGAACCGTTCACTGGGTACTTATCCGTACGAAAATCCCTATAGATTTACCTGTTTTTGCAAGGAAATAAAATGTGAAAAAAATGTTTCTACATCCCATGGCCTTTCCCAACCATTTAAATCTTTCTCTTACAGGGCTAACACTTCCGAAAAACCAATACAACGCCCACCCGGAACACTATATAAAGCTAAACGAACCGTTCACGGGGTACTTATACGCACGAAAATCCCTATTGATTTACCTGTTTTTACAAGGAAATAAAATGTGAAAAAAATATTTCTACATCCCATGGCCTTTCCCAACCATTTAAATTTTTCTCTTACAGGTCTAACACTTCCGAAAAACCAATACAACGCCCACCCGGAACAATATTTAAAGCTAAACGAACCGTTCACTGGGTACTTATCCGTACGAAAATCCCTATTGATTTACGTGTTTTTACAAGGAAATAAAAGGTGAAAACAATATTTCTACATCCCATGGCCTTTCCCAACCATTTAAATTTTTCTCTTACAAGTCTAACACTTCCGAAAAACCAATACAACGCCCACCCGGAACACTATATAAAGCTAAACGAACCATTCACTGGGTACTTATACGCACGAAAATCCCTATTGATTTACCTGTTTTTACAAGGAAATAAAATGTGAAAAAAATATTTCTACATCCCATGGCCTTTCTCAACCATTTACATTTTTCTCTTACAACTCTAACACTTCCGAAAAACCAATACCACGCCCAACCAGAACAATATATAAAGCTAAACGAACCGTTCACTGGGTACTTATCCGTACGAAAATCCCTATAGATTTACCTGTTTTTACAAGGAAAAAAATGTGAAAAAAATATTTCTACATCCCATGGCCTTTCCCAACCATTTAAATTTTTCTCTTACAGGTCTAACACTTCCGAAAAACCAATACAACGCCCACCCGGAACAATATATAAAGCTAAACGAACCGTTCACTGGGTACTCATACGTACGAAAATCCCTATTGATTTACCTGTTTTTACAAGGAAAAAAAATGTGAAAAAAATATTTCTACATCCCATGGCCTTTCCCAACCATTTAAATTTTTCTCTTACAGGTCTAACACTTCCGAAAAACCAATACAACGCCCACCCGGAACACTATATAAAGCTAAACGAACCGTTCACTGGGTACTTATACGCACGAAAATCCCTATTGATTTACCTGTTTTTACAAGGAAATAAAATGTGAAAAAAATATTTCTACATCCCATGGCCTTTCCCAACCATTTAAATTTTTCTCTTACAGGTCTAACACTTCCGAAAAACCAATACAACACGCACCCGGAACAATATATAAAGCTAAACGAACCGTTCACTGGGTACTTATCCGTACGAAAATCCCTATTGATTTACCTGTTTTTACAAGGAAATAAAATGTGAAAAAAATATTTCTACATCCCATGGCCCTTCCCAACCATTTAAATTTTTCTCTTACAGGTCTATCACGTCCGAAAAACCAATACAACGCCCATCCGGAACAATATATAAAGCTAAACGCACCGTTCACTGGGTACTTATATGTACGAAAATCCCTATTGATTTACCTGTTTTTACAAGGAAATAAAATGTGAAAAAAATATTTCTACATCCCATGGCCTTTCCCAACCATTTAAATTTTTCTCTTACAGGGCTAACACTTCCGAAAAACCAATACAACGTCCACCCGGACCAATATATTAAGCTAAACGAACCGTTCACTGGGTACTTATATGTACGAAAATCCCTATTGATTTACCTGTTTTTACAGGGAAATAAAATGTGAAAAAAATATTTCTACATCCCATGGCCTTTCCCAACCATTTAAATTTTTCTCTTACAAGTCTAACACTTCCGAAAAACCAATACAACGCCCACCCGGAACAATATATAAAGCTAAACGAACCGTTCACTGGGTACTTATCCGTACGAAAATCCCTATTGATTTACCTGTTTTTACAAGGAAATAAAATGTGAAAACAATATTTCTACATCCGATGGCCTTTCCCAACCATTTAAATTTTTCTCTTACAGGTCTAACACTTCCGAAAAACCAATACAACGCCCACCCGGAACAATATATAAAGCTAAACGAACCGTTCACTGGGTACTTATCCGTACGAAAATCCCTATTGATTTACCTGTTTTTACAAGGAAATAAAAGGTGAAAACAATATTTCTACATCCAATGGCCTTTCCCAACCATTTAAATTTTTCTCTTACAGGTCTAACACTTCCGAAAAACCAATACAACGCCCACCCGGAACAATATATAAAGCTAAACGAACCGTTCACTGGGTACTCATACATACGAAAATCCCTATTGATTTACCTGATTTTACAAGGAAATAAAATGTGAAAAAAATGTTTCTACATCCCATGGCCTTTCCCAACCATTTAAATTTTTCTCTTACAGGGCTAACACTTCCGAAAAACCAATACAACGCCCACCCGGAACACTATATAAAGCTAAACGAACCATTCACTGGGTACTTATACGCACGAAAATCCCTATTGATTTACCTGTTTTTACAAGGAAATAAAATGTGAAAAAAATATTTCTACATCCCATGGCCTTTCTCAACCATTTACATTTTTCTCTTACAACTCTAACACTTCTGAAAAACCAATACCACGCCCAACCAGAACAATATATAAAGCTAAACGAACCGTTCACTGGGTACTTATCCGTACGAAAATCCCTATAGATTTACCTGTTTTTATAAGGAAAAAAATGTGAAAAAAATATTTCTACATCCCATGGCCTTTCCCAACCATTTAAATTTTTCTCTTACAGGTCTAACACTTCCGAAAAACCAATACAACGCCCACCCGGAACAATATATAAAGCTAAACGAACCGTTCACTGGGTACTCATACGTACGAAAATCCCTATTGATTTACCTGTATTTACAAGGAAAAAAAATGTGAAAAAAATATTTCTACATCCCATGGCCTTTCCCAACCATTTAAATTTTTCTCTTACAGGTCTAACACTTCCGAAAAACCAATACAACGCCCACCCGGAACAATATATAAAGCTAAACGAACCGTTCACTCGGTACTTATCCGTACGAAAATCCCTATTGATTTACCTGTTTTTACAAGGAAATAAAAAATGAAAACAATATTTCTACATCCCATGGCCTTTCCCAACCATTTAAATTTTTCTCTTACAGGTCTAACACTTCCGAAAAACCAATACAACGCCCACCCGTTACAATATATAAAGCTAAACGAACCGTTCACTGGGTACTTATACGCACGAAAATCCCTATTGATTTACCTGTTTTTACAAGGAAATAAAATGTGAAAAAAATGTTTCTACATCCCATGGCCTTTCCCAACCATTTAAATTTTTCTCTTACAGGGCTAACACTTCCGAAAAACCAATACAACGCCCACCCGGAACACTATATAAAGCTAAACGAACCATTCACTGGGTACTTATACGCACGAAAATCCCTATTGATTTACCTGTTTTTACAAGGAAATAAAATGTGAAAAAAATATTTCTACATCCCATGGCCTTTCTCAACCATTTACATTTTTCTCTTACAACTCTAACACTTCCGAAAAACCAATACCACGCCCAACCAGAACAATATATAAAGCTAAACGAACCGTTCACTGGGTACTTATCCGTACGAAAATCCCTATAGATTTACCTGTTTTTATAAGGAAAAAAATGTGAAAAAAATATTTCTACATCCCATGGCCTTTCCCAACCATTTAAATTTTTCTCTTACAGGTCTAACACTTCCGAAAAACCAATACAACGCCCACCCGGAACAATATATAAAGCTAAACGAACCGTTCACTGGGTACTCATACGTACGAAAATCCCTATTGATTTACCTGTATTTACAAGGAAAAAAAATGTGAAAAAAATATTTCTACATCCCATGGCCTTTCCCAACCATTTAAATTTTTCTCTTACAGGTCTAACACTTCCGAAAAACCAATACAACGCCCACCCGGAACAATATATAAAGCTAAACGAACCGTTCACTCGGTACTTATCCGTACGAAAATCCCTATTGATTTACCTGTTTTTACAAGGAAATAAAAAATGAAAACAATATTTCTACATACCATGGCCTTTCCCAACCATTTAAATTTTTCTCTTACAGGTCTAACACTTCCGAAAAACCAATACAACGCCCACCCGTTACAATATATAAAGCTAAACGAACCGTTCACTGGGTACTTATACGCACGAAAATCCCTATTGATTTACCTGTTTTTACAAGGAAATAAAATGTGAAAAAATATTTCTACATCCCATGGCCTTTCCCAACCATTTAAATTTTTCTCTTACAAGGCTAACACTTCCGAAAAACCAATACAACGTCCACCCGGATCAATATATTAAGCTAAACGAACCGTTCACTGGGTACTTATACGTACGAAAATCCCTACTGATTTACCTGTTTTTACAGGGAAATAAAATGTGAAAAAAATATTTCTACATCCCATGGCCTTTCCCAACCATTTAAATTTTTCTCTTACAGGTCTAACACTTCCGAAAAACCAATACAACGCCCACCCGGAACAATATATAAAGCTAAACGAACCGTTCACTGGGTACTCATACGTACGAAAATCCCTATTGATTTACCTGTATTTACAAGGAAAAAAAATGTGAAAAAAATATTTCTACATCCCATGGCCTTTCCCAACCATTTAAATTTTTCTCTTACAGGTCTAACACTTCCGAAAAACCAATACAACGCCCACCCGGAACAATATATAAAGCTAAACGAACCGTTCACTCGGTACTTATCCGTACGAAAATCCCTATTGATTTACCTGTTTTTACAAGGAAATAAAAAATGAAAACAATATTTCTACATCCCATGGCCTTTCCCAACCATTTAAATTTTTCTCTTACAGGTCTAACACTTCCGAAAAACCAATACAACGCCCACCCGTTACAATATATAAAGCTAAACGAACCGTTCACTGGGTACTTATACGCACGAAAATCCCTATTGATTTACCTGTTTTTACAAGGAAATAAAATGTGAAAAAATATTTCTACATCCCATGGCCTTTCCCAACCATTTAAATTTTTCTCTTACAAGGCTAACACTTCCGAAAAACCAATACAACGTCCACCCGGATCAATATATTAAGCTAAACGAACCGTTCACTGGGTACTCATACGTACGAAAATCCCTACTGATTTACCTGTTTTTACAGGGAAATAAAATGTGAAAAAAATATTTCTACATCCCATGGCCTTTCCCAACCATTTAAATTTTTCTCTTACAAGTCTAACACTTCCGAAAAACCAATACAACGCCCACCCGTTACAATATATAAAGCTAAACGAACCGTTCACTCGGTACTTATCCGTACGAAAATCCCTATAGATTTACCTGTTTTTACAAGGAAATAAAATGTGAAAAAAATATTTCTACATCCCATGGCCTTTCCCAACCATTTAAATTTTTCTCTTACAGGTCTAACACTTCCGAAAAACCAATACAACGCCCACCCGGAACAATATATAAAGCTAAACGAACCGTTCACTGGGTACTCATACGTACGAAAATCCCTATTGATTTACCTGTTTTTACAAGGAAATAAAATGTGAAAAAAATGTTTCTACATCCCATGGCCTTTCCCAACCATTTAAATTTTTCTCTTACAGGTCTAACACTTCCGAAAAACCAATACAACGCCCACCCGGAACAATATATAAAGCTAAACGAACCGTTCACTGGGTACTTATCCGTACGAAAATCCCTATTGATTTACCTGTTTTTACAAGGAAATAAAAGGTGAAAACAATATTTCTACATCCAATGGCCTTTCCCAACCATTTAAATTTTTCTCTTACAGGTCTAACACTTCCGAAAAACCAATACAACGCCCACCCGGAACAATATATAAAGCTAAACTAACCGTTCACTGGGTACTTATACGCACGAAAATCCCTATTGATTTACCTGTTTTTACAAGGAAATAAAATGTGAAAAAAATATTTCTACATCCCATGGCCTTTCCCAACCATTTAAATTTTTCTCTTACAGGTCTAACACTTCCGAAAAACCAATACAACGCCCACCCGTTACAATATATAAAGCTAAACGAACCGTTCACTCGGTACTTATCCGTACGAAAATCCCTATTGATTTACCTGTTTTTACAAGGAAATAAAATATGAAAACAATATTTCTACATCCCATGGCCTTTCCCAACCATTTAAATTTTTCTCTTACAGGTCTAACACTTCCGAAAAACCAATACAACGCCCACCCGGAACAATATATAAAGCTAAACGAACCGTTCACTGGGTACTTATCCGTACGAAAATCCCTATTGATTTACGTGTTTTTACAAGGAAATAAAAGGTGAAAACAATATTTCTACATCCAATGACCTTTCCCAACCATTTAAATTTTTCTCTTACAGGTCTAACACTTCCGAAAAACCAATACAACGCCCACCCGGAACAATATATAAAGCTAAACGAACCGTTCACTGGGTACTTATCCGTACTAAAATCCCTATTGATTTACCTGTTTTTACAAGGAAATAAAATGTGAAAAAAATATTTCTACATCCCATGGCCTTTCCCAACCATTTAAATTTTTCTCTTACAAGTCTAACACTTCTGAAAAACCAATACAACGCCCAACCAGAACGATATATAAAGCTAAACGAACCGTTCACTGGGTACTTATCCGTACGAAAATCCCTATAGATTTACCTGTTTTTACAAGGAAATAAAATGTGAAAAAAATGTTTCTACATCCCATGGCCTTTCCCAACCATTTAAATCTTTCTCTTACAGGGCTAACACTTCCGAAAAACCAATACAACGCCCACCCGGAACACTATATAAAGCTAAACGAACCGTTCTCTGGGTACTTATACGCACGAAAATCCCTATTGATTTACCTGTTTTTACAAGGAAATAAAATGTGAAAAAAATATTTCTACATCCCATGGCCTTTCCCAACCATTTAAATTTTTCTCTTACAGGTCTAACACTTCCGAAAAACCAATACAACGCCCACCCGGAACAATATATAAAGCTAAACGAACCGTTCACTGGGTACTTATCCGTACGAAAATCCCTATTGATTTACGTGTTTTTACAAGGAAATAAAAGGTGAAAACAATATTTCTACATCCAATGGCCTTTCCCAACCATTTAAATTTTTCTCTTACAGGTCTAACACTTCCGAAAAACCAATACAACGCCCACCCGGAACAATATATAAAGCTAAACGAACCGTTCACTGGGTACTTATCCGTACTAAAATCCCTATTGATTTACCTGTTTTTACAAGGAAATAAAATGTGAAAAAAATATTTCTACATCCCATGGCCTTTCCCAACCATTTAAATTTTTCTCTTACAAGTCTAACACTTCGGAAAAACCAATACAACGCCCACCCGGAACACTATATAAAGCTAAACGAACCGTTCACTGGGTACTTATACGCACGAAAATCCCTATTGATTTACCTGTTTTTACAAGGAAATAAAATGTGAAAAAAATATTTCTACATCCCATGGCCTTTCCCAACCATTTAAATTTTTCTCTTACAGGTCTAACACTTCCGAAAAACCAATACAACACGCACCCGGACCAATATATTAAGCTAAACGAACCGTTCACTGGGTACTTATATGTACGAAAATCCCTATTGATTTACCTGTTTTTACAGGGAAATAAAATGTGAAAAAAATATTTCTACATCCCATGGCCTTTCCCAACCATTTAAATTTTTCTCTTACAAGTCTAACACTTCCGAAAAACCAATACAACGCCCACCCGGAACAATATATAAAGCTAAACGAACCGTTCACTGGGTACTTATCCGTACGAAAATCCCTATTGATTTACCTGTTTTTACAAGGAAATAAAATGTGAAAACAATATTTCTACATCCGATGGCCTTTCCCAACCATTTAAATTTTTCTCTTACAGGTCTAACACTTCCGAAAAACCAATACAACGCCCACCCGGAACAATATATAAAGCTAAACGAACCGTTCACTGGGTACTTATCCGTACGAAAATCCCTATAGATTTACCTGTTTTTACAAGGAAATAAAATGTGAAAAAAATATTTCTACATCCCATGGCCCTTCCCAACCATTTAAATTTTTCTCTTACAGGTCTATCACGTCCGAAAAACCAATACAACGCCCATCCGGAACAATATATAAAGCTAAACGCACCGTTCACTGGGTACTTATATGTACGAAAATCCCTATTGATTTACCTGTTTTTACAAGGAAATAAAATGTGAAAAAAATATTTCTACATCCCATGGCCTTTCCCAACCATTTAAATTTTTCTCTTACAGGGCTAACACTTCCGAAAAACCAATACAACGTCCACCCGGACCAATATATTAAGCTAAACGAACCGTTCACTGGGTACTTATATGTACGAAAATCCCTATTGATTTACCTGTTTTTACAGGGAAATAAAATGTGAAAAAAATATTTCTACATCCCATGGCCTTTCCCAACCATTTAAATTTTTCTCTTACAAGTCTAACACTTCCGAAAAACCAATACAACGCCCACCCGGAACAATATATAAAGCTAAACGAACCGTTCACTGGGTACTTATCCGTACGAAAATCCCTATTGATTTACCTGTTTTTACAAGGAAATAAAATGTGAAAACAATATTTCTACATCCGATGGCCTTTCCCAACCATTTAAATTTTTCTCTTACAGGTCTAACACTTCCGAAAAACCAATACAACGCCCACCCGGAACAATATATAAAGCTAAACGAACCGTTCACTGGGTACTTATCCGTACGAAAATCCCTATTGATTTACCTGTTTTTACAAGGAAATAAAAGGTGAAAACAATATTTCTACATCCAATGGCCTTTCCCAACCATTTAAATTTTTCTCTTACAGGTCTAACACTTCCGAAAAACCAATACAACGCCCACCCGGAACAATATATAAAGCTAAACGAACCGTTCACTGGGTACTCATACGTACGAAAATCCCTATTGATTTACCTGATTTTACAAGGAAATAAAATGTGAAAAAAATGTTTCTACATCCCATGGCCTGTCCCAACCATTTAAATTTTTCTCTTACAGGGCTAACACTTCCGAAAAACCAATACAACGCCCACCCGGAACACTATATAAAGCTAAACGAACCATTCACTGGGTACTTATACGCACGAAAATCCCTATTGATTTACCTGTTTTTACAAGGAAATAAAATGTGAAAAAAATATTTCTACATCCCATGGCCTTTCTCAACCATTTACATTTTTCTCTTACAACTCTAACACTTCCGAAAAACCAATACCACGCCCAACCAGAACAATATATAAAGCTAAACGAACCGTTCACTGGGTACTTATCCGTACGAAAATCCCTATAGATTTACCTGTTTTTACAAGGAAAAAAATGTGAAAAAAATATTTCTACATCCCATGGCCTTTCCCAACCATTTAAATTTTTCTCTTACAGGTCTAACACTTCCGAAAAACCAATACAACGCCCACCCGGAACAATATATAAAGCTAAACGAACCGTTCACTGGGTACTCATACGTACGAAAATCCCTATTGATTTACCTGTTTTTACAAGGAAAAAAAATGTGAAAAAAATATTTCTACATCCCATGGCCTTTCCCAACCATTTAAATTTTTCTCTTACAGGTCTAACACTTCCGAAAAACCAATACAACGCCCACCCGGAACACTATATAAAGCTAAACGAACCGTTCACTGGGTACTTATACGCACGAAAATCCCTATTGATTTACCTGTTTTTACAAGGAAATAAAATGTGAAAAAAATATTTCTACATCCCATGGCCTTTCCCAACCATTTAAATTTTTCTCTTACAGGTCTAACACTTCCGAAAAACCAATACAACACGCACCCGGAACAATATATAAAGCTAAACGAACCGTTCACTGGGTACTTATCCGTACGAAAATCCCTATTGATTTACCTGTTTTTACAAGGAAATAAAATGTGAAAAAAATATTTCTACATCCCATGGCCCTTCCCAACCATTTAAATTTTTCTCTTACAGGTCTATCACGTCCGAAAAACCAATACAACGCCCATCCGGAACAATATATAAAGCTAAACGCACCGTTCACTGGGTACTTATATGTACGAAAATCCCTATTGATTTACCTGTTTTTACAAGGAAATAAAATGTGAAAAAAATATTTCTACATCCCATGGCCTTTCCCAACCATTTAAATTTTTCTCTTACAGGGCTAACACTTCCGAAAAACCAATACAACGCCCACCCGGAACAATATATAAAGCTAAACGAACCGTTCACTGGGTACTTATCCGTACGAAAATCCCTATTGATTTACCTGTTTTTACAAGGAAATAAAATGTGAAAACAATATTTCTACATCCCATGGCCTTTCCCAACCATTTAAATTTTTCTCTTACAGGTCTAACACTTCCGAAAAACCAATACAACGCCCTCCCGGAACAATATATAAAGCTAAACGAACCGTTCACTGGGTACTTATCCGTACGAAAATCCCTATTGATTTACCTGTTTTTACAAGGAAATAAAAGGTGAAAACAATATTTCTACATCCAATGGCCTTTCCCAACCATTTAAATTTTTCTCTTACAGGTCTAACACTTCCGAAAAACCAATACAACGCCCACCCGGAACAATATATAAAGCTAAACGAACCGTTCACTGGGTACTCATACGTACGAAAATCCCTATTGATTTACCTGATTTTACAAGGAAATAAAATGTGAAAAAAATGTTTCTACATCCCATGGCCTTTCCCAACCATTTAAATTTTTCTCTTACAGGGCTAACACTTCCGAAAAACCAATACAACGCCCACCCGGAACACTATATAAAGCTAAACGAACCATTCACTGGGTACTTATACGCACGAAAATCCCTATTGATTTACCTGTTTTTACAAGGAAATAAAATGTGAAAAAAATATTTCTACATCCCATGGCCTTTCTCAACCATTTACATTTTTCTCTTACAACTCTAACACTTCCGAAAAACCAATACCACGCCCAACCAGAACAATATATAAAGCTAAACGAACCGTTCACTGGGTACTTATCCGTACGAAAATCCCTATAGATTTACCTGTTTTTACAAGGAAAAAAATGTGAAAAAAATATTTCTACATCCCATGGCCTTTCCCAACCATTTAAATTTTTCTCTTACAGGTCTAACACTTCCGAAAAACCAATACAACGCCCACCCGGAACAATATATAAAGCTAAACGAACCGTTCACTAGGTAATCATACGTACGAAAATCCCTATTGATTTACCTGTTTTTACAAGGAAAAAAAATGTGAAAAAAATATTTCTACATCCCATGGCCTTTCCCAACCATTTAAATTTTTCTCTTACAGGTCTAACACTTCCGAAAAACCAATACAACGCCCACCCGGAACAATATATAAAGCTAAACTAACCGTTCACTGGGTACTTATACGCACGAAAATCCCTATTGATTTACCTGTTTTTACAAGGAAATAAAATGTGAAAAAAATATTTCTACATCCCATGGCCTTTCCCAACCATTTAAATTTTTCTCTTACAGGTCTAACACTTCCGAAAAACCAATACAACGCCCACCCGTTACAATATATAAAGCTAAACGAACCGTTCACTCGGTACTTATCCGTACGAAAATCCCTATTGATTTACCTGTTTTTACAAGGAAATAAAAAATGAAAACAATATTTCTACATCCCATGGCCTTTCCCAACCATTTAAATTTTTCTCTTACAGGTCTAACACTTCCGAAAAACCAATACAACGCCCACCCGGAACAATATATAAAGCTAAACGAACCGTTCACTGGGTACTTATCCGTACGAAAATCCCTATTGATTTACGTGTTTTTACAAGGAAATAAAAGGTGAAAACAATATTTCTACATCCAATGGCCTTTCCCAACCATTTAAATTTTTCTCTTACAGGTCTAACACTTCCGAAAAACCAATACAACGCCCACCCGGAACAATATATAAAGCTAAACGAACCGTTCACTGGGTACTTATCCGTACTAAAATCCCTATTGATTTACCTGTTTTTACAAGGAAATAAAATGTGAAAAAAATATTTCTACATCCCATGGCCTTTCCCAACCATTTAAATTTTTCTCTTACAAGTCTAACACTTCCGAAAAACCAATACAACGCCCAACCAGAACAATATATAAAGCTAAACGAACCGTTCACTGGGAACTTATCCGTACGAAAATCCCTATAGATTTACCTGTTTTTACAAGGAAATAAAATGTGAAAAAAATGTTTCTACATCCCATGGCCTTTCCCAACCATTTAAATCTTTCTCTTACAGGGCTAACACTTCCGAAAAACCAATACAACGCCCACCCGGAACACTATATAAAGCTAAACGAACCGTTCACTGGGTACTTATACGCACGAAAATCCCTATTGATTTACCTGTTTTTACAAGGAAATAAAATGTGAAAAAAATATTTCTACATCCCATGGCCTTTCCCAACCATTTAAATTTTTCTCTTACAGGTCTAACACTTCCGAAAAACCAATACAACACGCACCCGGAACAATATATAAAGCTAAACGAACCGTTCACTGGGTACTTATCCGTACGAAAATCCCTATTGATTTACCTGTTTTTACAAGGAAATAAAATGTGAAAAAAATATTTCTACATCCCATGGCCTTTCCCAACCATTTAAATTTTTCTCTTACAGGGCTAACACATCCGAAAAACCAATACAACGTCCACCCGGACCAATATATTAAGCTAAACGAACCGTTCACTGGGTACTTATACGTACGAAAATCCCTATTGATTTACCTGTTTTTACAGGGAAATAAAATGTGAAAAAAATATTTCTACATCCCATGGCCTTTCCCAACCATTTAAATTTTTCTCTTACAAGTCTAACACTTCCGAAAAACCAATACAACGCCCACCCGGAACAATATATAAAGCTAAACGAACCGTTCACTGGGTACTTATCCGTACGAAAATCCCTATTGATTTACCTGTTTTTACAAGGAAATAAAATGTGAAAACAATATTTCTACATCCGATGGCCTTTCCCAACCATTTAAATTTTTCTCTTACAGGTCTAACACTTCCGAAAAACCAATACAACGCCCACCCGGAACAATATATAAAGCTAAACGAACCGTTCACTGGGTACTTATCCGTACGAAAATCCCTATTGATTTACCTGTTTTTACAAGGAAATAAAAGGTGAAAACAATATTTCTACATCCCATGGCCTTTCCCAACCATTTAAATTTTTCTCTTACAGGTCTAACACTTCCGAAAAACCAATACAACGCCCACCCGGAACAATATATAAAGCTAAACGAACCGTTCACTGGGTACTCATACGTACGAAAATCCCTATAGATTTACCTGTTTTTACAAGGAAATAAAATGTGAAAAAAATGTTTCTACATCCCATGGCCTTTCCCAACCATTTAAATTTTTCTCTTACAGGGCTAACACTTCCGAAAAACCAATACAACGCCCACCCGGAACACTATATAAAGCTAAACGAACCATTCACTGGGTACTTATACGCACGAAAATCCCTATTGATTTACCTGTTTTTACAAGGAAATAAAATGTGAAAAAAATATTTCTACATCCCATGGCCTTTCCCAACCATTTAAATTTTTCTCTTACAGGTCTAACACTTCCGAAAAACCAATACAACGCCCACTCGGAACAATATATAAAGCTAAACGAACCGTTCACTGGGTACTTATCCGTACGAAAATCCCTATAGATTTACCTGTTTTTACAAGGACAAAAATGTGAAAAAAATATTTCTACATCCCATGGCCTTTCCCAACCATTTAAATTTTTCTCTTACAGGTCTAACACTTCCGAAAAACCAATACAACGCCCACCCGGAACAATATATAAAGCTAAACGAACCGTTCACTGGGTACTCATACGTACGAAAATCCCTATTGATTTACCTGTTTTTACAAGGAAAAAAAATGTGAAAAAAATATTTCTACATCCCATGGCCTTTCCCAACCATTTAAATTTTTCTCTTACAGGTCTAACACTTCCGAAAAACCAATACAACGCCCAACCGGAACAATATATAAAGCTAAACGAACCGTTCACTGGGTCCTCATACGTACGAAAATCCCTATTGATTTACCTGTTTTTACAAGGAAATAAAATGTGAAAAAAATGTTTCTACATCCCATGGCCTTTCCCAACCATTTAAATTTTTCTCTTACAGGGCTAACACTTCCGAAAAACCAATACAACGCCCACCCGGAACACTATATAAAGCTAAACGAACCGTTCACTGGGTACTTATACGCACGAAAATCCCTATTGATTTACCTGTTTTTACAAGGAAATAAAATGTGAAAAAAATATTTCTACATCCCATGGCCTTTCCCAACCATTTAAATTTTTCTCTTACAGGTCTAACACTTCCGAAAAACCAATACAACGCCCACCCGGAACAATATATAAAGCTAAACGAACCGTTCACTGGGTACTCATACGTACGAAAATCCCTATTGATTTACCTGTTTTTACAAGGAAATAAAATGTGAAAAAAATGTTTCTACATCCCATGGCCTTTCCCAACCATTTAAATTTTTCTCTTACAGGGCTAACACTTCCGAAAAACCAATAAAACGCCCACCCGGAACACTATATAAAGCTAAACGAACCGTTCACTGGGTACTTATACGCACGAAAATCCCTATTGATTTACCTGTTTTTACAAGGAAATAAAATGTGAAAAAATTTTTTCTACATCCCATGGCCTTTCCCAACCATTTATATCTTTCTCTTACAGGGCTAACACTTCCGAAAAACCAATACAACGCCCACCCGGAACACTATATAAAGCTAAACGAACCGTTCACTGGGTACTTATACGCACGAAAATCCCTATTGATTTACCTGTTTTTACAAGGAAATAAAATGTGAAAAAAATATTTCTACATCCCATGGCCTTTCCCAACCATTTAAATTTTTCTCTTACAGGTCTAACACTTCCGAAAAACCAATACAACACGCACCCGGAACAATATATAAAGCTAAACGAACCGTTCACTGGGTACTTATCCGTACTAAAATCCCTATTGATTTACCTGTTTTTACAAGGAAATAAAATGTGAAAAAAATATTTCTACATCCCATGGCCTTTCCCAACCATTTAAATTTTTCTCTTACAGGTCGATCACGTCCGAAAAACCAATACAACGCCCACCCGGAACAATATATAAAGCTAAACGAACCGTTCACTCGGTACTCATACGTACGAAAATCCCTATTGATTTACCTGTTTTTACAAGGAAATAAAATGTGAAAAAAATATTTCTACATCCCATGGCCTTTCCCAACCATTTAAATTTTTCTCTTACAGGGCTAACACTTCCGAAAAACCAATACAACGCCCACCCGGAACAATATATAAAGCTAAACGAACCGTTCACTGGGTACTCATACGTACGAAAATCCCTATTGATTTACCTGTTTTTACAAGGAAATAAAATGTGAAAAAAATGTTTCTACATCCCATGGCCTTTCCCAACCATTTAAATTTTTCTCTTACAGGGCTAACACTTCCGAAAAACCAATAAAACGCCCACCCGGAACACTATATAAAGCTAAACGAACCGTTCACTGGGTACTTATACGCACGAAAATCCCTATTGATTTACCTGTTTTTACAAGGAAATAAAATGTGAAAAAATTTTTTCTACATCCCATGGCCTTTCCCAACCATTTATATCTTTCTCTTACAGGGCTAACACTTCCGAAAAACCAATACAACGCCCACCCGGAACACTATATAAAGCTAAACGAACCGTTCACTGGGTACTTATACGCACGAAAATCCCTATTGATTTACCTGTTTTTACAAGGAAATAAAATGTGAAAAAAATATTTCTACATCCCATGGCCTTTCCCAACCATTTAAATTTTTCTCTTACAGGTCTAACACTTCCGAAAAACCAATACAACACGCACCCGGAACAATATATAAAGCTAAACGAACCGTTCACTGGGTACTTATCCGTACTAAAATCCCTATTGATTTACCTGTTTTTACAAGGAAATAAAATGTGAAAAAAATATTTCTACATCCCATGGCCTTTCCCAACCATTTAAATTTTTCTCTTACAGGTCGATCACGTCCGAAAAACCAATACAACGCCCACCCGGAACAATATATAAAGCTAAACGAACCGTTCACTCGGTACTCATACGTACGAAAATCCCTATTGATTTACCTGTTTTTACAAGGAAATAAAATGTGAAAAAAATATTTCTACATCCCATGGCCTTTCCCAACCATTTAAATTTTTCTCTTACAGGGCTAACACTTCCGAAAAACCAATACAACGCCCACCCGGAACACTATATAAAGCTAAACGAACCGTTCACTGGGTACTTATACGCACGAAAATCCCTATTGATTTACCTGTTTTTACAAGGAAATAAAATGTGAAAAAAATATTTCTACATCCCATGGCCTTTCCCAACCATTTAAATTTTTCTCTTACAGGTCTATCACGTCCGAAAAACCAATACAACGCCCACCCGGAACAATATATAAAGCTAAACGAACCGTTCACTGGGTACTTATCCGTACGAAAATCCCTATTGATTTACCTGTTTTTACAAGGAAATAAAATGTGAAAAAAATATCTCTACATCCCATGGCCTTTCCCAACCATTTAAATTTTTCTCTTACAGGGCTAACACTTCCGAAAAACCAATACAACGCCCACCCGGAACACTATATAAAGCTAAACGAACCGTTCACTGGGTACTTATCCGTACGAAAATCCCTATTGATTTACCTGTTTTTACAAGGAAATAAAATGTGAAAAAAATATTTCTACATCCCATGGCCTTTCCCAACCATTTAAATTTTTCTCTTACAGGTCTATCACGTCCGAAAAACCAATACAACGCCCACCCGGAACAATATATAAAGCTAAACGAACCGTTCACTCGGTACTCATACGTACGAAAATCCCTATTGATTTACCTGTTTTTACAAGGAAATAAAATGTGAAAAAAATATTTCTACATCCCATGGCCTTTCCCAACCATTTAAATTTTTCTCTTACAGGGCTAACACTTCCGAAAAACCAATACAACGCCCACCCGGAACACTATATAAAGCTAAACGAACCGTTCACTGGGTACTTATACGCACGAAAATCCCTATTGATTTACCTGTTTTTACAAGGAAATAAAATGTGAAAAAAATATTTCTACATCCCATGGCCTTTCCCAACCATTTAAATTTTTCTCTTACAACTCTAACACTTCCGAAAAACCAATACAACGCCCAACCAGAACAATATATAAAGCTAAACGAACCGTTCACTGGGTACTTATCCGTACGAAAATCCCTATAGATTTACCTGTTTTTACAAGGAAAAAAATGTGAAAAAAATATTTCTACATCCCATGGCCTTTCCCAACCATTTAAATTTTTCTCTTACAGGTCTAACACTTCCGAAAAACCAATACAACGCCCACCCGGAACAATATATAAAGCTAAACGAACCGTTCACTGGGTACTCATACGTACGAAAATCCCTATTGATTTACCTGTTTTTACAAGGAAATAAAATGTGAAAAAAATGTTTCTACATCCCATGGCCTTTCCCAACCATTTAAATTTTTCTCTTACAGGGCTAACACTTCCGAAAAACCAATACAACGCCCACCCGGAACACTATATAAAGCTAAACGAACCGTTCACTGGGTACTTATACGCACGAAAATCCCTATTGATTTACCTGTTTTTACAAGGAAATAAAATGTGAAAAAAATATTTCTACATCCCATGGCCTTTCCCAACCATTTAAATTTTTCTCTTACAGGGCTAACACTTCCGAAAAACCAATACAACGCCCACCCGGAACAATATATAAAGCCAAACGAACCGTTCACTGGGTACTCATACGTACGAAAATCCCTATTGATTTACCTGTATTTACAAGGAAATAAAATGTGAAAAAAATGTTTCTACATCCCATGGCCTTTCCCAACCATTTAAATTTTTCTCTTACAGGGCTAACACTTCCGAAAAACCAATACAACGCCCACCCGGAACACTATATAAAGCTAAACGAACCGTTCACTGGGTACTTATACGCACGAAAATCCCTATTGATTTACCTGTTTTTACAAGGAAATAAAATGTGAAAAAAATATTTCTACATCCCATGGCCTTTCCCAACCATTTAAATTTTTCTCTTACAGGTCTAACACTTCCGAAAAACCAATACAACGCCCACCCGGAACAATATATAAAGCTAAACGAACCGTTCACTGGGTACTCATACGTACGAAAATCCCTATTGATTTACCTGTTTTTACAAGGAAATAAAATGTGAAAAAAATGTTTCTACATCCCATGGCCTTTCCCAACCATTTAAATTTTTCTCTTACAGGGCTAACACTTCCAAAAAACCAATAAAACGCCCACCCGGAACACTATATAAAGCTAAACGAACCGTTCACTGGGTACTTATACGCACGAAAATCCCTATTGATTTACCTGTTTTTACAAGGAAATAAAATGTGAAAAAATTTTTTCTACATCCCATGGCCTTTCCCAACCATTTATATCTTTCTCTTACAGGGCTAACACTTCCGAAAAACCAATACAACGCCCACCCGGAACACTATATAAAGCTAAACGAACCGTTCACTGGGTACTTATACGCACGAAAATCCCTATTGATTTACCTGTTTTTACAAGGAAATAAAATGTGAAAAAAATATTTCTACATCCCATGGCCTTTCCCAACCATTTAAATTTTTCTCTTACAGGTCTAACACTTCCGAAAAACCAATACAACACGCACCCGGAACAATATATAAAGCTAAACGAACCGTTCACTGGGTACTTATCCGTACTAAAATCCCTATTGATTTACCTGTTTTTACAAGGAAATAAAATGTGAAAAAAATATTTCTACATCCCATGGCCTTTCCCAACCATTTAAATTTTTCTCTTACAGGTCGATCACGTCCGAAAAACCAATACAACGCCCACCCGGAACAATTTATAAAGCTAAACGAACCGTTCACTCGGTACTCATACGTACGAAAATCCCTATTGATTTACCTGTTTTTACAAGGAAATAAAATGTGAAAAAAATATTTCTACATCCCATGGCCTTTCCCAACCATTTAAATTTTTCTCTTACAGGGCTAACACTTCCGAAAAACCAATACAACGCCCACCCGGAACACTATATAAAGCTAAACGAACCGTTCACTGGGTACTTATACGCACGAAAATCCCTATTGATTTACCTGTTTTTACAAGGAAATAAAATGTGAAAAAAATATTTCTACATCCCATGGCCTTTCCCAACCGTTTAAATTTTTCTCTTACAGGGCTAACACTTCCGAAAAACCAATACAACGCCCACCCGGAACACTATATAAAGCTAAACGAACCGTTCACTGGGTACTTATCCGTACGAAAATCCCTATTGATTTACCTGTTTTTACAAGGAAATAAAATGTGAAAAAAATATTTCTACATCCCATGGCCTTTCCCAACCATTTAAATTTTTCTCTTACAGGTCTATCACGTCCGAAAAACCAATACAACGCCCACCCGGAACAATATATAAAGCTAAACGAACCGTTCACTGGGTACTTATCCGTACGAAAATCCCTATTGATTTACCTGTTTTTACAAGGAAATAAAATGTGAAAAAAATATTTCTACATCCCATGGCCTTTCCCAACCATTTAAATTTTTCTCTTACAGGGCTAACACTTCCGAAAAACCAATACAACGCCCACCCGGAACACTATATAAAGCTAAACGAACCGTTCACTGGGTACTTATCCGTACGAAAATCCCTATTGATTTACCTGTTTTTACAAGGAAATAAAATGTGAAAAAAATATTTCTACATCCCATGGCCTTTCCCAACCATTTAAATTTTTCTCTTACAGGTCTATCACGTCCGAAAAACCAATACAACGCCCACCCGGAACAATATATAAAGCTAAACGAACCGTTCACTCGGTACTCATACGTACGAAAATCCCTATTGATTTACCTGTTTTTACAAGGAAATAAAATGTGAAAAAAATATTTCTACATCCCATGGCCTTTCCCAACCATTTAAATTTTTCTCTTACAGGGCTAACACTTCCGAAAAACCAATACAACGCCCACCCGGAACACTATATAAAGCTAAACGAACCGTTCACTGGGTACTTATACGCACGAAAATCCCTATTGATTTACCTGTTTTTACAAGGAAATAAAATGTGAAAAAAATATTTCTACATCCCATGGCCTTTCCCAACCATTTAAATTTTTCTCTTACAACTCTAACACTTCCGAAAAACCAATACAACGCCCAACCAGAACAATATATAAAGCTAAACGAACCGTTCACTGGGTACTTATCCGTACGAAAATCCCTATAGATTTACCTGTTTTTACAAGGAAAAAAATGTGAAAAAAATATTTCTACATCCCATGGCCTTTCCCAACCATTTAAATTTTTCTCTTACAGGTCTAACACTTCCGAAAAACCAATACAACGCCCACCCGGAACAATATATAAAGCTAAACGAACCGTTCACTGGGTACTCATACGTACGAAAATCCCTATTGATTTACCTGTTTTTACAAGGAAATAAAATGTGAAAAAAATGTTTCTACATCCCATGGCCTTTCCCAACCATTTAAATTTTTCTCTTACAGGGCTAACACTTCCGAAAAACCAATACAACGCCCACCCGGAACACTATATAAAGCTAAACGAACCGTTCACTGGGTACTTATACGCACGAAAATCCCTATTGATTTACCTGTTTTTACAAGGAAATAAAATGTGAAAAAAATATTTCTACATCCCATGGCCTTTCCCAACCATTTAAATTTTTCTCTTACAGGGCTAACACTTCCGAAAAACCAATACAACGCCCACCCGGAACAATATATAAAGCCAAACGAACCGTTCACTGGGTACTCATACGTACGAAAATCCCTATTGATTTACCTGTATTTACAAGGAAATAAAATGTGAAAAAAATGTTTCTACATCCCATGGCCTTTCCCAACCATTTAAATTTTTCTCTTACAGGGCTAACACTTCCGAAAAACCAATACAACGCCCACCCGGAACACTATATAAAGCTAAACGAACCGTTCACTGGGTACTTATCCGTACGAAAATCCCTATAGATTTACCTGTTTTTACAAGGAAATAAAATGTGAAAAAAATATTTCTACATCCCATGGCCTTTCCCAACCATTTAAATTTTTCTCTTACAGGTCTAACACTTCCGAAAAACCAATACAACGCTCACCCGGAACAATATATAAAGCTAAACGAACCGTTCACTGGGTACTCATACGTACGAAAATCCCTATTGATTTACCTGTTTTTACAAGGAAATAAAATGTGAAAAAAATATTTCTACATCCCATGGCCTTTCCCAACAATTTAAATTTTTCTCTTACAGGTCTAACACTTCCGAAAAACCAATACAACGCCCACCCGGAACAATATATAAAGCTAAACGAACCGTTCACTGGGTACTCATACGTACGAAAATCCCTATTGATTTACCTGTTTTTACAAGGAAATAAAATGTGAAAAAAATATTTCTACATCCCATGGCGCTTCCCAACCATTTAGATTTTTCTCTTACAGGACTAACACGTCTGAAAAACCAATACAACACCCATCCGGAACAATATATAAAGCTAAACGCACCGGTCACTGGGTACTTATCCGTACGAAAATCCCTATTGATTTACCTGTTTTTACAAGGAAATAAAATGTGAAAACAATATTTCTACATCCCATGGCCTTTCCCAACCATTTAAATTTTTCTCTTACAGGTCTAACACTTCCGAAAAACCAATACAACGCCCACCCGGAACAATATATAAAGCTAAACGAACCGTTCACTGGATACTTATCCGTACGAAAATCCCTATTGATTTACCTGTTTTTCCAAGGAAATAAAATGTGAAAAAAATATTTCTACATCCCATGGCCTTTCCCAACCATTTAAATTTTTCTCTTACAGGTCTAACACGTCTGAAAAACCAATACAACGCCCATCCGGAACAATATATAAAGCTAAACGCACCGTTCACTGGGTACTTATATGTACAAAAATCCCTATTGATTTACCTGTTTTTACAAGGAAATAAAATGTGAAAAAAATATTTCTACATCCCATGGCCTTTCCCAACCATTTAAATTTTTCTCTTACAGGTCTAACACTTCCGAAAAACCAATACAACGCCCACCCGGAACAATATATAAAGCTAAACGAACCGTTCACTGGGTACTCATACGTACGAAAATCCCTATAGATTTACCTGTTTTTACAAGGAAATAAAATGTGAAAAAAATGTTTCTACATCCCATGGCCTTTCCCAACCATTTAAATTTTTTTCTTACAGGTCTAACACTTCCGAAAAACCAATACAACGCCCACCCGGACCAATATATTAAGCTAAACGAACCGTTCACTGGGTACTTATCCGTACGAAAATCCCTATAGATTTACCTGTTTTTACAAGGAAATAAAATGTGAAAAAAATATTTCTACATCCCATGGCCTTTCCCAACCATTTAAATTTTTCTCTTACACGTCTAACACTTCCGAAAAACCAATACAACGCCCACCCGGAACAATATATAAAGCTAAACGAACCGTTCACTGGGTACTCATACGTACGAAAATCCCTATTGATTTACCTGTTTTTACAAGGAAATAAAATGTGAAAAAAATGTTTCTACATCCCATGGCCTTTCCCAACCATTTAAATTTTTCTCTTACAGGGCTAACACTTCCGAAAAACCAATACAACGCCCACCCGGAACACTATATAAAGCTAAACGAACCGTTCACTGGGTACTTATACACACGAAAATCCCTATTGATTTACCTGTTTTTACAAGGAAATAAAATGTGAAAAAAATATTTCTACATCCCATGGCCTTTCCCAACCATTTAAATTTTTCTCTTACAGGGCTAACACTTCCGAAAAACCAATACAACGCCCACCCGGAACAATATATAAAGCCAAACGAACCGTTCACTGGGTACTCATACGTACGAAAATCCTTATTGATTTACCTGTTTTTACAAGGAAATAAAATGTGAAAAAAATGTTTCTACATCCCATGGCCTTTCCCAACCATTTAAATTTTTCTCTTACAGGGCTAACACTTCCGAAAAACCAATACAACGCCCACCCGGAACACTATATAAAGCTAAACGAACCGTTCACTGGGTACTTATACTCACGAAAAGCCCTATTGATTTACCTGTTTTTACAAGGAAATAAAATGTGAAAAAAATATTTCTACATCCCATGGCCTTTCCCAACCATTAAAATTTTTCTCTTACAGGTCTAACACTTCCGAAAAACCAATACAACGCCCACCCGGAACAATATATAAAGCTAAACGAACCGTTCACTCGGTACTCATACGTACGAAAATCCCTATTGATTTACCTGTTTTTACAAGGAAATAAAATGTGAAAAAAATATTTCTACATCCCATGGCCTTTCCCAACCATTTAAATTTTTCTCTTACAGGTCTAACACTTCCGAAAAACCAATACAACACGCACCCGGAACAATATATAAAGCTAAACGAACCGTTCACTGGGTACTTATCCGTATGAAAATCCCTATTAATTTACCTGTTTTTACAAGGAAATAAAATGTGAAAAAAATATTTCTACATCCCATGGCCCTTCCCAACCATTTAAATTTTTCTCTTACAGGTCTATCACGTCCGAAAAACCAATACAACGCCCATCCGGAACAATATATAAAGCTAAACGCACCGTTCACTGGGTACTTATATGTACGAAAATCCCTATTGATTTACCTGTTTTTACAAGGAAATAAAATGTGAAAAAAATATTTCTACATCCCATGGCCTTTCCCAACCATTTAAATTTTTCTCTTACAGGGCTAACACTTCCGAAAAACCAATACAACGTCCACCCGGACCAATATATTAAGCTAAACGAACCGTTCACTCGGTACTTATACGTACGAAAATCCCTATTGATTTACCTGTTTTTACAAGGAAATAAAATGTGAAAAAAATATTTCTACATCCCATGGCCTTTCCCAACCATTTAAATTTTTCTCTTACAGGTCTATCACGTCCGAAAAACCAATACAACGCCCACCCGGAACACTATATAAAGCTAAACGAACCGTTCACTGGGTACTTATACGCACGAAAATCCCTATTGATTTACCTGTTTTTACAAGGAAATAAAATGTGAAAAAAATATTTCTACATCCCATGGCCTTTCCCAACCATTTAAATTTTTCTCTTACAGGGCTAACACTTCCGAAAAACCAATACAACGTCCACCCGGACCAATATATTAAGCTAAACGAACCGTTCACTCGGTACTTATACGTACGAAAATCCCTATTGATTTACCTGTTTTTACAAGGAAATAAAATGTGAAAAAAATATTTCTACATCCCATGGCCTTTCCCAACCATTTAAATTTTTCTCTTACAGGTCTATCACGTCCGAAAAACCAATACAACGCCCACCCGGAACACTATATAAAGCTAAACGAACCGTTCACTGGGTACTTATACGCACGAAAATCCCTATTGATTTACCTGTTTTTACAAGGAAATAAAATGTGAAAAAAATATTTCTACATCCCATGGCCTTTCCCAACCATTTAAATTTTTCTCTTACAGGGCTAACACTTCCGAAAAACCAATACAACGCCCCCCGGAACACTATATAAAGCTAAACGAACCGTTCACTGGGTACTTATCCGTACGAAAATCCCTATTGATTTACCTGTTTTTACAAGGAAATAAAATGTGAAAAAAATATTTCTACATCCCATGGCCTTTCACAACCATTTAAATTTTTCTCTTACAGGTCTATCACGTCCGAAAAACCAATACAACGCCCACCCGGAACAATATATAAAGCTAAACGAACCGTTCACTGGGTACTTATCCGTACGAAAATCCCTATTGATTTACCTGTTTTTACAAGGAAATAAAATGTGAAAAAAATATTTCTACATCCCATGGCCTTTCCCAACCATTTAAATTTTTCTCTTACAGGGCTAACACTTCCGAAAAACCAATACAACGCACACCCGGAACACTATATAAAGCTAAACGAACCGTTCACTGGGTACTTATCCGTACGAAAATCCCTATTGATTTACCTGTTTTTACAAGGAAATAAAATGTGAAAAAAATATTTCTACATCCCATGGCCTTTCCCAACCATTTAAATTTTTCTCTTACAGGTCTATCACGTCCGAAAAACCAATACAACGCCCACCCGGAACAATATATAAAGCTAAACGAACCGTTCACTCGGTACTCATACGTACGAAAATCCCTATTGATTTACCTGTTTTTACAAGGAAATAAAATGTGAAAAAAATATTTCTACATCCCATGGCCTTTCCCAACCATTTAAATTTTTCTCTTACAGGGCTAACACTTCCGAAAAACCAATACAACGCACACCCGGAACACTATATAAAGCTAAACGAACCGTTCACTGGGTACTTATCCGTACGAAAATCCCTATTGATTTACCTGTTTTTACAAGGAAATAAAATGTGAAAAAAATATTTCTACATCCCATGGCCTTTCCCAACCATTTAAATTTTTCTCTTACAGGTCTATCACGTCCGAAAAACCAATACAACGCCCACCCGGAACAATATATAAAGCTAAACGAACCGTTCACTCGGTACTCATACGTACGAAAATCCCTATTGATTTACCTGTTTTTACAAGGAAATAAAATGTGAAAAAAATATTTCTACATCCCATGGCCTTTCCCAACCATTTAAATTTTTCTCTTACAGGGCTAACACTTCCGAAAAACCAATACAACGCCCACCCTTAACACTATATAAAGCTAAACGAACCGTTCACTGGGTACTTATACGCACGAAAATCCCTATTGATTTACCTGTTTTTACAAGGAAATAAAATGTGAAAAAAATATTTCTACATCCCATGGCCTTTCCCAACCATTTAAATTTTTCTCTTACAACTCTAACACTTCCGAAAAACCAATACAACGCCCAACCAGAACAATATATAAAGCTAAACGAACCGTTCACTGGGTACTTATCCGTACGAAAATCCCTATAGATTTACCTGTTTTTACAAGGAAAAAAAATGTGAAAAAAATATTTCTACATCCCATGGCCTTTCCCAACCATTTAAATTTTTCTCTTACAGGTCTAACACTTCCGAAAAACCAATACAACGCCCACCCGGAACAATATATAAAGCTAAACGAACCGTTCACTGGGTACTCATACGTACGAAAATCCCTATTGATTTACCTGTTTTTACAAGGAAATAAAATGTGAAAAAAATGTTTCTACATCCCATGGCCTTTCCCAACCGTTTAAATTTTTCTCTTACAGGGCTAACACTTCCGAAAAACCAATACAACGCCCACCCGGAACACTATATAAAGCTAAACGAACCGTTCACTGGGTACTTATACGCACGAAAATCCTTATTGATTTACCTGTTTTTACAAGGAAATAAAATGTGAAAAAAATATTTCTACATCCCATGGCCTTTCCCAACCATTTAAATTTTTCTCTTACAGGGCTAACACTTCCGAAAAACCAATACAACGCCCACCCGGAACAATATATAAAGCCAAACGAACCGTTCACTGGGTACTCATACGTACGAAAATCCCTATTGATTTACCTGTATTTACAAGGAAATAAAATGTGAAAAAAATGTTTCTACATCCCATGGCCTTTCCCAACCATTTAAATTTTTCTCTTACAGGGCTAACACTTCCGAAAAACCAATACAACGCCCACCCGGAACACTTTATAAAGCTAAACGAACCGTTCACTGGGTACTTATCCGTACGAAAATCCCTATAGATTTACCTGTTTTTACAAGGAAATAAAATGTGAAAAAAATATTTCTACATCCCATGGCCTTTCCCAACCATTTAAATTTTTCTCTTACAGGTCTAACACTTCCGAAAAACCAATACAACGCCCACCCGGAACAATATATAAAGCTAAACGAACCGTTCACTGGATACTTATCCGTACGAAAATCCCTATTGATTTACCTGTTTTTCCAAGGAAATAAAATGTGAAAAAAATATTTCTACATCCCATGGCCTTTCCCAACCATTTAAATTTTTCTCTTACAGGTCTAACACTTCCGAAAAACCAATACAACGCCCACCCGGAACAATATATAAAGCTAAACGAACCGTTCACTGGATACTTATCCGTACGAAAATCCCTATTGATTTACCTGTTTTTCCAAGGAAATAAAATGTGAAAAAAATATTTCTACATCCCATGGCCTTTCCCAACCATTTAAATTTTTCTCTTACAGGTCTAACACGTCCGAAAAACCAATACAACGCCCATCCGGAACAATATATAAAGCTAAACGCACCGTTCACTGGGTACTTATATGTACAAAAATCCCTATTGATTTACCTGTTTTTACAAGGAAATAAAATGTGAAAAAAATATTTCTACATCCCATGGCCTTTCCCAACCATTTAAATTTTTCTCTTACAGGTCTAACACTTCCGAAAAACCAATACAACGCCCACCCGGAACAATACATAAAGCTAAACGAACCGTTCACTGGGTACTCATACGTACGAAAATCCCTATAGATTTACCTGTTTTTACAAGGAAATAAAATGTGAAAAAAATGTTTCTACATCCCATGGCCTTTCCCAACCATTTAAATTTTTTTCTTACAGGTCTAACACTTCCGAAAAACCAATACAACGCCCACCCGGACCAATATATTAAGCTAAACGAACCGTTCACTGGGTACTCATCCGTACGAAAATCCCTATAGATTTACCTGTTTTTACAAGGAAATAAAATGTGAAAAAAATATTTCTACATCCCATGGCCTTTCCCAACCATTTAAATTTTTCTCTTACACGTCTAACACTTCCGAAAAACCAATACAACGCCCACCCGGAACAATATATAAAGCTAAACGAACCGTTCACTGGGTACTCATACGTACGAAAATCCCTATTGATTTACCTGTTTTTACAAGGAAATAAAATGTGAAAAAAATGTTTCTACATCCCATGGCCTTTCCCAACCATTTAAATTTTTCTCTTACAGGGCTAACACTTCCGAAAAACCAATACAACGCCCACCCGGAACACTATATAAAGCTAAACGAACCGTTCACTGGGTACTCATACGTACGAAAATCCCTATTGATTTACCTGTTTTTACAAGGAAATAAAATGTGAAAAAAATGTTTCTACATCCCATGGCCTTTCCCAACCATTTAAATTTTTCTCTTACAGGGCTAACACTTCCGAAAAACCAATACAACGCCCACCCGGAACAATATATAAAGCTAAACGAACCGTTCACTGGGTACTCATACGTACGAAAATCCCTATTGATTTACCTGTTTTTACAAGGAAATAAAATGTGAAAAAAATGTTTCTACATCCCATGGCCTTTCCCAACCATTTAAATTTTTCTCTTACAGGGCTAACACTTCCGAAAAACCAATACAACGCCCACCCAGAACACTATATAAAGCTAAACGAACCGTTCACTGGGTACTTATACACACGAAAATCCCTATTGATTTACCTGTTTTTACAAGGAAATAAAATGTGAAAAAAATATTTCTACATCCCATGGCCTTTCCCAACCATTTAAATTTTTCTCTTACAGGGCTAACACTTCCGAAAAACTAATACAACGCCCACCCGGAACAATATATAAAGCCAAACGAACCGTTCACTGGGTACTCATACGTACGAAAATCCCTATTGATTTACCTGTTTTTACAAGGAAATAAAATGTGAAAAAAATGTTTCTACATCCCATGGCCTTTCCCAACCATTTAAATTTTTCTCTTACAGGGCTAACACTTCCGAAAAACCAATACAACGCCCACCCGGAACACTATATAAAGCTAAACGAACCGTTCACTGGGTACTTATACTCACGAAAAGCCCTATTGATTTACCTGTTTTTACAAGGAAATAAAATGTGAAAAAAATATTTCTACATCCCATGGCCTTTCCCAACCATTAAAATTTTTCTCTTACAGGTCTAACACTTCCGAAAAACCAATACAACGCCCACCCGGAACAATATATAAAGCTAAACGAACCGTTCACTCGGTACTCATACGTACGAAAATCCCTATTGATTTACCTGTTTTTACAAGGAAATAAAATGTGAAAAAAATATTTCTACATCCCATGGCCTTTCCCAACCATTTAAATTTTTCTCTTACAGGTCTAACACTTCCGAAAAACCAATAAAACACGCACCCGGAACAATATATAAAGCTAAACGAACCGTTCACTGGGTACTTATCCGTACGAAAATCCCTATTGATTTACCTGTTTTTACAAGGAAATAAAATGTGAAAAAAATATTTCTACATCCCATGGCCCTTCCCAACCATTTAAATTTTTCTCTTACAGGTCTATCACGTCCGAAAAACCAATACAACGCCCATCCGGAACAATATATAAAGCTAAACGCACCGTTCACTGGGTACTTATATGTACGAAAATCCCTATTGATTTACCTGTTTTTACAAGGAAATAAAATGTGAAAAAAATATTTCTACATCCCATGGCCTTTCCCAACCATTTAAATTTTTCTCTTACAGGGCTAACACTTCCGAAAAACCAATACAACGTCCACCCGGACCAATATATTAAGCTAAACGAACCGTTCACTCGGTACTTATACGTACGAAAATCCCTATTGATTTACCTGTTTTTACAGGGAAATAAAATGTGAAAAAAATATTTCTACATCCCATGGCCTTTCCCAACCATTTAAATTTTTCTCTTACAAGTCTAATACTTCCGAAAAACCAAACAACGCCAACCCGGAACAATATATAAAGCTAAACGAACCGTTCACTGGGTACTTATCCGTATGAAAATCCCTATTGATTTACCTGTTTTTACAAGGAAATAAAATGTGAAAACAATATTTCTACATCCGATGGCCTTTCCCAACCATTTAAATTTTTCTCTTACAGGTCTAACATTTCCGAAAAACCAATACAACGCCCACCCGGAACAATATATAAAGCTAAACGAACCGTTCACTGGGTACTTATCCGTACGAAAATCCCTATTGATTTACCTGTTTTTACAAGGTAATAAAAGGTGAAAACAATATTTCTACATCCAATGGCCTTTCCCAACCATTTAAATTTTTCTCTTACAGGTCTAACACTTCCGAAAAACCAATACAACGCCCACCCGGAACAATATATAAAGCTAAACGAACCGTTCACTGGGTACTCATACGTACGAAAATCCCTATTGATTTACCTGTTTTTACAAGGAAATAAAATGTGAAAAAAATGTTTCTACATCCCATGGCCTTTCCCAACCATTTAAATTTTTCTCTTACAGGGCTAACACTTCCGAAAAACCAATACAACGCCCACCCGGAACACTATATAAAGCTAAACGAACCATTCACTGGGTACTTATACGCACGAAAATCCCTATTGATTTACCTGTTTTTACAAGGAAATAAAATGTGAAAAAAATATTTCTACATCCCATGGCCTTTCTCAACCATTTACATTTTTCTCTTACAACTCTAACACTTCCGAAAAACCAATACAACGCCCAACCAGAACAATATATAAAGCTAAACGAACCGTTCACTGGGTACTTATCCGTACGAAAATCCCTATGGATTTACCTGTTTTTACAAGGAAATAAAATGTGAAAAAAATATTTCTACATCCCATGGCCCTTCCCAACCATTTAAATTTTTCTCTTACAGGTCTATCACGTCCGAAAAACCAATACAACGCCCATCCGGAACAATATATAAAGCTAAACGCACCGTTCACTGGGTACTTATATGTACGAAAATCCCTATTGATTTACCTGTTTTTACAAGGAAATAAAATGTGAAAAAAATATTTCTACATCCCATGGCCTTTCCCAACCATTTAAATTTTTCTCTTACAGGGCTAACACTTCCGAAAAACCAATACAACGTCCACCCGGACCAATATATTAAGCTAAACGAACCGTTCACTCGGTACTTATACGTACGAAAATCCCTATTGATTTACCTGTTTTTACAGGGAAATAAAATGTGAAAAAAATATTTCTACATCCCATGGCCTTTCCCAACCATTTAAATTTTTCTCTTACAAGTCTAATACTTCCGAAAAACCAAACAACGCCAACCCGGAACAATATATAAAGCTAAACGAACCGTTCACTGGGTACTTATCCGTATGAAAATCCCTATTGATTTACCTGTTTTTACAAGGAAATAAAATGTGAAAACAATATTTCTACATCCGATGGCCTTTCCCAACCATTTAAATTTTTCTCTTACAGGTCTAACATTTCCGAAAAACCAATACAACGCCCACCCGGAACAATATATAAAGCTAAACGAACCGTTCACTGGGTACTTATCCGTACGAAAATCCCTATTGATTTACCTGTTTTTACAAGGTAATAAAAGGTGAAAACAATATTTCTACATCCAATGGCCTTTCCCAACCATTTAAATTTTTCTCTTACAGGTCTAACACTTCCGAAAAACCAATACAACGCCCACCCGGAACAATATATAAAGCTAAACGAACCGTTCACTGGGTACTCATACGTACGAAAATCCCTATTGATTTACCTGTTTTTACAAGGAAATAAAATGTGAAAAAAATGTTTCTACATCCCATGGCCTTTCCCAACCATTTAAATTTTTCTCTTACAGGGCTAACACTTCCGAAAAACCAATTCAACGCCCACCCGGAACACTATATAAAGCTAAACGAACCATTCACTGGGTACTTATACGCACGAAAATCCCTATTGATTTACCTGTTTTTACAAGGAAATAAAATGTGAAAAAAATATTTCTACATCCCATGGCCTTTCTCAACCATTTACATTTTTCTCTTACAACTCTAACACTTCCGAAAAACCAATACAACGCCCAACCAGAACAATATATAAAGCTAAACGAACCGTTCACTGGGTACTTATCCGTACGAAAATCCCTATGGATTTACCTGTTTTTACAAGGAAAAAAATGTGAAAAAAATATTTCTACATCCCATGGCCTTTCCCAACCATTTAAATTTTTCTCTTGCAGGTCTAACACTTCCGAAAAACCAATACAACGCCCACCCGGAACAATATATAAAGCTAAACGAACCGTTCACTGGGTACTCATACGTACGAAAATCCCTATTGATTTACCTGTTTTTACAAGGAAAAAAAATGTGAAAAAAATATTTCTACATCCCATGGCCTTTCCCAACCATTTAAATTTTTCTCTTACAGGGCTAACACTTCCGAAAAACCAATACAACGCCCACCCAGAACACTATATTAAGCTAAACGAACCATTCACTGGGTACTTATACGCACGAAAATCCCTATTGATTTACCTGTTTTTACAAGGAAAAAAAATGTGAAAAAAATATTTCTACATCCCATGGCCTTTCCCAACCATTTAAATTTTTCTCTTACAGGGCTAAGACTTCCGAAAAACCAATACAACGCCCACCCGGAACACTATATAAAGCTAAACGAACCATTCACTGGGTACTTATACGCACGAAAATCCCTATTGATTTACCTGTTTTTACAAGGAAATAAAATGTGAAAAAAATATTTCTACATCCCATGGCCTTTCTCAACCATTTACATTTTTCTCTTACAACTCTAACACTTCCGAAAAACCAATACAACGCCCAACCAGAACAATATATAAAGCTAAACGAACCGTTCACTGGGTACTTATCCGTACGAAAATCCCTATAGATTTACCTGTTTTTACAAGGAAAAAAATGTGAAAAAAATATTTCTACATCCCATGGCCTTTCCCAACCATTTAAATTTTTCTCTTACAGGTCTAACACTTCCGAAAAACCAATACAACGCCCACCCGGAACAATATATAAAGCTAAACGAACCGTTCACTGGGTACTCATACGTACGAAAATCCCTATTGATTTACCTGTTTTTACAAGGAAAAAAAATGTGAAAAAAATATTTCTACATCCCATGGCCTTTCCCAACCATTTAAATTTTTCTCTTACAGGTCTAACACTTCCGAAAAACCAATACAACGCCCAACCGGAACAATATATAAAGCTAAACGAACCGTTCACTGGGTACTCATACGTACGAAAATCCCTATTGATTTACCTGTTTTTACAAGGAAATAAAATGTGAAAAAAATGTTTCTACATCCCATGGCCTTTCCCAACCATTTAAATTTTTCTCTTACAGGGCTAAGACTTCCGAAAAACCAATACAACGCCCACCCGGAACACTATATAAAGCTAAAAGAACCGTTCACTGGGTACTTATACGCACGAAAATCCCTATTGATTTACCTGTTTTTACAAGGAAATAAAATGTGAAAAAAATATTTCTACATCCCATGGCCTTTCCCAACCATTTAAATTTTTCTCTTACAGGTCTAACACTTCCGAAAAACCAATACAACGCCCACCCGGAACAATATATAAAGCTAAACGAACCGTTCACTGGGTACTCATACGTACGAAAATCCCTATTGATTTACCTGTTTTTACAAGGAAATAAAATGTGAAAAAAATGTTTCTACATCCCATGGCCTTTCCCAACCATTTAAATTTTTCTCTTACAGGGCTAACACTTCCGAAAAACCAATACAACGCCCACCCGGAACACTATATAAAGCTAAACGAACCGTTCACTGGGTACTTATACGCACGAAAATCCCTATTGATTTACCTGTTTTTACAAGGAAATAAAATGTGAAAAAAATATTTCTACATCCCATGGCCTTTCCCAACCATTTAAATTTTTCTCTTACAGGTCTAACACTTCCGAAAAACCAATACAACGCCCACCCGGAACAATATATAAAGCTAAACGAACCGTTCACTCGGTACTCATACGTACGAAAATCCCTATTGATTTACCTGTTTTTACAAGGAAATAAAATGTGAAAAAAATATTTCTACATCCCATGGCCTTTCCCAACCATTTAAATTTTTCTCTTACATGTCTAACACTTCCGAAAAACCAATACAACGTCCACCCGGAACAATATATAAAGCTAAACGAACCGTTCACTTGGTACTCATACGTACGAAAATCCCTATTGATTTACCTGTTTTTAAAAGGAAATAAAATGTGAAAAAAAATGTTTCTACATCCCATGGCCTTTCCCAACCGTTTAAATTTTTCTCTTACAGGTCTAACACTTCCGAAAAACCAATACAACGCCCACCCGGAACAATATATAAAGCTAAACGAACCGTTCACTGGGTACTTATCCGTACGAAAATCCCTATAGATTTACCTGTTTTTACAAGGAAAAAATGTGAAAAAAATATTTCTACATCCCATGGCCTTTCCGAACCATTTAAATTTTTCTCTTGCAGGTCTAACACTTCCGAAAAACCAATACAACGCCCACCCGGAACAATATATAAAGCTAAACGTACCGTTCACTGGGTACTCATACGTACGAAAATCCCTATTGATTTACCTGTTTTTACAAGGAAAAAAAATGTGAAAAAAATATTTCTACATCCCATGGCCTTTCCCAACCATTTAAATTTTTCTCTTACAGGTCTAACACTTCCGAAAAACCAATACAACGCCCACCCGGAACAATATATAAAGCTAAACGAACCGTTCACTGGGTACTCATACGTACGAAAATCCCTATTGATTTACCTGTTTTTACAAGGAAATAAAATGTGAAAAAAATGTTTCTACATCCCATGGCCTTTCCCAACCATTTAAATTTTTCTCTTACAACTCTAACACTTCCGAAAAACCAATACAACGCCCACCCGGAACACTATATAAAGCTAAACGAACCGTTCACTGGGTACTCATACGTACGAAAATCCCTATTGATTTACCTGTTTTTACAAGGAAAAAAAATGTGAAAAAAATATTTCTACATCCCATGGCCTTTCCCAACCATTTAAATTTTTCTCTTACAGGGCTAACACTTCCGAAAAACCAATACAACGCCCACCCGGAACAATATATAAAGCCAAACAAACCGTTCACTGGGTACTCATACGTACGAAAATCCCTATTGATTTACCTGTTTTTACAAGGAAATAAAATGTGAAAAAAATGTTTCTACATCCCATGGCCTTTCCCAACCATTTAAATTTTTCTCTTACAGGGCTAACACTTCCGAAAAACCGATACAACGCCCACCCGGAACACTATATAAAGCTAAACGAACCGTTCACTGGGTACTTATCCGTACGAAAATCCCTATAGATTTACCTGTTTTTACAAGGAAATAAAATGTGAAAAAAATGTTTCTCCATCCCATGGCCTTTCCCAACCATTTAAATGTTTCTCTTACAGGGCTAACACTTCCGAAAAACCAATACAACGCCCACCCGGAACACTATATAAAGCTAAACGAACCATTCACTGGGTGCTTATACGCACGAAAATCCCTATTGATTTACCTGTTTTTACAAGCAAATAAAATGTGAAAAAAATATTTCTACATCCCATGGCCTTTCTCAACCATTTACATTTTTCTCTTACAACTCTAACACTTCCGAAAAACCAATACAACGCCCAACCAGAACAATATATAAAGCTAAACGAACCGTTCACTGGGTACTTATCCGTACGAAAATCCCTATAGATTTACCTGTTTTTACAAGGAAAAAATGTGAAAAAAATATTTCTACATCCCATGGCCTTTCCCAACCATTTAAATTTTTCTCTTGCAGGTCTAACACTTCCGAAAAACCAATACAACGCCCACCCGGAACAATATATAAAGCTAAACGAACCGTTCACTGGGTACTCATACGTACGAAAATCCCTATTGATTTACCTATTTTTACAAGGAAAAAAAATGTGAAAAAAATATTTCTACATCCCATGGCCTTTCCCAACCATTTAAATTTTTCTCTTACAGGTCTAACACTTCCGAAAAACCAATACAACGCCCACCCGGAACAATATATAAAGCTAAACGAACCGTTCACTGGGTACTCATACGTACGAAAATCCCTATTGATTTACCTGTTTTTACAAGGAAATAAAATGTGAAAAAAATGTTTCTACATCCCATGGCCTTTCCCAACCATTTAAATTTTTCTCTTACAGGTCTAACACTTCCGAAAAACCAATACAACGCCCACCCGGAACACTATATAAAGCTAAACGAACCGTTCACTGGGTACTCATACGTACGAAAATCCCTATTGATTTACCTGTTTTTACAAGGAAAAAAAATGTGAAAAAAATATTTCTACATCCCATGGCCTTTCCCAACCATTTAAATTTTTCTCTTACAGGGCTAACACTTCCGAAAAACCAATACAACGCCCACCCGGAACAATATATAAAGCCAAACGAACCGTTCACTGGGTACTCATACGTACAAAAATCCCTATTGATTTACCTGTTTTTACAAGGAAATAAAATGTGAAAAAAATGTTTCTACATCCCATGGCCTTTCCCAACCATTTAAATTTTTTTCTTACAGGTCTAACACTTCCGAAAAATCAATACAACGCCCACCCGGACCAATATATTAAGCTAAACGAACCGTTCACTGGGTACTTATCCGTACGAAAATCCCTATAGATTTACCTGTTTTTACAAGGAAATAAAATGTGAAAAAAATATTTCTACATCCCATGGCCTTTCCCAACCATTTAAATTTTTCTCTTACAGGTCTAACACTTCCAAAAAACCAATACAACGCCCACCCGGAACAAGATATAAAGCTAAACGAACCGTTCACTGGGTACTCATACGTACGAAAATCCCTATTGATTTACCTGTTTTTACAAGGAAATAAAATGTGAAAAAAATGTTTCTACATCCCATGGCCTTTCCCAACCATTTAAATTTTTCTCTTACAGGGCTAACACTTCCGAAAAACCAATACAACGCCCACCCGGAACAATATATAAAGCTAAACGAACCGTTCACTGGGTACTTATATGTACGAAAACCCTTTTGATTTACCTGTTTTTACAAGGAAATAAAATGTGAAAAAAATATTTCTACATCCCATGGCCTTTCCCAACCATTTAAATTTTTCTCTTACAGGTCTAACACTTCCGAAAAACCAATACAACGCCCACCCGGAACAATATATAAAGCTAAACGAACCGTTCACTGGGTACTCATACGTACGAAAATCCCTATAGATTTACCTGTTTTTACAAGGAAATAAAATGTGAAAAAAATGTTTCTACATCCCATGGCCTTTCCCAACCATTTAAATTTTTTTCTTACAGGTCTAACACTTCCGAAAAATCAATACAACGCCCACCCGGACCAATATATTAAGCTAAACGAACCGTTCACTGGGTACTTATCCGTACGAAAATCCCTATAGATTTACCTGTTTTTACAAGGAAATAAAATGTGAAAAAAATATTTCTACATCCCATGGCCTTTCCCAACCATTTAAATTTTTCTCTTACAGGTCTAACACTTCCAAAAAACCAATACAACGCCCACCCGGAACAAGATATAAAGCTAAACGAACCGTTCACTGGGTACTCATACGTACGAAAATCCCTATTGATTTACCTGTTTTTACAAGGAAATAAAATGTGAAAAAAATGTTTCTACATCCCATGGCCTTTCCCAACCATTTAAATTTTTCTCTTACATGGCTAACACTTCCGAAAAACCAATACAACGCCCACCCGGAACACTATATAAAGCTAAACGAACCGTTCACTGGGTACTTATACGCACGAAAATCCCTATTGATTTACCTGTTTTTACAAGGAAATAAAATGTGAAAAAAATATTTCTACATCCCATGGCCTTTCCCAACCATTTAAAGTTTTCTCTTACAGGGCTAACACTTCCGAAAAACCAATACAACGCCCACCCGGAACAATATATAAAGCCAAACGAACCGTTCACTGGGTACTCATACGTACGAAAATCCCTATTGATTTACCTGTTTTTACAAGGAAATAAAATGTGAAAAAAATATTTCTACATCCCATGGCCTTTCCCAACCATTTAAATTTTTCTCTTACAGGTCTAACACTTACGAAAAACCAATACAACGCCCACCCGGAACAATATATAAAGCTAAACGAACCGTTCACTGGGTACTCATACGTACGAAAATCCCTATTGATTTGCCTGTTTTTACAAGGAAATAAAATGTGAAAAAAATATTTCTACATCCCATGGCCCTTCCCAACCATTTAAATTTTTCTCTTACAGGTCTAACACGTCCGAAAAACCAATACAACACCTATCCGGAACAATATATAAAGCTAAACGCACCGGTCACTGGGTACTTATCCGTACGAAAATCCCTATTGATTTACCTGTTTTTACAAGGAAATAAAATGTGAAAACAATATTTCTACATCCCATGGCCTTTCCCAACCATTTAAATTTTTCTCTTACAGGTCTAACACTTCCGAAAAACCAATACAACGCCCACCCGGAACAATATATAAAGCTAAACGAACCGTTCACTGGGTACTCATACGTACGAAAATCCCTATAGATTTACCTGTTTTTACAAGGAAATAAAATGTGAAAAAAATGTTTCTACATCCCATGGCCTTTCCCAACCATTTAAATTTTTTTCTTACAGGTCTAACACTTCCGAAAAACCAATACAACGCCCACCCGGACCAATATATTAAGCTAAACGAACCGTTCACTGGGTACTTATCCGTACGAAAATCCCTATAGATTTACCTGTTTTTACAAGGAAATAAAATGTGAAAAAAATATTTCTACATCCCATGGCCTTTCCCAACCATTTAAATTTTTCTCTTACAGGTCTAACACTTCCGAAAAACCAGTACAATGCCCACCCGGAACAATATATAAAGCTAAACGAACCGTTCGCTGGGTACTCATACGTACGAAAATCCCTATTGATTTACCTGTTTTTACAAGGAAATAAAATGTGAAAAAAATATTTCTACATCCCATGGCCCTTCCCAACCATTTAAATTTTTCTCTTACAGGTCTAACACGTCCGAAAAACCAATACAACGCCCATCCGGAACAATATAAAAAAGCTAAACGCACCGGTCCCTGGGTACTTATCCGTACGAAAATCCCTATTGATTTACCTGTTTTTACAAGGAAATAAAATGTGAAAACAATATTTCTACATCCCATGGCCTTTCCCAACCATTTAAATTTTTCTCTTACAGGTCTAACACTTCCGAAAAACCAATACAACGCCCACCCGGAACAATATATAAAGCTAAACGAACCGTTCACTGGGTACTTATCCGTACGAAAATCCCTATTGATTTACCTGTTTTTCCAAGGAAATAAAATGTGAAAAAATATTTCTACATCCCATGGCCTTTCCCAACCATGTAAATTTTTCTCTTACAGGTCTAACACGTCCGAAAAACCAATACAACGCCCATCCGGACCAATATAGAAAGCTAAACGCACCGTTCACTGGGTATTTATATGTACGAAAATCCCTATTGATTTACCTGTTTTTACAAGGAAATAAAATGTGAAAAAAATATTTCTACATCCCATGGCCTTTCCCAACCATTTAAATTTTTCTCTTACAGGGCTAACACTTCCGAAAAACCAATACAACGCCCACCCGGACCAATATATTAAGCTAAACGAACCGTTCACTGGGTACTTATACGTACGAAAATCCCTATTGATTTACCTGTTTTTACAGAGAAATAAAATGTGAAAAAAATATTTCTACATCCCATGGCCTTTCCCAACCATTTAAATTTTTCTCTTACAAGTCTAACACTTCCGAAAAACCAATACAACGCCCACCCGGAACAATATATAAAGCTAAACGAACCGTTCACTGGGTACTTATCCGTACGAAAATCCCTATTGATTTACGTGTTTTTACAAGGAAATAAAATGTGAAAACAATATTTCTACATCCCATGGCCTTTCCCAACCATTTAAATTTTTCTCTTACTGGTCTAACACTTCCGAAAAACCAATACAACGCCCACCCGGAACAATATATAAAGCTAAACGAACCGTTCACTGGGTACTTATCCGTACGAAAATCCCTATTGATTTACCTGTTTTTACAAGGAAATAAAAGGTGAAAACAATATTTCTACATCCCATGGCCTTTCCCAACCATTTAAATTTTTCTCTTACAGGTCTAACACTTCCGAAAAACCAATACAACGCCCACCCGGACCAATATATTAAGCTAAACGAACCGTTCACTGGGTACTTATCCGTACGAAAATCCCTATAGATTTACCTGTTTTTACAAGGAAATAAAATGTGAAAAAAATATTTCTACATCCCATGGCCTTTCCCAACCATTTAAATTTTTCTCTTACAGGTCTAACACTTCCGAAAAACCAATACAACGCTCACCCGGAACAATATATAAAGCTAAACGAACCGTTCACTGGGTACTCATACGTACGAAAATCCCTATTGATTTACCTGTTTTTACAAGGAAATAAAATGTGAAAAAAATATTTCTACATCCCATGGCCTTTCCCAACCATTTAAATTTTTCTCTTACAGGTCTAACACTTCCGAAAAACCAGTACAACGCCCACCCGGAACAATATATAAAGCTAAACGAACCGTTCACTGGGTACTCATACGTACGAAAATCCCTATTGATTTACCTGTTTTTACAAGGAAATAAAATGTGAAAAAAATATTTCTACATCCCATGGCCCTTCCCAACCATTTAAATTTTTCTCTTACAGGTCTAACACGTCCGAAAAACCAATACAACGCCCATCCGGAACAATATAGAAAGCTAAACGCACCGTTCACTGGGTATTTATATGTACGAAAATCCCTATTGATTTACCTGTTTTTACAAGGAAATAAAATGTGAAAAAAATATTTCTACATCCCATGGCCTTTCCCAACCATTTAAATTTTTCTCTTACAGGGCTAACACTTCCGAAAAACCAATACAACGCCCACCCGGACCAATATATTAAGCTAAACGAACCGTTCACTGGGTACTTATACGTACGAAAATCCCTATTGATTTACCTGTTTTTACAGGGAAATAAAATGTGAAAAAAATATTTCTACATCCCATGGCCTTTCCCAACCATTTAAATTTTTCTCTTACAAGTCTAACACTTCCGAAAAACCAATACAACGCCCACCCGGAACAATATATAAAGCTAAACGAACCGTTCACTGGGTACTTATCCGTACGAAAATCCCTATAGATTTACCTGTTTTTACAAGGAAATAAAATGTGAAAACAATATTTCTACATCCCATGGCCTTTCCCAACCATTTAAATTTTTCTCTTACAGGTCTAACACTTCCGAAAAACCAATACAACGCCCACCCGGAACAATATATAAAGCTAAACGAACCGTTCACTGGGTACTTATCCGTACGAAAATCCCTATTGATTTACCTGTTTTTACAAGGAAATAAAAGGTGAAAACAATATTTCTACATCCCATGGCCTTTCCCAACCATTTAAATTTTTCTCTTACAGGTCTAACACTTCCGAAAAACCAATACAACGCTCACCCGGAACAATATATAAAGCTAAACGAACCGTTCACTGGGTACTCATACGTACGAAAATCCCTATTGATTTACCTGTTTTTACAAGGAAATAAATTGTGAAAAAAATATTTCTACATCCCATGGCCTTTCCCAACCATTTAAATTTTTCTCTTACAGGTCTAACACTTCCGAAAAACCAGTACAACGCCCACCCGGAACAATATATAAAGCTAAACGAACCGTTCACTGGGTACTCATACGTACGAAAATCCCTATTGATTTACCTGTTTTTACAAGGAAATAAAATGTGAAAAAAATATTTCTACATCCCATGGCCCTTCCCAACCATTTAAATTTTTCTCTTACAGGTCTAACACGTCCGAAAAACCAATACAACACCCATCCGGAACAATATATAAAGCTAAACGCACCGGTCACTGGGTACTTATCCGTACGAAAATCCCTATTGATTTACCTGATTTTACAAGGAAATAAAATGTGAAAACAATATTTCTACATCCCATGGCCTTTCCCAACCATTTAAATTTTTCTCTTACAGGTCTAACACTTCCGAAAAACCAATACAACGCCCACCCGGAACAATATATGAAGCTAAACGAACCGTTCACTGGGTACTTATCCGTACGAAAATCCCTATTGATTTACCTGTTTTTCCAAGGAAATAAAATGTGAAAAAATATTTCTACATCCCATTGCCTTTCCCAACCATTTAAATTTTTCTCTTACAGGTCTAACACGTCCGAAAAACCAATACAACGCCCATCCGGACCAATATAGAAAGCTAAACGCACCGTTCACTGGGTACTTATATGTATGAAAATCCCTATTGATTTACCTGTTTTTACAAGGAAATAAAATGTGAAAAAAATATTTCTACATCCCATGGCCTTTCCCAAACATTTAAATTTTTCTCTTACAGGGCTAACACTTCCGAAAAACCAATACAACGCCCACCCGGACCAATATATTAAGCTAAACGAACCGTTCACTGGGTACTTATACGTACGAAAATCCCTATTGATTTATCTGTTTTTACAGGGAAATAAAATGTGAAAAAAATATTTCTACATCCCTTGGCCTTTCCCAACCATTTAAATTTTTCTCTTACAGGTCTAACACTTCCGAAAAATCAATACAACGCCCACCCGGACCAATATATTAAGCTAAACGAACCGTTCACTGGGTACTCATACGTACGGAAATCCCTATTGATTTACCTGTTTTTACAAGGAAATAAAAGGTGAAAACAATATTTCTACATCCCATGGCCTTTCCCAACCATTTAAATTTTTCTCTTACAGGTCTAACACTTCCGAAAAACCAATACAACGCCCACCCGGACCAATATATTAAGCTAAACGAACCGTTCACTGGGTACTTATCCGTACGAAAATCCCTATAGATTTACCTGTTTTTACAAGGAAATAAAATGTGAAAAAAATATTTCTACATCCCATGGCCTTTCCCAACCATTTAAATTTTTCTCTTACAGGTCTAACACTTCCGAAAAACCAATACAACGCTCACCCGGAACAATATATAAAGCTAAACGAACCGTTCACTGGGTACTCATACGTACGAAAATCCCTATTGATTTACCTGTTTTTACAAGGAAATAAAATGTGAAAAAAATATTTCTACATCCCATGGCCTTTCCCAACCATTTAAATTTTTCTCTTACAGGTCTAACACTTCCGAAAAACCAGTACAACGCCCACCCGGAACAATATATAAAGCTAAACGAACCGTTCACTGGGTACTCATACGTACGAAAATCCCTATTGATTTACCTGTTTTTACAAGGAAATAAAATGTGAAAAAAATATTTCTACATCCCATGGCCCTTCCCAACCATTTAAATTTTTCTCTTACAGGTCTAACACGTCCGAAAAACCAATACAACGCCCATCCGGAACAATATAGAAAGCTAAACGCACCGTTCACTGGGTATTTATATGTACGAAAATCCCTATTGATTTACCTGTTTTTACAAGGAAATAAAATGTGAAAAAAATATTTCTACATCCCATGGCCTTTCCCAACCATTTAAATTTTTCTCTTACAGGGCTAACACTTCCGAAAAACCAATACAACGCCCACCCGGACCAATATATTAAGCTAAACGAACCGTTCACTGGGTACTTATACGTACGAAAATCCGTATTGATTTACCTGTTTTTACAGGGAAATAAAATGTGAAAAAAATATTTCTACATCCCATGGCCTTTCCCAACCATTTAAATTTTTCTCTTACAAGTCTAACACTTCCGAAAAACCAATACAACGCCCACCCGGAACAATATATAAAGCTAAACGAACCGTTCACTGGGTACTTATCCGTACGAAAATCCCTATAGATTTACCTGTTTTTACAAGGAAATAAAATGTGAAAACAATATTTCTACATCCCATGGCCTTTCCCAACCATTTAAATTTTTCTCTTACAGGTCTAACACTTCCGAAAAACCAATACAACGCCCACCCGGAACAATATATAAAGCTAAACGAACCGTTCACTGGGTACTTATCCGTACGAAAATCCCTATTGATTTACCTGTTTTTACAAGGAAATAAAAGGTGAAAACAATATTTCTACATCCCATGGCCTTTCCCAACCATTTAAATTTTTCTCTTACAGGTCTAACACTTCCGAAAAACCAATACAACGCTCACCCGGAACAATATATAAAGCTAAACGAACCGTTCACTGGGTACTCATACGTACGAAAATCCCTATTGATTTACCTGTTTTTACAAGGAAATAAATTGTGAAAAAAATATTTCTACATCCCATGGCCTTTCCCAACCATTTAAATTTTTCTCTTACAGGTCTAACACTTCCGAAAAACCAGTACAACGCCCACCCGGAACAATATATAAAGCTAAACGAACCGTTCACTGGGTACTCATACGTACGAAAATCCCTATTGATTTACCTGTTTTTACAAGGAAATAAAATGTGAAAAAAATATTTCTACATCCCATGGCCCTTCCCAACCATTTAAATTTTTCTCTTACAGGTCTAACACGTCCGAAAAACCAATACAACACCCATCCGGAACAATATATAAAGCTAAACGCACCGGTCACTGGGTACTTATCCGTACGAAAATCCCTATTGATTTACCTGATTTTACAAGGAAATAAAATGTGAAAACAATATTTCTACATCCCATGGCCTTTCCCAACCATTTAAATTTTTCTCTTACAGGTCTAACACTTCCGAAAAACCAATACAACGCCCACCCGGAACAATATATGAAGCTAAACGAACCGTTCACTGGGTACTTATCCGTACGAAAATCCCTATTGATTTACCTGTTTTTCCAAGGAAATAAAATGTGAAAAAATATTTCTACATCCCATTGCCTTTCCCAACCATTTAAATTTTTCTCTTACAGGTCTAACACGTCCGAAAAACCAATACAACGCCCATCCGGACCAATATAGAAAGCTAAAAGCACCGTTCACTGGGTACTTATATGTATGAAAATCCCTATTGATTTACCTGTTTTTACAAGGAAATAAAATGTGAAAAAAATATTTCTACATCCCATGGCCTTTCCCAAACATTTAAATTTTTCTCTTACAGGGCTAACACTTCCGAAAAACCAATACAACGCCCACCCGGACCAATATATTAAGCTAAACGAACCGTTCACTGGGTACTTATACGTACGAAAATCCCTATTGATTTATCTGTTTTTACAGGGAAATAAAATGTGAAAAAAATATTTCTACATCCCTTGGCCTTTCCCAACCATTTAAATTTTTCTCTTACAGGTCTAACACTTCCGAAAAATCAATACAACGCCCACCCGGACCAATATATTAAGCTAAACGAACCGTTCACTGGGTACTCATACGTACGGAAATCCCTATTGATTTACCTGTTTTTACAAGGAAATAAATTGTGAAAAAAATATTTCTACATCCCATGGCCTTTCCCAACCATTTAAATTTTTCTCTTACAGGTCTAACACTTCCGAAAAACCAGTACAACGCCCACCCGGAACAATATATAAAGCTAAACGAACCGTTCACTGGGTACTCATACGTACGAAAATCCCTATTGATTTACCTGTTTTTACAAGGAAATAAAATGTGAAAAAAATATTTCTACATCCCATGGCCCTTCCCAACCATTTAAATTTTTCTCTTACAGGTCTAACACGTCCGAAAAACCAATACAACACCCATCCGGAACAATATATAAAGCTAAACGCACCGGTCACTGGGTACTTATCCGTACGAAAATCCCTATTGATTTACCTGATTTTACAAGGAAATAAAATGTGAAAACAATATTTCTACATCCCATGGCCTTTCCCAACCATTTAAATTTTTCTCTTACAGGTCTAACACTTCCGAAAAACCAATACAACGCCCACCCGGAACAATATATGAAGCTAAACGAACCGTTCACTGGGTACTTATCCGTACGAAAATCCCTATTGATTTACCTGTTTTTCCAAGGAAATAAAATGTGAAAAAATATTTCTACATCCCATTGCCTTTCCCAACCATTTAAATTTTTCTCTTACAGGTCTAACACGTCCGAAAAACCAATACAACGCCCATCCGGACCAATATAGAAAGCTAAACGCACCGTTCACTGGGTACTTATATGTATGAAAATCCCTATTGATTTACCTGTTTTTACAAGGAAATAAAATGTGAAAAAAATATTTCTACATCCCATGGCCTTTCCCAAACATTTAAATTTTTCTCTTACAGGGCTAACACTTCCGAAAAACCAATACAACGCCCACCCGGACCAATATATTAAGCTAAACGAACCGTTCACTGGGTACTTATACGTACGAAAATCCCTATTGATTTATCTGTTTTTACAGGGAAATAAAATGTGAAAAAAATATTTCTACATCCCTTGGCCTTTCCCAACCATTTAAATTTTTCTCTTACAGGTCTAACACTTCCGAAAAATCAATACAACGCCCACCCGGACCAATATATTAAGCTAAACGAACCGTTCACTGGGTACTCATACGTACGGAAATCCCTATTGATTTACCTGTTTTTACAAGGAAATAAATTGTGAAAAAAATATTTCTACATCCCATGGCCTTTCCCAACCATTTAAATTTTTCTCTTACAGGTCTAACACTTCCGAAAAACCAGTACAACGCCCACCCGGAACAATATATAAAGCTAAACGAACCGTTCACTGGGTACTCATACGTACGAAAATCCCTATTGATTTACCTGTTTTTACAAGGAAATAAAATGTGAAAAAAATATTTCTACATCCCATGGCCCTTCCCAACCATTTAAATTTTTCTCTTACAGGTCTAACACGTCCGAAAAACCAATACAACACCCATCCGGAACAATATATAAAGCTAAACGCACCGGTCACTGGGTACTTATCCGTACGAAAATCCCTATTGATTTACCTGATTTTACAAGGAAATAAAATGTGAAAACAATATTTCTACATCCCATGGCCTTTCCCAACCATTTAAATTTTTCTCTTACAGGTCTAACACTTCCGAAAAACCAATACAACGCCCACCCGGAACAATATATGAAGCTAAACGAACCGTTCACTGGGTACTTATCCGTACGAAAATCCCTATTGATTTACCTGTTTTTCCAAGGAAATAAAATGTGAAAAAATATTTCTACATCCCATTGCCTTTCCCAACCATTTAAATTTTTCTCTTACAGGTCTAACACGTCCGAAAAACCAATACAACGCCCATCCGGACCAATATAGAAAGCTAAACGCACCGTTCACTGGGTACTTATATGTATGAAAATCCCTATTGATTTACCTGTTTTTACAAGGAAATAAAATGTGAAAAAAATATTTCTACATCCCATGGCCTTTCCCAAACATTTAAATTTTTCTCTTACAGGGCTAACACTTCCGAAAAACCAATACAACGCCCACCCGGACCAATATATTAAGCTAAACGAACCGTTCACTGGGTACTTATACGTACGAAAATCCCTATTGATTTATCTGTTTTTACAGGGAAATAAAATGTGAAAAAAATATTTCTACATCCCTTGGCCTTTCCCAACCATTTAAATTTTTTTCTTACAGGTCTAACACTTCCGAAAAATCAATACAACGCCCACCCGGACCAATATATTAAGCTAAACGAACCGTTCACTGGGTACTTATCCGTACGAAAATCCCTATAGATTTACCTGTTTTTACAAGGAAATAAAATGTGAAAAAAATATTTCTACATCCCATGGCCTTTCCCAACCATTTAAATTTTTCTCTTACAGGTCTAACACTTCCAAAAAACCAATACAACGCCCACCCGGAACAAGATATAAAGCTAAACGAACCGTTCACTGGGTACTCATACGTACGAAAATCCCTATTGATTTACCTGTTTTTACAAGGAAATAAAATGTGAAAAAAATGTTTCTACATCCCATGGCCTTTCCCAACCATTTAAATTTTTTTCTTACAGGTCTAACACTTCCGAAAAATCAATACAACGCCCACCCGGACCAATATATTAAGCTAAACGAACCGTTCACTGGGTACTTATCCGTACGAAAATCCCTATAGATTTACCTGTTTTTACAAGGAAATAAAATGTGAAAAAAATATTTCTACATCCCATGGCCTTTCCCAACCATTTAAATTTTTCTCTTACAGGTCTAACACTTCCAAAAAACCAATACAACGCCCTCCCGGAACAAGATATAAAGCTAAACGAACCGTTCACTGGGTACTCATACGTACGAAAATCCCTATTGATTTACCTGTTTTTACAAGGAAATAAAATGTGAAAAAAATGTTTCTACATCCCATGGCCTTTCCCAACCATTTAAATTTTTCTCTTACAGGGCTAACACTTCCGAAAAACCAATACAACGCCCACCCGGAACACTATATAAAGCTAAACGAACCGTTCACTGGGTACTTATACGCACGAAAATCCCTATTGATTTACCTGTTTTTACAAGGAAATAAAATGTGAAAAAAATATTTCTACATCCCATGGCCTTTCCCAACCATTTAAATTTTTCTCTTACAGGGCTAACACTTCCGAAAAACCAATACAACGCCCACCCGGAACAATATATAAAGCCAAACGAACCGTTCACTGGGTACTCATACGTACGAAAATCCCTATTGATTTACCTGTTTTTACAAGGAAATAAAATGTGAAAAAAGTATTTCTACATCCCATGGCCTTTCCCAACCATTTAAATTTTTCTCTTACAGGTCTAACACTTACGAAAAACCAATACAACGCCCACCCGGAACAATATATAAAGCTAAACGAACCGTTCACTGGGTACTCATACGTACGAAAATCCCTATTGATTTGCCTGTTTTTACAAGGAAATAAAATGTGAAAAAAATATTTCTACATCCCATGGCCCTTCCCAACCATTTAAATTTTTCTCTTACAGGTCTAACACGTCCGAAAAACCAATACAACACCTATCCGGAACAATATATAAAGCTAAACGCACCGGTCACTGGGTACTTATCCGTACGAAAATCCCTATTGATTTACCTGTTTTTACAAGGAAATAAAATGTGAAAACAATATTTCTACATCCCATGGCCTTTCCCAACCATTTAAATTTTTCTCTTACAGGTCTAACACTTCCGAAAAACCAATACAACGCCCACCCGGAACAATATATAAAGCTAAACGAACCGTTCACTGGGTACTCATACGTACGAAAATCCCTATAGATTTACCTGTTTTTACAAGGAAATAAAATGTGAAAAAAATGTTTCTACATCCCATGGCCTTTCCCAACCATTTAAATTTTTTTCTTACAGGTCTAACACTTCCGAAAAACCAATACAACGCCCACCCGGACCAATATATTAAGCTAAACGAACCGTTCACTGGGTACTTATCCGTACGAAAATCCCTATAGATTTACCTGTTTTTACAAGGAAATAAAATGTGAAAAAAATATTTCTACATCCCATGGCCTTTCCCAACCATTTAAATTTTTCTCTTACAGGTCTAACACTTCCGAAAAACCAGTACAATGCCCACCCGGAACAATATATAAAGCTAAACGAACCGTTCACTGGGTACTCATACGTACGAAAATCCCTATTGATTTACCTGTTTTTACAAGGAAATAAAATGTGAAAAAAATATTTCTACATCCCATGGCCCTTCCCAACCATTTAAATTTTTCTCTTACAGGTCTAACACGTCCGAAAAACCAATACAACGTCCATCCGGAACAATATAAAAAAGCTAAACGCACCGGTCACTGGGTACTTATCCGTACGAAAATCCCTATTGATTTACCTGTTTTTACAAGGAAATAAAATGTGAAAACAATATTTCTACATCCCATGGCCTTTCCCAACCATTTAAATTTTTCTCTTACAGGTCTAACACTTCCGAAAAACCAATACAACGCCCACCCGGAACAATATATAAAGCTAAACGAACCGTTCACTGGGTACTTATCCGTACGAAAATCCCTATTGATTTACCTGTTTTTCCAAGGAAATAAAATGTGAAAAAAATATTTCTACATCCCATGGCCTTTCCCAACCATGTAAATTTTTCTCTTACAGGTCTAACACGTCCGAAAAACCAATACAACGCCCATCCGGACCAATATAGAAAGCTAAACGCACCGTTCACTGGGTATTTATATGTACGAAAATCCCTATTGATTTACCTGTTTTTACAAGGAAATAAAATGTGAAAAAAATATTTCTACATCCCATGGCCTTTCCCAACCATTTAAATTTTTCTCTTACAGGGCTAACACTTCCGAAAAACCAATACAACGCCCACCCGGACCAATATATTAAGCTAAACGAACCGTTCACTGGGTACTTATACGTACGAAAATCCCTATTGATTTACCTGTTTTTACAGAGAAATAAAATGTGAAAAAAATATTTCTACATCCCATGGCCTTTCCCAACCATTTAAATTTTTCTCTTACAAGTCTAACACTTCCGAAAAACCAATACAACGCCCACCCGGAACAATATATAAAGCTAAACGAACCGTTCACTGGGTACTTATCCGTACGAAAATCCCTATTGATTTACGTGTTTTTACAAGGAAATAAAATGTGAAAACAATATTTCTACATCCCATGGCCTTTCCCAACCATTTAAATTTTTCTCTTACTGGTCTAACACTTCCGAAAAACCAATACAACGCCCACCCGGAACAATATATAAAGCTAAACGAACCGTTCACTGGGTACTTATCCGTACGAAAATCCCTATTGATTTACCTGTTTTTACAAGGAAATAAAAGGTGAAAACAATATTTCTACATCCCATGGCCTTTCCCAACCATTTAAATTTTTCTCTTACAGGTCTAACACTTCCGAAAAACCAATACAACGCCCACCCGGACCAATATATTAAGCTAAACGAACCGTTCACTGGGTACTTATCCGTACGAAAATCCCTATAGATTTACCTGTTTTTACAAGGAAATAAAATGTGAAAAAAATATTTCTACATCCCATGGCCTTTCCCAACCATTTAAATTTTTCTCTTACAGGTCTAACACTTCCGAAAAACCAATACAACGCTCACCCGGAACAATATATAAAGCTAAACGAACCGTTCACTGGGTACTCATACGTACGAAAATCCCTATTGATTTACCTGTTTTTACAAGGAAATAAAATGTGAAAAAAATATTTCTACATCCCATGGCCTTTCCCAACCATTTAAATTTTTCTCTTACAGGTCTAACACTTCCGAAAAACCAGTACAACGCCCACCCGGAACAATATATAAAGCTAAACGAACCGTTCACTGGGTACTCATACGTACGAAAATCCCTATTGATTTACCTGTTTTTACAAGGAAATAAAATGTGAAAAAAATATTTCTACATCCCATGGCCCTTCCCAACCATTTAAATTTTTCTCTTACAGGTCTAACACGTCCGAAAAACCAATACAACGCCCATCCGGAACAATATAGAAAGCTAAACGCACCGTTCACTGGGTATTTATATGTACGAAAATCCCTATTGATTTACCTGTTTTTACAAGGAAATAAAATGTGAAAAAAATATTTCTACATCCCATGGCCTTTCCCAACCATTTAAATTTTTCTCTTACAGGGCTAACACTTCCGAAAAACCAATACAACGCCCACCCGGACCAATATATTAAGCTAAACGAACCGTTCACTGGGTACTTATACGTACGAAAATCCCTATTGATTTACCTGTTTTTACAGGGAAATAAAATGTGAAAAAAATATTTCTACATCCCATGGCCTTTCCCAACCATTTAAATTTTTCTCTTACAAGTCTAACACTTCCGAAAAACCAATACAACGCCCACCCGGAACAATATATAAAGCTAAACGAACCGTTCACTGGGTACTTATCCGTACGAAAATCCCTATAGATTTACCTGTTTTTACAAGGAAATAAAATGTGAAAACAATATTTCTACATCCCATGGCCTTTCCCAACCATTTAAATTTTTCTCTTACAGGTCTAACACTTCCGAAAAACCAATACAACGCCCACCCGGAACAATATATAAAGCTAAACGAACCGTTCACTGGGTACTTATCCGTACGAAAATCCCTATTGATTTACCTGTTTTTACAAGGAAATAAAAGGTGAAAACAATATTTCTACATCCCATGGCCTTTCCCAACCATTTAAATTTTTCTCTTACAGGTCTAACACTTCCGAAAAACCAATACAACGCTCACCCGGAACAATATATAAAGCTAAACGAACCGTTCACTGGGTACTCATACGTACGAAAATCCCTATTGATTTACCTGTTTTTACAAGGAAATAAATTGTGAAAAAAATATTTCTACATCCCATGGCCTTTCCCAACCATTTAAATTTTTCTCTTACAGGTCTAACACTTCCGAAAAACCAGTACAACGCCCACCCGGAACAATATATAAAGCTAAACGAACCGTTCACTGGGTACTCATACGTACGAAAATCCCTATAGATTTACCTGTTTTTACAAGGAAATAAAATGTGAAAACAATATTTCTACATCCCATTGCCTTTCCCAACCATTTAAATTTTTCTCTTACAGGTCTAACACGTCCGAAAAACCAATACAACGCCCATCCGGACCAATATAGAAAGCTAAACGCACCGTTCACTGGGTACTTATATGTATGAAAATCCCTATTGATTTACCTGTTTTTACAAGGAAATAAAATGTGAAAAAAATATTTCTACATCCCATGGCCTTTCCCAAACATTTAAATTTTTCTCTTACAGGGCTAACACTTCCGAAAAACCAATACAACGCCCACCCGGACCAATATATTAAGCTAAACGAAACGTTCACTGGGTACTTATACGTACGAAAATCCCTATTGATTTATCTGTTTTTACAGGGAAATAAAATGTGAAAAAAATATTTCTACATCCCTTGGCCTTTCCCAACCATTTAAATTTTTCTCTTACAGGTCTAACACTTCCGAAAAACCAATACAACGCCCACCCGGAACAATATATAAAGCTAAACGAACCGTTCACTAGGTACTCATACGCACGAAAATCCCTATTGATTTACCTGTTTTTACAAGGAAATAAAATGTGAAAAAAATATTTCTACATCCCATGGCCTTTCCCAACCATTTAAATTTTTCTCTTTCAGGTCTAACACTTCCGAAAAATCAATACAACGCCCACCCGGAACACTATATAAAGCTAAACGAACCGTTCACTGGGTACTCATACGCACGAAAATCCCTATTGATTTACCTGTTTTTACAAGGAAATAAAATGTGAAAAAAATGTTTCTACATCCCATGGCCTTTCCCAACCATTTACATTTTTCTCTTACAGGGCTAACACTTCCGAAAAACCAATACAACGCCCACCCGGAACACTATATAAAGCTAAACGAACCGTTCACTGGGTACTTATCCGTACGAAAATCCCTATTGATTTACCTGTTTTTACAAGGAAATAAAAGGTGAAAACAATATTTCTACATCCAATGGCCTTTCCCAACCATTTAAATTTTTCTCTTACAGGTCTAACACTTCCGAAAAACCAATACAACGCCCACCCGGAACAATATATAAAGCTAAACGAACCGTTCACTGGGTACTTATCCGTACTAAAGTCCCTATTGATTTACCTGTTTTTACAAGGAAATAAAATGTGAAAAAAATATTTCTACATCCCATGGCCTTTCCCAACCATTTAAATTTTTCTCTTACAGGTCTAACACTTCCGAAAAACCAATACAACACCCACCCGGAACAATATATAAAGCTAAACGAACCGTTCACTGGGTACTTATCCGTACGAAAAACCCTATAGATTTACCTGTTTTTACAAGGAAATAAAATGTGAAAAAAATATTTCTACATACCATGGCCTTTCCCAACCACTTAAATTTTTCTCTTACAGGTCTAACACTTCCGAAAAACCAATACAACGCCCACCCGGAACACTATATAAAGCTAAACGAACCGTTCACTGGGTACTCATACGTACGAAAATCCCTATTGATTTACCTGTTTTTACAAGGAAATAAAATGTGAAAAAAATGTTTCTACATCCCATGGCGTTTCCCAACCATTTACATTTTTCTCTTACAGGGCTAACACTTCCGAAAAACCAATACAACGCCCACCCGGAACACTATATAAAGCTAAACGAACCGTTCACTGGGTACTTATCCGTACGAAAATCCCTATTGATTTACCTGTTTTTACAAGGAAATAAAAGGTGAAAACAATATTTCTACATCCAATGGCCTTTCCCAACCATTTAAATTTTTCTCTTACAGGTCTAACACTTCCGAAAAACCAATACAACGCCCACCCGGAACAATATATAAAGCTAAACGAACCGTTCACTGGGTACTCATACGTACGAAAATCCCTATTGATTTACCTGTTTTTACAAGGAAATAAAATGTGAAAAAAATGTTTCTACATCCCATGGCCTTTCCCAACCATTTAAATTTTTCTCTTACAGGTCTAACACTTCCGAAAAACCAATACAACGCCCACCCGGAACACTATATAAAGCTAAACGAACCGTTCACTGGGTACTTATCCGCACGAAAATCCCTATTGATTTACCTGTTTTTACAAGGAAATAAAATGTGAAAAAAATATTTCTACATCCCATGGCCTTTCCCAACCACTTAAATTTTTCTCTTACAGGGCTAACACTTCCGAAAAACCAATACAACGCCCACCCGGAACACTATATAAAGCTAAACGAACCGTTCACTGGGTACTCATCCGTACGAAAATCCCTATTGATTTACCTGTTTTTACAAGGAAATAAAATGTAAAAAAAATATTTCTACATCCAATGGCCTTTCCCAACCATTTAAATTTTTCTCTTACAGGTCTAACACTTCCGAAAAACCAATACAACGCCCACCCGGAACAATATATAAAGCTAAACGAACCGTTCACTGGGTACTTATCCGTACTAAAGTCCCTATTGATTTACCTGTTTTTACAAGGAAATAAAATGTGAAAAAAATATTTCTACATCCCATGGCCTTTCCCAACCATTTAAATTTTTCTCTTACAGGTCTAACACTTCCGAAAAACCAATACAACGCCCACCCGGAACAATATATAAAGCTAAACGAACCGTTCACTGGGTACTTATCCGTACGAAAAACCCTATTGATTTACCTGTTTTTACAAGGAAATAAAATGTGAAAAAAATGTTTCTACATCCCATGGCCTTTCCCAACCATTTAAAATTTTCTCTTACAGGGCTAACACTTCCGAAAAACCAATACAACGCCCACCCGGAACACTATATAAAGCTAAACGAACCGTTCACTGGGTACTTATCCGTACGAAAATCCCTATTGATTTACCTGTTTTTACAAGGAAATAAAATGTGAAAAAAATATTTCTACATCCCATGGCCTTTCCCAACCATTTAAATTTTTCTCTTACAGGTCTAACACTTCCGAAAAACCAATACAACGCCCACCCGGAACAATATATAAAGCTAAACGAACCGTTCACTGGGTACTCATACGTACGAAAATCCCTATTGATTTACCTGTTTTTACAAGGAAATAAAATGTGAAAAAAATATTTCTACATCCCATGGCCCTTCCCAACCATTTAAATTTTTCTCTTACAGGTCTACCACGTCCGAAAAACCAATACAACACCCATCCGGAACAATATATAAAGCTAAACGCACCGTTCACTGGGTATTTATCCGTACGAAAATCCCTATTGATTTACCTGTTTTTACAAGGAAATAAAATGTGAAAACAATATTTCTACATCCCATGGCCTTTCCCAACCATTTAAATTTTTCTCTTACAGGTCTAACACTTCCGAAAAACCAATACAACGCCCACCCGGAACAATATATAAAGCTAAACGAACCGTTCACTGGGTACTCATACGTACGAAAATCCCTATTGATTTACCTGTTTTTACAAGGAAATAAAATGTGAAAAAAATGTTTCTACATCCCATGGCCTTTCCCAACCATTTAAATTTTTCTCTTACAGGTCTAACACTTCCGAAAAACCAATACAACGCCCACCCGGAACACTATATAAAGCTAAACGAACCGTTCACTGGGTACTTATCCGCACGAAAATCCCTATTGATTTACCTGTTTTTACAAGGAAATAAAATGTGAAAAAAATATTTCTACATCCCATGGCCTTTCCCAACCACTTAAATTTTTCTCTTACAGGGCTAACACTTCCGAAAAACCAATACAACGCCCACCCGGAACACTATATAAAGCTAAACGAACCGTTCACTGGGTACTCATCCGTACGAAAATCCCTATTGATTTACCTGTTTTTACAAGGAAATAAAATGTAAAAAAAATATTTCTACATCCAATGGCCTTTCCCAACCATTTAAATTTTTCTCTTACAGGTCTAACACTTCCGAAAAACCAATACAACGCCCACCCGGAACAATATATAAAGCTAAACGAACCGTTCACTGGGTACTTATCCGTACTAAAGTCCCTATTGATTTACCTGTTTTTACAAGGAAATAAAATGTGAAAAAAATATTTCTACATCCCATGGCCTTTCCCAACCATTTAAATTTTTCTCTTACAGGTCTAACACTTCCGAAAAACCAATACAACGCCCACCCGGAACAATATATAAAGCTAAACGAACCGTTCACTGGGTACTTATCCGTACGAAAAACCCTATTGATTTACCTGTTTTTACAAGGAAATAAAATGTGAAAAAAATGTTTCTACATCCCATGGCCTTTCCCAACCATTTAAAATTTTCTCTTACAGGGCTAACACTTCCGAAAAACCAATACAACGCCCACCCGGAACACTATATAAAGCTAAACGAACCGTTCACTGGGTACTTATCCGTACGAAAATCCCTATTGATTTACCTGTTTTTACAAGGAAATAAAATGTGAAAAAAATATTTCTACATCCCATTGCCTTTCCCAACCATTTAAATTTTTCTCTTACAGGTCTAACACTTCCGAAAAACCAATACAACGCCCACCCGGAACAATATATAAAGCTAAACGAACCGTTCACTGGGTACTCATACGTACGAAAATCCCTATTGATTTACCTGTTTTTACAAGGAAATAAAATGTGAAAAAAATATTTCTACATCCCATGGCCCTTCCCAACCATTTAAATTTTTCTCTTACAGGTCTACCACGTCCGAAAAACCAATACAACACCCATCCGGAACAATATATAAAGCTAAACGCACCGTTCACTGGGTATTTATCCGTACGAAAATCCCTATTGATTTACCTGTTTTTACAAGGAAATAAAATGTGAAAACAATATTTCTACATCCCATGGCCTTTCCCAACCATTTAAATTTTTCTCTTACAGGTCTAACACTTCTGAAAAACCAATACAACGCCCACCCGGAACAATATATAAAGCTAAACGAACCGTTCACTGGGTACTCATCCGTACGAAAATCCCTATTGATTTACCTGTTTTTACAAGGAAATAAAATGTGAAAAAAACATTTCTACATCCCATGGCCTTTCCCAACCATTTAAATTTTTCTCTTACAGGGCTAACACTTCCGAAAAACCAATACAACGCCCACCCGGAACACTATATAAAGCTAAACGAACCGTTCACTGGGTACTTATACGCACGAAAATCCCGATTGATTTACCTGTTTTTACAAGGAAATAAAATGTGAAAAAAATATTTCTACATCCCATGGCCTTTCCCAACCATTTAAATTTTTCTCTTACAGGTCTAACACTTCCGAAAAACCAATACAACGCCCACCCGGAACAATATATAAAGCTAAACGAACCGTTCACTGGGTACTCATACGTACGAAAATCCCTATTGATTTACCTGTTTTTACAAGGAAATAAAATGTGAAAAAAATGTTTCTACATCCCATGGCCTTTCCCAACCATTTAAATTTTTCTCTTACAGGGCTAACACTTCCGAAAAACCAATACAACGCCCACCCGGAACACTATATAAAGCTAAACGAACCGTTCACTGGGTACTTATACGCACGAAAATCCCTATTGATTTACCTGTTTTTACAAGGAAATAAAATGTGAAAAAAATATTTCTACATCCCATGGCCTTTCCCAACCATTTAAATTTTTCTCTTACAGGGCTAACACTTCCGAAAAACCAATACATCGCTCACCCGGAACAATATATAAAGCTAAACGAACCGTTCACTGGGTACTCATACGTACGAAAATCCCTATTGATTTACCTGTTTTTACAAGGAAATAAAATGTGAAAAAAATATTTCTACATCCCATGGCCCTTCCCAACCATTTAAATTTTTCTCTTACAGGTCTAACACGTCCGAAAAACCAATACAACACCCATCCGGAACAATATATAAAGCTAAACGCACCGTTCACTGGGTATTTATCCGTACGAAAATCCCTATTGATTTACCTGTTTTTACAAGGAAATAAAATGTGAAAACAATATTTCTACATCCCATGGCCTTTCCCAACCATTTAAATTTTTCTCTTACAGGTCTAACACTTCTGAAAAACCAATACAACGCCCACCCGGAACAATATATAAAGCTAAACGAACCGTTCACTGGGTACTTATCCGTACGAAAATCCCTATTGATTTACCTGTTTTTACAAGGAAATAAAATGTGAAAAAAACATTTCTACATCCCATGGCCTTTCCCAACCATTTAAATTTTTCACTTACAGGTCTAAGACTTCCGAAAAACCAATACAACGCCCACCCGGAACAATATATAAAGCTAAACGAACCGTTCACTGGGTACTCATACGCACGAAAATCCCTATTGATTTACCTGTTTTTACAAGGAAATAAAATGTGAAAAAAATGTTTCTACATCCCATGGCCTTTCCCAACCATTTAAATTTTTCTCTTACAGGTCTAACACTTCCGAAAAATCAATACAACGCCCACCCGGAACAATATATAAAGCTAAACGAACCGTTCACTGGGTACTCATACGTACGAAAATCCCTATTGATTTACCTGTTTTTACAAGGAAATAAAATGTGAAAGAAATGTTTCTACATCCCATGGCCTTTCCCAACCATTTAAATTTTTCTCTTACAGGGCTAACACTTCCGAAAAACCAATACAACGCCCATCCGGAACACTATATAAAGCTAAACGAACCGTTCACTGGGTACTCATACGCACGAAAATCCCTATTGATTTACCTGTTTTTACAAGGAAATAAAATGTGAAAAAAATATTTCTACATCCCATGGCCTTTCCCAACCATTTAAATTTTTCTCTTACAGGTCTAACACGTCCGAAAAACCAATACAACACCCATCCGGAACAATATATAAAGCTAAACGAACCGTTCACTGGGTATTTATCCGTACTAAAGTCCCTATTGATTTACCTGTTTTACAAGGAAATAAAATGTGAAAAAAATATTTCTACATCCCATGGCCTTTCCCAACCATTTAAATTTTTCTCTTACAGGTCTAACACTTCCGAAAAACCAATACAACGCCCATCCGGAACAATATATAAAGCTAAACGAACCGTTCACTGGGTACTTATCCGTACGAAAAACCCTATAGATTTACCTGTTTTTACAAGGAAATAAAATGTGAAAAAAATATTTCTACATCCCATGGCCTTTCCCAACCACTTAAATTTTTCTCTTACAGGTCTAAGACTTCCGAAAAACCAATACAACGCCCACCCGGAACAATATATAAAGCTAAACGAACCGTTCACTGGGTACTCATACGTACGAAAATCCCTATTGATTTACCTGTTTTTACAAGGAAATAAAATGTGAAAAAAATGTTTCTACATCCCATGGCCTTTCCCAACCATTTAAATTTTTCTCTTACAGGGCTAACACTTCCGAAAAACCAATACAACGCCCACCCGGAACACTATATAAAGCTAAACGAACCGTTCACTGGGTACTTATACGCACGAAAATCCCGATTGATTTACCTGTTTTTACAAGGAAATAAAATGTGAAAAAAATATTTCTACATCCCATGGCCTTTCCCAACCATTTAAATTTTTCTCTTACAGGTCTAACACTTCCGAAAAACCAATACAACGCCCACCCGGAACAATATATAAAGCTAAACGAACCGTTCACTGGGTACTCATACGTACGAAAATCCCTATTGATTTACCTGTTTTTACAAGGAAATAAAATGTGAAAAAAATGTTTCTACATCCCATGGCCTTTCCCAACCATTTAAATTTTTCTCTTACAGGGCTAACACTTCCGAAAAACCAATACAACGCCCACCCGGAACACTATATAAAGCTAAACGAACCGTTCACTGGGTACTTATACTCACGAAAATCCCTATTGATTTACCTGTTTTTACAAGGAAATAAAATGTGAAAAAAACATTTCTACATCCCATGGCCTTTCCCAACCATTTAAATTTTTCTCTTACAGGTCTAAGACTTCAGAAAAACCAATACAACGCCCACCCGGAACAATATATAAAGCTAAACGAACCGTTCACTGGGTACTTATCCGTACGAAAATCCCTATTGATTTACCTGTTTTTACAAGGAAATAAAAGGTGAAAACAATATTTCTACATCCCATGGCGTTTCCCAACCATTTAAATTTTTCTCTTACAGGTCTAACACTTCCGAAAAACCAATACATCGCTCACCCGGAACAATATATAAAGCTAAACGAACCGTTCACTGGGTACTCATACGTACGAAAATCCCTATTGATTTACCTGTTTTTACAAGGAAATAAAATGTGAAAAAAATATTTCTACATCCCATGGCCCTTCCCAACCATTTAAATTTTTCTCTTACAGGTCTAACACGTCCGAAAAACCAATACAACACCCATCCGGAACAATATATAAAGCTAAACGAACCGTTCACTGGGTATTTATCCGTACGAAAATCCCTATTGATTTACCTGTTTTTACAAGGAAATAAAATGTGAAAACAATATTTCTACATCCCATGGCCTTTCCCAACCATTTAAATTTTTCTTTTACAGGTCTAACACTTCCGAAAAACCAATACAACGCCCACCCGGAACAATATATAAAGCTAAACGAACCGTTCACTGGGTACTTATCCGTACGAAAATCCCTATTGATTTACCTGTTTTTACAAGGAAATAAAATGTGAAAAAAACATTTCTACATCCCATGGCCTTTCCCAACCATTTAAATTTTTCTCTTACAGGTCTAAGACTTCAGAAAAACCAATACAACGCCCACCCGGAACAATATATAAAGCTAAACGAACCGTTCACTGGGTACTTATCCGTACGAAAATCCCTATTGATTTACCTGTTTTTACAAGGAAATAAAAGGTGAAAACAATATTTCTACATCCCATGGCCTTTCCCAACCATTTAAATTTTTCTCTTACAAGTCTAACACTTCCGAAAAACCAATACAACGCCCAACCAGAACAATATATAAAGCTAAACGAACCGTTCACTGGGTACTTATCCGTACGAAAATCCCTATAGATTTACCTGTTTTTACAAGGAAATAAAATGTGAAAAAAATATTTCTACATCCCATGGCCTTTCCCAACCATTTAAATTTTCTCTTACAGGTCTAACACTTCCGAAAAACCAATACAACGCCCACCCGGAACAATATATAAAGCTAAACGAACCGTTCACTGGGTACTCATACGTACGAAAATCCCTATTGATTTACCTGTTTTTACAAGGAAATAAAATGTGAAAAAAATGTTTCTACATCCCATGGCCTTTCCCAACCATTTAAATTTTTCTCTTACAGGTCTAACACTTCCGAAAAACCAATACAACGCCCACCCGGAACAATATATAAAGCTAAACGAACCGTTCACTGGGTACTCATACGTACGAAAATCGCTATTGATTTACCTGTTTTTACAAGGAAATAAAATGTGAAAAAAATGTTTCTACATCCCATGGCCTTTCCCAGCCATTTAAATTTTTCTCTTACAGGGCTAACACTTCCGAAAAACCAATACAACGCCCACCCGGAACAATATATAAAGCTAAACGAACCGTTCACTGGGTACTTATACACACGAAAATCCCTATTGATTTACCTGTTTTTACAAGGAAATAAAATGTGAAAAAAATATTTCTACATCCCATGGCCTTTCCCAACCATTTAAATTTTTCTCTTACAGGTCTAACACTTCCGAAAAACCTATACAACGCCCACCCGGAACAATATATAAAGCTAAACGAACCGTTCACTGGGTACTCATACGTACGAAAATCCCTATTGATTTACCTGTTTTTACAAGGAAATAAAATGTGAAAAAAATGTTTCTACATCCCATGGCCTTTCCCAACCATTTAAATTTTTCTCTTACAGGGCTAACACTTCCGAAAAACCAATACAACGCCCACCCGGAACACTATATAAAGCTAAACGAACCGTTCACTGGGTACTTATCCGTACGAAAATCCCTATTGATTTACCTGTTTTTACAAGGAAATAAAATGTGAAAAAAATATTTCTACATCCCATGGCCCTTCCCAACCATTTAAATTTTTCTCTTACAGGTCTAACACGTCCGAAAAACCAATACAACACCCATCCGGAACAATATATAAAGCTAAACGAACCGTTCACTGGGTATTTATCCGTACGAAAATCCCTATTGATTTACCTGTTTTTACAAGGAAATAAAATGTGAAAACAATATTTCTACATCCCATGGCCTTTCCCAACCATTTAAATTTTTCTTTTACAGGTCTAACACTTCCGAAAAACCAATACAACGCCCACCCGGAACAATATATAAAGCTAAACGAACCGTTCACTGGGTACTTATCCGTACGAAAATCCCTATTGATTTACCTGTTTTTACAAGGAAATAAAATGTGAAAAAAACATTTCTACATCCCATGGCCTTTCCCAACCATTTAAATTTTTCTCTTACAGGTCTAAGACTTCAGAAAAACCAATACAACGCCCACCCGGAACAATATATAAAGCTAAACGAACCGTTCACTGGGTACTTATCCGTACGAAAATCCCTATTGATTTACCTGTTTTTACAAGGAAATAAAAGGTGAAAACAATATTTCTACATCCCATGGCCTTTCCCAACCATTTAAATTTTTCTCTTACAAGTCTAACACTTCCGAAAAACCAATACAACGCCCAACCAGAACAATATATAAAGCTAAACGAACCGTTCACTGGGTACTTATCCGTACGAAAATCCCTATAGATTTACCTGTTTTTACAAGGAAATAAAATGTGAAAAAAATATTTCTACATCCCATGGCCTTTCCCAACCATTTAAATTTTCTCTTACAGGTCTAACACTTCCGAAAAACCAATACAACGCCCACCCGGAACAATATATAAAGCTAAACGAACCGTTCACTGGGTACTCATACGTACGAAAATCCCTATTGATTTACCTGTTTTTACAAGGAAATAAAATGTGAAAAAAATGTTTCTACATCCCATGGCCTTTCCCAACCATTTAAATTTTTCTCTTACAGGTCTAACACTTCCGAAAAACCAATACAACGCCCACCCGGAACAATATATAAAGCTAAACGAACCGTTCACTGGGTACTCATACGTACGAAAATCCCTATTGATTTACCTGTTTTTACAAGGAAATAAAATGTGAAAAAAATGTTTCTACATCCCATGGCCTTTCCCAGCCATTTAAATTTTTCTCTTACAGGGCTAACACTTCCGAAAAACCAATACAACGCCCACCCGGAACAATATATAAAGCTAAACGAACCGTTCACTGGGTACTTATACACACGAAAATCCCTATTGATTTACCTGTTTTTACAAGGAAATAAAATGTGAAAAAAATATTTCTACATCCCATGGCCTTTCCCAACCATTTAAATTTTTCTCTTACAGGTCTAACACTTCCGAAAAACCTATACAACGCCCACCCGGAACAATATATAAAGCTAAACGAACCGTTCACTGGGTACTCATACGTACGAAAATCCCTATTGATTTACCTGTTTTTACAAGGAAATAAAATGTGAAAAAAATGTTTCTACATCCCATGGCCTTTCCCAACCATTTAAATTTTTCTCTTACAGGGCTAACACTTCCGAAAAACCAATACAACGCCCACCCGGAACACTATATAAAGCTAAACGAACCGTTCACTGGGTACTTATCCGTACGAAAATCCCTATTGATTTACCTGTTTTTACAAGGAAATAAAATGTGAAAAAAATATTTCTACATCCCATGGCCTTTCCCAACCATTTAAATTTTTCTCTTACAGGTCTAACACTTCCGAAAAACCTATACAACGCCCACCCGGAACAATATATAAAGCTAAACGAACCGTTCACTGGGTACTCATACGTACAAAAATCCCTATTGATTTACCTGTTTTTACAAGGAAATAAAATGTGAAAAAAATGTTTCTACATCCCATGGCCTTTCCCAACCATTTAAATTTTTCTCTTACAGGGCTAACACTTCCGAAAAACCAATACAACGCCCACCCGGAACACTATATAAAGCTAAACGAACCGTTCACTGGGTACTTATCCGTACGAAAATCCCTATTGATTTACCTGTTTTTACAAGGAAATAAAATGTGAAAAAAACATTTCTACATCCCATGGCCTTTCCCAACCATTTAAATTTTTCTCTTACAGGTCTAACAATTCCGAAAAACCAATACAACGCCCACCCGTCACAATATATAAAGCTAAACGAACCGTTCACTGGGTACTTATCCGTACGAGAATCCCTATTGATTTACCTGTTTTTACAAGGAAATAAAATGTGAAAAAAATATTTCTACATCCCATGGCCTTTCCCAACCATTTAAATTTTTCTCTTACAGGTCTAACACTTCCGAAAAACCAATACAACGCTCACCCGGAACAATATATAAAGCTAAACGAACCGTTCACTGGGTACTCATACGTACGAAAATCCCTATTGATTTACCTGTTTTTACAAGGAAATAAAATGTGAAAAAAATATTTCTACATCCCATGGCCTTTCCCAACCATTTAAATTTTTCTCTTACAGGTCTAACACTTCCGAAAAACCAATACAACGCCCACCCGGAACAATATATAAAGCTAAACGAACCGTTCACTGGGTACTCATACGTACGAAAATCCCTATTGATTTACCTGTTTTTACAAGGAAATAAAAGGTGAAAACAATATTTCTACATCCCATGGCCCTTCCCAACCATTTAAATTTTTCTCTTACAGGTCTAACACGTCCGAAAAACCAATACAACACCCATCCGGAACAATATATAAAGCTAAACGCACCGTTCACTGGGTACTTATCCGTACGAAAATCCCTATTGATTTACCTGTTTTTACAAGGAAATAAAAGGTGAAAACAATATTTCTACATCCCATGGCCTTTCCCAACCATTTAAATTTTTCTCTTACAGGTCTAACAATTCCGAAAAACCAATACAACGCCCACCCGGAACAATATATAAAGCTAAACGAACCGTTCACTGGGTACATATCCGTACGAAAATCCCTATTGATTTACCTGTTTTTACAAGGAAATAAAAGGTGAAAACAATATTTCTACATCCAATGGCCTTTCCCAACCATTTAAATTTTTCTCTTACAGGTCTAACACGTCCGAAAAACCAATACAACACCCATCCGGAACAATATATAAAGCTAAACGCACCGTTCACTGGGTACTTATCCGTACGAAAATCCCTATTGATTTACCTGTTTTTACAAGGAAATAAATTGTGAAAACAATATTTCTACATCCCATGGCCTTTCCCAACCATTTAAATTTTTCTCTTACAGGTCTAACACTTCCGAAAAACCAATACAACGCCCACCCGGAACAATATATAAAGCTAAACGAACCGTTCACTGGGTACTTATCCGTACGAAAATCCCTATTGATTTACCTGTTTTTACAAGGAAATAAAATGTGAAAAAAACATTTCTACATCCCATGGCCTTTCCCAACCATTTAAATTTTTCTCTTACAGGTCTAACACTTCCGAAAAACCAATACAACGCCCACCCGGAACAATATATAAAGCTAAACGAACCGTTCACTGGGTACTTATCCGTAAGAAAATCCCTATTGATTTACCTGTTTTTACAAGGAAATAAAAGGTGAAAACAATATTTCTACATCCAATGGCCTTTCCCAACCATTTAAATTTTTCTCTTACAGGGCTAACACTTCCGAAAAACCAATACAACGCCCACCAAGACCAATATATTAAGCTAAACGAACCGTTCACTGGGTACTTATCCGTACGAAAATCCCTATAGATTTACCTGTTTTTACAAGGAAATAAAATGTGAAAAAAATATTTCTACATCCCATGGCCTTTCCCAACCATTTAAATTTTTCTCTTACAGGTCTAACACTTCCGAAAAACCAATACAACGCTCACCCGGAACAATATATAAAGCTAAACGAACCGTTCACTGGGTACTCATACGTACGAAAATCCCTATTGATTTACCTGTTTTTACAAGGAAATAAAATGTGAAAAAAATATTTCTACATCCCATGGCCTTTCCCAACCATTTAAATTTTTCTCTTACAGGTCTAACACTTCCGAAAAACCAATACAACGCCCACCCGGAACAATATATAAAGCTAAACGAACCGTTCACTGGGTACTCATACGTACGAAAATCCCTATTGATTTACCTGTTTTACAAGGAAATAAAAGGTGAAAACAATATTTCTACATCCCATGGCCCTTCCCAACCATTTAAATTTTTCTCTTACAGGTCTAACACGTCCGAAAAACCAATACAACACCCATCCGGAACAATATATAAAGCGAAACGCACCGTTCACTGGGTACTTATCCGTACGAAAATCCCTATTAATTTACCTGTTTTTACAAGGAAATAAAAGGTGAAAACAATATTTCTACATCCCATGGCCTTTCCCAACCATTTAAATTTTTCTCTTACAGGTCTAACAATTCCGAAAAACCAATACAACGCCCACCCGGAAAAATATATAAAGCTAAACGAACCGTTCACTGGGTACATATCCGTACGAAAATCCCTATTTATTTACCTGTTTTTACAAGGAAATAAAAGGTGAAAACAATATTTCTACATCCAATGGCCTTTCCCAACCATTTAAATTTTTCTCTTACAGGTCTAACACGTCCGAAAAACCAATACAACACCCATCCGGAACAATATATAAAGCTAAACGCACCGTTCACTGGGTACTTATCCGTACGAAAATCCCTATTGATTTACCTGTTTTTACAAGGAAATAAATTGTGAAAACAATATTTCTACATCCCATGGCCTTTCCCAACCATTTAAATTTTTCTCTTACAGGTCTAACACTTCCGAAAAACCAATACAACGCCCACCCGGAACAATATATAAAGCTAAACGAACCGTTCACTGGGTACTTATCCGTACGAAAATCCCTATTGATTTACCTGTTTTTACAAGGAAATAAAATGTGAAAAAAACATTTCTACATCCCATGGCCTTTCCCAACCATTTAAATTTTTCTCTTACAGGTCTAACACTTCCGAAAAACCAATACAACGCCCACCCGGAACAATATATAAAGCTAAACGAACCGTTCACTGGGTACTTATCCGTAAGAAAATCCCTATTGATTTTCCTGTTTTTACAAGGAAATAAAAGGTGAAAACAATATTTCTACATCCAATGGCCTTTCCCAACCATTTAAATTTTTCTCTTACAGGTCTAACACTTCCGAAAAACCAATACAACGCCCACCCGGAACAATATATAAAGCTAAACGAACCGTTCACTGGGTACTTATCCGTACTAAAATCCCTATTGATTTACCTGTTTTTACAAGGAAATAAAATGTGAAAAAAATATTTCTACATCCCATGGCCTTTCCCAACCATTTAAATTTTTCTCTTACATGTCTAACACTTCCGAAAAACCAATATAACGCCCAACCAGAACAATATATAAAGCTAAACGAACCGTTCACTGGGTACTTATCCGTACGAATATCCCTATAGATTTACCTGTTTTTACAAGGAAATAAAATGTGAAAAAAATATTTCTACATCCCGTGGCCTTTCCCAACCATTTAAATTTTTCTCTTACAGGTCTAACGCTTCCGAAAAACCAATACAACGCCCACCCGGAACAATATATAAAGCTAAACGAACGGTTCTCTGGGTACTCATACGTACGAAAATCCCTATTGATTTACCTGTTTTTACAAGGAAATAAAATGTGAAAAAAATGTTTCTACATCCCATGGCCTTTCCCAACCATTTAAATTTTTCTCTTACAGGGCTAACACTTCCGAAAAACCAATACAACGCCCACCCGGAACACTATATAAAGCTAAACGAACCGTTCTCTGGGTACTTATACGCACGAAAATCCCTATTGATTTACCTGTTTTTACAAGGAAATAAAATGTGAAAAAAATATTTCTACATCCCATGGCCTTTCCCAACCATTTAAATTTTTCTCTTACAGGTCTAACACTTCCGAAAAACCAATACAACGCCCACCCGGAACAATATATAAAGCTAAACGAACCGTTCACTGGGTACTTATCCGTACTAAAATCCCTATTGATTTACCTGTTTTTACAAGGAAATAAAATGTGAAAAAAATATTTCTACATCCCATGGCCTTTCCCAACCATTTAAATTTTTCTCTTACAGGTCTAACACTTCCGAAAAACCAATACAACGCCCACCCGGAACAATATATAAAGCTAAACGAACCGTTCACTGGGTACTCATACGTACGAAAATCCCTATTGATTTACCTGTTTTTACAAGGAAATAAAAGGTGAAAACAATATTTCTACATCCCATGGCCCTTCCCAACCATTTAAATTTTTCTCTTACAGGTCTAACACGTCCGAAAAACCAATACAACACCCATCCGGAACAATATATAAAGCTAAACGCACCGTTCACTGGGTACTTATCCGTACGAAAATCCCTATTGATTTACCTGTTTTTACAAGGAAATAAAAGGTGAAAACAATATTTCTACATCCCATGGCCTTTCCCAACCATTTAAATTTTTCTCTTACAGGTCTAACAATTCCGAAAAACCAATACAACGCCCACCCGGAACAATATATAAAGCTAAACGAACCGTTCACTGGGTACATATCCGTACGAAAATCCCTATTGATTTACCTGTTTTTACAAGGAAATAAAAGGTGAAAACAATATTTCTACATCCCATGGCCTTTCCCAACCATTTAAATTTTTCTCTTACAGGTCTAACAATTCCGAAAAACCAATACAACGCCCACCCGGAACAATATATAAAGCTAAACGAACCGTTCACTGGGTACATATCCGTACGAAAATCCCTATTGATTTACCTGTTTTTACAAGGAAATAAAAGGTGAAAACAATATTTCTACATCCAATGGCCTTTCCCAACCATTTAAATTTTTCTCTTACAGGTCTAACACGTCCGAAAAACCAATACAACACCCATCCGGAACAATATATAAAGCTAAACGCACCGTTCACTGGGTACTTATCCGTACGAAAATCCCTATTGATTTACCTGTTTTTACAAGGAAATAAATTGTGAAAACAATATTTCTACATCCCATGGCCTTTCCCAACCATTTAAATTTTTCTCTTACAGGTCTAACACTTCCGAAAAACCAATACAACGCCCACCCGGAACAATATATAAAGCTAAACGAACCGTTCACTGGGTACTTATCCGTACGAAAATCCCTATTGATTTACCTGTTTTTACAAGGAAATAAAATGTGAAAAAAACATTTCTACATCCCATGGCCTTTCCCAACCATTTAAATTTTTCTCTTACAGGTCTAACACTTCCGAAAAACCAATACAACGCCCACCCGGAACAATATATAAAGCTAAACAAACCGTTCACTGGGTACTTATCCGTAAGAAAATCCCTATTGATTTACCTGTTTTTACAAGGAAATAAAAGGTGAAAACAATATTTCTACATCCAATGGCCTTTCCCAACCATTTAAATTTTTCTCTTACAGGGCTAACACTTCCGAAAAACCAATACAACGCCCACCCGGAACAATATATAAAGCTAAACGAACCGTTCACTGGGTACTTATCCGTACGAAAATCCCTATAGATTTACCTGTTTTTACAAGGAAATAAAATGTGAAAAAAATATTTCTACATCCCATGGCCTTTCCCAATCATTTAAATTTTTCTCTTACAGGTCTAACACTTCCGAAAAACCAATACAACGCTCACCCGGAACAATATATAAAGCTAAACGAACCGTTCACTGGGTACTCATACGTACGAAAATCCCTATTGATTTACCTGTTTTTACAAGGAAATAAAATGTGAAAAAAATATTTCTACATCCCATGGCCTTTCCCAACCATTTAAATTTTTCTCTTACAGGTCTAACACTTCCGAAAAACCAATACAACGCCCACCCGGAACAATATATAAAGCTAAACGAACCGTTCACTGGGTACTCATACGTACGAAAATCCCTATTGATTTACCTGTTTTACAAGGAAATAAAAGGTGAAAACAATATTTCTACATCCCATGGCCCTTCCCAACCATTTAAATTTTTCTCTTACAGGTCTAACACGTCCGAAAAACCAATACAACACCCATCCGGAACAATATATAAAGCAAAACGCACCGTTCACTGGGTACTTATCCGTACGAAAATCCCTATTAATTTACCTGTTTTTACAAGGAAATAAAAGGTGAAAACAATATTTCTACATCCCATGGCCTTTCCCAACGATTTAAATTTTTCTCTTACAGGTCTAACAATTCCGAAAAACCAATACAACGCCCATCCGGAAAAATATATAAAGCTAAACGAACCGTTCACTGGGTACATATCCGTACGAAAATCCCTATTGATTTACCTGTTTTTACAAGGAAATAAAAGGTGAAAACAATATTTCTACATCCAATGGCCTGTCCCAACCATTTAAATTTTTCTCTTACAGGTCTAACACGTCCGAAAAACCAATACAACACCCATCCGGAACAATATATAAAGCTAAACGCACCGTTCACTGGGTACTTATCCGTACGAAAATCCCTATTGATTTACCTGTTTTTACAAGGAAATAAATTGTGAAAACAATATTTCTACATCCCATGGCCTTTCCCAACCATTTAAATTTTTCTCTTACAGGTCTAACACTTCCGAAAAACCAATACAACGCCCACCCGGAACAATATATAAAGCTAAACGAACCGTTCACTGGGTACTTATCCGTACGAAAATCCCTATTGATTTACCTGTTTTTACAAGGAAATAAAATGTGAAAAAAACATTTCTACATCCCATGGCCTTTCCCAACCATTTAAATTTTTCTCTTACAGGTCTAACACTTCCGAAAAACCAATACAACGCCCACCCGGAACAATATATAAAGCTAAACGAACCGTTCACTGGGTACTTATCCGTAAGAAAATCCCTATTGATTTTCCTGTTTTTACAAGGAAATAAAAGGTGAAAACAATATTTCTACATCCAATGGCCTTTCCCAACCATTTAAATTTTTCTCTTACAGGTCTAACACTTCCGAAAAACCAATATAACGCCCAACCAGAACAATATATAAAGCTAAACGAACCGTTCACTGGGTACTTATCCGTACGAATATCCCTATAGATTTACCTGTTTTTACAAGGAAATAAAATGTGAAAAAAATATTTCTACATCCCGTGGCCTTTCCCAACCATTTAAATTTTTCTCTTACAGGTCTAACACTTCCGAAAAACCAATACAACGCCCACCCGGAACAATATATAAAGCTAAACGAACCGTTCTCTGGGTACTCATACGTACGAAAATCCCTATTGATTTACCTGTTTTTACAAGGAAATAAAATGTGAAAAAAATGTTTCTACATCCCATGGCCTTTCCCAACCATTTAAATTTTTCTCTTACAGGGCTAACACTTCCGAAAAACCAATACAACGCCCACCCGGAACAATATATAAAGCTAAACGAACCGTTCTCTGGGTACTCATACGTACGAAAATCCCTATTGATTTACCTGTTTTTACAAGGAAATAAAATGTGAAAAAAATGTTTCTACATCCCATGGCCTTTCCCAACCATTTAAATTTTTCTCTTACAGGGCTAACACTTCCGAAAAACCAATACAACGCCCACCCGGAACACTATATAAAGCTAAACGAACCGTTCTCTGGGTACTTATACGCACGAAAATCCCTATTGATTTACCTGTTTTTACAAGGAAATAAAATGTGAAAAAAACATTTCTACATCCCATGGCCTTTCCCAACCATTTAAATTTTTCTCTTACAGGTCTAACACTTCCGAAAAACCAATACAACGCCCACCCGGAACAATATATAAAGCTAAACGAACCGTTCACTGGGTACTTATCCGTAAGAAAATCCCTATTGATTTTCCTGTTTTTACAAGGAAATAAAAGGTGAAAACAATATTTCTACATCCAATGGCCTTTCCCAACCATTTAAATTTTTCTCTTACAGGTCTAACACTTCCGAAAAACCAATACAACGCCCACCCGGAACAATATATAAAGCTAAACGAACCGTTCACTGGGTACTTATCCGTACTAAAATCATTATTGATTTACCTGTTTTTACAAGGAAATAAAATGTGAAAAAAATATTTCTACATCCCATGGCCTTTCCCAACCATTTAAATTTTTCTCTTACATGTCTAACACTTCCGAAAAACCAATATAACGCCCAACCATAACAATATATAAAGCTAAACGAACCGTTCACTGGGTACTTATCCGTACGAATATCCCTATAGATTTACCTGTTTTTACAAGGAAATAAAATGTGAAAAAAATATTTCTACATCCCGTGGCCTTTCCCAACCATTTAAATTTTTCTCTTAAAGGTCTAACACTTCCGAAAAACCAATACAACGCCCACCCGGAACAATATATAAAGCTAAACGAACCGTTCTCTGGGTACTCATACGTACGAAAATCCCTATTGATTTACCTGTTTTTACAAGGAAATAAAATGTGAAAAAAATGTTTCTACATCCCATGGCCTTTCCCAACCATTTAAATTTTTCTCTTACAGGGCTAACACTTCCGAAAAACCAATACAACGCCCACCCGGAACACTATATAAAGCTAAACGAACCGTTCTCTGGGTACTTATACGCACGAAAATCCCTATTGATTTACCTGTTTTTACAAGGAAATAAAATGTGAAAAAAATATTTCTACATCCCATGGCCTTTCCCAACCATTTAAATTTTTCTCTTACAGGTCTAACACTTCCGAAAAACCAATACAACGCCCACCCGGAACAATATATAAAGCTAAACGAACCGTTCACTGGGTACTCATACGTACGAAAATCCCTATTGATTTACCTGTTTTTACAAGGAAATAAAATGTGAAAAAAATGTTTCTACATCCCATGGCCTTTCCCAAACATTTAAATTTTTCTCTTACAGGGCTAACACTTCCGAAAAACCAATACAACGCCCACCCGGAACACTATATAAAGCTAAATGAACCGTTCTCTGGGTACTTATACGCACGAAAATCCCTATTGATTTACCTGTTTTTACAAGGAAATAAAATGTGAAAAAAATATTTCTACATCCCATGGCCTTTCCCAACCATTTAAATTTTTCTCTTACAGGTCTAACACTTCTGAAAAACCAATACAACGCTCACCCGGAACAATATATAAAGCTAAACGAACCGTTCACTGGGTACTCATACGTACGAAAATCCCTATTGATTTACCTGTTTTTACAAGGAAATAAAAGGTGAAAACAATATTTCTACATCCAATGGCCTTTCCCAACCATTTAAATTTTTCTCTTACATGTCTAACACTTCCGAAAAACCAATACAACGCCCAACCAGAACAATATATAAAGCTAAACGAACCGTTCACTGGGTACTTATCCGTACGAATATCCCTATAGATTTACCTGTTTTTACAAGGAAATAAAATGTGAAAAAAATATTTCTACATCCCGTGGCCTTTCTCAACCATTTAAATTTTTCTCTTACAGGTCTAACACTTCCGAAAAACCAATACAACGCCCACCCGGAACAATATATAAAGCTAAACGAACCGTTCACTGGGTACTCATACGTACGAAAATCCCTATTGATTTACCTGTTTTTACAAGGAAATAAAATGTGAAAAAAATGTTTCTACATCCCATGGCCTTTCCCAACCATTTAAATTTTTCTCTTACAGGGCTAACACTTCCGAAAAACCAATACAACGCCCACCCGGAACACTATATAAAGCTAAACGAACCGTTCTCTGGGTACTTATACGCACGAAAATCCCTATTGATTTACCTGTTTTTACAAGGAAATAAAATGTGAAAAAAATATTTCTACATCCCATGGCCTTTCCCAACCATTTAAATTTTTCTCTTACAGGTCTAACACTTCCGAAAAACCAATACAACGCTCACCCGGAACAATATATAAAGCTAAACGAACCGTTCACTGGGTACTCATACGTACGAAAATCCCTATTGATTTACCTGTTTTTACAAGGAAATAAAAGGTGAAAACAATATTTCTACATCCAATGGCCTTTCCCAACCATTTAAATTTTTCTCTTACAGGTCTAACACTTCCGAAAAACCAATACAACGCCCACCCGGAACAATATATAAAGCTAAACGAACCGTTCACTGGGTACTTATCCGTACTAAAATCCCTATTGATTTACCTGTTTTTACAAGGAAATAAAATGTGAAAAAAATATTTCTACATCCCATGGCCTTTCCCAACCATTTAAATTTTTCTCTTACAGGTCTAACACTTCCGAAAAACCAATACAACGCCCACCCGGAACAATATATAAAGCTAAACGAACCGTTCACTGGGTACTCATACGTACGAAAATCCCTATTGATTTACCTGTTTTTACAAGGAAATAAAATGTGAAAAAAATGTTTCTACATCCCATGGCCTTTCCCAAACATTTAAATTTTTCTCTTACAGGGCTAACACTTCCGAAAAACCAATACAACGCCCACCCGGAACACTATATAAAGCTAAACGAACCGTTCTCTGGGTACTTATACGCACGAAAATCCCTATTGATTTACCTGTTTTTACAAGGAAATAAAATGTGAAAAAAATATTTCTACATCCCATGGCCTTTCCCAACCATTTAAATTTTTCTCTTACAGGTCTAACACTTCCGAAAAACCAATACAACGCCCACCCGGAACAATATATAAAGCTAAACGAACCGTTCACTGGGTACTTATCCGTACTAAAATCCCTATTGATTTACCTGTTTTTACAAGGAAATAAAATGTGAAAAAAATATTTCTACATCCCATGGCCTTTCCCAACCATTTAAATTTTTCTCTTACAGGTCTAACACTTCCGAAAAACCAATACAACGCCCACCCGGAACAATATATAAAGCTAAACGAACCGTTCACTGGGTACTCATACGTACGAAAATCCATATTGATTTACCTGTTTTTACAAGGAAATAAAATGTGAAAAAAATGTTTCTACATCCCATGGCCTTTCCCAAACATTTAAATTTTTCTCTTACAGGGCTAACACTTCCGAAAAACCAATACAACGCCCACCCGGAACACTATATAAAGCTAAACGAACCGTTCTCTGGGTACTTATACGCACGAAAATCCCTATTGATTTACCTGTTTTTACAAGGAAATAAAATGTGAAAAAAATATTTCTACATCCCATGGCCTTTCCCAACCATTTAAATTTTTCTCTTACAGGTCTAACACTTCCGAAAAACCAATACAACGCTCACCCGGAACAATATATAAAGCTAAACGAACCGTTCACTGGGTACTCATACGTACGAAAATCCCTATTGATTTACCTGTTTTTACAAGGAAATAAAAGGTGAAAACAATATTTCTACATCCAATGGCCTTTCCCAACCATTTAAATTTTTCTCTTACATGTCTAACACTTCCGAAAAACCAATACAACGCCCAACCAGAACAATATATAAAGCTAAACGAACCGTTCACTGGGTACTTATCCGTACGAATATCCCTATAGATTTACCTGTTTTTACAAGGAAATAAAATGTGAAAAAAATATTTCTACATCCCGTGGCCTTTCCCAACCATTTAAATTTTTCTCTTACAGGTCTAACACTTCCGAAAAACCAATACAACGCCCACCCGGAACAATATATAAAGCTAAACGAACCGTTCACTGGGTACTCATACGTACGAAAATCCCTATTGATTTACCTGTTTTTCCAAGGAAATAAAATGTGAAAAAAATGTTTCTACATCCCATGGCCTTTCCCAACCATTTAAATTTTTCTCTTACAGGGCTAACACTTCCGAAAAACCAATACAACGCCCACCCGGAACACTATATAAAGCTAAACGAACCGTTCTCTGGGTACTTATACGCACGAAAATCCCTATTGATTTACCTGTTTTTACAAGGAAATAAAATGTGAAAAAAATATTTCTACATCCCATGGCCTTTCCCAACCATTTAAATTTTTCTCTTACAGGTCTAACACTTCCGAAAAACCAATACAACGCTCACCCGGAACAATATATAAAGCTAAACGAACCGTTCACTGGGTACTCATACGTACGAAAATCCCTATTGATTTACCTGTTTTTACAAGGAAATAAAAGGTGAAAACAATATTTCTACATCCAATGGCCTTTCCCAACCATTTAAATTTTTCTCTTACAGGTCTAACACTTCCGAAAAACCAATACAACGCCCACCCGGAACAATATATAAAGCTAAACGAACCGTTCACTGGGTACTTATCCGTACTAAAATCCCTATTGATTTACCTGTTTTTACAAGGAAATAAAATGTGAAAAAAATATTTCTACATCCCATGGCCTTTCCCAACCATTTAAATTTTTCTCTTACAGGTCTAACACTTCCGAAAAACCAATACAACGCCCACCCGGAACAATATATAAAGCTAAACGAACCGTTCACTGGGTACTCATACGTACGAAAATCCCTATTGATTTACCTGTTTTTACAAGGAAATAAAATGTGAAAAAAATGTTTCTACATCCCATGGCCTTTCCCAAACATTTAAATTTTTCTCTTACAGGGCTAACACTTCCGAAAAACCAATACACCGCCCACCCGGAACACTATATAAAGCTAAACGAACCGTTCTCTGGGTACTCATACGCACGAAAATCCCTATTGATTTACCTGTTTTTACAAGGAAATAAAATGTGAAAAAAATATTTCTACATCCCATGGCCTTTCCCAACCATTTAAATTTTTCTCTTACAGGTCTAACACTTCCGAAAAACCAATACAACGCTCACCCGGAACAATATATAAAGCTAAACGAACCGTTCACTGGGTACTCATACGTACGAAAATCCCTATTGATTTACCTGTTTTTACAAGGAAATAAAAGGTGAAAACAATATTTCTACATCCAATGGCCTTTCCCAACCATTTAAATTTTTCTCTTACAGGTCTAACACTTCCGAAAAACCAATACAACGCCCACCCGGAACAATATATAAAGCTAAACGCACCGTTCACTGGGTACTTATACGCACGAAAATCCCTATTGATTTACCTGTTTTTACAAGGAAATAAAATGTGAAAAAAATGTTTCTACATCCCATGGCCTTTCCCAACCATTTAAATTTTTCTCTTACAGGGCTAACACTTCCGAAAAACCAATACAACGCCCACCCGGAACACTATATAAAGCTAAACGAACCGTTCACTGGGTACTTATACGCACGAAAATCCCTATTGATTTACCTGTTTTTACCAGGAAATAAAATGTGAAAAAAATATTTCTACATCCCATGGCCTTTCCCAACCATTTAAATTTTTCTCTTACAGGGCTAACACTTCTGAAAAACCAATACAACGCCCACCCGGACCAATATTTTAAGCTAAACGAACCGTTCACTGGGTACTTATCCGTACGAAAATCCCTATAGATTTACCTGTTTTTACAAGGAAATAAAATGTGAAAAAAATATTTCTACATCCCATGGCCTTTCCCAACCATTTAAATTTTTCTCTTACAGGTCTAACACTTCCGAAAAACCAATACAACACTCACCCGGAACAATATATAAAGGTAAACGAACCGTTCACTGGGTACTCATACGTACGAAAATCCCTATTGATTTACCTGTTTTTACAAGGAAATAAAATGTGAAAAAAATATTTCTACATCCCATGGCCTTTCCCAACCATTTAAATTTTTCTCTTACAGGTCTAACACTTCCGAAAAACCAATACAACGCCCACCCGGAACAATATATAAAGCTAAACGAACCGTTCACTGGGTACTCATACGTACGAAAATCCCTATTGATTTACCTGTTTTTACAAGGAAATAAAATGTGAAAAAAAATTTCTACATCCCATGGCCCTTCCCAACCATTTAAATTTTTCTCTTACAGGTCTAACACGTCCGAAAAACCAATACAACACCCATCCGGAACAATATATAAAGCTAAACGCACCGTTCACTGGGTACTTATACGCACGAAAATCGCTATTGATTTACCTGTTTTTACAAGGAAATAAAATGTGAAAAAAATGTTTCTACATCCCATGGCCTTTCCCAACCATTTAAATTTTTCTCTTACAGGGCTAACACTTCCGAAAAACCAATACAACGCCCACCCGGAACACTATATAAAGCTAAACGAACCGTTCACTGGGTACTTATACGCACGAAAATCCCTATTGATTTACCTGTTTTTACAAGGAAATAAAATGTGAAAAAAATATTTCTACATCCCATGGCCTTTCCAAACCATTTAAATTTTTCTCTAACAGGTCTAAGACTTCCGAAAAACCAATACAACGCCCACCCGGAACAATATATAAAGCTAAACGAACCGTTCACTGGGTACTCATACGTACGAAAATCCCTATTGATTTACCCGTTTTTACAAGGAAATAAAATGTGAAAAAAATATTTCTACATCCCATGGCCTTTCCCAACCATTTAAATTTTTCTCTTACAGGTCTAACACTTCCGAAAAACCAATACAATGCCCACCCGGAACAATATATAAAGCTAAACGAACCGTTCACTGGGTACTCATACGTACGAAAATCCCTATTGATTTACCCGTTTTTACAAGGAAATAAAATGTGAAAAAAATATTTCTACATCCCATGGCCTTTCCCAACCATTTAAATTTTTCTCTTACAGGTCTAACACTTCCGAAAAACCAATACAACGCCCACCCGGAACAATATATAAAGCTAAACGAACCGTTCACTGGGTACTCATACGTACGAAAATCCCTATTGATTTACCTGTTTTTACAAGGAAATAAAATGTGAAAAAAATATTTCTACATCCCATGGCCCTTCCCAACCATTTAAATTTTTCTCTTACAGGTCTAACACGTCCGAAAAACCAATAGAACACCCATCCGGAACAATATATAAAGCTAAACGCACCGTTCACTGGGTACTTATACGCACGAAAATCCCTATTGATTTACCTGTTTTTACAAGGAAATAAAATGTGAAAAAAATGTTTCTACATCCCATGGCCTTTCCCAACCATTTAAATTTTTCTCTTACAGGGCTAACACTTCCGAAAAACCAATACAACGCCCACCCGGAACACTATATAAAGCTAAACGAACCGTTCACTGGGTACTTATACGCACGAAAATCCCTATTGATTTACCTGTTTTTACAAGGAAATAAAATGTGAAAAAAATATTTCTACATCCCATGGCCTTTCCCAACCATTTAAATTTTTCTCTAACAGGTCTAAGACTTCCGAAAAACCAATACAACGCCCACCCGGAACAATATATAAAGCTAAACGAACCGTTCACTGGGTACTCATACGTACGAAAATCCCTATTGATTTACCCGTTTTTACAAGGAAATAAAATGTGAAAAAAATATTTCTACATCCCATGGCCTTTTCCAACCATTTAAATTTTTCTCTTACAGGTCTAACACTTCCGAAAAACCAATACAACGCCCACCCGGAACAATATATAAAGCTAAACGAACCGTTCACTGGGTACTCATACGTACGAAAATCCCTATTGATTTACCCGTTTTTACAAGGAAATAAAATGTGAAAAAAATATTTCTACATCCCATGGCCTTTCCCAACCATTTAAATTTTTCTCTTACAGGTCTAACACTTCCGAAAAACCAATACAACGCCCTCCCGGAACAATATATAAAGCTAAACGAACCGTTCACTGGGTACTTATACGCACGAAAATCCCTATTGATTTACCTGTTTTTACAAGGAAATAAAATGTGAAAAAAATATTTCTACATCCCATGGCCTTTCCCAACCATTTAAATTTTTCTCTTACAGGTCTAACACTTCCGAAAAACCAATACAACGCCCACCCGGAACAATATATAAAGCTAAACGAACCGTTCACTGGGTACTTATCCGTACGAAAATCCCTATAGATTTACCTGTTTTTACAAGGAAATAAAATGTGAAAAAAATATTTCTACATCCCATGGCCTTTCCCAACCATTTAAATTTTTCTCTTACAGGTCTAACACTTCCGAAAAACCAATACAACGCTCACCCGGAACAATATATAAAGGTAAACGAACCGTTCACTGGGTACTCATACGTACGAAAATCCCTATTGATTTACCTGTTTTTACAAGGAAATAAAATGTGAAAAAAATATTTCTACATCCCATGGCCTTTCCCAACCATTTAAATTTTTCTCTTACAGGTCTAACACTTCCGAAAAACCAATACAACGCCCACCCGGAACAATATATAAAGCTAAACGAACCGTTCACTGGGTACTCATACGTACGAAAATCCCTATTGATTTACCTGTTTTTACAAGGAAATAAAATGTGAAAAAAATATTTCTACATCCCATGGCCCTTCCCAACCATTTAAATTTTTCTCTTACAGGTCTAACACATCCGAAAAACCAATACAACAACCATCCGGAACAATATATAAAGCTAAACGCACCGTTCACTGGGTACTTATACGCACGAAAATCCCTATTGATTTACCTGTTTTTACAAGGAAATAAAATGTGAAAAAAATGTTTCTACATCCCATGGCCTTTCCCAACCATTTAAATTTTTCTCTTACAGGGCTAACACTTCCGAAAAACCAATACAACGCCCACCCGGAACACTATATAAAGCTAAACGAACCGTTCACTGGGTACTTATACGCACGAAAATCCCTATGGATTTACCTGTTTTTACAAGGAAATAAAATGTGAAAAAAATATTTCTACATCCCATGGCCTTTCCCAACCATTTAAATTTTTCTCTAACAGGTCTAAGACTTCCGAAAAACCAATACAATGCCCACCCGGAACAATATATAAAGCTAAACGAACCGTTCACTGGGTACTCATACGTACGAAAATCCCTATTGATTTACCTGTTTTTACAAGGAAATAAAATGTGAAAAAAATGTTTCTACATCCCATGGCCTTTCCCAACCATTTAAATTTTTCTCTTACAGGGCTAACACTTCCGAAAAACCAATACAACGCCCACCCGGAACACTATATAAAGCTAAACGAACCGTTCACTGGGTACTTATACGCACGAAAATCCCTATTGATTTACCTGTTTTTACAAGGAAATAAAATGTGAAAAAAATATTTCTATATCCCATGGCCTTTCCCAACCATTTAAATTTTTCTCTTACAGGGCTAACACTTCCGAAAAACCAATACAACGCCCACCCGGACCAATATATTAAGCTAAACGAACCGTTCACTGGGTACTTATCCGTACGAAAATCCCTATAGATTTACCTGTTTTTACAAGGAAATAAAATGTGAAAAAAATATTTCTACATCCCATGGCCTTTCCCAACCATTTAAATTTTTCTCTTACAGGTCTAACACTTCCGAAAAACCAATACAACGCCCACCCGGACCAATATATTAAGCTAAACGAACCGTTCACTGGGTACTTAAACGCACGAAAATCCCTTTTGATTTACCTGTTTTTACAAGGAAATAAAATGTGAAAAAAATATTTCTACATCCCATGGCCTTTCCCAACCATTTAAATTTTTCTCTTACAGGGCTAACACTTCCGAAAAACCAATACAACGCCCACCCGGACCAATATATTAAGCTAAACGAACCGTTCACTGGGTACTTATCCGTACGAAAATCCCTATAGATTTACCTGTTTTTACAAGGAAATAAAATGTGAAAAAAATATTTCTACATCCCATGGCCTTTCCCAACCATATAAATTTTTCTCTTACAGGTCTAACACTTCCGAAATACCAATACACCGCTCACCCGGAACAATATATAAAGCTAAACGAACCGTTCACTGGGTACTCATACGTACGAAAATCCCTATTGATTTACCTGTTTTTACAAGGAAATAAAATGTGAAAAAAATATTTCTACATCCCATGGCCTTTCCCAACCATTTAAATTTTTCTCATACAGGTCTAACACTTCCGAAAAACCAATACAACGCCCACCCGGAACAATATATAAAGCTAAACGAACCGTTCACTGGGTACTCATACGTACGAAAATCCCTATTGATTTACCTGTTTTTACAAGGAAATAAAATGTGAAAAAAATATTTCTACATCCCATGGCCCTTCCCAACCATTTAAATTTTTCTCTTACAGGTCTAACACGTCCGAAAAACCAATACAACACCCATCCGGAACAATATATAAAGCTAAACGCACCGTTCACTGGGTACTTATACGCACGAAAATCCCTATTGATTTACCTGTTTTTACAAGGAAATAAAATGTGAAAAAAATGTTTCTACATCCCATGGCCTTTCCCAACCATTTAAATTTTTCTCTTACAGGGCTAACACTTCCGAAAAACCAATACAACGCCCACCCGGAACACTATATAAAGCTAAACGAACCGTTCACTGGGTACTTATACGCACGAAAATCCCTATTGATTTACCTGTTTTTACAAGGAAATAAAATGTGAAAAAAATATTTCTACATCCCATGGCCTTTCCCAACCATTTAAATTTTTCTCTAACAGGTCTAAGACTTCCGAAAAACCAATACAACGCCCACCCGGAACAATATATAAAGCTAAACGAACCGTTCACTGGGTACTCATACGTACGAAAATCCCTATTGATTTACCTGTTTTTACAAGGAAATAAAATGTGAAAAAAATGTTTCTACATCCCATGGCCTTTCCCAACCATTTAAATTTTTCTCTTACAGGGCTAACACTTCCGAAAAACCAATACAACGCCCACCCGGAACACTATATAAAGCTAAACGAACCGTTCACTGGGTACTTATACGCACGAAAATCCCTATTGATTTACCTGTTTTTACAAGGAAATAAAATGTGAAAAAAATATTTCTACATCCCATGGCCTTTCCCAACCATTTAAATTTTTCTCTTACAGGGCTAACACTTCCGAAAAACCAATACAACGCCCACCCGGAACACTATATAAAGCTAAACGAACCGTTCACTGGGTACTTATACGCACGAAAATCCCTATTGATTTACCTGTTTTTACAAGGAAATAAAATGTGAAAAAAATGTTTCTACATCCCATGGCCTTTCCCAACCATTTAAATTTTTCTCTTACAGGGCTAACACTTCCGAAAAACCAATACAACGCCCACCCGGAACACTATATAAAGCTAAACGAACCGTTCACTGGGTACTTATACGCACGAAAATCCCTATTGATTTACCTGTTTTTACAAGGAAATAAAATATGAAAAAAAAATTTCTACATCCCATGGCCTTTCCCAACCATTTAAATTTTTCTCTTACAGGTCTAACACTACCGAAAAACCAATACAACGCCCACCCGGAACAATATATAAAGCTAAACGAACCGTTCACTGGGTACTCATACGTACGAAAATCCCTATTGATTTACCTGTTTTTACAAGGAAATAAAATGTGAAAAAAATGTTTCTACATCCCATGGCCTTTCCCAACCATTTAAATTTTTCTCTTACAGGGCTAACACTTCCGAAAAACCAATACAACGCCCACCCGGAACACTATATAAAGCTAAACGAACCGTTCACTGGGTACTTATACGCACGAAAATCCCTATTGATTTACCTGTTTTTACAAGGAAATAAAATGTGAAAAAAATATTTCTACATCCCATGGCCTTTCCCAACCATTTAAATTTTTCTCTTACAGGGCTAACACTTCCGAAAAACCAATACAACGCCCACCCGGACCAATATATTAAGCTAAACGAACCGTTCACTGGGTACTTATCCGTACGAAAATCCCTATAGATTTACCTGTTTTTACAAGGAAATAAAATGTGAAAAAAATATTTCTACATCCCATGGCCTTTCCCAACCATTTAAATTTTTCTCTTACAGGTCTAACACTTCCGAAAAACCAATACAACGCTCACCCGGAACAATATATAAAGCTAAACGAACCGTTCACTGGGTACTCATACGTACGAAAATCCCTATTGATTTACCTGTTTTTACAAGGAAATAAAATGTGAAAAAAATATTTCTACATCCCATGGCCTTTCCCAACCATTTAAATTTTTCTCTTAGAGGTCTAACACTTCCGAAAAACCAATACAACGCCCACCCGGAACAATATATAAAGCTAAACGAACCGTTCACTGGGTACTCATACGTACAAAAATCCCTATTGATTTACCTGTTTTTACAAGGAAATAAAATGTGAAAAAAATATTTCTACATCCCATGGCCTTTCCCAACCATTTAAATTTTTCTCTTACAGGGCTAACACTTTCGAAAAACCAATACAACGCCCACCCGGAACACTATATAAAGCTAAACGAACCGTTCACTGGGTACTTATACGCACGAAAATCCCTATTGATTTACCTGTTTTTACAAGGAAATAAAATGTGAAAAAAATATTTCTACATCCCATGGCCTTTCCCAACCATTTAAATTTTTCTCTTACAGGTCTAACACTTCCGAAAAACCAATACAACGCTCACCCGGAACAATATATAAAGCTAAACGAACCGTTCACTGGGTACTCATACGTACGAAAATCCCTATTGATTTACCTGTTTTTACAAGGAAATAAAATGTGAAAAAAATATTTCTACATCCCATGGCCTTTCTCAACCATTTAAATTTTTCTCTTACAGGGCTAACACTTCCGAAAAACCAATACAACGCTCACCCGGAACAATATATAAAGCTAAACGAACCGTTCACTGGGTACTCATACGTACGAAAATCCCTATTGATTTACCTGTTTTTACAAGGAAATAAAATGTGAAAAAAATATTTCTACATCCCATGGCCTTTCTCAACCATTTAAATTTTTCTCTTACAGGGCTAACACTTCCGAAAAACCAATACAACGCCCACCCGGAACACTATATAAAGCTAAACGAACCGTTCACTGGGTACTTATACGCACGAAAATCCCTATTGATTTACCTGTTTTTACAAGGAAATAAAATGTGAAAAAAATATTTCTACATCCCATGGCCTTTCCCAACCATTTAAATTTTTCTCTTACAGGGCTAACACTTCCGAAAAACCAATACAACGCCCACCCGGAACACTATATAAAGCTAAACGAACCGTTCACTGGGTACTTATACGCACGAAAATCCCTATTGATTTACCTGTTTTTACAAGGAAATAAAATGTGAAAAAAATGTTTCTACATCCCATGGCCTTTCCCAACCATTTAAATTTTTCTCTTACAGGGCTAACACTTCCGAAAAACCAATACAACGCCCACCCGGAACACTATATAAAGCTAAACGAACCGTTCACTGGGTACTTATACGCACGAAAATCCCTATTGATTTACCTGTTTTTACAAGGAAATAAAATATGAAAAAAATATTTCTACATCCCATGGCCTTTCCCAACCGTTTAAATTTTTCTCTTACAGGTCTAACACTACCGAAAAACCAATACAACGCCCACCCGGAACAATATATAAAGCTAAACGAACCGTTCACTGGGTACTCATACGTACGAAAATCCTTATTGATTTACCTGTTTTTACAAGGAAATAAAATGTGAAAAAAATGTTTCTACATCCCATGGCCTTTCCCAACCATTTAAATTTTTCTCTTACAGGGCTAACACTTCCGAAAAACCAATACAACGCCCACCCGGAACACTATATAAAGCTAAACGAACCGTTCACTGGGTACTTATACGCACGAAAATCCCTATTGATTTACCTGTTTTTACAAGGAAATAAAATGTGAAAAAAATATTTCTACATCCCATGGCCTTTCCCAACCATTTAAATTTTTCTCTTACAGGTCTAACACTTCCGAAAAACCAATACAACGCCCACCCGGACCAATATATTCAGCTAAACGAACCGTTCACTGGGTACTTATACGCACGAAAATCCCTATAGATTTACCTGTTTTTACAAGGAAATAAAATGTGAAAAAAATATTTCTACATCCCATGGCCTTTCCCAACCATTTAAATTTTTCTCTTACAGGGCTAACACTTCCGAAAAACCAATACAACGCCCACCCGGACCAATATATTAAGCTAAACAAACCGTTCACTGGGTACTTATCCGTACGAAAATCCCTATTGATTTACCTGTTTTTACAAGGAAATAAAATGTGAAAAAAATATTTCTATATCCCATGGCCTTTCCCAACCATTTAAATTTTTCTCTTACAGGTCTAATACTTCCGAAATACCAATACAACGCTCACCCGGAACAATATATAAAGCTAAACGAACCGTTCACTGGGTACTCATACGTACGAAAATCCCTATTGATTTACCTGTTTTTACAAGGAAATAAAATGTGAAAAAAATATTTCTACATCCCATGGCCTTTCCCAACCATTTAAATTTTTCTCTTACAGGGCTAACACTTCCGAAAAACCAATACAACGCCCACCCGGAACAATATATAAAGCTAAACGAACCGTTCACTGGGTACTCATACGTACGAAAATCCCTATTGATTTACCTGTTTTTACAAGGAAATAAAATGTGAAAAAAATATTTCTACATCCCATGGCCCTTCCCAACCATTTAAATTTTTCTCTTACACGTCTAACACGTCCGAAAAACCAATACAACACCCATCCGGAACAATATATAAAGCTAAACGCACCGTTCACTGGGTACTTATACGCACGAAAATCCCTATTGATTTACCTGTTTTTACAAGGAAATAAAATGTGAAAAAAATGTTTCTACATCCCATGGCCTTTCCCAACCATTTAAATTTTTCTCTTACAGGGCTAACACTTCCGAAAAACCAATACAACGCCCACCCGGAACACTATATAAAGCTAAACGAACCGTTCACTGGGTACTTATACGCACGAAAATCCCTATTGATTTACCTGTTTTTACAAGGAAATAAAATGTGAAAAAAATATTTCTACATTCCATGGCCTTTCCCAACCATTTAAATTTTTCTCTAACAGGTCTAAGACTTCCGAAAAACCAATACAACGCCCACCCGGAACAATATATAAAGCTAAACGAACCGTTCACTGGGTACTCATACGTACGAAAATCCCTATTGATTTACCTGTTTTTACAAGGAAATAAAATGTGAAAAAAATGTTTCTACATCCCATGGCCTTTCTCAACCATTTAAATTTTTCTCTTACAGGGCTAACACTTCCGAAAAACCAATACAACGCCCACCCGGAACACTATATAAAGCTAAACGAACCGTTCACTGGGTACTTATACGCACGAAAATCCCTATTGATTTACCTGTTTTTACAAGGAAATAAAATGTGAAAAAAATATTTCTACATCCCATGGCCTTTCCCAACCATTTAAATTTTTCTCTTACAGGGCTAACACTTCCGAAAAACCAATACAACGCCCACCCGGAACATTATATAAAGCTAAACGAACCGTTCACTGGGTACTTATACGCACGAAAATCCCTATTGATTTACCTGTTTTTACAAGGAAATAAAATGTGAAAAAAATGTTTCTAAATCCCATGGCCTTTCCCAACCATTTAAATTTTTCTCTTACAGGGCTAACACTTCCGAAAAACCAATACAACGTCCACCCGGAACACTATATAAAGCTAAACGAACCGTTCACTGGGTACTTATACGCACGAAAATCCCTATTGATTTACCTGTTTTTACAAGGAAATAAAATATGAAAAAAATATTTCTACATCCCATGGCCTTTCCCAACCATTTAAATTTTTCTCTTACAGGTCTAACACTTCCGAAAAACCAATACAACGCCCACCCGGAACAATATATAAAGCTAAACCAACCGTTCACTGGGTACTCATACGTACGAAAATCCCTATTGATTTACCTGTTTTTACAAGGAAATAAAAAGTGAAAAAAATATTTCTACATCCCATGGCCTTTCCCAACCATTTAAATTTTTCTCTTACAGGGCTAACACTTCCGAAAAACCAATACAACGCCCACCCGGAACATTATATAAAGCTAAACGAACCGTTCACTGGGTACTTAACGCACGAAAATCCCTATTGATTTACCTGTTTTTACAAGGAAATAAAATGTGAAAAAAATGTTTCTACATCCCATGGCCTTTCCCAACCATGTAAATTTTTCTCTTACAGGGCTAACACTTCCGAAAAACCAATACAACGTCCACCCGGAACACTATATAAAGCTAAACGAACCGTTCACTGGGTACTTATACGCACGAAAATCCCTATTGATTTACCTGTTTTTACAAGGAAATAAAATGTGAAAAAAATATTTCTACATCCCATGGCCTTTCCCAACCATTTAAATTTTTCTCTTACAGGTCTAACACTTCCGAAAAACCAATACAACGCCCACCCGGAACAATATATAAAGCTAAACGAACCGTTCACTGGGTACTCATACGTACGAAAATCCCTATTGATTTACCTGTTTTTACAAGGAAATAAAATGTGAAAAAAATATTTCTACATCCCATGGCCCTTCCCAACCATTTAAATTTTTCTCTTACAGGTCTAACACGTCCGAAAAACCAATACAACACCCATCCGGAACAATATATAAAGCTAAACGCACCGTTCACTGGGTACTTATACGCACGAAAATCCCTATTGATTTACCTGTTTTTACAAGGAAATAAAATGTGAAAAAAATGTTTCTACATCCCATGGCCTTTCCCAACCATTTAAATTTTTCTCTTACAGGGCTAACACTTCCGAAAAACCAATACAACGCCCACCCGGAACACTATATAAAGCTAAACCAACCGTTCACTGGGCACTTATACGCACGAAAATCCCTATTGATTTACCTGTTTTTACAAGGAAATAAAATGTGAAAAAAATATTTCTACATCCCATGGCCGTTCCCAACCATTTAAATTTTTCTCTAACAGGTCTAAGACTTCCGAAAAACCAATACAACGCCCACCCGGAACAATATATAAAACTAAACGAACCGTTCACTGGGTACTCATACGTACGAAAATCCCTATTGATTTACCCGTTTTTACAAGGAAATAAAATGTGAAAAAAATATTTCTACATCCCATGGCCTTTCCCAACCATTTAAATTTTTCTCTTACAGGTCTAACACTTCCGAAAAACCAATACAACGCCCACCCGGAACAATATATAAAGCTAAACGAACCGTTCACTGGGTACTCATACGTACGAAAATCCCTATTGATTTACCCGTTTTTACAAGGAAATAAAATGTGAAAAAAATATTTCTACATCCCATGGCCTTTCCCAACCATTTAAATTTTTCTCTTACAGGTCTAACACTTCCGAAAAACCAATACAACGCCCACCCGGAACAATATATAAAGCTAAACGAACCGTTCACTGGGTACTCATACGTACGAAAATCCCTATTGATTTACCTGTTTTTACAAGAAATAAAATGTGAAAAAAATATTTCTACATCCCATGGCCCTTCCCAACCATTTAAATTTTTCTCTTACAAGTCTAACACGTCCGAAAAACCAATACAACACCCATCCGGAACAATATATAAAGCTAAACGCACCGTTCACTGGGTACTTATACGCACGAAAATCCCTATTGATTTACCTGTTTTTATAAGGAAATAAAATGTGAAAAAAATGTTTCTACATCCCATGGCCTTTCCCAACCATTTAAATTTTTCTCTTACAGGGCTAACACTTCCGAAAAACCAATACAACGCCCACCCGGAACACTATATAAAGCTAAACGAACCGTTCACTGGGTACTTATACGCACGAAAATCCCAATTGATTTACCTGTTTTTACAAGGAAATAAAATGTGAAAAAAATATTTCTATATCCCATGGCCTTTCCCAACCATTTAAATTTTTCTCTTACAGGGCTAACACTTCCGAAAAACCAATACAACGCCCACCCGGACCAATATATTAAGCTAAACGAACCGTTCACTGGGTACTTATCCGTACGAAAATCCCTATAGATTTACCTGTTTTTACAAGGAAATAAAATGTGAAAAAAATATTTCTACATCCCATGGCCTTTCCCAACCATTTAAATTTTTCTCTTACAGGTCTAACACTTCCGAAAAACCAATGCAACGCCCACCCGGACCAATATATTAAGCTAAACGAACCGTTCACTGGGTACTTATACGCACGAAAATCCCTATTGATTTACCTGTTTTTACAAGGAAATAAAATGTGAAAAAAATATTTCTACATCCCATGGCCTTTCCCAACCATTTAAATTTTTCTCTTACAGGGCTAACACTTCCGAAAAACCAATACAACGCCCACCCGGACCAATATATTAAGCTAAACGAACCGTTCACTGGGTACTTATCCGTACGAAAATCCCTATAGATTTACCTGTTTTTACAAGGAAATAAAATGTGAAAAAAATATTTCTACATCCCATGGCCTTTCCCAACCATTTAAATTTTTCTCTTACAGGTCTAACACTTCCGAAAAACCAATACAATGCTCACCCGGAACAATATATAAAGCTAAACGAACCGTTCACTGGGTACTCATACGTATGAAAATCCCTATTGATTTACCTGTTTTTACAAGGAAATAAAATGTGAAAAAAATATTTCTACATCCCATGGCCTTTCCCAACCATTTAAATTTTTCTCTTACAGGTCTAACACTTCCGAAAAACCAATACAACGCCCACCCGGAACAATATATAAAACTAAACGAACCGTTCACTGGGTACTCATACGTACGAAAATCCCTATTGATTTACCTGTATTTACAAGGAAATAAAATGTGAAAAAAATATTTCTACATCCCATGGCCCTTCCCAACCATTTAAATTTTTCTCTTACAGGTCTAACACGTCCGAAAAACCAATACAACACCCATCCGGAACAATATATAAAGCTAAACGCACCGTTCACTGGGTACTTATACGCACGAAAATCCCTATTGATTTACCTGTTTTTACAAGGAAATAAAATGTGAAAAAAATGTTTCTACATCCCATGGCCTTTCCCAACCATTTAAATTTTTCTCTTACAGGGCTAACACTTCCGAAAAACCAATACAACGCCCACCCGGAACACTATATAAAGCTAAACGAACCGTTCACTGGGTACTTATACGCACGAAAATCCCTATTGATTTACCTGTTTTTACAAGGAAATAAAATGTGAAAAAAATATTTCTACATCCCATGGCCTTTCCCAACCATTTAAATTTTTCTCTAACAGGTCTAAGACTTCCGAAAAACCAATACAACGCCCACCCGGAACAATATATAAAGCTAAAGGAACCGTTCACTGGGTACTCATACGTACGAAAATCCCTATTGATTTACCTGTTTTTACAAGGAAATAAAATGTGAAAAAAATGTTTCTACATCCCATGGCCTTTCTCAACCATTTAAATTTTTCTCTTACAGGGCTAACACTTCCGAAAAACCAATACAACGCCCACCCGGAACACTATATAAAGCTAAACGAACCGTTCACTGGGTACTTATACGCACGAAAATCCCTATTGATTTACCTGTTTTTACAAGGAAATAAAATGTGAAAAAAATATTTCTACATCCCATGGCCTTTCCCAACCATTTAAATTTTTCTCTTACAGGGCTAACACTTCCGAAAAACCAATACAACGCCCACCCGGACCAATATATTAAGCTAAACGAACCGTTCACTGGGTACTTATCCGTACGAAAATCCCTATAGATTTACCTGTTTTTACAAGGAAATAAAATGTGAAAAAAATATTTCTACATCCCATGGCCTTTCCCAACCATTTAAATTTTTCTCTTACAGGTCTAACACTTCCGAAAAACCAATGCAACGCCCACCCGGACCAATATATTAAGCGAAACGAACCGTTCACTGGGTACTTATACGCACGAAAATCCCTATTGATTTACCTGTTTTTACAAGGAAATAAAATGTGAAAAAAATATTTCTACATCCCATGGCCTTTCCCAACCATTTAAATTTTTCTCTTACAGGGCTAACACTTCCGAAAAACCAATACAACGCCCACCCGGACCAATATATTAAGCTAAACGAACCGTTCACTGGGTACTTATCCGTACGAAAATCCCTATAGATTTACCTGTTTTTACAAGGAAATAAAATGTGAAAAAAATATTTCTACATCCCATGGCCTTTCCCAACCATTTAAATTTTTCTCTTACAGGTCTAACACTTCCGAAAAACCAATACAACGCTCACCCGGAACAATATATAAAGCTAAACGAACCGTTCACTGGGTACTCATACGTATGAAAATCCCTATTGATTTACCTGTTTTTACAAGGAAATAAAATGTGAAAAAAATATTTCTACATCCCATGGCCTTTCCCAACCATTTAAATTTTTCTCTTACAGGTCTAACACTTCCGAAAAACCAATACAACGCCCACCCGGAACAATATATAAAACTAAACGAACCGTTCACTGGGTACTCATACGTACGAAAATCCCTATTGATTTACCTGTATTTACAAGGAAATAAAATGTGAAAAAAATATTTCTACATCCCATGGCCCTTCCCAACCATTTAAATTTTTCTCTTACAGGTCTAACACGTCCGAAAAACCAATACAACACCCATCCGGAACAATATATAAAGCTAAACGCACCGTTCACTGGGTACTTATACGCACGAAAATCCCTATTGATTTACCTGTTTTTACAAGGAAATAAAATGTGAAAAAAATGTTTCTACATCCCATGGCCTTTCCCAACCATTTAAATTTTTCTCTTACAGGGCTAACACTTCCGAAAAACCAATACAACGCCCACCCGGAACACTATATAAAGCTAAACGAACCGTTCACTGGGTACTTATACGCACGAAAATCCCTATTGATTTACCTGTTTTTACAAGGAAATAAAATGTGAAAAAAATATTTCTACATCCCATGGCCTTTCCCAACCATTTAAATTTTTCTCTAACAGGTCTAAGACTTCCGAAAAACCAATACAACGCCCACCCGGAACAATATATAAAGCTAAAGGAACCGTTCACTGGGTACTCATACGTACGAAAATCCCTATTGATTTACCTGTTTTTACAAGGAAATAAAATGTGAAAAAAATGTTTCTACATCCCATGGCCTTTCTCAACCATTTAAATTTTTCTCTTACAGGGCTAACACTTCCGAAAAACCAATACAACGCCCACCCGGAACACTATATAAAGCTAAACGAACCGTTCACTGGGTACTTATACGCACGAAAATCCCTATTGATTTACCTGTTTTTACAAGGAAATAAAATGTGAAAAAAATATTTCTACATCCCATGGCCTTTCCCAACCATTTAAATTTTTCTCTTACAGGGCTAACACTTCCGAAAAACCAATACAACGCCCACCCGGACCAATATATTAAGCTAAACGAACCGTTCACTGGGTACTTATCCGTACGAAAATCCCTATAGATTTACCTGTTTTTACAAGGAAATAAAATGTGAAAAAAATATTTCTACATCCCATGGCCTTTCCCAACCATTTAAATTTTTCTCTTACAGGTCTAACACTTCCGAAAAACCAATGCAACGCCCACCCGGACCAATATATTAAGCGAAACGAACCGTTCACTGGGTACTTATACGCACGAAAATCCCTATTGATTTACCTGTTTTTACAAGGAAATAAAATGTGAAAAAAATATTTCTACATCCCATGGCCTTTCCCAACCATTTAAATTTTTCTCTTACAGGGCTAACACTTCCGAAAAACCAATACAACGCCCACCCGGACCAATATATTAAGCTAAACGAACCGTTCACTGGGTACTTATCCGTACGAAAATCCCTATAGATTTACCTGTTTTTACAAGGAAATAAAATGTGAAAAAAATATTTCTACATCCCATGGCCTTTCCCAACCATTTAAATTTTTCTCTTACAGGTCTAACACTTCCGAAAAACCAATACAACGCTCACCCGGAACAATATATAAAGCTAAACGAACCGTTCACTGGGTACTCATACGTACGAAAATCCCTATTGATTTACCTGTTTTTACAAGGAAATAAAATGTGAAAAAAATATTTCTACATCCCATGGCCCTTCCCAACCATTTAAATTTTTCTCTTACAGGTCTAACACGTCCGAAAAACCAATACAACACCCATCCGGAACAATATATAAAGCTAAACGCACCGTTCACTGGGTACTTATCCGTACGAAAATCCCTATTGATTTACCTGTTTTTACAAGGAAATAAAATGTGAAAACAATATTTCTACATCCCATGGCCCTTCCCAACCATTTAAATTTTTCTCTTACAGGTCTAACACGTCCGAAAAACCAATACAACACCCATCCGGAACAATATATAAAGCTAAACGCACCGTTCACTGGGTACTTATACGCACGAAAATCCCTATTGATTTACCTGTTTTTACAAGGAAATAAAATGTGAAAAAAATGTTTCTACATCCCATGGCCTTTCCCAACCATTTAAATTTTTCTCTTACAGGGCTAACACTTCCGAAAAACCAATACAACGCCCACCCGGAACACTATATAAAGCTAAACGAACCGTTCACTGGGTACTTATACGCACGAAAATCCCTATTGATTTACCTGTTTTTACAAGGAAATAAAATGTGAAAAAAATATTTCTACATCCCATGGCCTTTCCCAACCATTTAAATTTTTCTCTAACAGGTCTAAGACTTCCGAAAAACCAATACAACGCCCACCCGGAACAATATATAAAGCTAAAGGAACCGTTCACTGGGTACTCATACGTACGAAAATCCCTATTGATTTACCTGTTTTTACAAGGAAATAAAATGTGAAAAAAATGTTTCTACATCCCATGGCCTTTCTCAACCATTTAAATTTTTCTCTTACAGGGCTAACACTTCCGAAAAACCAATACAACGCCCACCCGGAACACTATATAAAGCTAAACGAACCGTTCACTGGGTACTTATACGCACGAAAATCCCTATTGATTTACCTGTTTTTACAAGGAAATAAAATGTGAAAAAAATATTTCTACATCCCATGGCCTTTCCCAACCATTTAAATTTTTCTCTTACAGGGCTAACACTTCCGAAAAACCAATACAACGCCCACCCGGACCAATATATTAAGCTAAACGAACCGTTCACTGGGTACTTATCCGTACGAAAATCCCTATAGATTTACCTGTTTTTACAAGGAAATAAAATGTGAAAAAAATATTTCTACATCCCATGGCCTTTCCCAACCATTTAAATTTTTCTCTTACAGGTCTAACACTTCCGAAAAACCAATGCAACGCCCACCCGGACCAATATATTAAGCGAAACGAACCGTTCACTCGGTACTTATACGCACGAAAATCCCTATTGATTTACCTGTTTTTACAAGGAAATAAAATGTGAAAAAAATATTTCTACATCCCATGGCCTTTCCCAACCATTTAAATTTTTCTCTTACAGGGCTAACACTTCCGAAAAACCAATACAACGCCCACCCGGACCAATATATTAAGCTAAACGAACCGTTCACTGGGTACTTATCCGTACGAAAATCCCTATAGATTTACCTGTTTTTACAAGGAAATAAAATGTGAAAAAAATATTTCTACATCCCATGGCCTTTCCCAACCATTTAAATTTTTCTCTTACAGGTCTAACACTTCCGAAAAACCAATACAACGCTCACCCGGAACAATATATAAAGCTAAACGAACCGTTCACTGGGTACTCATACGTACGAAAATCCCTATTGATTTACCTGTTTTTACAAGGAAATAAAATGTGAAAAAAATATTTCTACATCCCATGGCCCTTCCCAACCATTTAAATTTTTCTCTTACAGGTCTAACACGTCCGAAAAACCAATACAACACCCATCCGGAACAATATATAAAGCTAAACGCACCGTTCACTGGGTACTTATCCGTACGAAAATCCCTATTGATTTACCTGTTTTTACAAGGAAATAAAATGTGAAAACAATATTTCTACATCCCATGGCCCTTCCCAACCATTTAAATTTTTCTCTTACAGGTCTAACACGTCCGAAAAACCAATACAACACCCATCCGGAACAATATATAAAGCTAAACGCACCGTTCACTGGGTACTTATACGCACGAAAATCCCTATTGATTTACCTGTTTTTACAAGGAAATAAAATGTGAAAAAAATGTTTCTACATCCCATGGCCTTTCCCAACCATTTAAATTTTTCTCTTACAGGGCTAACACTTCCGAAAAACCAATACAACGCCCACCCGGAACACTATATAAAGCTAAACGAACCGTTCACTGGGTACTTATACGCACGAAAATCCCTATTGATTTACCTGTTTTTACAAGGAAATAAAATGTGAAAAAAATATTTCTACATCCCATGGCCTTTCCCAACCATTTAAATTTTTCTCTAACAGGTCTAAGACTTCCGAAAAACCAATACAACGCCCACCCGGAACAATATATAAAGCTAAAGGAACCGTTCACTGGGTACTCATACGTACGAAAATCCCTATTGATTTACCTGTTTTTACAAGGAAATAAAATGTGAAAAAAATGTTTCTACATCCCATGGCCTTTCTCAACCATTTAAATTTTTCTCTTACAGGGCTAACACTTCCGAAAAACCAATACAACGCCCACCCGGAACACTATATAAAGCTAAACGAACCGTTCACTGGGTACTTATACGCACGAAAATCCCTATTGATTTACCTGTTTTTACAAGGAAATAAAATGTGAAAAAAATATTTCTACATCCCATGGCCTTTCCCAACCATTTAAATTTTTCTCTTACAGGGCTAACACTTCCGAAAAACCAATACAACGCCCACCCGGACCAATATATTAAGCTAAACGAACCGTTCACTGGGTACTTATCCGTACGAAAATCCCTATAGATTTACCTGTTTTTACAAGGAAATAAAATGTGAAAAAAATATTTCTACATCCCATGGCCTTTCCCAACCATTTAAATTTTTCTCTTACAGGTCTAACACTTCCGAAAAACCAATGCAACGCCCACCCGGACCAATATATTAAGCTAAACGAACCGTTCACTGGGTACTTATACGCACGAAAATCCCTATTGATTTACCTGTTTTTACAAGGAAATAAAATGTGAAAAAAATATTTCTACATCCCATGGCCTTTCCCAACCATTTAAATTTTTCTCTTACAGGGCTAACACTTCCGAAAAACCAATACAACGCCCACCCGGACCAATATATTAAGCTAAACGAACCGTTCACTGGGTACTTATCCGTACGAAAATCCCTATAGATTTACCTGTTTTTACAAGGAAATAAAATGTGAAAAAAATATTTCTACATCCCATGGCCTTTCCCAACCATTTAAATTTTTCTCTTACAAGTCTAACACTTCCGAAAAACCAATACAACGCTCACCCGGAACAATATATAAAGCTAAACGAACCGTTCACTGGGTACTCATACGTACGAAAATCCCTATTGATTTACCTGTTTTTACAAGGAAATAAAATGTGAAAAAAATATTTCTACATCCCATGGCCCTTCCCAACCATTTAAATTTTTCTCTTACAGGTCTAACACGTCCGAAAAACCAATACAACACCCATCCGGAACAATATATAAAGCTAAACGCACCGTTCACTGGGTACTTATCCGTACGAAAATCCCTATTGATTTACCTGTTTTTACAAGGAAATAAAATGTGAAAACAATATTTCTACATCCCATGGCCTTTCCCAACCATTTAAATTTTTCTCTTACAGGTCTAACACTTCCGAAAAACCAATACAACGCCCACCCGGACCAATATATTAAGCTAAACGAACCGTTCACTGGGTACTTATCCGTACGAAAATCCCTATAGATTTACCTGTTTTTACAAGGAAATAAAATGTGAAAAAAATATTTCTACATCCCATGGCCTTTCCCAACCATTTAAATTTTTCTCTTACAGGTCTAACACTTCCGAAAAACCAATACAACGCCCACCCGGACCAATATATTAAGCTAAACGAACCGTTCACTGGGTACTTATACGCACGAAAATCCCTATTGATTTACCTGTTTTTACAAGGAAATAAAATGTGAAAAAAATATTTCTACATCCCATGGCCTTTCCCAACCATTTAAATTTTTCTCTTACAGGGCTAACACTTCCGAAAAACCAATACAACGCCCACCCGGACCAATATATTAAGCTAAACGAACCGTTCACTGGGTACTTATCCGTACGAAAATCCCTATAGATTTACCTGTTTTTACAAGGAAATAAAATGTGAAAAAATATTTCTACATCCCATGGCCTTTCCCAACCATTTAAATTTTTCTCTTACAGGTCTAACACTTCCGAAAAACCAATACAACGCTCACCCGGAACAATATATAAAGCTAAACGAACCGTTCACTGGGTTCCCATACGTACGAAAATCCCTATTGATTTACCTGTTTTTACAAGGAAATAAAATGTGAAAAAAATATTTCTACATCCCATGGCCTTTCCCAACCATTTAAATTTTTCTCTTACAGGTCTAACACTTCCGAAAAACCAATACAACGCCCACCCGGAACAATATATAAAGCTAAACGAACCGTTCACTGGGTACTCATACGTACGAAAATCCCTATTGATTTACCTGTTTTTACAAGGAAATAAAATGTGAAAAAAATATTTCTACATCCCATGGCCTTTCCCAACCATTTAAATTTTTCTCTTACAGGTCTAACACTTCTGAAAAACCAATACAACGCCGACCCGGAACAATATATAAAGCTAAACGAACCGTTCACTGGGTACTCATCCGTACGAAAATCCCTATTGATTTACCTGTTTTTACAAGGAAATAAAATGTGAAAACAATATTTCTACATCCCATGGCCTTTCCCAACCATTTAAATTTTTCTCTTACAGGTCTAACACTTCCGAAAAACCAATACAACGCCCACCCGGAACAATATATAAAGCTAAACGAACCGTTCACTGGGTACTTATCCGTACGAAAATCCCTATTGATTTACGTGTTTTTACAAGGAAATAAAATGTGAAAAAAACATTTCTACATCCCATGGCCTTTCCCAACCATTTAAATTTTTCTCTTACAGGTCTAACACTTCCGAAAAACCAATACAACGCCCACCCGGAACAATATATAAAGCTAAACGAACCGTTCACTGGGTACTTATCCGTATGAAAATCCCTATTGATTTACCTGTTTTTACAAGGAAATAAAAGGTGAAAACAATATTTCTACATCCAATGGCCTTTCCCAACCATTTAAATTTTTCTCTTACAGGTCTAACACTTCCAAAAAACCAATACAACGCCCACCCGGAATAATATATAAAGCTAAACGAACCGTTCACTGGGTACTTATCCGTACTAAAATCCCTATTGATTTACCTGTTTTTACAAGGAAATAAAATGTGAAAAAAATATTTCTACATCCCATGGCCTTTCCCAACCATTTAAATTTTTCTCTTACAAGTCTAACACTTCCGAAAAACCAATACAACGCCCAACCAGAACAATATATAAAGCTAAACGAACCGTTCACTGGGTACTCATACGTACGAAAATCCCTATTGATTTACCTGTTTTTACAAGGAAATAAAATGTGAAAAAAATATTTCTACATCCCATGGCCTTTCCCAACCATTTAAATTTTTCTCTTACAAGTCTAACACTTCCAAAAAACCAATACAACGCCCAACCAGAACAATATATAAAGCTAAACGAACCGTTCACTGGGTACTTATCCGTACGAAAATCCCTATTGATTTACCTGTTTTTACAAGGAAATAAAATGTGAAAAAAATATTTCTACATCCCATGGCCTTTCCCAACCATTTAAATTTTTCTCTTACAGGGCTAACACTTCCGAAAAACCAATACAACGCCCACCCGGACCAATATATTAAGCTAAACGAACCGTTCACTGGGTACTTATCCGTACGAAAATCCCTATAGATTTACCTGTTTATACAAGGAAATAAAATGTGAAAAAAATATTTCTACATCCCATGGCCTTTCCCAACCATTTAAATTTTTCTCTTACAGGTCTAACACTTCCGAAAAACCAATTCAACGCTCACCCGGAACAATATATAAAGCTAAACGAACCGTTCACTGGGTACTCATACGTACGAAAATCCCTATTGATTTACCCGTTTTTACAAGGAAATAAAATGTGAAAAAAATATTTCTACATCCCATGGCCTTTCCCAACCATTTAAATTTTTCTCTTACAGGTCTAACACTTCCGAAAAACCAATACAACGCCCACCCGGAACAATATATAAAGCTAAACGAACCGTTCACTGGGTACTCATACGTACGAAAATCCCTATTGATTTACCTGTTTTTACAAGGAAATAAAATGTGAAAAAAATATTTCTACATCTCATGGCCCTTCCCAACCATTTAAATTTTTCTCTTACAGGTCTAACACGTCCGAAAAACCAATACAACACCCATCCGGAACAATATATAAAGCTAAACGCACCGTTCACTGGGTACTTATACGCACGAAAATCCCTATTGATTTACCTGTTTTTACAAGGAAATAAAATGTGAAAAAAATGTTTCTACATCCCATGGCCTTTCCCAACCATTTAAATTTTTCTCTTACAGGGCTAACACTTCCGAAAAACCAATACAACGCCCACCCGGAACAATATATAAAGCTAAACGAACCGTTCACTGGGTACTCATACGTACGAAAATCCCTATTGATTTACCTGTTTTTACAAGGAAATAAAATGTGAAAAAAATATTTCTACATCCCATGGCCTTTCCCAACCATTTAAATTTTTCTCTTACAGGGCTAACACTTCCGAAAAACCAATACAACGCCCACCCGGACCAATATATTAAGCTAAACGAACCGTTCACTGGGTACTTATCCGTACGAAAATCCCTATAGATTTACCTGTTTATACAAGGAAATAAAATGTGAAAAAAATATTTCTACATCCCATGGCCTTTCCCAACCATTTAAATTTTTCTCTTACAGGTCTAACACTTCCGAAAAACCAATTCAACGCTCACCCGGAACAATATATAAAGCTAAACGAACCGTTCACTGGGTACTCATACGTACGAAAATCCCTATTGATTTACCCGTTTTTACAAGGAAATAAAATGTGAAAAAAATATTTCTACATCCCATGGCCTTTCCCAACCATTTAAATTTTTCTCTTACAGGTCTAACACTTCCGAAAAACCAATACAACGCCCACCCGGAACAATATATAAAGCTAAACGAACCGTTCACTGGGTACTTATACGCACGAAAATCCCTATTGATTTACCTGTTTTTACAAGGAAATAAAATGTGAAAAAAATATTTCTACATCCCATGGCCTTTCCCAACCATTTAAATTTTTCTCTAACAGGTCTAAGACTTCCGAAAAACCAATACAACGCCCACCCGGAACAATATATAAAGCTAAAGGAACCGTTCACTGGGTACTCATACGTACGAAAATCCCTATTGATTTACCTGTTTTTACAAGGAAATAAAATGTGAAAAAAATGTTTCTACATCCCATGGCCTTTCTCAACCATTTAAATTTTTCTCTTACAGGGCTAACACTTCCGAAAAACCAATACAACGCCCACCCGGAACACTATATAAAGCTAAACGAACCGTTCACTGGGTACTTATACGCACGAAAATCCCTATTGATTTACCTGTTTTTACAAGGAAATAAAATGTGAAAAAAATATTTCTACATCCCATGGCCTTTCCCAACCATTTAAATTTTTCTCTTACAGGGCTAACACTTCCGAAAAACCAATACAACGCCCACCTGGACCAATATATTAAGCTAAACGAACCGTTCACTGGGTACTTATCCGTACGAAAATCCCTATAGATTTACCTGTTTTTACAAGGAAATAAAATGTGAAAAAAATATTTCTACATCCCATGGCCTTTCCCAACCATTTAAATTTTTCTCTTACAGGTCTAACACTTCCGAAAAACCAATGCAACGCCCACCCGGACCAATATATTAAGCTAAACGAACCGTTCACTGGGTACTTATACGCACGAAAATCCCTATTGATTTACCTGTTTTTACAAGGAAATAAAATGTGAAAAAAATATTTCTACATCCCATGGCCTTTCCCAACCATTTAAATTTTTCTCTTACAGGGCTAACACTTCCGAAAAACCAATACAACGCCCACCCGGACCAATATATTAAGCTAAACGAACCGTTCACTGGGTACTTATCCGTACGAAAATCCCTATAGATTTACCTGTTTTTACAAGGAAATAAAATGTGAAAAAAATATTTCTCTACATCCCATGGCCTTTCCCAACCATTTAAATTTTTCTCTTACAAGTCTAACACTTCCGAAAAACCAATACAACGCTCACCCGGAACAATATATAAAGCTAAACGAACCGTTCACTGGGTACTCATACGTACGAAAATCCCTATTGATTTACCTGTTTTTACAAGGAAATAAAATGTGAAAAAAATATTTCTACATCCCATGGCCCTTCCCAACCATTTAAATTTTTCTCTTACAGGTCTAACACGTCCGAAAAACCAATACAACACCCATCCGGAACAATATATAAAGCTAAACGCACCGTTCACTGGGTACTTATCCGTACGAAAATCCCTATTGATTTACCTGTTTTTACAAGGAAATAAAATGTGAAAACAATATTTCTACATCCCATGGCCTTTCCCAACCATTTAAATTTTTCTCTTACAGGTCTAACACTTCCGAAAAACCAATACAACGCCCACCCGGACCAATATATTAAGCTAAACGAACCGTTCACTGGGTACTTATCCGTACGAAAATCCCTATAGATTTACCTGTTTTTACAAGGAAATAAAATGTGAAAAAAATATTTCTACATCCCATGGCCTTTCCCAACCATTTAAATTTTTCTCTTACAGGTCTAACACTTCCGAAAAACCAATACAACGCCCACCCGGACCAATATATTAAGCTAAACGAACCGTTCACTGGGTACTTATACGCACGAAAATCCCTATTGATTTACCTGTTTTTACAAGGAAATAAAATGTGAAAAAAATATTTCTACATCCCATGGCCTTTCCCAACCATTTAAATTTTTCTCTTACAGGGCTAACACTTCCGAAAAACCAATAAAACGCCCACCCGGACCAATATATTAAGCTAAACGAACCGTTCACTGGGTACTTATCCGTACGAAAATCCCTATAGATTTACCTGTTTTTACAAGGAAATAAAATGTGAAAAAATATTTCTACATCCCATGGCCTTTCCCAACCATTTAAATTTTTCTCTTACAGGTCTAACACTTCCGAAAAACCAATACAACGCTCACCCGGAACAATATATAAAGCTAAACGAACCGTTCACTGGGTTCTCATACGTACGAAAATCCCTATTGATTTACCTGTTTTTACAAGGAAATAAAATGTGAAAAAAATATTTCTACATCCCATGGCCTTTCCCAACCATTTAAATTTTTCTCTTACAGGTCTAACACTTCCGAAAAACCAATACAACGCCCACCCGGAACAATATATAAAGCTAAACGAACCGTTCACTGGTTACTCATACGTACGAAAATCCCTATTGATTTACCTGTTTTTACAAGGAAATAAAATGTGAAAAAAATATTTCTACATCCCATGGCCTTTCCCAACCATTTAAATTTTTCTCTTACAGGTCTAACACTTCTGAAAAACCAATACAACGCCGACCCGGAACAATATATAAAGCTAAACGAACCGTTCACTGGGTACTCATCCGTACGAAAATCCCTATTGATTTACCTGTTTTTACAAGGAAATAAAATGTGAAAACAATATTTCTACATCCCATGGCCTTTCCCAACCATTTAAATTTTTCTCTTACAGGTCTAACACTTCCGAAAAACCAATACAACGCCCACCCGGAACAATATATAAAGCTAAACGAACCGTTCACTGGGTACTTATCCGTACGAAAATCCCTATTGATTTACGTGTTTTTACAAGGAAATAAAATGTGAAAAAAACATTTCTACATCCCATGGCCTTTCCCAACCATTTAAATTTTTCTCTTACAGGTCTAACACTTCCGAAAAACCAATACAACGCCCACCCGGAACAATATATAAAGCTAAACGAACCGTTCACTGGGTACTTATCCGTATGAAAATCCCTATTGATTTACCTGTTTTTACAAGGAAATAAAAGGTGAAAACAATATTTCTACATCCAATGGCCTTTCCCAACCATTTAAATTTTTCTCTTACAGGTCTAACACTTCCAAAAAACCAATACAACGCCCACCCGGAATAATATATAAAGCTAAACGAACCGTTCACTGGGTACTTATCCGTACTAAAATCCCTATTGATTTACCTGTTTTTACAAGGAAATAAAATGTGAAAAAAATATTTCTACATCCCATGGCCTTTCCCAACCATTTAAATTTTTCTCTTACAAGTCTAACACTTCCGAAAAACCAATACAACGCCCAACCAGAACAATATATAAAGCTAAACGAACCGTTCACTGGGTACTCATACGTACGAAAATCCCTATTGATTTACCTGTTTTTACAAGGAAATAAAATGTGAAAAAAATATTTCTACATCCCATGGCCTTTCCCAACCATTTAAATTTTTCTCTTACAAGTCTAACACTTCCAAAAAACCAATACAACGCCCAACCAGAACAATATATAAAGCTAAACGAACCGTTCACTGGGTACTTATCCGTACGAAAATCCCTATTGATTTACCTGTTTTTACAAGGAAATAAAATGTGAAAAAAATATTTCTACATCCCATGGCCTTTCCCAACCATTTAAATTTTTCTCTTACAGGGCTAACACTTCCGAAAAACCAATACAACGCCCACCCGGACCAATATATTAAGCTAAACGAACCGTTCACTGGGTACTTATCCGTACGAAAATCCCTATAGATTTACCTGTTTATACAAGGAAATAAAATGTGAAAAAAATATTTCTACATCCCATGGCCTTTCCCAACCATTTAAATTTTTCTCTTACAGGTCTAACACTTCCGAAAAACCAATTCAACGCTCACCCGGAACAATATATAAAGCTAAACGAACCGTTCACTGGGTACTCATACGTACGAAAATCCCTATTGATTTACCCGTTTTTACAAGGAAATAAAATGTGAAAAAAATATTTCTACATCCCATGGCCTTTCCCAACCATTTAAATTTTTCTCTTACAGGTCTAACACTTCCGAAAAACCAATACAACGCCCACCCGGAACAATATATAAAGCTAAACGAACCGTTCACTGGGTACTCATACGTACGAAAATCCCTATTGATTTACCTGTTTTTACAAGGAAATAAAATGTGAAAAAAATATTTCTACATCTCATGGCCCTTCCCAACCATTTAAATTTTTCTCTTACAGGTCTAACACGTCCGAAAAACCAATACAACACCCATCCGGAACAATATATAAAGCTAAACGCACCGTTCACTGGGTACTTATACGCACGAAAATCCCTATTGATTTACCTGTTTTTACAAGGAAATAAAATGTGAAAAAAATGTTTCTACAACCCATGGCCTTTCCCAACCATTTAAATTTTTCTCTTACAGGGCTAACACTTCCGAAAAACCAATACAACGCCCACCCGGAACAATATATAAAGCTAAACGAACCGTTCACTGGGTACTCATACGTACGAAAATCCCTATTGATTTACCTGTTTTTACAAGGAAATAAAATGTGAAAAAAATATTTCTACATCCCATGGCCTTTCCCAACCATTTAAATTTTTCTCTTACAGGGCTAACACTTCCGAAAAACCAATACAACGCCCACCCGGACCAATATATTAAGCTAAACGAACCGTTCACTGGGTACTTATCCGTACGAAAATCCCTATAGATTTACCTGTTTATACAAGGAAATAAAATGTGAAAAAAATATTTCTACATCCCATGGCCTTTCCCAACCATTTAAATTTTTCTCTTACAGGTCTAACACTTCCGAAAAACCAATTCAACGCTCACCCGGAACAATATATAAAGCTAAACGAACCGTTCACTGGGTACTCATACGTACGAAAATCCCTATTGATTTACCCGTTTTTACAAGGAAATAAAATGTGAAAAAAATATTTCTACATCCCATGGCCTTTCCCAACCATTTAAATTTTTCTCTTACAGGTCTAACACTTCCGAAAAACCAATACAACGCCCACCCGGAACAATATATAAAGCTAAACGAACCGTTCACTGGGTACTCATACGTACGAAAATCCCTATTGATTTACCTGTTTTTACAAGGAAATAAAATGTGAAAAAAATATTTCTACATCTCATGGCCCTTCCCAACCATTTAAATTTTTCTCTTACAGGTCTAACACGTCCGAAAAACCAATACAACACCCATCCGGAACAATATATAAAGCTAAACGCACCGTTCACTGGGTACTTATACGCACGAAAATCCCTATTGATTTACCTGTTTTTACAAGGAAATAAAATGTGAAAAAAATGTTTCTACATCCCATGGCCTTTCCCAACCATTTAAATTTTTCTCTTACAGGGCTAACACTTCCGAAAAACCAATACAACGCCCACCCGGAACAATATATAAAGCTAAACGAACCGTTCACTGGGTACTCATACGTACGAAAATCCCTATTGATTTACCTGTTTTTACAAGGAAATAAAATGTGAAAAAAATGTTTCTACATCCCATGGCCTTTCCCAACCATTTAAATTTTTCTCTTACAGGGCTAACACTTCCGAAAAACCAATACAACGCCCACCCGGAACACTATATAAAGCTAAACGAACCGTTCACTGGGTACTTATACGCACGAAAATCCCTATTGATTTACCTGTTTTTACAAGGAAATAAAATGTGAAAAAAATATTTCTATATCCCATGGCCTTTCCCAACCATTTAAATTTTTCTCTTACAGGGCTAACACTTCCGAAAAACCAATACAACGCCCACCCGGACCAATATATTAAGCTAAACGAACCGTTCACTGGGTACTTATCCGTACGAAAATCCCTATAGATTTACCTGTTTTTATAAGGAAATAAAATGTGAAAAAAATATTTCTACATCCCATGGCCTTTCCCAACCATTTAAATTTTTCTCTTACAGGTCTAACACTTCCGAAAAACCAATACAACGCCCACCCGGACCAATATATTAAGCTAAACGAACCGTTCACTGGGTACTTATACGCACGAAAATCCCTATTGATTTACCTGTTTTTACAAGGAAATAAAATGTGAAAACAATATTTCTACATCCCATGGCCTTTCCCAACCATTTAAATTTTTCTCTTACAGGGCTAACACTTCCGAAAAACCAATACAACGCCCACCCGGACCAATATATTAAGCTAAACGAACCGTTCACTGGGTACTTATCCGTACGAAAATCCCTATAGATTTACCTGTTTTTACAAGGAAATAAAATGTGAAAAAAATATTTCTACATCCCATGGCCTTTCCCAACCATTTAAATTTTTCTCTTACAGGTCTAACACTTCCGAAAAACCAATACAACGCTCACCCGGAACAATATATAAAGCTAAACGAACCGTTCACTGGGTACTCATACGTACGAAAATCCCTATTGATTTACCTGTTTTTACAAGGAAATAAAATGTTAAAAAAATATTTCTACATCCCATGGCCTTTCCCAACCATTTAAATTTTTCTCTTACAGGTCTAACACTTCCGAAAAACCAATACAACGCCCACCCGGAACAATATATAAAGCTAAACGAACCGTTCACTGGGTACTCATACGTACGAAAATCCCTATTGATTTACCTGTTTTTACAAGGAAATAAAATGTGAAAAAAATATTTCTACATCCCATGGCCGTTCCCAACCATTTAAATTTTTCTCTTACAGGTCTAACACGTCCGAAAAACCAATACAACACCCATCCGGAACAATATATAAAGCTAAACGCACCGTTCACTGGGTACTTATACGCACGAAAATCCCTATTGATTTACCTGTTTTTACAAGGAAATAAAATGTGAAAAAAATGTTTCTACATCCCATGGCCTTTCCCAACCATTTAAATTTTTCTCTTACAGGGCTAACACTTCCGAAAAACCAATACAACGCCCACCCGTAACACTATATAAACCTAAACGAACCGTTCACTGGGTACTTATACGCACGAAAATCCCTATTGATTTACCTGTTTTTACAAGGAAATAAAATGTGAAAAAAATATTTCTACATCCCATGGCCTTTCCCAACCATTTAAATTTTTCTCTAACAGGTCTAAGACTTCCGAAAAACCAATACAACGCCCACCCGGAACAATATATAAAGCTAAACGAACCGTTCACTGGGTACTCATACGTACGAAAATCCCTATTGATTTACCTGTTTTTACAAGGAAATAAAATGTGGAAAAAATGTTTCTACATCCCATGGCCTTTCCCAACCATTTAAATTTTTCTCTTACAGGGCTAACACTTCCGAAAAACCAATACAACGCCCACCCGGAACACTATATAAAGCTAAACGAACCGTTCACTGGGTACTTATACGCACGAAAATCCCTATTGATTTACCTGTGTTTACAAGGAAATAAAATGTGAAAAAAATATTTCTACATCCCATGGCCTTTCCCAACCATTTAAAGTTTTCTCTTACAGGGCTAACACCTCCGAAAAACCAATATAACGCCCACCCGGACCAATATATTAAGCTAAACGAACCGTTCACTGGGTACTTATCCGTACGAAAATCCCTATAGATTTACCTGTTTTTACAAGGAAATAAAATGTGAAAAAAATATTTCTACATCCCATGGCCTTTCCCAACCATTTAAATTTTTCTCTTACAGGTCTAACACTTCCGAAAAACCAATACAACGCCCACCCGGAACACTATATAAAGCTAAACGAACCGTTCACTGGGTACTTATACGCACGAAAATCCCTATTGATTTACCTGTTTTTACAAGGAAATAAAATGTGAAAAAAATATTTCTACATCCCATGGCCTTTCCCAACCATTTAAATTTTTCTCTAACAGGTCTAAGACTTCCGAAAAACCAATACAACGCCCACCCGGAACAATATATAAAGCTAAACGAATCGTTCACTGGGTACTCATACGTACGAAAATCCCTATTGATTTACCTGTTTTTACAAGGAAATAAAATGTGGAAAAAATGTTTCTACATCCCATGGCCTTTCCCAACCATTTAAATTTTTCTCTTACAGGGCTAACACTTCCGAAAAACCAATACAACGCCCACCCGGAACACTATATAAAGCTAAACGAACCGTTCACTGGGTACTTATACGCACGAAAATCCCTATTGATTTACCTGTGTTTACAAGGAAATAAAATGTGAAAAAAATATTTCTACATCCCATGGCCTTTCCCAACCATTTAAATTTTTCTCTTACAGGGCTAACACCTCTGAAAAACCAATATAACGCCCACCCGGACCAATATATTAAGCTAAACGAACCGTTCACTGGGTACTTATCCGTACGAAAATCCCTATAGATTTACCTGTTTTTACAAGGAAATAAAATGTGAAAAAAATATTTCTACATCCCATGGCCTTTCCCAACCATTTAAATTTTTCTCTTACAGGTCTAACACTTCCGAAAAACCAATACAACGCTCACCCGGAACAATATATAAAGCTAAACGAACCGTTCACTGGGTACTCATACGTACGAAAATCCCTATTGATTTACCTGTTTTTACAAGGAAATAAAATGTGAAAAAAATATTTCTACATCCCATGGCCTTTCCCAACCATTTAAATTTTTCTCTTACAGGTCTAACACTTCTGAAAAACCAATACAACGCCGACCCGGAACAATATATAAAGCTAAACGAACCGTTCACTGGGTACTCATACGTACGAAAATCCCTATTGATTTACCTGTTTTTACAAGGAAATAAAATGTGAAAAAAATATTTCTACATCCCATGGCCCTTCCCAACCATTTAAATTTTTCTCTTACAGGTCTAACACGTCCGAAAAACCAATACAACACCCATCCGGAACAATATATAAAGCTAAACGCACCGCTCACTGGGTACTTATCCGTACGAAAATCCCTATTGATTTACCTGTTTTTACAAGGAAATAAAATGTGAAAACAATATTTCTACATCCCATGGCCTTTCCCAACCATTTAAATTTTTCTCTTACAGGTCTAACACTTCCGAAAAACCAATACAACGCCCACCCGGAACAATATATAAAGCTAAACGAACCGTTCACTCGGTACTCATACGTACGAAAATCCCTATTGATTTACCTGTTTTTACAAGGAAATAGAATGTGAAAAAAATATTTCTACATCCCATGGCCTTTCCCAACCATTTAAATTTTTCTCTTACAGGTCTAACACTTCCGAAAAACCAATACAACGCCCACCCGGACCAATATATTAAGCTAAACGAACCGTTCACTGGGTACTCATACGTACGAAAATCCATATTGATTTACCTGTTTTTACAAGGAAATAAAATGTGAAAACAATATTTCTACATCCCATGGCCTTTCCCAACCATTTAAATTTTTCTCTTACAGGTCTAACACTTCCGAAAAACCAATACAACGCCCACCCGGAACAATATATAAAGCTAAACGAACCGTTCACTCGGTATTCATACGTACGAAAATCCCTATAGATTTACCTGTTTTTACAAGGAAATAGAATGTGAAAAAAACATTTCTACATCCCATTGCCTTTCCCAACCATTTAAATTTTTCTCTTACAGGTCTAACACTTCCGAAAAACCAATACAACGCCCACCCGGACCAATATATTAAGCTAAACGAACCGTTCACTGGGTACTTATACGCACGAAAATCCCTATTGATTTACCTGTTTTTACAAGGAAATAAAATGTGAAAAAAATATTTCTACATCCCATGGCCTTTCCCAAGCATTTAAATTTTTCTCTTACAGGGCTAACACTTCCGAAAAACCAATACAACGCCCACCCGGACCAATATATTAAGCTAAACGAACCGTTCACTGGGTACTTATCCGTACGAAAATCCCTATAGATTTACCTGTTTTTACAAGGAAATAAAATGTGAAAAAAATATTTCTACATCCCATGGCCTTTCCCAACCATTTAAATTTTTCTCTTACAGGTCTAACACTTCCGAAAAACCAATACAACGCTCACCCGGAACAATATATAAAGCTAAACGAACCGTTCACTGGGTACTCATACGTACGAAAATCCCTATTGATTTACCTGTTTTTACAAGGAAATAAAATGTGAAAAAAATATTTCTACATCCCATGGCCCTTCCCAACCATTTAAATTTTTCTCTTACAGGTCTAACACGTCCGAAAAACCAATACAACACCCATCCGGAACAATATATAAAGCTAAACGCACCGCTCACTGGGTACTTATCCGTACGAAAATCCCTATTGATTTACCTTTTTTTTACAAGGAAATAAAATGTGAAAACAATATTTCTACATCCCATGGCCCTTCCCAACCATTTAAATTTTTCTCTTACAGGTCTAACACTTCCGAAAAACCAATACAACGCCCACCCGGAACAATATATAAAGCTAAACGAACCGTTCACTCGGTACTCATATGTACGAAAATCCCTATTGATTTACCTGTTTTTACAAGGAAATAGAATGTGAAAAAAACATTTCTACATCCCATGGCCTTTCCCAACCATTTAAATTTTTCTCTTACAGGTCTAACACTTCCGAAAAACCAATACAACGCCCACCCGGACCAATATATTAAGCTAAACGAACCGTTCACTGGGTACTTATCCGTACGAAAATCCCTATAGATTTACCTGTTTTTACAAGGAAATAAAATGTGAAAAAAATATTTCTACATCCCATGGCCTTTCCCAACCATTTAAATTTTTCTCTTACAGGTCTAACACTTCCGAAAAACCAATACAACGCTCACCCGGAACAATATATAAAGCTAAACGAACCGTTCACTGGGTACTCATACGTACGAAAATCCCTATTGATTTACCTGTTTTTACAAGGAAATAAAATGTGAAAAAAATATTTCTACATCCCATGGCCCTTCCCAACCATTTAAATTTTTCTCTTACAGGTCTAACACGTCCGAAAAACCAATACAACACCCATCCGGAACAAAATATAAAGCTAAACGCACCGCTCACTGGGTACTTATCCGTACGAAAATCCCTATTGATTTACCTGTTTTTACAAGGAAATAAAATGTGAAAACAATATTTCTACATCCCATGGCCTTTCCCAACCATTTAAATTTTTCTCTTACAGGTCTAACACTTCCGAAAAACCAATACAACGCCCACCCGGAACAATATATAAAGCTAAACGAACCGTTCACTGGGTACTCATACGTACGAAAATCCCTATTGATTTACCTGTTTTTACAAGGAAATAAAATGTGAAAAAAATATTTCTACATCCCATGGCCTTTCCCAACCATTTAAATTTTTCTCTTACAGGTCTAACACTTCTGAAAAACCAATACAACGCCGACCCGGAACAATATATAAAGCTAAACGAACCGTTCACTGGGTACTCATACGTACGAAAATCCCTATTGATTTACCTGTTTTTACAAGGAAATAAAATGTGAAAAAAATATTTCTACATCCCATGGCCCTTCCCAACCATTTAAATTTTTCTCTTACAGGTCTAACACGTCCGAAAAACCAATACAACACCCATCCGGAACAATATATAAAGCTAAACGCACCGTTCACTGGGTACTTATCCGTACGAAAATCCCTATTGATTTACCTGTTTTTACAAGGAAATAAAATGTGAAAACAATATTTCTACATCCCATGGCCTTTCCCAACCATTTAAATTTTTCTCTTACAGGTCTAACACTTCCGAAAAACCAATACAACGCCCACCCGGACCAATATATTAAGCTAAACGAACCGTTCACTGGGTACTTATACGCACGAAAATCCCTATTGATTTACCTGTTTTTACAAGGAAATAAAATGTGAAAAAAATATTTCTACATCCCATGGCCTTTCCCAACCATTTAAATTTTTCTCTTACAGGGCTAACACTTCCGAAAAACCAATACAACGCCCACCCGGAACAATATATAAAGCTAAACGAACCGTTCACTGGGTACTCATACGTACGAAAATCCCTATAGATTTACCTGTTTTTACAAGGAAATAAAATGTGAAAAAAATATTTCTACATCCCATGGCCTTTCCCAACCATTTAAATTTTTCTCTTACAGGTCTAACACTTCCGAAAAACCAATACAACGCCCACCCGGAACAATATATAAAGCTAAACGAACCGTTCACTGGGTACTCATACGTACGAAAATCCCTATTGATTTACCTGTTTTTACAAGGAAATAAAATGTGAAAAAAATATTTCTACATCCCATGGCCTTTCCCAACCATTTAAATTTTTCTCTTACAGGTCTAACACTTCTGAAAAACCAATACAACGCCGACCCGGAACAATATATAAAGCTAAACGAACCGTTCACTGGGTACTCATCCGTACGAAAATCCCTATTGATTTACCTGTTTTTACAAGGAAATAAAATGTGAAAACAATATTTCTACATCCCATGGCCTTTCCCAACCATTTAAATTTTTCTCTTACAGGTCTAACACTTCCGAAAAACCAATACAACGCCCACCCGGAACAATATATAAAGCTAAACGAACCGTTCACTGGGTACTCATACGTACGAAAATCCCTATTGATTTACCTGTTTTTACAAGGAAATAAAATGTGAAAAAAACATTTCTACATCCCATGGCCTTTCCCAACCATTTAAATTTTTCTCTTACAGGTCTAACACTTCTGAAAAACCAATACAACGCCCACCCGGAACAATATATAAAGCTAAACGAACCGTTCACTGGGTACTTATCCGTATGAAAATCCCTATTGATTTACCTGTTTTTACAAGGAAATAAAAGGTGAAAACAATATTTCTACATCCAATGGCCTTTCCCAACCATTTAATTTTTTCTCTTACCGGTCTAACACTTCCAAAAAACCAATACAACGCCCACCCGGAACAATATATAAAGCTAAACGAACCGTTCACTGGGTACTTATCCGTACTAAAATCCCTATTGATTTACCTGTTTTTACAAGGAAATAAAATGTGAAAAAAATATTTCTACATCCCATGGCCTTTCCCAACCATTTAAATTTTTCTCTTACAAGTCTAACACTTCCGAAAAACCAATACAACGCCCAACCAGAACAATATATAAAGCTAAACGAACCGTTCACTGGGTACTCATACGTACGAAAATCCCTATTGATTTACCTGTTTTTACAAGGAAATAAAATGTGAAAAAAACATTTCTACATCCCATGGCCTTTCCCAACCATTTAAATTTTTCTCTTACAGGTCTAACACTTCCGAAAAACCAATACAACGCCCACCCGGAACAATATATAAAGCTAAACGAACCGTTCACTGGGTACTCATACGTACGAAAATCCCTATTGATTTACCTGTTTTTACAAGGAAATAAAATGTGAAAAAAACATTTCTACATCCCATGGCCTTTCCCAACCATTTAAATTTTTCTCTTACAGGTCTAACACTTCTGAAAAACCAATACAACGCCCACCCGGAACAATATATAAAGCTAAACGAACCGTTCACTGGGTACTTATCCGTATGAAAATCCCTATTGATTTACCTGTTTTTACAAGGAAATGAAAGGTGAAAACAATATTTCTACATCCAATGGCCTTTCCCAACCATTTAATTTTTTCTCTTACCGGTCTAACACTTCCAAAAAACCAATACAACGCCCACCCGGAACAATATATAAAGCTAAACGAACCGTTCACTGGGTACTTATCCGTACTAAAATCCCTATTGATTTACCTGTTTTTACAAGGAAATAAAATGTGAAAAAAATATTTCTACATCCCATGGCCTTTCCCAACCATTTAAATTTTTCTCTTACAAGTCTAACACTTCCGAAAAACCAATACAACGCCCAACCGGAACAATATATAAAGCTAAACGAACCGTTCACTGGGTACTCATACGTACGAAAATCCCTATTGATTTACCTGTTTTTACAAGGAAATAAAATGTGAAAAAAACATTTCTACATCCCATGGCCTTTCCCAACCATTTAAATTTTTCTCTTACAGGTCTAACACTTCCAAAAAACCCATACAACGCCCACCCGGAACAATATATAAAGCTAAACGAACCGTTCACTGGGTACTTATCCGTACTAAAATCCCTATTGATTTACCTGTTTTTACAAGGAAATAAAATGTGAAAAAAATATTTCTACATCCCATGGCCTTTCCCAACCATTTAAATTTTTCTCTTACAAGTCTAACACTTCCGAAAAACCAATACAACGCCCAACCAGAACAATATATAAAGCTAAACGAACCGTTCACTGGGTACTCATACGTACGAAAATCCCTATTGATTTACCTGTTTTTACAAGGAAATAAAATGTGAAAAAAATATTTCTACATCCCATGACCTTTCCCAACCATTTAAATTTTTCTCTTACAGGTCTAACACTTCCGAAAAACCAATACAACGCTCACCCGGAACAATATATAAAGCTAAACGAACCGTTCACTGGGTACTCATACGTACGAAAATCCCTATTGGTTTACCTGTTTTTACAAGGAAATAAAATGTGAAAAAAATATTTCTACATCCCATGGCCTTTCCCAACCATTTAAATTTTTCTCTTACAGGTCTAACACTTCTGAAAAACCAATACAACGCCGACCCGGAACAATATATAAAGCTAAACGAACCGTTCACTGGGTACTCATACGTACGAAAATCCCTATTGATTTACCTGTTTTTACAAGGAAATAAAATGTGAAAAAAATATTTCTACATCCCATGGCCCTTCCCAACCATTTAAATTTTTCTCTTACAGGTCTAACACGTCCGAAAAACCAATACAACACCCATCCGGAACAATATATAAAGCTAAACGCACCGTTCACTGGGTACTTATCCGTACGAAAATCCCTATTGATTTACCTGTTTTTACAAGGAAATAAAATGTGAAAACAATATTTCTACATCCCATGGCCTTTCCCAACCATTTAAATTTTTCTCTTACAGGTCTAACACTTCCGAAAAACCAATACAACGCCCACCCGGACCAATATATTAAGCTAAACGAACCGTTCACTGGGTACTTATACGCACGAAAATCCCTATTGATTTACCTGTTTTTACAAGGAAATAAAATGTGAAAAAAATATTTCTACATCCCATGGCCTTTCCCAACCATTTAAATTTTTCTCTTACAGGGCTAACACTTCCGAAAAACCAATACAACGCCCACCCGGACCAATATATTAAGCTAAACGAACCGTTCACTGGGTACTTATCCGTACGAAAATCCCTATAGATTTACCTGTTTTTACAAGGAAATAAAATGTGAAAAAAATATTTCTACATCCCATGGCCTTTCCCAACCATTTAAATTTTTCTCTTACAGGTCTAACACTTCCGAAAAACCAATACAACGCTCACCCGGAACAATATATAAAGCTAAACGAACCGTTCACTGGGTACTCATACGTACGAAAATCCCTATTGATTTACCTGTTTTTACAAGGAAATAAAATGTGAAAAAAATATTTCTACATCCCATGGCCTTTCCCAACCGTTTAAATTTTTCTCTTACAGGTCTAACACTTCCGAAAAACCAATACAACGCCCACCCGGAACAATATATAAAGCTAAACGAACCGTTCACTGGGTACTCATACGTACGAAAATCCCTATTGATTTACCTGTTTTTACAAGGAAATAAAATGTGAAAAAAATATTTCTACATCCCATGGCCTTTCCCAACCATTTAAATTTTTCTCTTACAGGTCTAACACTTCTGAAAAACCAATACAACGCCGACCCGGAACAATATATAAAGCTAAACGAACCGTTCACTGGGTACTCATCCGTACGAAAATCCCTATTGATTTACCTGTTTTTACAAGGAAATAAAATGTGAAAAAAATATTTCTACATCCCATGGCCTTTCCCAACCATTTAAATTTTTCTCTTACAGGTCTAACACTTCTGAAAAACCAATACAACGCCGACCCGGAACAATATATAAAGCTAAACGAACCGTTCACTGGGTACTCATACGTACGAAAATCCCTATTGATTTACCTGTTTTTACAAGGAAATAAAATGTGAAAAAAATATTTCTACATCCCATGGCCCTTCCCAACCATTTAAATTTTTCTCTTACAGGTCTAACACGTCCGAAAAACCAATACAACACCCATCCGGAACAATATATAAAGCTAAACGCACCGTTCACTGGGTACTTATCCGTACGAAAATCCCTATTGATTTACCTGTTTTTACAAGGAAATAAAATGTGAAAACAATATTTCTACATCCCATGGCCTTTCCCAACCATTTAAATTTTTCTCTTACAGGGCTAACACTTCCGAAAAACCAATACAACGCCCACCCGGAACAATATATAAAGCTAAACGAACCGTTCACTGGGTACTCATACGTACGAAAATCCCTATTGATTTACCTGTTTTTACAAGGAAATAAAATGTGAAAAAAATATTTCTACATCCCATGGCCTTTCCCAACCATTTAAATTTTTCTCTTACAGGTCTAACACTTCTGAAAAACCAATACAACGCCGACCCGGAACAATATATAAAGCTAAACGAACCGTTCACTGGGTACTCATCCGTACGAAAATCCCTATTGATTTACCTCTTTTTACAAGGAAATAAAATGTGAAAACAATATTTCTACATCCCATGGCCTTTCCCAACCATTTAAATTTTTCTCTTACAGGTCTAACACTTCCGAAAAACCAATACAACGCCCACCCGGACCAATATATTAAGCTAAACGAACCGTTCACTGGGTACTCATCCGTACGAAAATCCCTATTGATTTACCTCTTTTTACAAGGAAATAAAATGTGAAAACAATATTTCTACATCCCATGGCCTTTCCCAACCATTTAAATTTTTCTCTTACAGGGCTAACACTTCCGAAAAACCAATACAACGCCCACCCGGACCAATATATTAAGCTAAACGAACCGTTCACTGGGTACTTATCCGTACGAAAATCCCTATAGATTTACCTGTTTTTACAAGGAAATAAAATGTGAAAAAAATATTTCTACATCCCATGGCCTTTCCCAACCATTTAAATTTTTCTCTTACAGGTCTAACACTTCCGAAAAACCAATACAACGCTCACCCGGAACAATATATAAAGCTAAACGAACCGTTCACTGGGTACTCATACGTACGAAAATCCCTATTGATTTACCTGTTTTTACAAGGAAATAAAATGTGAAAAAAATATTTCTACATCCCATGGCCTTTCCCAACCGTTTAAATTTTTCTCTTACAGGTCTAACACTTCCGAAAAACCAATACAACGCCCACCCGGAACAATATATAAAGCTAAACGAACCGTTCACTGGGTACTCATACGTACGAAAATCCCTATTGATTTACCTGTTTTTACAAGGAAATAAAATGTGAAAAAAATATTTCTACATCCCATGGCCTTTCCCAACCATTTAAATTTTTCTCTTACAGGTCTAACACTTCTGAAAAACCAATACAACGCCGACCCGGAACAATATATAAAGCTAAACGAACCGTTCACTGGGTACTCATCCGTACGAAAATCCCTATTGATTTACCTCTTTTTACAAGGAAATAAAATGTGAAAACAATATTTCTACATCCCATGGCCTTTCCCAACCATTTAAATTTTTCTCTTACAGGTCTAACACTTCCGAAAAACCAATACAACGCCCACCCGGAACAATATATAAAGCTAAACGAACCGTTCACTGGGTACTTATCCGTACGAAAATCCCTATTGATTTACCTGTTTTTACAAGGAAATAAAATGTGAAAAAAACATTTCTACATCCCATGGCCTTTCCCAACCATTTAAATTTTTCTCTTACAGGTCTAACACTTCCGAAAAACCAATACAACGCCCACCCGGAACAATATATAAAGCTAAACGAACCGTTCACTGGGTACTTATCCGTATGAAAATCCCTATTGATTTACCTGTTTTTACAAGGAAATAAAAGGTGAAAACAATATTTCTACATCCATTGGCCTTTCCCAACCATTTAAATTTTTCTCTTACAGGTCTAACACTTCCAAAAAACCAATACAACGCCCACCCGGAACAATATATAAAGCTAAACGAACCGTTCACTGGGTACTTATCCGTACTAAAATCCCTATTGATTTACCTGTTTTTACAAGGAAATAAAATGTGAAAAAAATATTTCTACATCCCATGGCCTTTCCCAACCATTTAAATTTTTCTCTTACAAGTCTAACACTTCCGAAAAACCAATACAACGCCCAACCAGAACAATATATAAAGCTAAACGAACCGTTCACTGGGTACTCATACGTACGAAAATCCCTATTGATTTACCTGTTTTTACAAGGAAATAAAATGTGAAAAAAATATTTCTACATCCCATGGCCTTTCCCAACCATTTAAATTTTTCTCTAACAGGTCTAACACTTCCGAAAAACCAATACAACGCCCACCCGGAACAATATATAAAGCTAAACGAACCGTTCACTGGGTACTTATCCGTACGAAAATCCCTATTGATTTACCTGTTTTTACAAGGAAATAAAATGTGAAAAAAACATTTCTACATCCCATGGCCTTTCCCAACCATTTAAATTTTTCTCTTACAGGTCTAACACTTCCGAAAAACCAATACAACGCCCACCCGGAACAATATATAAAGCTAAACGAACCGTTCACTGGGTACTTATCCGTATGAAAATCCCTACTGATTTACCTGTTTTTACAAGGAAATAAAAGGTGAAAACAATATTTCTACATCCAATGGCCTTTCCCAACCATTTAAATTTTTCTCTTACAGGTCTAACACTTCCAAAAAACCAATACAACGCCCACCCGGAACAATATATAAAGCTAAACGAACCGTTCACTGGGTACTTATCCGTACTAAAATCCCTATTGATTTACCTGTTTTTACAAGGAAATAAAATGTGAAAAAAATATTTCTACATCCCATGGCCTTTCCCAACCATTTAAATTTTTCTCTTACAAGTCTAACACTTCCGAAAAACCAATACAACGCCCAACCAGAACAATATATAAAGCTAAACGAACCGTTCACTGGGTACTCATACGTACGAAAATCCCTATTGATTTACCTGTTTTTACAAGGAAATAAAATGTGAAAAAAATATTTCTACATCCCATGGCCTTTCCCAACCATTTAAATTTTTCTCTTACAAGTCTAACACTTCCAAAAAACCAATACAACGCCCATCCAGAACAATATATAAAGCTAAACGAACCGTTCACTGGGTACTTATCCGTACGAAAATCCCTATAGATTTACCTGTTTTTACAAGGAAATAAAATGTGAAAAAAATATTTCTACATCCCATGGCCTTTCCCAACCATTTAAATTTTTCTCTTACAGGTCTAACACTTCCGAAAAACCAATACAACGCCCACCCGGAACAATATATAAAGCTAAACGAACCGTTCACTGGGTACTCATACGTACGAAAATCCCTATTGATTTACCTGTTTTTACAAGGAAATAAAATGTGAAAAAAATGTTTCTACATCCCATGGCCTTTCCCAACCATTTAAATTTTTCTCTTACAGGGCTAACACTTCCGAAAAACCAATACAACGCCCACCCGGAACACTATATAAAGCTAAACGAACCGTTCACTGGGTACTTATACGCACGAAAATCCCTATTGATTTACCTGTTTTTACAAGGAAATAAAATGTGAAAAAAATATTTCTACATCCCATGGCCTTTCCCAACCATTTAAATTTTTCTCTTACAGGTCTAACACTTCCGAAAAACCAATACAACGCCCACCCGGAACAATATATAAAGCTAAACGAACCGTTCACTGGGTACTCATACGTACGAAAATCCCTATTGATTTACCTGTTTTTACAAGGAAATAAAATGTGAAAAAAATATTTCTACATCCCATGGCCCTTCCCAACCATTTAAATTTTTCTCTTACAGGTCTAACACGTCCGAAAAACCAATACAACACCCATCCGGAACAATATATAAAGCTAAACGCACCGTTCACTGGGTACTTATCCGTACGAAAATCCCTATAGATTTACCTGTTTTTAGAAGGAAATAAAATGTGAAAAAAATATTTCTACATCCCATGGCCTTTCCCAACCATTTAAATTTTTCTCTTACAGGGCTAACACTTCCGAAAAACCAATACAACGCCCACCCGGAACACTATATAAAGCTAAACGAACCGTTCACTGGGTACTTATACGCACGAAAATCCCTATTGATTTACCTGTTTTTACAGGGAAATAAAATGTGAAAAAAATATTTCTACATCCCATGGCCTTTCCCAACCATTTAAATTTTTCTCTTACAGGTCTAACACTTCCGAAAAACCAATACAACGCCCACCCGGAACAATATATAATGCTAAATGAACCGTTCACTGGGTACTTATCCGTACGAAAATCCCTATTGATTTACCTGTTTTTACAAGGAAATAAAATGTGAAAAAAATATTTCTACATCCCATGGCCTTTCCCAACCAATTAAATTTTTCTCTTACAGGTCTAACACTTCCGAAAAACCAATACAACGCCCACCCAGAACAATATATAAAGCTAAACGAACCGTTCACTGGGTATTTATCCGTACGAAAATCCCTATTGATTTACCTGTTTTTACAAGGAAATAAAATGTGAAAACAATATTTCTACATCCCATGGCCTTTCCCAACCATTTAAATTTTTCTCTTACAGGTCTAACACTTCCGAAAAACCAATACAACGCCCACCCGGAACAATATATAAAGCTAAACGAACCGTTCACTGGGTACTTATCCGTACGAAAATCCCTATAGATTTACCTCTTTTTAGAAGGAAATAAAATGTGGAAAAAATATTTCTACATCCCATGGCCTTTCCCAACCATTTAAATTTTTCTCTTACAGGTCTAACACTTCCGAAAAACCAATACAACGCCCACCCGGAACAATATATAAAGCTAAACGAACCGTTCACTGGGTACTTATCCGTACGAAAATCCCTATAGATTTACCTGTTTTTACAAGGAAATAAAATGTGAAAAAAATATTTCTACATCCCATGGCCTTTCCCAACCATTTAAATTTTTCTCTTACAGGTCTAACACTTCCGAAAAACCAATACAACGCCCACCCGGAACAATATATAAAGCTAAACGAACCGTTCACTGGGTACTCATACGTACGAAAATCCCTATTGATTTACCTGTTTTTACAAGGAAATAAAATGTGAAAAAAATGTTTCTACATCCCATGGCCTTTCCCAACCATTTAAATTTTTCTCTTACAGGGCTAACACTTCCGAAAAACCAATACAAAGCCCACCCGGAACAATATATAAAGCTAAACGAACCGTTCACTGGGTACTTATACGCACGAAAATCCCTATTGATTTACCTGTTTTTACAAGGAAATAAAATGTGAAAAAAATATTTCTACATCCCATGGCCTTTCCCAACCATTTAAATTTTTCTCTTACAGGTCTAACACGTCCGAAAAACCAATACAACACCCATCCGGAACAATATATAAAGCTAAACGGACCGTTCACTGGGTACTTATCCGTACGAAAATCCCTATAGATTTACCTGTTTTTAGAAGGAAATAAAATGTGAAAAAAATATTTCTACATCCCATGGCCTTTCCCAACCATTTAAATTTTTCTCTTACAGGGCTAACACTTCCGAAAAACCAATACAACGCCCACCCGGAACACTATATAAAGCTAAACGAACCGTTCACTGGGTACTTATACGCACGAAAATCCCTATTGATTTACCTGTTTTTACAAGGAAATAAAATGTGAAAAAAATATTTCTACATCCCATGGCCTTTCCCAACCATTTAAATTTTTCTCTTATAGGTCTAACACTTCCGAAAAACCAATACAACGCCCACCCGGAACAATATATAAAGCTAAACGAACCGTTCACTGGGTACTCATACGTATCAAATCCCTATTGATTTACCTGTTTTTACAGGGAAATAAAATGTGAAAAAAATATTTCTACATCCCATGGCCTTTCCCAACCATTTAAATTTTTCTCTTACAGGTCTAACACTTCAGAAAAACCAATACAACGCCCACCCGGAACAATATATAAAGCTAAATGAACCGTTCACTGGGTACTTATCCGTACGAAAATCCCTATTGATTTACCTGTTTTTACAAGGAAATAAAATGTGAAAAAAATATTTCTACATCCCATGGCCCTTCCCAACCATTTAAATTTTTCTCTTACAGGTCTAACACGTCCGTAAAACCAATACAACGCCCATCCGGAACAATATATAAAGCTAAACGCACCGTTCACTGGGTACTTATCCGTACGAAAATCCCTATTGATTTACCTGTTTTTACAAGGAAATAAAATGTGAAAACAATATTTCTACATCCCATGGCCTTTCCCAACCATTTAAATTTTTCTCTTACAAGTCTAACACTTCCGAAAAACCAATACAACGCCCACCCGGAACACTATATAAAGCTAAACGAACCGTTCACTGGGTATTTATCCGTACGAAAATCCCTATTGATTTACCTGTTTTTACAAGGAAATAAAATGTGAAAACAATATTTCTACATCCCAAGGCCTTTCCCAACCATTTAAATTTTTCTCTTACAGGTCTAACACTTCCGAAAAACCAATACAACGCCCACCCGGAACAATATATAAAGCTAAACGAACCGTTCACTGGGTACTTATCCGTACGAAAATCCCTAGAGATTTACCTGTTTTTAGAAGGAAATAAAATGTGAAAACAATATTTCTACATCCCATGGCCTTTCCCAACCATTTAAATTTTTCTCTTACAGGTCTAACACTTCCGAAAAACCAATACAACGCCCACCCGGAACAATATATAAAGCTAAACGAACCGTTCACTGGGTACTCATACGTACGAAAATCCCTATTGATTTACCTGTTTTTACAAGGAAATAAAATGTGAAAAAAATATTTCTACATCCCATGGCCCTTCCCAACCATTTAAATTTTTCTCTTACAGGTCTAACACGTCCGAAAAACCAATACAACACCCATCCGGAACAATATATAAAGCTAAACGCACCGTTCACTGGGTACTTATCCGTACGAAAATCCCTATAGATTTACCTGTTTTTAGAAGGAAATAAAATGTGAAAAAAATATTTCTACATCCCATGGCCTTTCCCAACCATTTAAATTTTTCTCTTACAGGGCTAACACTTCCGAAAAACCAATACAACGCCCACCCGGAACACTATATAAAGCTAAACGAACCGTTCACTGGGTACTTATACGCACGAAAATCCCTATTGATTTACCTGTTTTTACAAGGAAATAAAATGTGAAAAAAATATTTCTACATCCCATGGCCTTTCCCAACCATTTAAATTTTTCTCTTATAGGTCTAACACTTCCGAAAAACCAATAGAACGCCCACCCGGAACAATATATAAAGCTAAACGAAACGTTCACTGGGTACTCATATGTACGAAAATCCCTATTGATTTACCTGTTTTTACAGGGAAATAAAATGTGAAAAAAATATTTCTACATCCCATGGCCTTTCCCAACCATTTAAATTTTTCTCTTACAGGTCTAACACTTCCGAAAAACCAATACAACGCCCACCCGGAACAATATATAACGCTAAATGAACCGTTCACTGGGTACTTATCCGTACGAAAATCCCTATTGATTTACCTGTTTTTAGAAGGAAATAAAATGTGAAAAAAATATTTCTACATCCCATGGCCTTTCCCAACCAATTAAATTTTTCTCTTACAGGTCTAACACTTCCGAAAAACCAATACAACGCCCACCCAGAACAATATATAAAGCTAAACGAACCGTTCACTGGGTATTTATCCGTACGAAAATCCCTATTGATTTACCTGTTTTTACAAGGAAATAAAATGTGAAAACAATATTTCTACATCCCATGGCCTTTCCCAACCATTTAAATTTTTCTCTTACAGGTCTAACACTTCCGAAAAACCAATACAACGCCCACCCGGAACAATATATAAAGCTAAACGAACCGTTCACTGGGTACTTATCCGTACGAAAATCCCTATAGATTTACCTCTTTTTAGAAGGAAATAAAATGTGGAAAAAATATTTCTACATCCCATGGCCTTTCCCAACCATTTAAATTTTTCTCTTACAGGTCTAACACTTCCGAAAAACCAATACAACGCCCACCCGGAACAATATATAAAGCTAAACGAACCGTTCACTGGGTACTCATACGTACGAAAATCCCTATTGATTTACCTGTTTTTACAAGGAAATAAAATGTGAAAAAAATATTTCTACATCCCATGGCCCTTCCCAAACATTTAAATTTTTCTCTTACAGGTCTAACACGTCCGAAAAACCAATACAACACCCATCCGGAACAATATATAAAGCTAAACGCACCGTTCACTGGGTACTTATCCGTACGAAAACCCCTATAGATTTACCTGTTTTTAGAAGGAAATAAAATGTGAAAAAAATATTTCTACATCCCATGGCCTTTCCCAACCATTTAAATTTTTCTCTTACAGGGCTAACACTTCCGAAAAACCAATACAACGCCCACCCGGAACACTATATAAAGCTAAACGAACCGTTCACTGGGTACTTATACGCACGAAAATCCCTATTGATTTACATGTTTTTACAAGCAAATAAAATGTGAAAAAAATATTTCTACATCCCATGGCCCTTCCCAACCATTTAAATTTTTCTCTTACAGGTCTAACACTTCCGAAAAACCAATACAACGCCCAACCGGAACAATATATAAAGCTAAACGAACCGTTCACTGGGTACTTATCCGTACGAAAATCCCTATAGATTTACCTGTTTTTAGAAGGAAATAAAATGTGAAAAAAATATTTCTACATCCCATGGCCTTTCCCAACCATTTAAATTTTTCTCTTACAAGTCTAACACTTCCGAAAAACCAATACAACGCCCACCCGGAACAATATATAAAGCTAAACGAACCGTTCACTGGGTACTCATACGTACGAAAATCCCTATTGATTTACCTGTTTTTACAAGGAAATAAAATGTGAAAAAAATATTTCTACATCCCATGGCCCTTCCCAACCATTTAAATTTTTCTCTTACAGGTCTAACACGTCCGAAAAACCAATACAACGCCCATCCGGAACAATATATAAAGCTAAACGCACCGTTCACTGGGTACTTATACGTACGAAAATCCCTATTGATTTACCTGTTTTTACAAGGAAATAAAATGTGAAAAAAATATTTCTACATCGCATGGCCTTTCCCAACCATTTAAATTTTTCTCTTACAGGGCTAACACTTCCGAAAAACCAATACAACGTCCACCCGGACCAATATATTAAGCTAAACGAACCGTTCACTGGGTACTTATACGTACGAAAATCCCTATTGATTTACCTGTTTTTACAAGGAAATAAAATGTGAAAAAAATATTTCTACATCCCATGGCCTTTCCCAACCATTTAAATTTTTCTCTTACAGGTCTAACACTTCCGAAATCCAATACAACGCCCACCCGGAACAATATATAAAGCTAAACACACCGTTCACTGGGTACTTATCCGTACGAAAATCCCTATAGATTTACCTGTTTTTAGAAGGAAATAAAATGTGAACAAAATATTTCTACATCCCATGGCCTTTCCCAACCATTTAAATTTTTCTCTTATAGGTCTAACACTTCCGAAAAACCAATACAACGCCCACCCGGAACAATATATAAAGCTAAACGAACCGTTCACTGGGTACTCATACGTACGAAAATCCCTATTGATTTACCTCTTTTTACAGGGAAATAAAATGTGAAAAAAATATTTCTACATCCCATGGCCTTTCCCAACCATTTAAATTTTTCTCTTACAGGTCTAACACTTCCGAAAAACCAATACAACGCCCACCCGGAACAATATATAAAGCTAAATGAACCGTTCACTGGGTACTTATCCGTACGAAAATCCCTATTGATTTACCTGTTTTTACAAGGAAATAAAATGTGAAAAAAATATTTCTACATCCCATGGCCCTTCCCAACCATTTAAATTTTTCTCTTACAGGTCTAACACGTCCGAAAAACCAATACAACGCCCATCCGGAACAATATATAAAGCTAAACGCACCGTTCACTGGGTACTTATATGTACGAAAATCCCTATTGATTTACCTGTTTTTACAAGGAAATAAAATGTGAAAAAAATATTTCTACATCGCATGGCCTTTCCCAACCATTTAAATTTTTCTCTTACAGGGCTAACACTTCCGAAAAACCAATACAACGCCCACCCAGAACAATATATAAAGCTAAACGAACCGTTCACTGGGTATTTATCCGTACGAAAATCCCTATTGATTTACCTGTTTTTACAAGGAAATAAAATGTGAAAACAATATTTCTACATCCCATGGCCTTTCCCAACCATTTAAATTTTTCTCTTACAGGTCTAACACTTCCGAAAAACCAATACAACGCCCACCCGGAACAATATATAAAGCTAAACGAACCGTTCACTGGGTACTTATCCGTACGAAAATCCCTATTGATTTACCTGTTTTTACAAGGAAATAAAATGTGAAAAAAACATTTCTACATCCCATGGCCTTTCCCAACCATTTAAATTTTTCTCTTACTAGTCTAACACTTCCGAAAAACCAATACAACGCCCAACCGGAACAATATATAAAGCTAAACGAACCGTTCACTGGGTACTTATCCGTACGAAAATCCCTATAGATTTACCTCTTTTTAGAAGGAAATAAAATGTGAAAAAAATATTTCTACATCCCATGGCCTTTCCCAACCATTTAAATTTTTCTCTTACAGGGCTAACACTTCCGAAAAACCAATACAACGCCCACCCGGAACACTATATAAAGCTAAACGAACCGTTCACTGGGTACTTATACGCACGAAAATCCCTATTGATTTACATGTTTTTACAAGCAAATAAAATGTGAAAAAAATATTTCTACATCCCATGGCCCTTCCCAACCATTTAAATTTTTCTCTTACAGGTCTAACACGTCCGAAAAACCAATACAACGCCCATCCGGAACAATATATAAAGCTAAACGCACCGTTCACAGGGTACTTATATGTACGAAAATCCCTATTGATTTACCTGTTTTTACAAGGAAATAAAATGTGAAAAAAATATTTCTACATCCCATGGCCTTTCCCAACCATTTAAATTTTTCTCTTACAGGGCTAACACTTCCGAAAAACCAATACAACGCCCAACCGGAACAATATATAAAGCTAAACGAACCGTTCACTGGGTACTTATCCGTACGAAAATCCCTATTGATTTACCTGTTTTTACAAGGAAATAAAATGTGAAAAAAATATTTCTACATCCCATGGCCTTTCCCAACCATTTAAATTTTTCTCTTACAGGTCTAACACTTCCGAAAAACCAATACAACGCCCACCCGGAACAATTTATAAAGCTAAACGAACCGTTCACTGGGTACTTATCCGTACGAAAATCCCTATTGATTTACCTGTTTTTACAAGGAAATAAAATGTGAAAAAAACATTTCTACATCCCATGGCCTTTCCCAACCATTTAAATTTTTCTCTTACAGGTCTAACACTTCTGAAAAACCAATACAACGCCCACCCGGAACAATATATAAAGCTAAACGAACCGTTCACTGGGTACTTATCCGTATGAAAATACCTATTGATTTACCTGTTTTTAGAAGGAAATAAAATGTGAAAAAATATTTCTAAATCCCATGGCCTTTCCCAACCATTTAAATTTTTCTCTTACAAGTCTAACACTTCCGAAAAACCAATACAACGCCCACCCGGAACAATATATAAAGCTAAACGAACCGTTCACTGGGTACTCATACGTACGAAAATCCCTATTGATTTACCTGTTTTTACAAGGAAATAAAATGTGAAAAAAATATTTCTACATCCCATGGCCCTTCCCAACCATTTAAATTTTTCTCTTACAGGTCTAACACGTCCGAAAAACCAATACAACGCCCATCCGGAACAATATATAAAGCTAAACGCACCGTTCACTGGGTACTTATCCGTACGAAAATCCCTATAGATTTACCTGTTTTTACAAGGAAATAAAATGTGAAAACAATATTTCTACATCGCATGGCCTTTCCCAACCATTTAAATTTTTCTCTTACAGGGCTAACACTTCCGAAAAACCAATACAACGCCCACCCGGAACACTATATAAAGCTAAACGAACCGTTCACTGGGTACTTATACGCACGAAAATCCCTATTGATTTACCTGTTTTTACAAGGAAATAAAATGTGAAAAAAATATTTCTACATCCCATGGCCCTTCCCAACCATTTAAATTTTTCTCTTACAGGTCTAACACGTCCGAAAAACCAATACAACGCCCATCCGGAACAATATATAAAGCTAAACGCACCGTTCACTGGGTACTTATACGTACGAAAATCCCTATTGATTTACCTGTTTTTACAAGGAAATAAAATGTGAAAAAAATATTTCTACATCGCATGGCCTTTCCCAACCATTTAAATTTTTCTCTTACAGGGCTAACACTTCCGAAAAACCAATACAACGTCCACCCGGACCAATATATTAAGCTAAACGAACCGTTCACTGGGTACTTATACGTACGAAAATCCCTATTGATTTACCTGTTTTTACAAGGAAATAAAATGTGAAACAATATTTCTACATCCCATGGCCTTTCCCAACCATTTAAATTTTTCTCTTACAGGTCTAACACTTCCGAAAAACCGATACAACGCTCACCCGGAACAATATATAAAGCTAAACGAACCGTTCACTGGGTACTCATACGTACGAAAATCCCTATTGATCTACCTGTTTTTACAAGGAAATAAAATGTGAAAAAAATATTTCTACATCCCATGGCCTTTCCCAACCATTTAAATTTTTCTCTTACAGGTCTAACACTTCCGAAAAACCAATACAACGCCCACCCGGAACAATATATAAAGCTAAACACACCGTTCACTGGGTACTTATCCGTACGAAAATCCCTATAGATTTACCTGTTTTTAGAAGGAAATAAAATGTGAACAAAATATTTCTACATCCCATGGCCTTTCCCAACCATTTAAATTTTTCTCTTATAGGTCTAACACTTCCGAAAAACCAATACAACGCCCACCCGGAACAATATATAAAGCTAAACGAACCGTTCACTGGGTACTCATACGTACGAAAATCCCTATTGATTTACCTCTTTTTACAGGGAAATAAAATGTGAAAAAATATTTCTACATCCCATGGCCTTTCCCAACCATTTAAATTTTTCTCTTACAGGTCTAACACTTCCGAAAAACCAATACAACGCCCACCCGGAACAATATATAAAGCTAAATGAACCGTTCACTGGGTACTTATCCGTACGAAAATCCCTATTGATTTACCTGTTTTTACAAGGAAATAAAAGGTGAAAACAATATTTCTACATCCAATGGCCTTTCCCAACCATTTAAATTTTTCTCTTACAGGTCTAACACTTCCGAAAAACCAATACAACGCCCATCCGGAACAATATATAAAGCTAAACGCACCGTTCACTGGGTACTTATATGTACGAAAATCCCTATTGATTTACCTGTTTTTACAAGGAAATAAAATGTGAAAAAAATATTTCTACATCGCATGGCCTTTCCCAACCTTTTAAATTTTTCTCTTACAGGGCTAACACTTCCGAAAAACCAATACAACGTCCACCCGGACAAATATATTAAGCTAAACGAACCGTTCACTGGGTACTTATACGTACGAAAATCCCTATTGATTTACCTGTTTTTACAAGGAAATAAAATGTGAAAAAAATATTTCTACATCGCATGGCCTTTCCCAACCATTTAAATTTTTCTCTTACAGGGCTAACACTTCCGAAAAACCAATACAACGTCCACCCGGACCAATATATTAAGCTAAACGAACCGTTCACTGGGTACTTATACGTACGAAAATCCCTATTGATTTACCTGTTTTTACAAGGAAATAAAATGTGAAAAAAATATTTCTACATCGCATGGCCTTTCCCAACCATTTAAATTTTTCTCTTACAGGGCTAACACTTCCGAAAAACCAATACAACGTCCACCCGGACCAATATATTAAGCTAAACGAACCGTTCACTGGGTACTTATACGTACGAAAATCCCTATTGATTTACCTGTTTTTACAAGGAAATAAAATGTGAAACAATATTTCTACATCCCATGGCCTTTCCCAACCATTTAAATTTTTCTCTTACAGGTCTAACACTTCCGAAAAACCGATACAACGCTCACCCGGAACAATATATAAAGCTAAACGAACCGTTCACTGGGTACTCATACGTACGAAAATCCCTATTGATCTACCTGTTTTTACAAGGAAATAAAATGTGAAAAAAATATTTCTACATCCCATGGCCTTTCCCAACCATTTAAATTTTTCTCTTACAGGTCTAACACTTCCGAAAAACCAATACAACGCCCACCCGGAACAATATATAAAGCTAAACACACCGTTCACTGGGTACTTATCCGTACGAAAATCCCTATAGATTTACCTGTTTTTAGAAGGAAATAAAATGTGAACAAAATATTTCTACATCCCATGGCCTTTCCCAACCATTTAAATTTTTCTCTTATAGGTCTAACACTTCCGAAAAACCAATACAACGCCCACCCGGAACAATATATAAAGCTAAACGAACCGTTCACTGGGTACTCATACGTACGAAAATCCCTATTGATTTACCTCTTTTTACAGGGAAATAAAATGTGAAAAAAATATTTCTACATCCCATGGCCTTTCCCAACCATTTAAATTTTTCTCTTACAGGTCTAACACTTCCGATAAACCAATACAACGCCCACCCGGAACAATATATAAAGCTAAATGAACCGTTCACTGGGTACTTATCCGTACGAAAATCCCTATTGATTTACCTGTTTTTACAAGGAAATAAAATGTGAAAAAAATATTTCTACATCCCATGGCCCTTCCCAACCATTTAAATTTTTCTCTTACAGGTCTAACACGTCCGAAAAACCAATACAACGCCCATCCGGAACAATATATAAAGCTAAACGCACCGTTCACTGGGTACTTATATGTACGAAAATCCCTATTGATTTACCTGTTTTTACAAGGAAATAAAATGTGAAAAAAATATTTCTACATCGCATGGCCTTTCCCAACCATTTAAATTTTTCTCTTACAGGGCTAACACTTCCGAAAAACCAATACAACGTCCACCCGGACCAATATATTAAGCTAAACGAACCGTTCACTGGGTACTTATACGTACGGAAATCCCTATTGATTTACCTGTTTTTACAAGGAAATAAAATGTGAAAAAAATATTTCTACATCCCATGGCCCTTCCCAACCGTTTAAATTTTTCTCTTACAGGTCTAACACGTCCGAAAAACCAATACAACGCCCATCCGGAACAATATATAAAGCTAAACGCACCGTTCACTGGGTACTTATACGTACGAAAATCCCTATTGATTTACCTGTTTTTACAAGGAAATAAAATGTGAAAAAAATATTTCTACATCGCATGGCCTTTCCCAACCATTTAAATTTTTCTCTTACAGGGCTAACACTTCCGAAAAACCAATACAACGTCCACCCGGACCAATATATTAAGCTAAACGAACCGTTCACTGGGTACTTATACGTACGAAAATCCCTATTGATTTACCTGTTTTTACAAGGAAATAAAATGTGAAACAATATTTCTACATCCCATGGCCTTTCCCAACCATTTAAATTTTTCTCTTACAGGTCTAACACTTCCGAAAAACCGATACAACGCTCACCCGGAACAATATATAAAGCTAAACGAACCGTTCACTGGGTACTCATACGTACGAAAATCCCTATTGATCTACCTGTTTTTACAAGGAAATAAAATGTGAAAAAAATATTTCTACATCCCATGGCCTTTCCCAACCATTTAAATTTTTCTCTTACAGGTCTAACACTTCCGAAAAACCAATACAACGCCCACCCGGAACAATATATAAAGCTAAACACACCGTTCACTGGGTACTTATCCGTACGAAAATCCCTATAGATTTACCTGTTTTTAGAAGGAAATAAAATGTGAACAAAATATTTCTACATCCCATGGCCTTTCCCAACCATTTAAATTTTTCTCTTATAGGTCTAACACTTCCGAAAAACCAATACAACGCCCACCCGGAACAATATATAAAGCTAAACGAACCGTTCACTGGGTACTCATACGTACGAAAATCCCTATTGATTTACATCTTTTTACAGGGAAATAAAATGTGAAAAAAATATTTCTACATCCCATGGCCTTTCCCAACCATTTAAATTTTTCTCTTACAGGTCTAACACTTCCGAAAAACCAATACAACGCCCACCCGGAACAATATATAAAGCTAAATGAACCGTTCACTGGGTACTTATCCGTACGAAAATCCCTATTGATTTACCTGTTTTTACAAGGAAATAAAATGTGAAACAATATTTCTACATCCCATGGCCTTTCCCAACCATTTAAATTTTTCTCTTACAGGTCTAACACTTCCGAAAAACCGATACAACGCTCACCCGGAACAATATATAAAGCTAAACGAACCGTTCACTGGGTACTCATACGTACGAAAATCCCTATTGATCTACCTGTTTTTACAAGGAAATAAAATGTGAAAAAAATATTTCTACATCCCATGGCCTTTCCCAACCATTTAAATTTTTCTCTTACAGGTCTAACACTTCCGAAAAACCAATACAACGCCCACCCGGAACAATATATAAAGCTAAACACACCGTTCACTGGGTACTTATCCGTACGAAAATCCCTATTGATTTACGTGTTTTTACAAGGAAATAAAATGTGAAAAAAACATTTCTACATCCCATGGCCTTTCCCAACCATTTAAATTTTTCTCTTACAGGTCTAACACTTCCGAAAAACCAATACAACGCCCACCCGGAACAATATATAAAGCTAAACACACCGTTCACTGGGTACTTATCCGTACGAAAATCCCTATTGATTTACGTGTTTTTACAAGGAAATAAAATGTGAAAAAAACATTTCTACATCCCATGGCCTTTCCCAACCATTTAAATTTTTCTCTTACAGGTCTAACACTTCCGAAAAACCAATACAACGTCCACCCGGACCAATATATTAAGCTAAACGAACCGTTCACTGGGTACTTATACGTACGAAAATCCCTATTGATTTACCTGTTTTTACAAGGAAATAAAATGTGAAACAATATTTCTACATCCCATGGCCTTTCCCAACCATTTAAATTTTTCTCTTACAGGTCTAACACTTCCGAAAAACCGATACAACGCTCACCCGGAACAATATATAAAGCTAAACGAACCGTTCACTGGGTACTCATACGTACGAAAATCCCTATTGATCTACCTGTTTTTACAAGGAAATAAAATGTGAAAAAAATATTTCTACATCCCATGGCCTTTCCCAACCATTTAAATTTTTCTCTTACAGGTCTAACACTTCCGAAAAACCAATACAACGCCCACCCGGAACAATATATAAAGCTAAACACACCGTTCACTGGGTACTTATCCGTACGAAAATCCCTATAGATTTACCTGTTTTTAGAAGGAAATAAAATGTGAACAAAATATTTCTACATCCCATGGCCTTTCCCAACCATTTAAATTTTTCTCTTATAGGTCTAACACTTCCGAAAAACCAATACAACGCCCACCCGGAACAATATATAAAGCTAAACGAACCGTTCACTGGGTACTCATACGTACGAAAATCCCTATTGATTTACCTCTTTTTACAGGGAAATAAAATGTGAAAAAAATATTTCTACATCCCATGGCCTTTCCCAACCATTTAAATTTTTCTCTTACAGGTCTAACACTTCCGAAAAACCAATACAACGCCCACCCGGAACAATATATAAAGCTAAATGAACCGTTCACTGGGTACTTATCCGTACGAAAATCCCTATTGATTTACCTGTTTTTACAAGGAAATAAAATGTGAAAAAAATATTTCTACATCCCATGGCCCTTCCCAACCATTTAAATTTTTCTCTTACAGGTCTAACACGTCCGAAAAACCAATACAACGCCCATCCGGAACAATATATAAAGCTAAACGCACCGTTCACTGGGTACTTATATGTACGAAAATCCCTATTGATTTACCTGTTTTTACAAGGAAATAAAATGTGAAAAAAATATTTCTACATCGCATGGCCTTTCCCAACCATTTAAATTTTTCTCTTACAGGGCTAACACTTCCGAAAAACCAATACAACGTCCACCCGGACCAATATATTAAGCTAAACGAACCGTTCACTGGGTCCTTATACGTACGTAAATCCCTATTGCTTTACCTGTTTTTACAAGGAAATAAAATGTGAAAAAAATATTTCTACATCGCATGGCCTTTCCCAACCATTTAAATTTTTCTCTTACAGGGCTAACACTTCCGAAAAACCAATACAACGTCCACCCGGACCAATATATTAAGCTAAACGAACCGTTCACTGGGTACTTATACGTACGGAAATCCCTATTGATTTACCTGTTTTTACAAGGAAATAAAATGTGAAAAAAATATTTCTACATCCCATGGCCCTTCCCAACCGTTTAAATTTTTCTCTTACAGGTCTAACACGTCCGAAAAACCAATACAACGCCCATCCGGAACAATATATAAAGCTAAACGCACCGTTCACTGGGTACTTATACGTACGAAAATCCCTATTGATTTACCTGTTTTTACAAGGAAATAAAATGTGAAAAAAATATTTCTACATCGCATGGCCTTTCCCAACCATTTAAATTTTTCTCTTACAGGGCTAACACTTCCGAAAAACCAATACAACGTCCACCCGGACCAATATATTAAGCTAAACGAACCGTTCACTGGGTACTTATACGTACGAAAATCCCTATTGATTTACCTGTTTTTACAAGGAAATAAAATGTGAAACAATATTTCTACATCCCATGGCCTTTCCCAACCATTTAAATTTTTCTCTTACAGGTCTAACACTTCCGAAAAACCGATACAACGCTCACCCGGAACAATATATAAAGCTAAACGAACCGTTCACTGGGTACTCATACGTACGAAAATCCCTATTGATCTACCTGTTTTTACAAGGAAATAAAATGTGAAAAAAATATTTCTACATCCCATGGCCTTTCCCAACCATTTAAATTTTTCTCTTACAGGTCTAACACTTCCGAAAAACCAATACAACGCCCACCCGGAACAATATATAAAGCTAAACACACCGTTCACTGGGTACTTATCCGTACGAAAATCCCTATAGATTTACCTGTTTTTAGAAGGAAATAAAATGTGAACAAAATATTTCTACATCCCATGGCCTTTCCCAACCATTTAAATTTTTCTCTTATAGGTCTAACACTTCCGAAAAACCAATACAACGCCCACCCGGAACAATATATAAAGCTAAACGAACCGTTCACTGGGTACTCATACGTACGAAAATCCCTATTGATTTACATCTTTTTACAGGGAAATAAAATGTGAAAAAAATATTTCTACATCCCATGGCCTTTCCCAACCATTTAAATTTTTCTCTTACAGGTCTAACACTTCCGAAAAACCAATACAACGCCCACCCGGAACAATATATAAAGCTAAATGAACCGTTCACTGGGTACTTATCCGTACGAAAATCCCTATTGATTTACCTGTTTTTACAAGGAAATAAAATGTGAAACAATATTTCTACATCCCATGGCCTTTCCCAACCATTTAAATTTTTCTCTTACAGGTCTAACACTTCCGAAAAACCGATACAACGCTCACCCGGAACAATATATAAAGCTAAACGAACCGTTCACTGGGTACTCATACGTACGAAAATCCCTATTGATCTACCTGTTTTTACAAGGAAATAAAATGTGAAAAAAATATTTCTACATCCCATGGCCTTTCCCAACCATTTAAATTTTTCTCTTACAGGTCTAACACTTCCGAAAAACCAATAAAACGCCCACCCGGAACAATATATAAAGCTAAACACACCGTTCACTGGGTACTTATCCGTACGAAAATCCCTATTGATTTACGTGTTTTTACAAGGAAATAAAATGTGAAAAAAACATTTCTACATCCCATGGCCTTTCCCAACCATTTAAATTTTTCTCTTACAGGTCTAACACTTCCGAAAAACCAATACAACGCCCACCCGGAACAATATATAAAGCTAAACACACCGTTCACTGGGTACTTATCCGTACGAAAATCCCTATTGATTTACGTGTTTTTACAAGGAAATAAAATGTGAAAAAAACATTTCTACATCCCATGGCCTTTCCCAACCATTTAAATTTTTCTCTTACAGGTCTAACACTTCCGAAAAACCAATACAACGTCCACCCGGACCAATATATTAAGCTAAACGAACCGTTCACTGGGTACTTATACGTACGAAAATCCCTATTGATTTACCTGTTTTTACAAGGAAATAAAATGTGAAACAATATTTCTACATCCCATGGCCTTTCCCAACCATTTAAATTTTTCTCTTACAGGTCTAACACTTCCGAAAAACCGATACAACGCTCACCCGGAACAATATATAAAGCTAAACGAACCGTTCACTGGGTACTCATACGTACGAAAATCCCTATTGATCTACCTGTTTTTACAAGGAAATAAAATGTGAAAAAAATATTTCTACATCCCATGGCCTTTCCCAACCATTTAAATTTTTCTCTTACAGGTCTAACACTTCCGAAAAACCAATACAACGCCCACCCGGAACAATATATAAAGCTAAACACACCGTTCACTGGGTACTTATCCGTACGAAAATCCCTATAGATTTACCTGTTTTTAGAAGGAAATAAAATGTGAACAAAATATTTCTACATCCCATGGCCTTTCCCAACCATTTAAATTTTTCTCTTATAGGTCTAACACTTCCGAAAAACCAATACAACGCCCACCCGGAACAATATATAAAGCTAAACGAACCGTTCACTGGGTACTCATACGTACGAAAATCCCTATTGATTTACCTCTTTTTACAGGGAAATAAAATGTGAAAAAAATATTTCTACATCCCATGGCCTTTCCCAACCATTTAAATTTTTCTCTTACAGGTCTAACACTTCCGAAAAACCAATACAACGCCCACCCGGAACAATATATAAAGCTAAATGAACCGTTCACTGGGTACTTATCCGTACGAAAATCCCTATTGATTTACCTGTTTTTACAAGGAAATAAAATGTGAAAAAAATATTTCTACATCCCATGGCCCTTCCCAACCATTTAAATTTTTCTCTTACAGGTCTAACACGTCCGAAAAACCAATACAACGCCCATCCGGAACAATATATAAAGCTAAACGCACCGTTCACTGGGTACTTATATGTACGAAAATCCCTATTGATTTACCTGTTTTTACAAGGAAATAAAATGTGAAAAAAATATTTCTACATCGCATGGCCTTTCCCAACCATTTAAATTTTTCTCTTACAGGGCTAACACTTCCGAAAAACCAATACAAAGTCCACCCGGACCAATATATTAAGCTAAACGAACCGTTCACTGGGTACTTATACGTACGAAAATCCCTATTGATTTACCTGTTTTTACAAGGAAATAAAATGTGAAAAAAATATTTCTACATCGCATGGCCTTTCCCAACCATTTAAATTTTTCTCTTACAGGGCTAGCACTTCCGAAAAACCAATACAACGTCCACCCGGACCAATATATTAAGCTAAACGAACCGTTCACTGGGTACTTATACGTACGAAAATCCCTATTGATTTACCTGTTTTTACAAGGAAATAAAATGTGAAACAATATTTCTACATCCCATGGCCTTTTCCAACCATTTAAATTTTTCTCTTACAGGTCTAACACTTCCGAAAAACCGATACAACGCTCACCCGGAACAATATATAAAGCTAAACGAACCGTTCACTGGGTACTCATACGTACGAAAATCCCTATTGATCTACCTGTTTTTACAAGGAAATAAAATGTGAAAAAAATATTTCTACATCCCATGGCCTTTCCCAACCATTTAAATTTTTCTCTTACAGGTCTAACACTTCCGAAAAACCAATACAACGCCCACCCGGAACAATATATAAAGCTAAACACACCGTTCACTGGGTACTTATCCGTACGAAAATCCCTATAGATTTACCTGTTTTTAGAAGGAAATAAAATGTGAACAAAATATTTCTACATCCCATGGCCTTTCCCAACCATTTAAATTTTTCTCTTATAGGTCTAACACTTCCGAAAAACCAATACAACGCCCACCCGGAACAATATATAAAGCTAAACGAACCGTTCACTGGGTACTCATACGTACGAAAATCCCTATTGATTTACCTCTTTTTACAGGGAAATAAAATGTGAAAAAAATATTTCTACATCCCATGGCCTTTCCCAACCATTTAAATTTTTCTCTTACAGGTCTAACACTTCCGAAAAACCAATACAACGCCCACCCGGAACAATATATAAAGCTAAATGAACCGTTCACTGGGTACTTATCCGTACGAAAATCCCTATTGATTTACCTGTTTTTACAAGGAAATAAAATGTGAAAAAAATATTTCTACATCCCATGGCCCTTCCCAACCATTTAAATTTTTCTCTTACAGGTCTAACACGTCCGAAAAACCAATACAACGCCCATCCGGAACAATATATAAAGCTAAACGCACCGTTCACTGGGTACTTATATGTACGAAAATCCCTATTGATTTACCTGTTTTTACAAGGAAATAAAATGTGAAAAAAATATTTCTACATCGCATGGCCTTTCCCAACCATTTAAATTTTTCTCTTACAGGGCTAACACTTCCGAAAAACCAATACAACGTCCACCCGGACCAATATATTAAGCTAAACGAACCGTTCACTGGGTACTTATACGTACGGAAATCCCTATTGATTTACCTGTTTTTACAAGGAAATAAAATGTGAAAAAAATATTTCTACATCCCATGGCCCTTCCCAACCGTTTAAATTTTTCTCTTACAGGTCTAAAACGTCCGAAAAACCAATACAACGCCCATCCGGAACAATATATAAAGCTAAACGCACCGTTCACTGGGTACTTATACGTACGAAAATCCCTATTGATCTACCTGTTTTTACAACGAAATAAAATGTGAAAAAAATATTTCTACATCACATGGCCTTTCCCAACCATTTAAATTTTTCTCTTACAGGTCTAACACTTCCGAAAAACCAATACAACGCCCACCCGGAACAATATAGAAAGCTAAACACACCGTTCACTGGGTACTTATCCGTACGAAAATCCCTATAGATTTACCTGTTTTCAGAAGGAAATAAAATGTGAACAAAATATTTCTACATCCCATGGCCTTTCCCAACCATTTAAATTTTTCTCTTATAGGTCTAACACTTCCGAAATACCAATACAACGCCCACCCGGAACAATATATAAAGCTAAACGAACCGTTCACTGGGTACTCATACGTACGAAAATCCCTATTGATTTACCTCTTTTTACAGGGAAATAAAATGTGAAAAAAATATTTCTACATCCCATGGCCTTTCCCAACCATTTAAATTTTTCTCTTACAGGTCTAACACTTCCGAAAAACCAATACAACGCCCACCCGGAACAATATATAAAGCTAAATGAACCGTTCACTGGGTACTTATCCGTACGAAAATCCCTATTGATTTACCTGTTTTTACAAGGAAATAAAATGTGAAAAAAATATTTCTACATCCCATGGCCCTTCCCAACCATTTAAATTTTTCTCTTACAGGTCTAACACGTCCGAAAAACCAATACAACGCCCATCCGGAACAATATATAAAGCTAAACGCACCGTTCACTGGGTACTTATATGTACGAAAATCCCTATTGATTTACCTGTTTTTACAAGGAAATAAAATGTGAAAAAAATATTTCTACATCGCATGGCCTTTCCCAACCATTTAAATTTTTCTCTTACAGGGCTAACACTTCCGAAAAACCAATACAACGTCCACCCGGACCAATATATTAAGCTAAACGAACCGTTCACTGGGTACTTATACGTACGAAAATCCCTATTGATTTACCTGTTTTTACAAGGAAATAAAATGTGAAACAATATTTCTACATCCCATGGCCTTTCCCAACCATTTAAATTTTTCTCTTACAGGTCTAACACTTCCGAAAAACCGATACAACGCTCACCCGGAACAATATATAAAGCTAAACGAACCGTTCACTGGGTACTCATACGTACGAAAATCCCTATTGATCTACCTGTTTTTACAAGGAAATAAAATGTGAAAAAAATATTTCTACATCCCATGGCCTTTCCCAACCATTTAAATTTTTCTCTTACAGGTCTAACACTTCCGAAAAACCAATACAACGCCCACCCGGAACAATATATAAAGCTAAACACACCGTTCACTGGGTACTTATCCGTACGAAAATCCCTATAGATTTACCTGTTTTTAGAAGGAAATAAAATGTGAACAAAATATTTCTACATCCCATGGCCCTTCCCAACCATTTAAATTTTTCTCTTACAGGTCTAACACGTCCGAAAAACCAATACAACGCCCATCCGGAACAATATATAAAGCTAAACGCACCGTTCACTGGGTACTTATATGTACGAAAATCCCTATTGATTTACCTGTTTTTACAAGGAAATAAAATGTGAAAAAAATATTTCTACATCGCATGGCCTTTCCCAACCATTTAAATTTTTCTCTTACAGGGCTAACACTTCCGAAAAACCAATACAACGTCCACCCGGACCAATATATTAAGCTAAACGAACCGTTCACTGGGTACTTATACGTACGGAAATCCCTATTGATTTACCTGTTTTTACAAGGAAATAAAATGTGAAAAAAATATTTCTACATCCCATGGCCCTTCCCAACCATTTAAATTTTTCTCTTACAGGTCTAACACGTCCGAAAAACCAATACAACGCCCATCCGGAACAATATATAAAGCTAAACGCACCGTTCACTGGGTACTTATACGTACGAAAATCCCTATTGATCTACCTGTTTTTACAAGGAAATAAAATGTGAAAAAAATATTTCTACATCCCATGGCCTTTCCCAACCATTTAAATTTTTCTCTTACAGGTCTAACACTTCCGAAAAACCGATACAACGCTCACCCGGAACAATATATAAAGCTAAACGAACCGTTCACTGGGTACTCATACGTACGAAAATCCCTATTGATCTACCTGTTTTTACAAGGAAATAAAATGTGAAAAAAATATTTCTACATCCCATGGCCTTTCCCAACCATTTAAATTTTTCTCTTACAGGTCTAACACTTCCGAAAAACCAATACAACGCCCACCCGGAACAATATATAAAGCTAAACACACCGTTCACTGGGTACTTATCCGTACGAAAATCCCTATAGATTTACCTGTTTTTAGAAGGAAATAAAATGTGAACAAAATATTTCTACATCCCATGGCCCTTCCCAACCATTTAAATTTTTCTCTTACAGGTCTAACACGTCCGAAAAACCAATACAACGCCCATCCGAAACAATATATAAAGCTAAACGCACCGTTCACTGGGTACTTATATGTACGAAAATCCCTATTGATTTACCTGTTTTTACAAGGAAATAAAATGTGAAAAAAATATTTCTACATCGCATGGCCTTTCCCAACCATTTAAATTTTTCTCTTACAGGGCTAACACTTCCGAAAAACCAATACAACGTCCACCCGGACCAATATATTAAGCTAAACAAACCGTTCACTGGGTACTTATACGTACGGAAATCCCTATTGATTTACCTGTTTTTACAAGGAAATAAAATGTGAAAAAAATATTTCTACATCCCATGGCCCTTCCCAACCATTTAAATTTTTCTCTTACAGGTCTAACACGTCCGAAAAACCAATACAACGCCCATCCGGAACAATATATAAAGCTAAACGCACCGTTCACTGGGTACTTATATGTACGAAAATCCCTATTGATTTACCTGTTTTTACAAGGAAATAAAATGTGAAAAAAATATTTCTACATCGCATGGCCTTTCCCAACCATTTAAATTTTTCTCTTACAGGGCTAACACTTCCGAAAAACCAATACAACGTCCACCCGGACCAATATATTAAGCTAAACGAACCGTTCACTGGGTACTTATACGTACGAAAATCCCTATTGATTTACCTGTTTTTACAAGGAAATAAAATGTGAAACAATATTTCTACATCCCATGGCCTTTCCCAACCATTTAAATTTTTCTCTTACAGGTCTAACACTTCTGAAAAACCGATACAACGCTCACCCGGAACAATATATAAAGCTAAACGAACCGTTCACTGGGTACTCATACGTACGAAAATCCCTATTGATCTACCTGTTTTTACAAGGAAATAAAATGTGAAAAAAATATTTCTACATCCCATGGCCTTTCCCAACCATTTAAATTTTTCTCTTACAGGTCTAACACTTCCGAAAAACCAATACAACGCTCACCCGGAACAATATATAAAGCTAAACGAACCGTTCACTGGGTACTCATACGTACGAAAATCCCTATTGATCTACCTGTTTTTACAAGGAAATAAAATGTGAAAAAAATATTTCTACATCCCATGGCCTTTCCCAACCATTTAAATTTTTCTCTTACAGGTCTAACACTTCCGAAAAACCAATACAACGCCCACCCGGAACAATATATAAAGCCAAACACACCGTTCACTGGGTACTTATCCGTACGAAAATCCCTATAGATTTACCTGTTTTTAGAAGGAAATAAAATGTGAACAAAATATTTCTACATCCTATGGCCTTTCCCAACCATTTAAATTTTTCTCTTATAGGTCTAACACTTTCGAAAAACCAATACAACGCCCACCCGGAACAATATATAAAGCTAAACGAACCGTTCACTGGGTACTCATACGTACGAAAATCCCTATTGATTTACCTCTTTTTACAGGGAAATAAAATGTGAAAAAAATATTTCTACATCCCATGGCCTTTCCCAACCATTTAAATTTTTCTCTTACAGGTCTAACACTTCCGAAAAACCAATACAACGCCCACCCGGAACAATATATAAAGCTAAATGAACCGTTCACTGGGTACTTATCCGTACGAAAATCCCTATTGATTTACCTGTTTTTACAAGGAAATAAAATGTGAAAAAAATATTTCTACATCCCATGGCCCTTCCCAACCATTTAAATTTTTATCTTACAGGTCTAACACGTCCGAAAAACCAATACAACGCCCATCCGGAACAATATATAAAGCTAAACGCACCGTTCACTGGGTACTTATATGTACGAAAATCCCTATTGATTTACCTGTTTTTACAAGGAAATAAAATGTGAAAAAAATATTTCTACATCGCATGGCCTTTCCCAACCATTTAAATTTTTCTCTTACAGGGCTAACACTTCCGAAAAACCAATACAACGTCCACCCGGACCAATATATTAAGCTAAACGAACTGTTCACTGGGTACTTATACGTACGGAAATCCCTATTGATTTACCTGTTTTTACAAGGAAATAAAAGGTGAAAACAATATTTCTACATCCCATGGCCTTTCCCAACCATTTAAATTTTTCTCTTACAGGGCTAACACTTCCGAAAAACCAATACAACGCCCAACCGGAACAATATATAAAGCTAAACGAACCGTTCACTGGGTACTTATCCGTACGAAAATCCCTATAGATTTACCTGTTTTTAGAAGGAAATAAAATGTGAAAAAAATATTTCTACATCCCATGGCCTTTCCCAACCATTTAAATTTTTCTCTTACAAGTCTAACACTTCCGAAAAACCAATACAACGCCCACCCGGAACAATATATAAAGCTAAACGAACCGTTCACTGGGTACTCATACGTACGAAAATCCCTATTGATTTACCTGTTTTTACAAGGAAATAAAATGTGAAAAAAATATTTCTACATCCCATGGCCCTTCCCAACCATTTAAATTTTTCTCTTACAGGTCTAACACGTCCGAAAAACCAATACAACGCCCATCCGGAACAATATATAAAGCTAAACGCACCGTTCACTGGGTACTTATCCGTACGAAAATCCCTATAGATTTAGCTGTTTTTACAAGGAAATAAAATGTGAAAACAATATTTCTACATCCCATGGCCTTTCCCAACCATTTAAATTTTTCTCTTACAGGGCTAACACTTCCGAAAAACCAATACAACGCCCACCCGGAACACTATATAAAGCTAAACGAACCGTTCACTGGGTACTTATACGCACGAAAATCCCTATTGATTTACCTGTTTTTACAAGGAAATAAAATGTGAAAAAAATATTTCTACATCCCATGGCCCTTCCCAAACATTTAAATTTTTCTCTTACAGGTCTAACACGACCGAAAAACCAATACAACGCCCATCCGGAACAATATATAAAGCTAAACGCACCGTTCACTGGGTACTTATACGTACGAAAATCCCTATTGATTTACCTGTTTTTACAAGGAAATAAAATGTGAAAAAAATATTTCTACATCGCATGGCCTTTCCCAACCATTTAAATTTTTCTCTTACAGGGCTAACACTTCCGAAAAACCAATACAACGTCCACCCGGACCAATATATTAAGCTAAACGAACCGTTCACTGGGTACTTATACGTACGAAAATCCCTATTGATTTACCTGTTTTTACAAGGAAATAAAATGTGAAACAATATTTCTACATCCCATGGCCTTTCCCAACCATTTAAATTTTTCTCTTACAGGTCTAACACTTCCGAAAAACCGATACAACGCTCACCCGGAACAATATATAAAGCTAAACGAACCGTTCACTGGGTACTCATACGTACGAAAATCCCTATTGATCTACCTGTTTTTACAAGGAAATAAAATGTGAAAAAAATATTTCTACATCCCATGGCCTTTCCCAACCATTTAAATTTTTCTCTTACAGGTCTAACACTTCCGAAAAACCAATACAACGCCCACCCGGAACAATATATAAAGCTAAACACACCGTTCACTGGGTACTTATCCGTACGAAAATCCCTATAGATTTACCTGTTTTTAGAAGGAAATAAAATGTGAACAAAATATTTCTACATCCCATGGCCTTTCCCAACCATTTAAATTTTTCTCTTATAGGTCTAACACTTCCGAAAAACCAATACAACGCCCACCCGGAACAATATATAAAGCTAAACGAACCGTTCACTGGGTACTCATACGTACGAAAATCCCTATTGATTTACCTGTTTTTACAGGGAAATAAAATGTGAAAAAAATATTTCTACATCCCATGGCCTTTCCCAACCATTTAAATTTTTCTCTTACAGGTCTAACACTTCCGAAAAACTAATACAACGCCCACCCGGAACAATATATAAAGCTAAATGAACCGTTCACTGGGTACTTATCCGTACGAAAATCCCTATTGATTTACCTGTTTTTACAAGGAAATAAAATGTGAAAAAAATATTTCTACATCCCATGGCCCTTCCCAACCATTTAAATTTTTCTCTTACAGGTCTAACACGTCCGAAAAACCAATACAACGCACATCCGGAACAATATATAAAGCTAAACGCACCGTTCACTGGGTACTTATATGTACGAAAATCCCTATTGATTTACCTGTTTTTACAAGGAAATAAAATGTGAAAAAAATATTTCTACATCGCATGGCCTTTCCCAACCATTTAAATTTTTCTCTTACAGGGCTAACACTTCCGAAAAACCAATACAACGTCCACCCGGACCAATATATTAAGCTAAACGAACCGTTCACTGGGTACTTATACGTACAAAAATCCCTATTGATTTACCTGTTTTTACAAGGAAATAAAAGGTGAAAACAATATTTCTACATCCAATGGCCTTTCCCAACCATTTAAATTTTTCTCTTACAGGTCTAACACTTCCGAAAAACCAATACAACGCCCACCCGGAACAATATATAAAGCTAAATGAACCGTTCACTGGGTACTCATACGTACGAAAATCCCTATTGATTTACCTGTTTTTACAAGGAAATAAAATGTGAAAAAAATATTTCTACATCCCATGGCCCTTCCCAACCATTTAAATTTTTCTCTTACAGGTCTAACACTTCCGAAAAACCAATACAACACCCATCCGGAACAATATATAAAGCTAAACACACCGTTCACTGGGTACTTATCCGTACGAAAATCCCGATAGATTTACCTGTTTTTAGAAGGAAATAAAATGTGAACAAAATATTTCTACATCCAATGGCCTTTCCCAACCATTTAAATTTTTCTCTTATAGGTCTAACACTTCCGAAAAACCAATACAACGCCCACCCGGAACAATATATAAAGCTAAACGAACCGTTCACTGGGTACTCATACGTACGAAAAGCCCTATTGATTTACCTGTTTTTACAGGGAAATAAAATGTGAAAAAAATATTTCTACATCCCATGGCCTTTCCCAACCATTTAAATTTTTCTCTTACAGGTCTAACACTTCCGAAAAACCAATACAACGCCCACCCGGAACAATATATAAAGCTAAATGAACCGTTCACTGGGTACTTATCCGTACGAAAATCCCTATTGATTTACCTGTTTTTACAAGGAAATAAAATGTGAAAAAAATATTTCTACATCCCATGGCCCTTCCCAACCATTTAAATTTTTCTCTTACAGGTCTAACACGTCCGAAAAACCAATACAACGCCCATCCGGAACAATATATAAAGCTAAATGCACCGTTCACTGGGTACTTATCCGTACGAAAATCCCTATTGATTTACCTGTTTTTACAAGGAAATAAAATTTGAAAACAATATTTCTACATCCCATGGCCTTTCCCAACCATTTAAATTTTTCTCTTACAGGTCTAACACTTCCGAAAAACCAATACAACGCCCACCCGGAACAATATATAAAGCTAAACGAACCGTTCACTGGGTACTTATCCGTACGAAAATCCCTATTGATTTACCTGTTTTTACAAGGAAATAAAATGTGAAAAAAACATTTCTACATACCATGGCCTTTCCCAACCATTTAAATTTTTCTCTTACTAGTCTAACACTTCCGAAAAACCAATACAACGCCCAACCGGAACAATACATAAAGCTAAACGAACCGTTCACTGGGTAGTTATCCGTACGAAAATCCCTATAGATTTACCTGTTTTTACAAGGAAATAAAATGTGAAAAAAATATTTCTACATCCCATGGCCCTTCCCAACCATTTAAATTTTTCTCTTACAGGTCTAACACTTCCGAAAAACCAATACAACACCCATCCGGAACAATATATAAAGCTAAACACACCGTTCACTGGGTACTTATCCGTACGAAAATCCCTATAGATTTACCTGTTTTTAGAAGGAAATAAAATGTGAACAAAATATTTCTACATCCCATGGCCTTTCCCAACCATTTAAATTTTTCTCTTATAGGTCTAACACTTCCGAAAAACCAATACAACGCCCACCCGGAACAATATATAAAGCTAAACGAACCGTTCACTGGGTACTCATACGTACGAAAATCCCTATTGATTTACCTGTTTTTACAGGGAAATAAAATGTGAAAAAAATATTTCTACATCCCATGGCCTTTCCCAACCATTTAAATTTTTCTCTTACAGGTCTAACACTTCCGAAAAACCAATACAACGCCCACCCGGAACAATATATAAAGCTAAACGAACCGTTAACTGGGTACTTATCCGTACGAAAATCCCTATTGATTTACCTGTTTTTACAGGGAAATAAAATGTGAAAAAAATATTTCTACATCCCATGGCCTTTCCCAACCATTTAAATTTTTCTCTTATAGGTCTAACACTTCCGAAAAACCAATACAACGCCCACCCGGAACAATATATAAAGCTAAACGAACCGTTCACTGGGTACTCATAAGTACGAAAATCCCTATTGATTTACCTGTTTTTACAGGGAAATAAAATGTGAAAAAAATATTTCTACATCCCATGGCCTTTCCCAACCATTTAAATTTTTCTCTTACAGGTCTAACACTTCCGAAAAACCAATACAACGCCCACCCGGAACAATATATAAAGCTAAATGAACCGTTCACTGGGTACTTATCCGTACGAAAATCCCTATTGATTTACCTGTTTTTACAAGGAAATAAAATGTGAAAAAAATATTTCTACATCCCATGGCCCTTCCCAACCATTTAAATTTTTCTCTTACAGGTCTAACACGTCCGAAAAACCAATACAACGCCCATCCGGAACAATATATAAAGCTAAATGCACCGTTCACTGGGTACTTATCCGTACGAAAATCCCTATTGATTTACCTGTTTTTACAAGGAAATAAAATTTGAAAACAATATTTCTACATCCCATGGCCTTTCCCAACCATTTAAATTTTTCTCTTACAGGTCTAACACTTCCGAAAAACCAATACAACGCCCACCCGGAACAATATATAAAGCTAAACGAACCGTTCACTGGGTAATTATCCGTACGAAAATCCCTATTGATTTACCTGTTTTTACAAGGAAATAAAATGTGAAAAAAACATTTCTACATACCATGGCCTTTCCCAACCATTTAAATTTTTCTCTTACTAGTCTAACACTTCCGAAAAACCAATACAACGCCCAACCGGAACAATACATAAAGCTAAACGAACCGTTCACTGGGTAGTTATCCGTACGAAAATCCCTATAGATTTACCTGTTTTTAGAAGGAAATAAAATGTGAAAAAAATATTTCTACATCCCATGGCCTTTCCCAACCATTTAAATTTTTCTCTTACAGGTCTAACACTTCCGAAAAACCAATACAACGCCCACCAGGAACAATATATAAAGCTAAACGAACCGTTCACTGGGTACTCATACGTACGAAAATCCCTATTGATTTACCTGTTTTTACAAGGAAATAAAATGTGAAAAAAATATTTCTACATCCCATGGCCCTTCCCAACCATTTAAATTTTTCTCTTACAGGTCTAACACGTCCGAAAAACCAATACAACACCCATCCGGAACAATATATAAAGCTAAACGCACCGTTCACTGGGTACTTATCCGTACGAAAATCCCTATAGATTTACCTGTTTTTAGAAGGAAATAAAATGTGAAAAAAATATTTCTACATCCCATGGCCTTTCCCAACCATTTAAATTTTTCTCTTACAGGGCTAACACTTCCGAAAAACCAATACAACGCCCACCCGGAACACTATATAAAGCTAAACGAACCGTTCACTGGGTACTTATACGCACGAAAATCCCTATTGATTTACCTGTTTTTACAAGGAAATAAAATGTGAAAAAAATATTTCTACATCCCATGGCCCTTCCCAACCATTTAAATTTTTCTCTTACAGGTCTAACACGTCCGAAAAACCAATACAACGCCCATCCGGAACAATATATAAAGCTAAATGCACCGTTCACTGGGTACTTATCCGTACGAAAATCCCTATTGATTTACCTGTTTTTACAAGGAAATAAAATTTGAAAACAATATTTCTACATCCCATGGCCTTTCCCAACCATTTAAATTTTTCTCTTACAGGTCTAACACTTCCGAAAAACCAATACAACGCCCACCCGGAACAATATATAAAGCTAAACGAACCGTTCACTGGGTAATTATCCGTACGAAAATCCCTATTGATTTACCTGTTTTTACAAGGAAATAAAATGTGAAAAAAACATTTCTACATACCATGGCCTTTCCCAACCATTTAAATTTTTCTCTTACTAGTCTAACGCTTCCGAAAAACCAATACAACGCCCAACCGGAACAATACATAAAGCTAAACGAACCGTTCACTGGGTAGTTATCCGTACGAAAATCCCTATAGATTTACCTGTTTTTAGAAGGAAATAAAATGTGAAAAAAATATTTCTACATCCCATGGCCTTTCCCAACCATTTAAATTTTTCTCTTACAGGTCTAACACTTCCGAAAAACCAATACAACGCCCACCAGGAACAATATATAAAGCTAAACGAACCGTTCACTGGGTACTCATACGTACGAAAATCCCTATTGATTTACCTGTTTTTACAAGGAAATAAAATGTGAAAAAAATATTTCTACATCCCATGGCCCTTCCCAACCATTTAAATTTTTCTCTTACAGGTCTAACACGTCCGAAAAACCAATACAACACCCATCCGGAACAATATATAAAGCTAAACGCACCGTTCACTGGGTACTTATCCGTACGAAAATCCCTATAGATTTACCTGTTTTTAGAAGGAAATAAAATGTGAAAAAAATATTTCTACATCCCATGGCCTTTCCCAACCATTTAAATTTTTCTCTTACAGGGCTAACACTTCCGAAAAACCAATACAACGCCCACCCGGAACACTATATAAAGCTAAACGAACCGTTCACTGGGTACTTATACGCACGAAAATCCCTATTGATTTACCTGTTTTTACAAGGAAATAAAATGTGAAAAAAATATTTCTACATCCCATGGCCTTTCCCAACCATTTAAATTTTTCTCTTACAAGTCTAACACTTCCGAAAAACCAATACAACGCCCAACCAGAACAATATATAAAGCTAAACGAACCGTTCACTGGGTACTTATCCGTACGAAAATCCCTATAGATTTACCTGTTTTTACAAGGAAATAAAATGTGAAAAAAATATTTCTACATCCCATGGCCTTTCCCAACCATTTAAATTTTTCTCTTACAGGTCTAACACTTCCGAAAAACCAATACAACGCCCACCCAGAACAATATATAAAGCTAAACGAACCGTTCACTGAGTACTCATACGTACGAAAATCCCTATTGATTTACCTGTTTTTACAGGGAAATAAAATGTGAAAAAAATATTTCTACATCCCATGGCCTTTCCCAACCATTTAAATTTTTCTCTTACAGGTCTAACACTTCCGAAAAACCAATACAACGCCCACCCGGAACAATATATAAAGCTAAATGAACCGTTCACTGGGTACTTATCCGTACGAAAATCCCTATTGATTTACCTGTTTTTACAAGGAAATAAAATGTGAAAAAAATATTTCTACATCCCATGGCCCTTCCCAACCATTTAAATTTTTCTCTTACAGGTCTAACACGTCCGAAAAACCAATACAACGCCCATCCGGAACAATATATAAAGCTAAACGCACCGTTCACTGGGTACTTATCCGTACGAAAATCCCTATTGATTTACCTGTTTTTACAAGGAAATAAAATGTGAAAACAATATTTCTACATCCCATGGCCTTTCCCAACCATTTAAATTTTTCTCTTACAGGTCTAACACTTCCGAAAAACCAATACAACGCCCACCCGGAACAATATATAAAGCTAAACGAACCGTTCACTGGGTACTTATCCATACGAAAATCCCTATTGATTTACCTGTTTTTACAAGGAAATAAAATGTGAAAAAAACATTTCTGCATCCCATGGCCTTTCCCAACCATTTAAATTTTTCTCTTACTAGTCTAACACTTCCAAAAAACCAATACAACGCCCAACCGGAACAATATATAAAGCTAAACGAACCGTTCACTGGGTACTTATCCGTACGAAAATCCCTATAGATTTACCTGTTTTTAGAAGGAAATAAAATGTGAAAAAAATATTTCTACATCCCATGGCCTTTCCCAACCATTTAAATTTTTCTCTTACAGGTCTAACACTTCCGAAAAACCAATACAACGCCCACCCGGAACAATATATAAAGCTAAACGAACCGTTCACTGGGTACTCATACGTACGAAAATCCCTATTGATTTACCTGTTTTTACAAGGAAATAAAATGTGAAAAAAATATTTCTACATCCCATGGCCTTTCCCAACCATTTAAATTTTTCTCTTACAGGTCTAACACTTCCAAAAAACCAATACAACGCCCACCCGGAACAATATATAAAGCTAAACGGACCGTTCACTGGGTACTCATACGTACGAAAATCCCTATTGATTTACCTGTTTTTACAAGGAAATAAAATGTGAAAAAAATATTTCTACATCCCATGGCCCTTCCCAACCATTTAAATTTTTCTCTTACAGGGCTAACACTTCCGAAAAACCAATACAACGCCCACCCGGAACAATATATAAAGCTAAACGAACCGTTCACTGGGTACTTATACGTACGAAAATCCCTATTGATTTACCTGTTTTTACAAGGAAATAAAATGTGAAAAAAATATTTCTACATCCCATGGCCTTTCCCAACCATTTAAATTTTTCTCTTACTAGTCTAACACTTCCGAAAAACCAATACAACGCCCAACCGGAACAATACATAAAGCTAAACGAACCGTTCACTGGGTAGTTATCCGTACGAAAATCCCTATAGATTTACCTGTTTTTACAGGGAAATAAAATGTGAAAAAAATATTTCTACATCCCATGGCCTTTCCCAACCATTTAAATTTTTCTCTTACAGGTCTAACACTTCCGAAAAACCAATACAACGCCCACCCGGAACAATATATAAAGCTAAATGAACCGTTCACTGGGTACTTATCCGTACGAAAATCCCTATTGATTTACCTGTTTTTACAAGGAAATAAAATGTGAAAAAAATATTTCTACATCCCATGGCCCTTCCCAACCATTTAAATTTTTCTCTTACAGGTCTAACACGTCCGAAAAACCAATACAACGCCCATCCGGAACAATATATAAAGCTAAACGCACCGTTCACTGGGTACTTATCCGTACGAAAATCCCTATTGATTTACCTGTTTTTACAAGGAAATAAAATGTGAAAACAATATTTCTACATCCCATGGCCTTTCCCAACCATTTAAATTTTTCTCTTACAGGTCTAACACTTCCGAAAAACCAATACAACGCCCACCCAGAACAATATATAAAGCTAAACGAACCATTCACTGGGTATTTATCCGTACGAAAATCCCTATTGATTTACCTGTTTTTACAAGGAAATAAAATGTGAAAACAATATTTCTACATCCCATGGCCTTTCCCAACCATTTAAATTTTTCTCTTACAGGTCTAACACTTCCGAAAAACCAATACAACGCCCACCCGGAACAATATATAAAGCTAAACGAACCGTTCACTGGGTACTTATCCGTACGAAAATCCCTATTGATTTACCTGTTTTTAGAAGGAAATAAAATGTGAAAAAAACATTTCTACATCCCATGGCCTTTCCCAACCATTTAAATTTTTCTCTTACAGGGCTAACACTTCCGAAAAACCAATACAACGCCCACCCGGAACACTATATAAAGCTAAACGAACCGTTCATCGGGTACTTATACGCACGACAATCCCTATTGATTTACCTGTTTTTACAAGGAAATAAAATGTGAAAAAAATATTTCTACATCCCATGGCCCTTCCCAACCATTTAAATTTTTCTCTTACAGGTCTAACACGTCCGAAAAACCAATACAACGCCCACCCGGAACAATATATAAAGCTAAACGAACCGTTCACTGGGTACTTATCCGTACGAAAATCCCTATTGATTTACCTGTTTTTACAAGGAAATAAAATGTGAAAAAAACATTTCTACATCCCATGGCCTTTCCCAACCATTTAAATTTTTCTCTTACTAGTCTAACACTTCTGAAAAACCAATACAACGCCCAACCGGAACAATATATAAAGCTAAACGAACCGTTCACTGGGTACTTATCCGTACGAAAATCCCTATAGATTTACCTGTTTTTAGAAGGAAATAAAATGTGAAAAAAATATTTCTACATCCCATGGCCTTTCCCAACCATTTAAATTTTTCTCTTACAGGTCTAACACTTCCGAAAAACCAATACAACGCCCACCCGGAACAATATATAAAGCTAAACGAACCGTTCACTGGGTACTCATACGTACGAAAATCCCTATTGATTTACCTGTTTTTACAGGGAAATAAAATGTTAAAAATATATTTCTACATCCCATGGCCTTTCCCAACCATTTAAATTTTTCTCTTACAAGTCTAACACTTCCGAAAAACCAATACAACGCCCACCCGGAACAATATATAAAGCTAAATGAACCGTTCACTGGGTACTTATCCGTACGAAAATCCCTATTGATTTACCTGTTTTTACAAGGAAATAAAATGTGAAAAAAATATTTCTACATCCCATGGCCCTTCCCAACCATTTAAATTTTTCTCTTACAGGTCTAACACGTCCGAAAAACCAATACAACGCCCATCCGGAACAATATATAAAGCTAAATGCACCGTTCACTGGGTACTTATCCGTACGAAAATCCCTATTGATTTACCTGTTTTTACAAGGAAATAAAATTTGAAAACAATATTTCTACATCCCATGGCCTTTCCCAACCATTTAAATTTTTCTCTTACAGGTCTAACACTTCCGAAAAACCAATACAACGCCCACCCGGAACAATATATAAAGCTAAACGAACCGTTCACTGGGTACTTATCCGTACGAAAATCCCTATTGATTTACCTGTTTTTACAAGGAAATAAAATGTGAAAAAAACATTTCTACATACCATGGCCTTTCCCAACCATTTAAATTTTTCTCTTACTAGTCTAACACTTCCGAAAAACCAATACAACGCCCAACCGGAACAATACATAAAGCTAAACGAACCGTTCACTGGGTAGTTATCCGTACGAAAATCCCTATAGATTTACCTGTTTTTAGAAGGAAATAAAATGTGAAAAAAATATTTCTACATCCCATGGCCTTTCCCAACCATTTAAATTTTTCTCTTACAGGTCTAACACTTCCGAAAAACCAATACAACGCCCACCCGGAACAATATATAAAGCTAAACGAACCGTTCACTGGGTACTCATACGTACGAAAATCCCTATTGATTTACCTGTTTTTACAAGGAAATAAAATGTGAAAAAAATATTTCTACATCCCATGGCCCTTCCCAACCATTTAAATTTTTCTCTTACAGGTCTAACACGTCCGAAAAACCAATACAACACCCATCCGGAACAATATATAAAGCTAAACGCACCGTTCACTGGGTACTTATCCGTACGAAAATCCCTATAGATTTACCTGTTTTTAGAAGGAAATAAAATGTGAAAAAAATATTTCTACATCCCATGGCCTTTCCCAACCATTTAAATTTTTCTCTTACAGGGCTAACACTTCCGAAAAACCAATACAACGCCCACCCGGAACACTATATAAAGCTAAACGAACCGTTCACTGGGTACTTATACGCACGAAAATCCCTATTGATTTACCTGTTTTTACAAGGAAATAAAATGTGAAAAAAATATTTCTACATCCCATGGCCTTTCCCAACCATTTAAATTTTTCTCTTACAAGTCTAACACTTCCGAAAAACCAATACAACGCCCAACCAGAACAATATATAAAGCTAAACGAACCGTTCACTGGGTACTTATCCGTACGAAAATCCCTATAGATTTACCTGTTTTTACAAGGAAATAAAATGTGAAAAAAATATTTCTACATCCCATGGCCTTTCCCAACCATTTAAATTTTTCTCTTACAGGTCTAACACTTCCGAAAAACCAATACAACGCCCACCCGGAACAATATATAAAGCTAAACGAACCGTTCACTGAGTACTCATACGTACGAAAATCCCTATTGATTTACCTGTTTTTACAGGGAAATAAAATGTGAAAAAAATATTTCTACATCCCATGGCCTTTCCCAACCATTTAAATTTTTCTCTTACAGGTCTAACACTTCCGAAAAACCAATACAACGCCCACCCGGAACAATATATAAAGCTAAATGAACCGTTCACTGGGTACTTATCCGTACGAAAATCCCTATTGATTTACCTGTTTTTACAAGGAAATAAAATGTGAAAAAAATATTTCTACATCCCATGGCCCTTCCCAACCATTTAAATTTTTCTCTTACAGGTCTAACACGTCCGAAAAACCAATACAACGCCCATCCGGAACAATATATAAAGCTAAACACACCGTTCACTGGGTACTTATCCGTACGAAAATCCCTATTGATTTACCTGTTTTTACAAGGAAATAAAATGTGAAAACAATATTTCTACATCCCATGGCCTTTCCCAACCATTTAAATTTTTCTCTTACAGGTCTAACACTTCCGAAAAACCAATACAACGCCCACCCGGAACAATATATAAAGCTAAACGAACCGTTCACTGGGTACTTATCCATACGAAAATCCCTATTGATTTACCTGTTTTTACAAGGAAATAAAATGTGAAAAAAACATTTCTGCATCCCATGGCCTTTCCCAACCATTTAAATTTTTCTCTTACTAGTCTAACACTTCCAAAAAACCAATACAACGCCCAACCGGAACAATATATAAAGCTAAACGAACCGTTCACTGGGTACTTATCCGTACGAAAATCCCTATAGATTTACCTGTTTTTAGAAGGAAATAAAATGTGAAAAAAATATTTCTACATCCCATGGCCTTTCCCAACCATTTAAATTTTTCTCTTACAGGTCTAACACTTCCGAAAAACCAATACAACGCCCACCCGGAACAATATATAAAGCTAAACGGACCGTTCACTGGGTACTCATACGTACGAAAATCCCTATTGATTTACCTGTTTTTACAAGGAAATAAAATGTGAAAAAAATATTTCTACATCCCATGGCCCTTCCCAACCCTTTAAATTTTTCTCTTACAGGGCTAACACTTCCGAAAAACCAATACAACGCCCACCCGTCACAATATATAAAGCTAAACGAACCGTTCACGGGGTACTTATACGTACGAAAATCCCTATTGATTTACCTGTTTTTACAGGGAAATAAAATGTGAAAAAAATATTTCTACATCCCATGGCCTTTCCCAACCATTTAAATTTTTCTCTTACAGGTCTAACACTTCCGAAAAACCAATACAACGCCCACCCGGAACAATATATAAAGCTAAATGAACCGTTCACTGGGTACTTATCCGTACGAAAATCCCTATTGATTTACCTGTTTTTACAAGGAAATAAAATGTGAAAAAAATATTTCTACATCCCATGGCCCTTCCCAACCATTTAAATTTTTCTCTTACAGGTCTAACACGTCCGAAAAACCAATACAACGCCCATCCGGAACAATATATAAAGCTAAACGCACCGTTCACTGGGTACTTATCCGTACGAAAATCCCTATTGATTTACCTGTTTTTACAAGGAAATAAAATGTGAAAACAATATTTCTACATCCCATGGCCTTTCCCAACCATTTAAATTTTTCTCTTACAGGTCTAACACTTCCGAAAAACCAATACAACGCCCACCCGGAACAATATATAAAGCTAAACGAACCATTCACTGGGTATTTATCCGTACGAAAATCCCTATTGATTTACCTGTTTTTACAAGGAAATAAAATGTGAAAACAATATTTCTACATCCCATGGCCTTTCCCAACCATTTAAATTTTTCTCTTACAGGTCTAACACTTCCGAAAAACCAATACAACGCCCACCCGGAACAATATATAAAGCTAAACGAACCGTTCACTGGGTACTTATCCGTACGAAAATCCCTATTGATTTACCTGTTTTTAGAAGGAAATAAAATGTGAAAAAAACATTTCTACATCCCATGGCCTTTCCCAACCATTTAAATTTTTCTCTTACAGGTCTAACACTTCCGAAAAACCAATACAACGCCCACCCGGAACAATATATAAAGCTAAACGAACCGTTCACTGGGTACTCATACGTACGAAAATCCTTATTGATTTATCTGTTTTTACAAGGAAATAAAATGTGAAAAAAATATTTCTACATCCCATGGCCCTTCCCAACCATTTAAATTTTTCTCTTACAGGTCTAACACGTCCGAAAAACCAATACAACACCCATCCGGAACAATATATAAAGCTAAACGCACCGGTCACTGGGTACTTATCCGTACGAAAATCCCAATAGATTTACCTGTTTTTAGAAGGAAATAAAATGTGAAAAAAATATTTCTACATCCCATGGCCTTTCCCAACCATTTAAATTTTTCTCTTACAGGGCTAACACTTCCGAAAAACCAATACAACGCCCACCCGGAACACTATATAAAGCTAAACGAACCGTTCATCGGGTACTTATACGCACGACAATCCCTATTGATTTACCTGTTTTTACAAGGAAATAAAATGTGAAAAAAATATTTCTACATCCCATGGCCCTTCCCAACCATTTAAATTTTTCTCTTACAGGTCTAACACGTCCGAAAAACCAATACAACGCCCACCCGGAACAATATATAAAGCTAAACGAACCGTTCACTGGGTACTTATCCGTACGAAAATCCCTATTGATTTACCTGTTTTTACAAGGAAATAAAATGTGAAAAAAACATTTCTACATCCCATGGCCTTTCCCAACCATTTAAATTTTTCTCTTACTAGTCTAACACTTCCGAAAAACCAATACAACGCCCAACCGGAACAATATATAAAGCTAAACGAACCGTTCACTGGGTACTTATCCGTACGAAAATCCCTATAGATTTACCTGTTTTTAGAAGGAAATAAAATGTGAAAAAAATATTTCTACATCCCATGGCCTTTCCCAACCATTTAAATTTTTCTCTTACAGGTCTAACACTTCCGAAAAACCAATACAACGCCCACCCGGAACAATATATAAAGCTAAACGAACCGTTCACTGGGTACTCATACGTACGAAAATCCTTATTGATTTACCTGTTTTTACAAGGAAATAAAATGTGAAAAAAATATTTCTACATCCCATGGCCCTTCCCAACCATTTAAATTTTTCTCTTACAGGTCTAACACTTCCGAAAAACCAATACAACGCCCACCCGGAACAATATATAAAGCTAAACGAACCGTTCACTGGGTACTCATACGTACGAAAATCCTTATTGATTTACCTGTTTTTACAAGGAAATAAAATGTGAAAAAAATATTTCTACATCCCATGGCCCTTCCCAACCATTTAAATTTTTCTCTTACAGGTCTAACACTTCCGAAAAACCAATACAACGCCCACCCGGAACAATATATAAAGCTAAACGAACCGTTCACTGGGTACTCATACGTACGAAAATCCTTATTGATTTACCTGTTTTTACAAGGAAATAAAATGTGAAAAAAATATTTCTACATCCCATGGCCCTTCCCAACCATTTAAATTTTTCTCTTACAGGTCTAACACTTCCGAAAAACCAATACAACGCCCACCCGGAACAATATATAAAGCTAAACGAACCGTTCACTGGGTACTCATACGTACGAAAATCCTTATTGATTTACCTGTTTTTACAAGGAAATAAAATGTGAAAAAAATATTTCTACATCCCATGGCCCTTCCCAACCATTTAAATTTTTCTCTTACAGGTCTAACACTTCCGAAAAACCAATACAACGCCCACCCGGAACAATATATAAAGCTAAACGAACCGTTCACTGGGTACTCATACGTACGAAAATCCTTATTGATTTACCTGTTTTTACAAGGAAATAAAATGTGAAAAAAATATTTCTACATCCCATGGCCCTTCCCAACCATTTAAATTTTTCTCTTACAGGTCTAACACGTCCGAAAAACCAATACAACACCCATCCGGAACAATATATAAAGCTAAACGCACCGTTCACTGGGTACTTATCCGTACGAAAATCCCTATAGATTTACCTGTTTTTACAAGGAAATAAAATGTGAAAAAAATATTTCTACATCCCATGGCCTTTCCCAACCATTTAAATTTTTCTCTTACAGGGCTAACACTTCCGAAAAACCAATACAACGCCCACCCGGAACAATATATAAAGCTAAATGAACCGTTCACTGGGTACTTATCCGTACGAAAATCCCTATTGATTTACCTGTTTTTACAAGGAAATAAAATGTGAAAAAAATATTTCTACATCCCATGGCCCTTCCCAACCATTTAGATTTTTCTCTTACAGGTCTAACACGTCCGAAAAAGCAATACAACGCCCATCCGGAACAATATATAAAGCTAAACGCACCGTTCACTGGGTACTTATCCGTACGAAAATCCCTATTGATTTACCTGTTTTTACAAGGAAATAAAATGTGAAAACAATATTTCTACATCCCATGGCCTTTCCCAACCATTTAAATTTTTCTCTTACAGGTCTAACACTTCCGAAAAACCAATACAACGCCCACCCGGAACAATATATAAAGCTAAACGAACCGTTCACTGGGTACTTATCCGTACGAAAATACCTATTGATTTACCTGTTTTTACAAGGAAATAAAATGTGAAAACAATATTTCTACATCCCATGGCCTTTCCCAACCATTTAAATTTTTCTCTTACAGGTCTAACACTTCCGAAAAAGCAATACAACGCCCACCCGGAACAATATATAAAGCTAAACGAACCGTTCACTGGGTACTCATACGTACGAAAATCCTTATTGATTTACCTGTTTTTACAAGGAAATAAAATGTGAAAAAAATATTTCTACATCCCATGGCCCTTCCCAACCATTTAAATTTTTCTCTTACAGGTCTAACACGTCCGAAAAACCAATACAACACCCATCCGGAACAATATATAAAGCTAAACGCACCGTTCACTGGGTACTTATCCGTACGAAAATCCCTATAGATTTACCAGTTTTTAGAAGGAAATAAAATGTGAAAAAAATATTTCTACATCCCATGGCCTTTCCCAACCATTTAAATTTTTCTCTTACAGGTCTAACACTTCCGAAAAACCAATACAACGCCCACCCGGAACAATATATAAAGCTAAACGAACCGTTCACTGGGTACTTATCCGTACGAAAATCCCTATTGATTTACCTGTTTTTAGAAGGAAATAAAATGTGAAAAAAATATTTCTACATCCCATGGCCTTTCCCAACCATTTAAATTTTTCTCTTACAGGTCTAACACTTCCGAAAAACCAATACAACGCCCACCTGGAACAATATATAAAGCTAAACGAACCGTTCACTGGGTACTCATCCGTACGAAAATCACAATAGATTTACCTGTTTTTAGAAGGAAATAAAATGTGAAAAAAATATTTCTACATCCCATGGCCTTTCCCAACCATTTAAATTTTTCTCTTACAGGGCTAACACTTCCGAAAAACCAATACAACGCCCACCCGGAACACTATATAAAGCTAAACGAACCGTTCATCGGGTACTTATACGCACGACAATCCCTATTGATTTACCTGTTTTTACAAGGAAATAAAATGTGAAAAAAATATTTCTACATCCCATGGCCCTTCCCAACCATTTAAATTTTTCTCTTACAGGTCTAACACGTCCGAAAAACCAATACAACGCCCACCCGGAACAATATATAAAGCTAAACGAACCGTTCACTGGGTACTTATCCGTATGAAAATCCCTATTGATTTACCTGTTTTTACAAGGAAATAAAATGTGAAAAAAACATTTCTACATCCCATGGCCTTTCCCAACCATTTAAATTTTTCTCTTACTAGTCTAACACTTCCGAAAAACCAATACAACGCCCAACCGGAACAATATATAAAGCTAAACGAACCGTTCACTGGGTACTTATCCGTACGAAAATCCCTATAGATTTACCTGTTTTTAGAAGGAAATAAAATGTGAAAAAAATATTTCTACATCCCATGGCCTTTCCCAACCATTTAAATTTTTCTCTTACAGGGCTAACACTTCCGAAAAACCAATACAACGCCCACCCGGAACACTATATAAAGCTAAACGAACCGTTCATCGGGTACTTATACGCACGACAATCCCTATTGATTTACCTGTTTTTACAAGGAAATAAAATGTGAAAAAAATATTTCTACATCCCATGGCCCTTCCCAACCATTTAAATTTTTCTCTTACAGGTCTAACACGTCCGAAAAACCAATACAACGCCCACCCGGAACAATATATAAAGCTAAATGAACCGTTCACTGGGTACTTATCCGTACGAAAATCCCTATTGATTTACCTGTTTTTACAAGGAAATAAAATGTGAAAAAAATATTTCTACATCCCATGGCCCTTCCCAACCATTTAAATTTTTCTCTTACAGGTCTAACACGTCCGAAAAAGCAATACAACGCCCATCCGGAACAATATATAAAGCTAAACGCACCGTTCACTGGGTACTTATCCGTACGAAAATCCCTTTTGATTTACCTGTTTTTACAAGGAAATAAAATGTGAAAACAATATTTCTACATCCCATGGCCTTTCCCAACCATTTAAATTTTTCTCTTACAGGTCTAACACTTCCGAAAAACCAATACAACGCCCACCCAGAACAATATATAAAGCTAAACGAACCGTTCACTGGGTACTTATCCGTACGAAAATACCTATTGATTTACCTGTTTTTACAAGGAAATAAAATGTGAAAACAATATTTCTACATCCCATGGCCTTTCCCAACCATTTAAATTTTTCTCTTACAGGTCTAACACTTCCGAAAAAGCAATACAACGCCCACCCGGAACAATATATAAAGCTAAACGAACCGTTCACTGGGTACTTATCCGTACGAAAATCCCTATAGATTTACCTGTTTTTACAAGGAAATAAAATGTGAAAAAAATATTTCTACATCCCATGGCCTTTCCCAACCATTTAAATTTTTATCTTACAGGGCTAACACTTCCGAAAAACCAATACAACGCCCACCCGGAACACTATATAAAGCTAAACGAACCGTTCATCGGGTACTTATACGCACAACAATCCCTATTGATTTACCTGTTTTTACAAGGAAATAAAATGTGAAAAAAATATTTCTACATCCCATGGCCCTTCCCAACCATTTAAATTTTTCTCTTACAGGTCTAACACGTCCGAAAAACCAATACAACGCCCATCCGGAACAATATATAAAGCTAAACGCACCGTTCACTGGGTACTTATATGAACGAAAATCCCTATTGATTTACGTGTTTTTACAAGGAAATAAAATGTGAAAAAAATATTTCTACATCCCATGGCCCTTCCCAACCATTTAAATTTTTCTCTTACAGGTCTAACACGTCCGAAAAACCAATACAACACCCATCCGGAACAATATATAAAGCTAAACGCACCGTTCACTGGGTACTTATCCGTACGAAAATCCCTATAGATTTACCTGTTTTTAGAAGGAAATAAAATGTGAAAAAAATATTTCTACATCCCATGGCCTTTCCCAACCATTTAAATTTTTCTCTTACAGGGCTAACACTTCCGAAAAACCAATACAACGCCCACCCGGAACACTATATAAAGCTAAACGAACCGTTCACTGGGTACTTATACGCACGAAAATCCCTTTTGATTTACCTGTTTTTACAAGGAAATAAAATGTGAAAAAAATATTTCTACATCCCATGGCCTTTCCCAACCATTTAAATTTTTCTCTTATAGGTCTAACACTTCCGAAAAACCAATACAATGCCCACCCGGAACAATATATAAAGCTAAACGAACCGTTCACTAGGTACTCATACGTACGAAAATCCCTATTGATTTACCTGTTTTTACAGGGAAATAAAATGTGAAAAAAATATTTCTACATCCCATGGCCTTTCCCAACCATTTAAATTTTTCTCTTACAGGTCTAACACTTCCGAAAAACCAATACAACGCCCACCCGGAACAATATATAAAGCTAAATGAACCGTTCACTGGGTACTTATCCGTACGAAAATCCCTATTGATTTACCTGTTTTTACAAGGAAATAAAATGTGAAAAAAATATTTCTACATCCCATGGCCCTTCCCAACCATTTAAATTTTTCTCTTACAGGTCTAACACGTCCGAAAAACCAATACAACGCCCACCCGGAACAATATATAAAGCTAAATGAACCGTTCACTGGGTACTTATCCGTACGAAAATCCCTATTGATTTACCTGTTTTTACAAGGAAATAAAATGTGAAAACAATATTTCTACATCCCATGGCCTTTCCCAACCATTTAGATTTTTCTCTTACAGGTCTAACACTTCCGAAAAAGCAATACAACGCCCACCCGGAACAATATATAAAGCTAAACGAACCGTTCACTGGGTACTTATCAATCGAAAATCCCTATTGATTTACCTGTTTTTACAAGGAAATAAAATGTGAAAAAAACATTTCTACATCCTATGGCCTTTACCAACCATTTAAATTTTTCTCTTACTAGTCTAACACTTCTGAAAAACCAATAGATGGCCCACCCAGAACAATATATAAAGCTAAACGAACCGTTCACTGGGTACTCATACGTACGAAAATCCCTATTGATTTACCTGTTTTTACAGGGAAATAAAATGTGAAAAAAATATTTCTACATCCCATGGCCTTTCCCAACCATTTAAATTTTTCTCTTACAGGTCTAACACTTCCGAAAAACCAATACAACGCCCACCCGGAACAATATATAAAGCTAAATGAACCGTTCACTGGGTACTTATCCGTACGAAAATCCCTATTGATTTACCTGTTTTTACAAGGAAATAAAATGTGAAAAAAATATTTCTACATCCCATGGCCCTTCCCAACCATTTAAATTTTTCTCTTACAGGTCTAACACGTCCGAAAAACCAATACAACGCCCATCCGGAACAATATATAAAGCTAAACGCACCGTTCACTGGGTACTTATCCGTACGAAAATCCCTATTGATTTACCTGTTTTTACAAGGAAATAAAATGTGAAAACAATATTTCTACATCCCATGGCCTTTCCCAACCATTTAAATTTTTCTCTTACAGGTCTAACACTTCCGAAAAACCCATACAACGCCCACCCGGAACAATATATAAAGCTAAACGAACCGTTCACTGGGTATTTATCCGTACGAAAATACCTATTGATTTACCTGTTTTTACAAGGAAATAAAATGTGAAAACAATATTTCTACATCCCATGGCCTTTCCCAACCATTTAAATTTTTCTCTTACAGGTCTAACACGTCCGAAAAAGCAATACAACGCCCACCCGGAACAATATATAAAGCTAAACGCACCGTTCACTGGGTACTTATCCGTACGAAAATCCCTATTGATTTACCTGTTTTTACAAGGAAATAAAATGTGAAAAAAACATTTCTACATCCCATGGCCTTTCCCAACCATTTAAATTTTTCTCTTACTAGTCTAACACTTCCGAAAAACCAATACAACGCCCACCCAGAACAATATATAAAGCTAAACGAACCGTTCACTGGGTATTTATCCGTACGAAAATACCTATTGATTTACCTGTTTTTACAAGGAAATAAAATGTGAAAACAATATTTCTACATCCCATGGCCTTTCCCAACCATTTAAATTTTTCTCTTACAGGTCTAACACTTCCGAAAAAGCAATAAAACGCCCACCCGGAACAATATATAAAGCTAAACGAACCGTTCACTGGGTACTTATCCGTACGAAAATCCCTATTGATTTACCTGTTTTTACAAGGAAATAAAATGTGAAAAAAACATTTCTACATCCCATGGCCTTTCCCAACCATTTAAATTTTTCTCTTACTAGTCTAACACTTCCGAAAAACCAATACAACGCCCAACCGGAACAATATATAAAGCTAAACGAACCGTTCACTGGGTACTTATCCGTACGAAAATCCCTATAGATTTACCTGTTTTTAGAAGGAAATAAAATGTGAAAAAAATATTTCTACATCCCATGGCCCTTCCCAACCATTTAAATTTTTCTCTTACAGGTCTAACACTTCCGAAAAACCAATACAACGCCCACTCGGAACAATATATAAAGCTAAACGAACCGTTCACTGGGTATTTATCCGTACGAAAATACCTATTGATTTACCTGTTTTTACAAGGAAATAAAATGTGAAAACAATATTTCTACATCCCATGGCCTTTCCCAACCATTTAAATTTTTCTCTTACAGGTCTAACACGTCCGAAAAAGCAATACAACGCCCACCCGGAACAATATATAAAGCTAAACGCACCGTTCACTGGGTACTTATCCGTACGAAAATCCCTATTGATTTACCTGTTTTTACAAGGAAATAAAATGTGAAAAAAACATTTCTACATCCCATGGCCTTTCCCAAACATTTAAATTTTTCTCTTACTAGTCTAACACTTCCGAAAAACCAATACAACGCCCACCCAGAACAATATATAAAGCTAAACGAACCGTTCACTGGGTATTTATCCGTACCAAAATACCTATTGATTTACCTGTTTTTACAAGGAAATAAAATGTGAAAACAATATTTCTACATCCCATGGCCTTTCCCAACCATTTAAATTTTTCTCTTACAGGTCTAACACTTCCGAAAAAGCAATACAACGCCCACCCGGAACAATATATAAAGCTAAACGAACCGTTCACTGGGTACTTATCCGTACGAAAATCCCTATTGATTTACCTGTTTTTACAAGGAAATAAAATGTGAAAAAAACATTTCTACATCCCATGGCCTTTCCCAACCATTTAAATTTTTCTCTTACTAGTCTAACACTTCCGAAAAACCAATACAACGCCCAACCGGAACAATATATAAAGCTAAACGAACCGTTCACTGGGTACTTATCCGTACGAAAATCCCTATAGATTTACCTGTTTTTAGAAGGAAATAAAATGTGAAAAAAATATTTCTACATCCCATGGCCCTTCCCAACCATTTAAATTTTTCTCTTACAGGTCTAACACGTCCGAAAAACCAATACAACACCCATCCGGAACAATATATAAAGCTAAACGCACCGTTCACTGGGTACTTATCCGTACGAAAATCCCTATAGATTTACCTGTTTTTAGAAGGAAATAAAATGTGAAAAAAATATTTCTACATCCCATGGCCTTTCCCAACCATTTAAATTTTTCTCTTACAGGGCTAACACTTCCGAAAAACCAATACAACGCCCACCCGGAACACTATATAAAGCTAAACGAACCGTTCACTGGGTACTTATACGCACGAAAATCCCTTTTGATTTACCTGTTTTTACAAGGAAATAAAATGTGAAAAAAATATTTCTACATCCCATGGCCTTTCCCAACCATTTAAATTTTTCTCTTATAGGTCTAACACTTCCGAAAAACCAATACAATGCCCACCCGGAACAATATATAAAGCTAAACGAACCGTTCACTGGGTACTCATACGTACGAAAATCCCTATTGATTTACCTGTTTTTACAGGGAAATAAAATGTGAAAAAAATATTTCTACATCCCATGGCCTTTCCCAACCATTTAAATTTTTCTCTTACAGGTCTAACACTTCCGAAAAACCAATACAACGCCCACCCGGAACAATATATAAAGCTAAATGAACCGTTCACTGGGTACTTATCCGTACGAAAATCCCTATTGATTTACCTGTTTTTACAAGGAAATAAAATGTGAAAAAAATATTTCTACATCCCATGGCCCTTCCCAACCATTTAAATTTTTCTCTTACAGGTCTAACACGTCCGAAAAAGCAATACAACGCCCATCCGGAACAATATATAAAGCTAAACGCACCGTTCACTGGGTACTTATCCGTACGAAAATACCTATTGATTTACCTGTTTTTACAAGGAAATAAAATGTGAAAACAATATTTCTACACCCCATGGCCTTTCCCAACCATTTAAATTTTTCTCTTACAGGTCTAACACTTCCGAAAAAGCAATACAACGCCCACCCGGAACAATATATAAAGCTAAACAAACCGTTCACTGGGTACTTATCCATACGAAAATCCCTATTGATTTACCTGTTTTTACAAGGAAATAAAATGTGAAAAAAACATTTCTACATCCCATGGCCTTTCCCAACCATTTAAATTTTTCTCTTACTAGTCTAACACTTCCGAAAAACCAATACAACGCCCACCCAGAACAATATATAAAGCTAAACGAACCGTTCACTGGGTATTTATCCGTACGAAAATACCTATTGATTTACCTGTTTTTACAAGGAAATAAAATGTGAAAACAATATTTCTACACCCCATGGCCTTTCCCAACCATTTAAATTTTTCTCTTACTAGTCTAACACTTCCGAAAAACCAATACAACGCCCACCCAGAACAATATATAAAGCTAAACGAACCGTTCACTGGGTATTTATCCGTACGAAAATACCTATTGATTTACCTGTTTTTACAAGGAAATAAAATGTGAAAACAATATTTCTACATCCCATGGCCTTTCCCAACCATTTAAATTTTTCTCTTACAGGTCTAACACTTCCGAAAAAGCAATACAACGCCCACCCGGAACAATATATAAAGCTAAACGAACCGTTCACTGGGTACTTATCCGTACGAAAATCCCTATTGATTTACCTGTTTTTACAAGGAAATAAAATGTGAAAAAAACATTTCTACATCCCATGGCCTTTCCCAACCATTTAAATTTTTCTCTTACTAGTCTAACACTTCCGAAAAACCAATACAACGCCCACCCAGAACAATATATAAAGCTAAACGCACCGTTCACTGGGTATTTATCCGTACGAAAATACCTATTGATTTACCTGTTTTTACAAGGAAATAAAATGTGAAAACAATATTTCTACATCCCATGGCCTTTCCCAACCATTTAAATTTTTCTCTTAAAGGTCTAACACTTCCGAAAAAGCAATACAACACCCATCCGGAACAATATATAAAGCTAAACGCACCGTTCACTAGGTACTTATCCGTACGAAAATCCCTATAGATTTACCTGTTTTTAGAAGGAAATAAAATGTGAAAAAAATATTTCTACATCCCATGGCCTTTCCCAACCGTTTAAATTTTTCTCTTACAGGGCTAACACTTCCGAAAAACCAATACAACGCCCACCCGGAACACTATATAAAGTTAAACGAACCGTTCACTGGGTACTTATACGCACGAAAATCCCTATTGATTTACCTGTTTTTACAAGGAAATAAAATGTGAAAAAAATATTTCTACATCCCATGGCCCTTCCCAACCATTTACATTTTTCTCTTACAGGTCTAACACGTCCGAAAAACCAATACAACGCCCATCCGGAACAATATATAAAGCTAAACGCACCGTTCACTGGGTACATATATGTACGAAAATCCCTATTGATTTACCTGTATTTACAAGGAAATAAAATGTGAAAAAAATATTTCTACATCCCATGGCCTTTCCCAACCATTTAAATTTTTCTCTTACAGGGCTAACATTTCCGAAAAACCAATACAACGCCCAACCGGAACAATATATAAAGCTAAACGAACCGTTCACTGGGTACTTATCCGTACGAAAATCCCTATAGATTTACCTGTTTTTAGAAGGAAATAAAATGTGAAAAAAATATTTCTACATCCCATGGCCTTTCCCAACCATTTAAATTTTTCTCTTACAAGTCTAACACTTCCGAAAAACCAATACAACGCCCACCCGGAACAATATATAAAGCTAAACGAACCGTTCACTGGGTACTCATACGTACGAAAATCCCTATTGATTTACCTGTTTTTACAAGGAAATAAAATGTGAAAAAAATATTTCTACATCCCATGGCCCTTCCCAACCATTTAAATTTTTCTCTTACAGGTCTAACACGTCCGAAAAACCAATACAACACCCATCCGGAACAATATATAAAGCTAAACGCACCGTTCACTGGGTACTTATCCGTACGAAAATCCCTATAGATCTACCTCTTTTTAGAAGGAAATAAAATGTGAAAAAAATATTTCTACCTCCCATGGCCTTTCCCTACCATTTAAATTTTTCTCTTACAGGTCTAACACTTCCGAAAAACCAATACAACGCCCACCCGGAACAATATATAAAGCTAAACGAACCGTTCACTGGGTACTCATACGTACGAAAATCCCTATTGATTTACCTGTTTTTACAAGGAAATAAAATGTTAAAAAAATGTTTCTACATCCCATGGCCTTTCCCAACCATTTAAATTTTTCTCTTACAGGGCTAACACTTCCGAAAAACCAATACAACGCCCACCCGGAACACTATATAAAGCTAAACGAACCGTTCACTGGGTACCTATACGCACGAAAATCCCTATTGATTTACCTGTTTTTACAAGGAAATAAAATGTGAAAAAAATATTTCTACATCCCATGGCCTTTCCCAACCATTTAAATTTTTCTCTTACAGGGCTAACATTTCCGAAAAACCAATACAACGCCCAAACGGAACAATATATAAAGGTAAACGAACCGTTCACTGGGTACTTATCCGTACGAAAATCCCTATAGATTTACCTGCTTTTAGAAGGAAATAAAATGTGAAAAAAATATTTCTACATCCCATGGCCTTTCCCAACCATTTAAATTTTTCTCTTACAAGTCTAACACTTCCGAAAAACCAATACAACGCCCACCCGGAACAATATATAAAGCTAAACGAACCGTTCACTGGGTACTCATACGTACGAAAATCCCTATTGATTTACCTGTTTTTACAAGGAAATAAAATGTGAAAAAAATATTTCTACATCCCATGGCCCTTCCCAACCATTTAAATTTTTCTCTTACAGGTCTAACACGTCCGAAAAAGCAATACAACACCCATCCGGAACAATATATAAAGCTAAACGCACCGTTCACTGGGTACTTATCCGTACGAAAATCCCTATAGATTTACCTCTTTTTAGAAGGAAATAAAATGTCAAAAAAATATTTCTACATCCCATGGCCTTTCCCAACCATTTAAATTTTTCTCTTACAGGGCTAACACTTCCGAAAAACCAATACAACGCCCACCCGGAACACTATATAATGCTAAACGAACCGTTCACTGGGTACTTATACGCACGAAAATCCCTATTGATTTACCTGTTTTTACAAGGAAATAAAATGTGAAAAAAATATTTCTACATCCCATGGCCTTTCCCTACCATTTAAATTTTTCTCTTACAGGTCTAACACTTCCGAAAAACCAATACAACGCCCACCCGGAACAATATATAAAGCTAAACGAACTGTTCACTGGGTACTCATACGTACGAAAATCCCTATTGATTTACCTGTTTTTACAAGGAAATAAAATGTGAAAAAAATGTTTCTACATCCCATGGCCTTTCCCAACCATTTAAATTTTTCTCTTACAGGGCTAACACTTCCGAAAAACCAATACAACGCCCACCCGGAACACTATATAAAGCTAAACGAACCGTTCACTGGGTACTTATACGCACGAAAATCCCTATTGATTTACCTGTTTTTACAAGGAAATTAAATGTGAAAAAAATATTTCTACATCCCATGGCCTTTCCCAACCATTTAAATTTTTCTCTTACAGGTCTAACACTTCCGAAAAACCAATACAACGCCCACCCGGAACAATATATAAAGCTAAACGAACCGTTCACTGGGTACTCATACGTACGAAAATCCCTATTGATTTACCTGTTTTTACATGGAAATAAAATGTGAAAAAAATATTTCTACATCCCATGGCCCTTCCCAACCATTTAAATTTTTCTCTTACAGGTCTAACACTTCCGAAAAACCAATACAACACCCATCCGGAACAATATATAAAGCTAAACACACCGTTCACTGGGTACTTATCCGTACGAAAATCCCAATAGATTTACCTGTTTTTAGAAGGAAATAAAATGTGAACAAAATATTTCTACATCCCATGGCCTTTCCCAACCATTTAAATTTTTCTCTTACAGGGCTAACACTTCCGAAAAACCAATACAACGCCCACCCGGAACACTATATAAAGCTAAACGAACCGTTCACTGGGTACTTATACGCACGAAAATCCCTATTGATTTACCTGTTTTTACAAGGAAATAAAATGTGAAAAAAATATTTCTACATCCCATGGCCTTTCCCAACCATTTAAATTTTTCTCTTACAGGTCTAACACTTCTGAAAAACCAATACAACGCCCACCCGGAACAATATATAAAGCTAAACGAACCGTTCACTGGGTACTCATACGTACGAAAATCCCTATTGATTTACCTGTTTTTACAAGGAAATAAAATGTGAAAAAAATGTTTCTACATCCCATGGCCTTTCCCAACCATTTAAATTTTTCTCTTACAGGGCTAACACTTCCGAAAAACCAATACAACGCCCACCCGGAACACTATATAAAGCTAAACGAACCGTTCACTGGGTACTTATACGCACGAAAATCCCTATTGATTTACCTGTTTTTACAAGGAAATAAAATGTGAAAAAAATATTTCTACATCCCATGGCCTTTCCCAACCATTTAAATTTTTCTCTTACAGGTCTAACACTTCCGAAAAACCAATACAACGCCCACCCGGAACAATATATAAAGCTAAACGAACCGTTCACTGGGTACTCATACGTACGAAAATCCCTATTGATTTACCTGTTTTTACATGGAAATAAAATGTGAAAAAAATATTTCTACATCCCATGGCCCTTCCCAACCATTTAAATTTTTCTCTTACAGGTCTAACACTTCCGAAAAAGCAATACAACGCCCACCCGGAACAATATATAAAGCTAAACAAACCGTTCACTGGGTACTTATCCATACGAAAATCCCTATTGATTTACCTGTTTTTACAAGGAAATAAAATGTGAAAACAATATTTCTACATCCCATGGCCTTTCCCAACCATTTAAATTTTTCTCTTACAGGTCTAACACTTCCGAAAAAGCAATACAACGCCCACCCGGAACAATATATAAAGCTAAACGAACCGTTCACTGGGTACTTATCCGTACGAAAATCCCTATTGATTTACCTGTTTTTACAAGGAAATAAAATGTGAAAAAAACATTTCTACATCCCATGGCCTTTCCCAACCATTTAAATTTTTCTCTTACTAGTCTAACACTTCCGAAAAACCAATACAACGCCCAACCGGAACAATATATAAAGCTAAACGAACCGTTCACTGGGTACTTATCCGTACGAAAATCCCTATAGATTTACCTGTTTTTACAAGAAAATAAAATGTGAAAACAATATTTCTACATCCCATGGCCTTTCCCAACCATTTAAATTTTTCTCTTACAGGTCTAACACTTCCGGAAAACCAATACAACGCCCACCCAGAACAATATATAAAGCTAAACGAACCGTTCACTGGGTATTTATCCGTACGAAAATACCTATTGATTTACCTGTTTTTACAAGGAAATAAAATGTGAAAACAATATTTCTACATCCCATGGCCTTTCCCAACCATTTAAATTTTTCTCTTACAGGTCTAACACTTCCGAAAAAGCAATACAACGCCCACCCGGAACAATATATAAAGCTAAACAAACCGTTCACTGGGTATTTATCCGTACGAAAATCCCTATTGATTTACCTGTTTTTACAAGGAAATAAAATGTGAAAAAAACATTTCTACATCCCATGGCCTTTCCCAACCATTTAAATTTTTCTCTTACTAGTCTAACACTTCCGAAAAACCAATACAACGCCCACCCAGAACAATATATAAAGCTAAACGCACCGTTCACTGGGTATTTATCCGTACGAAAATACCTATTGATTTACCTGTTTTTACAAGGAAATAAAATGTGAAAACAATATTTCTACATCCCATGGCCTTTCCCAACCATTTAAATTTTTCTCTTACAGGTCTAACACTTCCGAAAAAGCAATACAACACCCATCCGGAACAATATATAAAGCTAAACGCACCGTTCACTAGGTACTTATCCGTACGAAAATCCCTATAGATTTACCTGTTTTTAGAAGGAAATAAAATGTGAAAAAAATATTTCTACATCCCATGGACTTTCCCAACCGTTTAAATTTTTCTCTTACAGGGCTAACACTTCCGAAAAACCAATACAACGCCCACCCGGAACACTATATAAAGCTAAACGAACCGTTCACTGGGTACTTATACGCACGAAAATCCCTATTGATTTACCTGTTTTTACAAGGAAATAAAATGTGAAAAAAATATTTCTACATCCCATGGCCCTTCCCAACCATTTACATTTTTCTCTTACAGGTCTAACATGTCCGAAAAACCAATACAACGCCCATCCGGAACAATATATAAAGCTAAACGCACCGTTCACTGGGTACATATATGTACGAAAATCCCTATTGATTTACCTGTATTTACAAGGAAATAAAATGTGAAAAAAATATTTCTACATCCCATGGCCTTTCCCAACCATTTAAATTTTTCTCTTACAGGGCTAACATTTCCGAAAAACCAATACAACGCCCAACCGGAACAATATATAAAGCTAAACGAACCGTTCACTGGGTACTTATCCGTACGAAAATCCCTATAGATTTACCTGTTTTTAGAAGGAAATAAAATGTGAAAAAAATATTTCTACATCCCATGGCCTTTCCCAACCATTTAAATTTTTCTCTTACAAGTCTAACACTTCCGAAAAACCAATACAACGCCCACCCGGAACAATATATAAAGCTAAACGAACCGTTCACTGGGTACTCATACGTACGAAAATCCCTATTGATTTACCTGTTTTTACAAGGAAATAAAATGTGAAAAAAATATTTCTACATCCCATGGCCCTTCCCAACCATTTAAATTTTTCTCTTACAGGTCTAACACGTCCGAAAAACCAATACAACACCCATCCGGAACAATATATAAAGCTAAACGCACCGTTCACTGGGTACTTATCCGTACGAAAATCCCTATAGATTTACCTCTTTTTAGAAGGAAATAAAATGTGAAAAAAATATTTCTACATCCCATGGCCTTTCCCTACCATTTACATTTTTCTCTTACAGGTCTAACACTTCCGAAAAACCAATACAACGCCCACCCGGAACAATATATAAAGCTAAACGAACCGTTCACTGGGTACTCATACGTACGAAAATCCCTATTGATTTACCTGTTTTTACAAGGAAATAAAATGTTAAAAAAATGTTTCTACATCCCATGGCCTTTCCCAACCATTTAAATTTTTCTCTTACAGGGCTAACACTTCCGAAAAACCAATACAACGCCCACCCGGAACACTATATAAAGCTAAACGAACCGTTCACTGGGTACTTATACGCACGAAAATCCCTATTGATTTACCTGTTTTTACAAGGAAATAAAATGTGAAAAAAATATTTCTACATCCCATGGCCTTTCCCAACCATTTAAATTTTTCTCTTACAGGGCTAACATTTCCGAAAAACCAATACAACGCCCAAACGGAACAATATATAAAGCTAAACGAACCGTTCACTGGGTACTTATCCGTACGAAAATCCCTATAGATTTACCTGTTTTTAGAAGGAAATAAAATGTGAAAAAAATATTTCTACATCCCATGGCCTTTCCCAACCATTTAAATTTTTCTCTTACAAGTCTAACACTTCCGAAAAACCAATACAACGCCCACCCGGAACAATATATAAAGCTAAACGAACCGTTCACTGGGTACTCATACGTACGAAAATCCCTATTGATTTACCTGTTTTTACAAGGAAATAAAATGTGAAAAAAATATTTCTACATCCCATGGCCCTTCCCAACCATTTAAATTTTTCTCTTACAGGTCTAACACGTCCGAAAAAGCAATACAACACCCATCCAGAACAATATATAAAGCTAAACGCACCGTTCACTGGGTACTTATCCGTACGAAAATCCCTATAGATTTACCTCTTTTTAGAAGGAAATAAAATGTGAAAAAAATATTTCTACATCCCATGGCCTTTCCCAACCATTTAAATTTTTCTCTTACAGGGCTAACACTTCCGAAAAACCAATACAACGCCCACCCGGAACACTATATAAAGCTAAACGAACCGTTCACTGGGTACTTATACGCACGAAAATCCCTATTGATTTACCTGTTTTTACAAGGAAATAAAATGTGAAAAAAATATTTCTACATCCCATGGCCTTTCCCTACCATTTAAATTTTTCTCTTACAGGTCTAACACTTCCGAAAAACCAATACAACGCCCACCCGGAACAATATATAAAGCTAAACGAACCGTTCACTGGGTACTCATACGTACGAAAATCCCTATTGATTTACCTGTTTTTACAAGGAAATAAAATGTGAAAAAAATGTTTCTACATCCCATGGCCTTTCCCAACCATTTAAATTTTTCTCTTACAGGGCTAACACTTCCGAAAAACCAATACAACACCCACCCGGAACACTATATAAAGCTAAACGAACCGTTCACTGGGTACTTATACGCACGAAAATCCCTATTGATTTACCTGTTTTTACAAGGAAATAAAATGTGAAAAAAATATTTCTACATCCCATGGCCTTTCCCAACCATTTAAATTTTTCTCTTACAGGTCTAACACTTCCGAAAAACCAATACAACTCCCACCCGGAACAATATATAAAGCTAAACGAACCGTTCACTGGGTACTCATACGTACGAAAATCCCTATTGATTTACCTGTTTTTACATGGAAATAAAATGTGAAAAAAATATTTCTACATCCCATGGCCCTTCCCAACCATTTAAATTTTTCTCTTACAGGTCTAACACTTCCGAAAAACCAATACAACACCCATCCGGAACAATATATAAAGCTAAACACACCGTTCACTGGGTACTTATCCGTACGAAAATCCCAATAGATTTACCTGTTTTTAGAAGGAAATAAGAGCCTCTTGTGGCGCAGAGTGGTAAGGCAGCCGTCTGACAGCTTTGCCCATAAGGCTGGGAGTTCAATCCCAGCAGCCGGCTCAAGGTTGACTCAGCCTTCCATCCTTCCGAGGTCGGTAAAATGAGTACCCAGCTTGCTGGGGGGTAAACGGTAATGACTGGGGAAGGCACTGGCAAACCACCCCGTATTGAGTCTGCCAAGAAAACGCTAGAGGGCGTCACCCCAAGGGTCAGACATGACTCGGTGCTTGCACAGGGGATACCTTTACCTTTACCTAGAAGGAAATAAAATGTGAACAAAATATTTCTACATCCCATGGCCTTTCCCAACCATTTAAATTTTTCTCTTACAGGGCTAACACTTCCGAAAAACCAATACAACGCCCACCCGGAACACTATATAAAGCTAAACGAACCGTTCACTGGGTACTTATACGCACGAAAATCCCTATTGATTTACCTGTTTTTACAAGGAAATAAAATGTGAAAAAAATATTTCTACATCCCATGGCCTTTCCCAACCATTTAAATTTTTCTCTTACAGGTCTAACACTTCTGAAAAACCAATACAACGCCCACCCGGAACAATATATAAAGCTAAACGAACCGTTCACTGGGTACTCATACGTACGAAAATCCCTATTGATTTACCTGTTTTTACAAGGAAATAAAATGTGAAAAAAATGTTTCTACATCCCATGGCCTTTCCCAACCATTTAAATTTTTCTCTTACAGGTCTAACACTTCTGAAAAACCAATACAACGCCCACCCGGAACAATATATAAAGCTAAACGAACCGTTCACTGGGTACTCATACGTACGAAAATCCCTATTGATTTACCTGTTTTTACAAGGAAATAAAATGTGAAAAAAATATTTCTACATCCCATGGCCTTTCCCAACCATTTAAATTTTTCTCTTACAGGTCTAACACTTCCGAAAAAGCAATACAACGCCCACCCGGAACAATATATAAAGCTAAACGAACCGTTCACTGGGTACTTATCCATACGAAAATCCCTATTGATTTACCTGTTTTTACAAGGAAATAAAATGTGAAAAAAACATTTCTACATCCCATGGCCTTTCCCAACCATTTAAATTTTTCTCTTACTAGTCTAACACTTCCGAAAAACCAATACAACGCCCACCCAGAACAATATATAAAGCTAAACGAACCGTTCACTGGGTATTTATCCGTACGAAAATACCTATTGATTTACCTGTTTTTACAAGGAAATAAAATGTGAAAACAATATTTCTACATCCCATGGCCTTTCCCAACCATTTAAATTTTTCTCTTACAGGTCTAACACTTCCGAAAAAGCAATACAACGCCCACCCGGAACAATATATAAAGCTAAACGAACCGTTCACTGGGTACTTATCCGTACGAAAATCCCTATTGATTTACCTGTTTTTACAAGGAAATAAAATGTGAAAAAAACATTTCTACATCCCATGGCCTTTCCCAACCATTTAAATTTTTCTCTTACTAGTCTAACACTTCCGAAAAACCAATACAACGCCCAACCGGAACAATATATAAAGCTAAACGAACCGTTCACTGGGTACTTATCCGTACGAAAATCCCTATAGATTTACCTGTTTTTACAAGGAAATAAAATGTGAAAACAATATTTCTACATCCCATGGCCTTTCCCAACCATTTAAATTTTTCTCTTACAGGTCTAACACTTCCGGAAAACCAATACAACGCCCACCCAGAACAATATATAAAGCTAAACAAACCGTTCACTGGGTATTTATCCGTACGAAAATCCCTATTGATTTACCTGTTTTTACAAGGAAATAAAATGTGAAAAAAACATTTCTACATCCCATGGCCTTTCCCAACCATTTAAATTTTTCTCTTACTAGTCTAACACTTCCGAAAAACCAATACAACGCCCACCCAGAACAATATATAAAGCTAAACGCACCGTTCACTGGGTATTTATCCGTACGAAAATACCTATTGATTTACCTGTTTTTACAAGGAAATAAAATGTGAAAACAATATTTCTACATCCCATGGCCTTTCCCAACCATTTAAATTTTTCTCTTACAGGTCTAACACTTCCGAAAAAGCAATACAACACCCATCCGGAACAATATATAAAGCTAAACGCACCGTTCACTAGGTACTTATCCGTACGAAAATCCCTATAGATTTACCTGTTTTTAGAAGGAAATAAAATGTGAAAAAAATATTTCTACATCCCATGGCCTTTCCCAACCGTTTAAATTTTTCTCTTACAGGGCTAACACTTCCGAAAAACCAATACAACGCCCACCCGGAACACTATATAAAGCTAAACGAACCGTTCACTGGGTACTTATACGCACGAAAATCCCTATTGATTTACCTGTTTTTACAAGGAAATAAAATGTGAAAAAAATATTTCTACATCCCATGGCCCTTCCCAACCATTTACATTTTTCTCTTACAGGTCTAACACGTCCGAAAAACCAATACAACGCCCATCCGGAACAATATATAAAGCTAAACGCACCGTTCACTGGGTACATATATGTACGAAAATCCCTATTGATTTACCTGTATTTACAAGGAAATAAAATGTGAAAAAAATATTTCTACATCCCATGGCCTTTCCCAACCATTTAAATTTTTCTCTTACAGGGCTAACATTTCCGAAAAACCAATACAACGCCCAACCGGAACAATATATAAAGCTAAACGAACCGTTCACTGGGTACTTATCCGTACGAAAATCCCTATAGATTTACCTGTTTTTAGAAGGAAATAAAATGTGAAAAAAATATTTCTACATCCCATGGCCTTTCCCAACCATTTAAATTTTTCTCTTACAAGTCTAACACTTCCGAAAAACCAATACAACGCCCACCCGGAACAATATATAAAGCTAAACGAACCGTTCACTGGGTACTCATACGTACGAAAATCCCTATTGATTTACCTGTTTTTACAAGGAAATAAAATGTGAAAAAAATATTTCTACATCCCATGGCCCTTCCCAACCATTTAAATTTTTCTCTTACAGGTCTAACACGTCCGAAAAACCAATACAACACCCATCCGGAACAATATATAAAGCTAAACTCACCGTTCACTGGGTACTTATCCGTACGAAAATCTCTATAGATTTACCTCTTTTTAGAAGGAAATAAAATGTGAAAAAAATATTTCTACATCCCATGGCCTTTCCCTACCATTTAAATTTTTCTCTTACAGGTCTAACACTTCCGAAAAACCAATACAACGCCCACCCGGAACAATATATAAAGCTAAACGAACCGTTCACTGGGTACTCATACGTACGAAAATCCCTATTGATTTACCTGTTTTTACAAGGAAATAAAATGTTAAAAAAATGTTTCTACATCCCATGGCCTTTCCCAACCATTTAAATTTTTCTCTTACAGGGCTAACACTTCCGAAAAACCAATACAACGCCCACCCGGAACACTATATAAAGCTAAACGAACCGTTCACTGGGTACTTATACGCACGAAAATCCCTATTGATTTACCTGCTTTTACAAGGAAATAAAATGTGAAAAAAATATTTCTACATCCCATGGCCTTTCCCAACCATTTAAATTTTTCTCTTACAGGTCTAACACTTCTGAAAAACCAATACAACGCCCACCCGGAACAATATATAAAGCTCAACGAACCGTTCACTGGGTACTCATACGTACGAAAATCACTATTGATTTACCTGTTTTTACAAGGAAATAAAATGTGAAAAAAATGTTTCTACATCCCATGGCCTTTCCCAACCATTTAAATTTTTCTCTTACAGGGCTAACACTTCCGAAAAACCAATACAACGCCCACCCGGAACACTATATAAAGCTAAACGAACCGTTCACTGGGTACTTATACGCACGAAAATCCCTATTGATTTACCTGTTTTTACAAGGAAATAAAATGTGAAAAAAATATTTCTACATCCCATGGCCTTTCCCAACCATTTAAATTTTTCTCTTACAGGTCTAACACTTCCGAAAAACCAATACAACGCCCACCCAGAACAATATATAAAGCTAAACGAACCGTTCACTGGGTACTCATACGTACGAAATTCCCTATTGATTTACCTGTTTTTACATGGAAATAAAATGTGAAAAAAATATTTCTACATCCCATGGCCCTTCCCAACCATTTAAATTTTTCTCTTACAGGTCTAACACTTCCGAAAAACCAATACAACACCCATCCGGAACAATATATAAAGCTAAACACACCGTTCACTGGGTACTTATCCGTACGAAAATCCCAATAGATTTACCTGTTTTTAGAAGGAAATAAAATGTGAACAAAATATTTCTACATCCCATGGCCTTTCCCAACCATTTAAATTTTTCTCTTACAGGGCTAACACTTCCGAAAAACCAATACAACGCCCACCCGGAACACTATATAAAGCTAAACGAACCGTTCACTGGGTACTTATACGCACGAAAATCCCTATTGATTTACCTGTTTTTACAAGGAAATAAAATGTGAAAAAAATATTTCTACATCCCATGGCCTTTCCCAACCATTTAAATTTTTCTCTTATAGGTCTAACACTTCTGAAAAACCAATACAACGCCCACCCGGAACAATATATAAAGCTAAACGAACCGTTCACTGGGTACTCATACGTACGAAAATCCCTATTGATTTACCTGTTTTTACAGGGAAATAAAATGTGAAAAAAATATTTCTACATCCCATGGCCTTTCCCAACCATTTAAATTTTTCTCTTACAGGTCTAACACTTCCGAAAAACCAATACAACGCCCACCCGGAACAATATATAAAGCTAAATGAACCGTTCACTGGGTACTTATCCGTACGAAAATCCATATTGATTTACCTGTTTTTACAAGGAAATAAAATGTGAAAAAAATATTTCTACATCCCATGGCCCTTCCCAACCATTTAAATTTTTCTCTTACAGGTCTAACACGTCCGAAAAACCAATACAACGCCCATCCGGAACAATATATAAAGCTAAACGCACCGTTCACTGGGTACTTATCCGTACGAAAATCCCTATTGATTTACCTGTTTTTACAAGGAAATAAAATGTGAAAACAATATTTCTACATCCCATGGCCTTTCCCAACCATTTAAATTTTTCTCTTACAGGTCTAACACTTCCCAAAAACCAATACAACGCCCACCCAGAACAATATATAAAGCTAAATGAACCGTTCACTGGGTATTTATCCGTACGAAAATCCCTATTGATTTACCTGTTTTTACAAGGAAATAAAATGTGAAAACAATATTTCTACATCCCATGGCCCTTCCCAACCATTTAAATTTTTCTCTTACAGGTCTAACACGTCCGAAAAACCAATACAACGCCCATCCGGAACAATATATAAAGCTAAACGCACCGTTCACTGGGTACTTATCCGTACGAAAATCCCTATTGATTTACCTGTTTTTACAAGGAAATAAAATGTGAAAACAATATTTCTACATCCCATGGCCTTTCCCAACCATTTAAATTTTTCTCTTACAGGTCTAACACTTCCGAAAAACCAATACAACGCCCACCCAGAACAATATATAAAGCTAAACGAACCGTTCACTGGGTATTTATCCGTACGAAAATCCCTATTGATTTACCTGTTTTTACAAGGAAATAAAATGTGAAAACAATATTTCTACATCCCATGGCCTTTCCCAACCATTTAAATTTTTCTCTTACAGGTCTAACACTTCCGAAAAACCAATACAACGCCCACCCGGAACAATATATAAAGCTAAACGCACCGTTCACTGGGTATTTATCCGTACGAAAATACCTATTGATTTACCTGTTTTTACAAGGAAATAAAATGTGAAAACAATATTTCTACATCCCATGGCCTTTCCCAACCATTTAAATTTTTCTCTTACAGGTCTAACACTTCCGAAAAAGCAATACAACACCCATCCGGAACAATATATAAAGCTAAACGCACCGTTCACTAGGTACTTATCCGTACGAAAATCCCTATAGATTTACCTGTTTTTAGAAGGAAATAAAATGTGAAAAAAATATTTCTACATCCCATGGACTTTCCCAACCGTTTAAATTTTTCTCTTACAGGGCTAACACTTCCGAAAAACCAATACAACGCCCACCCGGAACACTATATAAAGCTAAACGAACCGTTCACTGGGTACTTATACGCACGAAAATCCCTATTGATTTACCTGTTTTTACAAGGAAATAAAATGTGAAAAAAATATTTCTACATCCCATGGCCCTTCCCAACCATTTACATTTTTCTCTTACAGGTCTAACATGTCCGAAAAACCAATACAACGCCCATCCGGAACAATATATAAAGCTAAACGCACCGTTCACTGGGTACATATATGTACGAAAATCCCTATTGATTTACCTGTATTTACAAGGAAATAAAATGTGAAAAAAATATTTCTACATCCCATGGCCTTTCCCAACCATTTAAATTTTTCTCTTACAGGGCTAACATTTCCGAAAAACCAATACAACGCCCAACCGGAACAATATATAAAGCTAAACGAACCGTTCACTGGGTACTTATCCGTACGAAAATCCCTATAGATTTACCTGTTTTTAGAAGGAAATAAAATGTGAAAAAAATATTTCTACATCCCATGGCCTTTCCCAACCATTTAAATTTTTCTCTTACAAGTCTAACACTTCCGAAAAACCAATACAACGCCCACCCGGAACAATATATAAAGCTAAACGAACCGTTCACTGGGTACTCATACGTACGAAAATCCCTATTGATTTACCTGTTTTTACAAGGAAATAAAATGTGAAAAAAATATTTCTACATCCCATGGCCCTTCCCAACCATTTAAATTTTTCTCTTACAGGTCTAACACGTCCGAAAAACCAATACAACACCCATCCGGAACAATATATAAAGCTAAACGCACCGTTCACTGGGTACTTATCCGTACGAAAATCCCTATAGATTTACCTCTTTTTAGAAGGAAATAAAATGTGAAAAAAATATTTCTACATCCCATGGCCTTTCCCTACCATTTACATTTTTCTCTTACAGGTCTAACACTTCCGAAAAACCAATACAACGCCCACCCGGAACAATATATAAAGCTAAACGAACCGTTCACTGGGTACTCATACGTACGAAAATCCCTATTGATTTACCTGTTTTTACAAGGAAATAAAATGTTAAAAAAATGTTTCTACATCCCATGGCCTTTCCCAACCATTTAAATTTTTCTCTTACAGGGCTAACACTTCCGAAAAACCAATACAACGCCCACCCGGAACACTATATAAAGCTAAACGAACCGTTCACTGGGTACTTATACGCACGAAAATCCCTATTGATTTACCTGTTTTTACAAGGAAATAAAATGTGAAAAAAATATTTCTACATCCCATGGCCTTTCCCAACCATTTAAATTTTTCTCTTACAGGGCTAACATTTCCGAAAAACCAATACAACGCCCAAACGGAACAATATATAAAGCTAAACGAACCGTTCACTGGGTACTTATCCGTACGAAAATCCCTATAGATTTACCTGTTTTTAGAAGGAAATAAAATGTGAAAAAAATATTTCTACATCCCATGGCCTTTCCCAACCATTTAAATTTTTCTCTTACAAGTCTAACACTTCCGAAAAACCAATACAACGCCCACCCGGAACAATATATAAAGCTAAACGAACCGTTCACTGGGTACTTATCCGTACGAAAATCCCTATAGATTTACCTGTTTTTAGAAGGAAATAAAATGTGAAAAAAATATTTCTACATCCCATGGCCCTTCCCAACCATTTAAATTTTTCTCTTACAGGTCTAACACGTCCGAAAAAGCAATACAACACCCATCCAGAACAATATATAAAGCTAAACGCACCGTTCACTGGGTACTTATCCGTACGAAAATCCCTATAGATTTACCTCTTTTTAGAAGGAAATAAAATGTGAAAAAAATATTTCTACATCCCATGGCCTTTCCCAACCATTTAAATTTTTCTCTTACAGGGCTAACACTTCCGAAAAACCAATACAACGCCCACCCGGAACACTATATAAAGCTAAACGAACCGTTCACTGGGTACTTATACGCACGAAAATCCCTATTGATTTACCTGTTTTTACAAGGAAATAAAATGTGAAAAAAATATTTCTACATCCCATGGCCTTTCCCTACCATTTAAATTTTTCTCTTACAGGTCTAACACTTCCGAAAAACCAATACAACGCCCACCCGGAACAATATATAAAGCTAAACGAACCGTTCACTGGGTACTCATACGTACGAAAATCCCTATTGATTTACCTGTTTTTACAAGGAAATAAAATGTGAAAAAAATGTTTCTACATCCCATGGCCTTTCCCAACCATTTAAATTTTTCTCTTACAGGGCTAACACTTCCGAAAAACCAATACAACACCCACCCGGAACACTATATAAAGCTAAACGAACCGTTCACTGGGTACTTATACGCACGAAAATCCCTATTGATTTACCTGTTTTTACAAGGAAATAAAATGTGAAAAAAATATTTCTACATCCCATGGCCTTTCCCAACCATTTAAATTTTTCTCTTACAGGTCTAACACTTCCGAAAAACCAATACAACTCCCACCCGGAACAATATATAAAGCTAAACGAACCGTTCACTGGGTACTCATACGTACGAAAATCCCTATTGATTTACCTGTTTTTACATGGAAATAAAATGTGAAAAAAATATTTCTACATCCCATGGCCCTTCCCAACCATTTAAATTTTTCTCTTACAGGTCTAACACTTCCGAAAAACCAATACAACACCCATCCGGAACAATATATAAAGCTAAACACACCGTTCACTGGGTACTTATCCGTACGAAAATCCCAATAGATTTACCTGTTTTTAGAAGGAAATAAGAGCCTCTTGTGGCGCAGAGTGGTAAGGCAGCCGTCTGACAGCTTTGCCCATAAGGCTGGGAGTTCAATCCCAGCAGCCGGCTCAAGGTTGACTCAGCCTTCCATCCTTCCGAGGTCGGTAAAATGAGTACCCAGCTTGCTGGGGGGTAAACGGTAATGACTGGGGAAGGCACTGGCAAACCACCCCGTATTGAGTCTGCCAAGAAAACGCTAGAGGGCGTCACCCCAAGGGTCAGACATGACTCGGTGCTTGCACAGGGGATACCTTTACCTTTACCTAGAAGGAAATAAAATGTGAACAAAATATTTCTACATCCCATGGCCTTTCCCAACCATTTAAATTTTTCTCTTACAGGGCTAACACTTCCGAAAAACCAATACAACGCCCACCCGGAACACTATATAAAGCTAAACGAACCGTTCACTGGGTACTTATACGCACGAAAATCCCTATTGATTTACCTGTTTTTACAAGGAAATAAAATGTGAAAAAAATATTTCTACATCCCATGGCCTTTCCCAACCATTTAAATTTTTCTCTTACAGGTCTAACACTTCTGAAAAACCAATACAACGCCCACCCGGAACAATATATAAAGCTAAACGAACCGTTCACTGGGTACTCATACGTACGAAAATCCCTATTGATTTACCTGTTTTTACAAGGAAATAAAATGTGAAAAAAATGTTTCTACATCCCATGGCCTTTCCCAACCATTTAAATTTTTCTCTTACAGGTCTAACACTTCTGAAAAACCAATACAACGCCCACCCGGAACAATATATAAAGCTAAACGAACCGTTCACTGGGTACTCATACGTACGAAAATCCCTATTGATTTACCTGTTTTTACAAGGAAATAAAATGTGAAAAAAATATTTCTACATCCCATGGCCTTTCCCAACCATTTAAATTTTTCTCTTACAGGTCTAACACTTCCGAAAAAGCAATACAACGCCCACCCGGAACAATATATAAAGCTAAACGAACCGTTCACTGGGTACTTATCCATACGAAAATCCCTATTGATTTACCTGTTTTTACAAGGAAATAAAATGTGAAAAAAACATTTCTACATCCCATGGCCTTTCCCAACCATTTAAATTTTTCTCTTACTAGTCTAACACTTCCGAAAAACCAATACAACGCCCACCCAGAACAATATATAAAGCTAAACGAACCGTTCACTGGGTATTTATCCGTACGAAAATACCTATTGATTTACCTGTTTTTACAAGGAAATAAAATGTGAAAACAATATTTCTACATCCCATGGCCTTTCCCAACCATTTAAATTTTTCTCTTACAGGTCTAACACTTCCGAAAAAGCAATACAACGCCCACCCGGAACAATATATAAAGCTAAACGAACCGTTCACTGGGTACTTATCCGTACGAAAATCCCTATTGATTTACCTGTTTTTACAAGGAAATAAAATGTGAAAAAAACATTTCTACATCCCATGGCCTTTCCCAACCATTTAAATTTTTCTCTTACTAGTCTAACACTTCCGAAAAACCAATACAACGCCCAACCGGAACAATATATAAAGCTAAACGAACCGTTCACTGGGTACTTATCCGTACGAAAATCCCTATAGATTTACCTGTTTTTACAAGGAAATAAAATGTGAAAACAATATTTCTACATCCCATGGCCTTTCCCAACCATTTAAATTTTTCTCTTACAGGTCTAACACTTCCGGAAAACCAATACAACGCCCACCCAGAACAATATATAAAGCTAAACAAACCGTTCACTGGGTATTTATCCGTACGAAAATCCCTATTGATTTACCTGTTTTTACAAGGAAATAAAATGTGAAAAAAACATTTCTACATCCCATGGCCTTTCCCAACCATTTAAATTTTTCTCTTACTAGTCTAACACTTCCGAAAAACCAATACAACGCCCACCCAGAACAATATATAAAGCTAAACGCACCGTTCACTGGGTATTTATCCGTACGAAAATACCTATTGATTTACCTGTTTTTACAAGGAAATAAAATGTGAAAACAATATTTCTACATCCCATGGCCTTTCCCAACCATTTAAATTTTTCTCTTACAGGTCTAACACTTCCGAAAAAGCAATACAACACCCATCCGGAACAATATATAAAGCTAAACGCACCGTTCACTAGGTACTTATCCGTACGAAAATCCCTATAGATTTACCTGTTTTTAGAAGGAAATAAAATGTGAAAAAAATATTTCTACATCCCATGGCCTTTCCCAACCGTTTAAATTTTTCTCTTACAGGGCTAACACTTCCGAAAAACCAATACAACGCCCACCCGGAACACTATATAAAGCTAAACGAACCGTTCACTGGGTACTTATACGCACGAAAATCCCTATTGATTTACCTGTTTTTACAAGGAAATAAAATGTGAAAAAAATATTTCTACATCCCATGGCCCTTCCCAACCATTTACATTTTTCTCTTACAGGTCTAACACGTCCGAAAAACCAATACAACGCCCATCCGGAACAATATATAAAGCTAAACGCACCGTTCACTGGGTACATATATGTACGAAAATCCCTATTGATTTACCTGTATTTACAAGGAAATAAAATGTGAAAAAAATATTTCTACATCCCATGGCCTTTCCCAACCATTTAAATTTTTCTCTTACAGGGCTAACATTTCCGAAAAACCAATACAACGCCCAACCGGAACAATATATAAAGCTAAACGAACCGTTCACTGGGTACTTATCCGTACGAAAATCCCTATAGATTTACCTGTTTTTAGAAGGAAATAAAATGTGAAAAAAATATTTCTACATCCCATGGCCTTTCCCAACCATTTAAATTTTTCTCTTACAAGTCTAACACTTCCGAAAAACCAATACAACGCCCACCCGGAACAATATATAAAGCTAAACGAACCGTTCACTGGGTACTCATACGTACGAAAATCCCTATTGATTTAACTGTTTTTACAAGGAAATAAAATGTGAAAAAAATATTTCTACATCCCATGGCCCTTCCCAACCATTTAAATTTTTCTCTTACAGGTCTAACACGTCCGAAAAACCAATACAACACCCATCCGGAACAATATATAAAGCTAAACTCACCGTTCACTGGGTACTTATCCGTACGAAAATCTCTATAGATTTACCTCTTTTTAGAAGGAAATAAAATGTGAAAAAAATATTTCTACATCCCATGGCCTTTCCCTACCATTTAAATTTTTCTCTTACAGGTCTAACACTTCCGAAAAACCAATACAACGCCCACCCGGAACAATATATAAAGCTAAACGAACCGTTCACTGGGTACTCATACGTACGAAAATCCCTATTGATTTACCTGTTTTTACAAGGAAATAAAATGTTAAAAAAATGTTTCTACATCCCATGGCCTTTCCCAACCATTTAAATTTTTCTCTTACAGGGCTAACACTTCCGAAAAACCAATACAACGCCCACCCGGAACACTATATAAAGCTAAACGAACCGTTCACTGGGTACTTATACGCACGAAAATCCCTATTGATTTACCTGTTTTTACAAGGAAATAAAATGTGAAAAAAATATTTCTACATCCCATGGCCTTTCCCAACCATTTAAATTTTTCTCTTACAGGTCTAACACTTCTGAAAAACCAATACAACGCCCACCCGGAACAATATATAAAGCTCAACGAACCGTTCACTGGGTACTCATACGTACGAAAATCACTATTGATTTACCTGTTTTTACAAGGAAATAAAATGTGAAAAAAATGTTTCTACATCCCATGGCCTTTCCCAACCATTTAAATTTTTCTCTTACAGGGCTAACACTTCCGAAAAACCAATACAACGCCCACCCGGAACACTATATAAAGCTAAACGAACCGTTCACTGGGTACTTATACGCACGAAAATCCCTATTGATTTACCTGTTTTTACAAGGAAATAAAATGTGAAAAAAATATTTCTACATCCCATGGCCTTTCCCAACCATTTAAATTTTTCTCTTACAGGTCTAACACTTCCGAAAAACCAATACAACGCCCACCCAGAACAATATATAAAGCTAAACGAACCGTTCACTGGGTACTCATACGTACGAAATTCCCTATTGATTTACCTGTTTTTACATGGAAATAAAATGTGAAAAAAATATTTCTACATCCCATGGCCCTTCCCAACCATTTAAATTTTTCTCTTACAGGTCTAACACTTCCGAAAAACCAATACAACACCCATCCGGAACAATATATAAAGCTAAACACACCGTTCACTGGGTACTTATCCGTACGAAAATCCCAATAGATTTACCTGTTTTTAGAAGGAAATAAAATGTGAACAAAATATTTCTACATCCCATGGCCTTTCCCAACCATTTAAATTTTTCTCTTACAGGGCTAACACTTCCGAAAAACCAATACAACGCCCACCCGGAACACTATATAAAGCTAAACGAACCGTTCACTGGGTACTTATACGCACGAAAATCCCTATTGATTTACCTGTTTTTACAAGGAAATAAAATGTGAAAAAAATATTTCTACATCCCATGGCCTTTCCCAACCATTTAAATTTTTCTCTTATAGGTCTAACACTTCTGAAAAACCAATACAACGCCCACCCGGAACAATATATAAAGCTAAACGAACCGTTCACTGGGTACTCATACGTACGAAAATCCCTATTGATTTACCTGTTTTTACAGGGAAATAAAATGTGAAAAAAATATTTCTACATCCCATGGCCTTTCCCAACCATTTAAATTTTTCTCTTACAGGTCTAACACTTCCGAAAAACCAATACAACGCCCACCCGGAACAATATATAAAGCTAAATGAACCGTTCACTGGGTACTTATCCGTACGAAAATCCATATTGATTTACCTGTTTTTACAAGGAAATAAAATGTGAAAAAAATATTTCTACATCCCATGGCCCTTCCCAACCATTTAAATTTTTCTCTTACAGGTCTAACACGTCCGAAAAACCAATACAACGCCCATCCGGAACAATATATAAAGCTAAACGCACCGTTCACTGGGTACTTATCCGTACGAAAATCCCTATTGATTTACCTGTTTTTACAAGGAAATAAAATGTGAAAACAATATTTCTACATCCCATGGCCTTTCCCAACCATTTAAATTTTTCTCTTACAGGTCTAACACTTCCCAAAAACCAATACAACGCCCACCCAGAACAATATATAAAGCTAAATGAACCGTTCACTGGGTATTTATCCGTACGAAAATCCCTATTGATTTACCTGTTTTTACAAGGAAATAAAATGTGAAAACAATATTTCTACATCCCATGGCCCTTCCCAACCATTTAAATTTTTCTCTTACAGGTCTAACACGTCCGAAAAACCAATACAACGCCCATCCGGAACAATATATAAAGCTAAACGCACCGTTCACTGGGTACTTATCCGTACGAAAATCCCTATTGATTTACCTGTTTTTACAAGGAAATAAAATGTGAAAACAATATTTCTACATCCCATGGCCTTTCCCAACCATTTAAATTTTTCTCTTACAGGTCTAACACTTCCGAAAAACCAATACAACGCCCACCCAGAACAATATATAAAGCTAAACGAACCGTTCACTGGGTATTTATCCGTACGAAAATCCCTATTGATTTACCTGTTTTTACAAGGAAATAAAATGTGAAAACAATATTTCTACATCCCATGGCCTTTCCCAACCATTTAAATTTTTCTCTTACAGGTCTAACACTTCCGAAAAACCAATACAACGCCCACCCGGAACAATATATAAAGCTAAACGAACCGTTCACTGGGTACTTATCCGTACGAAAATCCCTATTGATTTACCTGTTTTTACAAGGAAATCAAATGTGAAAAAAACATTTCTACATCCCATGGCCTTTCCCAACCATTTAAATTTTTCTCTTACTAGTCTAACACTTCCGAAAAACCCATACAACGCCCAACCGGAACAATATATAAAGCTAAACGAACCGTTCACTGGGTACTTATCCGTACGAAAATCCCTATAGATTTACCTGTTTTTAGAAGGAAATAAAATGTGAAAAAAATATTTCTACATCCCATGGCCTTTCCCAACCATTTAAATTTTTCTCTTACAGGTCTAACACTTCCGAAAAACCAATACAACGCCCACCCGGAACAATATATAAAGCTAAACGAACCGTTCACTGGGTACTCATACGTACGAAAATCCCTATTGATTTACCTGTTTTTACAAGGAAATAAAATGTGAAAAAAATATTTCTACATGCCATGGCCTTTCCCAACCATTTAAATTTTTCTCTTACAGGTCTAACACTTCTGAAAAACCAATACAACGCCCACCCGGAACAATATATAAAGGTAAAAGAACCGTTCACTGGGTACTCATACGTACGAAAATCCCTATTGATTTACCTGTTTTTACAAGGAAATAAAATGTAAAAAAAATATTTTTACATACCATGGCCTTTCTCAACCATTTAAATTTTTCTCTTACAGGTCTAACACTTCCGAAAAACCAATACAACACGCACGCGGAATAATATATAAAGCTAAACGAACCGTTCACTGGGTACTTATCCGTACGAAAATCCCTATTGATTTACCTGTTTTTACAAGGAAATAAAATGTGAAAACAATATTTCTACATCCCATGGCCTTTCCCAACCATTTAAATTTTTCTCTTACAGGTCTAACACTTCCGAAAAACAAATACAACGCCCACCCGGAACAATATATAAAGCTAAATGAACCGTTCACTGGGTACTTATCCGTACCAAAATCCGTATTGATTTACCTGTTTTTACAGGGAAATAAAATGTGAAAAAAATATTTCTACATCCCATGGCCCTTCCCAACCATTTAAATTTTTCTCTTACAGGTCTAACACGTCCTAAAAACCAATGCAACGCCCATCCGGAACAATATATAAAGCTAAACGCACCGTTCACTGGGTACTTATCCGTACGAAAATCCCTATTGATTTACCTGTTTTTACAAGGAATTAAAATGTGAAAAAAATATTTCTACATCCCATGGCCTTTCCCAACCATTTAAATTTTTCTCTTACAGGTCTAACACTTCCGAAAAACCGATACAACGCCCACCCGGAACACTATATAAAGCTAAACGAACCGTTCACTAGGTACTTAAACGCACGAAAATCCCTATTGATTTACCTGCTTTTACAAGGAAATAAAATGTGAAAAAAATATTTCTATATCCCATGGCCTTTCCCAACCATTTAAATTTTTCTCTTACAGATCTAACACTTCCGAAAATCCAATACAACGCCCACCCGGAACAATATATAAAGCTAAACGAACCGTTCACTGGGTACTCATACGTACGAAAATCCCTATTGATTTACCTGTTTTTACAAGGAAATAAAATGTGAAAAAAATATTTCTACATCCCATGGCCCTTCCCAACCATTTAAATTTTTCTCTTACAGGTCTAACACGTCCGAAAAACCAATACAACACCCATGCGGAACAATATATAAAGCTAAACGCACCGTTCACTGGGTACTTATCCATACGAAAATCCCTATAGATTTACCTGTTTTTACAAGGAAATAAAATGTGAAAAAAATATTTCTACATCCCATGGCCTTTCCCAACCATTTAAATTTTTCTCTTACAGGGCTAACACTTCCGAAAAACCAATACAACGCCCACCCGGAACAATATATAAAGCTAAATGAACCGTTCACTGGGTACTTATCCGTACGAAAATCCCTATTGATTTACCTGTTTTTACAAGGAAATAAAATGTGAAAAAAATATTTCTACATCCCATGGCCCTTCCCAACCATTTAGATTTTTCTCTTACAGGTCTAACACGTCCGAAAAAGCAATACAACGCCCATCCGGAACAATATATAAAGCTAAACGCACCGTTCACTGGGTACTTATCCGTACGAAAATCCCTATTGATTTACCTGTTTTTACAAGGAAATAAAATGTGAAAACAATATTTCTACATCCCATGGCCTTTCCCAACCATTTAAATTTTTCTCTTACAGGTCTAACACTTCCGAAAAACCAATACAACGCCCACCCGGAACAATATATAAAGCTAAATGAACCGTTCACTGGGTACTTATCCGTACGAAAATACCTATTGATTTACCTGTTTTTACAAGGAAATAAAATGTGAAAACAATATTTCTACATCCCATGGCCTTTCCCAACCATTTAAATTTTTCTCTTACAGGTCTAACACTTCCGAAAAAGCAATACAACGCCCACCCGGAACAATATATAAAGCTAAACGAACCGTTCACTGGGTACTCATACGTACGAAAATCCTTATTGATTTACCTGTTTTTACAAGGAAATAAAATGTGAAAAAAATATTTCTACATCCCATGGCCCTTCCCAACCATTTAAATTTTTCTCTTACAGGTCTAACACGTCCGAAAAACCAATACAACACCCATCCGGAACAATATATAAAGCTAAACGCACCGTTCACTGGGTACTTATCCGTACGAAAATCCCTATAGATTTACCAGTTTTTAGAAGGAAATAAAATGTGAAAAAAATATTTCTACATCCCATGGCCTTTCCCAACCATTTAAATTTTTCTCTTACAGGTCTAACACTTCCGAAAAACCAATACAACGCCCACCCGGAACAATATATAAAGCTAAACGAACCGTTCACTGGGTACTTATCCGTACGAAAATCCCTATTGATTTACCTGTTTTTAGAAGGAAATAAAATGTGAAAAAAACATTTCTACATCCCATGGCCTTTCCCAACCATTTAAATTTTTCTCTTACAGGTCTAACACTTCCGAAAAACCAATACAACGCCCACCCGGAACAATATATAAAGCTAAACGAACCGTTCACTGGGTACTCATCCGTACGAAAATCACAATAGATTTACCTGTTTTTAGAAGGAAATAAAATGTGAAAAAAATATTTCTACATCCCATGGCCTTTCCCAACCATTTAAATTTTTCTCTTACAGGGCTAACACTTCCGAAAAACCAATACAACGCCCACCCGGAACACTATATAAAGCTAAACGAACCGTTCATCGGGTACTTATACGCACGACAATCCCTATTGATTTACCTGTTTTTACAAGGAAATAAAATGTGAAAAAAATATTTCTACATCCCATGGCCCTTCCCAACCATTTAAATTTTTCTCTTACAGGTCTAACACGTCCGAAAAACCAATACAACGCCCACCCGGAACAATATATAAAGCTAAACGAACCGTTCACTGGGTACTTATCCGTATGAAAATCCCTATTGATTTACCTGTTTTTACAAGGAAATAAAATGTGAAAAAAACATTTCTACATCCCATGGCCTTTCCCAACCATTTAAATTTTTCTCTTACTAGTCTAACACTTCCGAAAAACCAATACAACGCCCAACCGGAACAATATATAAAGCTAAACGAACCGTTCACTGGGTACTTATCCGTACGAAAATCCCTATAGATTTACCTGTTTTTAGAAGGAAATAAAATGTGAAAAAAATATTTCTACATCCCATGGCCTTTCCCAACCATTTAAATTTTTCTCTTACAGGGCTAACACTTCCGAAAAACCAATACAACGCCCACCCGGAACACTATATAAAGCTAAACGAACCGTTCATCGGGTACTTATACGCACGACAATCCCTATTGATTTACCTGTTTTTACAAGGAAATAAAATGTGAAAAAAATATTTCTACATCCCATGGCCCTTCCCAACCATTTAAATTTTTCTCTTACAGGTCTAACACGTCCGAAAAACCAATACAACGCCCACCCGGAACAATATATAAAGCTAAATGAACCGTTCACTGGGTACTTATCCGTACGACAATCCCTATTGATTTACCTGTTTTTACAAGGAAATAAAATGTGAAAAAAATATTTCTACATCCCATGGCCCTTCCCAACCATTTAAATTTTTCTCTTACAGGTCTAACACGTCCGAAAAAGCAATACAACGCCCATCCGGAACAATATATAAAGCTAAACGCACCGTTCACTGGGTACTTATCCGTACGAAAATCCCTTTTGATTTACCTGTTTTTACAAGGAAATAAAATGTGAAAACAATATTTCTACATCCCATGGCCTTTCCCAACCATTTAAATTTTTCTCTTACAGGTCTAACACTTCCGAAAAACCAATACAACGCCCACCCAGAACAATATATAAAGCTAAACGAACCGTTCACTGGGTACTTATCCGTACGAAAATACCTATTGATTTACCTGTTTTTACAAGGAAATAAAATGTGAAAACAATATTTCTACATCCCATGGCCTTTCCCAACCATTTAAATTTTTCTCTTACAGGTCTAACACTTCCGAAAAAGCAATACAACGCCCACCCGGAACAATATATAAAGCTAAACGAACCGTTTACTGGGTACTTATCCGTACGAAAATCCCTATAGATTTACCTGTTTTTACAAGGAAATAAAATGTGAAAAAAATATTTCTACATCCCATGGCCTTTCCCAACCATTTAAATTTTTCTCTTACAGGGCTAACACTTCCGAAAAACCAATACAACGCCCACCCGGAACACTATATAAAGCTAAACGAACCGTTCATCGGGTACTTATACGCACAACAATCCCTATTGATTTACCTGTTTTTACAAGGAAATAAAATGTGAAAAAAATATTTCTACATCCCATGGCCCTTCCCAACCATTTAAATTTTTCTCTTACAGGTCTAACACGTCCGAAAAACCAATACAACGCCCATCCGGAACAATATATAAAGCTAAACGCACCGTTCACTGGGTACTTATATGAACGAAAATCCCTATTGATTTACCTGTTTTTACAAGGAAATAAAATGTGAAAAAAATATTTCTACATCCCATGGCCCTTCCCAACCATTTAAATTTTTCTCTTACAGGTCTAACACGTCCGAAAAACCAATACAACACCCATCCGGAACAATATATAAAGCTAAACGCACCGTTTACTGGGTACTTATCCGTACGAAAATCCCTATAGATTTACCTGTTTTTAGAAGGAAATAAAATGTGAAAAAAATATTTCTACATCCCATGGCCTTTCCCAACCATTTAAATTTTTCTCTTACAGGGCTAACACTTCCGAAAAACCAATACAACGCCCACCCGGAACACTATATAAAGCTAAACGAACCGTTCACTGGGTACTTATACGCACGAAAATCCCTTTTGATTTACCTGTTTTTACAAGGAAATAAAATGTGAAAAAAATATTTCTACATCCCATGGCCTTTCCCAACCATTTAAATTTTTCTCTTATAGGTCTAACACTTCCGAAAAACCAATACAATGCCCACCCGGAACAATATATAAAGCTAAACGAACCGTTCACTAGGTACTCATACGTACGAAAATCCCTATTGATTTACCTGTTTTTACAGGGAAATAAAATGTGAAAAAAATATTTCTACATCCCATGGCCTTTCCCAACCATTTAAATTTTTCTCTTACAGGTCTAACACTTCCGAAAAACCAATACAACGCCCACCCGGAACAATATATAAAGCTAAATGAACCGTTCACTGGGTACTTATCCGTACGAAAATCCCTATTGATTTACCTGTTTTTACAAGGAAATAAAATGTGAAAAAAATATTTCTACATCCCATGGCCCTTCCCAACCATTTAAATTTTTCTCTTACAGGTCTAACACGTCCGAAAAACCAATACAACGCCCACCCGGAACAATATATAAAGCTAAATGAACCGTTCACTGGGTACTTATCCGTACGAAAATCCCTATTGATTTACCTGTTTTTACAAGGAAATAAAATGTGAAAACAATATTTCTACATCCCATGGCCTTTCCCAACCATTTAGATTTTTCTCTTACAGGTCTAACACTTCCGAAAAAGCAATACAACGCCCACCCGGAACAATATATAAAGCTAAACGAACCGTTCACTGGGTACTTATCAATCGAAAATCCCTATTGATTTACCTGTTTTTACAAGGAAATAAAATGTGAAAAAAACATTTCTACATCCTATGGCCTTTACCAACCATTTAAATTTTTCTCTTACTAGTCTAACACTTCTGAAAAACCAATAGATGGCCCACCCAGAACAATATATAAAGCTAAACGAACCGTTCACTGGGTACTCATACGTACGAAAATCCCTATTGATTTACCTGTTTTTACAGGGAAATAAAATGTGAAAAAAATATTTCTACATCCCATGGCCTTTCCCAACCATTTAAATTTTTCTCTTACAGGTCTAACACTTCCGAAAAACCAATACAACGCCCACCCGGAACAATATATAAAGCTAAATGAACCGTTCACTGGGTACTTATCCGTACGAAAATCCCTATTGATTTACCTGTTTTTACAAGGAAATAAAATGTGAAAAAAATATTTCTACATCCCATGGCCCTTCCCAACCATTTAAATTTTTCTCTTACAGGTCTAACACGTCCGAAAAACCAATACAACGCCCATCCGGAACAATATATAAAGCTAAACGCACCGTTCACTGGGTACTTATCCGTACGAAAATCCCTATTGATTTACCTGTTTTTACAAGGAAATAAAATGTGAAAACAATATTTCTACATCCCATGGCCTTTCCCAACCATTTAAATTTTTCTCTTACAGGTCTAACACTTCCGAAAAACCCATACAACGCCCACCCGGAACAATATATAAAGCTAAACGAACCGTTCACTGGGTATTTATCCGTACGAAAATACCTATTGATTTACCTGTTTTTACAAGGAAATAAAATGTGAAAACAATATTTCTACATCCCATGGCCTTTCCCAACCATTTAAATTTTTCTCTTACAGGTCTAACACGTCCGAAAAAGCAATACAACGCCCACCCGGAACAATATATAAAGCTAAACGCACCGTTCACTGGGTACTTATCCGTACGAAAATCCCTATTGATTTACCTGTTTTTACAAGGAAATAAAATGTGAAAAAAACATTTCTACATCCCATGGCCTTTCCCAACCATTTAAATTTTTCTCTTACTAGTCTAACACTTCCGAAAAACCAATACAACGCCCACCCAGAACAATATATAAAGCTAAACGAACCGTTCACTGGGTATTTATCCGTACGAAAATACCTATTGATTTACCTGTTTTTACAAGGAAATAAAATGTGAAAACAATATTTCTACATCCCATGGCCTTTCCCAACCATTTAAATTTTTCTCTTACAGGTCTAACACTTCCGAAAAAGCAATAAAACGCCCACCCGGAACAATATATAAAGCTAAACGAACCGTTCACTGGGTACTTATCCGTACGAAAATCCCTATTGATTTACCTGTTTTTACAAGGAAATAAAATGTGAAAAAAACATTTCTACATCCCATGGCCTTTCCCAACCATTTAAATTTTTCTCTTACTAGTCTAACACTTCCGAAAAACCAATACAACGCCCAACCGGAACAATATATAAAGCTAAACGAACCGTTCACTGGGTACTTATCCGTACGAAAATCCCTATAGATTTACCTGTTTTTAGAAGGAAATAAAATGTGAAAAAAATATTTCTACATCCCATGGCCCTTCCCAACCATTTAAATTTTTCTCTTACAGGTCTAACACTTCCGAAAAACCAATACAACGCCCACCCGGAACAATATATAAAGCTAAACGAACCGTTCACTGGGTACTTATCCGTACGAAAATCCCTATTGATTTACCTGTTTTTAGAAGGAAATAAAATGTGAAAAAAACATTTCTACATCCCATGGCCTTTCCCAACCATTTAAATTTTTCTCTTACAGGTCTAACACTTCCGAAAAACCAATACAACGCCCACCCGGAACAATATATAAAGCTAAACGAACCGTTCACTGGGTACTCATCCGTACGAAAATCACAATAGATTTACCTGTTTTTAGAAGGAAATAAAATGTGAAAAAAATATTTCTACATCCCATGGCCTTTCCCAACCATTTAAATTTTTCTCTTACAGGGCTAACACTTCCGAAAAACCAATACAACGCCCACCCGGAACACTATATAAAGCTAAACGAACCGTTCATCGGGTACTTATACGCACGACAATCCCTATTGATTTACCTGTTTTTACAAGGAAATAAAATGTGAAAAAAATATTTCTACATCCCATGGCCCTTCCCAACCATTTAAATTTTTCTCTTACAGGTCTAACACGTCCGAAAAACCAATACAACGCCCACCCGGAACAATATATAAAGCTAAACGAACCGTTCACTGGGTACTTATCCGTATGAAAATCCCTATTGATTTACCTGTTTTTACAAGGAAATAAAATGTGAAAAAAACATTTCTACATCCCATGGCCTTTCCCAACCATTTAAATTTTTCTCTTACTAGTCTAACACTTCCGAAAAACCAATACAACGCCCAACCGGAACAATATATAAAGCTAAACGAACCGTTCACTGGGTACTTATCCGTACGAAAATCCCTATAGATTTACCTGTTTTTAGAAGGAAATAAAATGTGAAAAAAATATTTCTACATCCCATGGCCTTTCCCAACCATTTAAATTTTTCTCTTACAGGGCTAACACTTCCGAAAAACCAATACAACGCCCACCCGGAACACTATATAAAGCTAAACGAACCGTTCATCGGGTACTTATACGCACGACAATCCCTATTGATTTACCTGTTTTTACAAGGAAATAAAATGTGAAAAAAATATTTCTACATCCCATGGCCCTTCCCAACCATTTAAATTTTTCTCTTACAGGTCTAACACGTCCGAAAAACCAATACAACGCCCACCCGGAACAATATATAAAGCTAAATGAACCGTTCACTGGGTACTTATCCGTACGAAAATCCCTATTGATTTACCTGTTTTTACAAGGAAATAAAATGTGAAAAAAATATTTCTACATCCCATGGCCCTTCCCAACCATTTAAATTTTTCTCTTACAGGTCTAACACGTCCGAAAAAGCAATACAACGCCCATCCGGAACAATATATAAAGCTAAACGCACCGTTCACTGGGTACTTATCCGTACGAAAATCCCTTTTGATTTACCTGTTTTTACAAGGAAATAAAATGTGAAAACAATATTTCTACATCCCATGGCCTTTCCCAACCATTTAAATTTTTCTCTTACAGGTCTAACACTTCCGAAAAACCAATACAACGCCCACCCAGAACAATATATAAAGCTAAACGAACCGTTCACTGGGTACTTATCCGTACGAAAATACCTATTGATTTACCTGTTTTTACAAGGAAATAAAATGTGAAAACAATATTTCTACATCCCATGGCCTTTCCCAACCATTTAAATTTTTCTCTTACAGGTCTAACACTTCCGAAAAAGCAATACAACGCCCACCCGGAACAATATATAAAGCTAAACGAACCGTTTACTGGGTACTTATCCGTACGAAAATCCCTATAGATTTACCTGTTTTTACAAGGAAATAAAATGTGAAAAAAATATTTCTACATCCCATGGCCTTTCCCAACCATTTAAATTTTTCTCTTACAGGGCTAACACTTCCGAAAAACCAATACAACGCCCACCCGGAACACTATATAAAGCTAAACGAACCGTTCATCGGGTACTTATACGCACAACAATCCCTATTGATTTACCTGTTTTTACAAGGAAATAAAATGTGAAAAAAATATTTCTACATCCCATGGCCCTTCCCAACCATTTAAATTTTTCTCTTACAGGTCTAACACGTCCGAAAAACCAATACAACGCCCATCCGGAACAATATATAAAGCTAAACGCACCGTTCACTGGGTACTTATATGAACGAAAATCCCTATTGATTTACCTGTTTTTACAAGGAAATAAAATGTGAAAAAAATATTTCTACATCCCATGGCCCTTCCCAACCATTTAAATTTTTCTCTTACAGGTCTAACACGTCCGAAAAACCAATACAACACCCATCCGGAACAATATATAAAGCTAAACGCACCGTTTACTGGGTACTTATCCGTACGAAAATCCCTATAGATTTACCTGTTTTTAGAAGGAAATAAAATGTGAAAAAAATATTTCTACATCCCATGGCCTTTCCCAACCATTTAAATTTTTCTCTTACAGGGCTAACACTTCCGAAAAACCAATACAACGCCCACCCGGAACACTATATAAAGCTAAACGAACCGTTCACTGGGTACTTATACGCACGAAAATCCCTTTTGATTTACCTGTTTTTACAAGGAAATAAAATGTGAAAAAAATATTTCTACATCCCATGGCCTTTCCCAACCATTTAAATTTTTCTCTTATAGGTCTAACACTTCCGAAAAACCAATACAATGCCCACCCGGAACAATATATAAAGCTAAACGAACCGTTCACTAGGTACTCATACGTACGAAAATCCCTATTGATTTACCTGTTTTTACAGGGAAATAAAATGTGAAAAAAATATTTCTACATCCCATGGCCTTTCCCAACCATTTAAATTTTTCTCTTACAGGTCTAACACTTCCGAAAAACCAATACAACGCCCACCCGGAACAATATATAAAGCTAAATGAACCGTTCACTGGGTACTTATCCGTACGAAAATCCCTATTGATTTACCTGTTTTTACAAGGAAATAAAATGTGAAAAAAATATTTCTACATCCCATGGCCCTTCCCAACCATTTAAATTTTTCTCTTACAGGTCTAACACGTCCGAAAAACCAATACAACGCCCACCCGGAACAATATATAAAGCTAAATGAACCGTTCACTGGGTACTTATCCGTACGAAAATCCCTATTGATTTACCTGTTTTTACAAGGAAATAAAATGTGAAAACAATATTTCTACATCCCATGGCCTTTCCCAACCATTTAGATTTTTCTCTTACAGGTCTAACACTTCCGAAAAAGCAATACAACGCCCACCCGGAACAATATATAAAGCTAAACGAACCGTTCACTGGGTACTTATCAATCGAAAATCCCTATTGATTTACCTGTTTTTACAAGGAAATAAAATGTGAAAAAAACATTTCTACATCCTATGGCCTTTACCAACCATTTAAATTTTTCTCTTACTAGTCTAACACTTCTGAAAAACCAATAGATGGCCCACCCAGAACAATATATAAAGCTAAACGAACCGTTCACTGGGTACTCATACGTACGAAAATCCCTATTGATTTACCTGTTTTTACAGGGAAATAAAATGTGAAAAAAATATTTCTACATCCCATGGCCTTTCCCAACCATTTAAATTTTTCTCTTACAGGTCTAACACTTCCGAAAAACCAATACAACGCCCACCCGGAACAATATATAAAGCTAAATGAACCGTTCACTGGGTACTTATCCGTACGAAAATCCCTATTGATTTACCTGTTTTTACAAGGAAATAAAATGTGAAAAAAATATTTCTACATCCCATGGCCCTTCCCAACCATTTAAATTTTTCTCTTACAGGTCTAACACGTCCGAAAAACCAATACAACGCCCATCCGGAACAATATATAAAGCTAAACGCACCGTTCACTGGGTACTTATCCGTACGAAAATCCCTATTGATTTACCTGTTTTTACAAGGAAATAAAATGTGAAAACAATATTTCTACATCCCATGGCCTTTCCCAACCATTTAAATTTTTCTCTTACAGGTCTAACACTTCCGAAAAACCCATACAACGCCCACCCGGAACAATATATAAAGCTAAACGAACCGTTCACTGGGTATTTATCCGTACGAAAATACCTATTGATTTACCTGTTTTTACAAGGAAATAAAATGTGAAAACAATATTTCTACATCCCATGGCCTTTCCCAACCATTTAAATTTTTCTCTTACAGGTCTAACACGTCCGAAAAAGCAATACAACGCCCACCCGGAACAATATATAAAGCTAAACGCACCGTTCACTGGGTACTTATCCGTACGAAAATCCCTATTGATTTACCTGTTTTTACAAGGAAATAAAATGTGAAAAAAACATTTCTACATCCCATGGCCTTTCCCAACCATTTAAATTTTTCTCTTACTAGTCTAACACTTCCGAAAAACCAATACAACGCCCACCCAGAACAATATATAAAGCTAAACGAACCGTTCACTGGGTTTTTATCCGTACGAAAATACCTATTGATTTACCTGTTTTTACAAGGAAATAAAATGTGAAAACAATATTTCTACATCCCATGGCCTTTCCCAACCATTTAAATTTTTCTCTTACAGGTCTAACACTTCCGAAAAAGCAATAAAACGCCCACCCGGAACAATATATAAAGCTAAACGAACCGTTCACTGGGTACTTATCCGTACGAAAATCCCTATTGATTTACCTGTTTTTACAAGGAAATAAAATGTGAAAAAAACATTTCTACATCCCATGGCCTTTCCCAACCATTTAAATTTTTCTCTTACTAGTCTAACACTTCCGAAAAACCAATACAACGCCCAACCGGAACAATATATAAAGCTAAACGAACCGTTCACTGGGTACTTATCCGTACGAAAATCCCTATAGATTTACCTGTTTTTAGAAGGAAATAAAATGTGAAAAAAATATTTCTACATCCCATGGCCCTTCCCAACCATTTAAATTTTTCTCTTACAGGTCTAACACTTCCGAAAAACCAATACAACGCCCACCCGGAACAATATATAAAGCTAAACGAACCGTTCACTGGGTATTTATCCGTACGAAAATACCTATTGATTTACCTGTTTTTACAAGGAAATAAAATGTGAAAACAATATTTCTACATCCCATGGCCTTTCCCAACCATTTAAATTTTTCTCTTACAGGTCTAACACGTCCGAAAAAGCAATACAACGCCCACCCGGAACAATATATAAAGCTAAACGCACCGTTCACTGGGTACTTATCCGTACGAAAATCCCTATTGATTTACCTGTTTTTACAAGGAAATAAAATGTGAAAAAAACATTTCTACATCCCATGGCCTTTCCCAAACATTTAAATTTTTCTCTTACTAGTCTAACACTTCCGAAAAACCAATACAACGCCCACCCAGAACAATATATAAAGCTAAACGAACCGTTCACTGGGTATTTATCCGTACCAAAATACCTATTGATTTACCTGTTTTTACAAGGAAATAAAATGTGAAAACAATATTTCTACATCCCATGGCCTTTCCCAACCATTTAAATTTTTCTCTTACAGGTCTAACACTTCCGAAAAAGCAATACAACGCCCACCCGGAACAATATATAAAGCTAAACGAACCGTTCACTGGGTACTTATCCGTACGAAAATCCCTATTGATTTACCTGTTTTTACAAGGAAATAAAATGTGAAAAAAACATTTCTACATCCCATGGCCTTTCCCAACCATTTAAATTTTTCTCTTACTAGTCTAACACTTCCGAAAAACCAATACAACGCCCAACCGGAACAATATATAAAGCTAAACGAACCGTTCACTGGGTACTTATCCGTACGAAAATCCCTATAGATTTACCTGTTTTTAGAAGGAAATAAAATGTGAAAAAAATATTTCTACATCCCATGGCCCTTCCCAACCATTTAAATTTTTCTCTTACAGGTCTAACACGTCCGAAAAACCAATACAACACCCATCCGGAACAATATATAAAGCTAAACGCACCGTTCACTGGGTACTTATCCGTACGAAAATCCCTATAGATTTACCTGTTTTTAGAAGGAAATAAAATGTGAAAAAAATATTTCTACATCCCATGGCCTTTCCCAACCATTTAAATTTTTCTCTTACAGGGCTAACACTTCCGAAAAACCAATACAACGCCCACCCGGAACACTATATAAAGCTAAACGAACCGTTCACTGGGTACTTATACGCACGAAAATCCCTTTTGATTTACCTGTTTTTACAAGGAAATAAAATGTGAAAAAAATATTTCTACATCCCATGGCCTTTCCCAACCATTTAAATTTTTCTCTTATAGGTCTAACACTTCCGAAAAACCAATACAATGCCCACCCGGAACAATATATAAAGCTAAACGAACCGTTCACTGGGTACTCATACGTACGAAAATCCCTATTGATTTACCTGTTTTTACAGGGAAATAAAATGTGAAAAAAATATTTCTACATCCCATGGCCTTTCCCAACCATTTAAATTTTTCTCTTACAGGTCTAACACTTCCGAAAAACCAATACAACGCCCACCCGGAACAATATATAAAGCTAAATGAACCGTTCACTGGGTACTTATCCGTACGAAAATCCCTATTGATTTACCTGTTTTTACAAGGAAATAAAATGTGAAAAAAATATTTCTACATCCCATGGCCCTTCCCAACCATTTAAATTTTTCTCTTACAGGTCTAACACGTCCGAAAAAGCAATACAACGCCCATCCGGAACAATATATAAAGCTAAACGCACCGTTCACTGGGTACTTATCCGTACGAAAATACCTATTGATTTACCTGTTTTTACAAGGAAATAAAATGTGAAAACAATATTTCTACACCCCATGGCCTTTCCCAACCATTTAAATTTTTCTCTTACAGGTCTAACACTTCCGAAAAAGCAATACAACGCCCACCCGGAACAATATATAAAGCTAAACAAACCGTTCACTGGGTACTTATCCATACGAAAATCCCTATTGATTTACCTGTTTTTACAAGGAAATAAAATGTGAAAAAAACATTTCTACATCCCATGGCCTTTCCCAACCATTTAAATTTTTCTCTTACTAGTCTAACACTTCCGAAAAACCAATACAACGCCCACCCAGAACAATATATAAAGCTAAACGAACCGTTCACTGGGTATTTATCCGTACGAAAATACCTATTGATTTACCTGTTTTTACAAGGAAATAAAATGTGAAAACAATATTTCTACACCCCATGGCCTTTCCCAACCATTTAAATTTTTCTCTTACTAGTCTAACACTTCCGAAAAACCAATACAACGCCCACCCAGAACAATATATAAAGCTAAACGAACCGTTCACTGGGTATTTATCCGTACGAAAATACCTATTGATTTACCTGTTTTTACAAGGAAATAAAATGTGAAAACAATATTTCTACATCCCATGGCCTTTCCCAACCATTTAAATTTTTCTCTTACAGGTCTAACACTTCCGAAAAAGCAATACAACGCCCACCCGGAACAATATATAAAGCTAAACGAACCGTTCACTGGGTACTTATCCGTACGAAAATCCCTATTGATTTACCTGTTTTTACAAGGAAATAAAATGTGAAAAAAACATTTCTACATCCCATGGCCTTTCCCAACCATTTAAATTTTTCTCTTACTAGTCTAACACTTCCGAAAAACCAATACAACGCCCACCCAGAACAATATATAAAGCTAAACGCACCGTTCACTGGGTATTTATCCGTACGAAAATACCTATTGATTTACCTGTTTTTACAAGGAAATAAAATGTGAAAACAATATTTCTACATCCCATGGCCTTTCCCAACCATTTAAATTTTTCTCTTAAAGGTCTAACACTTCCGAAAAAGCAATACAACACCCATCCGGAACAATATATAAAGCTAAACGCACCGTTCACTAGGTACTTATCCGTACGAAAATCCCTATAGATTTACCTGTTTTTAGAAGGAAATAAAATGTGAAAAAAATATTTCTACATCCCATGGCCTTTCCCAACCGTTTAAATTTTTCTCTTACAGGGCTAACACTTCCGAAAAACCAATACAACGCCCACCCGGAACACTATATAAAGCTAAACGAACCGTTCACTGGGTACTTATACGCACGAAAATCCCTATTGATTTACCTGTTTTTACAAGGAAATAAAATGTGAAAAAAATATTTCTACATCCCATGGCCCTTCCCAACCATTTACATTTTTCTCTTACAGGTCTAACACGTCCGAAAAACCAATACAACGCCCATCCGGAACAATATATAAAGCTAAACGCACCGTTCACTGGGTACATATATGTACGAAAATCCCTATTGATTTACCTGTATTTACAAGGAAATAAAATGTGAAAAAAATATTTCTACATCCCATGGCCTTTCCCAACCATTTAAATTTTTCTCTTACAGGGCTAACATTTCCGAAAAACCAATACAACGCCCAACCGGAACAATATATAAAGCTAAACGAACCGTTCACTGGGTACTTATCCGTACGAAAATCCCTATAGATTTACCTGTTTTTAGAAGGAAATAAAATGTGAAAAAAATATTTCTACATCCCATGGCCTTTCCCAACCATTTAAATTTTTCTCTTACAAGTCTAACACTTCCGAAAAACCAATACAACGCCCACCCGGAACAATATATAAAGCTAAACGAACCGTTCACTGGGTACTCATACGTACGAAAATCCCTATTGATTTACCTGTTTTTACAAGGAAATAAAATGTGAAAAAAATATTTCTACATCCCATGGCCCTTCCCAACCATTTAAATTTTTCTCTTACAGGTCTAACACGTCCGAAAACCAATACAACACCCATCCGGAACAATATATAAAGCTAAACGCACCGTTCACTGGGTACTTATCCGTACGAAAATCCCTATAGATCTACCTCTTTTTAGAAGGAAATAAAATGTGAAAAAAATATTTCTACCTCCCATGGCCTTTCCCTACCATTTAAATTTTTCTCTTACAGGTCTAACACTTCCGAAAAACCAATACAACGCCCACCCGGAACAATATATAAAGCTAAACGAACCGTTCACTGGGTACTCATACGTACGAAAATCCCTATTGATTTACCTGTTTTTACAAGGAAATAAAATGTTAAAAAAATGTTTCTACATCCCATGGCCTTTCCCAACCATTTAAATTTTTCTCTTACAGGGCTAACACTTCCGAAAAACCAATACAACGCCCACCCGGAACACTATATAAAGCTAAACGAACCGTTCACTGGGTACCTATACGCACGAAAATCCCTATTGATTTACCTGTTTTTACAAGGAAATAAAATGTGAAAAAAATATTTCTACATCCCATGGCCTTTCCCAACCATTTAAATTTTTCTCTTACAGGGCTAACATTTCCGAAAAACCAATACAACGCCCAAACGGAACAATATATAAAGGTAAACGAACCGTTCACTGGGTACTTATCCGTACGAAAATCCCTATAGATTTACCTGCTTTTAGAAGGAAATAAAATGTGAAAAAAATATTTCTACATCCCATGGCCTTTCCCAACCATTTAAATTTTTCTCTTACAAGTCTAACACTTCCGAAAAACCAATACAACGCCCACCCGGAACAATATATAAAGCTAAACGAACCGTTCACTGGGTACTCATACGTACGAAAATCCCTATTGATTTACCTGTTTTTACAAGGAAATAAAATGTGAAAAAAATATTTCTACATCCCATGGCCCTTCCCAACCATTTAAATTTTTCTCTTACAGGTCTAACACGTCCGAAAAAGCAATACAACACCCATCCGGAACAATATATAAAGCTAAACGCACCGTTCACTGGGTACTTATCCGTACGAAAATCCCTATAGATTTACCTCTTTTTAGAAGGAAATAAAATGTCAAAAAAATATTTCTACATCCCATGGCCTTTCCCAACCATTTAAATTTTTCTCTTACAGGGCTAACACTTCCGAAAAACCAATACAACGCCCACCCGGAACACTATATAATGCTAAACGAACCGTTCACTGGGTACTTATACGCACGAAAATCCCTATTGATTTACCTGTTTTTACAAGGAAATAAAATGTGAAAAAAATATTTCTACATCCCATGGCCTTTCCCTACCATTTAAATTTTTCTCTTACAGGTCTAACACTTCCGAAAAACCAATACAACGCCCACCCGGAACAATATATAAAGCTAAACGAACCGTTCACTGGGTACTCATACGTACGAAAATCCCTATTGATTTACCTGTTTTTACAAGGAAATAAAATGTGAAAAAAATGTTTCTACATCCCATGGCCTTTCCCAACCATTTAAATTTTTCTCTTACAGGGCTAACACTTCCGAAAAACCAATACAACGCCCACCCGGAACACTATATAAAGCTAAACGAACCGTTCACTGGGTACTTATACGCACGAAAATCCCTATTGATTTACCTGTTTTTACAAGGAAATTAAATGTGAAAAAAATATTTCTACATCCCATGGCCTTTCCCAACCATTTAAATTTTTCTCTTACAGGTCTAACACTTCCGAAAAACCAATACAACGCCCACCCGGAACAATATATAAAGCTAAACGAACCGTTCACTGGGTACTCATACGTACGAAAATCCCTATTGATTTACCTGTTTTTACATGGAAATAAAATGTGAAAAAAATATTTCTACATCCCATGGCCCTTCCCAACCATTTAAATTTTTCTCTTACAGGTCTAACACTTCCGAAAAACCAATACAACACCCATCCGGAACAATATATAAAGCTAAACACACCGTTCACTGGGTACTTATCCGTACGAAAATCCCAATAGATTTACCTGTTTTTAGAAGGAAATAAAATGTGAACAAAATATTTCTACATCCCATGGCCTTTCCCAACCATTTAAATTTTTCTCTTACAGGGCTAACACTTCCGAAAAACCAATACAACGCCCACCCGGAACACTATATAAAGCTAAACGAACCGTTCACTGGGTACTTATACGCACGAAAATCCCTATTGATTTACCTGTTTTTACAAGGAAATAAAATGTGAAAAAAATATTTCTACATCCCATGGCCTTTCCCAACCATTTAAATTTTTCTCTTACAGGTCTAACACTTCTGAAAAACCAATACAACGCCCACCCGGAACAATATATAAAGCTAAACGAACCGTTCACTGGGTACTCATACGTACGAAAATCCCTATTGATTTACCTGTTTTTACAAGGAAATAAAATGTGAAAAAAATGTTTCTACATCCCATGGCCTTTCCCAACCATTTAAATTTTTCTCTTACAGGGCTAACACTTCCGAAAAACCAATACAACGCCCACCCGGAACACTATATAAAGCTAAACGAACCGTTCACTGGGTACTTATACGCACGAAAATCCCTATTGATTTACCTGTTTTTACAAGGAAATAAAATGTGAAAAAAATATTTCTACATCCCATGGCCTTTCCCAACCATTTAAATTTTTCTCTTACAGGTCTAACACTTCCGAAAAACCAATACAACGCCCACCCGGAACAATATATAAAGCTAAACGAACCGTTCACTGGGTACTCATACGTACGAAAATCCCTATTGATTTACCTGTTTTTACATGGAAATAAAATGTGAAAAAAATATTTCTACATCCCATGGCCCTTCCCAACCATTTAAATTTTTCTCTTACAGGTCTAACACTTCCGAAAAAGCAATACAACGCCCACCCGGAACAATATATAAAGCTAAACAAACCGTTCACTGGGTACTTATCCATACGAAAATCCCTATTGATTTACCTGTTTTTACAAGGAAATAAAATGTGAAAACAATATTTCTACATCCCATGGCCTTTCCCAACCATTTAAATTTTTCTCTTACAGGTCTAACACTTCCGAAAAAGCAATACAACGCCCACCCGGAACAATATATAAAGCTAAACGAACCGTTCACTGGGTATCGATGCTGGAATACAAGGGACAGCCCTTCAATGGCTGATCTCCTTCCTCCAGGGTCGTGGACAGAGGGTTGCAATAGGAGAGAAAACATCAGGCCGCCGGCAACTTACTTGTGGAGTCCCACAAGGAGCGGTCCTCTCTCCTATCCTATTCAACATCTTCATGCGCCCTCTCGCACAGCTGGTACGGACGTTCGGGCTGGGTTGCCATCAATATGCAGATGACACCCAGCTCTTCCTCCTGATGGATGGCCGCCCTGACTCTCCCCCAGAAGCATTAGCCAGCTGCCTGGAAGCAGTGACGAGATGGCTCAAGCAGAGTCGTCTGAAGCTCAATCCTTTAAAGACGGAGGTCCTGTGGCTAGGTAGGAAGGGCCCTTGCGAGGAAGCGCGCCTGCCTACCCTGGATGGCGTGCAGCTCTCCACGGCTCATGCCGCCAGGAACCTAGGCGTGATTCTGGACGCCTCCCTCACAATGGAGGCCCAGATCACAAAGGTAGCGCGGCTGGCATTCTACCATCTCCGCCAAGCCAAACTACTAGCGCCCTACCTGGCCCCGGAACACCTAGCCACAGTGATCCATGCGACGGTCACCTCTAGACTAGACTTTTGTAACTCGCTCTACGCAGGCCTGCCCTTAGCCCTGACCCGGAAACTACAACTAGTTCAAAATGCAGCAGCCAGGATCCTCACGGCAACACCGTGGAGGTCCCATATCCGGCCTATTCTTCATCAGCTGCAATGGCTACCAGTTGAATTCCGGATCAGACTAAAGGTTCTGGTAATTACCTTCAAGGCCATACGCGGTCAGGGCCCAGTGTACCTGAGGGACCGCCTCCCCGCCTATGCCCCCAAAAGAGCTCTACGCTCTACTGCCTCAAATCAGCTAAGGATCCCTGGCCCTAAAGAAGTCCGTCTGGTCTCGACCAGGGCCAGAGCATTCTCTGTTCTGGCCCCTACCTGGTGGAACGAGCTCCCAGAAGAGATCAGGGCCCTGACGGAGCTTAAACAGTTCCGCAGGGCCTGCAAGAAGGAGCTCCTCCATCAGGCATTTGGCCGAGACCAGACGTAATCAACAGCGACCAAGGGCCCCTGCTCCCCCCCCACCCCCCCTCAGAATTCAATCAATAAACCACCCCTCTCAGAATCCCATCAACAAGCCCTGGACCTGTTTGTATCACAACTGTTTACTGTTATACTGTGTTGTGTTTGGTTGCAATTGTTGGTTATTGATGTATATGTTTTACAGACTGTTTTATGTAAGGTTCCTTGTTATAATGTAAACCGCCCTGAGCCTCCGGGGAGGGCGGTATAGAAGTATGATAAATAAATAAATAAATAAATAAATACTTATCCGTACGAAAATCCCTATTGATTTACCTGTTTTTACAAGGAAATAAAATGTGAAAAAAACATTTCTACATCCCATGGCCTTTCCCAACCATTTAAATTTTTCTCTTACTAGTCTAACACTTCCGAAAAACCAATACAACGCCCAACCGGAACAATATATAAAGCTAAACGAACCGTTCACTGGGTACTTATCCGTACGAAAATCCCTATAGATTTACCTGTTTTTACAAGGAAATAAAATGTGAAAACAATATTTCTACATCCCATGGCCTTTCCCAACCATTTAAATTTTTCTCTTACAGGTCTAACACTTCCGGAAAACCAATACAACGCCCACCCAGAACAATATATAAAGCTAAACGAACCGTTCACTGGGTATTTATCCGTACGAAAATACCTATTGATTTACCTGTTTTTACAAGGAAATAAAATGTGAAAACAATATTTCTACATCCCATGGCCTTTCCCAACCATTTAAATTTTTCTCTTACAGGGCTAACACTTCCGAAAAAGCAATACAACGCCCACCCGGAACAATATATAAAGCTAAACAAACCGTTCACTGGGTATTTATCCGTACGAAAATCCCTATTGATTTACCTGTTTTTACAAGGAAATAAAATGTGAAAAAAACATTTCTACATCCCATGGCCTTTCCCAACCATTTAAATTTTTCTCTTACTAGTCTAACACTTCCGAAAAACCAATACAACGCCCACCCAGAACAATATATAAAGCTAAACGCACCGTTCACTGGGTATTTATCCGTACGAAAATACCTATTGATTTACCTGTTTTTACAAGGAAATAAAATGTGAAAACAATATTTCTACATCCCATGGCCTTTCCCAACCATTTAAATTTTTCAGTTACAGGTCTAACACTTCCGAAAAAGCAATACAACACCCATCCGGAACAATATATAAAGCTAAACGCACCGTTCACTAGGTACTTATCCGTACGAAAATCCCTATAGATTTACCTGTTTTTAGAAGGAAATAAAATGTGAAAAAAATATTTCTACATCCCATGGACTTTCCCAACCGTTTAAATTTTTCTCTTACAGGGCTAACACTTCCGAAAAACCAATACAACGCCCACCCGGAACACTATATAAAGCTAAACGAACCGTTCACTGGGTACTTATACGCACGAAAATCCCTATTGATTTACCTGTTTTTACAAGGAAATAAAATGTGAAAAAAATATTTCTACATCCCATGGCCCTTCCCAACCATTTACATTTTTCTCTTACAGGTCTAACATGTCCGAAAAACCAATACAACGCCCATCCGGAACAATATATAAAGCTAAACGCACCGTTCACTGGGTACATATATGTACGAAAATCCCTATTGATTTACCTGTATTTACAAGGAAATAAAATGTGAAAAAAATATTTCTACATCCCATGGCCTTTCCCAACCATTTAAATTTTTCTCTTACAGGGCTAACATTTCCGAAAAACCAATACAACGCCCAACCGGAACAATATATAAAGCTAAACGAACCGTTCACTGGGTACTTATCCGTACGAAAATCCCTATAGATTTACCTGTTTTTAGAAGGAAATAAAATGTGAAAAAAATATTTCTACATCCCATGGCCTTTCCCAACCATTTAAATTTTTCTCTTACAAGTCTAACACTTCCGAAAAACCAATACAACGCCCACCCGGAACAATATATAAAGCTAAACGAACCGTTCACTGGGTACTCATACGTACGAAAATCCCTATTGATTTACCTGTTTTTACAAGGAAATAAAATGTGAAAAAAATATTTCTACATCCCATGGCCCTTCCCAACCATTTAAATTTTTCTCTTACAGGTCTAACACGTCCGAAAAACCAATACAACACCCATCCGGAACAATATATAAAGCTAAACGCACCGTTCACTGGGTACTTATCCGTACGAAAATCCCTATAGATTTACCTCTTTTTAGAAGGAAATAAAATGTGAAAAAAATATTTCTACATCCCATGGCCTTTCCCTACCATTTAAATTTTTCTCTTACAGGTCTAACACTTCCGAAAAACCAATACAACGCCCACCCGGAACAATATATAAAGCTAAACGAACCGTTCACTGGGTACTCATACGTACGAAAATCCCTATTGATTTACCTGTTTTTACAAGGAAATAAAATGTTAAAAAAATGTTTCTACATCCCATGGCCTTTCCCAACCATTTAAATTTTTCTCTTACAGGGCTAACACTTCCGAAAAACCAATACAACGCCCACCCGGAACACTATATAAAGCTAAACGAACCGTTCACTGGGTACTTATACGCACGAAAATCCCTATTGATTTACCTGTTTTTACAAGGAAATAAAATGTGAAAAAAATATTTCTACATCCCATGGCCTTTCCCAACCATTTAAATTTTTCTCTTACAGGGCTAACATTTCCGAAAAACCAATACAACGCCCAAACGGAACAATATATAAAGCTAAACGAACCGTTCACTGGGTACTTATCCGTACGAAAATCCCTATAGATTTACCTGTTTTTAGAAGGAAATAAAATGTGAAAAAAATATTTCTACATCCCATGGCCTTTCCCAACCATTTAAATTTTTCTCTTACAAGTCTAACACTTCCGAAAAACCAATACAACGCCCACCCGGAACAATATATAAAGCTAAACGAACCGTTCACTGGGTACTCATACGTACGAAAATCCCTATTGATTTACCTGTTTTTACAAGGAAATAAAATGTGAAAAAAATATTTCTACATCCCATGGCCCTTCCCAACCATTTAAATTTTTCTCTTACAGGTCTAACACGTCCGAAAAAGCAATACAACACCCATCCGGAACAATATATAAAGCTAAACGCACCGTTCACTGGGTACTTATCCGTACGAAAATCCCTATAGATTTACCTCTTTTTAGAAGGAAATAAAATGTGAAAAAAATATTTCTACATCCCATGGCCTTTCCCAACCATTTAAATTTTTCTCTTACAGGGCTAACACTTCCGAAAAACCAATACAACGCCCACCCGGAACACTATATAAAGCTAAACGAACCGTTCACTGGGTACTTATACGCACGAAAATCCCTATTGATTTACCTGTTTTTACAAGGAAATAAAATGTGAAAAAAATATTTCTACATCCCATGGCCTTTCCCTACCATTTAAATTTTTCTCTTACAGGTCTAACACTTCCGAAAAACCAATACAACGCCCACCCGGAACAATATATAAAGCTAAACGAACCGTTCACTGGGTACTCATACGTACGAAAATCCCTATTGATTTACCTGTTTTTACAAGGAAATAAAATGTGAAAAAAATGTTTCTACATCCCATGGCCTTTCCCAACCATTTAAATTTTTCTCTTACAGGGCTAACACTTCCGAAAAACCAATACAACACCCACCCGGAACACTATATAAAGCTAAACGAACCGTTCACTGGGTACTTATACGCACGAAAATCCCTATTGATTTACCTGTTTTTACAAGGAAATAAAATGTGAAAAAAATATTTCTACATCCCATGGCCTTTCCCAACCATTTAAATTTTTCTCTTACAGGTCTAACACTTCCGAAAAACCAATACAACTCCCACCCGGAACAATATATAAAGCTAAACGAACCGTTCACTGGGTACTCATACGTACGAAAATCCCTATTGATTTACCTGTTTTTACATGGAAATAAAATGTGAAAAAAATATTTCTACATCCCATGGCCCTTCCCAACCATTTAAATTTTTCTCTTACAGGTCTAACACTTCCGAAAAACCAATACAACACCCATCCGGAACAATATATAAAGCTAAACACACCGTTCACTGGGTACTTATCCGTACGAAAATCCCAATAGATTTACCTGTTTTTAGAAGGAAATAAGAGCCTCTTGTGGCGCAGAGTGGTAAGGCAGCCGTCTGACAGCTTTGCCCATAAGGCTGGGAGTTCAATCCCAGCAGCCGGCTCAAGGTTGACTCAGCCTTCCATCCTTCCGAGGTCGGTAAAATGAGTACCCAGCTTGCTGGGGGGTAAACGGTAATGACTGGGGAAGGCACTGGCAAACCACCCCGTATTGAGTCTGCCAAGAAAACGCTAGAGGGCGTCACCCCAAGGGTCAGACATGACTCGGTGCTTGCACAGGGGATACCTTTACCTTTACCTAGAAGGAAATAAAATGTGAACAAAATATTTCTACATCCCATGGCCTTTCCCAACCATTTAAATTTTTCTCTTACAGGGCTAACACTTCCGAAAAACCAATACAACGCCCACCCGGAACACTATATAAAGCTAAACGAACCGTTCACTGGGTACTTATACGCACGAAAATCCCTATTGATTTACCTGTTTTTACAAGGAAATAAAATGTGAAAAAAATATTTCTACATCCCATGGCCTTTCCCAACCATTTAAATTTTTCTCTTACAGGTCTAACACTTCTGAAAAACCAATACAACGCCCACCCGGAACAATATATAAAGCTAAACGAACCGTTCACTGGGTACTCATACGTACGAAAATCCCTATTGATTTACCTGTTTTTACAAGGAAATAAAATGTGAAAAAAATGTTTCTACATCCCATGGCCTTTCCCAACCATTTAAATTTTTCTCTTACAGGTCTAACACTTCTGAAAAACCAATACAACGCCCACCCGGAACAATATATAAAGCTAAACGAACCGTTCACTGGGTACTCATACGTACGAAAATCCCTATTGATTTACCTGTTTTTACAAGGAAATAAAATGTGAAAAAAATATTTCTACATCCCATGGCCTTTCCCAACCATTTAAATTTTTCTCTTACAGGTCTAACACTTCCGAAAAAGCAATACAACGCCCACCCGGAACAATATATAAAGCTAAACGAACCGTTCACTGGGTACTTATCCATACGAAAATCCCTATTGATTTACCTGTTTTTACAAGGAAATAAAATGTGAAAAAAACATTTCTACATCCCATGGCCTTTCCCAACCATTTAAATTTTTCTCTTACTAGTCTAACACTTCCGAAAAACCAATACAACGCCCACCCAGAACAATATATAAAGCTAAACGAACCGTTCACTGGGTATTTATCCGTACGAAAATACCTATTGATTTACCTGTTTTTACAAGGAAATAAAATGTGAAAACAATATTTCTACATCCCATGGCCTTTCCCAACCATTTAAATTTTTCTCTTACAGGTCTAACACTTCCGAAAAAGCAATACAACGCCCACCCGGAACAATATATAAAGCTAAACGAACCGTTCACTGGGTACTTATCCGTACGAAAATCCCTATTGATTTACCTGTTTTTACAAGGAAATAAAATGTGAAAAAAACATTTCTACATCCCATGGCCTTTCCCAACCATTTAAATTTTTCTCTTACTAGTCTAACACTTCCGAAAAACCAATACAACGCCCAACCGGAACAATATATAAAGCTAAACGAACCGTTCACTGGGTACTTATCCGTACGAAAATCCCTATAGATTTACCTGTTTTTACAAGGAAATAAAATGTGAAAACAATATTTCTACATCCCATGGCCTTTCCCAACCATTTAAATTTTTCTCTTACAGGTCTAACACTTCCGGAAAACCAATACAACGCCCACCCAGAACAATATATAAAGCTAAACGAACCGTTCACTGGGTATTTATCCGTACGAAAATACCTATTGATTTACCTGTTTTTACAAGGAAATAAAATGTGAAAACAATATTTCTACATCCCATGGCCTTAACCAACCATTTAAATTTTTCTCTTACAGGTCTAACACTTCCGAAAAAGCAATACAACGCCCACCCGGAACAATATATAAAGCTAAACAAACCGTTCACTGGGTATTTATCCGTACGAAAATCCCTATTGATTTACCTGTTTTTACAAGGAAATAAAATGTGAAAAAAACATTTCTACATCCCATGGCCTTTCCCAACCATTTAAATTTTTCTCTTACTAGTCTAACACTTCCGAAAAACCAATACAACGCCCACCCAGAACAATATATAAAGCTAAACGCACCGTTCACTGGGTATTTATCCGTACGAAAATACCTATTGATTTACCTGTTTTTACAAGGAAATAAAATGTGAAAACAATATTTCTACATCCCATGGCCTTTCCCAACCATTTAAATTTTTCTCTTACAGGTCTAACACTTCCGAAAAAGCAATACAACACCCATCCGGAACAATATATAAAGCTAAACGCACCGTTCACTAGGTACTTATCCGTACGAAAATCCCTATAGATTTACCTGTTTTTAGAAGGAAATAAAATGTGAAAAAAATATTTCTACATCCCATGGCCTTTCCCAACCGTTTAAATTTTTCTCTTACAGGGCTAACACTTCCGAAAAACCAATACAACGCCCACCCGGAACACTATATAAAGCTAAACGAACCGTTCACTGGGTACTTATACGCACGAAAATCCCTATTGATTTACCTGTTTTTACAAGGAAATAAAATGTGAAAAAAATATTTCTACATCCCATGGCCCTTCCCAACCATTTACATTTTTCTCTTACAGGTCTAACACGTCCGAAAAACCAATACAACGCCCATCCGGAACAATATATAAAGCTAAACGCACCGTTCACTGGGTACATATATGTACGAAAATCCCTATTGATTTACCTGTATTTACAAGGAAATAAAATGTGAAAAAAATATTTCTACATCCCATGGCCTTTCCCAACCATTTAAATTTTTCTCTTACAGGGCTAACATTTCCGAAAAACCAATACAACGCCCAACCGGAACAATATATAAAGCTAAACGAACCGTTCACTGGGTACTTATCCGTACGAAAATCCCAATAGATTTACCTGTTTTTAGAAGGAAATAAAATGTGAAAAAAATATTTCTACATCCCATGGCCTTTCCCAACCATTTAAATTTTTCTCTTACAAGTCTAACACTTCCGAAAAACCAATACAACGCCCACCCGGAACAATATATAAAGCTAAACGAACCGTTCACTGGGTACTCATACGTACGAAAATCCCTATTGATTTACCTGTTTTTACAAGGAAATAAAATGTGAAAAAAATATTTCTACATCCCATGGCCCTTCCCAACCATTTAAATTTTTCTCTTACAGGTCTAACACGTCCGAAAAACCAATACAACACCCATCCGGAACAATATATAAAGCTAAACTCACCGTTCACTGGGTACTTATCCGTACGAAAATCTCTATAGATTTACCTCTTTTTAGAAGGAAATAAAATGTGAAAAAAATATTTCTACATCCCATGGCCTTTCCCTACCATTTAAATTTTTCTCTTACAGGTCTAACACTTCCGAAAAACCAATACAACGCCCACCCGGAACAATATATAAAGCTAAACGAACCGTTCACTGGGTACTCATACGTACGAAAATCCCTATTGATTTACCTGTTTTTACAAGGAAATAAAATGTGAAAAAAATATTTCTACATCCCATGGCCTTTCCCAACCATTTAAATTTTTCTCTTATAGGTCTAACACTTCTGAAAAACCAATACAACGCCCACCCGGAACAATATATAAAGCTAAACGAACCGTTCACTGGGTACTCATACGTACGAAAATCCCTATTGATTTACCTGTTTTTACAGGGAAATAAAATGTGAAAAAAATATTTCTACATCCCATGGCCTTTCCCAACCATTTAAATTTTTCTCTTACAGGTCTAACACTTCCGAAAAACCAATACAACGCCCACCCGGAACAATATATAAAGCTAAATGAACCTTTCACTGGGTACTTATCCGTACGAAAATCCCTATTGATTTACCTGTTTTTACAAGGAAATAAAATGTGAAAAAAATATTTCTACATCCCATGGCCCTTCCCAACCATTTAAATTTTTCTCTTACAGGTCTAACACGTCCGAAAAACCAATACAACGCCCATCCGGAACAATATATAAAGCTAAACGCACCGTTCACTGGGTACTTATCCGTACGAAAATCCCTATTGATTTACCTGTTTTTACAAGGAAATAAAATGTGAAAACAATATTTCTACATCCCATGGCCTTTCCCAACCATTTAAATTTTTCTCTTACAGGTCTAACACTTCCGAAAAACCAATACAACGCCCACCCAGAACAATATATAAAGCTAAACGAACCGTTCACTGGGTATTTATCCGTACGAAAATCCCTATTGATTTACCTGTTTTTACAAGGAAATAAAATGTGAAAAAAATATTTCTACATCCCATGGCCCTTCCCAACCATTTAAATTTTTCTCTTACAGGTCTAACACGTCCGAAAAACCAATACAACGCCCATCCGGAACAATATATAAAGCTAAACGCACCGTTCACTGGGTACTTATCCGTACGAAAATCCCTATTGATTTACCTGTTTTTACAAGGAAATAAAATGTGAAAACAATATTTCTACATCCCATGGCCTTTCCCAACCATTTAAATTTTTCTCTTACAGGTCTAACACTTCCGAAAAACCAATACAACGCCCACCCAGAACAATATATAAAGCTAAACGAACCGTTCACTGGGTATTTATCCGTACGAAAATCCCTATTGATTTACCTGTTTTTACAAGGAAATAAAATGTGAAAACAATATTTCTACATCCCATGGCCCTTCCCAACCATTTAAATTTTTCTCTTACAGGTCTAACACGTCCGAAAAACCAATACAACGCCCATCCGGAACAATATATAAAGCTAAACGCACCGTTCACTGGGTACTTATCCGTACGAAAATCCCTATTGATTTACCTGTTTTTACAAGGAAATAAAATGTGAAAACAATATTTCTACATCCCATGGCCTTTCCCAACCATTTAAATTTTTCTCTTACAGGTCTAACACTTCCGAAAAACCAATACAACGCCCACCCAGAACAATATATAAAGCTAAACGAACCGTTCACTGGGTATTTATCCGTACGAAAATCCCTATTGATTTACCTGTTTTTACAAGGAAATAAAATGTGAAAACAATATTTCTACATCCCATGGCCTTTCCCAACCATTTAAATTTTTCTCTTACAGGTCTAACACTTCCGAAAAAACAATACAACGCCCACCCGGAACAATATATAAAGCTAAACGAACCGTTCACTGGGTACTTATCCGTACGAAAATCCCTATTGATTTACCTGTTTTTACAAGGAAATCAAATGTGAAAAAAACATTTCTACATCCCATGGCCTTTCCCAACCATTTAAATTTTTCTCTTACTAGTCTAACACTTCCGAAAAACCCATACAACGCCCAACCGGAACAATATATAAAGCTAAACGAACCGTTCACTGGGTACTTATCTGTACGAAAATCCCTATAGATTTACCTGTTTTTAGAAGGAAATAAAATGTGAAAAAAATATTTCTACATCCCATGGCCTTTCCCAACCATTTAAATTTTTCTCTTACAGGTCTAACACTTCCGAAAAACCAATACAACGCCCACCCGGAACAATATATAAAGCTAAACGAACCGTTCACTGGGTACTCATACGTACGAAAATCCCTATTGATTTACCTGTTTTTACAAGGAAATAAAATGTGAAAAAAATATTTCTACATCCCATGGCCTTTCCCAACCATTTAAATTTTTCTCTTACAGGTCTAACACTTCCGAAAAACCAATACAACGCCCACCCGGAACAATATATAAAGGTAAAAGAACCGTTCACTGGGTACTCATACGTACGAAAATCCCTATTGATTTACCTGTTTTTACAAGGAAATAAAATGTAAAAAAAATATTTTTACATACCATGGCCTTTCTCAACCATTTAAATTTTTCTCTTACAGGTCTAACGCTTCCGAAAAACCAATACAACACGCACGCGGAATAATATATAAAGCTAAACGAACCGTTCACTGGGTACTTATCCGTACGAAAATCCCTATTGATTTACCTGTTTTTACAAGGAAATAAAATGTGAAAACAATATTTCTACATCCCATAGCCTTTCCCAACCATTTAAATTTTTCTCTTACAGGTCTAACACTTCCGAAAAACAAATACAACGCCCACCCGGAACAATATATAAAGCTAAATGAACCGTTCACTGGGTACTTATCCGTACCAAAATCCCTATTGATTTACCTGTTTTTACAGGGAAATAAAATGTGAAAAAAATATTTCTACATCCCATGGCCCTTCCCAACCATTTAAATTTTTCTCTTACAGGTCTAACACGTCCTAAAAACCAATGCAACGCCCATCCGGAACAATATATAAAGCTAAACGCACCGTTCACTGGGTATTTATCCGTACGAAAATCCCTATTGATTTACCTGTTTTTACAAGGAAATAAAATGTGAAAACAATATTTCTACATCCCATGGCCTTTCCCAACCATTTAAATTTTTCTCTTACAGGTCTAACACTTCCGAAAAAGCAATACAACGCCCACCCGGAACAATATATAAAGCTAAACAAACCGTTCACTGGGTATTTATCCGTACGAAAATCCCTATTGATTTACCTGTTTTTACAAGGAAATAAAATGTGAAAAAAACATTTCTACATCCCATGGCCTTTCCCAACCATTTAAATTTTTCTCTTACTAGTCTAACACTTCCGAAAAACCAATACAACGCCCACCCAGAACAATATATAAAGCTAAACGCACCGTTCACTGGGTATTTATCCGTACGAAAATACCTATTGATTTACCTGTTTTTACAAGGAAATAAAATGTGAAAACAATATTTCTACATCCCATGGCCTTTCCCAACCATTTAAATTTTTCTCTTACAGGTCTAACACTTCCGAAAAAGCAATACAACACCCATCCGGAACAATATATAAAGCTAAACGCACCGTTCACTAGGTACTTATCCGTACGAAAATCCCTATAGATTTACCTGTTTTTAGAAGGAAATAAAATGTGAAAAAAATATTTCTACATCCCATGGCCTTTCCCAACCGTTTAAATTTTTCTCTTACAGGGCTAACACTTCCGAAAAACCAATACAACGCCCACCCGGAACACTATATAAAGCTAAACGAACCGTTCACTGGGTACTTATACGCACGAAAATCCCTATTGATTTACCTGTTTTTACAAGGAAATAAAATGTGAAAAAAATATTTCTACATCCCATGGCCCTTCCCAACCATTTACATTTTTCTCTTACAGGTCTAACACGTCCGAAAAACCAATACAACGCCCATCCGGAACAATATATAAAGCTAAACGCACCGTTCACTGGGTACATATATGTACGAAAATCCCTATTGATTTACCTGTATTTACAAGGAAATAAAATGTGAAAAAAATATTTCTACATCCCATGGCCTTTCCCAACCATTTAAATTTTTCTCTTACAGGGCTAACATTTCCGAAAAACCAATACAACGCCCAACCGGAACAATATATAAAGCTAAACGAACCGTTCACTGGGTACTTATCCGTACGAAAATCCCTATAGATTTACCTGTTTTTAGAAGGAAATAAAATGTGAAAAAAATATTTCTACATCCCATGGCCTTTCCCAACCATTTAAATTTTTCTCTTACAAGTCTAACACTTCCGAAAAACCAATACAACGCCCACCCGGAACAATATATAAAGCTAAACGAACCGTTCACTGGGTACTCATACGTACGAAAATCCCTATTGATTTACCTGTTTTTACAAGGAAATAAAATGTGAAAAAAATATTTCTACATCCCATGGCCCTTCCCAACCATTTAAATTTTTCTCTTACAGGTCTAACACGTCCGAAAAACCAATACAACACCCATCCGGAACAATATATAAAGCTAAACTCACCGTTCACTGGGTACTTATCCGTACGAAAATCTCTATAGATTTACCTCTTTTTAGAAGGAAATAAAATGTGAAAAAAATATTTCTACATCCCATGGCCTTTCCCTACCATTTAAATTTTTCTCTTACAGGTCTAACACTTCCGAAAAACCAATACAACGCCCACCCGGAACAATATATAAAGCTAAACGAACCGTTCACTGGGTACTCATACGTACGAAAATCCCTATTGATTTACCTGTTTTTACAAGGAAATAAAATGTTAAAAAAATGTTTCTACATCCCATGGCCTTTCCCAACCATTTAAATTTTTCTCTTACAGGGCTAACACTTCCGAAAAACCAATACAACGCCCACCCGGAACACTATATAAAGCTAAACGAACAGTTCACTGGGTACTTATACGCACGAAAATCCCTATTGATTTACCTGTTTTTACAAGGAAATAAAATGTGAAAAAAATATTTCTACATCCCATGGCCTTTCCCAACCATTTAAATTTTTCTCTTACAGGTCTAACACTTCTGAAAAACCAATACAACGCCCACCCGGAACAATATATAAAGCTAAACGAACCGTTCACTGGGTACTCATACGTACGAAAATCCCTATTGATTTACCTGTTTTTACAAGGAAATAAAATGTGAAAAAAATGTTTCTACATCCCATGGCCTTTCCCAACCATTTAAATTTTTCTCTTACAGGGCTAACACTTCCGAAAAACCAATACAACGCCCACCCGGAACACTATATAAAGCTAAACGAACCGTTCACTGGGTACTTATACGCACGAAAATCCCTATTGATTTACCTGTTTTTACAAGGAAATAAAATGTGAAAAAAATATTTCTACATCCCATGGCCTTTCCCAACCATTTAAATTTTTCTCTTACAGGTCTAACACTTCCGAAAAACCAATACAACGCCCACCCGGAACAATATATAAAGCTAAACGAACCGTTCACTGGGTACTCATACGTACGAAATTCCCTATTGATTTACCTGTTTTTACATGGAAATAAAATGTGAAAAAAATATTTCTATATCCCATGGCCCTTCCCAACCATTTAAATTTTTCTCTTACAGGTCTAACACTTCCGAAAAACCAATACAACACCCATCCGGAACAATATATAAAGCTAAACACACCGTTCACTGGGTACTTATCCGTACGAAAATCCCAATAGATTTACCTGTTTTTAGAAGGAAATAAAATGTGAACAAAATATTTCTACATCCCATGGCCTTTCCCAACCATTTAAATTTTTCTCTTACAGGGCTAACACTTCCGAAAAACCAATACAACGCCCACCCGGAACACTATATAAAGCTAAACGAACCGTTCACTGGGTACTTATACGCACGAAAATCCCTATTGATTTACCTGTTTTTACAAGGAAATAAAATGTGAAAAAAATATTTCTACATCCCATGGCCTTTCCCAACCATTTAAATTTTTCTCTTATAGGTCTAACACTTCTGAAAAACCAATACAACGCCCACCCGGAACAATATATAAAGCTAAACGAACCGTTCACTGGGTACTCATACGTACGAAAATCCCTATTGATTTACCTGTTTTTACAGGGAAATAAAATGTGAAAAAAATATTTCTACATCCCATGGCCTTTCCCAACCATTTAAATTTTTCTCTTACAGGTCTAACACTTCCGAAAAACCAATACAACGCCCACCCGGAACAATATATAAAGCTAAATGAACCGTTCACTGGGTACTTATCCGTACGAAAATCCCTATTGATTTACCTGTTTTTACAAGGAAATAAAATGTGAAAAAAATATTTCTACATCCCATGGCCCTTCCCAACCATTTAAATTTTTCTCTTACAGGTCTAACACGTCCGAAAAACCAATACAACGCCCATCCGGAACAATATATAAAGCTAAACGCACCGTTCACTGGGTACTTATCCGTACGAAAATCCCTATTGATTTACCTGTTTTTACAAGGAAATAAAATGTGAAAACAATATTTCTACATCCCATGGCCTTTCCCAACCATTTAAATTTTTCTCTTACAGGTCTAACACTTCCGAAAAACCAATACAACGCCCACCCAGAACAATATATAAAGCTAAACGAACCGTTCACTGGGTATTTATCCGTACGAAAATCCCTATTGATTTACCTGTTTTTACAAGGAAATAAAATGTGAAAAAAATATTTCTACATCCCATGGCCCTTCCCAACCATTTAAATTTTTCTCTTACAGGTCTAACACGTCCGAAAAACCAATACAACGCCCATCCGGAACAATATATAAAGCTAAACGCACCGTTCACTGGGTACTTATCCGTACGAAAATCCCTATTGATTTACCTGTTTTTACAAGGAAATAAAATGTGAAAACAATATTTCTACATCCCATGGCCTTTCCCAACCATTTAAATTTTTCTCTTACAGGTCTAACACTTCCGAAAAACCAATACAACGCCCACCCAGAACAATATATAAAGCTAAACGAACCGTTCACTGGGTATTTATCCGTACGAAAATCCCTATTGATTTACCTGTTTTTACAAGGAAATAAAATGTGAAAACAATATTTCTACATCCCATGGCCCTTCCCAACCATTTAAATTTTTCTCTTACAGGTCTAACACGTCCGAAAAACCAATACAACGCCCATCCGGAACAATATATAAAGCTAAACGCACCGTTCACTGGGTACTTATCCGTACGAAAATCCCTATTGATTTACCTGTTTTTACAAGGAAATAAAATGTGAAAACAATATTTCTACATCCCATGGCCTTTCCCAACCATTTAAATTTTTCTCTTACAGGTCTAACACTTCCGAAAAACCAATACAACGCCCACCCAGAACAATATATAAAGCTAAACGAACCGTTCACTGGGTATTTATCCGTACGAAAATCCCTATTGATTTACCTGTTTTTACAAGGAAATAAAATGTGAAAACAATATTTCTACATCCCATGGCCTTTCCCAACCATTTAAATTTTTCTCTTACAGGTCTAACACTTCCGAAAAACCAATACAACGCCCACCCGGAACAATATATAAAGCTAAACGAACCGTTCACTGGGTACTTATCCGTACGAAAATCCCTATTGATTTACCTGTTTTTACAAGGAAATCAAATGTGAAAAAAACATTTCTACATCCCATGGCCTTTCCCAACCATTTAAATTTTTCTCTTACTAGTCTAACACTTCCGAAAAACCCATACAACGCCCAACCGGAACAATATATAAAGCTAAACGAACCGTTCACTGGGTACTTATCTGTACGAAAATCCCTATAGATTTACCTGTTTTTAGAAGGAAATAAAATGTGAAAAAAATATTTCTACATCCCATGGCCTTTCCCAACCATTTAAATTTTTCTCTTACAGGTCTAACACTTCCGAAAAACCAATACAACGCCCACCCGGAACAATATATAAAGCTAAACGAACCGTTCACTGGGTACTCATACGTACGAAAATCCCTATTGATTTACCTGTTTTTACAAGGAAATAAAATGTGAAAAAAATATTTCTACATCCCATGGCCTTTCCCAACCATTTAAATTTTTCTCTTACAGGTCTAACACTTCCGAAAAACCAATACAACGCCCACCCGGAACAATATATAAAGGTAAAAGAACCGTTCACTGGGTACTCATACGTACGAAAATCCCTATTGATTTACCTGTTTTTACAAGGAAATAAAATGTAAAAAAAATATTTTTACATACCATGGCCTTTCTCAACCATTTAAATTTTTCTCTTACAGGTCTAACGCTTCCGAAAAACCAATACAACACGCACGCGGAATAATATATAAAGCTAAACGAACCGTTCACTGGGTACTTATCCGTACGAAAATCCCTATTGATTTACCTGTTTTTACAAGGAAATAAAATGTGAAAACAATATTTCTACATCCCATGGCCTTTCCCAACCATTTAAATTTTTCTCTTACAGGTCTAACACTTCCGAAAAACAAATACAACGCCCACCCGGAACAATATATAAAGCTAAATGAACCGTTCACTGGGTACTTATCCGTACCAAAATCCCTATTGATTTACCTGTTTTTACAGGGAAATAAAATGTGAAAAAAATATTTCTACATCCCATGGCCCTTCCCAACCATTTAAATTTTTCTCTTACAGGTCTAACACGTCCTAAAAACCAATGCAACGCCCATCCGGAACAATATATAAAGCTAAACGCACCGTTCACTGGGTACTTATCCGTACGAAAATCCCTATTGATTTACCTGTTTTTACAAGGAATTAAAATGTGAAAAAAATATTTCTACATCCCATGGCCTTTCCCAACCATTTAAATTTTTCTCTTACAGGTCTAACACTTCCGAAAAACCGATACAACGCCCACCCGGAACACTATATAAAGCTAAACGAACCGTTCACTGGGTACTTAAACGCACGAAAATCCCTATTGATTTACCTGCTTTTACAAGGAAATAAAATGTGAAAAAAATATTTCTATATCCCATGGCCTTTCCCAACCATTTAAATTTTTCTCTTACAGGTCTAACACTTCCGAAAATCCAATACAACGCCCACCCGGAACAATATATAAAGCTAAACGAACCGTTCACTGGGTACTCATACGTACGAAAATCCCTATTGATTTACCTGTTTTTACAAGGAAATAAAATGTGAAAAAAATATTTCTACATCCCATGGCCCTTCCCAACCATTTAAATTTTTCTCTTACAGGTCTAACACGTCCGAAAAACCAATACAACACCCATGCGGAACAATATATAAAGCTAAACGAAGCGTTCACTGGGTACTTATCCGTACGAAAATCCCTATAGATTTACCTGTTTTTAGAAGGAAATAAAATGTGAAAAAAATATTTCTACATCCCATGGCCTTTCCCAACCATTTAAATTTTTCTCTTATAGGTCTAACACTTCCGAAAAACCAATACAACGCCCACCCAGAACAATATATAAAGCTAAACGAACCGTTCACTGGGTATTTATCCGTAAGAAAATCCCTATTGATCTACCTGTTTTTACAAGGAAATAAAATGTGAAAACAATATTTCTACATCCCATGGCCTTTCCCAACCATTTAAATTTTTCTCTTACAGGTCTAACACTTCCGAAAAACCAATACAACGCCCACCCGGAACAATATATAAAGCTAAACGAACCGTTCACTGGGTACTTATCCGTACGAAAATCCCTATTGATTTACCTGTTTTTACAAGGAAATCAAATGTGAAAAAAACATTTCTACATCCCATGGCCTTTCCCAACCATTTAAATTTTTCTCTTACTAGTCTAACACTTCCGAAAAACCCATACAACGCCCAACCGGAACAATATATAAAGCTAAACGAACCGTTCACTGGGTACTTATCCGTACGAAAATCCCTATAGATTTACCTGTTTTTAGAAGGAAATAAAATGTGAAAAAAATATTTCTACATCCCATGGCCTTTCCCAACCATTTAAATTTTTCTCTTACAGGTCTAACACTTCCGAAAAACCAATACAACGCCCACCCGGAACAATATATAAAGCTAAACGAACCGTTCACTGGGTACTCATACGTACGAAAATCCCTATTGATTTACCTGTTTTTACAAGGAAATAAAATGTGAAAAAAATATTTCTACATCCCATGGCCTTTCCCAACCATTTAAATTTTTCTCTTACAGGTCTAACACTTCCGAAAAACCAATACAACGCCCACCCGGAACAATATATAAAGGTAAAAGAACCGTTCACTGGGTACTCATACGTACGAAAATCCCTATTGATTTACCTGTTTTTACAAGGAAATAAAATGTAAAAAAAATATTTTTACATACCATGGCCTTTCTCAACCATTTAAATTTTTCTCTTACAGGTCTAACGCTTCCGAAAAACCAATACAACACGCACGCGGAATAATATATAAAGCTAAACGAACCGTTCACTGGGTACTTATCCGTACGAAAATCCCTATTGATTTACCTGTTTTTACAAGGAAATAAAATGTGAAAACAATATTTCTACATCCCATGGCCTTTCCCAACCATTTAAATTTTTCTCTTACAGGTCTAACACTTCCGAAAAACAAATACAACGCCCACCCGGAACAATATATAAAGCTAAATGAACCGTTCACTGGGTACTTATCCGTACCAAAATCCCTATTGATTTACCTGTTTTTACAGGGAAATAAAATGTGAAAAAAATATTTCTACATCCCATGGCCCTTCCCAACCATTTAAATTTTTCTCTTACAGGTCTAACACTTCCGAAAAACAAATACAACGCCCACCCGGAACAATATATAAAGCTAAATGAACCGTTCACTGGGTACTTATCCGTACCAAAATCCCTATTGATTTACCTGTTTTTACAGGGAAATAAAATGTGAAAAAAATATTTCTACATCCCATGGCCCTTCCCAACCATTTAAATTTTTCTCTTACAGGTCTAACACGTCCTAAAAACCAATGCAACGCCCATCCGGAACAATATATAAAGCTAAACGCACCGTTCACTGGGTACTTATCCGTACGAAAATCCCTATTGATTTACCTGTTTTTACAAGGAATTAAAATGTGAAAAAAATATTTCTACATCCCATGGCCTTTCCCAACCATTTAAATTTTTCTCTTACAGGTCTAACACTTCCGAAAAACCGATACAACGCCCACCCGGAACACTATATAAAGCTAAACGAACCGTTCACTGGGTACTTAAACGCACGAAAATCCCTATTGATTTACCTGCTTTTACAAGGAAATAAAATGTGAAAAAAATATTTCTATATCCCATGGCCTTTCCCAACCATTTAAATTTTTCTCTTACAGGTCTAACACTTCCGAAAATCCAATACAACGCCCACCCGGAACAATATATAAAGCTAAACGAACCGTTCACTGGGTACTCATACGTACGAAAATCCCTATTGATTTACCTGTTTTTACAAGGAAATAAAATGTGAAAAAAATATTTCTACATCCCATGGCCCTTCCCAACCATTTAAATTTTTCTCTTACAGGTCTAACACGTCCGAAAAACCAATACAACACCCATGCGGAACAATATATAAAGCTAAACGCACCGTTCACTGGGTACTTATCCGTACGAAAATCCCTATAGATTTACCTGTTTTTAGAAGGAAATAAAATGTGAAAAAAATATTTCTACATCCCATGGCCTTTCCCAACCATTTAAATTTTTCTCTTACAGGTCTAACACTTCTGAAAAACCAATACAACGCCCACCCGGAACAATATATAAAGCTAAACGAACCATTCACTGGGTACTCATACGTACGAAAATCCCTATAGAGTAACCTGTTTTTACAAGGAAATAAAATGTGAAAAAATGTTTCTACATCCCATGGCCTTTCCCAACCATTTAAATTTTTCTCTTACAGGGCTAACACTTCCGAAAAACCAATACAACGCCCACCCGGAACACTATATAAAGCTAAACGAACCGTTCACTGGGTATTTATCCGTACGAAAATCCCTATTGATTTACCTGTTTTTACAAGGAAATAAAATGTGAAAACAATATTTCTACATCCCATGGCCTTTCCCAACCATTTAAATTTTTCTCTTACAGGTTTAACACTTCCGAAAAACCAATACAACGCCCACCCGGAACAATATATAAAGCTAAACGAACCGTTCACTGGGTAGGTATCCGTACGAAAATCCCTATTGATTTACCTGTTTTTACAAGGAAATAAAATGTGAAAAAAACATTTCCACATCCCATGGCCCTTCCCAACCATTTACATTTTTCTCTTACAGGTCTAACACGTCCGAAAAACCAATACAACGCCCATCCGGAACAATATATAAAGCTAAACGCACCGTTCACTGGGTACATATATGTACGAAAATCCCTATTGATTTACCTGTATTTACAAGGAAATAAAATGTGAAAAAAATATTTCTACATCCCATGGCCTTTCCCAACCATTTAAATTTTTCTCTTACAGGGCTAACACTTCCGAAAAACCAATACAACGCCCATCCGGAACAATATATAAAGCTAAACGAACCGTTCACTGGGCACCTATCCGTACGAAAATCGCTATTGATTTACCTGTTTTTACAAGGAAATAAAATGTGAAAAAAATATTTCTATATCCCATGGCCTTTCCCAACCATTTAAATTTTTCTCTTACAGGTCTAACACTTCCGAAAATCCAATACAACGCCCACCCGGAACAATATATAAAGCTAAACGAACCGTTCACTGGGTACTCATACGTACGAAAATCCCTATTGATTTACCTGTTTTTACAAGGAAATAAAATGTGAAAAAAATATTTCTACATCCCATGGCCCTTCCCAACCATTTAAATTTTTCTCTTACAGGTCTAACACGTCCGAAAAACCAATACAACACCCATCCGGAACAATATATAAAGCTAAACGCACCGTTCACTGGGTACTTATCCGTACGAAAATCCCTATAGATTTACCAGTTTTTAGAAGGAAATAAAATGTGAAAAAATGTTTCTACATCCCATGGCCTTTCCCAACCATTTAAATTTTTCTCTTACAGGGCTAACACTTCCGAAAAACCAATACAACGCCCACCCGGAACACTATATAAAGCTAAACGAACCGTTCACTGGGTATTTATCCGTACGAAAATCCCTATTGATTTACCTGTTTTTACAAGGAAATAAAATGTGAAAAAAACATTTCTACATCCCATGGCCTTTCCCAACCATTTAAATTTTTCTCTTACAAGTCTAACACTTCCGAAAAACCAATACAACGCCCAACCGGAACAATATATAAAGCTAAACGAACCGTTCACTGGGTACTTATCCGTACGAAAATCCCTATAGATTTACCTGTTTTTAGAAGGAAATAAAATGTGAAAAAAATGTTTCTACATCCCATGGCCTTTCCCAACCATTTAAATTTTTCTCTTACAGGGCTAACACTTCCGAAAAACCAATACAACACCCACCCGGAACACTATATAAAGCTAAACGAACCGTTCACTGGGTACTCATACGTACGAAAATCCCTATTGATTTACCTGTTTTTACAAGGAAATAAAATGTGAAAAAAATATTTCTACATCCCATGGCCTTTCCCAACCATTTAAATTTTTCTCTTACAGGTCTAACACTTCCGAAAAACCAATACAACGCCCACCCGGAACAATATATAAAGCTAAACGAACCGTTCACTGGGTACTCATACGTACGAAAATCCCTATAGATTTACCTGTTTTTAGAAGGAAATAAAATGTGAAAAAAATATTTCTACATCCCATGGCCTTTCCCAACCATTTAAATTTTTCTCTTACAGGTCTAACACTTCCGAAAAACCAATACAACGCCCACCCGGAACAATATATAAAGCTAAACGAACCGTTCACTGGGTATTTATCCGTACGAAAATCCCTATAGATTTACCTGTTTTTACAAGGAAATAAAATGTGAAAACAATATTTCTACATCCCATGGCCTTTCCCAACCATTTAAATTTTTCTCTTACAGGTCTAACACTTCCGAAAAACCAATACAACGCCCACCCGGAACAATATATAAAGCTAAACGAACCGTTCACTGGGTACTTATCCGTACGAAAATCCCTATTGATTTACCTGTTTTTACAAGGAAATAAAATGTGAAAAAAACATTTCTACATCCCATGGCCTTTCCCAACCATTTAAATTTTTCTCTTACAAGTCTAACACTTCCGAAAAACCAATACAACGCCCAACCGGAACAATATATAAAGCTAAACGAAGCGTTCACTGGGTACTTATCCGTACGAAAATCCCTATAGATTTACCTGTTTTTAGAAGGAAATAAAATGTGAAAAAAATGTTTCTACATCCCATGGCCTTTCCCAACCATTTAAATTTTTCTCTTACAGGGCTAACACTTCCGAAAAACCAATACAACGCCCACCCGGAACACTATATAAAGCTAAACGAACCGTTCACTGGGTACTCATACGTACGAAAATCCCTATTGATTTACCTGTTTTTACAAGGAAATAAAATGTGAAAAAAATATTTCTACATCCCATGGCCTTTCCCAACCATTTAAATTTTTCTCTTACAGGTCTAACACGTCCGAAAAACCAATACAACGCCCATCCGGAACAATATATAAAGCTAAACGCACCGTTCACTGGGTACTTATACGCACGAAAATCCCTATTGCTTTACCTGTTTTTACAAGGAAATAAAATGTGAAAAAAATATTTCTACATCCCTTGGCCTTTCCCAACCATTTAAATTTTTCTCTTACAGGTTTAACACTTCCGAAAAACCAATACAACGCCCACCCGGAACAATATATAAAGCTAAACGAACCGTTCACTGGGTAGGTATCCGTACGAAAATCCCTATTGATTTACCTGTTTTTACAAGGAAATAAAATGTGAAAAAAACATTTCCACATCCCATGGCCCTTCCCAACCATTTACATTTTTCTCTTACAGGTCTAACACGTCCGAAAAACCAATACAACGCCCATCCGGAACAATATATAAAGCTAAACGCACCGTTCACTGGGTACATATATGTACGAAAATCCCTATTGATTTACCTGTATTTACAAGGAAATAAAATGTGAAAAAAATATTTCTACATCCCATGGCCTTTCCCAACCATTTAAATTTTTCTCTTACAGGGCTAACACTTCCGAAAAACCAATACAACGCCCATCCGGAACAATATATAAAGCTAAACGAACCGTTCACTGGGCACCTATCCGTACGAAAATCGCTATTGATTTACCTGTTTTTACAAGGAAATAAAATGTGAAAAAAATATTTCTATATCCCATGGCCTTTCCCAACCATTTAAATTTTTCTCTTACAGGTCTAACACTTCCGAAAATCCAATACAACGCCCACCCGGAACAATATATAAAGCTAAACGAACCGTTCACTGGGTACTCATACGTACGAAAATCCCTATTGATTTACCTGTTTTTACAAGGAAATAAAATGTGAAAAAAATATTTCTACATCCCATGGCCCTTCCCAACCATTTAAATTTTTCTCTTACAGGTCTAACACGTCCGAAAAACCAATACAACACCCATCCGGAACAATATATAAAGCTAAACGCACCGTTCACTGGGTACTTATCCGTACGAAAATCCCTATAGATTTACCAGTTTTTAGAAGGAAATAAAATGTGAAAAAATGTTTCTACATCCCATGGCCTTTCCCAACCATTTAAATTTTTCTCTTACAGGGCTAACACTTCCGAAAAACCAATACAACGCCCACCCGGAACACTATATAAAGCTAAACGAACCGTTCACTGGGTATTTATCCGTACGAAAATCCCTATTGATTTACCTGTTTTTACAAGGAAATAAAATGTGAAAAAAACATTTCTACATCCCATGGCCTTTCCCAACCATTTAAATTTTTCTCTTACAAGTCTAACACTTCCGAAAAACCAATACAACGCCCAACCGGAACAATATATAAAGCTAAACGAACCGTTCACTGGGTACTTATCCGTACGAAAATCCCTATAGATTTACCTGTTTTTAGAAGGAAATAAAATGTGAAAAAAATGTTTCTACATCCCATGGCCTTTCCCAACCATTTAAATTTTTCTCTTACAGGGCTAACACTTCCGAAAAACCAATACAACACCCACCCGGAACACTATATAAAGCTAAACGAACCGTTCACTGGGTACTCATACGTACGAAAATCCCTATTGATTTACCTGTTTTTACAAGGAAATAAAATGTGAAAAAAATATTTCTACATCCCATGGCCTTTCCCAACCATTTAAATTTTTCTCTTACAGGTCTAACACTTCCGAAAAACCAATACAACGCCCACCCGGAACAATATATAAAGCTAAACGAACCGTTCACTGGGTACTCATACGTACGAAAATCCCTATAGATTTACCTGTTTTTAGAAGGAAATAAAATGTGAAAAAAATATTTCTACATCCCATGGCCTTTCCCAACCATTTAAATTTTTCTCTTACAGGTCTAACACTTCCGAAAAACCAATACAACGCCCACCCGGAACAATATATAAAGCTAAACGAACCGTTCACTGGGTATTTATCCGTACGAAAATCCCTATAGATTTACCTGTTTTTACAAGGAAATAAAATGTGAAAACAATATTTCTACATCCCATGGCCTTTCCCAACCATTTAAATTTTTCTCTTACAGGTCTAACACTTCCGAAAAACCAATACAACGCCCACCCGGAACAATATATAAAGCTAAACGAACCGTTCACTGGGTACTTATCCGTACGAAAATCCCTATTGATTTACCTGTTTTTACAAGGAAATAAAATGTGAAAAAAACATTTCTACATCCCATGGCCTTTCCCAACCATTTAAATTTTTCTCTTACAAGTCTAACACTTCCGAAAAACCAATACAACGCCCAACCGGAACAATATATAAAGCTAAACGAAGCGTTCACTGGGTACTTATCCGTACGAAAATCCCTATAGATTTACCTGTTTTTAGAAGGAAATAAAATGTGAAAAAAATGTTTCTACATCCCATGGCCTTTCCCAACCATTTAAATTTTTCTCTTACAGGGCTAACACTTCCGAAAAACCAATACAACGCCCACCCGGAACACTATATAAAGCTAAACGAACCGTTCACTGGGTACTCATACGTACGAAAATCCCTATTGATTTACCTGTTTTTACAAGGAAATAAAATGTGAAAAAAATATTTCTACATCCCATGGCCTTTCCCAACCATTTAAATTTTTCTCTTACAGGTCTAACACGTCCGAAAAACCAATACAACGCCCATCCGGAACAATATATAAAGCTAAACGCACCGTTCACTGGGTACTTATACGCACGAAAATCCCTATTGCTTTACCTGTTTTTACAAGGAAATAAAATGTGAAAAAAATATTTCTACATCCCTTGGCCTTTCCCAACCATTTAAATTTTTCTCTTACAGGTTTAACACTTCCGAAAAACCAATACAACGCCCACCCGGAACAATATATAAAGCTAAACGAACCGTTCACTGGGTACTCATACGTACGAAAATCCCTATTGATTTACCTGTTTTTAGAAGGAAATAAAATGTGAAAAAAATGTTTCTACATCCCATGGCCTTTCCCAACCATTTAAATTTTTCTCTTACAGGGCTAACACTTCCGAAAAACCAATACAACACCCACCCGGAACACTATATTAAGCTAAACGAACCGTTCACTGGGTACTCATACGTACGAAAATCCCTATTGATTTACCTGTTTTTACAAGGAAATAAAATGTGAAAAAAATATTTCTACATCCCATGGCCTTTCCCAACCATTTAAATTTTTCTCTTACAGGTCTAACACTTCCGAAAAACCAATACAACGCCCACCCGGAACAATATATAAAGCTAAACGAACCGTTCACTGGGTACTCATACGTACGAAAATCCCTATAGATTTACCTGTTTTTAGAAGGAAATAAAATGTGAAAAAATATTTCTACATCCCATGGCCTTTCCCAACCATTTAAATTTTTCTCTTACAGGTCTAACACTTCCGAAAAACCAATACAACGCCCACCCGGAACAATATATAAAGCTAAACGAACCATTCACTGGGTACTCATACGTACGAAAATCCCTATAGATTAACCTGTTTTTACAAGGAAATAAAATGAGAAAAAATGTTTCTACATCCCATGGCCTTTCCCAACCATTTAAATTTTTCTCTTACAGGGCTAACACTTCCGAAAAACCAATATAACGCCCACCCGGAACACTATATAAAGCTAAACGAACCGTTCACTGGGTACTTATACGCACGAAAATCCCTATTGATTTACCTGTTTTTACAAGGAAATAAAATGTGAAAAAAATATTTCTACATCCCATGGCCTTTCCCAACCATTTAAATTTTTCTCTTACAGGTCTAACACTTCCGAAAAACCAATACAACGCCCACCCAGAACAATATATAAAGCTAAACGAACCGTTCACTGGGTATTTATCCGTACGAAAATCCCTATTGATTTACCTGTTTTTACAAGGAAATAAAATGTGAAAACAATATTTCTACATCCCATGGCCTTTCCCAACCATTTAAATTTTTCTCTTACAGGTCTAACACTTCCGAAAAACCAATACAACGCCCACCCGGAACAATATATAAAGCTAAACGAACCGTTCACTGGGTACTTATCCGTGCGAAAATCCCTATTGATTTACCTGTTTTTACAAGGAAATAAAATGTGAAAAAAACATTTCTACATCCCATGGCCTTTCCCAACCATTTAAATTTTTCTCTTACAAGTCTAACACTTCCGAAAAACCAATACAACGCCCAACCGGAACAATATATAAAGCTAAACGAAGCGTTCACTGGGTACTTATCCGTACGAAAATCCCTATAGATTTACCTGTTTTTAGAAGGAAATAAAATGTGAAAAAAATGTTTCTACATCCCATGGCCTTTCCCAACCATTTAAATTTTTCTCTTACAGGGCTAACACTTCCGAAAAACCAATACAACGCCCACCCGGAACACTATATAAAGCTAAACGAACCGTTCACTGGGTACTCATACGTACAAAAATCCCTATTGATTTACCTGTTTTTACAAGGAAATAAAATGTGAAAAAAATATTTCTACATCCCATGGCCTTTCCCAACCATTTAAATTTTTCTCTTACAGGTCTAACACGTCCGAAAAACCAATACAACGCCCATCCGGAACAATATATAAAGCTAAACGCACCGTTCACTGGGTACTTATACGCACGAAAATCCCTATTGCTTTACCTGTTTTTACAAGGAAATAAAATGTGAAAAAATGTTTCTACATCCCATGGCCTTTCCCAACCATTTAAATTTTTCTCTTACAGGTTTAACACTTCCGAAAAACCAATACAATGCCCACCCGGAACAATATATAAAGCTAAACGAACCGTTCACTGGGTACTCATACGTACGAAAATCCCTATTGATTTACCTGTTTTTACAAGGAAATAAAATGTGAAAAAAATATTTCTACATCCCATGGCCCTTCCCAACCATTTAAATTTTTCTCTTACAGGTCTAACACGTCCGAAAAACCAATACAACACCCACCCGGAACAATATATAAAGCTAAACGCACCGTTGACTGGGTACTTATCCGTACGAAAATCCCTATAGATTTACCTGTTTTTAGAAGGAAATAAAATGTGAAAAAAATATTTCTACATCCCAATGCCCTTTCCCAACCATTTAAATTTTTCTCTTACAGGTCTAACACTTCCGAAAAACCAATACAATGCCCACCCGGAACAATATATAAAGCTAAACGAATCGTTCACTGGGTACTTATCCGTATGAAAATCCCTATAGATTAACCTGTTTTTACAAGGAAATAAAATGTGAAAAAATGTTTCTACATCCCATGGCCTTTCCCAACCATTTAAATTTTTCTCTTACAGGGCTAACACTTCCGAAAAACCAATACAACGCCCACCCGGAACACTATATAAAGCTAAACGAACCGTTTACTGGGTACTTATACGCACGAAAATCCCTATTGATTTACCTGTTTTTACAAGGAAATAAAATATGAAAAAAATATTTCTACATCCCATGGCCTTTCCCAACCATTTAAATTTTCTCTTACAGGTCTAACACTTCCAAAAAACCAATACAACGCCCACCGGGAACAATATATAAAGCTAAACGAACCATTCACTGGGTACTCATACGTATGATAATCCCTATAGATTAACCTGTTTTTACAAGGAAATAAAATGAGAAAAAATGTTTCTACATCCCATGGCCTTTCCCAACCATTTAAATTTTTCTCTTACAAGTCTAACACTTCCGAAAAACCAATACAACGCCCAACCGGAACAATATATAAAGCTAAACGAAGCGTTCACTGGGTACTTATCCGTACGAAAATCCCTATAGATTTACCTGTTTTTAGAAGGAAATAAAATGTGAAAAAAATGTTTCTACATCCCATGGCCTTTCCCAACCATTTAAATTTTTCTCTTACAGGGCTAACACTTCCGAAAAACCAATACAACGCCCACCCGGAACACTATATAAAGCTAAACGAACCGTTCACTGGGTACTCATACGTACGAAAATCCCTATTGATTTACCTGTTTTTACAAGGAAATAAAATGTGAAAAAAATATTTCTACATCCCATGGCCTTTCCCAACCATTTAAATTTTTCTCTTACAGGTCTAACACGTCCGAAAAACCAATACAACGCCCATCCGGAACAATATATAAAGCTAAACGCACCGTTCACTGGGTACTTATACGCACGAAAATCCCTATTGCTTTACCTGTTTTTACAAGGAAATAAAATGTGAAAAAAATATTTCTACATCCCATGGCCTTTCCCAACCATTTAAATTTTTCTCTTACAGGGCTAACACTTCCGAAAAACCAATACAACGCCCACCCGGAACACTATATAAAGCTAAACGAACCGTTCACTGGGTACTTATACGCACGAAAATCCCTATTGATTTACCTGTTTTTACAAGGAAATAAAATGTGAAAAAAATATTTCTACATCCCATGGCCTTTCCCAACCATTTAAATTTTTCTCTTACAAGTCTAACACTTCCGAAAAACCAATACAACGCCCAACCGGAACAATATATAAAGCTAAACGAAGCGTTCACTGGGTACTTATCCGTACGAAAATCCCTATAGATTTACCTGTTTTTAGAAGGAAATAAAATGTGAAAAAAATGTTTCTACATCCCATGGCCTTTCCCAACCATTTAAATTTTTCTCTTACAGGGCTAACACTTCCGAAAAACCAATACAACGCCCACCCGGAACACTATATAAAGCTAAACGAACCGTTCACTGGGTACTCATACGTACGAAAATCCCTATTGATTTACCTGTTTTTACAAGGAAATAAAATGTGAAAAAAATATTTCTACATCCCATGGCCTTTCCCAACCATTTAAATTTTTCTCTTACAGGTCTAACACATCCGAAAAACCAATACAACGCCCATCCGGAACAATATATAAAGCTAAACGCACCGTTCACTGGGTACTTATACGCACGAAAATCCCTATTGCTTTACCTGTTTTTACAAGGAAATAAAATGTGAAAAAAATATTTCTACATCCCATGGCCTTTCCCAACCATTTAAATTTTCCTCTTACAGGTTTAACACTTCCGAAAAACCAATACAACGCCCACCCGGAACGATATATAAAGCTAAACGAACCGTTCACTGGGTACTCATACGTACGAAAATCCCTATTGATTTACCTGTTTTTACAAGGAAATAAAATGTGAAAAAAATATTTCTACATCCCATGGCCTTCCCAACCATTTAAATTTTTCTCTTACAGGTCTAACACGTCCGAAAAACCAATACAACACCCATCCGGAACAATATTTAAAGCTAAACGCACCGTTGACTGGGTACTTATCCGTACGAAAATCCCTATAGATTTACCTGTTTTTAGAAGGAAATAAAATGTGAAAAAAATATTTCTACATCCCATGGCCTTTCCCAACCATTAAAATTTTTCTCTTACAGGTCTAACACTTCCGAAAAACCAATACAATGCCCACCCGGAACAATATATAAAGCTAAACGAATCGTTCACTGGGTACTTATCCGTACGAAAATCCCTATAGATTAACCTGTTTTTACAAGGAAATAAAATGTGAAAAAATGTTTCTACATCCCATGGCCTTTCCCAACCATTTAAATTTTTCTCTTACAGGGCTAACACTTCCGAAAAACCAATACAACGCCCACCCGGAACACTATATAAAGCTAAACGAACCGTTTACTGGGTACTTATACGCACGAAAATCCCTATTGATTTACCTGTTTTTACAAGGAAATAAAATGTGAAAAAAATATTTCTACATCCCATGGCCTTTCCCAACCATTTAAATTTTCTCTTACAGGTCTAACACTTCCAAAAAACCAATACAACGCCCACCGGGAACAATATATAAAGCTAAACGAACCATTCACTGGGTACTCATACGTACGAAAATCCCTATAGATTAACCTGTTTTTACAAGGAAATAAAATGAGAAAAAATGTTTCTACATCCCATGGCCTTTCCCAACCATTTAAATTTTTCTCTTACAGGGCTAACACTTCCGAAAAACCAACACAACGCCCACCCGGAACACTATATAAAGCTAAACGAACCGTTCACTGGGTACTTATACGCACGAAAATCCCTATTGATTTACCTGTTTTTACAAGGAAATAAAATGTGAAAACAATATTTCTACATCCCATGGCCTTTCCCAACCATTTAAATTTTTCTCTTACAGGTCTAACACTTCCGAAAAACCAATACAACGCCCACCCGGAACAATATATAAAGCTAAACGAACCGTTCACTGGGTACTCATACGTACGAAAATCCCTATTGATTTACCTGTTTTTACAAGGAAATAAAATGTGAAAAAAATATTTCTACATCCCATGGCCCTTCCCAACCATTTAAATTTTTCTCTTACAGGTCTAACACGTCCGAAAAACCAATACAACGCCCAACCGGAACAATATATAAAGCTAAACGAACCGTTCACTGGGTACTTATCCGTACGAAAATCCCTATAGATTTACCTGTTTTTAGAAGGAAATAAAATGTGAAAAAAATGTTTCTACATCCCATGGCCTTTCCCAACCATTTAAATTTTTCTCTTACAGGGCTAACACTTCCGAAAAACCAATACAACGCCCACCCGGAACACTATATAAAGCTAAACGAACCGTTCACTGGGTACTCATACGTACGAAAATCCCTATTGATTTACCTGTTTTTACAAGGAAATAAAATGTGAAAAAAATATTTCTACATCCCATGGCCTTTCCCAACCATTTAAATTTTTCTCTTACAGGTCTAACACTTCCGAAAAACCAATACAACGCCCACCCGGAACAATATATAAAGCTAAACGAACCGTTCACTGGGTACTCATACGTACGAAAATCCCTATAGATTTACCTGTTTTTAGAAGGAAATAAAATGTGAAAAAAATATTTCTACATCCCATGGCCTTTCCCAACCATTTAAATTTTTCTCTTACAGGTCTAACACTTCCGAAAAACCAATACAACGCCCACCCGGAACAATATATAAAGCTAAACGAACCATTCACTGGGTACTCATACGTACGAAAATCCCTATAGATTAACCTGTTTTTACAAGGAAATAAAATGAGAAAAAATGTTTCTACATCCCATGGCCTTTCCCAACCATTTAAATTTTTCTCTTACAGGGCTAACACTTCCGAAAAACCAATATAACGCCCACCCGGAACACTATATAAAGCTAAACGAACCGTTCACTGGGTACTTATACGCACGAAAATCCCTATTGATTTACCTGTTTTTACAAGGAAATAAAATGTGAAAAAAATATTTCTACATCCCATGGCCTTTCCCAACCATTTAAATTTTTCTCTTACAGGTCTAACACTTCCGAAAAACCAATACAACGCCCACCCAGAACAATATATAAAGCTAAACGAACCGTTCACTGGGTATTTATCCGTACGAAAATCCCTATTGATTTACCTGTTTTTACAAGGAAATAAAATGTGAAAACAATATTTCTACATCCCATGGCCTTTCCCAACCATTTAAATTTTTCTCTTACAGGTCTAACACTTCCGAAAAACCAATACAACGCCCACCCAGAACAATATATAAAGCTAAACGAACCGTTCACTGGGTACTTATCCGTACGAAAATCCCTATTGATTTACCTGTTTTTACAAGGAAATAAAATGTGAAAAAAACATTTCTACATCCCATGGCCTTTCCCAACCATTTAAATTTTTCTCTTACAAGTCTAACACTTCCGAAAAACCAATACAACGCCCAACCGGAACAATATATAAAGCTAAACGAACCGTTCACTGGGTACTTATCCGTACGAAAATCCCTATAGATTTACCTGTTTTTAGAAGGAAATAAAATGTGAAAAAAATGTTTCTACATCCCATGGCCTTTCCCAACCATTTAAATTTTTCTCTTACAGGGCTAACACTTCCGAAAAACCAATACAACGCCCACCCGGAACACTATATAAAGCTAAACGAACCGTTCACTGGGTACTCATACGTACGAAAATCCCTATAGATTTACCTGTTTTTAGAAGGAAATAAAATGTGAAAAAAATATTTCTACATCCCATGGCCTTTCCCAACCATTTAAATTTTTCTCTTACAGGTCTAACACTTCCGAAAAACCAATACAACGCCCACCCGGAACAATATATAAAGCTAAACGAACCATTCACTGGGTACTCATACGTACGAAAATCCCTATAGATTAACCTGTTTTTACAAGGAAATAAAATGAGAAAAAATGTTTCTACATCCCATGGCCTTTCCCAACCATTTAAATTTTTCTCTTACAGGGCTAACACTTCCGAAAAACCAATATAACGCCCACCCGGAACACTATATAAAGCTAAACGAACCGTTCACTGGGTACTTATACGCACGAAAATCCCTATTGATTTACCTGTTTTTACAAGGAAATAAAATGTGAAAAAAATATTTCTACATCCCATGGCCTTTCCCAACCATTTAAATTTTTCTCTTACAGGTCTAACACTTCCGAAAAACCAATACAACGCCCACCCAGAACAATATATAAAGCTAAACGAACCGTTCACTGGGTATTTATCTGTACGAAAATCCCTATTGATTTACCTGTTTTTACAAGGAAATAAAATGTGAAAACAATATTTCTACATCCCATGGCCTTTCCCAACCATTTAAATTTTTCTCTTACAGGTCTAACACTTCCGAAAAACCAATACAACGCCCACCCGGAACAATATATAAAGCTAAACGAACCGTTCACTGGGTACTTATCCGTACGAAAATCCCTATTGATTTACCTGTTTTTACAAGGAAATAAAATGTGAAAAAAACATTTCTACATCCCATGGCCTTTCCCAACCATTTAAATTTTTCTCTTACAAGACTAACACTTCCGAAAAACCAATACAACGCCCAACCGGAACAATATATAAAGCTAAACGAACCGTTCACTGGGTACTTATCCGTACGAAAATCCCTATAGATTTACCTGTTTTTAGAAGGAAATAAAATGTGAAAAAAATGTTTCTACATCCCATGGCCTTTCCCAACCATTTAAATTTTTCTCTTACAGGGCTAACACTTCCGAAAAACCAATACAACGCCCACCCGGAACACTATATAAAGCTAAACGAACCGTTCACTGGGTACTCATACGTACGAAAATCCCTATTGATTTACCTGTTTTTACAAGGAAATAAAATGTGAAAAAAATATTTCTACATCCCATGGCCTTTCCCAACCATTTAAATTTTTCTCTTACAGGTCTAACACGTCCGAAAAACCAATACAACGCCCATCCGGAACAATATATAAAGCTAAACGCACCGTTCACTGGGTACTTATACGCACGTAAATCCCTATTGCTTTACCTGTTTTTACAAGGAAATAAAATGTGAAAACAATATTTCTACATCCCATGGCCTTTCCCAACCATTTAAATTTTTCTCTTACAGGTTTAACACTTCCGAAAAACCAATACAACGCCCACCCGGAACAATATATAAAGCTAAACGAACCGTTCACTGGGTACTCATACGTACGAAAATCCCTATTGATTTACCTGTTTTTACAAGGAAATAAAATGTGAAAAAAATATTTCTACATCCCATGGCCTTTCCCAACCATTTAAATTTTTCTCTTACAGGTCTAACACGTCCGAAAAACCAATACAACGCCCATCCGGAACAATATATAAAGCTAAACGCACCGTTCACTGGGTACTTATACGCACGTAAATCCCTATTGCTTTACCTGTTTTTACAAGGAAATAAAATGTGAAAAAAATATTTCTACATCCCATGGCCTTTCCCAACCATTTAAATTTTTCTCTTACAGGTTTAACACTTCCGAAAAACCAATACAACGCCCACCCGGAACAATATATAAAGCTAAACGAACCGTTCACTGGGTACTCATACGTACGAAAATCCCTATTGATTTACCTGTTTTTACAAGGAAATAAAATGTGAAAAAAATATTTCTACATCCCATGGCCCTTCCCAACCATTTAAATTTTTCTCTTACAGGTCTAACACGTCCGAAAAACCAATACAACACCCATCCGGAACAATATATAAAGCTAAACGCACCGTTGACTGGGTACTTATCCGTACGAAAATCCCTATAGATTTACCTGTTTTTAGAAGGAAATAAAATGTGAAAAAAATATTTCTACATCCCATGGCCTTTCCCAACCATTTAAATTTTTCTCTTACAGGTCTAACACTTCCGAAAAACCAATACAATGCCCACCCGGAACAATATATAAAGCTAAACGAATCGTTCACTGGGTACTTATCCGTACGAAAATCCCTATAGATTAACCTGTTTTTACAAGGAAATAAAATGTGAAAAAATGTTTCTACATCCCATGGCCTTTCCCAACCATTTAAATTTTTCTCTTACAGGGCTAACACTTCCGAAAAACCAATACAACGCCCACCCGGAACACTATATAAAGCTAAACGAACCGTTTACTGGGTACTTATACGCACGAAAATCCCTATTGATTTACCTGTTTTTACAAGGAAATAAAATGTGAAAAAAATATTTCTACATCCCATGGCCTTTCCCAACCATTTAAATTTTCTCTTACAGGTCTAACACTTCCAAAAAACCAATACAACGCCCACCGGGAACAATATATAAAGCTAAACGAACCATTCACTGGGTACTCATACGTACGAAAATCCCTATAGATTAACCTGTTTTTACAAGGAAATAAAATGATAAAAAATGTTTCTACATCCCATGGCCTTTCCCAACCATTTAAATTTTTCTCTTACAGGGCTAACACTTCCGAAAAACCAATACAACGCCCACCCGGAACACTATATAAAGCTAAACGAACCGTTCACTGGGTACTTATACTCACGAAAATCCCTATTGATTTACCTGTTTTTACAAGGAAATAAAATGTGAAAAAAATATTTCTACATCCCATGGCCTTTCCCAACCATTTAAATTTTTCTCTTACAGGTCTAACACTTCTGAAAAACCAATACAACGCCCACCCAGAACAATATATAAAGCTAAACGAACCGTTCACTGGGTATTTATCCGTACGAAAATCCCTATTGATTTACCTGTTTTTACAAGGAAATAAAATGTGAAAACAATATTTCTACATCCCATGGCCTTTCCCAACCATTTAAATTTTTCTCTTACAGGTCTAACACTTCCGAAAAACCAATACAACGCCCACCCGGAACAATATATAAAGCTAAACGAACCGTTCACTGGGTACTTATCCGTACGAAAATCCCTATTGATTTACCTGTTTTTACAAGGAAATAAAATGTGAAAAAAACATTTCTACATCCCATGGCCTTTCCCAACCATTTAAATTTTTCTCTTACAAGTCTAACACTTCCGAAAAACCAATACAACGCCCAACCGGAACAATATATAAAGCTAAACGAACCGTTCACTAGGTACTTATCCGTACGAAAATCCCTATAGATTTACCTGTTTTTAGAAGGAAATAAAATGTGAAAAAAATGTTTCTACATCCCATGGCCTTTCCTAACCATTTAAATTTTTCTCTTACAGGGCTAACACTTCCGAAAAACCAATACAACGCCCACCCGGAACACTATATAAAGCTAAACGAACCGTTCACTGGGTACTCATACGTATGAAAATCCCTATTGATTTACCTGTTTTTACAAGGAAATAAAATGTGAAAAAAATATTTCTACATCCCATGGCCTTTCCCAACCATTTAAATTTTTCTCTTACAGGTCTAACACGTCCGAAAAACCAATACAACGCCCATCCGGAACAATATATAAAGCTAAACGCACCGTTCACTGGGTACTTATACGCACGAAAATCCCTATTGCTTTACCTGTTTTTACAAGGAAATAAAATGTGAAAAAAATATTTCTACATCCCATGGCCTTTCCCAACCATTTAAATTTTTCTCTTACAGGTTTAACACTTCCGAAAAACCAATACAACACCCATCCGGTACAATATATAAAGCTAAACGCACCGTTGACTGGGTACTTATCCGTACGAAAATCCCTATAGATTTACCTGTTTTTAGAAGGAAATAAAATGTGAAAAAAATATTTCTACATCCCATGGCCTTTCCCAACCATTTAAATTTTTCTCTTACAGGTCTAACACTTCCGAAAAACCAATACAATGCCCACCCGGAACAATATATAAAGCTAAACGAATCGTTCACTGGGTACTTATCCGTACGAAAATCCCTATAGATTAACCTGTGTTTACAAGGAAATAAAATGTGAAAAAATGTTTCTACATCCCATGGCCTTTCCCAACCATTTAAATTTTTCTCTTACAGGGCTAACACTTCCGAAAAACCAATACAACGCCCACCCGGAACAATATATAAAGCTAAACGAAACGTTCACTGGGTACTTATCCGTACGAAAATCCCTATTTATTTACCTGTTTTTACAAGGAAATAAAATGTGAAAAAAACATTTCTACATCCCATGGCCTTTCCCAACCATTTAAATTTTTCTCTTACAAGTCTAACACTTCCGAAAAACCAATACAACGCCCAACCGGAACAATATATAAAGCTAAACGAACCGTTCACTGGGTACTTATCCGTACGAAAATCCCTATAGATTTACCTGTTTTTAGAAGGAAATAAAATGTGAAAAAAATATTCCTACATCCCATGGCATTTCCCAACCATTTAAATTTTTCTCTTACAGGTCTAACACTTCCGAAAAACCAATACAACGCCCACCCGGAACAATATATAAAGCTAAACGAACCGTTCACTGGGTACTCATACGTACGAAAATCCCTATTGATTTACCTGTTTTTACAAGGAAATAAAATGTGAAAAAAATGTTTCTACATCCCATGGCCTTTCCCAACCATTTAAATTTTTCTCTTACAGGGCTAACACTTCCGAAAAACCTATACAACGCCCACCCGGAACACTATATAAAGCTAAACGAACCGTTCACTGGGTACTTAAACGCACGAAAATCCCTATTGATTTACCTGCTTTTACAAGGAAATAAAATGTGAAAAAAATATTTCTATATCCCATGGCCTTTCCCAAGCATTTAAATTTTTCTCTTACAGGTCTAACACTTCCGAAAAACCAATACAACGCCCACCCGGAACAATATATAAAGCTAAACGAACCGTTCACTGGGTACTCATGCGTACGAAAATCCCTATTGATTTACCTGTTTTTACAAGGAAATAAAATGTGAAAAAAATATTTCTACATCCCATGGCCTTTCCCAACCATTTAAATTTTTCTCTTACAGGTCTAACACTTCCGAAAAAACAATACAACGCCCACCCGGAACAATATATAAAGCTAAACGAACCGTTCACTGGGTACTCATACGTACGAAAATCCCTATTGATTTACCTGTTTTTACAAGGAAATAAAATGTGAAAAAAATATTTCTACATCCCATGGCCTTTCCCAACCATTTAAATTTTTCTCTTACTAGTCTAACACTTCCGAAAAACCAATACAACGGCCAACCGGAACAATATATAAAGCTAAACGAACCGTTCACTGGGTACTCATACGTACGAAAATCCCTATTGATTTACCTGTTTTTACAAGGAAATAAAATGTGAAAAAAATGTTTCTACATCCCATGGCCTTTCCCAACCATTTAAATTTTTCTCTTACAGGGCTAACACTTCCGAAAAACCAACACAACGCCCGCCCGGAACAATATATAAAGCTAAACGAACCGTTCACTGGGTACTCATACGTACGAAAATTCCTATTGATTTACCTGTTTTTACAAGGAAATAAAATGTGAAAAAAATGTTTCTACATCCCATGGCCTTTCCCAACCATTTAAATTTTTCTCTTACAGGGCTAACACTTCCGAAAAACCAATACAACGCCCACCCGGAACACTATATAAAGCTAAACGAACCGTTCACTGGGTACTTATACGCACGAAAATCCCTATTGATTTACCTGTTTTTACAAGGAAATAAAATGTGAAAAAAATATTTCTACATCCCATGGCCTTTCCCAACCATTTAAATTTTTCTCTTACAGGTCTAACACTTCCGAAAAACCAATACAACGCCCACCCAGAACAATATATAAAGCTAAACGAACCGTTCACTGGGTATTTATCCGTACGAAAATCCCTATTGATTTACCTGTTTTTACAAGGAAATAAAATGTGAAAACAATATTTCTACATCCCATGGCCTTTCCCAACCATTTAAATTTTTCTCTTACAGGTCTAACACTTCCGAAAAACCAATACAACGCCCACCCGGAACAATATATAAAGCTAAACGAACCGTTCACTGGGTACTTATCCGTACGAAAATCCCTATAGATTTACCTGTTTTTAGAAGGAAATAAAATGTGAAAAAAATATTTCTACATCCCATGGCCTTTCCCAACCATTTAAATTTTTCTCTTACAGGTCTAACACTTCCGAAAAACCAATACAACGCCCACCCGGAACAATATATAAAGCTAAACGAACCGTTCACTGGGTACTTATCCGTACGAAAATCCCTATAGATTTACCTGTTTTTAGAAGGAAATAAAATGTGAAAAAAATATTTCTACATCCCATGGCCTTTCCCAACCATTTAAATTTTTCTCTTACAGGTCTAACACTTCCGAAAAACCAATACAACGCCCACCCGGAACAATATATAAAGCTAAACGAACCATTCACTGGGTACTCATACGTATGAAAATCCCTATTGATTTACCTGTTTTTACAAGGAAATAAAATGTGAAAAAATATTTCTACATCCCATGGCCTTTCCCAACCATTTAAATTTTTCTCTTACAGGTTTAACACTTCCGAAAAACCAATACAACGCCCACCCGGAACAATATATAAAGCTAAACGAACCGTTCACTGGGTACTCATACGTACGAAAATCCCTATTGATTTACCTGTTTTTACAAGGAAATAAAATGTGAAAAAAATATTTCTACATCCCATGGCCTTTCCCAACCATTTAAATTTTTCTCTTACAGGTCTAACACGTCCGAAAAACCAATACAACACCCATCCGGAACAATATATAAAGCTAAACGCACCGTTGACTGGGTACTTATCCGTACGAAAATCCCTATAGATTTACCTGTTTTTAGAAGGAAATAAAATGTGAAAAAAATATTTCTACATCCCATGGCCTTTCCCAACCATTTAAATTTTTCTCTTACAGGTCTAACACTTCCGAAAAACCAATACAATGCCCACCCGGAACAATATATAAAGCTAAACGAATCGTTCACTGGGTACTTATCCGTACGAAAATCCCTATAGATTAACCTGTTTTTACAAGGAAATAAAATGTGAAAAAATGTTTCTACATCCCATGGCCTTTCCCAACCATTTAAATTTTTCTCTTACAGGGCTAACACTTCCGAAAAACCAATACAACGCCCACCCGGAACAATATATAAAGCTAAACGAACCGTTCACTGGGTACTTATCCGTACGAAAATCCCTATTGATTTACCTGTTTTTACAAGGAAATAAAATGTGAAAAAAACATTTCTACATCCCATGGCCTTTCCCAACCATTTAAATTTTTCTCTTACAAGTCTAACACTTCCGAAAAACCAATACAACGCCCAACCGGAACAATATATAAAGCTAAACGAACCGTTCACTGGGTACTTATCCGTACGAAAATCCCTATAGATTTACCTGTTTTTAGAAGGAAATAAAATGTGAAAAAAATATTCCTACATCCCATGGCCTTTCCCAACCATTTAAATTTTTCTCTTACAGGTCTAACACTTCCGGAAAACCAATACAACGCCCACCCGGAACAATATATAAAGCTAAACGAACCGTTCACTGGGTACTCATACGTACGAAAATCCCTATTGATTTACCTGTTTTTACAAGGAAATAAAATGTGAAAAAAATGTTTCTACATCCCATGGCCTTTCCCAACCATTTAAATTTTTCTCTTACAGGGCTAACACTTCCGAAAAACCAATACAACGCCCACCCGGAACACTATATAAAGCTAAACGAACCGTTCACTGGGTACTTATACGCACGAAAATCCCTATTGATTTACCTGTTTTTACAAGGAAATAAAATGTGAAAAAAATATTTCTACATCCCATGGCCTTTCCCAACCGTTTAAATTTTTCTCTTACAGGTCTAACACTTCCGAAAAACCAATACAACGCCCACCCAGAACAATATATAAAGCTAAACGAACCGTTCACTGGGTATTTATCCGTACGAAAATCCCTATTGATTTACCTGTTTTTACAAGGAAATAAAATGTGAAAACAATATTTCTACATCCCATGGCCTTTCCCAACCATTTAAATTTTTCTCTTACAGGTCTAACACTTCCGAAAAACCAATACAACGCCCACCCGGAACAATATATAAAGCTAAACGAACCGTTCACTGGGTACTTATCCGTACGAAAATCCCTATAGATTTACCTGTTTTTAGAAGGAAATAAAATGTGAAAAAAATATTTCTACATCCCATGGCCTTTCCCAACCATTTAAATTTTTCTCTTACAGGTCGAACACTTCCGAAAAACCAATACAACGCCCACCCGGAACAATATATAAAGCTAAACGAACCGTTCACTGGGTACTTATCCGTACGAAAATCCCTATAGATTTACCTGTTTTTAGAAGGAAATAAAATGTGAAAAAAATATTTCTACATCCCATGGCCTTTCCCAACCATTTAAATTTTTCTCTTACAGGTCTAACACTTCCGAAAAACCAATACAACGCCCACCCGGAACAATATATAAAGCTAAACGAACCATTCACTGGGTACTCATACGTACGAAAATCCCTATTGATTTACCTGTTTTTACAAGGAAATAAAATGTGAAAAAAACATTTCTACATCCCATGGCCTTTCCCAACCATTTAAATTTTTCTCTTACAGGGCTAACACTTCCGAAAAACCAATACAACGCCCACCCGGAACACTATATAAAGCTAAATGAACCGTTTACTGGGTACTTATACGCACGAAAATCCCTATTGATTTACCTGTTTTTACAAGGAAATAAAATGTGAAAAAAATATTTCTACATCCCATGGCCTTTCCCAACCATTTAAATTTTCTCTTACAGGTCTAACACTTCCGAAAAACCAATACAACGCCCACCCAGAACAATATATAAAGCTAAACGAACCGTTCACTGGGTATTTATCCGTACGAAAATCCCTATTGATTTACCTGTTTTTACAAGGAAATAAAATGTGAAAACAATATTTCTACATCCCATGGCCTTTCCCAACCATTTAAATTTTTCTCTTACAGGTCTAACACTTCCGAAAAACCAATACAACGCCCAACCGGAACAATATATAAAGCTAAACGAACCGTTCACTGGGTACTTATCCGTACGAAAATCCCTATAGATTTACCTGTTTTTAGAAGGAAATAAAATGTGAAAAAAATGTTTCTACATCCCATGGCCTTTCCCAACCATTTAAATTTTTCTCTTACAGGGCTAACACTTCCGAAAAACCAATACAACGCCCACCCGGAACACTATATAAAGCTAAACGAACCGTTCACTGGGTACTCATACGTACGAAAATCCCTATTGATTTACCTGTTTTTACAAGGAAATAAAATGTGAAAAAAATATTTCAACATCCCATGGCCTTTCCCAACCATTTAAATTTTTCTCTTACAGGTCTAACACGTCCGAAAAACCAATACAACGCCCATCCGGAACAATATATAAAGCTAAACGCACCGTTCACTGGGTACTTATACGCACGAAAATCCCTATTGCTTTACCTGTTTTTACAAGGAAATAAAATGTGAAAAAAATATTTCTACATCCCATGGCCTTTCCCAACCATTTAAATTTTTCTCTTACAGGTTTAACACTTCCGAAAAACCAATACAACACCCACCCGGAACAATATATAAAGCTAAACGAACCGTTCACTGGGTACTCATACGTACGAAAATCCCTATTGATTTACCTGTTTTTACAAGGAAATAAAATGTGAAAAAAATATTTCTACATCCCATGGCCCTTCCCAACCATTTAAATTTTTCTCTTACAGGTCTAACACGTCCGAAAAACCAATACAACACCCATCCGGTACAATATATAAAGCTAAACGCACCGTTGACTGGGTACTTATCCGTACGAAAATCCCTATAGATTTACCTGTTTTTAGAAGGAAATAAAATGTGAAAAAAATATTTCTACATCCCATGGCCTTTCCCAACCATTTAAATTTTTCTCTTACAGGTCTAACACTTCCGAAAAACCAATACAATGCCCACCCGGAACAATATATAAAGCTAAACGAATCGTTCACTGGGTACTTATCCGTACGAAAATCCCTATAGATTAACCTGTGTTTACAAGGAAATAAAATGTGAAAAAATGTTTCTACATCCCATGGCCTTTCCCAACCATTTAAATTTTTCTCTTACAGGGCTAACACTTCCGAAAAACCAATACAACGCCCACCCGGAACAATATATAAAGCTAAACGAAACGTTCACTGGGTACTTATCCGTACGAAAATCCCTATTTATTTACCTGTTTTTACAAGGAAATAAAATGTGAAAAAAACATTTCTACATCCCATGGCCTTTCCCAACCATTTAAATTTTTCTCTTACAAGTCTAACACTTCCGAAAAACCAATACAACGCCCAACCGGAACAATATATAAAGCTAAACGAACCGTTCACTGGGTACTTATCCGTACGAAAATCCCTATAGATTTACCTGTTTTTAGAAGGAAATAAAATGTGAAAAAAATATTCCTACATCCCATGGCATTTCCCAACCATTTAAATTTTTCTCTTACAGGTCTAACACTTCCGAAAAACCAATACAACGCCCACCCGGAACAATATATAAAGCTAAACGAACCGTTCACTGGGTACTCATACGTACGAAAATCCCTATTGATTTACCTGTTTCTACAAGGAAATAAAATGTGAAAAAAATGTTTCTACATCCCATGGCCTTTCCCAACCATTTAAATTTTTCTCTTACAGGGCTAACACTTCCGAAAAACCTATACAACGCCCACCCGGAACACTATATAAAGCTAAACGAACCGTTCACTGGGTACTTAAACGCACGAAAATCCCTATTGATTTACCTGCTTTTACAAGGAAATAAAATGTGAAAAAAATATTTCTATATCCCATGGCCTTTCCCAAGCATTTAAATTTTTTCTCTTACAGGTCTAACACTTCCGAAAAACCAATACAACGCCCACCCGGAACAATATATAAAGCTAAACGAACCGTTCACTGGGTACTCATGCGTACGAAAATCCCTATTGATTTACCTGTTTTTACAAGGAAATAAAATGTGAAAAAAATATTTCTACATCCCATGGCCTTTCCCAACCATTTAAATTTTTCTCTTACTAGTCTAACACTTCCGAAAAACCAATACAACGCCCAACCGGAACAATATATAAAGCTAAACGAACCGTTCACTGGGTACTCATACGTACGAAAATCCCTATTGATTTACCTGTTTTTACAAGGAAATAAAATGTGAAAAAAATATTTCTACATCCCATGGCCTTTCCCAACCATTTAAATTTTTCTCTTACAGGGCTAACACTTCCGAAAAACCAATACAACGCCCACCCGGAACACTATATAAAGCTAAACGAACCGTTCACTGGGTACTTATACGCACGAAAATCCCTATTGATTTACCTGTTTTTACAAGGAAATAAAATGTGAAAAAAATATTTCTACATCCCATGGCCTTTCCCAACCATTTAAATTTTTCTCTTACAGGTCTAACACTTCCGAAAAACCAATACAACGCCCACCCAGAACAATATATAAAGCTAAACGAACCGTTCACTGGGTATTTATCCGTACGAAAATCCCTATTGATTTACCTGTTTTTACAAGGAAATAAAATGTGAAAACAATTTTTCTACATCCCATGGCCTTTCCCAACCATTTAAATTTTTCTCTTACAGGTCTAACACTTCCGAAAAACCAATACAACGCCCACCCAGAACAATATATAAAGCTAAACGAACCGTTCACTGGGTATTTATCCGTACGAAAATCCCTATTGATTTACCTGTTTTTACAAGGAAATAAAATGTGAAAACAATATTTCTACATCCCATGGCCTTTCCCAACCATTTAAATTTTTCTCTTACAGGTCTAACACTTCCGAAAAACCAATACAACGCCCACCCGGAACAATATATAAAGCTAAACGAACCGTTCACTGGGTACTTATCCGTACGAAAATCCCTATAGATTTACCTGTTTTTAGAAGGAAATAAAATGTGAAAAAAATATTTCTACATCCCATGGCCTTTCCCAACCATTTAAATTTTTCTCTTACAGGTCTAACACTTCCGAAAAACCAATACAACGCCCACCCGGAACAATATATAAAGCTAAACGAACCGTTCACTGGGTACTTATCCGTACGAAAATCCCTATAGATTTACCTGTTTTTAGAAGGAAATAAAATGTGAAAAAAATATTTCTACATCCCATGGCCTTTCCCAACCATTTAAATTTTTCTCTTACAGGTCTAACACTTCCGAAAAACCAATACAACGCCCACCCGGAACAATATATAAAGCTAAACGAACCATTCACTGGGTACTCATACGTATGAAAATCCCTATTGATTTACCTGTTTTTACAAGGAAATAAAATGTGAAAAAATATTTCTACATCCCATGGCCTTTCCCAACCATTTAAATTTTTCTCTTACAGGTCGAACACTTCCGAAAAACCAATACAACGCCCACCCGGAACAATATATAAAGCTAAACGAACCGTTCACTGGGTACTTATCCGTACGAAAATCCCTATAGATTTACCTGTTTTTACAAGGAAATAAAATGTGAAAAAAATATTTCTACATCCCATGGCCTTTCCCAACCATTTAAATTTTTCTCTTACATGTCTAACACTTCCGAAAAACCAATACAACGCCCACCCGGAACAATATATAAAGCTAAACGAACCATTCACTGGGTACTCATACGTACGAAAATCCCTATTGATTTACCTGTTTTTACAAGGAAATAAAATGTGAAAAAAACATTTCTACATCCCATGGCCTTTCCCAACCATTTAAATTTTTCTCTTACAGGGCTAACACTTCCGAAAAACCAATACAACGCCCACCCGGAACACTATATAAAGCTAAACGAACCGTTTACTGGGTACTTATACGCACGAAAATCCCTATTGATTTACCTGTTTTTACAAGGAAATAAAATGTGAAAAAAATATTTCTAAATCCCATGGCCTTTCCCAACCATTTAAATTTTCTCTTACAGGTCTAACACTTCCGAAAAACCAATACAATGCCCACCCGGAACAATATATAAAGCTAAACGAACCGTTCACTGGGTATTTATCCGTACGAAAATCCCTATTGATTTACCTGTTTTTACAAGGAAATAAAATGTGAAAACAATATTTCTACATCCCATGGCCTTTCCCAACCATTTAAATTTTTCTCTTACAGGTCTAACACTTCCGAAAAACCAATACAACGCCCAACCGGAACAATATATAAAGCTAAACGAACCGTTCACTGGGTACTTATCCGTACGAAAATCCCTATAGATTTACCTGTTTTTAGAAGGAAATAAAATGTGAAAAAAATGTTTCTACATCCCATGGCCTTTCCCAACCATTTAAATTTTTCTCTTACAGGGCTAACACTTCCGAAAAACCAATACAACGCCCACCCGGAACACTATATAAAGCTAAACGAACCGTTCACTGGGTACTCATACGTACGAAAATCCCTATTGATTTACCTGTTTTTACAAGGAAATAAAATGTGAAAAAAATATTTCAACATCCCATGGCCTTTCCCAACCATTTAAATTTTTCTCTTACAGGTCTAACACGTCCGAAAAACCAATACAACGCCCATCCGGAACAATATATAAAGCTAAACGCACCGTTCACTGGGTACTTATACGCACGAAAATCCCTATTGCTTTACCTGTTTTTACAAGGAAATAAAATGTGAAAAAAATATTTCTACATCCCATGGCCTTTCCCAACCGTTTAAATTTTTCTCTTACAGGTTTAACACTTCCGAAAAACCAATACAACGCCCACCCGGAACAATATATAAAGCTAAACGAACCGTTCACTGGGCACTCATACGTACGAAAATCCCTATTGATTTACCTGTTTTTACAAGGAAATAAAATGTGAAAAAAATATTTCTACATCCCATGGCCCTTCCCAACCATTTAAATTTTTCTCTTACAGGTCTAACACGTCCGAAAAACCAATACAACGCCCATCCGGTACAATATATAAAGCTAAACGCACCGTTGACTGGGTACTTATCCGTACGAAAATCCCTATAGATTTACCTGTTTTTAGAAGGAAATAAAATGTGAAAAAAATATTTCTACATCCCATGGCCTTTCCCAACCATTTAAATTTTTCTCTTACAGGTCTAACACTTCCGAAAAACCAATACAATGCCCACCCGGAACAATATATAAAGCTAAACGAATCGTTCACTGGGTACTTATCCGTACGAAAATCCCTATAGATTTACCTGTGTTTACAAGGAAATAAAATGTGAAAAAATGTTTCTACATCCCATGGCCTTTCCCAACCATTTAAATTTTTCTCTTACAGGGCTAACACTTCCGAAAAACCAATACAACGCCCACCCGGAACAATATATAAAGCTAAACGAAACGTTCACTGGGTACTTATCCGTACGAAAATCCCTATTTATTTACCTGTTTTTACAAGGAAATAAAATGTGAAAAAAACATTTCTACATCCCATGGCCTTTCCCAACCATTTAAATTTTTCTCTTACAGGTCTAACACTTCCGAAAAACCAATACAACGCCCAACCGGAACAATATATAAAGCTAAACGAACCGTTCACTGGGTACTTATCCGTACGAAAATCCCTATAGATTTACCTGTTTTTAGAAGGAAATAAAATGTGAAAAAAATATTCCTACATCCCATGGCATTTCCCAACCATTTAAATTTTTCTCTTACAGGTCTAACACTTCCGAAAAACCAATACAACGCCCACCCGGAACAATATATAAAGCTAAACGAACCGTTCACTGGGTACTCATACGTACGAAAATCCCTATTGATTTACCTGTTTCTACAAGGAAATAAAATGTGAAAAAAATGTTTCTACATCCCATGGCCTTTCCCAACCATTTAAATTTTTCTCTTACAGGGCTAACACTTCCGAAAAACCTATACAACGCCCACCCGGAACACTATATAAAGCTAAACGAACCGTTCACTGGGTACTTAAACGCACGAAAATCCCTATTGATTTACCTGCTTTTACAAGGAAATAAAATGTGAAAAAAATATTTCTATATCCCATGGCCTTTCCCAAGCATTTAAATTTTTCTCTTACAGGTCTAACACTTCCGAAAAACCAATACAACGCCCACCCGGAACAATATATAAAGCTAAACGAACCGTTCACTGGGTACTCATGCGTACGAAAATCCCTATTGATTTACCTGTTTTTACAAGGAAATAAAATGTGAAAAAAATATTTCTACATCCCATGGCCTTTCCCAACCATTTAAATTTTTCTCTTACTAGTCTAACACTTCCGAAAAACCAATACAACGCCCAACCGGAACAATATATAAAGCTAAACGAACCGTTCACTGGGTACTCATACGTACGAAAATCCCTATTGATTTACCTGTTTTTACAAGGAAATAAAATGTGAAAAAAATGTTTCTACATCCCATGGCCTTTCCCAACCATTTAAATTTTTCTCTTACAGGGCTAACACTTCCGAAAAACCAACACAACGCCCGCCCGGAACAATATATAAAGCTAAACGAACCGTTCACTGGGTACTCATACGTACGAAAATTCCTATTGATTTACCTGTTTTTACAAGGAAATAAAATGTGAAAAAAATGTTTCTACATCCCATGGCCTTTCCCAACCATTTAAATTTTTCTCTTACAGGGCTAACACTTCCGAAAAACCAATACAACGCCCACCCGGAACAATATATAAAGCTAAACGAACCGTTCACTGGGTACTCATACGTACGAAAATCCCTATTGATTTACCTGTTTTTACAAGGAAATAAAATGTGAAAAAAATATTTCTACATCCCATGGCCTTTCCCAACCATTTAAATTTTTCTCTTACAGGGCTAACACTTCCGAAAAACCAATACAACGCCCACCCGGAACACTATATAAAGCTAAACGAACCGTTCACTGGGTACTTATACGCACGAAAATCCCTATTGATTTACCTGTTTTTACAAGGAAATAAAATGTGAAAAAAATATTTCTACATCCCATGGCCTTTCCCAACCATTTAAATTTTTCTCTTACAGGTCTAACACTTCCGAAAAACCAATACAACGCCCACCCAGAACAATATATAAAGCTAAACGAACCGTTCACTGGGTATTTATCCGTACGAAAATCCCTATTGATTTACCTGTTTTTACAAGGAAATAAAATGTGAAAACAATATTTCTACATCCCATGGCCTTTCCCAACCATTTAAATTTTTCTCTTACAGGTCTAACACTTCCGAAAAACCAATACAACGCCCACCCGGAACAATATATAAAGCTAAACGAACCGTTCACTGGGTACTTATCCGTACGAAAATCCCTATAGATTTACCTGTTTTTAGAAGGAAATAAAATGTGAAAAAAATATTTCTACATCCCATGGCCTTTCCCAACCATTTAAATTTTTCTCTTACAGGTCTAACACTTCCGAAAAACCAATACAACGCCCACCCGGAACAATATATAAAGCTAAACGAACCGTTCACTGGGTACTTATCCGTACGAAAATCCCTATAGATTTACCTGTTTTTAGAAGGAAATAAAATGTGAAAAAAATATTTCTACATCCCATGGCCTTTCCCAACCATTTAAATTTTTCTCTTACAGGTCTAACACTTCCGAAAAACCAATACAACGCCCACCCGGAACAATATATAAAGCTAAACGAACCATTCACTGGGTACTCATACGTATGAAAATCCCTATTGATTTACCTGTTTTTACAAGGAAATAAAATGTGAAAAAAATATTTCTACATCCCATGGCCTTTCCCAACCATTTAAATTTTTCTCTTACAGGTTTAACACTTCCGAAAAACCAATACAACGCCCACCCGGAACAATATATAAAGCTAAACGAACCGTTCACTGGGTACTCATACGTACGAAAATCCCTATTGATTTACCTGTTTTTACAAGGAAATAAAATGTGAAAAAAATATTTCTACATCCCATGGCCCTTCCCAACCATTTAAATTTTTCTCTTACAGGTCTAACACGTCCGAAAAACCAATACAACACCCATCCGGAACAATATATAAAGCTAAACGCACCGTTGACTGGGTACTTATCCGTACGAAAATCCCTATAGATTTACCTGTTTTTAGAAGGAAATAAAATGTGAAAAAAATATTTCTACATCCCATGGCCTTTCCCAACCATTTAAATTTTTCTCTTACAGGTCTAACACTTCCGAAAAACCAATACAATGCCCACCCGGAACAATATATAAAGCTAAACGAATCGTTCACTGGGTACTTATCCGTACGAAAATCCATATAGATTAACCTGTTTTTACAAGGAAATAAAATGTGAAAAAATGTTTCTACATCCCATGGCCTTTCCCAACCATTTAAATTTTTCTCTTACAGGGCTAACACTTCCGAAAAACCAATACAACGCCCACCCGGAACAATATATAAAGCTAAACGAACCGTTCACTGGGTACTTATCCGTACGAAAATCCCTATTGATTTACCTGTTTTTACAAGGAAATAAAATGTGAAAAAAACATTTCTACATCCCATGGCCTTTCCCAACCATTTAAATTTTTCTCTTACAAGTCTAACACTTCCGAAAAACCAATACAACGCCCAACCGGAACAATATATAAAGCTAAACGAACCGTTCACTGGGTACTTATCCGTACGAAAATCCCTATAGATTTACCTGTTTTTAGAAGGAAATAAAATGTGAAAAAAATATTCCTACATCCCATGGCCTTTCCCAACCATTTAAATTTTTCTCTTACAGGTCTAACACTTCCGAAAAACCAATACAACGCCCACCCGGAACAATATATAAAGCTAAACGAACCGTTCACTGGGTACTCATACGTACGAAAATCCCTATTGATTTACCTGTTTTTACAAGGAAATAAAATGTGAAAAAAATGTTTCTACATCCCATGGCCTTTCCCAACCATTTAAATTTTTCTCTTACAGGGCTAACACTTCCGAAAAACCAATACAACGCCCACCCGGAACACTATATAAAGCTAAACGAACCGTTCACTGGGTACTTATACGCACGAAAATCCCTATTGATTTACCTGTTTTTACAAGGAAATAAAATGTGAAAAAAATATTTCTACATCCCATGGCCTTTCCCAACCTTTTAAATTTTTCTCTTACAGGTCTAACACTTCCGAAAAACCAATACAACGCCCACCCAGAACAATATATAAAGCTAAACGAACCGTTCACTGGGTATTTATCCGTACGAAAATCCCTATTGATTTACCTGTTTTTACAAGGAAATAAAATGTGAAAACAATATTTCTACATCCCATGGCCTTTCCCAACCATTTAAATTTTTCTCTTACAGGTCTAACACTTCCGAAAAACCAATACAACGCCCACCCGGAACAATATATAAAGCTAAACGAACCGTTCACTGGGTACTCATACGTACGAAAATCCCTATAGATTTACCTGTTTTTAGAAGGAAATAAAATGTGAAAAAAATATTTCTACATCCCATGGCCTTTCCCAACCATTTAAATTTTTCTCTTACAGGTCTAACACTTCCGAAAAACCAATACAACGCCCACCCGGAACAATATATAAAGCTAAACGAACCGTTCACTGGGTACTTATCCGTACGAAAATCCCTATAGATTTACCTGTTTTTAGAAGGAAATAAAATGTGAAAAAAATATTTCTACATCCCATGGCCTTTCCCAACCATTTAAATTTTTCTCTTACAGGTCTAACACTTCCGAAAAACCAATACAACGCCCACCCGGAACAATATATAAAGCTAAACGAACCATTCACTGGGTACTCATACGTACGAAAATCCCTATTGATTTACCTGTTTTTACAAGGAAATAAAATGTGAAAAAAATATTTCTACATCCCATGGCCTTTCCCAACCATTTAAATTTTTCTCTTACAGGTTTAACACTTCCGAAAAACCAATACAACGCCCACCCGGAACAATATATAAAGCTAAACGAACCGTTCACTGGGTACTCATACGTACGAAAATCCCTATTGATTTACCTGTTTTTACAAGGAAATAAAATGTGAAAAAAATATTTCTACATCCCATGGCCCTTCCCAACCATTTAAATTTTTCTCTTACAGGTCTAACACGTCCGAAAAACCAATACAACACCCATCCGGAACAATATATAAAGCTAAACGCACCGTTGACTGGGTACTTATCCGTACGAAAATCCCTATAGATTTACCTGTTTTTAGAAGGAAATAAAATGTGAAAAAAATATTTCTACATCCCATGGCCTTTCCCAACCATTTAAATTTTTCTCTTACAGGTCTAACACTTCCGAAAAACCAATACAATGCCCACCCGGAACAATATATAAAGCTAAACGAATCGTTCACTGGGTACTTATCCGTACGAAAATCCCTATAGATTAACCTGTTTTTACAAGGAAATAAAATGTGAAAAAATGTTTCTACATCCCATGGCCTTTCCCAACCATTTAAATTTTTCTCTTACAGGGCTAACACTTCCGAAAAACCAATACAACGCCCACCCGGAACAATATATAAAGCTAAACGAACCGTTCACTGGGTACTTATCCGTACGAAAATCCCTATTGATTTACCTGTTTTTACAAGGAAATAAAATGTGAAAAAAACATTTCTACATCCCATGGCCTTTTCCAACCATTTAAATTTTTCTCTTACAAGACTAACACTTCCGAAAAACCAATACAACGCCCAACCGGAACAATATATAAAGCTAAACGAACCGTTCACTGGGTACTTATCCGTACGAAAATCCCTATAGATTTACCTGTTTTTAGAAGGAAATAAAATGTGAAAAAAATATTCCTACATCCCATGGCCTTTCCCAACCATTTAAATTTTTCTCTTACAGGTCTAACACTTCCGAAAAACCAATACAACGCCCACCCGGAACAATATATAAAGCTAAACGAACCGTTCACTGGGTACTCATACGTACGAAAATCCCTATTGATTTACCTGTTTTTACAAGGAAATAAAATGTGAAAAAAATGTTTCTACATCCCATGGCCTTTCCCAACCATTTAAATTTTTCTCTTACAGGGCTAACACTTCCGAAAAACCAATACAACGCCCACCCGGAACACTATATAAAGCTAAACGAACCGTTCACTGGGTACTTATACGCACGAAAATCCCTATTGATTTACCTGTTTTTACAAGGAAATAAAATGTGAAAAAAATATTTCTACATCCCATGGCCTTTCCCAACCATTTAAATTTTTCTCTTACAGGTCTAACACTTCCGAAAAACCAATACAACGCCCACCCAGAACAATATATAAAGCTAAACGAACCGTTCACTGGGTATTTATCCGTACGAAAATCCCTATTGATTTACCTGTCTTTACAAGGAAATAAAATGTGAAAACAATATTTCTACATCCCATGGCCTTTCCCAACCATTTAAATTTTTCTCTTACAGGTCTAACACTTCCGAAAAACCAATACAACGCCCACCCGGAACAATATATAAAGCTAAACGAACCGTTCACTGGGTACTTATCCGTACGAAAATCCCTATAGATTTACCTGTTTTTAGAAGGAAATAAAATGTGAAAAAAATATTTCTACATCCCATGGCCTTTCCCAACCATTTAAATTTTTCTCTTACAGGTCTAACACTTCCGAAAAACCAATACAACGCCCACCCGGAACAATATATAAAGCTAAACGAACCGTTCACTGGGTACTTATCCGTACGAAAATCCCTATAGATTTACCTGTTTTTAGAAGGAAATAAAATGTGAAAAAAATATTTCTACATCCCATGGCCTTTCCCAACCATTTAAATTTTTCTCTTACAGGTCTAACACTTCCGAAAAACCAATACAACGCCCACCCGGAACAATATATAAAGCTAAACGAACCATTCACTGGGTACTCATACGTACGAAAATCCCTATTGATTTACCTGTTTTTACAAGGAAATAAAATGTGAAAAAAATATTTCTACATCCCATGGCCTTTCCCAACCATTTAAATTTTTCTCTTACAGGTTTAACACTTCCGAAAAACCAATACAACGCCCACCCGGAACAATATATAAAGCTAAACGAACCGTTCACTGGGTACTCATACGTACGAAAATCCCTATTGATTTACCTGTTTTTACAAGGAAATAAAATGTGAAAAAAATATTTCTACATCCCATGGCCCTTCCCAACCATTTAAATTTTTCTCTTACAGGTCTAACACGTCCGAAAAACCAATACAACACCCATCCGGAACAATATATAAAGCTAAACGCACCGTTGACTGGGTACTTATCCGTACGAAAATCCCTATAGATTTACCTGTTTTTAGAAGGAAATAAAATGTGAAAAAAATATTTCTACATCCCATGGCCTTTCCCAACCATTTAAATTTTTCTCTTACAGGTCTAACACTTCCGAAAAACCAATACAATGCCCACCCGGAACAATATATAAAGCTAAACGAATCGTTCACTGGGTACTTATCCGTACGAAAATCCCTATAGATTAACCTGTTTTTACAAGGAAATAAAATGTGAAAAAATGTTTCTACATCCCATGGCCTTTCCCAACCATTTAAATTTTTCTCTTACAGGGCTAACACTTCCGAAAAACCAATACAACGCCCACCCGGAACAATATATAAAGCTAAACGAACCGTTCACTGGGTACTTATCCGTACGAAAATCCCTATTGATTTACCTGTTTTTACAAGGAAATAAAATGTGAAAAAAACATTTCTACATCCCATGGCCTTTCCCAACCATTTAAATTTTTCTCTTACAAGTCTAACACTTCCGAAAAACCAATACAACGCCCAACCGGAACAATATATAAAGCTAAACGAACCGTTCACTGGGTACTTATCCGTACGAAAATCCCTATAGATTTACCTGTTTTTAGAAGGAAATAAAATGTGAAAAAAATATTCCTACATCCCATGGCCTTTCCCAACCATTTAAATTTTTCTCTTACAGGTCTAACACTTCCGAAAAACCAATACAACGCCCACCCGGAACAATATATAAAGCTAAACGAACCGTTCACTGGGTACTCATACGTACGAAAATCCCTATTGATTTACCTGTTTTTACAAGGAAATAAAATGTGAAAAAAATGTTTCTACATCCCATGGCCTTTCCCAACCATTTAAATTTTTCTCTTACAGGGCTAACACTTCCGAAAAACCAATACAACGCCCACCCGGAACACTATATAAAGCTAAACGAACCGTTCACTGGGTACTTAAACGTACGAAAATCCCTATTGATTTACCTGTTTTTACAAGGAAATAAAATGTGAAAACAATATTTCTACATCCCATGGCCTTTCCCAACCATTTAAATTTTTCTCTTACAAGTCTAACACTTCCGAAAAACCAATACAACGCCCAACCTGAACAATATATAAAGCTAAACGAACCGTTCACTGGGTCTTCATACGTACGAAAATCCCTATTGATTTACCTGTTTTTACAAGGAAATAAAATGTGAAAAAAATGTTTCTACATCCCATGGCCTTTCCCAACCATTTAAATTTTTCTCTTACAGGGGTTACACTTCCGAAAAACCAACACAACGCCCACCCGGAACAATATATAAAGCTAAACGAACCGTTCACTGGGTACTCATACGTACGAAAATCCCTATTGATTTACCTGTTTTTACAAGGAAATAAAATGTGAAAAAAATATTTCTACATCCCATGGCCTTTCCCAACCATTTAAATTTTTCTCTTACAGGTCTAACACTTCCGAAAAACCAATACAACGCCCACCCGTGACAATATATAAAGCTAAACGAACCGTTCACTGGGTACTCATACGTACGAAAATCCCTATTGATTTACCTGTTTTTACAAGGAAATAAAATGTGAAAAAAATATTTCTACATCCCATGGCCTTTCCCAACCATTTAAATTTTTCTCTTACAGGTCTAACACTTCCGAAAAACCAATACAACGCCCACCCGGAACAATATATAAAGCTAAATGAACCGTTCACTGGGTACTCATACGTACGAAAATCCCTATAGATTAACCTGTTTTTACAAGGAAATAAAATGTGAAAAAATGTTTCTACATCCCATGGCCTTTCCCAACCATTTAAATTTTTCTCTTACAGGTCTAACACTTCCGAAAAACCAATACAACGCCCACCCGGAACACTATATAAAGCTAAACGAACTGTTCACTGGGTATTTATCCGTACGAAAATCCCTATTGATTTACCTGTTTTTACAAGGAAATAAAATGTGAAAACAATATTTCTACATCCCATGGCCTTTCCCAACCATTTAAATTTTTCTCTTACAGGTCTAACACTTCCGAAAAACCAATACAACGCCCACCCGGAACAATATATAAAGCTAAACGAACCGTTCACTGGGTACTTATCCGTACGAAAATCCCTATAGATTTACCTGTTTTTAGAAGGAAATAAAATGTGAAAAAAATATTTCTACATCCCATGGCCTTTCCCAACCATTTAAATTTTTCTCTTACAGGTCTAACACTTCCGAAAAACCAATACAACGCCCACCCGGAACAATATATAAAGCTAAACGAACCGTTCACTGGGTACTTATCCGTACGAAAATCCCTATAGATTTACCTGTTTTTAGAAGGAAATAAAATGTGAAAAAAATATTTCTACATCCCATGGCCTTTCCCAACCATTTAAATTTTTCTCTTACAGGTCTAACACTTCCGAAAAACCAATACAACGCCCACCCGGAACAATATATAAAGCTAAACGAACCATTCACTGGGTACTCATACGTACGAAAATCCCTATTGATTTACCTGTTTTTACAAGGAAATAAAATGTGAAAAAAATGTTTCTACATCCCATGGCCTTTCCCAACCATTTAAATTTTTCTCTTACAGGGCTAACACTTCCGAAAAACCAATACAACGCCCACCCGGAACACTATATAAAGCTAAACGAACCGTTCACTGGGTACTTATCCGTACGAAAATCCCTATAGATTTACCTGTTTTTAGAAGGAAATAAAATGTGAAAAAAATATTTCTACATCCCATGGCCTTTCCCAACCATTTAAATTTTTCTCTTACAGGTCTAACACTTCCGAAAAACCAATACAACGCCCACCCGGAACAATATATAAAGCTAAACGAACCGTTCACTGGGTACTTATCCGTACGAAAATCCCTATAGATTTACCTGTTTTTAGAAGGAAATAAAATGTGAAAAAAATATTTCTACATCCCATGGCCTTTCCCAACCATTTAAATTTTTCTCTTACAGGTCTAACACTTCCGAAAAACCAATACAACGCCCACCCGGAACAATATATAAAGCTAAACGAACCATTCACTGGGTACTCATACGTACGAAAATCCCTATTGATTTACCTGTTTTTACAAGGAAATAAAATGTGAAAAAAATGTTTCTACATCCCATGGCCTTTCCCAACCATTTAAATTTTTCTCTTACAGGGCTAACACTTCCGAAAAACCAATACAACGCCCACCCGGAACACTATATAAAGCTAAACGAACCGTTCACTGGGTACTTAAACGCACGAAAATCCCTATTGATTTACCTGCTTTTACAAGGAAATAAAATGTGAAAAAAATATTTCTATATCCCATGGCCTTTCCCAACCATTTAAATTTTTCTCTTACAGGTCTAACACTTCCGAAAAACCAATACAACGCCCACCCGGAACAATATATAAAGCTAAACGAACCGTTCACTGGGTACTCATACGTACGAAAATCCCTATTGATTTACCTGTTTTTACAAGAAAATAAAATGTGAAAAAAATATTTCTACATCCCATGGCATTTCCCAACCATTTAAATTTTTCTCTTACAGGTCTAACACTTCCGAAAAACCAATACAACGCCCACCCGGAACAATATATAAAGCTAAACGAATCGTTCACTGGGTACTCATACGTACGAAAATCCCTATTGATTTACCTGTTTTTACAAGGAAATAAAATGTGAAAAAAATATTTCTACATCCCATGGCCTTTCCCAACCATTTAAATTTTTCTCTTACAGGTCTAACACTTCCGAAAAACCAATACAACGCCCACCCGGAACAATATATAAAGCTAAATGAACCGTTCACTGGGTACTCATACGTACGAAAATCCCTATAGATTAACCTGTTTTTACAAGGAAATAAAATGTGAAAAAATGTTTCTACATCCCATGGCCTTTCCCAACCATTTAAATTTTTCTCTTACAGGTCTAACACTTCCGAAAAACCAATACAACGCCCACCCGGAACACTATATAAAGCTAAACGAACTGTTCACTGGGTATTTATCCGTACGAAAATCCCTATTGATTTACCTGTTTTTACAAGGAAATAAAATGTGAAAACAATATTTCTACATCCCATGGCCTTTCCCAACCATTTAAATTTTTCTCTTACAGGTCTAACACTTCCGAAAAACCAATACAACGCCCACCCGGAACAATATATAAAGCTAAACGAACCGTTCACTGGGTACTTATCCGTACGAAAATCCCTATAGATTTACCTGTTTTTAGAAGGAAATAAAATGTGAAAAAAATATTTCTACATCCCATGGCCTTTCCCAACCATTTAAATTTTTCTCTTACAGGTCTAACACTTCCGAAAAACCAATACAACGCCCACCCGGAACAATATATAAAGCTAAACGAACCGTTCACTGGGTACTTATCCGTACGAAAATCCCTATAGATTTACCTGTTTTTAGAAGGAAATAAAATGTGAAAAAAATATTTCTACATCCCATGGCCTTTCCCAACCATTTAAATTTTTCTCTTACAGGTCTAACACTTCCGAAAAACCAATACAACGCCCACCCGGAACAATATATAAAGCTAAACGAACCATTCACTGGGTACTCATACGTACGAAAATCCCTATTGATTTACCTGTTTTTACAAGGAAATAAAATGTGAAAAAAATGTTTCTACATCCCATGGCCTTTCCCAACCATTTAAATTTTTCTCTTACAGGGCTAACACTTCCGAAAAACCAATACAACGCCCACCCGGAACACTATATAAAGCTAAACGAACCGTTCACTGGGTACTTAAACGCACGAAAATCCCTATTGATTTACCTGCTTTTACAAGGAAATAAAATGTGAAAAAAATATTTCTATATCCCATGGCCTTTCCCAACCATTTAAATTTTTCTCTTACAGGTCTAACACTTCCGAAAAACCAATACAACGCCCACCCGGAACAATATATAAAGCTAAACGAACCGTTCACTGGGTACTCATACGTACGAAAATCCCTATTGATTTACCTGTTTTTACAAGAAAATAAAATGTGAAAAAAATATTTCTACATCCCATGGCATTTCCCAACCATTTAAATTTTTCTCTTACAGGTCTAACACTTCCGAAAAACCAATACAACGCCCACCCGGAACAATATATAAAGCTAAACGAATCGTTCACTGGGTACTCATACGTACGAAAATCCCTATTGATTTACCTGTTTTTACAAGGAAATAAAATGTGAAAAAAATATTTCTACATCCCATGGCCTTTCCCAACCATTTAAATTTTTCTCTTACAGGTCTAACACTTCCGAAAAACCAATACAACGCCCACCCGTGACAATATATAAAGCTAAACGAACCGTTCACTGGGTACTCATACGTACGAAAATCCCTATTGATTTACCTGTTTTTACAAGGAAATAAAATGTGAAAAAAATGTTTCTACATCCCATGGCCTTTCCCAACCATTTAAATTTTTCTCTTACAGGGCTAACACTTCCGAAAAACCAATACAACGCCCACCCGGAACACTATATAAAGCTAAACGAACCGTTCACTGGGTACTTAAACGCACGAAAATCCCTATTGATTTACCTGCTTTTACAAGGAAATAAAATGTGAAAAAAATATTTCTATATCCCATGGCCTTTCCCAACCATTTAAATTTTTCTCTTACAGGTCTAACACTTCCGAAAAACCAATACAACGCCCACCCGGAACAATATATAAAGCTAAACGAACCGTTCACTGGGTACTCATACGTACGAAAATCCCTATTGATTTACCTGTTTTTACAAGAAAATAAAATGTGAAAAAAATATTTCTACATCCCATGGCATTTCCCAACCATTTAAATTTTTCTCTTACAGGTCTAACACTTCCGAAAAACCAATACAACGCCCACCCGGAACAATATATAAAGCTAAACGAATCGTTCACTGGGTACTCATACGTACGAAAATCCCTATTGATTTACCTGTTTTTACAAGGAAATAAAATGTGAAAAAAATGTTTCTACATCCCATGGCCTTTCCCAACCATTTAAATTTTTCTCTTACAGGGCTAACACTTCCGAAAAACCAATACAATGCCCACCCGGAACAATATATAAAGCTAAACGAACCGTTCACTGGGTACTTATACGCACGAAAATCCCTATTGATTTACCTGTTTTTACAAGGAAATAAAATGTGAAAAAAATATTTCTACATCCCATGGCCTTTCCCAACCATTTAAATTTTTCTCTTACAGGTCTAACACTTCCGAAAAACCAATACAACGCCCACCCGGAACAATATATAAAGCTAAACGAACCGTTCACTGGGTACTCATACGTACGAAAATCCCTATTGATTTACCTGTTTTTACAAGGAAATGAAATGTGAAAAAAACATTTCTACATCCCATGGCCTTTCCCAACCATTTAAATTTTTCTCTTACAAGTCTAACACTTCCGAAAAACCAATACAACGCCCAACCGGAACAATATATAAAGCTAAACGAACCGTTCACTGGGTACTTATCCGTACGAAAATCCCTATAGATTTACCTGTTTTTAGAAGGAAATAAAATGTGAAAAAAATATTTCTACATCCTATGGCCTTTCCCAACCATTTAAATTTTTCTCTTACAGGTCTAACACTTCCGAAAAACCAATACAACGCCCACCCGGAACAATATATAAAGCTAAATGAACCGTTCACTTTGTACTTATCCGTACGAAAATCCCTATTGATTTACCTGTTTTTACAAGGAAATAAAATGTGAAAAAAAATTTCTACATCCCATGGCCCTTCCCAACCATTTAAATTTTTCTCTTACAGGTCTAACACGTCCGAAAAACCAATACAACGCCCATCTGGAACAATATATAAAGCTAAACGCACCGTTCACTGGGTACTTATCCGTACGAAAATCCCTATTGATTTACCTGTTTTTACAAGGAAATAAAATGTGAAAACAATATTTCTACATCCCATGGCCTTTCCCAACCATTTAAATTTTTCTCTTACAGGTCTAACACTTCCGAAAAACCAATACAACGCCCACCCAGAACAATATATAAAGCTAAACGAACCGTTCACTGGGTATTTATCCGTATGAAAATCCCTATTGATTTACCTGTTTTTACAAGGAAATAAAATGTGAAAACAATATTTCTACATCCCATGGCCTTTCCCAACCATTTAAATTTTTCTCTTACAGGTCTAACACTTCCGAAAAACCAATACAACGCCCACCCGGAACAATATATAAAGCTAAACGAACCGTTCACTGGGTACTCATACGTACGAAAATCCCTATTGATTTACCTGTTTTTACAAGGAAATAAAATGTGAAAAAAACATTTCTACATCCCATGGCCTTTCCCAACCATTTAAATTTTTCTCTTACAAGTCTAACACTTCCGAAAAACCAATACAACGCCCAACCAGAACAATATATAAAGCTAAACGAACCGTTCACTGGGTACTCATACGTACGAAAATCCCTATTGATTTACCTGTTTTTACAAGAAAATAAAATGTGAAAAAAATATTTCTACATCCCATGGCATTTCCCAACCATTTAAATTTTTCTCTTACAGGTCTAACACTTCCGAAAAACCAATACAACGCCCACCCGGAACAATATATAAAGCTAAACGAATCGTTCACTGGGTACTCATACGTACGAAAATCCCTATTGATTTACCTGTTTTTACAAGGAAATAAAATGTGAAAAAAATGTTTCTACATCCCATGGCCTTTCCCAACCATTTAAATTTTTCTCTTACAGGGCTAACACTTCCGAAAAACCAATACAATGCCCACCCGGAACAATATATAAAGCTAAACGAACCGTTCACTGGGTACTTATACGCACGAAAATCCCTATTGATTTACCTGTTTTTACAAGGAAATAAAATATGAAAAAAATATTTCTACATCCCATGGCCTTTCCCAACCATTTAAATTTTTCTCTTACAGGTCTAACACTTCCGAAAAACCAATACAACGCCCACCCGGAACAATATATAAAGCTAAACGAACCGTTCACTGGGTACTCATACGTACGAAAATCCCTATTGATTTACCTGTTTTTACAAGGAAATGAAATGTGAAAAAAACATTTCTACATCCCATGGCCTTTCCCAACCATTTAAATTTTTCTCTTACAAGTCTAACACTTCCGAAAAACCAATACAACGCCCAACCGGAACAATATATAAAGCTAAACGAACCGTTCACTGGGTACTTATCCGTACGAAAATCCCTATAGATTTACCTGTTTTTAGAAGGAAATAAAATGTGAAAAAAATATTTCTACATCCTATGGCCTTTCCCAACCATTTAAATTTTTCTCTTACAGGTCTAACACTTCCGAAAAACCAATACAACGCCCACCCGGAACAATATATAAAGCTAAATGAACCGTTCACTTTGTACTTATCCGTACGAAAATCCCTATTGATTTACCTGTTTTTACAAGGAAATAAAATGTGAAAAAAAATTTCTACATCCCATGGCCCTTCCCAACCATTTAAATTTTTCTCTTACAGGTCTAACACGTCCGAAAAACCAATACAACGCCCATCTGGAACAATATATAAAGCTAAACGCACCGTTCACTGGGTACTTATCCGTACGAAAATCCCTATTGATTTACCTGTTTTTACAAGGAAATAAAATGTGAAAACAATATTTCTACATCCCATGGCCTTTCCCAACCATTTAAATTTTTCTCTTACAGGTCTAACACTTCCGAAAAACCAATACAACGCCCACCCAGAACAATATATAAAGCTAAACGAACCGTTCACTGGGTATTTATCCGTATGAAAATCCCTATTGATTTACCTGTTTTTACAAGGAAATAAAATGTGAAAACAATATTTCTACATCCCATGGCCTTTCCCAACCATTTAAATTTTTCTCTTACAGGTCTAACACTTCCGAAAAACCAATACAACGCCCACCCGGAACAATATATAAAGCTAAACGAACCGTTCACTGGGTACTCATACGTACGAAAATCCCTATTGATTTACCTGTTTTTACAAGGAAATAAAATGTGAAAAAAACATTTCTACATCCCATGGCCTTTCCCAACCATTTAAATTTTTCTCTTACAAGTCTAACACTTCCGAAAAACCAATACAACGCCCAACCAGAACAATATATAAAGCTAAACGAACCGTTCACTGGGTACTTATCCGTACGAAAATCCCTATAGATTTACCTGTTTTTAGAAGGAAATAAAATGTGAAAAAAATATTTCTACATCCCATGGCCTTTCCCAACCATTTAAATTTTTCTCTTACAGGTCTAACACTTCTGAAAAACCAATACAACGCCCACCCGGAACAATATATAAAGCTAAATGAACCGTTCACTGGGTACTCATACGTACGAAAATCCCTATAGATTAACCTGTTTTTACAAGGAAATAAAATGTGAAAAAATGTTTCTACATCCCATGGCCTTTCCCAACCATTTAAATTTTTCTCTTACAGGGCTAACACTTCCGAAAAACCAATACAACGCCCACCCGGAACACTATATAAAGCTAAACGAACTGTTCACTGGGTATTTATCCGTACGAAAATCCCTATTGATTTACCTGTTTTTACAAGGAAATAAAATGTGAAAACAATATTTCTACATCCCATGGCCTTTCCCAACCATTTAAATTTTTCTCTTACAGGTCTAACACTTCCGAAAAACCAATACAACGCCCACCCGGAACAATATATAAAGCTAAACGAACCGTTCACTGGGTACTTATCCGTACGAAAATCCCTATAGATTTACCTGTTTTTAGAAGGAAATAAAATGTGAAAAAAATATTTCTACATCCCATGGCCTTTCCCAACCATTTAAATTTTTCTCTTACAGGTCTAACACTTCCGAAAAACCAATACAACGCCCACCCGGAACAATATATAAAGCTAAACGAACCGTTCACTGGGTACTTATCCGTACGAAAATCCCTATAGATTTACCTGTTTTTAGAAGGAAATAAAATGTGAAAAAAATATTTCTACATCCCATGGCCTTTCCCAACCATTTAAATTTTTCTCTTACAGGTCTAACACTTCCGAAAAACCAATACAACGCCCACCCGGAACAATATATAAAGCTAAACGAACCATTCACTGGGTACTCATACGTACGAAAATCCCTATTGATTTACCTGTTTTTACAAGGAAATAAAATGTGAAAAAAATGTTTCTACATCCCATGGCCTTTCCCAACCATTTAAATTTTTCTCTTACAGGGCTAACACTTCCGAAAAACCAATACAACGCCCACCCGGAACACTATATAAAGCTAAACGAACCGTTCACTGGGTACTTAAACGCACGAAAATCCCTATTGATTTACCTGCTTTTACAAGGAAATAAAATGTGAAAAAAATATTTCTATATCCCATGGCCTTTCCCAACCATTTAAATTTTTCTCTTACAGGTCTAACACTTCCGAAAAACCAATACAACGCCCACCCGGAACAATATATAAAGCTAAACGAACCGTTCACTGGGTACTCATACGTACGAAAATCCCTATTGATTTACCTGTTTTTACAAGAAAATAAAATGTGAAAAAAATATTTCTACATCCCATGGCATTTCCCAACCATTTAAATTTTTCTCTTACAGGTCTAACACTTCCGAAAAACCAATACAACGCCCACCCGGAACAATATATAAAGCTAAACGAATCGTTCACTGGGTACTCATACGTACGAAAATCCCTATTGATTTACCTGTTTTTACAAGGAAATAAAATGTGAAAAAAATGTTTCTACATCCCATGGCCTTTCCCAACCATTTAAATTTTTCTCTTACAGGGCTAACACTTCCGAAAAACCAATACAATGCCCACCCGGAACAATATATAAAGCTAAACGAACCGTTCACTGGGTACTTATACGCACGAAAATCCCTATTGATTTACCTGTTTTTACAAGGAAATAAAATGTGAAAAAAATATTTCTACATCCCATGGCCTTTCCCAACCATTTAAATTTTTCTCTTACAGGTCTAACACTTCCGAAAAACCAATACAACGCCCACCCGGAACAATATATAAAGCTAAACGAACCGTTCACTGGGTACTCATACGTACGAAAATCCCTATTGATTTACCTGTTTTTACAAGGAAATGAAATGTGAAAAAAACATTTCTACATCCCATGGCCTTTCCCAACCATTTAAATTTTTCTCTTACAAGTCTAACACTTCCGAAAAACCAATACAACGCCCAACCGGAACAATATATAAAGCTAAACGAACCGTTCACTGGGTACTTATCCGTACGAAAATCCCTATAGATTTACCTGTTTTTAGAAGGAAATAAAATGTGAAAAAAATATTTCTACATCCTATGGCCTTTCCCAACCATTTAAATTTTTCTCTTACAGGTCTAACACTTCCGAAAAACCAATACAACGCCCACCCGGAACAATATATAAAGCTAAATGAACCGTTCACTTTGTACTTATCCGTACGAAAATCCCTATTGATTTACCTGTTTTTACAAGGAAATAAAATGTGAAAAAAAATTTCTACATCCCATGGCCCTTCCCAACCATTTAAATTTTTCTCTTACAGGTCTAACACGTCCGAAAAACCAATACAACGCCCATCTGGAACAATATATAAAGCTAAACGCACCGTTCACTGGGTACTTATCCGTACGAAAATCCCTATTGATTTACCTGTTTTTACAAGGAAATAAAATGTGAAAACAATATTTCTACATCCCATGGCCTTTCCCAACCATTTAAATTTTTCTCTTACAGGTCTAACACTTCCGAAAAACCAATACAACGCCCACCCAGAACAATATATAAAGCTAAACGAACCGTTCACTGGGTATTTATCCGTATGAAAATCCCTATTGATTTACCTGTTTTTACAAGGAAATAAAATGTGAAAACAATATTTCTACATCCCATGGCCTTTCCCAACCATTTAAATTTTTCTCTTACAGGTCTAACACTTCCGAAAAACCAATACAACGCCCACCCGGAACAATATATAAAGCTAAACGAACCGTTCACTGGGTACTCATACGTACGAAAATCCCTATTGATTTACCTGTTTTTACAAGGAAATAAAATGTGAAAAAAACATTTCTACATCCCATGGCCTTTCCCAACCATTTAAATTTTTCTCTTACAAGTCTAACACTTCCGAAAAACCAATACAACGCCCAACCAGAACAATATATAAAGCTAAACGAACCGTTCACTGGGTACTTATCCGTACGAAAATCCCTATAGATTTACCTGTTTTTAGAAGGAAATAAAATGTGAAAAAAATATTTCTACATCCCATGGCCTTTCCCAACCATTTAAATTTTTCTCTTACAGGTCTAACACTTCTGAAAAACCAATACAACGCCCACCCGGAACAATATATAAAGCTAAACGAACCGTTCACTGGGTACTCATACGTACGAAAATCCCTATTGATTTACCTGTTTTTACAAGGAAATAAAATGTGAAAAAAATGTTTCTACATCCCATGGCCTTTCCCAACCATTTAAATTTTTCTCTTACAGGTGTAAAACTTCTGAAAAACCAATACAACGTCCACCCGGAACAATATATAAAGCTAAACGAACCGTTCACTGGGTACTCATACGTACCAAAATCCCTATTGATTTACCTGTTTTTACAAGGAAATAAAATGTGAAAAAAATATTTCTACATCCCATGGCCTTTCCCAACCATTTAAATTTTTCTCTTACAGGGCTAACACTTCCGAAAAACCAATACAACGCCCACCCGGAACACTATATAAAGCTAAACGAACGGTTCACTGGGTACTTAAACGCACGAAAATCCCTATTGATTTACCTGCTTTTACAAGGAAATAAAATGTGAAAAAAATATTTCTATATCCCATGGCCTTTCCCAACCATTTAAATTTTTCTCTTACAGGTCTAACACTTCCGAAAAACCAATACAACGCCCACCCGGAACAATATATAAAGCTAAACGAACCGTTCACTGGGTACTCATACGTACGAAAATCCCTATTGATTTACCTGTTTTTACAAGGAAATAAAATGTGAAAAAAATATTTCTACATCCCATGGCCTTTCCCAACCATTTAAATTTTTCTCTTACAGGTCTAACACTTCCGAAAAACCAATACAACGCCCACCCGGAACAATATATAAAGCTAAACGAACCGTTCACTGGGTACTCATACGTACGAAAATCCCTATTGATTTACCTGTTTTTACAAGGAAATAAAATGTAAAAAAAATATTTTTACATACCATGGCCTTTCTCAACCATTTAAATTTTTCTCTTACAGGTCTAACGCTTCCGAAAAACCAATACAACACGCACGCGGAACAATATATAAAGCTAAACGAACCGTTCACTGGGTACTTATCCGTACGAAAATCCCTATTGATTTACCTGTTTTTACAAGGAAATAAAATGTGAAAACAATATTTCTACATCCCATGGCCTTTCCCAACCATTTAAATTTTTCTCTTACAGGTCTAACACTTCCGAAAAACCAATACAACGCCCACCCGGAACACTATATAAAGCTAAACGAACCGTTCACTGGGTACTCATACGTACGAAAATCCCTATTGATTTACCTGTTTTTACAAGAAAATAAAATGTGAAAAAAATATTTCTACATCCCATGGCATTTCCCAACCATTTAAATTTTTCTCTTACAGGTCTAACACTTCCGAAAAACCAATACAACGCCCACCCGGAACAATATATAAAGCTAAACGAATCGTTCACTGGGTACTCATACGTACGAAAATCCCTATTGATTTACCTGTTTTTACAAGGAAATAAAATGTGAAAAAAATGTTTCTACATCCCATGGCCTTTCCCAACCATTTAAATTTTTCTCTTACAGGGCTAACACTTCCGAAAAACCAATACAATGCCCACCCGGAACAATATATAAAGCTAAACGAACCGTTCACTGGGTACTTATACGCACGAAAATCCCTATTGATTTACCTGTTTTTACAAGGAAATAAAATGTGAAAAAAATATTTCTACATCCCATGGCCTTTCCCAACCATTTAAATTTTTCTCTTACAGGTCTAACACTTCCGAAAAACCAATACAACGCCCACCCGGAACAATATATAAAGCTAAACGAACCGTTCACTGGGTACTCATACGTACGAAAATCCCTATTGATTTACCTGTTTTTACAAGGAAATAAAATGTGAAAAAAACATTTCTACATCCCATGGCCTTTCCCAACCATTTAAATTTTTCTCTTACAAGTCTAACACTTCCGAAAAACCAATACAACGCCCAACCGGAACAATATATAAAGCTAAACGAACCGTTCACTGGGTACTTATCCGTACGAAAATCCCTATAGATTTACCTGTTTTTAGAAGGAAATAAAATGTGAAAAAAATATTTCTACATCCTATGGCCTTTCCCAACCATTTAAATTTTTCTCTTACAGGTCTAACACTTCTGAAAAACCAATACAACGCCCACCCGGAACAATATATAAAGCTAAATGAACCGTTCACTGGGTACTTATCCGTACGAAAATCCCTATTGATTTACCTGTTTTTACAAGGAAATAAAATGTGAAAAAATATTTCTACATCCCATGGCCCTTCCCAACCATTTAAATTTTTCTCTTACAGGTCTAACACGTCCGAAAAACCAATACAACGCCCATCTGGAACAATATATAAAGCTAAACGCACCGTTCACTGGGTACTTATCCGTACGAAAATCCCTATTGATTTACCTGTTTTTACAAGGAAATAAAATGTGAAAACTATATTTCTACATCCCATGGCCTTTCCCAACCATTTAAATTTTTCTCTTACAGGTCTAACACTTCCGAAAAACCAATACAACGCCCACCCAGAACAATATATAAAGCTAAACGAACCGTTCACTGGGTATTTATCCATATGAAAATCCCTATTGATTTACCTGTTTTTACAAGGAAATAAAATGTGAAAACAATATTTCTACATCCCATGGCCTTTCCCAACCATTTAAATTTTTCTCTTACAGGTCTAACACTTCTGAAAAACCAATACAACGCCCACCCGGAACAATATATAAAGCTAAACGAACCGTTCACTGGGTACTCATACGTACGAAAATCCCTATTGATTTACCTGTTTTTACAAGGAAATAAAATGTGAAAAAAATGTTTCTACATCCCATGGCCTTTCCCAACCATTTAAATTTTTCTCTTACAGGTCTAACACTTCTGAAAAACCAATACAACGCCCACCCGGAACAATATATAAAGCTAAACGAACCGTTCACTGGGTACTCATACGTACGAAAATCCCTATTGATTTACCTGTTTTTACAAGGAAATAAAATGTGAAAAAAATGTTTCTACATCCCATGGCCTTTCCCAACCATTTAAATTTTTCTCTTACAGGTGTAAAACTTCTGAAAAACCAATACAACGTCCACCCGGAACAATATATAAAGCTAAACGAACCGTTCACTGGGTACTCATACGTACCAAAATCCCTATTGATTTACCTGTTTTTACAAGGAAATAAAATGTGAAAAAAATATTTCTACATCCTATGGCCTTTCCCAACCATTTAAATTTTTCTCTTACAGGTCTAACACTTCCGAAAAACCAATACAACGCCCACCCGGAACAATATATAAAGCTAAATGAACCGTTCACTTTGTACTTATCCGTACGAAAATCCCTATTGATTTACCTGTTTTTACAAGGAAATAAAATGTGAAAAAAAATTTCTACATCCCATGGCCCTTCCCAACCATTTAAATTTTTCTCTTACAGGTCTAACACGTCCGAAAAACCAATACAACGCCCATCTGGAACAATATATAAAGCTAAACGCACCGTTCACTGGGTACTTATCCGTACGAAAATCCCTATTGATTTACCTGTTTTTACAAGGAAATAAAATGTGAAAACAATATTTCTACATCCCATGGCCTTTCCCAACCATTTAAATTTTTCTCTTACAGGTCTAACACTTCCGAAAAACCAATACAACGCCCACCCAGAACAATATATAAAGCTAAACGAACCGTTCACTGGGTATTTATCCGTATGAAAATCCCTATTGATTTACCTGTTTTTACAAGGAAATAAAATGTGAAAACAATATTTCTACATCCCATGGCCTTTCCCAACCATTTAAATTTTTCTCTTACAGGTCTAACACTTCCGAAAAACCAATACAACGCCCACCCGGAACAATATATAAAGCTAAACGAACCGTTCACTGGGTACTCATACGTACGAAAATCCCTATTGATTTACCTGTTTTTACAAGGAAATAAAATGTGAAAAAAACATTTCTACATCCCATGGCCTTTCCCAACCATTTAAATTTTTCTCTTACAAGTCTAACACTTCCGAAAAACCAATACAACGCCCAACCAGAACAATATATAAAGCTAAACGAACCGTTCACTGGGTACTTATCCGTACGAAAATCCCTATAGATTTACCTGTTTTTAGAAGGAAATAAAATGTGAAAAAAATATTTCTACATCCCATGGCCTTTCCCAACCATTTAAATTTTTCTCTTACAGGTCTAACACTTCTGAAAAACCAATACAACGCCCACCCGGAACAATATATAAAGCTAAACGAACCGTTCACTGGGTACTCATACGTACGAAAATCCCTATTGATTTACCTGTTTTTACAAGGAAATAAAATGTGAAAAAAATGTTTCTACATCCCATGGCCTTTCCCAACCATTTAAATTTTTCTCTTACAGGTGTAAAACTTCTGAAAAACCAATACAACGTCCACCCGGAACAATATATAAAGCTAAACGAACCGTTCACTGGGTACTCATACGTACCAAAATCCCTATTGATTTACCTGTTTTTACAAGGAAATAAAATGTGAAAAAAATATTTCTACATCCCATGGCCTTTCCCAACCATTTAAATTTTTCTCTTACAGGGCTAACACTTCCGAAAAACCAATACAACGCCCACCCGGAACACTATATAAAGCTAAACGAACGGTTCACTGGGTACTTAAACGCACGAAAATCCCTATTGATTTACCTGCTTTTACAAGGAAATAAAATGTGAAAAAAATATTTCTATATCCCATGGCCTTTCCCAACCATTTAAATTTTTCTCTTACAGGTCTAACACTTCCGAAAAACCAATACAACGCCCACCCGGAACAATATATAAAGCTAAACGAACCGTTCACTGGGTACTCATACGTACGAAAATCCCTATTGATTTACCTGTTTTTACAAGGAAATAAAATGTGAAAAAAATATTTCTACATCCCATGGCCTTTCCCAACCATTTAAATTTTTCTCTTACAGGTCTAACACTTCCGAAAAACCAATACAACGCCCACCCGGAACAATATATAAAGCTAAACGAACCGTTCACTGGGTACTCATACGTACGAAAATCCCTATTGATTTACCTGTTTTTACAAGGAAATAAAATGTAAAAAAAATATTTTTACATACCATGGCCTTTCTCAACCATTTAAATTTTTCTCTTACAGGTCTAACGCTTCCGAAAAACCAATACAACACGCACGCGGAACAATATATAAAGCTAAACGAACCGTTCACTGGGTACTTATCCGTACGAAAATCCCTATTGATTTACCTGTTTTTACAAGGAAATAAAATGTGAAAACAATATTTCTACATCCCATGGCCTTTCCCAACCATTTAAATTTTTCTCTTACACGTCTAACACTTCCGAAAAACCAATACAACGCCCACCCGGAACACTATATAAAGCTAAACGAACCGTTCACTGGGTACTCATACGTACGAAAATCCCTATTGATTTACCTGTTTTTACAAGAAAATAAAATGTGAAAAAAATATTTCTACATCCCATGGCATTTCCCAACCATTTAAATTTTTCTCTTACAGGTCTAACACTTCCGAAAAACCAATACAACGCCCACCCGGAACAATATATAAAGCTAAACGAATCGTTCACTGGGTACTCATACGTACGAAAATCCCTATTGATTTACCTGTTTTTACAAGGAAATAAAATGTGAAAAAAATGTTTCTACATCCCATGGCCTTTCCCAACCATTTAAATTTTTCTCTTACAGGGCTAACACTTCCGAAAAACCAATACAATGCCCACCCGGAACAATATATAAAGCTAAACGAACCGTTCACTGGGTACTTATACGCACGAAAATCCCTATTGATTTACCTGTTTTTACAAGGAAATAAAATGTGAAAAAAATATTTCTACATCCCATGGCCTTTCCCAACCATTTAAATTTTTCTCTTACAGGTCTAACCCTTCCGAAAAACCAATACAACGCCCACCCGGAACAATATATAAAGCTAAACGAACCGTTCACTGGGTACTCATACGTACGAAAATCCCTATTGATTTACCTGTTTTTACAAGGAAATAAAATGTGAAAAAAACATTTCTACATCCCATGGCCTTTCCCAACCATTTAAATTTTTCTCTTACAAGTCTAACACTTCCGAAAAACCAATACAACGCCCAACCGGAACAATATATAAAGCTAAACGAACCGTTCACTGGGTACTTATCCGTACGAAAATCCCTATAGATTTACCTGTTTTTAGAAGGAAATAAAATGTGAAAAAAATATTTCTACATCCTATGGCCTTTCCCAACCATTTAAATTTTTCTCTTACAGGTCTAACACTTCTGAAAAACCAATACAACGCCCACCCGGAACAATATATAAAGCTAAATGAACCGTTCACTGGGTACTTATCCGTACGAAAATCCCTATTGATTTACCTGTTTTTACAAGGAAATAAAATGTGAAAAAATATTTCTACATCCCATGGCCCTTCCCAACCATTTAAATTTTTCTCTTACAGGTCTAACACGTCCGAAAAACCAATACAACGCCCATCTGGAACAATATATAAAGCTAAACGCACCGTTCACTGGGTACTTATCCGTACGAAAATCCCTATTGATTTACCTGTTTTTACAAGGAAATAAAATGTGAAAACTATATTTCTACATCCCATGGCCTTTCCCAACCATTTAAATTTTTCTCTTACAGGTCTAACACTTCCGAAAAACCAATACAACGCCCACCCAGAACAATATATAAAGCTAAACGAACCGTTCACTGGGTATTTATCCGTATGAAAATCCCTATTGATTTACCTGTTTTTACAAGGAAATAAAATGTGAAAACAATATTTCTACATCCCATGGCCTTTCCCAACCATTTAAATTTTTCTCTTACAGGTCTAACACTTCTGAAAAACCAATACAACGCCCACCCGGAACAATATATAAAGCTAAACGAACCGTTCACTGGGTACTCATACGTACGAAAATCCCTATTGATTTACCTGTTTTTACAAGGAAATAAAATGTGAAAAAAATGTTTCTACATCCCATGGCCTTTCCCAACCATTTAAATTTTTCTCTTACAGGTCTAACACTTCTGAAAAACCAATACAACGCCCACCCGGAACAATATATAAAGCTAAACGAACCGTTCACTGGGTACTCATACGTACGAAAATCCCTATTGATTTACCTGTTTTTACAAGGAAATAAAATGTGAAAAAAATGTTTCTACATCCCATGGCCTTTCCCAACCATTTAAATTTTTCTCTTACAGGTGTAAAACTTCTGAAAAACCAATACAACGTCCACCTGGAACAATATATAAAGCTAAACGAACCGTTCACTGGGTACTCATACGTACCAAAATCCCTATTGATTTACCTGTTTTTACAAGGAAATAAAATGTGAAAAAAATGTTTCTACATCCCATGGCCTTTCCCAACCATTTAAATTTTTCTCTTACAGGGCTAACACTTCCGAAAAACCAATACAATGCCCACCCGGAACAATATATAAAGCTAAACGAACCGTTCACTGGGTACTTATACGCACGAAAATCCCTATTGATTTACCTGTTTTTACAAGGAAATAAAATGTGAAAAAAATATTTCTACATCCCATGGCCTTTCCCAACCATTTAAATTTTTCTCTTACAGGTCTAACACTTCCGAAAAACCAATACAACGCCCACCCGGAACAATATATAAAGCTAAACGAACCGTTCACTGGGTACTCATACGTACGAAAATCCCTATTGATTTACCTGTTTTTACAAGGAAATAAAATGTGAAAAAAACATTTCTACATCCCATGGCCTTTCCCAACCATTTAAATTTTTCTCTTACAAGTCTAACACTTCCGAAAAACCAATACAACGCCCAACCGGAACAATATATAAAGCTAAACGAACCGTTCACTGGGTACTTATCCGTACGAAAATCCCTATAGATTTACCTGTTTTTAGAAGGAAATAAAATGTGAAAAAAATATTTCTACATCCTATGGCCTTTCCCAACCATTTAAATTTTTCTCTTACAGGTCTAACACTTCTGAAAAACCAATACAACGCCCACCCGGAACAATATATAAAGCTAAATGAACCGTTCACTGGGTACTTATCCGTACGAAAATCCCTATTGATTTACCTGTTTTTACAAGGAAATAAAATGTGAAAAAATATTTCTACATCCCATGGCCCTTCCCAACCATTTAAATTTTTCTCTTACAGGTCTAACACGTCCGAAAAACCAATACAACGCCCATCTGGAACAATATATAAAGCTAAACGCACCGTTCACTGGGTACTTATCCGTACGAAAATCCCTATTGATTTACCTGTTTTTACAAGGAAATAAAATGTGAAAACTATATTTCTACATCCCATGGCCTTTCCCAACCATTTAAATTTTTCTCTTACAGGTCTAACACTTCCGAAAAACCAATACAACGCCCACCCAGAACAATATATAAAGCTAAACGAACCGTTCACTGGGTATTTATCCGTATGAAAATCCCTATTGATTTACCTGTTTTTACAAGGAAATAAAATGTGAAAACAATATTTCTACATCCCATGGCCTTTCCCAACCATTTAAATTTTTCTCTTACAGGTCTAACACTTCTGAAAAACCAATACAACGCCCACCCGGAACAATATATAAAGCTAAACGAACCGTTCACTGGGTACTCATACGTACGAAAATCCCTATTGATTTACCTGTTTTTACAAGGAAATAAAATGTGAAAAAAATGTTTCTACATCCCATGGCCTTTCCCAACCATTTAAATTTTTCTCTTACAGGTCTAACACTTCTGAAAAACCAATACAACGCCCACCCGGAACAATATATAAAGCTAAACGAACCGTTCACTGGGTACTCATACGTACGAAAATCCCTATTGATTTACCTGTTTTTACAAGGAAATAAAATGTGAAAAAAATGTTTCTACATCCCATGGCCTTTCCCAACCATTTAAATTTTTCTCTTACAGGTGTAAAACTTCTGAAAAACCAATACAACGTCCACCCGGAACAATATATAAAGCTAAACGAACCGTTCACTGGGTACTCATACGTACCAAAATCCCTATTGATTTACCTGTTTTTACAAGGAAATAAAATGTGAAAAAAATATTTCTACATCCCATGGCCTTTCCCAACCATTTAAATTTTTCTCTTACAGGGCTAACACTTCCGAAAAACCAATACAACGCCCACCCGGAACACTATATAAAGCTAAACGAACCGTTCACTGGGTACTTAAACGCACGAAAATCCCTATTGATTTACCTGCTTTTACAAGGAAATAAAATGTGAAAAAAATATTTCTATATCCCATGGCCTTTCCCAACCATTTAAATTTTTCTCTTACAGGTCTAACACTTCCGAAAAACCAATACAACGCCCACCCGGAACAATATATAAAGCTAAACGAACCGTTCACTGGGTACTCATACGTACGAAAATCCCTATTGATTTACCTGTTTTTACAAGGAAATAAAATGTGAAAAAAATATTTCTACATCCCATGGCCTTTCCCAACCATTTAAATTTTTCTCTTACAGGTCTAACACTTCCGAAAAACCAATACAACGCCCACCTGGAACAATATATAAAGCTAAACGAACCGTTCACTGGGTACTCATACGTACGAAAATCCCTATTGATTTACCTGTTTTTACAAGGAAATAAAATGTAAAAAAAATATTTTTACATACCATGGCCTTTCTCAACCATTTAAATTTTTCTCTTACAGGTCTAACGCTTCCGAAAAACCAATACAACACGCACGCGGAACAATATATAAAGCTAAACGAACCGTTCACTGGGTACTTATCCGTACGAAAATCCCTATTGATTTACCTGTTTTTACAAGGAAATAAAATGTGAAAACAATATTTCTACATCCCATGGCCTTTCCCAACCATTTAAATTTTTCTCTTACAGGTCTAACTCTTCCGAAAAACGAATACAACGCCAACCCGGAACAATATATAAAGCTAAACGAACCGTTCACTGGGTACTTATACGCACGAAAATCCCTATTGATTTACCTGTTTTTACAAGGAAATAAAATGTGAAAAAAACATTTCTACATCCCATGGCCTTCCCAACCATTTAAATTTTTCTCTTACAAATCTAACACTTCCGAAAAACCAATACAACGCCCAACCGGAACAATATATAAAGCTAAACGAACCGTTCACTGGGTACTTTTCCGTACGAAAATCCCTATTGATTTACCTGCTTTTACAAGGAAATAAAATGTGAAAAAAATATTTCTATATCCCATGGCCTTTCCCAACCATTTAAATTTTTCTCTTACAGGTCTAACACTTCCGAAAAACCAATACAACGCCCACCCGGAACAATATATAAAGCTAAACGAACCGTTCACTGGGTACTCATACGTACGAAAATCCCTATTGATTTACCTGTTTTTACAAGGAAATAAAATGTGAAAAAAATATTTCTACATCCCATGGCCTTTCCCAACCATTTAAATTTTTCTCTTACAGGTCTAACACTTCCGAAAAACCAATACAACGCCCACCCGGAACAATATATAAAGCTAAACGAACCGTTCACTGGGTACTCATACGTACGAAAATCCCTATTGATTTACCTGTTTTTACAAGGAAATAAAATGTAAAAAAAATATTTTTACATACCATGGCCTTTCTCAACCATTTAAATTTTTCTCTTACAGGTCTAACGCTTCCGAAAAACCAATACAACACGCACGCGGAACAATATATAAAGCTAAACGAACCGTTCACTGGGTACTTATCCGTACGAAAATCCCTATTGATTTACCTGTTTTTACAAGGAAATAAAATGTGAAAACAATATTTCTACATCCCATGGCCTTTCCCAACCATTTAAATTTTTCTCTTACAGGTCTAACACTTCCGAAAAACGAATACAACGCCAACCCGGAACAATATATAAAGCTAAACGAACCGTTCACTAGGTACTTATACGCACGAAAATCCCTATTGATTTACCTGTTTTTACAAGGAAATAAAATGTGAAAAAAACATTTCTACATCCCATGGCCTTCCCAACCATTTAAATTTTTCTCTTACAAATCTAACACTTCCGAAAAACCAATACAACGCCCAACCGGAACAATATATAAAGCTAAACGAACCGTTCACTGGGTACTTTTCCGTACGAAAATCCCTATAGATTTACCTGTTTTTAGAAGGAAATAAAATGTGAAAAAAATGTTTCTACATCCCATGGCCTTTCCCAACCATTTAAATTTTTCTCTTACAGGGTCAACACTTCCGAAAAACCAATACAACGCCCACCCAGAACAATATATAAAGCTAAACGAACCGTTCACTGGGTATTTATCCGTATGAAAATCCCTATTGATTTACCTGTTTTTACAAGGAAATAAAATGTGAAAACAATATTTCTACATCCCATGGCCTTTCCCAACCATTTAAATTTTTCTCTTACAGGTCTAACACTTCCGAAAAACCAATACAACGCCCACCCGGAACAATATATAAAGCTAAACGAACCGTTCACTGGGTACTTATCCGTACGAAAATCCCTATTGATTTACCTGTTTTTACAAGGAAATAAAATGTGAAAAAAACATTTCTACATCCCATGGCCTTTCCCAACCATTTAAATTTTTCTCTTACAAGTCTAACACTTCCGAAAAACCAATACAACGCCCAACCGGAACAATATATAAAGCTAAACGAACCGTTCACTGGGTACTTATCCGTACGAAAATCCCTATTGATTTACCTGTTTTTACAAGGAAATAAAATGTGAAAACAATATTTCTACATCCCATGGCCTTTCCCAACCATTTAAATTTTTCTCTTACAAGTCTAACACTTCCGAAAAACCAATACAACGCCCAACCGGAACAATATATAAAGCTAAACGAACCGTTCACTGGGTACTTATCCGTACGAAGATCCCTATAGATTTACCTGTTTTTAGAAGGAAATAAAATGTGAAAAAAATGTTTCTACATCCCATGGCCTTTCCCAACCATTTAAATTTTTCTCTTACAGGGCTAACACTTCCGAAAAACCAATACAACGCCCACCCGGAACAATATATAAAGCTAAACGAACCGTTCACTGGGTACTCATACGTACGAAAATCCCTATTGATTTACCTGTTTTTACAAGGAAATAAAATGTGAAAAAAATGCTTCTACATCCCATGGCCTTTCCCAACCATTTAAATTTTTCTCTTACAGGTCTAACACGTCCGAAAAACCAATACAACGCCCATCCGGAACAATATATAAAGCTAAACGCACCGTTCACTGGGTACTTATACGCACGAAAATCCCTATTGCTTTACCTGTTTTTACAAGGAAATAAAATGTGAAAAAAATATTTCTACATCCCATGGCCTTTCCCAACCATTTAAATTTTTCTCTTACAGGTTTAACACTTCCGAAAAACCAATACAACGCCCACTCGGAACAATATATAAAGCTAAACGAACCGTTCACTGGGTACTCATACGTACGAAAATCCCTATTGATTTACCTGTTTTTACAAGGAAATAAAATGTGAAAAATATATTTCTACATCCCATGGCCCTTCCCAACCATTTAAATTTTTCTCTTACAGGTCTAACACGTCCGAAAAACCAATACAACACCCATCCGGAACAATATATAAAGCTAAACGCACCGTTCACTGGGTACTTATCCGTACGAAAATCCCTATAGATTTACCTGTTTTTAGAAGGAAATAAAATGTGAAAAAAATATTTCTACATCCCATGGCCTTTCCCAACCATTTAGGTTTTTCTCTTACAGGTCTAACACTTCCGAAAAACCAATACAACGCCCACCCGGAACAATATATAAAGCTAAACGAACCGTTCACTGGGTACTCATACGTACGAAAATCCCTATAGATTAACCTGTTTTTACAAGGAAATAAAATGTGAAAAAATGTTTCTACATCCCATGGCCTTTCCCAACCATTTAAATTTTTCTCTTACAGGGCTAACACTTCTGAAAAACCAATACAACGCCCACCCGGAACACTATATAAAGCTAAACGAACCGTTCACTGGGTACTTAAATGCACGAAAATCCCTATTGATTTACCTGTTTTTACAAGGAAATAAAATGTGAAAAAAATATTTCTACATCCCATGGCCTTTCCCAACCATTTAAATTTTTCTCTTACAGGTCTAACACTTCCGAAAAACCAATACAACGCCCACCCGGAACAATATATAAAGCTAAACGAACCGTTCACTGGGTACTCATACGTACGAATATCCCTATTGATTTACCTGTTTTTACAAGGAAATAAAATGTGAAAAAAATATTTCTACATCCCATGGCCTTTCCCAACCATTTAAATTTTTCTCTTACAGGTCTAACACTTCCGAAAAACCAATACAACGCCCACCCGGAACAATATATAAAGCTAAACGAACCGTTCACTGGGTACTTATCCGTACAAAAATCCCTATTGATTTACCTGTTTTTACAAGGAAATAAAATGTGAAAAAAACATTTCTACATCCCATGGCCTTTCCCAACCATTTAAATTTTTCTCTTACAGGTCTAACACTTCCGAAAAACCAATACAACGCCCACCCGGAACAATATATAAAGCTAAACGAACCGTTCACTGGGTACTTATCCGTACGAAAATCCCTATTGATTTACCTGTTTTTACAAGGAAATAAAATGTGAAAAAAATATTTCTACATCCCATGGCCTTTCCCAACCATTTAAATTTTTCTCTTACATGTCTAACACTTCCGAAAAACCAATACAACGCCCACCCGGAACAATATATAAAGCTAAACGAACCGTTCACTGGGTACTCATACGTACGAAAATCCCTATTGATTTACCTGTTTTTACAAGGAAATAAAATGTGAAAAAAATGTTTCTACATCCCATGGCCTTTCCCAACCATTTAAATTTTTCTCTTACAGGTCTAACACTTCCGAAAAACCAATACAACGCCCACCCGGAACACTATATAAAGCTAAACGAACCATTCACTGGGTACTTATACGCACGAAAATCCCTATTGATTTACCTGTTTTTACAAGGAAATAAAATGTGAAAAAAATATTTCTACATCCCATGGCCTTTCCCAACCATTTAAATTTTTCTCTTACAGGTCTAACACTTCCCAAAAACCAATACAACACGCACCCGGAACAATATATAAAGCTAAACGAACCGTTCACTGGGTACTTATCCGTACGAAAATCCCTTTTGATTTACCTGTTTTTACAAGGAAATAAAATGTGAAAAAAATATTTCTACATCCCATGGCCTTTCCCAACCATTTAAATTTTTCTCTTACAAGTCTAACACTTCCGGAAAACCAATACAACGCCCACCCGGAACAATATATAAAGCTAAACGAACCGTTCACTGGGTACTTATCCGTACGAAAATCCCTATTGATTTACCTGTTTTTACAAGGAAATAAAAGGTGAAAACAATATTTCTACATCCAATGGCCTTTCCCAACCATTTAAATTTTTCTCTTACAGGTCTAACACTTCCGAAAAACCAATACAACGCCCACCCGGAACAATATATAAAGCTAAACGAACCGTTCACTGGGTACTCATACGTACGAAAATCGCTATTGATTTACCAGTTTTTACAAGGAAATAAAATGTGAAAAAAATGTTTCTACATCCCATGGCCTTTCCCAACCATTTAAATTTTTCTCTTACAGGGCTAACACTTCCGAAAAACCAATACAACGCCCACCCGGAACACTATATAAAGCTAAACGAACCGTTCACTGGGTACTTATACGCACAAAAATCCCTATTGATTTACCTGTTTTTATAAGGAAATAAAATGTGAAAAAAATATTTCTACATTCCATGGCCTTTCCCAACCATTTAAATTTTTCTCTTACAGGTCTAACACTTCCGAAAAACCAATACAACGCCCACCCGGAACAATATATAAAGCTAAACGAACCGTTCACTCGGTACTCATACGTAAGAAAATCCCTATTGATTTACCTGTTTTTACAAGGAAATAAAATGTGAAAAAAATATTTCTACATCCCATGGCCTTTCCCAACCATTTAAATTTTTCTCTTACATGTCTAACACTTCCGAAAAACCAATACAACGCCCACCCGGAACAATATATAAAGCTAAACGAACCGTTCACTGGGTACTCATACGTACGAAAATCCCTATTGATTTACCTGTTTTTACAAGGAAATAAAATGTGAAAAAAATGTTTCTACATCCCATGGCCTTTCCCAACCATTTAAATTTTTCTCTTACAGGGCTAACACTTCCGAAAAACCAATACAACGCCCACCCGGAACACTATATAAAGCTAAACGAACCGTTCACTGGGTACTTATACGCACGAAAATCCCTATTGATTTACCTGTTTTTACAAGGAAATAAAATGTGAAAAAAATATTTCTACATCCCATGGCCTTTCCCAACCATTTAAATTTTTCTCTTACAAGTCTAACACTTCCAAAAAACCAATACAACGCCCAACCGGAACAATATATAAAGCTAAACGAACCGTTCACTGGGTACTTATCCGTACGAAAATCCCTATAGATTTACCTGTTTTTACAAGGAAATAAAATGTGAAAAAAATATTTCTACATCCCATGGCCTTTCCCAACCATTTAAATTTTTCTCTTACAGGGCTAACACTTCCGAAAAACCAATACAACGCCCACCCGGAACAATATATAAAGCTAAACGAACCGTTCACTGGGTACTTATCCGTACGAACATCCCTATTGATTTACCTGTTTTTACAAGGAAATAAAAGGTGAAAACAATATTTCTACATCCAATGGCCTTTCCCAACCATTTAAATTTTTCTCTTACATGTCTAACACTTCTGAAAAACCAATACAACGCCCACCCGGAACAATATATAAAGCTAAACGAACCGTTCACTGGGTACTCATACGTACGAAAATCGCTATTGATTTACCTGTTTTTACAAGGAAATAAAATGTAAAAAAAATATTTCTACATCCCATGGCCTTTCCCAACCATTTAAATTTTTCTCTTACAGGTCTAACACTTCCGAAAAACCAATACAACGCCCACCCTGAACAATATATTAAGCTAAACGAACCGTTCACTGGGTACTTATCCGTACGAAAATCCCTATTGATTTACCTGTTTTTACAAGGAAATAAAAGGTGAAAACAATATTTCTACATCTAATGGCCTTTCCCAACCATTTAAATTTTTCTCTTACAGGTCTAACACTTCCGAAAAACCAATACAACGCCCACCCGGAACAATATATAAAGCTAAACGAACCGTTCACTGGGTACTCATACGTACGAAAATCGCTATTGATTTACCTGTTTTTACAAGGAAATAAAATGTGAAAAAAATGTTTCTACATCCCATGGCCTTTCCCAACCATTTAAATTTTTCTCTTACAGGGCTAACACTTCCGAAAAACCAATACAACGCCCACCCGGAACACTATATAAAGCTAAACGAACCGTTCACTGGGTACTTATACGCACGAAAATCCCTATTGATTTACCTGTTTTTATAAGGAAATAAAATGTGAAAAAAATATTTCTACATCCCATGGCCTTTCCCAACCATTTAAATTTTTCTCTTACAGGTCTAACACTTCCGAAAAACCAATACAACGCCCACCCCGAACAATATATAAAGCTAAACGAACCGTTCACTCGGTACTCATACGTACGAAAATCCCTATTGATTTACCTGTTTTTACAAGGAAATAAAATGTGAAAAAATATTTCTACATCCCATGGCCTTTCCCAACCATTTAAATTTTTCTCTTACAGGGCTAACACTTCCGAAAAACCAATACAACGCCCACCCGGAACACTATATAAAGCTAAACGAACCGTTCACTGGGTACTTATACGCACGAAAATCCCTATTGATTTACCTGTTTTTATAAGGAAATAAAATGTGAAAAAAATATTTCTACATCCCATGGCCTTTCCCAACCATTTAAATTTTTCTCTTACAGGTCTAACACTTCCGAAAAACCAATACAACGCCCACCCGGAACAATATATAAAGCTAAACGAACCGTTCACTCGGTACTCATACGTACGAAAATCCCTATTGATTTACCTGTTTTTACAAGGAAATAAAATGTGAAAAAAATATTTCTACATCCCATGGCCTTTCCCAACCATTTAAATTTTTCTCTTACATGTCTAACACTTCCGAAAAACCAATACAACGCCCACCCGGAACAATATATAAAGCTAAACGAACCGTTCACTGGGTACTCATACGTACGAAAATCCCTATTGATTTACCTGTTTTTACAAGGAAATAAAATGTGAAAAAAATGTTTCTACATCCCATGGCCTTTCCCAACCATTTAAATTTTTCTCTTACAGGGCTAACACTTCCGAAAAACCAATACAACGCCCACCCGGAAAACTATAAAAAGCTAAACGAACCGTTCACTGGGTACTTATACGCACGAAAATCCCTATTGATTTACCTGTTTTTACAAGGAAATAAAATGTGAAAAAAATGTTTCTACATCCCATGGCCTTTCCCAACCATTTAAATTTTTCTCTTACAGGGCTAACACTTCCGAAAAACCAATACAACGCCCACCCGGAACACTATATAAAGCTAAACGAACCGTTCATTGGGTACTTATACGCACGAAAATCCCTATTGATTTACCTGTTTTTATAAGGAAATAAAATGTGAAAAAAATATTTCTACATCCCATGGCCTTTCCCAACCATTTAAATTTTTCTCTTACAGGTCTAACACTTCCGAAAAACCAATACAACGCCCACCCCGAACAATATATAAAGCTAAACGAACCGTTCACTCGGTACTCATACGTACGAAAATCCCTATTGATTTACCTGTTTTTACAAGGAAATAAAATGTGAAAAAATATTTCTACATCCCATGGCCTTTCCCAACCATTTAAATTTTTCTCTTACAGGGCTAACACTTCCGAAAAACCAATACAACGCCCACCCGGAACACTATATAAAGCTAAACGAACCGTTCACTGGGTACTTATACGCACGAAAATCCCTATTGATTTACCTGTTTTTATAAGGAAATAAAATGTGAAAAAAATATTTCTACATCCCATGGCCTTTCCCAACCATTTAAATTTTTCTCTTACAGGTCTAACACTTCCGAAAAACCAATACAACGCCCACCCGGAACAATATATAAAGCTAAACGAACCGTTCACTCGGTACTCATACGTACGAAAATCCCTATTGATTTACCTGTTTTTACAAGGAAATAAAATGTGAAAAAAATATTTCTACATCCCATGGCCTTTCCCAACCATTTAAATTTTTCTCTTACATGTCTAACACTTCCGAAAAACCAATACAACGCCCACCCGGAACAATATATAAAGCTAAACGAACCGTTCACTGGGTACTCATACGTACGAAAATCCCTATTGATTTACCTGTTTTTACAAGGAAATAAAATGTGAAAAAAATGTTTCTACATCCCATGGCCTTTCCCAACCATTTAAATTTTTCTCTTACAGGGCTAACACTTCCGAAAAACCAATACAACGCCCACCCGGAACACTATAAAAAGCTAAACGAACCGTTCACTGGGTACTTATACGCACGAAAATCCCTATTGATTTACCTGTTTTTACAAGGAAATAAAATGTGAAAAAAATATTTCTACATCCCATGGCCTTTCCCAACCATTAAAATTTTTCTCTTACAAGTCTAACACTTCCAAAAAACCAATACAACGCCCAACCGGAACAATATATAAAGCTAAACGAACCGTTCACTGGGTACTTATCCGTACGAAAATCCCTATAGATTTACCTGTTTTTACAAGGAAATAAAATGTGAAAAAAATATTTCTACATCCCATGGCCTTTCCCAACCATTTAAATTTTTCTCTTACAGGGCTAACACTTCCGAAAAACCAATACAACGCCCACCCGGAACAATATATAAAGCTAAACGAACCGTTCACTGGGTACTTATCCGTACGAAAATCCCTATTGATTTACCTGTTTTTACAAGGAAATAAAAGGTGAAAACAATATTTCTACATCCAATGGCCTTTCCCAACCATTTAAATTTTTCTCTTACAGGTCTAACACTTCTGAAAAACCAATACAACGCCCACCCGGAACAATATATAAAGCTAAACGAACCGTTCACTGGGTACTCATACGTACGAAAATCGCTATTGATTTACCTGTTTTTACAAGGAAATAAAATGTGAAAAAAATATTTCTACATCCCATGGCCTTTCCCAACCATTTAAATTTTTCTCTTACAGGTCTAACACTTCCGAAAAACCAATACAACGCCCACCCGGAACAATATATAAAGCTAAACGAACCGTTCACTGGGTACTTATCCGTACGAAAATCCCTATTGATTTACCTGTTTTTACAAGGAAATAAAAGGTGAAAACAATATTTCTACATCCAATGGCCTTTCCCAACCATTTAAATTTTTCTCTTACAGGTCTAACACTTCCGAAAAACCAATACAACGCCCACCCGGAACAATATATAAAGCTAAACGAACCGTTCACTGGGTACTCATACGTACGAAAATCGCTATTGATTTACCTGTTTTTACAAGGAAATAAAATGTGAAAAAAATGTTTCTACATCCCATGGCCTTTCCCAACCATTTAAATTTTTCTCTTACAGGGCTAACACTTCCGAAAAACCAATACAACGCCCACCCGGAACACTATATAAAGCTAAACGAACCGTTCACTGGGTACTTATACGCACGAAAATCCCTATTGATTTACCTGTTTTTATAAGGAAATAAAATGTGAAAAAAATATTTCTACATCCCATGGCCTTTCCCAACCATTTAAATTTTTCTCTTACAAGTCTAACACTTCCGAAAAACCAATAAAACGCCCACCCCGAACAATATATAAAGCTAAACGAACCGTTCACTCGGTACTCATACGTACGAAAATCCCTATTGATTTACCGGTTTTTACAAGGAAATAAAATGTGAAAAAAATATTTCTACATCCCATGGCCTTTCCCAACCATTTAAATTTTTCTCTTACATGTCTAACACTTCCGAAAAACCAATATAACGCCCACCCGGAACAATATATAAAGCTAAACGAACCGTTCACTGGGTACTCATACGTACGAAAATCCCTATTGATTTACCTGTTTTTACAAGGAAATAAAATGTGAAAAAAATGCTTCTACATCCCATGGCCTTTCCCAACCATTTAAATTTTTCTCTTACAGGGCTAACACTTCCGAAAAACCAATACAACGCCCACCCGGAACACTATATAAAGCTAAACGAACCGTTCACTGGGTACTTATACGCACGAAAATCCCTATTGATTTACCTGTTTTTACAAGGAAATAAAATGTGAAAAAAATATTTCTACATCCCATGGCCTTTCCCAACCATTTAAATTTTTCTCTTACAAGTCTAACACTTCCAAAAAACCAATACAACGCCCAACCGGAACAATATATAAAGCTAAACGAACCGTTCACTGGGTACTTATCCGTACGAAAATCCCTATAGATTTACCTGTTTTTACAAGGAAATAAAATGTGAAAAAAATATTTCTACATCCCATGGCCTTTCCCAACCATTTAAATTTTTCTCTTACAGGGCTAACACTTCCGAAAAACCAATACAACGCCCACCCGGAACAATATATAAAGCTAAACGAACCGTTCACTGGGTACTTATCCGTACGAAAATCCCTATTGATTTACCTGTTTTTACAAGGAAATAAAAGGTGAAAACAATATTTCTACATCCAATGGCCTTTCCCAACCATTTAAATTTTTCTCTTACAGGTCTAACACTTCCGAAAAACCAATACAACGCCCACCCGGAACAATATATAAAGCTAAACGAACCGTTCACTGGGTACTCATACGTACGAAAATCTCTATTGATTTACCTGTTTTTACAAGGAAATAAAATGTGAAAAAAATGTTTCTACATCCCATGGCCTTTCCTAACCATTTAAATTTTTCTCTTACAGGGCTAACACTTCCGAAAAACCAATACAACGCCCACCCGGAACACTATATTAAGGTAAACGAACCGTTCACTGGGTACTTATACGCACGAAAATCCCTATTGATTTACCTGTTTTTATAAGGAAATAAAATGTGAAAAAAATATTTCTACATCCCATGGCCTTTCCCAACCATTTAAATTTTTCTCTTACAGGTCTAACACTTCCGAAAAACCAATACAACGCCCACCCGGAACATTATATAAAGCTAAACGAACCGTTCACTCGGTACTCATACGTACGAAAATCCCTATTGATTTACCTGTTTTTACAAGGAAATAAAATGTGAAAAAAATATTTCTACATCCCATGGCCTTTCCCAACCATTTAAATTTTTCTCTTACATGTCTAACACTTCCGAAAAACCAATACAACGCCCACCCGGAACAATATATAAAGCTAAACGAACCGTTCACTGGGTACTCATACGTACGAAAATCCCTATTGATTTACCTGTTTTTACAAGGAAATAAAATGTGAAAAAAATGTTTCTACATCCCATGGCCTTTCCCAACCATTTAAATTTTTCTCTTACAGGGCTAACACTTCCGAAAAACCAATACAACGCCCAACCAGAACAATATATAAAGCTAAACGAACCGTTCACTGGGTACTTATCCGTACGAAAATCCCTATAGATTTACCTGTTTTTACAAGGAAATAAAATGTGAAAAAAATATTTCTACATCCCATGGCCTTTCCCAACCATTTAAATTTTTCTCTTACAGGTCTAACACTTCCGAAAAACCAATACAACGCCCACCCGGAACAATATATAAAGCTAAACGAACCGTTCACTGGGTACTTATCCGTACGAAAATCCCTATTGATTTACCTGTTTTTACAAGGAAATAAAAGGTGAAAACAATATTTCTACATCCAATGGCCTTTCCCAACCATTTAAATTTTTCTCTTACAGGTCTAACACTTCCGAAAAACCAATACAACGCCCACCCGGAACAATATATAAAGCTAAACGAACCGTTCACTGGGTACTCATACGTACGAAAATCGCTATTGATTTACCTGTTTTTACAAGGAAATAAAATGTGAAAAAAATGTTTCGACATCCCATGGCCTTTCCCAACCATTTAAATTTTTCTCTTACAGGGCTAACACTTCCGAAAAACCAATACAACGCCCACCCGGAACACTATATTAAGGTAAACGAACCGTTCACTGGGTACTTATACGCACGAAAATCCCTATTGATTTACCTGTTTTTATAAGGAAATAAAATGTGAAAAAAATATTTCTACATCCCATGGCCTTTCCCAACCATTTAAATTTCTCTCTTACAGGTCTAACACTTCCGAAAAACCAATACAACGCTCACCCGGAACAATATATAAAGCTAAACGAACCGTTCACTGGGTACTCATACGTACGAAAATCCCTATTGATTTACCTGTTTTTACAAGGAAATAAAATGTGAAAAAAATATTTCTACATCCCATGGCCTTTCCCAACCATTTAAATTTTTCTCTTACAGGTCTAACACTTCCGAAAAACCAATACAACGCCCACCCGGAACAATATATAAAGCTAAACGAACCGTTCACTGGGTACTCATACGTACGAAAATCCCTATTGATTTACCTGTTTTTACAAGGACATAAAATGTGAAAAAAATATTTCTACATCCCATGGCCCTTCCCAACCATTTAAATTTTTCTCTTACAGGTCTAACACGTCCGAAAAACCAATACAACACCCACCCGGAACAATATATAAAGCTAAACGAACCGTTCACTGGGTACTTATCCGTACGAAAATCCCTATTGATTTACCTGTTATTACAAGGAAATAAAATGTGAAAAAAATATTTCTACATCTCATGGCCCTTCCCAACCATTTAAATTTTTCTCTTACAGGTCTACCACGTCCGAAAAACCAATACAACGCCCATCCGGAACAATATATAAAGCTAAACGCACCGTTCACTGGGTACTTATATGTACGAAAATCCCTATTGATTTACCTGTTTTTACAAAGAAATAAAATGTGAAAAAAATATTTCTACATCCCATGGCCTTTCCCAACCATTTAAATTTTTCTCTTACAGGGCTAACACTTCCGAAAAACCAATACAACGTCCACCCTGACCAATATATTAAGCTAAACGAACCGTTCACTGGGTACTTATACGTACGAAAATCCCTATTGGTTTACCTGTTTTTACAAGGAAATAAAAGGTGAAAACAATATTTCTACATCCCATGGCCTTTCCCAACCATTTAAATTTTTCTCTTACAAGGTAATACTTCCGAAAAACCAATACAACGCCCACCCGTTACAATATATAAAGCTAAACGAACCGTTCACTGGGTACTTATCCGTACGAAAATCCCTATTGATTTACCTGTTTTTACAAGGAAATAAAATGTGAAAACAATATTTCTACATCCCATGGCCTTTCCCAACCATTAAAATTTTTCTCTTACAGGTCTAACACTTCCGAAAAACCAATACAACGCCCACCCGGAACAATATATAAAGCTAAACGAACCGTTCACTGGGTACTTATCCGTACGAAAATCCCTATTGATTTACCTGTTTTTACAAGGAAATAAAAGGTGAAAACAATATTTCTACATCCAATGGCCTTTCCCAACCATTTAAATTTTTCTCTTACAGGTCTAACACTTCCGAAAAACCAATACAACGCCCACCCGGAACCATATATAAAGCTAAACGAACCGTTCACTGGGTACTTATCCGTACGAAAATCCCTATAGATTTACCTGTTTTTACAAGGAAATAAAATGTGAAAAAAATATTTCTACATCCCATGGCCTTTCCCAACCATTTAAATTTTTCTCTTACAGGTCTAACACTTCCGAAAAACCAATACAACGCCCACCCGGAACACTATATAAAGCTAAACGAACCGTTCACTGGGTACTTATACGCACGAAAATCCCTATTGATTTACCTGTTTTTACAAGGAAATAAAATGTGAAAAAAATATTTCTACATCCCATGGCCTTTCCCAACCATTTAAATTTTTCTCTTACAGGTCTAACACTTCCGAAAAACCAATACAACGCCCACCCGGAACAATATATAAAGCTAAACGAACCGTTCACTGGGTACTCATACGTACGAAAATCCCTATTGATTTACCTGTTTTTACAAGGAAATAAAATGTGAAAAAAATGTTTCTACATCCCATGGCCTTTCCCAACCATTTAAATTTTTCTCTTACAGGTCTAACACTTCCGAAAAACTAATACAACGCCTACCCGGAACACTATATAAAGCTAAACAAACCGTTCATTGGGTACTTATACACACGAAAATCCCTATTGATTTACCTGTTTTTACAAGGAAATAAAATGTGAAAAAAATATTTCTACATCCCATGGCCTTTCCCAACCATTTACATTTTTCTCTTACAGGTCTAACACGTCCGAAAAACCAATACAACACCCATCCGGAACAATATATAAAGCTAAACGCACCGTTCACTGGGTACTTATCCGTACGAAAATCCCTATTGATTTACCTGTTTTTACAAGGAAATAAAATGTGAAAAAAATATTTCTACATCCCATGGCCTTTCCCAACCATTTACATTTTTCTCTTACAGGTCTAACACGTCCGAAAAACCAATACAACACCCATCCGGAACAATATATAAAGCTAAACGCACCGTTCACTGGGTACTTATCCGTACGAAAATCCCTATTGATTTACCTGTTTTTACAAGGAAATAAAATGTGAAAAAAATATTTCTACATCCCATGGCCTTTCCCAACCATTTAAATTTTTCTCTTATAGGTCTAACACTTCCGAAAAACCAATACAACGCCCACCCGGAACAATATATAAAGCTAAACGAACCATTCACTGGGTACTCATACGTACGAAAATCCCTATTGATTTACCTGTTTTTACAAGGAAATAAAATGTGAAAAAAATATTTCTACATCCCATGGCCCTTCCCAACCATTTAAATTTTTCCTTTACAGGTCTAACACGTCCGAAAAACCAATACAACGCCCATCCGGAACAATATATAAAGCTAAACGCACCGTTCACTGCGTACTTATCCGTACGAAAATCCCTATTGATTTACCTGTTTTTACAAGGAAATAAAATGTGAAAACAATATTTCTACATCCCATGGCCTTTCCCAACCATTTAAATTTTTCTCTTATAGGTCTAACACTTCCGAAAAACCAATACAACGCCCACCCGGAACAATATATAAAGCTAAACGAACCGTTCACTGGGTACTCATACGTACGAAAATCCCTATTGATTTACCTGTTTTTACAAGGAAATAAAATGTGAAAAAAATATTTCTACATCCCATGGCCCTTCCCAACCATTTAAATTTTTCCTTTACAGGTCTAACACGTCCGAAAAACCAATACAACGCCCATCCGGAACAATATATAAAGCTAAACGCACCGTTCACTGCGTACTTATCCGTACGAAAATCCCTATTGATTTACCTGTTTTTACAAGGAAATAAAATGTGAAAACAATATTTCTACATCCCATGGCCTTTCCCAACCATTTAAATTTTTCTCTTACAGGTCTAACACTTCCGAAAAACCAATACAACGCCCACGCAGAACAATATATAATGCTAAACGAACCGTTCACTGGGTATTTATCCGTACGAAAATCCCTATTGATTTACCTGTTTTTACAAGGAAATAAAATGTGAAAACAATATTTCTACATCCCATGGCCTTTCCCAACCATTTAAATTTTTCTCTTACAGGTCTAACACTTCCGAAAAACCAATACAACGCCCACCCGGAACAATATATAAAGCTAAACGAACCGTTCACTGGGTACTCATACGTACGAAAATCCCTATTGATTTACCTGTTTTTACAAGGAAATAAAATGTGAAAAATATGTTTCTACATCCCATGGCCTTTCCCAACCATTTAAATTTTTCTCTTACAGGGCTAACACTTCCGAAAAACCAATACAACGCCCACCCGGAACACTATATAAAGCTAAACGAACCGTTCACTGGGTACTTATCCGTACGAAAATCCCTATTGATTTACCTGTTTTTACAAGGAAATAAAATGTGAAAAAAATATTTCTACATCCCATGGCCTTTCCCAACCATTTAAATTTTTCTCTTACAGGTCTAACACTTCCAAAAAACCAATACAACATGCACCCGGAACAATATATAAAGCTAAACGAACCGTTCACTGGGTACTTATCCGTACGAAAATCCCTATTGATTTACCTGTTATTACAAGGAAATAAAATGTGAAAAAAATATTTCTACATCCCATGGCCCTTCCCAACCATTTAAATTTTTCTCTTACAGGTCTACCACGTCCGAAAAACCAATACAACGCCCACCCGGAACAATATATAAAGCTAAACGAACCGTTCACTGGGTACTCATACGTACGAAAATCCCTATTGATTTACCTGTTTTTACAAGGAAATAAAATGTGAAAAAAATATTTCTACATCCCATGGCCCTTCCCAACCATTTAAATTTTTCTCTTACAGGTCTAACACGTCCGAAAAACCAATACAACACCCATCCGGAACAATATATAAAGCTAAACGCACCGTTCACTGGGTACTTATCCGTACGAAAATCCCTATAGATTTACCTGTTTTTAGAAGGAACTAAAATGTGAAAAAAATATTTCTACATCCCATGGCCTTTCCCAACCCTTTAAATTTTTCTCTTACAGGGCTAACACTTCCGAAAAACCAATACAACGCCCACCCGGAACACTATATAAAGCTAAACGAACCGTTCACTGGGTACTTATCCGTACGAAAATCCCTATTGATTTACCTGTTTTTACAAGGAAATAAAATGTGAAAAAAATATTTCTACATCCCATGGCCTTTCCCAACCATTTAAATTTTTCTCTTACAGGTCTAACACTTCCAAAAAACCAATACAACATGCACCCGGAACAATATATAAAGCTAAACGAACCGTTCACTGGGTACTTATCCGTACGAAAATCCCTATTGATTTACCTGTTATTACAAGGAAATAAAATGTGAAAAAAATATTTCTACATCCCATGGCCCTTCCCAACCATTTAAATTTTTCTCTTACAGGTCTACCACGTCTGAAAAACCAATACAACGCCCACCCGGAACAATATATAAAGCTAAACGAACCGTTCACTGGGTACTCATACGTACGAAAATCCCTATTGATTTACCTGTTTTTACAAGGAAATAAAATGTGAAAAAAATATTTCTACATCCCATGGCCCTTCCCAACCATTTAAATTTTTCTCTTACAGGTCTACCACGTCCGAAAAACCAATACAACGCCCACCCGGAACAATATATAAAGCTAAACGAACCGTTCACTGGGTACTCATACGTACGAAAATCCCTATTGATTTACCTGTTTTTACAAGGAAATAAAATGTGAAAAAAATATTTCTACATCCCATGGCCCTTCCCAACCATTTAAATTTTTCTCTTACAGGTCTAACACGTCCGAAAAACCAATACAACACCCATCCGGAACAATATATAAAGCTAAACGCACCGTTCACTGGGTACTTATCCGTACGAAAATCCCTATAGATTTACCTGTTTTTAGAAGGAAATAAAATGTGAAAAAAATATTTCTACATCCCATGGCCTTTCCCAACCCTTTAAATTTTTCTCTTACAGGGCTAACACTTCCGAAAAACCAATACAACGCCCACCCGGAACACTATATAAAGCTAAACGAACCGTTCACTGGGTACTTATACGCACGAAAATCCCTATTGATTTACCTGTTTTTACAAGGAAATAAAATGTGAAAACAATATTTCTACATCCCATGGCCTTTCCCAACCATTTAAATTTTTCTCTTACAGGTCTAACACTTCCGAAAAACCAATACAACGCCCACCCAGAACAATATATAATGCTAAACGAACCGTTCACTGGGTATTTATCCGTACGAAAATCCCTATTGATTTACCTGTTTTTACAAGGAAATAAAATGTGAAAACAATATTTCTACATCCCATGGCCTTTCCCAACCATTTAAATTTTTCTCTTATAGGTCTAACACTTCCGAAAAACCAATACAACGCCCACCCGGAACAATATATAAAGCTAAACGAACCGTTCACTGGGTACTCATACGTACGAAAATCCCTATTGATTTACCTGTTTTTACAAGGAAATAAAATGTGAAAAAAATATTTCTACATCCCATGGCCCTTCCCAACCATTTAAATTTTTCCTTTACAGGTCTAACACGTCCGAAAAACCAATACAACGCCCATCCGGAACAATATATAAAGCTAAACGCACCGTTCACTGCGTACTTATCCGTACGAAAATCCCTATTGATTTACCTGTTTTTACAAGGAAATAAAATGTGAAAACAATATTTCTACATCCCATGGCCTTTCCCAACCATTTAAATTTTTCTCTTACAGGTCTAACACTTCCGAAAAACCAATACAACGCCCACCCAGAACAATATATAATGCTAAACGAACCGTTCACTGGGTATTTATCCGTACGAAAATCCCTATTGATTTACCTGTTTTTACAAGGAAATAAAATGTGAAAACAATATTTCTACATCCCATGGCCTTTCCCAACCATTTAAATTTTTCTCTTACAGGTCTAACACTTCCGAAAAACCAATACAACGCCCACCCGGAACAATATATAAAGCTAAACGAACCGTTCACTGGGTACTCATACGTACGAAAATCCCTATTGATTTACCTGTTTTTACAAGGAAATAAAATGTGAAAAATATGTTTCTACATCCCATGGCCTTTCCCAACCATTTAAATTTTTCTCTTACAGGGCTAACACTTCCGAAAAACCAATACAACGCCCACCCGGAACACTATATAAAGCTAAACGAACCGTTCACTGGGTACTTATCCGTACGAAAATCCCTATTGATTTACCTGTTTTTACAAGGAAATAAAATGTGAAAAAAATATTTCTACATCCCATGGCCTTTCCCAACCATTTAAATTTTTCTCTTACAGGTCTAACACTTCCAAAAAACCAATACAACATGCACCCGGAACAATATATAAAGCTAAACGAACTGTTCACTGGGTACTTATCCGTACGAAAATCCCTATTGATTTACCTGTTATTACAAGGAAATAAAATGTGAAAAAAATATTTCTACATCCCATGGCCCTTCCCAACCATTTAAATTTTTCTCTTACAGGTCTACCACGTCCGAAAAACCAATACAACGCCCACCCGGAACAATATATAAAGCTAAACGAACCGTTCACTGGGTACTCATATGTACGAAAATCCCTATTGATTTACCTGTTTTTACAAGGAAATAAAATGTGAAAAAAATATTTCTACATCCCATGGCCCTTCCCAACCATTTAAATTTTTCTCTTACAGGTCTAACACGTCCGAAAAACCAATACAACACCCATCCGGAACAATATATAAAGCTAAACGCACCGTTCACTGGGTACTTATCCGTACGAAAATCCCTATTGATTTACCTGTTTTTACAAGGAAATAAAATGTGAAAAAAATATTTCTACATCCCATGGCCTTTCCCAACCATTTAAATTTTTCTCTTACAGGTCTAACACTTCCAAAAAACCAATACAACATGCACCCGGAACAATATATAAAGCTAAACGAACCGTTCACTGGGTACTTATCCGTACGAAAATCCCTATTGATTTACCTGTTATTACAAGGAAATAAAATGTGAAAAAAATATTTCTACATCCCATGGCCCTTCCCAACCATTTAAATTTTTCTCTTACAGGTCTACCACGTCCGAAAAACCAATACAACGCCCACCCGGAACAATATATAAAGCTAAACGAACCGTTCACTGGGTACTCATACGTACGAAAATCCCTATTGATTTACCTGTTTTTACAAGGAAATAAAATGTGAAAAAAATATTTCTACATCCCATGGCCCTTCCCAACCATTTAAATTTTTCTCTTACAGGTCTACCACGTCCGAAAAACCAATACAACGCCCACCCGGAACAATATATAAAGCTAAACGAACCGTTCACTGGGTACTCATACGTACGAAAATCCCTATTGATTTACCTGTTTTTACAAGGAAATAAAATGTGAAAAAAATATTTCTACATCCCATGGCCCTTCCCAACCATTTAAATTTTTCTCTTACAGGTCTAACACGTCCGAAAAACCAATACAACACCCATCCGGAACAATATATAAAGCTAAACGCACCGTTCACTGGGTACTTATCCGTACGAAAATCCCTATAGATTTACCTGTTTTTAGAAGGAAATAAAATGTGAAAAAAATATTTCTACATCCCATGGCCTTTCCCAACCCTTTAAATTTTTCTCTTACAGGGCTAACACTTCCGAAAAACCAATACAACGCCCACCCGGAACACTATATAAAGCTAAACGAACCGTTCACTGGGTACTTATACGCACGAAAATCCCTATTGATTTACCTGTTTTTACAAGGAAATAAAATGTGAAAACAATATTTCTACATCCCATGGCCTTTCCCAACCATTTAAATTTTTCTCTTACAGGTCTAACACTTCCGAAAAACCAATACAACGCCCACCCAGAACAATATATAATGCTAAACGAACCGTTCACTGGGTATTTATCCGTACGAAAATCCCTATTGATTTACCTGTTTTTACAAGGAAATAAAATGTGAAAACAATATTTCTACATCCCATGGCCTTTCCCAACCATTTAAATTTTTCTCTTACAGGTCTAACACTTCCGAAAAACCAATACAACGCCCACCCGGAACAATATATAAAGCTAAACGAACCGTTCACTGGGTACTCATACGTACGAAAATCCCTATTGATTTACCTGTTTTTACAAGGAAATAAAATGTGAAAAATATGTTTCTACATCCCATGGCCTTTCCCAACCATTTAAATTTTTCTCTTACAGGGCTAACACTTCCGAAAAACCAATACAACGCCCACCCGGAAAACTATATAAAGCTAAACGAACCGTTCACTGGGTACTTATCCGTACGAAAATCCCTATTGATTTACCTGTTTTTACAAGGAAATAAAATGTGAAAAAAATATTTCTACATCCCATGGCCTTTCCCAACCATTTAAATTTTTCTCTTACAGGTCTAACACTTCCAAAAAACCAATACAACATGCACCCGGAACAATATATAAAGCTAAACGAACCGTTCACTGGGTACTTATCCGTACGAAAATCCCTATTGATTTACCTGTTATTACAAGGAAATAAAATGTGAAAAAAATATTTCTACATCCCATGGCCCTTCCCAACCATTTAAATTTTTCTCTTACAGGTCTACCACGTCCGAAAAACCAATACAACGCCCACCCGGAACAATATATAAAGCTAAACGAACCGTTCACTGGGTACTCATACGTACGAAAATCCCTATTGATTTACCTGTTTTTACAAGGAAATAAAATGTGAAAAAAATATTTCTACATCCCATGGCCCTTCCCAACCATTTAAATTTTTCTCTTACAGGTCTAACACGTCCGAAAAACCAATACAACACCCATCCGGAACAATATATAAAGCTAAACGCACCGTTCACTGGGTACTTATCCGTACGAAAATCCCTATAGATTTACCTGTTTTTAGAAGGAAATAAAATGTGAAAAAAATATTTCTACATCCCATGGCCCTTCCCAACCATTTAAATTTTTCTCTTACAGGTCTAACACGTCCGAAAAACCAATACAACACCCATCCGGAACAATATATAAAGCTAAACGCACCGTTCACTGGGTACTTATCCGTACGAAAATCCCTATAGATTTACCTGTTTTTAGAAGGAAATAAAATGTGAAAAAAATATTTCTACATCCCATGGCCTTTCCCAACCCTTTAAATTTTTCTCTTACAGGGCTAACACTTCCGAAAAACCAATACAACGCCCACCCGGAACACTATATAAAGCTAAACGAACCGTTCACTGGGTACTCATACGTACGAAAATCCCTATTGATTTACCTGTTTTTACAAGGAAATAAAATGTGAAAAAAATATTTCTACATCCCATGGCCCTTCCCAACCATTTAAATTTTTCTCTTACAGGTCTACCACGTCCGAAAAACCAATACAACACCCATCCGGAACAATATATAAAGCTAAACGCACCGTTCACTGGGTACTTATCCGTACGAAAATCCCTATAGATTTACCTGTTTTTAGAAGGAAATAAAATGTGAAAAAAATATTTCTACATCCCATGGCCTTTCCCAACCCTTTAAATTTTTCTCTTACAGGGCTAACACTTCCGAAAAACCAATACAACGCCCACCCGGAACACTATATAAAGCTAAACGAACCGTTCACTGGGTACTTATACGCACGAAAATCCCTATTGATTTACCTGTTTTTACAAGGAAATAAAATGTGAAAAAAATATTTCTACATCCCATGGCCTTTCCCAACCATTTAAATTTTTCTCTTATAGGTCTAACACTTCCGAAAAACCAATACAACGCCCACCCAGAACAATATATAAAGCTAAACGAACCGTTCACTGGGTACTCATACGTACGAAAATCCCTATTGATTTACCTGTTTTTACAGGGAAATAAAATGTGAAAAAAACATTTCTACATCCCATGGCCTTTCCCAACCATTTAAATTTTTCTCTTACAGGTCTACCAAGTCCGAAAAACCAATACAACGCCCACCCGGAACAATATATAAAGCTAAACGAACCGTTCACTGGGTACTCATACGTACGAAAATCCCTATTGATTTACCTGTTTTTACAAGGAAATAAAATGTGAAAATATATTTCTACATCCCATGGCCCTTCCCAACCATTTAAATTTTTCTCTTACAGGTCTAACACGTCCGAAAAACCAATACAACACCCATCCGGAACAATATATAAAGCTAAACGCACCGTTCACTGGGTACTTATCCGTACGAAAATCCCTATAGATTTACCTGTTTTTAGAAGGAAATAAAATGTGAAAAAAATATTTCTACATCCCATGGCCTTTCCCAACCCTTTAAATTTTTCTCTTACAGGGCTAACACTTCCGAAAAACCAATACAACGCCCACCCGGAACACTATATAAAGCTAAACGAACCGTTCACTGGGTACTTATACGCACGAAAATCCCTATTGATTTACCTGTTTTTACAAGGAAATAAAATGTGAAAAAAATATTTCTACATCCCATGGCCTTTCCCAACCATTTAAATTTTTCTCTTATAGTTCTAACACTTCCGAAAAACCAATACAACGCCCACCCGGAACAATATATAAAGCTAAACGAACCGTTCACTGGGTACTCATACGTACGAAAATCCCTATTGATTTACCTGTTTTTACAGGGAAATAAAATGTGAAAAAAATATTTCTACATCCCATGGCCTTTCCCAACCATTTAAATTTTTCTCTTACAGGTCTAACACTTCCGAAAAACCAATACAACGCCCACCCGGAACAATATATAAAGCTAAAGGAACCGTTCACTGGGTACTTATCCGTACGAAAATCCCTATTGATTTACCTGTTTTTACAAGGAAATAAAATGTGAAAAAAATATTTCTACATCCCATGGCCCTTCCCAACCATTTAAATTTTTCTCTTACAGGTCTAACACGTCCGAAAAACCAATAAAACGCCCATCCGGAACAATATATAAAGCTAAACGCACCGTTCACTGGGTACTTATCCGTACGAAAATCCCTATTGATTTACCTGTTTTTACAAGGAAATAAAATGTGAAAACAATATTTCTACATCCCATGGCCTTTCCCAACCATTTAAATTTTTCTCTTACAGGTCTAACACTTCCGAAAAACCAATACAACGCCCACCCAGAACAATATATAAAGCTAAACGAACCGTTCACTGGGTATTTATCCGTACGAAAATCCCTATAGATTTACCTGTTTTTACAAGGAAATAAAATGTGAAAAAAATATTTCTACATCCCATGGCCTTTCCCAACCATTTAAATTTTTCTCTTACAGGTCTAACACTTCCGAAAAACCAATACAACGCCCACCCGGAACAATATATAAAGCTAAACGAACCGTTCACTGGGTACTCATACGTACGAAAATCCCTATTGATTTACCTGTTTTTACAAGGAAATAAAATGTGAAAAAAATATTTCTACATCCCATGGCCCTTCCCAACCATTTAAATTTTTCTCTTACAGGTCTAACACTTCCGAAAAACCAATACAACGCCCACCCGGAACAATATATAAAGCTAAACGAACCGTTCACTGGGTACTCATACGTACGAAAATCCCTATTGATTTACCTGTTTTTACAAGGAAATAAAATGTGAAAAAAATATTTCTACATCCCATGGCCCTTCCCAACCATTTAAATTTTTCTCTTACAGGTCTAACACGTCCGAAAAACCAATACAACGCCCACCCGGAACAATATATAAAGCTAAACGAACCGTTCCCTGGGTACTTATCCGTACGAAAATCCCTATTGATTTACCTGTTTTTACAAGGAAATAAAATGTGAAAAAAACATTTCTACATCCCATGGCCTTTCCCAACCATTTAAATTTTTCTCTTACTAGTCTAACACTTCCGAAAAACCAATACAACGCCCAACCGGAACAATATATAAAGCTAAACGAACCGTTCACTGGGTACTTATCCGTACGAAAATCCCTATAGATTTACCTGTTTTTACAAGGAAATAAAATGTGAAAAAAATATTTCTACATCCCATGGCCTTTCACAACCATTTAAATTTTTCTCTTACAGGTCTAAAATTCCGAAAAACCAATACAACGCCCACCCGGAACAATATATAAAGCTAAACGAACCGTTCACTGGGTACTCATACGTACGAAAATCCCTATTGATTTACCTGTTTTTACAAGGAAATAAAATGTGAAAAAAATATTTCTACATCCCATGGCCTTTCCCAACCATTTAAATTTTTCTCTTATAGGTCTAACACTTCCGAAAAACCAATACAATGCCCACCCGGAACAATATATAAAGCTAAACGAACCGTTCACTGGGTACTCATACGTACGAAAATCCCTATAGATTTACCTGTTTTTACAGGGAAATAAAATGTGAAAAAAATATTTCTACATCCCATGGCCTTTCCCAACCATTTAAATTTTTCTCTTACAGGTCTACCAAGTCCGAAAAACCAATACAACGCCCACCCGGAACAATATATAAAGCTAAACGAACCGTTCACTGGGTACTCATACGTACGAAAATCCCTATTGATTTACCTGTTTTTACAAGGAAATAAAATGTGAAAAAAATATTTCTACATCCCATGGCCCTTCCCAACCATTTAAATTTTTCTCTTACAGGTCTAACACGTCCGAAAAACCAATACAACACCCATCCGGAACAATATATAAAGCTAAACGCACCGTTCACTGGGTACTTATCCGTACGAAAATCCCTATAGATTTACCTGTTTTTAGAAGGAATTAAAATGTGAAAAAAATATTTCTACATCCCATGGCCTTTCCCAACCCTTTAAATTTTTCTCTTACAGGGCTAACACTTCCGAAAAACCAATACAACGCCCACCCGGAACACTATATAAAGCTAAACGAACCGTTAACTGGGTACTTATACGCACGAAAATCCCTATTGATTTACCTGTTTTTACAAGGAAATAAAATGTGAAAAAAATATTTCTACATCCCATGGCCTTTCCCAACCATTTAAATTTTTCTCTTATAGTTCTAACACTTCCGAAAAACCAATACAACGCCCACCCGGAACAATATATAAAGCTAAACGAACCGTTCACTGGGTACTCATACGTACGAAAATCCCTATTGATTTACCTGTTTTTACAGGGAAATAAAATGTGAAAAAAATATTTCTACATCCCATGGCCTTTCCCAACCATTTAAATTTTTCTCTTACAGGTCTAACACTTCCGAAAAACCAATACAACGCCCACCCGGAACAATATATAAAGCTAAAAGAACCGTTCACTGGGTACTCATACGTACGAAAATCCCTATTGATTTACCTGTTTTTACAAGGAAATAAAATGTGAAAAAAATATTTCTACATCCCATGGCCCTTCCCAACCATTTAAATTTTTCTCTTACAGGTCTAACACGTCCGAAAAACCAATACAACGCCCATCCGGAACAATATATAAAGCTAAACGCACCGTTCACTGGGTACTTATCCGTACGAAAATCCCTATTGATTTACCTGTTTTTACAAGGAAATAAAATGTGAAAACAATATTTCTACATCCCATGGCCTTTCCCAACCATTTAAATTTTTCTCTTACAGGTCTAACACTTCCGAAAAACCAATACAACGCCCACCCGGAACAATATATAAAGCTAAACGAACCGTTCACTGGGTACTTATCCGTACGAAAATCCCTATTGATTTACCTGTTTTTACAAGGAAATAAAATGTGAAAAAAACATTTCTACATCCCATGGCCTTTCCCAACCATTTAAATTTTTCTCTTACTAGTCTAACACTTCCGAAAAACCAATACAACGCCCAACCGGAACAATATATAAAGCTAAACGAACCGTTCACTGGGTACTTATCCGTACGAAAATCCCTATAGATTTACCTGTTTTTACAAGGAAATAAAATGTGAAAAAAATATTTCTACATCCCATGGCCTTTCCCAACCATTTAAATTTTTCTCTTACAGGTCTAACACTTCCGAAAAACCAATACAACGCCCACCCGGAACAATATATAAAGCTAAACGAACCGTTCACTGGGTACTCATACGTACGAAAATCCCTATTGATTTACCTGTTTTTACAAGGAAATAAAATGTGAAAAAAATATTTCTACATCCCATGGCCCTTCCCAACCATTTAAATTTTTCTCTTACAGGTCTAACACTTCCGAAAAACCAATACAACGCCCACCCGGAACAATATATAAAGCTAAACGAACCGTTCACTGGGTACTCATACGTACGAAAATCCCTATTGATTTACCTGTTTTTACAAGGAAATAAAATGTGAAAAAAATATTTCTACATCCCATGGCCCTTCCCAACCATTTAAATTTTTCTCTTACAGGTCTAACACGTCCGAAAAACCAATACAACGCCCATCCGGAACAATATATAAAGCTAAACGCACCGTTCACTGGTTACTTATATGTACGAAAATCCCTATTGATTTACCTGTTTTTACAAGGAAATAAAATGTGAAAAAAAATATTTCTACATCCCATGGCCTTTCCCAACCATTTAAATTTTTCTCTTACAGGGCTAACACTTCCGAAAAACCAATACAACGCCCAACCGGAACAATATATAAAGCTAAACGAACCGTTCACTGGGTACTTATCCGTACGAAAATCCCTATTGATTTACCTGTTTTTACAAGGAAATAAAATGTGAAAACAATATTTCTACATCCCATGGCCTTTCCCAACCATTTAAATTTTTCTCTTACAGGTCTAACACTTCCGAAAAACCAATAAAACGCCCACCCGGAACAATATATAAAGCTAAACGAACCGTTCACTGGGTACTTATCCGTACGAAAATCCCTATTGATTTACTTGTTTTTACAAGGAAATAAAATGTGAAAAAAACATTTCTACATCCCATGGCCTTTCCCAACCATTTAAATTTTTCTCTTACTAGTCTAACACTTCCGAAAAACCAATACAACGCCCAACCGGAACAATATATAAAGCTAAACGAACCGTTCACTGGGTACTTATCCGTACGAAAATCCCTATAGATTTACCTGTTTTTACAAGGAAATAAAATGTGAAAAAAATATTTCTACATCCCATGGCCTTTCCCAACCATTTAAATTTTTCTCTTACAGGTCTAAAACTTCCGAAAAACCAATACAACGCCCACCCGGAACAATATATAAAGCTAAACGAACCGTTCACTGGGTACTCATACGTACGAAAATCCCTATTGATTTACCTGTTTTTACAAGGAAATAAAATGTGAAAACAATATTTCTACATCCCATGTCCCTTCCCAACCATTTAAATTTTTCTCTTACAGGTCTAACACTTCCGAAAAACCAATACAACGCCCACCCGGAACAATATATAAAGCTAAACGAACCGTTCACTGGGTACTCATACGTACGAAAATCCCTATTGATTTACCTGTTTTTACAAGGAAATAAAATGTGAAAAAATATTTCTACATCCCATGGCCTTTCCCAACCATTTAAATTTTTCTCTTACCGGTCTAACACGTCCGAAAAACCAATACAACGCCCATCCGGAACAATATATAAAGCTAAACGCACCGTTCACTGGTTACTTATATGTACGAAAATCCCTATTGATTTACCTGTTTTTACAAGGAAATAAAATGTGAAAAAAAATATTTCTACATCCCATGGCCTTTCCCAACCATTTAAATTTTTCTCTTACAGGGCTAACACTTCCGAAAAACCAATACAACGCCCAACCGGAACAATATATAAAGCTAAACGAACCGTTCACTGGGTACTTATCCGTACGAAAATCCCTATAGATTTACCTGTTTTTAGAAGGAAATAAAATGTGAAAAAAATATTTCTACATCCCATGGCCTTTCCCAACCATTTAAATTTTTCTCTTACAGGTCTAACACTTCCGAAAAACAAATACAACGCCCACCCGGAACAATATATAAAGCTAAACGAACCGTTCACTGGGTACTCATACGTACGAAAATCCCTATTGATTTACCTGTTTTTACAAGGAAATAAAATGTGAAAAAAATATTTCTACATCCCATGGCCCTTCCCAACCATTTAAATTTTTCTCTTACAGGTCTAACATGTCCGAAAAACCAATACGACACCCATCCGGAACAATATATAAAGCTAAACGCACCGTTCACTGGGTACTTATCCGTACGAAAATCCCTATAGATTTACCTGTTTTTAGAAGGAAATAAAATGTGAAAAAAATATTTCTACATCCCATGGCCTTTCCCAACCATTTAAATTTTTCTCTTACAGGGCTAACACTTCCGAAAAACCAATACAACGCCCACCCGGAACACTATATAAAGCTAAACGAACCGTTCACTGGGTACTCATACGCACGAAAATCCCTATTGATTTACCTGTTTTTACAAGGAAATAAAATGTGAAAAAAATATTTCTACATCCCATGGCCCTTCCCAACCATTTAAATTTTTCTCTTACAGGTCTAACACGTCCGAAAAACCAATACAACGCCCATCCGGAACAATATATAAAGCTAAACGCACCGTTCACTGGGTACTTATATGTACGAAAATCCCTATTGATTTACCTGTTTTTACAAGGAAATAAAATGTGAAAAAAATATTTCTACATCCCATGGCCTTTCCCAACCATTTAAATTTTTCTCTTACAGGGCTAACACTTCCGAAAAACCAATACAACGTCCACCCGGACCAATATATTAGGCTAAACGAACCGTTCACTGGGTACTTATACGTACGAAAATCCCTATTGATTTACCTGTTTTTACAAGGAAATAAAAGGTGAAAACAATATTTCTACATCCAATGGCCTTTCCCAACCATTTAAATTTTTCTCTTACAGGTCTAACACTTCCGAAAAACCAATACAACGCCCACCCGGAACAATATATAAAGCTAAACGAACCGTTCACTGGGTACTTATCCGTACGAAAATCCCTATTGATTTACCTGTTTTTACAAGGAAATAAAATGTGAAAAAAATATTTCTACATCCCATGGCCTTTCCCAACCATTTAAATTTTTCTCTTACAAGTCTAACACTTCCGAAAAACCAATACAACGCCCAACCAGAACAATATATAAAGCTAAACGAACCGTTCACTGGGTACTTATCCGTACGAAAATCCCTATAGATTTACCTGTTTTTACAAGGAAATAAAATGTGAAAAAAATATTTCTACATCCCATGGCCTTTCCCAACCATTTAAATTTTTCTCTTACAGGTCTAACACTTCCGAAAAACCATTACAACGCCCACCCGGAACAATATATAAAGCTAAACGAACCGTTCACTGGGTACTCATACGTACGAAAATCCCTATTGATTTACCTGTTTTTACAAGGAAATAAAATGTGAAAAAAATGTTTCTACATCCCATGGCCTTTCCCAACCATTTAAATTTTTCTCTTACAGGGCTAACACTTCCGAAAAACCAATACAACGCCCACCCGGAACACTATATAAAGCTAAACGAACCGTTCACTGGGTACTTATACGCACGAAAATCCCTATTGATTTACCTGTTTTTACAAGGAAATAAAATGTGAAAATAATATTTCTACATCCCATGGCCTTTCCCAACCATTTAAATTTTTCTCTTACAGGTCTAACACTTCCGAAAAACCAATACAACGCCCACCCGGAACAATATATAAAGCTAAACGAACCGTTCACTGGGTACTCATACGTACGAAAATCCCTATTGATTTACCTGTTTTTACAAGGAAATAAAATGTGAAAAAAATGTTTCTACATCCCATGGCCTTTCCCAACCATTTAAATTTTTCTCTTACAGGGCTAACACTTCCGAAAAACCAATACAACGCCCACCCGGAACACTATATAAAGCTAAACGAACCGTTCACTGGGTACTTATACGCACGAAAATCCCTATTGATTTACCTGTTTTTACAAGGAAATAAAATGTGAAAAAAATATTTCTACATCCCATGGCCTTTCCCAACCATTTAAATTTTTCTCTTACAGGGCTAACACTTCCGAAAAACCAATACAACGCCCACCCGGAACACTATATAAAGCTAAACGAACCGTTCACTGGGTACTTATACGCACGAAAATCCCTATTGATTTACCTGTTTTTACAAGGAAATAAAATGTGAAAAAAATATTTCTACATCCCATGGCCTTTCCCAACCATTTAAATTTTTCTCTTATAGGTCTAACACTTCCGAAAAACCAATACAACGCCCACCCGGAACAATATATAAAGCTAAACGAACCGTTCACTGGGTACTCATACGTACGAAAATCCCTATTGATTTACCTGTTTTTACAGGGAAATAAAATGTGAAAAAAATATTTCTACATCCCATGGCCTTTCCCAACCATTTAAATTTTTCTCTTACAAGTCTAACACTTCCGAAAAACCAATACAACGCCCAACCAGAACAATATATAAAGCTAAACGAACCGTTCACTGGGTACTTATCCGTACGAAAATCCCTATTGATTTACCTGTTTTTACAAGGAAATAAAATGTGAAAAAAATATTTCTACATCCCATGGCCCTTCCCAACCATTTAAATTTTTCTCTTACAGGTCTAACATGTCCGAAAAACCAATACGACACCCATCCGGAACAATATATAAAGCTAAACGCACCGTTCACTGGGTACTTATCCGTACGAAAATCCCTATAGATTTACCTGTTTTTAGAAGGAAATAAAATGTGAAAAAAATATTTCTACATCCCATGGCCTTTCCCAACCATTTAAATTTTTCTCTTACAGGGCTAACACTTCCGAAAAACCAATACAACGCCCACCCGGAACACTATATAAAGCTAAACGAACCGTTCACTGGGTACTTATACGCACGAAAATCCCTATTGATTTACCTGTTTTTACAAGGAAATAAAATGTGAAAAAAATATTTCTACATCCCATGGCCCTTCCCAACCATTTAAATTTTTCTCTTACAGGTCTAACACGTCCGAAAAACCAATACAACGCCCATCCGGAACAATATATAAAGCTAAACGCACCGTTCACTGGGTACTTATATGTACGAAAATCCCTATTGATTTACCTGTTTTTACAAGGAAATAAAATGTGAAAAAAATATTTCTACATCCCATGGCCTTTCCCAACCATTTAAATTTTTCTCTTACAGGGCTAACACTTCCGAAAAACCAATACAACGTCCACCCGGACCAATATATTAAGCTAAACGAACCGTTCACTGGGTACTTATACGTACGAAAATCCCTATTGATTTACCTGTTTTTACAAGGAAATAAAAGGTGAAAACAATATTTCTACATCCAATGGCCTTTCTCAACCATTTAAATTTTTCTCTTACAGGTCTAACACTTCCGAAAAACCAATACAACGCCCACCCGGAACAATATATAAAGCTAAACGAACCGTTCACTGGGTACTTATCCGTACGAAAATCCCTATTGATTTACCTGTTTTTACAAGGAAATAAAATGTGAAAAAAATATTTCTACATCCCATGGCCTTTCCCAACCATTTAAATTTTTCTCTTACAGGTCTAACACTTCCGAAAAACCAATACAACGCCCAACCAGAACAATATATAAAGCTAAACGAACCGTTCACTGGGTACTTATCCGTACGAAAATCCCTATAGATTTACCTGTTTTTACAAGGAAATAAAATGTGAAAAAAATATTTCTACATCCCATGGCCTTTCCCAACCATTTAAATTTTTCTCTTACAGGTCTAACACTTCCGAAAAACCATTACAACGCCCACCCGGAACAATATATAAAGCTAAACGAACCGTTCACTGGGTACTCATACGTACGAAAATCCCTATTGATTTACCTGTTTTTACAAGGAAATAAAATGTGAAAAAAATGTTTCTACATCCCATGGCCTTTCCCAACCATTTAAATTTTTCTCTTACAGGGCTAACACTTCCGAAAAACCAATACAACGCCCACCCGGAACACTATATAAAGCTAAACGAACCGTTCACTGGGTACTTATACGCACGAAAATCCCTATTGATTTACCTGTTTTTACAAGGAAATAAAATGTGAAAATAATATTTCTACATCCCATGGCCTTTCCCAACCATTTAAATTTTTCTCTTACAGGTCTAACACTTCCGAAAAACCAATACAACGCCCACCCGGAACAATATATAAAGCTAAACGAACCGTTCACTGGGTACTTATACGTACGAAAATCCCTATTGATTTACCTGTTTTTACAAGGAAATAAAATGTGAAAAAAATGTTTCTACATCCCATGGCCTTTCCCAACCATTTAAATTTTTCTCTTACAGGGCTAACACTTCCGAAAAACCAATACAACGCCCACCCGGAACACTATATAAAGCTAAACGAACCGTTCACGGGGTACTTATACGCACGAAAATCCCTATTGATTTACCTGTTTTTACAAGGAAATAAAATGTGAAAAAAATATTTCTACATCCCATGGCCTTTCCCAACCATTTAAATTTTTCTCTTACAGGGCTAACACTTCCGAAAAACCAATACAACGCCCACCCGGAACACTATATAAAGCTAAACGAACCGTTCACTGGGTACTTATACGCACGAAAATCCCTATTGATTTACCTGTTTTTACAAGGAAATAAAATGTGAAAAAAATATTTCTACATCCCATGGCCTTTCCCAACCATTTAAATTTTTCTCTTATAGGTCTAACACTTCCGAAAAACCAATACAACGCCCACCCGGAACAATATATAAAGCTAAACGAACCGTTCACTGGGTACTCATACGTACGAAAATCCCTATTGATTTACCTGTTTTTACAGGGAAATAAAATGTGAAAAAAATATTTCTACATCCCATGGCCTTTCCCAACCATTTAAATTTTTCTCTTACAAGTCTAACACTTCCGAAAAACCAATACAACGCCCAACCAGAACAATATATAAAGCTAAACGAACCGTTCACTGGGTACTTATCCGTACGAAAATCCCTATAGATTTACCTGTTTTTACAAGGAAATAAAATGTGAAAAAAATATTTCTACATCCCATGGCCTTTCCCAACCATTTAAATTTTTCTCTTACAGGTCTAACACTTCCGAAAAACCATTACAACGCCCACCCGGAACAATATATAAAGCTAAACGAACCGTTCACTGGGTACTCATACGTACGAAAATCCCTATTGATTTACCTGTTTTTACAAGGAAATAAAATGTGAAAAAAATGTTTCTACATCCCATGACCTTTCCCAACCATTTAAATTTTTCTCTTACAGGGCTAACACTTCCGAAAAACCAATACAACGCCCACCCGGAACACTATATAAAGCTAAACGAACCGTTCACTGGGTACTTATACGCACGAAAATCCCTATTGATTTACCTGTTTTTACAAGGAAATAAAATGTGAAAATAATATTTCTACATCCCATGGCCTTTCCCAACCATTTAAATTTTTCTCTTACAGGTCTAACACTTCCGAAAAACCAATACAACGCCCACCCGGAACAATATATAAAGCTAAACGAACCGTTCACTGGGTACTCATACGTACGAAAATCCCTATTGATTTACCTGTTTTTACAAGGAAATAAAATGTGAAAAAAATGTTTCTACATCCCATGGCCTTTCCCAACCATTTAAATTTTTCTCTTACAGGGCTAACACTTCCGAAAAACCAATACAACGCCCACCCGGAACACTATATAAAGCTAAACGAACCGTTCACTGGGTACTTATACGCACGAAAATCCCTATTGATTTACCTGTTTTTACAAGGAAATAAAATGTGAAAAAAATATTTCTACATCCCATGGCCTTTCCCAACCATTTAAATTTTTCTCTTACAGGGCTAACACTTCCGAAAAACCAATACAACGCCCACCCGGAACACTATATAAAGCTAAACGAACCGTTCACTGGGTACTTATACGCACGAAAATCCCTATTGATTTACCTGTTTTTACAAGGAAATAAAATGTGAAAAAAATATTTCTACATCCCATGGCCTTTCCTAACCATTTAAATTTTTCTCTTATAGGTCTAACACTTCCGAAAAACCAATACAACGCCCACCCGGAACAATATATAAAGCTAAACGAACCGTTCACTGGGTACTCATACGTACTAAAATCCCTATTGATTTACCTGTTTTTACAGGGAAATAAAATGTGAAAAAAATATTTCTACATCCCATGGCCTTTCCCAACCATTTAAATTTTTCTCTTACAGGTCTAACACTTCCGAAAAACCAATACAACGCCCACCCGGAACAATATATAAAGCTAAAGGAACCGTTCACTGGGTACTTATCCGTACGAAAATCCCTATTGATTTACCTGTTTTTACAAGGAAATAAAATGTGAAAAAAATATTTCTACATCCCATGGCCCTTCCCAACCATTTAAATTTTTCTCTTACAGGTCTAACACGTCCGAAAAACCAATACAACGCCCATCCGGAACAATATATAAAGCTAAACGCACCGTTCACTGGGTACTTATCCGTACGAAAATCCCTATTGATTTACCTGTTTTTACAAGGAAATAAAATGTGAAAACAATATTTCTACATCCCATGGCCTTTCCCAACCATTTAAATTTTTCTCTTACAGGTCTAACACTTCCGAAAAACCAATACAACGCCCACCCAGAACAATATATAAAGCTAAACGAACCGTTCACTGGGTATTTATCCGTACGAAAATCCCTATTGATTTACCTGTTTTTACAAGGAAATAAAATGTGAAAAAAATATTTCTACATCCCATGGCCCTTCCCAACCATTTAAATTTTTCTCTTACAGGTCTAACACGTCCGAAAAACCAATACAACGCCCATCCGGAACAATATATAAAGCTAAACGCACCGTTCACTGGTTACTTATATGTACGAAAATCCCTATTGATTTACCTGTTTTTACAAGGAAATAAAATGTGAAAAAAAATATTTCTACATCCCATGGCCTTTCCCAACCATTTAAATTTTTCTCTTACAGGTCTAACACGTCCGAAAAACCAATACAACGCCCATCCGGAACAATATATAAAGCTAAACGAACCGTTCACTGGGTACTTATCCGTACGAAAATCCCTATTGATTTACCTGTTTTTACAAGGAAATAAAATGTGAAAAAAATATTTCTACATCCCATGGCCTTTCCCAACCATTTAAATTTTTCTCTTACAAGTCTAACACTTCCGAAAAACCAATACAACGCCCAACCAGAACAATATATAAAGCTAAACGAACCGTTCACTGGGTACTTATCCGTACGAAAATCCCTATAGATTTACCTGTTTTTACAAGGAAATAAAATGTGAAAAAAATATTTCTACATCCCATGGCCTTTCCCAACCATTTAAATTTTTCTCTTACAGGTCTAACACTTCCGAAAAACCATTACAACGCCCACCCGGAACAATATATAAAGCTAAACGAACCGTTCACTGGGTACTCATACGTACGAAAATCCCTATTGATTTACCTGTTTTTACAAGGAAATAAAATGTGAAAAAAATGTTTCTACATCCCATGGCCTTTCCCAACCATTTAAATTTTTCTCTTACAGGGCTAACACTTCTGAAAAACCAATACAACGCCCACCCGGAACACTATATAAAGCTAAACGAACCGTTCACTGGGTACTTATACGCACGAAAATCCCTATTGATTTACCTGTTTTTACAAGGAAATAAAATGTGAAAATAATATTTCTACATCCCATGGCCTTTCCCAACCATTTACATTTTTCTCTTACAGGTCTAACACTTCCGAAAAACCAATACAACGCCCACCCTGAACAATATATAAAGCTAAACGAACCGTTCACTGGGTACTCATACGTACGAAAATCCCTATTGATTTACCTGTTTTTACAAGGAAATAAAATGTGAAAAAAATGTTTCTACATCCCATGGCCTTTCCCAACCATTTAAATTTTTCTCTTACAGGGCTAACACTTCCGAAAAACCAATACAACGCCCACCCGGAACACTATATAAAGCTAAACGAACCGTTCACTGGGTACTTATACGCACGAAAATCCCTATTGATTTACCTGTTTTTACAAGGAAATAAAATGTGAAAAAAATATTTCTACATCCCATGGCCTTTCCCAACCATTTAAATTTTTCTCTTACAGGGCTAACACTTCCGAAAAACCAATACAACGCCCACCCGGAACACTATATAAAGCTAAACGAACCGTTCACTGGGTACTTATACGCACGAAAATCCCTATTGATTTACCTGTTTTTACAAGGAAATAAAATGTGAAAAAAATATTTCTACATCCCATGGCCTTTCCCAACCATTTACATTTTTCTCTTACAGGTCTAACACTTCCGAAAAACCAATACAACGCCCACCCGGAACAATATATAAAGCTAAACGAACCGTTCACTGGGTACTCATACGTACGAAAATCCCTATTGATTTACCTGTTTTTACAGGGAAATAAAATGTGAAAAAAATATTTCTACATCCCATGGCCTTTCCCAACCATTTAAATTTTTCTCTTACAGGTCTAACACTTCCGAAAAACCAATACAACGCCCACCCGGAACACTATATAAAGCTAAAGGAACCGTTCACTGGGTACTTATCCGTACGAAAATCCCTATTGATTTACCTGTTTTTACAAGGAAATAAAATGTGAAAAAAATATTTCTACATCCCATGGCCCTTCCCAACCATTTAAATTTTTCTCTTACAGGTCTAACACGTCCGAAAAACCAATACAACGCCCATCCGGAACAATATATAAAGCTAAACGCACCGTTCACTGGGTACTTATCCGTACGAAAATCCCTATTGATTTACCTGTTTTTACAAGGAAATAAAATGTGAAAACAATATTTCTACATCCCATGGCCTTTCCCAACCATTTAAATTTTTCTCTTACAGGTCTAACACTTCCGAAAAACCAATACAACGCCCACCCAGAACAATATATAAAGCTAAACGAACCGTTCACTGGGTATTTATCCGTACGAAAATCCCTATTGATTTACCTGTTTTTACAAGGAAATAAAATGTGAAAACAATATTTCTACATCCCATGGCCTTTCCCAACCATTTAAATTTTTCTCTTACAGGTCTAACACTTCCGAAAAACCAATACAACGCCCACCCGGAACATTATATAAAGTTAAACGAACCGTTCACTGGGTACTTATCCGTACGAAAATCCCTATTGATTTACCTGTTTTTACAAGGAAATAAAATGTGAAAAAAACATTTCTACATCCCATGGCCTTTCCCAACCATTTAAATTTTTCTCTTACTAGTCTAACACTTCCGAAAAACCAATACAACGCCCAACCGGAACAATATATAAAGCTAAACGAACCGTTCACTGGGTACTTATCCGTACGAAAATCCCTATAGATTTACCTGTTTTTACAAGGAAATAAAATGTGAAAAAAATATTTCTACATCCCATGGCCTTTCCCAACCATTTAAATTTTTCTCTTACAGGTCTAACACTTCCGAAAAACCAATACAACGCCCACCCGGAACAATATATAAAGCTAAACGAACCGTTCACTGGGTACTCATACGTACGAAAATCCCTATTGATTTACCTGTTTTTACAAGGAAATAAAATGTGAAAAAAATATTTCTACATCCCATGGCCCTTCCCAACCATTTAAATTTTTCTCTTACAGGTCTTACACTTCTGAAAAACCAATACAACGCCCACCCGGAACAATATATAAAGCTAAACGAACCGTTCACTGGGTACTCATACGTACGAAAATCCCTATTGATTTACCTGTTTTTACAAGGAAATAAAATGTGAAAAAAATATTTCTACATCCCATGGCCCTTCCCAACCATTTAAATTTTTCTCTTACAGGTCTAACACGTCCGATAAACCAATACAACGCCCATCCGGAACAATATATAAAGCTAAACGCACCGTTCACTGGTTACTTATATGTACGAAAATCCCTATTGATTTACCTGTTTTTACAAGGAAATAAAATGTGAAAAAAAAATATTTCTACATCCCATGGCCTTTCCCAACCATTTAAATTTTTCTCTTACAGGGCTAACACTTCCGAAAAAACAAAACAACGCCCAACCGGAACAATATATAAAGCTAAACGAACCGTTCACTGGGTACTTATCCGTACGAAAATCCCTATTGATTTACCTGTTTTTACAAGGAAATAAAATGTGAAAACAATATTTCTACATCCCATGGCCTTTCCCAACCATTTAAATTTTTCTCTTACAGGTCTAACACTTCCGAAAAACCAATACAACGCCCACCCGGACCAATATATAAAGCTAAACGAACCGTTCACTGGGTACTTATACCTACGAAAATCCCTATTGATTTACCTGTTTTTACAAGGAAATAAAATGTGAAAAAAACATTTCTACATCCCATGGCCTTTCCCAACCATTTAAATTTTTCTCTTACTAGTCTAACACTTCCGAAAAACCAATACAACGCCCACCCGGAACAATATATAAAGCTAAACGAACCGTTCACTGGGTACTCATACGTACGAAAATCCCTATTGATTTACCTGTTTTTACAAGGAAATAAAATGTGAAAAAAATATTTCTACATCCCATGGCCCTTCCCAACCATTTAAATTTTTCTCTTACAGGTCTAACACGTCCGAAAAACCAATACAACGCCCATCCGGAACAATATATAAAGCTAAACGCACCGTTCACTGGTTACTTATATGTACGAAAATCCCTATTGATTTACCTGTTTTTACAAGGAAATAAAATGTGAAAAAAAATATTTCTACATCCCATGGCCTTTCCCAACCATTTAAATTTTTCTCTTACAGGGCTAACACTTCCGAAAAACCAATACAACGCCCAACCGGAACAATATATAAAGCTAAACGAACCGTTCACTGGGTACTTATCCGTACGAAAATCCCTATAGATTTACCTGTTTTTAGAAGGAAATAAAATGTGAAAAAAATATTTCTACATCCCATGGCCTTTCCCAACCATTTAAATTTTTCTCTTACAGGTCTAACACTTCCGAAAAACCAATACAACGCCCACCCGGAACAATATATAAAGCTAAACGAACCGTTCACTGGGTACTCATACGTACGAAAATCCCTATTGATTTACCTGTTTTTACAAGGAAATAAAATGTGAAAAAAATATTTCTACATCCCATGGCCCTTCCCAACCATTTTAATTTTTCTCTTACAGGTCTAACATGTCCGAAAAACCAATACGACACCCATCCGGAACAATATATAAAGCTAAACGCACCGTTCACTGGGTACTTATCCGTACGAAAATCCCTATAGATTTCCCTGTTTTTAGAAGGAAATAAAATGTGAAAAAAATATTTCTACATCCCATGGCCTTTCCCAACCATTTAAATTTTTCTCTTACAGGGCTAACACTTCCGAAAAACCAATACAACGCCCACCCGGAACACTATATAAAGCTAAACGAACCGTTCACTGGGTACTTATACGCACGAAAATCCCTATTGATTTACCTGTTTTTACAAGGAAATAAAATGTGAAAAAAATATTTCTACATCCCATGGCCCTTCCCAACCATTTAAATTTTTCTCTTACAGGTCTAACACGTCCGAAAAACCAATACAACGCCCATCCGGAACAATATATAAAGCTAAACGCACCGTTCACTGGGTACTTATATGTACGAAAATCCCTATTGATTTACCTGTTTTTACAAGGAAATAAAATGTGAAAAAAATATTTCTACATCCCATGGCCTTTCCCAACCATTTAAATTTTTCTCTTACAGGGCTAACACTTCCGAAAAACCAATACAACGTCCACCCGGACCAATATATTAAGCTAAACGAACCGTTCACTGGGTACTTATACGTACGAAAATCCCTATTGATTTACCTGTTTTTACAAGGAAATAAAAGGTGAAAACAATATTTCTACATCCAATGGCCTTTCCCAACCATTTAAATTTTTCTCTTACAGGTCTAACACTTCCGAAAAACCAATACAACGCCCACCCGGAACAATATATAAAGCTAAACGAACCGTTCACTGGGTACTTATCCGTTCGAAAATCCCTATTGATTTACCTGTTTTTACAAGGAAATAAAATGTGAAAAAAATATTTCTACATCCCATGGCCTTTCCCAACCATTTAAATTTTTCTCTTACAAGTCTAACACTTCCGAAAAACCAATACAACGCCCAACCAGAACAATATATAAAGCTAAACGAACCGTTCACTGGGTACTTATCCGTACGAAAATCCCTATAGATTTACCTGTTTTTACAAGGAAATAAAATGTGAAAAAAATATTTCTACATCCCATGGCCTTTCCCAACCATTTAAATTTTTCTCTTACAGGTCTAACACTTCCGAAAAACCAATACAACGCCCACCCGGAACAATATATAAAGCTAAACGAACCGTTCACTGGGTACTCTTACTTACGAAAATCCCTATTGATTTACCTGTTTTTACAAGGAAATAAAATGTGAAAAAAATGTTTCTACATCCCATGGCCTTTCCCAACCATTTAAATTTTTCTCTTACAGGGCTAACACTTCCGAAAAACCAATACAACGCCCACCCGGAACACTATATAAAGCTAAACGAACCGTTCACTGGGTACTTATACGCACGAAAATCCCTATTGATTTACCTGTTTTTACAAGGAAATAAAATGTGAAAATAATATTTCTACATCCCATGGCCTTTCCCAACCATTTAAATTTTTCTCTTACAGGTCTAACACTTCCGAAAAACCAATACAACGCCCACCCGGAACAATATATAAAGCTAAACGAACCGTTCCCTGGGTACTCATACGTACGAAAATCCCTATTGATTTACCTGTTTTTACAAGGAAATAAAATGTGAAAAAAATGTTTCTACATCCCATGGCCTTTCCCAACCATTTAAATTTTTCTCTTACAGGGCTAACACTTCCGAAAAACCAATACAACGCCCACCCGGAACACTATATAAAGCTAAACGAACCGTTCACTGGGTACTTATACGCACGAAAATCCCTATTGATTTACCTGTTTTTACAAGGAAATAAAATGTGAAAAAAATATTTCTACATCCCATGGCCTTTCCCAACCATTTACATTTTTCTCTTACAGGGCTAACACTTCCGAAAAACCAATACAACGCCCACCCGGACCAATATATTAAGCTAAACGAACCGTTCACTGGGTACTTATCCGTACGAAAATCCCTATAGATTTACCTGTTTTTACAAGGAAATAAAATGTGAAAAAAATATTTCTACATCCCATGGCCTTTCCCAACCATTTAAATTTTTCTCTTACAGGTCTAACACTTCCGAAAAACCAATACAACGCCCACCAGGAACAATATATAAAGCTAAACGAACCGTTCACTGGGTACTTATCCGTACGAAAATCCCTATTGATTTACCTGTTTTTACAAGGAAATAAAATGTGAAAAAAACATTTCTACATCCCATGGCCTTTCCCAACCATTTAAATTTTTCTCTTACAGGTCTAACACTTCCGAAAAACCAATACAACGCCCACCCGGAACAATATATAAAGCTAAACGAACCGTTCACTGGGTACTCATACGTACGAAAATCCCTATTGATTTACCTGTTTTTACAAGGAAATAAAATGTGAAAAAAATATTTCTACATCCCATGGCCCTTCCCAACCATTTAAATTTTTCTCTTACAGGTCTAACACTTCCGAAAAACCAATACAACGCCCACCCGGAACAATATATAAAGCTAAACGAACCGTTCACTGGGTACTCATACGTACGAAAATCCCTATTGATTTAACTGTTTTTACAAGGAAATAAAATGTGAAAAAAATATTTCTACATCCCATGGCCCTTCCCAACCATTTAAATTTTTCTCTTACAGGTCTAACACTTCCGAAAAACCAATACAACGCCCACCCGGAACAATATATAAAGCTAAACGAACCGTTCACTGGGTACTCATACGTACGAAAATCCCTATTGATTTACCTGTTTTTACAAGGAAATAAAATGTGAAAAAAATATTTCTACATCCCATGGCCTTTCCCAACCATTTAAATTTTTCTCTTACAGGTCTAACACTTCCGAAAAACCAATACAATGCCCACCCGGAACAATATATAAAGCTAAACGAACCGTTCACTGGGTACTCATACGTACGAAAATCCCTATTGATTTACCTGTTTTTACAAGGAAATAAAATGTGAAAAAAATATTTCTACATCCCATGGCCTTTCCCAACCATTTAAATTTTTCTCTTACAGGTCTAACGCTTCCGAAAAACCAATACAACGCCCACCCGGAACAATATATAAAGCTAAACGAACCGTTCACTGGGTACTCATACGTACGAAAATCCCTATTGATTTACCTGTTTTTACAAGGAAATAAAATGTAAAAAAAATATTTTTACATACCATGGCCTTTCTCAACCATTTAAATTTTTCTCTTACAGGTCTAACACTTCCGAAAAACCAATACAACGCCCACCCGGAACAATATATAAAGCTAAATGAACCGTTCACTGGGTACTTATCCGTACGAAAATCCCTATTGATTTACCTGTTTTTACAAGGAAATAAAATGTGAAAAAAATATTTCTACATCCCATGGCCCTTCCCAACCATTTATTTATTTATTTATTTATTTATTTATTTATTTATTTATCATACTTTTATACCGCCCTCCCCGGAGGCTCAGGGCGGTTTACATTATAACAGAGAACCATACATAAAACAGTCTGTAGAACATGTACACCAATAACCAACAATTACAACCAAACACAACACAGTATAACAATAAACAATCATAACACAAACAGGTCCAGGGCTTGTTGATGGGATTCTGAGGGGGGTGGCTTATTGATTGAATTCTGAGGGGGGGGTGGGGGGGAGCAGGGGGCCTTGGTCGCTGTAGATTACATCTGGTCTCGGCCAAATGCCTGGTGGAGGAGCTCCTTTTTGCAGGCCCTGCGGAACTGTTTAAGCTCCGTCAGGGCCCTGATCTCCTCTGGGAGCTCGTTCCACCAGGTAGGGGCCAGAACAGAGAATGCTCTGGCCCTGGTCGAGACCAGACGGACTTCTTTAGGGCCAGGGATCCTTAGCTGATTGGAGGCAGTAGAGCGCAGAGCTCTTTTGGGGGCATAGGCGGGGAGGCGGTCCCTCAGGTACACTGGGCCCTGACAGCGTATGGCCTTGAAGGTAATTACCAGAACCTTTAGTCTGATCCGGAATTTAAATTTTTCTCTTACAGGTCTAACACGTCCGAAAAACCAATACAACGCCCATCCGGAACAATATATAAAGCTAAACGCACCGTTCACTGGGTACTTATCCGTACGAAAATCCCTATTGATTTACCTGTTTTTACAAGGAAATAAAATGTGAAAACAATATTTCTACATCCCATGGCCTTTCCCAACCATTTAAATTTTTCTCTTACAGGGCTAACACTTCCGAAAAACCAATACAACGTCCACCCGGACCAATATATTAAGCTAAACGTACCGTTCACTGGGTACTTATCCGTACGAAAATCCCTATTGATTTACCTGTTTTTACAAGGAAATAAAAGGTGAAAACAATATTTCTACATCCTATGGCCTTTCCCAACCATTTAAATTTTTCTCTTACAGGTCTAACACTTCCGAAAAACCAATACAACGCCCACCCGGAACAATATATAAAGCTAAACGAACCGTTCACTGGGTACTTATCCGTACGAAAATCCCTATTGATTTACCTGTTTTTACAAGGAAATAAAATGTGAAAAAAATATTTCTACATCCCATGGCCTTTCCCAACCATTTAAATTTTTCTCTTACAAGTCTAACACTTCCGAAAAACCAATACAACGCCCAACCAGAACAATATATAAAGCTAAACGAACCGTTCACTGGGTACTTATCCGTACGAAAATCCCTATAGATTTACCTGTTTTTACAAGGAAATAAAATGTGAAAAAAATATTTCTACATCCCATGGCCTTTCCCAACCATTTAAATTTTTCTCTTACAGGTCTAACACTTCCGAAAAACCAATACAACGCCCACCCGGAACAATATATAAAGCTAAACGAACCGTTCACTGGGTACTCATACGTACGAAAATCCCTATTGATTTACCTGTTTTTACAAGGAAATAAAATGTGAAAAAAATGTTTCTACATCCCATGGCCTTTCCCAACCATTTAAATTTTTCTCTTACAGGGCTAACACTTCCGAAAAACCAATACAACGCCCACCCGGAACACTATATAAAGCTAAACGAACCGTTCACTGGGTACTTATACGCACGAAAATCCCTATTGATTTACCTGTTTTTACAAGGAAATAAAATGTGAAAATAATATTTCTACATCCCATGGCCTTTCCCAACCATTTAAATTTTTCTCTTACAGGTCTAACACTTCCGAAAAACCAATACAACGCCCACCCGGAACAATATATAAAGCTAAATGAACCGTTCACTGGGTACTTATCCGTACGAAAATCCCTATTGATTTACCTGTTTTTACAAGGAAATAAAATGTGAAAAAAATATTTCTACATCCCATGGCCCTTCCCAACCATTTATTTATTTATTTATTTATTTATTTATTTATTTATTTATTTATTTATTTATTTATTTATTTATCATACTTTTATACCGCCCTCCCCGGAGGCTCAGGGCGGTTTACATTATAACAGAGAACCATACATAAAACAGTCTGTAGAACATGTACACCAATAACCAACAATTACAACCAAACACAACACAGTATAACAATAAACAATCATAACACAAACAGGTCCAGGGCTTGTTGATGGGATTCTGAGGGGGGTGGCTTATTGATTGAATTCTGAGGGGGGGGTGGGGGGGAGCAGGGGCCCTTGGTCGCTGTAGATTACATCTGGTCTCGGCCAAATGCCTGGTGGAGGAGCTCCTTTTTGCAGGCCCTGCGGAACTGTTTAAGCTCCGTCAGGGCCCTGATCTCCTCTGGGAGCTCGTTCCACCAGGTAGGGGCCAGAACAGAGAATGCTCTGGCCCTGGTCGAGACCAGACGGACTTCTTTAGGGCCAGGGATCCTTAGCTGATTGGAGGCAGTAGAGCGCAGAGCTCTTTTGGGGGCATAGGCGGGGAGGCGGTCCCTCAGGTACACTGGGCCCTGACAGCGTATGGCCTTGAAGGTAATTACCAGAACCTTTAGTCTGATCCGGAATTTAAATTTTTCTCTTACAGGTCTAACACGTCCGAAAAACCAATACAACGCCCATCCGGAACAATATATAAAGCTAAACGCACCGTTCACTGGGTACTTATCCGTACGAAAATCCCTATTGATTTACCTGTTTTTACAAGGAAATAAAATGTGAAAACAATATTTCTACATCCCATGGCCTTTCCCAACCATTTAAATTTTTCTCTTACAGGGCTAACACTTCCGAAAAACCAATACAACTTCCACCCGGACCAATATATTAAGCTAAACGAACCGTTCACTGGGTACTTATCCGTACGAAAATCCCTATTGATTTACCTGTTTTTACAAGGAAATAAAAGGTGAAAACAATATTTCTACATCCAATGGCCTTTCCCAACCATTTAAATTTTTCTCTTACAGGTCTAACACTTCCGAAAAACCAATACAACGCCCACCCGGAACAATATATAAAGCTAAACGAACCGTTCACTGTGTACTTATCCGTACGAAAATCCCTATTGATTTACCTGTTTTTACAAGGAAATAAAATGTGAAAAAAATATTTCTACATCCCATGGCCTTTCCCAACCATTTAAATTTTTCTCTTACAAGTCTAACACTTCCGAAAAACCAATACAACGCCCAACCAGAACAATATATAAAGCTAAACGAACCGTTCACTGGGTACTTATCCGTACGAAAATCCCTATAGATTTACCTGTTTTTACAAGGAAATAAAATGTGAAAAAAATATTTCTACATCCCATGGCCTTTCCCAACCATTTAAATTTTTCTCTTACAGGTCTAACACTTCCGAAAAACCAATACAACGCCCACCCGGAACAATATATAAAGCTAAACGAACCGTTCACTGGGTACTCATACGTACGAAAATCCCTATTGATTTACCTGTTTTTACAAGGAAATAAAATGTGAAAAAAATGTTTCTACATCCCATGGCCTTTCCCAACCATTTAAATTTTTCTCTTACAGGGCTAACACTTCCGAAAAACCAGTACAACACCTACCCGGAACAATATATAAAGCTAAACGAACCGTTCACTGGGTACTTATACGCACGAAAATCCCTATTGATTTACCTGTTTTTACAAGGAAATAAAATGTGAAAATAATATTTCTACATCCCATGGCCTTTCCCAACCATTTAAATTTTTCTCTTACAGGTCTAACACTTCCGAAAAACCAATACAACGCCCACCCGGAACAATATATAAAGCTAAACGAACCGTTCACTGGGTACTCATACGTACGAAAATCCCTATTGATTTACCTGTTTTTACAAGGAAATAAAATGTGAAAAAAATGTTTCTACATCCCATGGCCTTTCCCAACCATTTAAATTTTTCTCTTACAGGGCTAACACTTCCGAAAAACCAATACAACGCCCACCCGGAACACTATATAAAGCTAAACGAACCGTTCACTGGGTACTTATACGCACGAAAATCCCTATTGATTTACCTGTTTTTACAAGGAAATAAAATGTGAAAAAAATATTTCTACATCCCATGGCCTTTCCCAACCATTTACATTTTTCTCTTTCAGGGCTAACACTTCCGAAAAACCAATACAACGCCCACCCGGACCAATATATTAAGCTAAACGAACCGTTCACTGGGTACTTATCCGTACGAAAATCCCTATAGATTTACCTGTTTTTACAAGGAAATAAAATGTGAAAAAAATATTTCTACATCCCATGGCCTTTCCCAACCATTTAAATTTTTCTCTTACAGGTCTAACACTTCCGAAAAACCAATACAACGCTCACCCGGAACAATATATAAAGCTAAACGAACCGTTCACTGGGTACTCATACGTACGAAAATCCCTATTGATTTACCTGTTTTTACAAGGAAATAAAATGTGAAAAAAATATTTCTACATCCCATGGCCTTTCCCAACCATTTAAATTTTTCTCTTACAGGTCTAACACTTCCGAAAAACCAATACAACGCCCACCCGGAACAATATATAAAGCTAAACGAACCGTTCACTGGTTACTCATACGTACGAAAATCCCTATTGATTTACCTGTTTTTACAAGGAAATAAAATGTGAAAAAAATATTTCTACATCCCATGGCCCTTCCCAACCATTTAAATTTTTCTCTTACAGGTCTAACATGTCCGAAAAACCAATACAACACCCATCCGGAACAATATATAAAGGTAAACGCACCGTTCACTGGGTACTTATCCGTACGAAAATCCCTATAGATTTACCTGTTTTTAGAAGGAAATAAAATGTGAACAAAATATTTCTACATCCCATGGCCTTTCCCAACCATTTTAATTTTTCTCTTACAGGGCTAACACTTCCGAAAAACCAATACAACGCCCAACCGGAACACTATATAAAGCTAAACGAACCGTTCACTGGGGACTTATACGCACGAAAATCCCTATTGATTTACCTGTTTTTACAAGGAAATAAAATGTGAAAAAAATATTTCTACATCCCATGGCCTTTCCCAACCATTTAAATTTTTCTCTTATAGGTCTAACACGTCCGAAAAACCAATACAACGCCCATCCGGAACAATATATAAAGCTAAACGCACCGTTCACTGGGTACTTATCCGTACGAAAATCCCTATTGATTTACCTGTTTTTACAAGGAAATAAAATGTGAAAACAATATTTCTACATCCCATGGCCTTTCCCAACCATTTAAATTTTTCTCTTACAGGGCTAACACTTCCGAAAAACCAATACAACGTCCACCCGGACCAATATATTAAGCTAAACGAACCGTTCACTGGGTACTTATACGTACGAAAATCCCTACTGATTTACCTGTTTTTACAAGGAAATAAAAGGTGAAAACAATATTTCTACATCCAATGGCCTTTCCCAACCATTTCAATTTTTCTCTTACAGGTCTAACACTTCCGAAAAACCAATACAACGCCCACCCGGAACAATATATAAAGCTAAACGAACCGTTCACTGGGTACTCATACGTACGAAAATCCCTATTGATTTACCTGTTTTTACAAGGAAATAAAATGTGAAAAAAATATTTCTACATCCCATGGCCTTTCCCAACCATTTAAATTTTTCTCTTACAGGTCTAACACTTCCGAAAAACCAATACAACGCCCACCCGGAACAATATATAAAGCTAAACGAACCGTTCACTGGGTACTCATACGTACGAAAATCCCTATTGATTTACCTGTTTTTACAAGGAAATAAAATGTAAAAAAAATATTTTTACATACCATGGCCTTTCTCAACCATTTAAATTTTTCTCTTACAGGTCTAACGCTTCCGAAAAACCAATACAACACGCACGCGGAACAATATATAAAGCTAAACGAACCGTTCACTGGGTACTTATCCGTACGAAAATCCCTATTGATTTACCTGTTTTGACAAGGAAATAAAATGTGAAAACAATATTTCTACATCCCATGGCCTTTCCCAACCATTTAAATTTTTCTCTTACAGGTCTAACACTTCCGAAAAACCAATACAACGCCCACCCGGAACAATATATAAAGCTAAATGAACCGTTCACTGGGTACTTATCCGTACGAAAATCCCTATTGATTTACCTGTTTTTACAAGGAAATAAAATGTGAAAAAAATATTTCTACATCCCATGGCCCTTCCCAACCATTTATTTATTTATTTATTTATTTATTTATTTATTTATTTATTTATTTATTTATCATACTTTTATACCGCCCTCCCCGGAGGCTCAGGGCGGTTTACATTATAACAGAGAACCATACATAAAACAGTCTGTAGAACATGTACACCAATAACCAACAATTACAACCAAACACAACACAGTATAACAATAAACAATCATAACACAAACAGGTCCAGGGCTTGTTGATGGGATTCTGAGGGGGGTGGCTTATTGATTGAATTCTGAGGGGGGGGTGGGGGGGAGCAGGGGGCCTTGGTCGCTGTAGATTACATCTGGTCTCGGCCAAATGCCTGGTGGAGGAGCTCCTTTTTGCAGGCCCTGCGGAACTGTTTAAGCTCCGTCAGGGCCCTGATCTCCTCTGGGAGCTCGTTCCACCAGGTAGGGGCCAGAACAGAGAATGCTCTGGCCCTGGTCGAGACCAGACGGACTTCTTTAGGGCCAGGGATCCTTAGCTGATTGGAGGCAGTAGAGTGCAGAGCTCTTTTGGGGGCATAGGCGGGGAGGCGGTCCCTCAGGTACACTGGGCCCTGACGGCGTATGGCCTTGAAGGTAATTACCAGAACCTTTAGTCTGATCCGGAATTTAAATTTTTCTCTTACAGGTCTAACACGTCCGAAAAACCAATACAACGCCCATCCGGAACAATATATAAAGCTAAACGCACCGTTCACTGGGTACTTATCCGTACGAAAATCCCTATAGATTTACCTGTTTTTACAAGGAAATAAAATGTGAAAACAATATTTCTACATCCCATGGCCTTTCCCAACCATTTAAATTTTTCTCTTACAAGTCTAACACTTCCGAAAAACCAATACGACGCCCAACCAGAACAATATATAAAGCTAAACGAACCGTTCACTGGGTACTTATCCGTACGAAAATCCCTATAGATTTACCTGTTTTTACAAGGAAATAAAATGTGAAAAAAATATTTCTACATCCCATGGCCTTTCCCAACCATTTAAATTTTTCTCTTACAGGTCTAACACTTCCGAAAAACCAATACAACGCCCACCCGGAACAATATATAAAGCTAAACGAACCGTTCACTGGGTACTCATACGTACGAAAATCCCTATTGATTTACCTGTTTTTACAAGGAAATAAAATGTGAAAAAAATGTTTCTACATCCCATGGCCTTTCCCAACCATTTAAATTTTTCTCTTACAGGGCTAACACTTCCGAAAAACCAATACAACGCCCACCCGGAACACTATATAAAGCTAAACGAACCGTTCACTGGGTACTCATACGTACGAAAATCCCTATTGATTTACCTGTTTTTACAAGGAAATAAAATGTGAAAAAAATATTTCTACATCCCATGGCCTTTCCCAACCATTTAAATTTTTCTCTTACAGGTCTAACACTTCCGAAAAACCAATACAACGCCCACCCGGAACAATATATAAAGCTAAACGAACCGTTCACTGGGTACTCATACGTACGAAAATCCCTATTGATTTACCTGTTTTTACAAGGAAATAAAATGTAAAAAAAATATTTTTACATACCATGGCCTTTCTCAACCATTTAAATTTTTCTCTTACAGGTCTAACGCTTCCGAAAAACCAATACAACACGCACGCGGAACAATATATAAAGCTAAACGAACCGTTCACTGGGTACTTATCCGTACGAAAATCCCTATTGATTTACCTGTTTTTACAAGGAAATAAAATGTGAAAACAATATTTCTACATCCCATGGCCTTTCCCAACCATTTAAATTTTTCTCTTACAGGTCTAACACTTCCGAAAAACCAATACAACGCCCACCCGGAACAATATATAAAGCTAAATGAACCGTTCACTGGGTACTTATCCGTACGAAAATCCCTATTGATTTACCTGTTTTTACAAGGAAATAAAATGTGAAAAAAATATTTCTACATCCCATGGCCCTTCCCAACCATTTATTTATTTATTTATTTATTTATTTATTTATCATACTTTTATACCGCCCTCCCCGGAGGCTCAGGGCAGTTTACATTATAACAGAGAACCATACATAAAACAGTCTGTAGAACATGTACACCAATAACCAACAATTACAACCAAACACAACACAGTATAACAATAAACAATCATAACACAAACAGGTCCAGGGCTTGTTGATGGGATTCTGAGGGGGGTGGCTTATTGATTGAATTCTGAGGGGGGGGTGGGGGGGAGCAGGGGGCCTTGGTCGCTGTAGATTACATCTGGTCTCGGCCAAATGCCTGGTGGAGGAGCTCCTTTTTGCAGGCCCTGCGGAACTGTTTAAGCTCCGTCAGGGCCCTGATCTCCTCTGGGAGCTCGTTCCACCAGGTAGGGGCCAGAACAGAGAATGCTCTGGCCCTGGTCGAGACCAGACGGACTTCTTTAGGGCCAGGGATCCTTAGCTGATTGGAGGCAGTAGAGCGCAGAGCTCTTTTGGGGGCATAGGCGGGGAGGCGGTCCCTCAGGTACACTGGGCCCTGACGGCGTATGGCCTTGAAGGTAATTACCAGAACCTTTAGTCTGATCCGGAATTTAAATTTTTCTCTTACAGGTCTAACACGTCCGAAAAACCAATACAACGCCCATCCGGAACAATATATAAAGCTAAACGCACCGTTCACTGGGTACTTATCCGTACGAAAATCCCTATAGATTTACCTGTTTTTACAAGGAAATAAAATGTGAAAACAATATTTCTACATCCCATGGCCTTTCCCAACCATTTAAATTTTTCTCTTACAAGTCTAACACTTCCGAAAAACCAATACGACGCCCAACCAGAACAATATATAAAGCTAAACGAACCGTTCACTGGGTACTTATCCGTACGAAAATCCCTATAGATATACCTGTTTTTACAAGGAAATAAAATGTGAAAAAAATATTTCTACATCCCATGGCCTTTCCCAACCATTTAAATTTTTCTCTTACAGGTCTAACACTTCCGAAAAACCAATACAACGCCCACCCGGAACAATATATAAAGCTAAACGAACCGTTCACTGGGTACTCATACGTACGAAAATCCCTATTGATTTACCTGTTTTTACAAGGAAATAAAATGTGAAAAAAATGTTTCTACATCCCATGGCCTTTCCCAACCATTTAAATTTTTCTCTTACAGGGCTAACACTTCCGAAAAACCAATACAACGCCCACCCGGAACACTATATAAAGCTAAACGAACCGTTCACTGGGTACTTATACGCACGAAAATCCCTATTGATTTACCTGTTTTTACAAGGAAATAAAATGTGAAAATAATATTTCTACATCCCATGGCCTTTCCCAACCATTTAAATTTTTCTCTTACAGGTCTAACACTTCCGAAAAACCAATACAACGCCCACCCGGAACAATATATAAAGCTAAACGAACCGTTCACTGGGTACTCATACGTTCGAAAATCCCTATTGATTTACCTGTTTTTACAAGGAAATAAAATGTGAAAAAAATGTTTCTACATCCCATGGCCTTTCCCAACCATTTACATTTTTCTCTTACAGGGCTAACACTTCCGAAAAACCAATACAACGCCCACCCGGAACACTATATAAAGCTAAACGAACCGTTCACTGGGTACTTATACGCACGAAAATCCCTATTGATTTACCTGTTTTTACAAGGAAAAAAAATGTGAAAAAAATATTTCTACATCCCATGGCCTTTCCCAACCATTTAAATTTTTCTCTTACAGGGCTAACACTTCCGAAAAACCAATACAACGCCCACCCGGACCAATATATTAAGCTAAACGAACCGTTCACTGGGTACTTATCCGTACGAAAATCCCTATAGATTTACCTGTTTTTACAAGGAAATAAAATGTGAAAAAAATATTTCTACATCCCATGGCCTTTCCCAACCATTTAAATTTTTCTCTTACAGGTCTAACAGTTCCGAAAAACCAATACAACGCTCACCCGGAACAATATATATAAAGCTAAACGAACCGTTCACTGGGTACTCATACGTACGAAAATCCCTATTGATTTACCTGTTTTTACAAGGAAATAAAATGTGAAAAAAATATTTCTACATCCCATGGCCTTTCCCAACCATTTAAATTTTTCTCTTACAGGTCTAACACTTCCGAAAAACCAATACAACGCCCATCCGGAACAATATATAAAGCTAAACGAACCGTTCACTGGGTACTCATACGTACGAAAATCCCTATTGATTTACCTGTTTTTACAAGGAAATAAAATGTAAAAAAAATATTTTTACATACCATGGCCTTTCTCAACCATTTAAATTTTTCTCTTACAGGTCTAACGCTTCCGAAAAACCAATACAACACGCACGCGGAACAATATATAAAGCTAAACGAACCGTTCACTGGGTACTTATCCGTACGAAAATCCCTATTGATTTACCTGTTTTTACAAGGAAATAAAATGTGAAAACAATATTTCTACATCCCATGGCCTTTCCCAACCATTTAAATTTTTCTCTTACAGGTCTAACACTTCCGAAAAACCAATACAACGCCCACCCGGAACAATATATAAAGCTAAATGAACCGTTCACTGGGTACTTATCCGTACGAAAATCCCTATTGATTTACCTGTTTTTACAAGGAAATAAAATGTGAAAAAAATATTTCTACATCCTATGGCCCTTCCCAACCATTTATTTATTTATTTATTTATTTATTTATTTATTTATTTATTTATTTATTTATTTATTTATCATACTTTTATACCGCCCACCCCGGAGGCTCAGGGCGGTTTACATTATAACAGAGAACCATACATAAAACAGTCTGTAGAACATGTACACCAATAACCAACAATTACAACCAAACACAACACAGTATAACAATAAACAATCATAACACAAACAGGTCCAGGGCTTGTTGATGGGATTCTGAGGGGGGTGGCTTATTGATTGAATTCTGAGGGGGGGGGGTGGGGGGGAGCAGGGGCCCTTGGTCGCTGTAGATTACATCTGGTCTCGGCCAAATGCCTGGTGGAGGAGCTCCTTTTTGCAGGCCCTGCGGAACTGTTTAAGCTCCGTCAGGGCCCTGATCTCCTCTGGGAGCTCGTTCCACCAGGTAGGGGCCAGAACAGAGAATGCTCTGGCCCTGGTCGAGACCAGACGGACTTCTTTAGGGCCAGGGATCCTTAGCTGATTGGAGGCAGTAGAGCGCAGAGCTCTTTTGGGGGCATAGGCGGGGAGGCGGTCCCTCAGGTACACTGGGCCCTGACGGCGTATGGCCTTGAAGGTAATTACCAGAACCTTTAGTCTGATCCGGAATTTAAATTTTTCTCTTACAGGGCTAACACTTCCGAAAAACCAATACAACGTCCACCCGGACCAATATATTAAGCTAAACGAACCGTTCACTGGGTACTTATACGTACGAAAATCCCTATTGATTTACCTGTTTTTACAAGGAAATAAAAGGTGAAAACAATATTTCTACATCCAATGGCCTTTCCCAACCATTTAAATTTTTCTCTTACAGGTCTAACACTTCCGAAAAACCAATACAACGCCCACCCGGAACAATATATAAAGCTAAACGAACCGTTCACTGGGTACTTATCCGTACGAAAATCCCTATTGATTTACCTGTTTTTACAAGGAAATAAAATGTGAAAAAAATATTTCTACATCCCATGGCCTTTCCCAACCATTTAAATTTTTCTCTTACAAGTCTAACACTTCCGAAAAACCAATACAACGCCCAACCAGAACAATATATAAAGCTAAACGAACCGTTCACTGGGTACTTATCCGTACGAAAATCCCTATAGATTTACCTGTTTTTACAAGGAAATAAAATGTGAAAAAAATATTTCTACATCCCATGGCCTTTCCCAACCATTTAAATTTTTCTCTTACAGGTCTAACACTTCCGAAAAACCAATACAACGCCCACCCGGAACAATATATAAAGCTAAACGAACCGTTCACTGGGTACTCATACGTACGAAAATCCCTATTGATTTACCTGATTTTACAAGGAAATAAAATGTGAAAATAATATTTCTACATCCCATGGCCTTTCCCAACCATTTAAATTTTTCTCTTACAGGTCTAACACTTCCGAAAAACCAATACAACGCCCACCCGGAACAATATATAAAGCTAAACGAACCGTTCACTGGGTACTCATACGTACGAAAATCCCTATTGATTTACCTGTTTTTACAAGGAAATAAAATGTGAAAAAAATGTTTCTACATCCCATGGCCTTTCCCAACCATTTAAATTTTTCTCTTACAGGGCTAACACTTCCGAAAAACCAATACAACGCCCACCCGGAACACTATATAAAGCTAAACGAACCGTTCACTGGGTACTTATACGCACGAAAATCCCTATTGATTTACCTGTTTTTACAAGGAAATAAAATGTGAAAAAAATATTTCTACATCCCATGGTCTTTCCCAACCATTTACATTTTTCTCTTACAGGGCTAACACTTCCGAAAAACCAATACAAGGCCCACCCGGACCAATATATTAAGCTAAACGAACCGTTCACTGGGTACTTATCCGTACGAAAATCCCTATAGATTTACCTGTTTTTACAAGGAAATAAAATGTGAAAAAAATATTTCTACATCCCATGGCCTTTCCCAACCATTTAAATTTTCCTCTTACAGGTCTAACACTTCCGAAAAACCAATACAACGCTCACCCGGAACAATATATAAAGCTAAACGAACCGTTCACTGGGTACTCATACGTACGAAAATCCCTATTGATTTACCTGTTTTTACAAGGAAATAAAATGTGAAAAAAATATTTCTACATCCCATGGCCTTTCCCAACCATTTAAATTTTTCTCTTACAGGTCTAACACTTCCGAAAAACCAATACAACGCCCACCCGGAACAATATATAAAGCTAAACGAACCGTTCACTGGTTACTCATACGTACGAAAATCCCTATTGATTTACCTGTTTTTACAAGGAAATAAAATGTGAAAAAAATATTTCTACATCCCATGGCCCTTCCCAACCATTTAAATTTTTCTCTTACAGGTCTAACACGTCCGAAAAACCAATACAACACCCATCCGGAACAATATATAAAGCTAAACGCACCGTTCACTGGGTACTTATCCGTACGAAAATCCCTATAGATTTACCTGTTTTTAGAAGGAAATAAAATGTGAACAAAATATTTCTACATCCCATGGCCTTTCCCAACCATTTTAATTTTTCTCTTACAGGGCTAACACTTCCGAAAAACCAATACAACGCCCACCCGGAACACTATATAAAGCTAAACGAACCGTTCACTGGGGACTTATACGCACGAAAATCCCTATTGATTTACCTGTTTTTACAAGGAAATAAAATGTGAAAAAAATATTTCTACATCCCATGGCCTTTCCCAACCGTTTAAATTTTTCTCTTATAGGTCTAACACGTCCGAAAAACCAATACAACGCCCATCCGGAACAATATATAAAGCTAAACGCACCGTTCACTGGGTACTTATCCGTACGAAAATCCCTATTGATTTACCTGTTTTTACAAGGAAATAAAATGTGAAAACAATATTTCTACATCCCATGGCCTTTCCCAACCATTTAAATTTTTCTCTTACAGGGCTAACACTTCCGAAAAACCAATACAACGTCCACCCGGACCAATATATTAAGCTAAACGAACCGTTCACTGGGTACTTATCCGTACGAAAATCCCTATTGATTTACCTGTTTTTACAAGGAAATAAAATGTGAAAACAATATTTCTACATCCCATGGCCTTTCCCAACCATTTAAATTTTTCTCTTACAGGTCTAACACTTCCGAAAAACCAATACAACGCCCACCCGGAACAATATATAAAGCTAAATGAACCGTTCACTGGGTACTTATCCGTACGAAAATCCCTATTGATTTACCTGTTTTTACAAGGAAATAAAATGTGAAAAAAATATTTCTACATCCTATGGCCCTTCCCAACCATTTATTTATTTATTTATTTATTTATTTATTTATTTATTTATTTATTTATTTATCATACTTTTATACCGCCCACCCCGGAGGCTCAGGGCGGTTTACATTATAACAGAGAACCATACATAAAACAGTCTGTAGAACATGTACACCAATAACCAACAATTACAACCAAACACAACACAGTATAACAATAAACAATCATAACACAAACAGGTCCAGGGCTTGTTGATGGGATTCTGAGGGGGGTGGCTTATTGATTGAATTCTGAGGGGGGGGGGTGGGGGGGAGCAGGGGCCCTTGGTCGCTGTAGATTACATCTGGTCTCGGCCAAATGCCTGGTGGAGGAGCTCCTTTTTGCAGGCCCTGCGGAACTGTTTAAGCTCCGTCAGGGCCCTGATCTCCTCTGGGAGCTCGTTCCACCAGGTAGGGGCCAGAACAGAGAATGCTCTGGCCCTGGTCGAGACCAGACGGACTTCTTTAGGGCCAGGGATCCTTAGCTGATTGGAGGCAGTAGAGCGCAGAGCTCTTTTGGGGGCATAGGCGGGGAGGCGGTCCCTCAGGTACACTGGGCCCTGACGGCGTATGGCCTTGAAGGTAATTACCAGAACCTTTAGTCTGATCCGGAATTTAAATTTTTCTCTTACAGGGCTAACACTTCCGAAAAACCAATACAACGTCCACCCGGACCAATATATTAAGCTAAACGAACCGTTCACTGGGTACTTATACGTACGAAAATCCCTATTGATTTACCTGTTTTTACAAGGAAATAAAAGGTGAAAACAATATTTCTACATCCAATGGCCTTTCCCAACCATTTAAATTTTTCTCTTACAGGTCTAACACTTCCGAAAAACCAATACAACGCCCACCCGGAACAATATATAAAGCTAAACGAACCGTTCACTGGGTACTTATCCGTACGAAAATCCCTATTGATTTACCTGTTTTTACAAGGAAATAAAATGTGAAAAAAATATTTCTACATCCCATGGCCTTTCCCAACCATTTAAATTTTTCTCTTACAAGTCTAACACTTCCGAAAAACCAATACAACGCCCAACCAGAACAATATATAAAGCTAAACGAACCGTTCACTGGGTACTTATCCGTACGAAAATCCCTATAGATTTACCTGTTTTTACAAGGAAATAAAATGTGAAAAAAATATTTCTACATCCCATGGCCTTTCCCAACCATTTAAATTTTTCTCTTACAGGTCTAACACTTCCGAAAAACCAATACAACGCCCACCCGGAACAATATATAAAGCTAAACGAACCGTTCACTGGGTACTCATACGTACGAAAATCCCTATTGATTTACCTGATTTTACAAGGAAATAAAATGTGAAAATAATATTTCTACATCCCATGGCCTTTCCCAACCATTTAAATTTTTCTCTTACAGGTCTAACACTTCCGAAAAACCAATACAACGCCCACCCGGAACAATATATAAAGCTAAACGAACCGTTCACTGGGTACTCATACGTACGAAAATCCCTATTGATTTACCTGTTTTTACAAGGAAATAAAATGTGAAAAAAATGTTTCTACATCCCATGGCCTTTCCCAACCATTTAAATTTTTCTCTTACAGGGCTAACACTTCCGAAAAACCAATACAACGCCCACCCGGAACACTATATAAAGCTAAACGAACCGTTCACTGGGTACTTATACGCACGAAAATCCCTATTGATTTACCTGTTTTTACAAGGAAATAAAATGTGAAAAAAATATTTCTACATCCCATGGTCTTTCCCAACCATTTACATTTTTCTCTTACAGGGCTAACACTTCCGAAAAACCAATACAAGGCCCACCCGGACCAATATATTAAGCTAAACGAACCGTTCACTGGGTACTTATCCGTACGAAAATCCCTATAGATTTACCTGTTTTTACAAGGAAATAAAATGTGAAAAAAATATTTCTACATCCCATGGCCTTTCCCAACCATTTAAATTTTCCTCTTACAGGTCTAACACTTCCGAAAAACCAATACAACGCTCACCCGGAACAATATATAAAGCTAAACGAACCGTTCACTGGGTACTCATACGTACGAAAATCCCTATTGATTTACCTGTTTTTACAAGGAAATAAAATGTGAAAAAAATATTTCTACATCCCATGGCCTTTCCCAACCATTTAAATTTTTCTCTTACAGGTCTAACACTTCCGAAAAACCAATACAACGCCCACCCGGAACAATATATAAAGCTAAACGAACCGTTCACTGGTTACTCATACGTACGAAAATCCCTATTGATTTACCTGTTTTTACAAGGAAATAAAATGTGAAAAAAATATTTCTACATCCCATGGCCCTTCCCAACCATTTAAATTTTTCTCTTACAGGTCTAACACGTCCGAAAAACCAATACAACACCCATCCGGAACAATATATAAAGCTAAACGCACCGTTCACTGGGTACTTATCCGTACGAAAATCCCTATAGATTTACCTGTTTTTAGAAGGAAATAAAATGTGAACAAAATATTTCTACATCCCATGGCCTTTCCCAACCATTTTAATTTTTCTCTTACAGGGCTAACACTTCCGAAAAACCAATACAACGCCCACCCGGAACACTATATAAAGCTAAACGAACCGTTCACTGGGGACTTATACGCACGAAAATCCCTATTGATTTACCTGTTTTTACAAGGAAATAAAATGTGAAAAAAATATTTCTACATCCCATGGCCTTTCCCAACCGTTTAAATTTTTCTCTTATAGGTCTAACACGTCCGAAAAACCAATACAACGCCCATCCGGAACAATATATAAAGCTAAACGCACCGTTCACTGGGTACTTATCCGTACGAAAATCCCTATTGATTTACCTGTTTTTACAAGGAAATAAAATGTGAAAACAATATTTCTACATCCCATGGCCTTTCCCAACCATTTAAATTTTTCTCTTACAAGTCTAACACTTCCGAAAAACCAATACAACGCCCAACCAGAACAATATATAAAGCTAAACGAACCGTTCACTGGGTACTTATCCGTACGAAAATCCCTATAGATTTACCTGTTTTTACAAGGAAATAAAATGTGAAAAAAATATTTCTACATCCCATGGCCTTTCCCAACCATTTAAATTTTTCTCTTACAGGTCTAACACTTCCGAAAAACCAATACAACGCCCACCCGGAACAATATATAAAGCTAAACGAACCGTTCACTGGGTACTCATACGTACGAAAATCCCTATTGATTTACCTGTTTTTACAAGGAAATATAATGTGAAAAAAATGTTTCTACATCCCATGGCCTTTCCCAACCATTTAAATTTTTCTCTTACAGGGCTAACACTTCCGAAAAACCAATACAACGCCCACCCGGAACACTATATAAAGCTAAACGAACCGTTCACTGGGTACTTACACGCACGAAAATCCCTATTGATTTACCTGTTTTTACAAGGAAATAAAATGTGAAAATAATATTTCTACATCCCATGGCCTTTCCCAACCATTTAAATTTTTCTCTTACAGGTCTAACACTTCCGAAAAACCAATACAACGTCCACCCGGAACAATATATAAAGCTAAACGAACCGTTCACTGGGTACTCATACGTACGAAAATCCCTATTGATTTACCTGTTTTTACAAGGAAATAAAATGTGAAAAAAATGTTTCTACATCCCATGGCCTTTCCCAACCATTTAAATTTTTCTCTTACAGGGCTAACACTTCCGAAAAACCAATACAACGCCCACCCGGAACACTATATAAAGCTAAACGAACCGTTCACTGGGTACTTATACGCACGAAAATCCCTATTGATTTACCTGTTTTTACAAGGAAATAAAATGTGAAAAAAATATTTCTACATCCCATGGCCTTTCCCAACCATTTACATTTTTCTCTTACAGGGCTAACACTTCCGAAAAACCAATACAACGCCCACCCGGAACAATATATTAAGCTAAACGAACCGTTCACTGGGTACTTATCCGTACGAAAATCCCTATAGATTTACCTGTTTTTACAAGGAAATAAAATGTGAAAAAAATATTTCTACATCCCATGGCCTTTCCCAACCATTTAAATTTTTCTCTTACAGGTCTAACACTTCCGAAAAACCAATACAACGCTCACCCGGAACAATATATAAAGCTAAACGAACCGTTCACTGGGTACTCATACGTACGAAAATCCCTATTGATTTACCTGTTTTTACAAGGAAATAAAATGTGAAAAAAATATTTCTACATCCCATGGCCTTTCCCAACCATTTAAATTTTTCTCTTACAGGTCTAAAACTTCCGAAAAACCAATACAACGCCCACCCGGAACAATATATAAAGCTAAACGAACCGTTCACTGGTTACTCATACATACGAAAATCCCTATTGATTTACCTGTTTTTACAAGGAAATAAAATGTGAAAAAAATATTTCTACATCCCATGGCCCTTCCCAACCATTTAAATTTTTCTCTTACAGGTCTAACACGTCCGAAAAACCAATACAACACCCATCCGGAACAATATATAAAGCTAAACGCACCGTTCACTGGGTACTTATCCGTACGAAAATCCCTATAGATTTACCTGTTTTTAGAAGGAAATAAAATGTGAACAAAATATTTCTACATCCCATGGCCTTTCCCAACCATTTTAATTTTTCTCTTACAGGGCTAACACTTCCGAAAAACCAATACAACGCCCACCCGGAACACTATATAAAGCTAAACGAACCGTTCACTGGGGACTTATACGCACGAAAATCCCTATTGATTTACCTGTTTTTACAAGGAAATAAAATGTGAAAAAAATATTTCTACATCCCATGGCCTTTCCCAACCATTTAAATTTTTCTCTTATAGGTCTAACACTTCCGAAAAACGAATACAACGCCCACCCGGAACAATATATAAAGCTAAATGAACCGTTCACTGGGTACTCATACGTACGAAAATCCCTATTGATTTACCTGTTTTTACAGGGAAATAAAATGTGAAAAAAATATTTCTACATCCCATGGCCTTTCCCAACCATTTAAATTTTTCTCTTACAGGTCTAACACTTCCGAAAAACCAATACAACGCCCACCCGGAACAATATATAAAGCTAAATGAACCGTTCACTGGGTACTTATCCGTACGAAAATCCCTATTGATTTACCTGTTTTTACAAGGAAATAAAATGTGAAAAAAATATTTCTACATCCCATGGCCCTTCCCAACCATTTAAATTTTTCTCTTACAGGTCTAACACGTCCGAAAAACCAATACAACACCCATCCGGAACAATATATAAAGCTAAACGCACCGTTCACTGGGTACTTATCCGTACGAAAATCCCTATTGATTTACCTGTTTTTACAAGGAAATTAAATGTGAAAACAATATTTCTACATCCCATGGCCTTTCCCAACCATTTAAATTTTTCTCTTACAGGTCTAACACTTCCGAAAAACCAATACAACGCCCACCCAGAACAATATATAAAGCTAAACGAACCGTTCACTGGGTATTTATCCGTACGAAAATCCCTATTGATTTACCTGTTTTTACAAGGAAATAAAATGTGAAAACAATATTTCTACATCCCATGGCCTTTCCCAACCATTTAAATTTTTCTCTTACAGGTCTAACACTTCCGAAAAACCAATACAACGCCCACCCGGAACAATATATAAAGCTAAACGAACCGTTCACTGGGTACTTATCCGTACGAAAATCCCTATTGATTTACCTGTTTTTACAAGGAAATAAAATGTGAAAAAAACATTTCTACATCCCATGGCCTTTCCCAACCATTTAAATTTTTCTCTTACAGGTCTAACACGTCCGAAAAACCAATACAACGCCCATCCGGAACAATATATAAAGCTAAACGCACCGTTCACTGGGTACTTATCCGTACGAAAATCCCTATTGATTTACCTGTTTTTACAAGGAAATAAAATGTGAAAACAATATTTCTACATCCCATGGCCTTTCCCAACCATTTAAATTTTTCTCTTACAGGTCTAACACTTCCGAAAAACCAATACAACACCTACCCGGAACAATATATAAAGCTAAACGAACCGTTCACTGGGTACTTATCCGTACGAAAATCCCTATTGATTTACCTGTTTTTACAAGGAAATAAAATGTGAAAAAAACATTTCTACATCCCATGGCCTTTCCCAACCATTTAAATTTTTCTCTTACAAGTCTAACACTTCCGAAAAACCAATACAACGCCCAACCGGAACAATATATAAAGCTAAACGAACCGTTCACTGGGTACTTATCCGTACGAAAATCCCTATAGATTTACCTGTTTTTAGAAGGAAATAAAATGTGAAAAAAATATTTCTACATCCCATGGCCTTTCCCAACCATTTAAATTTTTCTCTTACAGGTCTAACACTTCCGAAAAACCAATACAACGCCCACCCGGAACAATATATAAAGCTAAACGAACCGTTCACTGGGTACTCATACGTACGAAAATCCCTATTGATTTACCTGTTTTTACAAGGAAATAAAATGTGAAAAAAATGTTTCTACATCCCATGGCCTTTCCCAACCATTTAAATTTTTCTCTTACAGGGCTAACACTTCCGAAAAACCAATACAACGCCCACCCGGAACACTATATAAAGCTAAACGAACCGTTCACTGGGTACTTAAACGCACGAAAATCCCTATTGATTTACCTGCTTTTACAAGGAAATAAAATGTGAAAAAAATATTTCTATATCCCATGGCCTTTCCCAACCATTTAAATTTTTCTCTTACAGGTCTAACACTTCCGAAAAACCAATACAACGCCCACCCGGAACAATATATAAAGCTAAACGAACCGTTCACTGGGTAATCATACGTACGAAAATCCCTATTGATTTACCTGTTTTTACAAGGAAATAAAATGTGAAAAAAATATTTCTACATCCCATGGCCTTTCCCAACCATTTAAATTTTTCTCTTACAGGTCTAACACTTCCGAAAAACCAATACAACGCCCACCCGGAACAATATATAAAGCTAAACGAACCGTTCACTGGGTACTCATACGTACGAAAATCCCTATTGATTTACCTGTTTTTACAAGGAAATAAAATGTAAAAAAAATATTTTTACATACCATGGCCTTTCTCAACCATTTAAATTTTACTCTTACAGGTCTAACACGTCCGAAAAACGAATACAACGCCCATCCGGAACAATATATAAAGCTAAACGCACCGTTCACTGGGTACTTATCCGTACTAAAATCCCTATTGATTTACCTGTTTTTACAAGGAAATAAAATGTGAAAACAATATTTCTACATCCCATGGCCTTTCCCAACCATTTAAATTTTTCTCTTACAGGTCTAACACTTCCGAAAAACCAATACAACGCCCACCCGGAACACTATATAAAGCTAAACGAACCGTTCACTGGGTATTTATCCGTATGAAAATCCCTATTGATTTACCTGTTTTTACAAGGAAATAAAATGTGAAAACAATATTTCTACATCCCATGGCCTTTCCCAACCATTTAAATTTTTCTCTTACAGGTCTAACACTTCCGAAAAACCAATACAACGCCCACCCGGAACAATATATAAAGCTAAACGAACCGTTCACTGGGTACTTATCTAAAAATGGCTGCCATGAGAAAGGTTTTAGTCAACTACAAAATGTATGCCATACAAAGTGTACGATTGAGATACAAAATTCCTGCTATGAGAAGAGGAGGAGTCAGCTACAAAATGGCTGCCATGAGAAGGGTAGGAGACAGCAACAAAATGGCTGCTATGAGAAAGATAGGAGTCAGCTACAAAATGGCTGCCATGAGAAAGGTAGGAGTCAGCTACAAAATGGCTGCCATGAGAAGGGGAGGATTCAAATACAAAATGGCTGCCATAGGAAGGGGAGGACTCAGTTCCAAAATGGCTGCCTAGGGAAGGGGAGGAGTCAACTAAGTAATCTAAAAATGGCTGCCATGAGAAAGGTTGGAGTCAACTACAAAATGGCTGCCATACAAAGGGTAGGATTCAGATACAAAATTCCTGCTATGAGAAGAGGAGGAGTCAGCTACAAAATGGCTGCCATGAGAAGGGGAGGAGTCTGCAACAAAATGGCTGCCATACAAAGGGAAGGAGTCAGCTACAAAATTGTTCCCTAATGAATGGGAAGAGTCAGCTACAACATGGCTGCCATGAGAAAGGGAGGAGTCAGCTACAAAATGGCTGCCTAGGGAAGGGGAGGAATCAGCTTCAAAAAGGCTGCCCAGGGGAAGGGGAGGAGTCAGCTACAAAATGGCTGCCATGAGAAGTGGTGGAGTCTCATAGAAAATGGCTGCCATAGGAAGGGGAGGAATCATGTACAAAATGTCTGCCAATTTTAGGGTAGGAGTCAGCTACAAAATAGTTGCCATGTGTCAGCTACAAAATGTCTGCCATATAAAGGGGAGGAGTCAGCTACAAAATGGCTTCCTAGTGAAGGGGAGTAGTCAGCTACAAAATGGATGCCATGAGAAAGGGAGGAGTGAGTTACAAAATGGCTGCCATGAGAAGGGGAGGAGTCAGCTACAAATTGGCTGCCATGAGAAGGGTAGGAGTCAGCTACAAAATGGTTGCCTAATGAATGGGAGGAGTCAGCTACAAAATGGCTGCCATGAGAAGGGGAGGAGACAGCTACAAAATGGCTACCATACAAAGGGGAGGAGTCAGCTACAAGATGGCTGCCTAGGGAAGGGGAGGAGTCAGCTACAAAATGGCTGACATTAGAAGGGGAGGAGTCAGCTACAAGATGATTGCCATAGAAAGGGGAGGAGTCAGCTACAAAATGACTGCCAAAGAAAGGGGAGGAGCCAACTATGTCAGCTACAAAATGGCTGCCAAGAGAAGGGTAAGAGTCAGCTACAAAATGGCTGCCATTAGAAGGGGAGGAGTCAGCTACAAGATGACTGCCATAGAGAGGGGAGGAGTCAACTAAAAAATGACTGCCAAAGAAAAGGGAGGAGTCAACTATGTCAGCTACAAAATGGCTGCCAAGAGAAGGGTAGGAGTAAGCTACGAAATGGCTGCCATGAGTAGGGTAGGAGTCAGCTACAAAATGGCTGCCATGAGAAAGGTAGGAGTCAGCTACAAAATGGCTGCCATGAGAAAGGTTGGAGTCAGCTATAAAATGACTGCCATAGAAAGGGGAGGAGTCAGCTACAAAATGACTGCCAAAGAAAGGGGAGGAGTCAACTTTGTCAGCTACAAAATGGCTGCCAAGAGAAGGGTAAGAGTCAGCTACAAAATGGCTGCCATTAGAAGGGGAGGAGTCAGCTACAAGATGACTGCCATAGAAAGGGGAGGAGTCAGCTACAAAATGACTGCCAAAGAAAGGGGAGGAGTCAACTATATCAGCTACAAAACGGCTGCCAAGAGAAGGGTAAGAGTCAGCTACAAAATGGCTGCCATGAGAAGGGTAGGAGTCAGCTTCAAAATGGCTGCCATGAGAAGGGTAGGAGACAGCTACTAAATGGCTGCCATGAGAAAGGTAGGAGTCAGCTACAAAATGGCTGCCATGAGAAAGGTAGGAGTCAGCTACAAAATGGCTGCCAGGAGAAGGGGAGGAGACAGCTACAAAATGGCTACCATACAAAGGGGAGGAGTCAGCTACAAGATGGCTGCCTAGGGAAGGGGAGGAGTCAGCTGCAAAATGGCTGCCATTAGAAGGGGAGGAGTCAGCTACAAGATGACTGCCATAGAAAGGGGAGGAGTCAGCTACAAAATGACTGCCAAAGAAAGGGGAGGAGTCAACTATGTCAGCTACAAAATGGCTGCCAAGAGAAGGGTAAGAGTCAGCTACAAAATGGCTGCCATTAGAAGGGGAGGAGTCAGCTACAAGATGACTGCCATAGAAAGGGGAGGAGTCAGCTACAAAATGACTGCCAAAGAAAAGGGAGGAGTCAACTATGTCAGCTACAAAATGGCTGCCAAGAGAAGGGTAAGAGTCAGCTACAAAATGGCTGCCATGAGAAGGGTAGGAGTCAGCTTCAAAATGGCTGCCATGAGAAGGGTAGGAGACATCTACAAAATGGCTGCCATGAGAAAGGTAGGAGTCAGCTACAAAATGGCTGCCATGAGAAGGGGAGGAGTCAAATACAAAATTGCTGCCATAGGAAGGGGAGGACTCAGTTCCAAAATGGCTGCCTAGGGAAGGGGAGGAGTCAACTAAGTAATCTAAAAATGGCTGCCATGAGAAAGGTTGGAGTCAACTACAAAATGGCTGCCATACAAAGGGTAGGATTCAGATACAAAATTCCTGCTATGAGAAGAGGAGGAGTCAGCTACAAAATGGCTGCCATGAGAAGGGGAGGAGTCTGCTACAAAATGGCTGCCATACAAAGGGAAGGAGTCAGCTACAAAATTGTTCCCTAATGAATGGGAAGAGTCAGCTACAAAATGGATGCCATGAGAAAGGGAGGAGTCAGCTACAAAATGGCTGCCTAGGGAAGGGGAGGATTCAGCTACAAAATGGCTGCCATGAGAAGGGGAGGAGTCAGCTATAAAATGACTGCCATTGAAAGGGGAGGAGTCAGCTACTAAATTACTGCCAAAGAAAGGGGAGGAGTCAACTAAGTCAGTTACAAAATGGCTATCATTAGTCATCTGCAATATGGCTGCTATGAGAAGAAGAGGAGTCAGCTACGAAATGGCTGCCATGAGTAGGGTAGGAGTCAGCTACAAAATGGCTGCCATGAGAAGGGTAGGAGTCAGCTACAAAATGGCTGCCATAGGAAGGGGTGGAGTCAGCTCCAAAATGGCTGCCTAGGGAAGGGGGGTAGTCAATTAAGTCATCTAAAAATGACTGCCATGATAAAGGGAGGAGTCAACTACAAAATGGCTGCCATGAGAAGGGGAGGAGTCGGCTACAAAATGGCTACAGTAAAAAGGGAGGAGTAAGCTACAAAATGGTTGCCTAATGAATGGGTGGAATCAGCTACAAAATGGATGCCATGAGAAAGGGATGAGTCAGTTACAACATGGCTGCCATGAGAAAGGGAGGAGTCAACTACAAAATGGCTGCCATGAGAAGGGGAGGAGTCAGCTACAAATTGGCTGGCATGAGAAGGGTAGGAGTCAGCTAAAAAATGGTTGCCTAATGAATGGGAGGAGTCAGCTACATAATGGCTGCCAGGAGAAGGGGAGGAGACAGCTAAAAAATGGCTACCATATAAAGGGGAGGAGTCAGCTACAAGATGGCTGCCTAGGGAAGGGGAGGAGTCAGCTACAAAATGGCTGCCATTAGAAGGGGAGGAGTCAGCTACAAGATGACTGCCATAGAAAGGGGAGGAGTCAGCTACAAAATGACTGCCAAAGAAAGGGGAGGAGCCAACTATGTCAGCTACAAAATGGCTGCCAAGAGAAGGGTAAGAGTCAGCTACAAAATGGCTGCCATTAGAAGGGGAGGAGTCAGCTACAAGATGACTGCCATAGAAAGGGGAGGAGTCAGCTACAAAATGACTGCCAAAGAAAAGGGAGGAGTCAACTATGTCAGCTACAAAATGGCTGCCAAGAGAAGGGTAAGAGTCAGCTACAAAATGGCTGCCATGAGAAGGGTAGGAGTCAGCTTCAAAATGGCTGCCATGAGAAGGGTAGGAGACAGCTACAAAATGGCTGCCATGAGAAAGGTAGGAGTCAGCTACAAAATGGCTGCCATGAGAAAGGTAGGAGTCAGCTACAAAATGGCTGCCAGGAGAAGGGGAGGAGACAGCTACAAAATGGCTACCATACAAAGGGGAGGAGTCAGCTACACGATGGCTGCCTAGGGAAGGGGAGGAGTCAGCTACAAAATGGCTGCCATTAGAAGGGGAGGAGTCAGCTACAAGATGACTGCCATAGAAAGGGGAGGAGTCAACTACGTCAGCTACAAAATGGCTGCCAAGAGAAGGGTAAGAGTCAGCTACAAAATGGCTGCCATTAGAAGGGGAGGAGTCAGCTACAAGATGACTGCCATAGAAAGGGGAGGAGTCAGCTACAAAATGACTGCCAAAGAAAAGGGAGGAGTCAACTATGTCAGCTACAAAATGGCTGCCAAGAGAAGGGGAGGAGTCAGCTATAAAATGACTGCCATTGAAAGGGGAGGAGTCAGCTACTAAATTACTGCCAAAGAAAGGGGAGGAGTCAACTAAGTCAGTTACAAAATGGCTATCATTAGTCATCTGCAATATGGCTGCTATGAGAAGAAGAGGAGTCAGCTACGAAATGGCTGCCATGAGTAGGGTAGGAGTCAGCTACAAAATGGCTGCAATGAGAAGGGTAGGAGTCAGCTACAAAATGGCTGCCATAGGAAGGGGAGGAGTCAGCTCCAAAATGGCTGCCTAGGGAAGGGGGGTGTCAATTAAGTCATCTAAAAATGACTGCCATGATAAAGGGAGGAGTCAACTACAAAATGGCTGCCATGAGAAGGGGAGGAGTCGGCTACAAAATGGCTACAATAAAAAGGGAGGAGTAAGCTACAAAATGGTTGCCTAATGAATGGGTGGAATCAGCTACAAAATGGATGCCATGAGAAAGGGATGAGTCAGTTACAACATGGCTGCCATGAGAAAGGGAGGAGTCAACTACAAAATGGCTGCCATGAGAAGGGGAGGAGTCAGCTACAAATTGGCTGCCATGAGAAGGGTAGGAGTCAGCTAAAAAATGGTTGCCTAATGAATGGGAGGAGTCAGCTACATAATGGCTGCCAGGAGAAGGGGAGGAGACAGCTAAAAAATGGCTACCATATAAAGGGGAGGAGTCAGCTACAAGATGGCTGCCTAGGGAAGGGGAGGAGTCAGCTACAAAATGGCTGCCATTAGAAGGGGAGGAGTCAGCTACAAGATGACTGCCATAGAAAGGGGAGGGGTCAGCTACAAAATGACTGCCAAAGAAAGGGGAGGAGCCAACTATGTCAGCTACAAAATGGCTGCCAAGAGAAGGGTAAGAGTCAGCTACAAAATGGCTGCCATTAGAAGGGGAGGAGTCAGCTACAAGATGACTGCCATAGAAAGGGGAGGAGTCAGCTACAAAATGACTGCCAAAGAAAAGGGAGGAGTCAACTATGTCAGCTACAAAATGGCTGCCAAGAGAAGGGTAAGAGTCAGCTACAAAATGGCTGCCATGAGAAGGGTAGGAGTCAGCTTCAAAATGGCTGCCATGAGAAGGGTAGGAGACAGCTACAAAATGGCTGCCATGAGAAAGGTAGGAGTCAGCTACAAAATGGCTGCCATGAGAAAGGTAGGAGTCAGCTACAAAATGGCTGCCAGGAGAAGGGGAGGAGACAGCTACAAAATGGCTACCATACAAAGGGGAGGAGTCAGCTACAAGATGGATGCCATTAGAAGGGGAGGAGTCAGCTACAAGATGACTGCCATAGAAAGGGGAGGAGTCAGCTACAAAATGACTGCCAAAGAAAGGGGAGGAGTCAACTATGTCAGCTACAAAATGGCTGCCAAGAGAAGGGTAAGAGTCAGCTACAAAATGGCTGCCATTAGAAGGGGAGGAGTCAGCTACAAGATGACTGCCATAGAAAGGGGAGGAGTCAGCTACAAAATGACTGCCAAAGAAAGGGGAGGAGTCAACTATGTCAGCTACAAAGTGTCTGCCAAGAGAAGGGTAAGAGTCAGCTACAAAATGGCTGCCATTAGAAGGGGAGGAGTCAGCTACAAGATGACTGCCATAGAAAGGGGAGGAGTCAGCTACAAAATGACTGCCAAAGAAAAGGGAGGAGTCAACTATGTCAGCTACAAAATGGCTGCCAAGAGAAGGGTAAGAGTCAGCTACAAAATGGCTGCCATGAGAAGGGTAGGAGTCAGCTTCAAAATGGCTGCCATGAGAAGGGTAGGAGACATCTACAAAATGGCTGCCATGAGAAAGGTAGGAGTCAGCTACAAAATGGCTGCCATGAGAAAGGTAGGAGTCAGCTACAAAATGGCTGCCATGAGAAGGGGAGGAGTCAAATACAAAATGGCTGCCATAGGAAGGGGAGGACTCAGTTCCAAAATGGCTGCCTAGGGAAGGGGAGGAGTCAACTAAGTAATCTAAAAATGGCTGCCATGAGAAAGGTTGGAGTCAACTACAAAATGGCTGCCATACAAAGGGTAGGATTCAGATACAAAATTCCTGCTATGAGAAGAGGAGGAGTCAGCTACAAAATGGCTGCCATGAGAAGGGGAGGAGTCTGCTACAAAATGGCTGCCATACAAAGGGAAGGAGTCAGCTACAAAATTGTTCCCTAATGAATGGGAAGAGTCAGCTACAAAATGGATGCCATGAGAAAGGGAGGAGTCAGCTACAAAATGGCTGCCTAGGGAAGGGGAGGATTCAGCTACAAAATGGCTGCCATGAGAAGGGGAGGAGTCAGCTATAAAATGACTGCCATTGAAAGGGGAGGAGTCAGCTACTAAATTACTGCCAAAGAAAGGGGAGGAGTCAACTAAGTCAGTTACAAAATGGCTATCATTAGTCATCTGAAATATGGCTGCTATGAGAAGAAGAGGAGTCAGCTACGAAATTGCTGCCATGAGTAGGGTAGGAGTCAGCTACAAAATGGCTGCCATAGGAAGGGGAGGAGTCAGCTACAAAATGGCTGCCTAGGGAAGGGGGGGAGTCAATTAAGTCATCTAAAAATGACTGCCATGATAAAGGGAGGAGTCAACTACAAAATGGCTGACATGAGAAGGGGAGGAGTCAGCTACAAAATGGCTGCCATGAGAAGGGGAGGAGACAGCTACAGAATGGCTACCATACAAAGGGGAGGAGTCAGCTACAAGATGGCTGCCTAGGGAAGGGGAGGAGTCAGCTACAAAATGGCTGCCATTAGAAGGGGAGGAGTCAGCTACAAGATGACTGCCATAGAAAGGGGAGGAGTCAGCTACAAAATGACTGCCAAAGAAAGGGGAGGAGCCAACTATGTCAGCTACAAAATGGCTGCCAAGAGAAGGGTAAGAGTCAGCTACAAAATGGCTGCCATTAGAAGGGGAGGAGTCAGCTACAAGATGACTGCCATAGAGAGGGGAGGAGTCAACTAAAAATGACTGCCAAAGAAAAGGGAGGAGTGAACTATGTCAGCTACAAAATGGCTGCCAAGAGAAGGGTAAGAGTCAGCTACAAAATGGCTGCCATGAGAAGGGTAGGAGTCAGCTTCAAAATGGCTGCCATGAGAAGGGTAGGAGACAGCTACAAAATGGCTGCCATGAGAAAGGTAGGAGTCAGCTAAGAAATGGCTGCCATGAGAAAGGTAGGAGTCAGCTACAAAATGGCTGCCATGAGAAGGGGAGGAGTCAAATACAAAATGGCTGCCATAGAAAGGGGAGGACTCAGTTCCAAAATGGCTGCCTAGGGAAGGGGAGGAGTCAACTAAGTCATCTAAAAATGGCTGCCACGAGAAAGGTTGGAGTCAACTACAGAATGGATGCCATACAAAGGGTACGATTCAGATACAAAATTCCTGCTATGAGAAGAGGAGGAGTCAGCTACAAAATGGCTGCCATGAGAAGGGGAGGAGTCAGCTATAAAATGACTGCCATTGAAAGGGGAGGAGTCAGCTACTAAATTACTGCCAAAGAAAGGGGAGGAGTCAACTAAGTCAGTTACAAAATGGCTATCATTAGTCATCTGCAGTATGGCTGCTATGAGAAGAAGAGGAGTCAGCTACGAAATGGCTGCCATGAGTAGGGTAGGAGTCAGCTACAAAATGGCTGCCATGAGAAGGGTAGGAGTCAGCTACAAAATGGCTGCCATAGGAAGGGGAGGAGTCAGCTCCAAAATGGCTGCCTAGGGAAGGGGGGTAGTCAATTAAGTCATCTAAAAATGACTGCCATGATAAAGGGAGGAGTCAACTACAAAACGGCTGCCATGAGAAGGGGAGGAGTCGGCTACAAAATGGCTACAATAAAAAGGTAGGAGTAAGCTACAAAATGGTTGCCTAATGAAGGGGTGGAATCAGCTACAAAATGGATGCCATGAGAAAGGGACGAGTCAGTTACAACATGGCTGCCATGAGAAAGGGAGGAGTCAACTACAAAATGGCTGACATGAGAAGGGGAGGAGTCAGCTACAAATTGGCTGCCATGAGAAGGGTAGGAGTCAGCTAAAAAATGGTTGCCTAATGAATGGGAGGAGTCAGCTACAAAATGGCTGCCAGGAGAAGGGGAGGAGACAGCTACAAAATGGCTACCATACAAAGGGGAGGAGTCAGCTACAAGATGGCTGCCTAGGGAAGGGGAGGAGTCAGCTACAAAATGGCTGCCATTAGAAGGGGAGGAGTCAGCTACAAGATGACTGCCAAAGAAAGGGGAAAAGTCAGCTACAAAATGACTGCCAAAGAAAGGGGAGGAGTCAACTATGTCAGCTACAAAATGGCAGCCAAGAGAAGGGTAAGAGTCAGCTACAAAATGGCTGCCATTAGAAGGGGAGGAGTCAGCTCCAAGATGACTGCCATAGAAAGGGGAGGAGTCAGCTACAAAATGACTGCCAAAGAAAAGGGAGGAGTCAACTATGTCAGCTACAAAATGGCTGCCAAGAGAAGGGTAGGAGTCAGCTACAAAATGGCTGCCATGAGAAAGGTAGGAGTCAGCTACAAAATGGCTGCCATAGGAAGGGGAGGACTCAGTTCCAAAATGGCTGCCTAGGGAAGGGGAGGAGTCAACTAAGTCATCTAAAAATGGCTGCCATGAGAAAGTTTGGAGTCAACTACAAAATGGATGCCATACAAAGTGTACGATTGAGATACAAAATTCCTGCTATGAGAAGAGGAGGAGTCAGCTACAAAATGGCTGCCATGAGAAGGGGAGGAGTCAGCTATAAAATGACTGCCATTGAAAGGGGAGGAGTCAGCTACTAAATTACTGCCAAAGAAAGGGGAGGAGTCAACTAAGTCAGTTACAAAATGGCTATCATTAGTCATCTGCAATATGGCTGCTATGAGAAGAAGAGGAGTCAGCTACGAAATGGCTGCCATGAGTAGGGTAGGAGTCAGCTACAAAATGGCTGCGATGAGAAGGGTAGGAGTCAGCTACAAAATGGCTGCCATAGGAAGGGGAGGAGTCAGCTCCAAAATGGCTGCCTAGGGAAGGGGGGGAGTCAATTAAGTCATCTAAAAATGACAGCCATGATAAAGGGAGGAGTCAACTACAAAATGGCTGCCTTGAGAAGGGGAGGAGTCGGCTACAAAATGGCTACAATAAAAAGGGAGGAGTAAGCTACAAAATGGTTGCCTAATGAATGGGTGGAATCAGCTACAAAATGGATGCCATGAGAAAGGGACGAGTCAGTTACAACATGGCTGCCATGAGAAAGGGAGGAGTCAACTACAAAATGGCTGCCATGAGAAGGGGAGGAGTCAGCTACAAATTGGCTGCCCAGGGGAAGGGTAGGAGTCAGCTAAAAAATGGTTGCCTAATGAATGGGAGGAGTCAGCTACAAAATGGCTGCCAGGAGAAGCGGAGGAGACAGCTAAAAAATGGTTACCATATAAAGGGGAGGAGTCAGCTACAAGATGGCTGCCTAGGGAAGGGGAGGAGTCAGCTACAAAATGGCTGCCATTAGAAGGGGAGGAGTCAGCTACAAGATGACTGCCATAGAAAGGGGAGGAGTCAACTATGTCAGCTACAAAATGGCTGCCAAGAGAAGGGTAAGAGTCAGCTACAAAATGGCTGCCATTAGAAGGGGAGGAGTCAGCTACAAGATGACTGCCATAGAAAGGGGAGGAGTTAGCTACAAAATGACTGCCAAAGAAAAGGGAGGAGTCAACTATGTCAGCTACAAAATGGCTGCCATGAGAAGGGTAGGAGTCAGCTTCAAAATGGCTCCCATGAGAAGGGTAGGAGACAGCTACAAAATGGCTGCCATGAGAAAGGTAGGAGTCAGCTACAAAATGGCTGCCATGAGAAAGGTAGGAGTCAGCTACAAAATGGCTGCCAGGAGAAGGGGAGGAGACAGCTACAAAATGGCTACCATACAAAGGGGAGGAGTCAGCTACAAGATGGCTGCCTAGGGAAGGGGAGGAGTCAGCTACAAAATGGCTGCCATTAGAAAGGGAGGAGTCAGCTACAAGATGACTGCCATAGAAAGGGGAGGAGTCAGCTACAAAATGACTGCCAAAGAAAGGGGAGGAGTCAACTATGTCAGCTACAAAATGGCTGCCAAGAGAAGGGTAAGAGTCAGCTACAAAATGGCTGCCATTAAAAGGGGAGGAGTCAGCTACAAGATGACTGCCATAGAAAGGGGAGGAGTTAGCTACAAAATGACTGCCAAAGAAAAGGGAGGAGTCAACTATGTCAGCTACAAAATGGCTGCCAAGAGAAGGGTAAGAGTCAGCTACAAAATGGCTGCCATGAGAAGGGTAGGAGTCAGCTTCAAAATGGCTGCCATGAGAAGGGTAGGAGACAGCTACAAAATGGCTGCCATGAGAAAGGTAGGAGTCAGCTACAAAATGGCTGCCATGAGAAAGGTAGGAGTCAGCTACAAAATGGCTGCCAGGAGAAGGGGAGGAGACAGCTACAAAATGGCTACCATACAAAGGGGAGGAGTCAGCTACAAGATGGCTGCCTAGGGAAGGGGAGGAGTCAGCTACAAAATGGCTGCCATTAGAAGGGGAGGAGTCAGCTACAAGATGACTGCCATAGAAAGGGGAGGAGTCAGCTACAAAATGACTGCCAAAGTAAGGGGAGGAGTCAACTATGTCAGCTACAAAATGGCTGCCAAGATTAGGGTAAGAGTCAGCTACAAAATGGCTGCCATTAGAAGGGGAGGAGTCAGCTACAAGATCACTGCCATAGAAAGGGGAGGAGTCAGCTACAAAATGACTGCCAAAGAAAAGGGAGGAGTCAACTATGTCAGCTACAAAATGGCTGCCAAGAGAAGGGTAAGAGTCAGCTACAAAATGGCTGCCATGAGAAGGGTAGGAGTCAGCTTCAAAATGGCTGCCATGAGAAGGGTAAGAGACATCTACAAAATGGCTGCCATGAGAAAGGTAGGAGTCAGCTACAAAATGGCTGCCATGAGAAAGGTAGGAGTCAGCTACAAAATGGCTGCCATGAGAAGGGGAGGAGTCATATACAAAATGGCTGCCATAGGAAGGGGAGGACTCAGTTCCAAAATGGCTGCCTAGGGAAGGGGAGGAGTCAACTAAGTAATCTAAAAATGGCTGCCATGAGAAAGGTTGCAGTCAACTACAAAATGGCTGCCATACAAAGGGTCGGATTCAGATACAAAATTCCTGCTATGAGAAGAGGAGGAGTCAGCTACAAAATGGCTGCCATGAGAAGGGGAGGAGTCTGCTACAAAATGGCTGCCATACAAAGGGAAGGAGTCAGCTACAAAATTGTTCCCTAATGAATGGGAAGAGTCAGCTACAATATGGATGCCATGAGAAAGGGAGGAGTCAGCTACAAAATGGCTGCTTAGGGAAGGGGAGGATTCAGCTACAAAATGGCTGCCATGAGAAGGGGAGGAGTCAGCTATAAAATGACTGCCATTGAAAGGGGAGGAGTCAGCTACTAAATTACTGCCAAAGAAAGGGGAGGAGTCAACTAAGTCAGTTACAAAATGGCTATCATTAGTCATCTGAAATATGGCTGCTATGAGAAGAAGAGGAGTCAGCTACGAAATGGCTGCCATGAGTAGGGTAGGAGTCAGCTACAAAATGGCTGCCAAAGGAAGGGGAGGAGTCAGCTACAAAATGGCTGCCTAGGGAAAGGGGGGAGTCAATTAAGTCATCTAAAAATGACTGCCATGATAAAGGGAGGAGTCAACTACAAAATGGCTGCCATGAGAAGGGGAGGAGTCAGCTACAAAATGGTTGCCTAATGAATGGGAGGAGTCAGCTACAAAATGGCTGCCATGAGAAGGGGAGGAGTCAGCTACAAAATGGCTACCATACAAAGGGGAGGAGTCAGCTACAAGATGGCTGCCTAGGGAAGGGGAGGAGTCAGCTACAAAATGGCTGACATTAGAAGGGGAGGAGTCAGCTACAAGATGACTGCCATAGAAAGGGGAGGAGTCAGCTACAAAATGACTGCCAAAGAAAGGGGAGGAGCCAACTATGTCAGCTACAAAATGGCTGCCAAGAGAAGGGTAAGAGTCAGCTACAAAATGGCTGCCATTAGAAGGGGAGGAGTCAGCTACAAGATGACTGCCATAGAGAGGGGAGGAGTCAACTAAAAATGACTGCCAAAGAAAAGGGAGGAGTCAACTATGTCAGCTACAAAATGGCTGCCATGAGAAAGGGACGAGTCAGTTACAACATGGCTGGAGTCAACTAGTTGGAGTCAACTACAAAATGGATGCCATACTACAAAACTACAAAATGGATGCCATACAAAGGGTACGATTCAGATACAAAATTCCTGCTATGAGAAGAGGAGGAGTCAGCTACAAAATGGCTGCCATGAGAAGGGGAGGAGTCAGCTATAAAATGACTGCCATTGAAAGGGGAGGAGTCAGCTACTAAATTACTGCCAAAGAAAGGGGAGGAGTCAACTAAGTCAGTTACAAAATGGCTATCATTAGTCATCTGCAATATGGCTGCTATGAGAAGAAGAGGAGTCAGCTACGAAATGGCTGCCATGAGTAGGGTAGGAGTCAGCTACAAAATGGCTGCCATGAGAAGGGTAGGAGTCAGCTACAAAATGGCTGCCATAGGAAGGGGAGGAGTCAGCTCCAAAATGGCTGCCTAGGGAAGGGGGGTAGTCAATTAAGTCATCTAAAAATGACTGCCATGATAAAGGGAGGAGTCAACTACAAAACGGCTGCCATGAGAAGGGGAGGAGTCGGCTACAAAATGGCTACAATAAAAAGGGAGGAGTAAGCTACAAAATGGTTGCCTAATGAATGGGTGGAATCAGCTACAAAATGGCTGCCATAGGAAGGGGAGGAATCATGTACAAAATGTCTGCCAATTTTAGGGTAGGAGTCAGCTACAAAATAGTTGCCATGTGTCAGCTACAAAATGTCTGCCATATAAAGGGGAGGAGTCAGCTACAAAATGGCTTCCTAGTGAAGGGGAGTAGTCAGCTACAAAATGGATGCCATGAGAAAGGGAGGAGTGAGTTACAAAATGGCTGCCATGAGAAGGGGAGGAGTCAGCTACAAATTGGCTGCCATGAGAAGGGTAGGAGTCAGCTACAAAATGGTTGCCTAATGAATGGGAGGAGTCAGCTACAAAATGGCTGCCATGAGAAGGGGAGGAGACAGCTACAAAATGGCTACCATACAAAGGGGAGGAGTCAGCTACAAGATGGCTGCCTAGGGAAGGGGAGGAGTCAGCTACAAAATGGCTGACATTAGAAGGGGAGGAGTCAGCTAAAAGATGATTGCCATAGAAAGGGGAGGAGTCAGCTACAAAATGACTGCCAAAGAAAGGGGAGGAGCCAACTATGTCAGCTACAAAATGGCTGCCAAGAGAAGGGTAAGAGTCAGCTACAAAATGGCTGCCATTAGAAGGGGAGGAGTCAGCTACAAGATGACTGCCATAGAGAGGGGAGGAGTCAACTAAAAAATGACTGCCAAAGAAAAGGGAGGAGTCAACTATGTCAGCTACAAAATGGCTGCCAAGAGAAGGGTAGGAGTCAGCTACAAAATGGCTGCCATGAGAAAGGTAGGAGTCAGCTACAAAATGGCTTCCATGAGAAGGGGAGGAGTCAAATACAAAATGGCTGCCATAGGAAGGGGAGGACCCAGTTCCAAAATGGCTGCCTAGGGAAGGGGAGGAGTCAACTAAGTCATCTAAAAATGGCTTCCACGAGAAAGGTTGGAGTCAACTACAAAATGGATGCAATACAAAGGGTACGATTCAGATACAAAATTCCTGCTATGAGAAGAGGAGGAGTCAGCTACAAAATGGCTGCCATGAGAAGGGGAGGAGTCAGCTATAAAATGACTGCCATTGAAAGGGGAGGAGTCAGCTACTAAATTACTGCCAAAGAAAGGGGAGGAGTCAACTAAGTCAGTTACAAAATGGCTGCCATGATAAAGGGAGGAGTCAACTACAAAATGGCTGCCATGAGAAGGGGAGGAGTCGGCTACAAAATGGCTACAATAAAAAGGGAGGAGTAAGCTACAAAATGGTTGCCTAATGAATGGGTGGAATCAGCTACAAAATGGATGCCATGAGAAAGGGACGAGTCAGTTACAACATGGCTGCCATGAGAAAGGGAGGAGTCAACTACAAAATGGCTGCCATGAGAAGGGGAGGAGTCAGCTACAAATTGGCTGCCATGAGAAGGGTAGTAGTCAGCTAAAAAATGGTTGCCTAATGAATGGGAGGAGTCAGCTACAAAATGGCTGCCAGGAGAAGGGGAGGAGACAGCTAAAAAATGGCTACCATACAAAGGGGAGGAGTCAGCTACAAGATGGCTGCCTAGGGAAGGGGAGGAGTCAGCTACAAAATGGCTGCCATTAGAAGGGGAGGAGTCAGCTACAAGATGACTGCCATAGAAAGGGGAGGAGTCAGCTACAAAATGACTGCCAAAGAAAGGGGAGGAGTCAACTATGTCAGCTACAAAATGGCTGCCAAGAGAAGGGTAAGAGTCAGCTACAAAATGGCTGCCATTAGAAGGGGAGGAGTCAGCTACAAGATGACTGCCATAGAAAGGGGAGGAGTCAGCTACAAAATGACTGCCAAAGAAAAGGGAGGAGTCAACTATGTCAGCTACAAAATGGCTGCCAAGAGAAGGGTAAGAGTCAGCTACAAAATGGCTGCCATGAGAAGGGTAGGAGTCAGCTTCAAAATGGCTGCCATGAGAAGGGTAGGAGACAGCTACAAAATGGCTGCCATGAGAAAGGTAGGAGTCAGCTACAAAATGGCTGCCATGAGAAAGGTAGGAGTCAGCTACAAAATTGCTGCCAGGAGAAGGGGAGGAGTCAGCTACAAAATGGCTGGCATTAGAAGGGGATGAGTCAGCTACAAGATGACTGCCATAGAAAGGGGAGGAGTCAGCTACAAAATGACTGCCAAAGAAAGGGGAGGAGTCAACTATGTCAGCTACAAAATGGCTGCCAAGAGAAGGGTAAGAGTCAGCTACAAAATGGCTGCCATTAGAAGGGGAGGAGTCAGCTACAAGATGACTGCCATAGAAAGGGGAGGAGTCAGCTACAAAATGACTGCCAAAGAAAAGGGAGGAGTCAACTATGTCAGCTACAAAATGGCTGCCAAGAGAAGGGTAAGAGTCAGCTACAAAATGGCTGCCATGAGAAGGGAACGAGTCAGCTTCAAAATGGCTGCCATGAGAAGGGTAGGAGACATCTACAAAATGGCTGCCATGAGAAAGGTAGGAGTCAGCTACAAAATGGCTGCCATGAGAAAGGTAGGAGTCAGCTAGATGAACGACGGCAAGATGGCGTCCAGATAGAAACACCGGCTATCCCGCTCCGCAAGTTATATTTTATTCTGTTATTTTACTCTGCTAATTGAAGTTTCCTGAAGGTCTGTGGCTGTGTGCTATCTTGTGCTATCTTGTGCTACTCTGAACTGAAGGCATTCCTCAATCTTATTTTGTTAATTATACCAACCACGGAAGAGCAGCGCTTATCAAGGAGTGCCTCCTTAGCAGAGGGCCAGAAATCGCAGCCTAACTTCAGGCTCTCCAATAGGCAGCTTTAGTATAAAAGGGGAGAATTTTTTTTCTTCAACAACCACTGTTTTACAGAACTACAAAGTTACAAAAAATTGTTTTCAGCTTGGAGCAATTTTTTGCCTGTCTGCTTACCTGTTCCTTTAACTAATTGTCCAAGTATCTCTGCTGCCACTCATCATATGGGAATGGGAGTAAAACGCAGGTGTGAAGAGGATTTAAACTTGCCAGCTCAAAAACAGACGAGAATAGGGGATTACTTTGTGACCAGCAATGCCTCAACATTTAGCATTCCCACCAAGAACCGTTTTACTCCTCTGGCAGAAACTGAAGAAAACCTAAACTTAAATCCAAACAATTCACTCCTAGAAGCTGACAGTAAAGGAGGCACAGAAAACCTTGCAGGAGAACTCTTGGAGCTGACTGCAAGAACAGTGGAGAGTATTTTCTGCGCGTTGAAAAGGAATGGCTATCTACTCGAAAAACTTACCCAGACAGTCTCAAGGCTAGTCACCCTGAGGGAGTCCAAATTAGCCTCTAATGGGCCTCTCCCCCAGCCACCTTATTATCCTTCTGGTTCAACCACAAGGACCTGTGAGAATCCTTACACAAGGCAGTTAGAAGACAAAAGAAAACTCCAACACCTGATTTTACAACCATGTAAAGTCTGCCTGGTTATCTGCCGGTACAAGGGGTGGGTCCCCCCTTGGAATTCTAAGCACCTGGCTATGAAACATCTGAGAACCCTAATCATAGAGAGGCACTTCCCTATAGACCTAATCTCAACAGAATTCCTTAACTATGCAAATCAGGCACAGAGAATTATGCTCACCTTCAATAGTCCAAGGATACCTTCTCTACTCCTAAGACAGAAATCTATCCTGGGTCCTAAAGGAGTTTTCCCCATTCGAGTCTTCACTAATACTGTAACAACTGCTTTGTTTTCAAATCCTCCTCGCCAGAAAACCACTATACCAGCAGAAAAGCTTCCTGAGGAAACATCAAATAACACATTACAACAGGACCCTTCTAGACGGCCTGGCCAACCAGACTGCCTACTCTCAAGTTCTGGAGATCTTCACCTTGAAAACTCCTTTGAAGAGGGCCTTATCAACTCCTTTTCGACCCTCCCAACATCAGAACGTCTAGCCATCACAAACAGACTAGAATGTCTCAGGTTGGAACTTTTGAAAATTCACGAAGTCTCAGCAGTTCAAAACCTATCCCCACCAACAAACTGCAACCAAACATCCACATCACCAAGCACTCCAGCTGTTTTCCCTCCGCCCAAGTTACTCCCTGATAAGATACAGAGCTCCAGAGATGAAATTTCAATCTTCCAGCCAATGGAGTGTGAACCTGTGAAAAACGGCCCATCTGCACGGAAACAGTCCTCCTCTACTCATGGACTCCCCTCCAAAAATGGATGTGTCTTCTCAGATTCAAGGGGAGAATTAGATAAAATTTCAAACTCGGACTGACTGTTAAAGATACTATCTTGGAACTTGGGGGGATGGCAGAACAAATTCTATGATCCTGAATTCTCAAAATTTTTAAGTGGTTACGATATTCTTTTCTTACAGGAAACCTGGGTCCAAGATGTAAGCTCTGTAGCTCTACAGGGTTTTCAGCCATTTGCCACACCGGCAATCAAAGTCCATTGTAAGGGCCGGGGCAGTGGCGGTCTGGCCGTCCTTGTAGCGGTTGACTTAATAGCAGAGGTTCAGACCCTGGAAAGCAGCTGCCCAAATTACATCCAAGCATTACTGATTAAGGGACCACATTTCGGCAACCTCCTGTGCATCAATGTATATGTCCCTCCAAAACTCTCACTGTCACAGGATAAAGGGAAACTTTGGGACCAACTTTCCCACACACTGGAAAACCTTTCTTCTCAGTTTCCTAATGCCCAAATAATTATGTGTGGTGATTTTAATGCCAGAATTGGCCCTGGTCACTCTGACTCTAGGGCAGATGTCAACTCTCAAATCGCGGAGCACACATGTCTTTTAGAACGAGTCTCACAAGACCCTACAATTAATAAGCCTGGTCTAAAATTATTGGAGTTGCTATCCTTGTTTAATCTTTATGTCTTACATGGCTCTAAGTTTGATAAGTCTGGTGGTTCCTTCACATTTTTATCTTCCTGTCATGCTAGCACCATAGATTATATAGCAGTTTCACCTGCTTTACTAACAGAGGTGGTCTTTTTTGAAGTAGGTAACTCTCCTTTAAGTGATCACTGCCCTCTACAGCTCTTACTTAAATATAATAGCAACATTCTTTTACCTCCAATTCCTGAACTCGCTGAAGGTACATTTCCTGGCAATAGGAGGCTGAAATGGTCAGAGCAGGTACAAAACAACATAGCTCAAGCTCTGACGAGTGATGACCTTAAATCCCTGCATTCAGCCCTTTTACAGCCTGGCCATGACGCCATAGGACACTATGACAAAATTATTAGCTTGATCAAACCTCTGCTTATCAACAATAAACCTCTAAAGCTGTTATCCTGCCCCAATAATGGCTGGTTTGACCAAGAATGCAAAACCTTCAGGAAAAAGCTAGTCAAATGTATGAGGCTGAGCCGTCGCAGTAGAGAGGATAACAGAATGTTAGAGCTCATCAGATTAAGATCCCAATATAAGAGTCTCCTCAAAAGTAAGAAAGCTGACTATGCTAAACATATGTGGAACAAACTAAATCTGGCAGTAAAGGAGAAAAATGAGTCTCAATTCTGGAACCTTGTTTCTTTCGGGCTTGCAAAATCACCCCAACAGGTTGAAGCCCAAATATCTGGAAACACTTGGTTTACACACTTTTCGAAAACCTTTGGAGCCTGGCCACCTCCCCCACCATATACAGAACCAAACACCCAGGCTATTTCCATTGACTCTCTAAGTTTACCAGCTTGGCCCCCAGTCACAGAGGCTGAAGTCAGAGGCCTTATTACATCCCTAGCTTCCAATAAATCACCTGGAGAAGATCTGATTCCACCTGATTTATTTAAAGCGTTCCCTAACTGGTGGGCCCCAGTCTTAGCTAGGGTCTTCACCCAGATAAATGAATCAGGCATTTTCCCCAATGGCTGGAAGATGAGCATAGTGGTTCCTATCCACAAAAAAGGCAACAAGACCGACCCACAAAACTACCGCCCCATTAGTTTACTAAATATCGCATCTAAACTCTATGGAAAATTCCTCTTACATAAACTAGAGGACTGGGCTGCTGACAACCATATCTTACACCCACACCAAGCAGGATTTAGAAGAGGCCATTCTACCACTGACCACTGCCAAACCCTCCATTACTTAGTCTACTCCAGTATAGAAGGCCCTACGAGAGCCTTATACGCAGCTTTCATTGATTTAGCCACAGCTTTTGACTCCATTGATAGGGACAGACTCTGGTCAAAGCTGAGGGAAACTAACATCGATAAACGCCTACTGTTTCTGATGCATGAACTGCACTCAGGCACCCACACAAAAATTAGGGTAGGTGCTTCAGGCTCTCTAACTAATGAAATTGCAGTAAGGAAAGGGGTAAAGCAAGGGTGTGTACTAGCCCCTCTGCTTTTCAATATTTATATCAACGATATAGTTCAAAGACTATCGGGCCCAGAATTTGTACCCCCTTCTGTCGGTCAGCAAAAGGTCTCTATCCTGCTTTATGCAGATGACATGGTCCTGGTTTCCCTTACAAGAGTTGGTCTGAAAAAGCTACTTAACAACTTGGGTACTTATTGTAAGGAAGAGTCCCTTTCCATTAACTACACAAAAACAAAAGTTATGGTTTTTAGGAAAAGACCTAAAAAATTTATCTGGAGTATAAACAATATTCCTATAGAACAGTGTAGTACATTTAAATATCTTGGGATCACTTACAGTGAGACCCTAAACTGGAATGCCCACCTTGCAACTATAAAGGCCTCTGGTCTAAAAATCATTGGAGCCATTCTGAGATTTTATTATACCAGGGGAGGGTTTCTAGTTGACCCAGCTCTAAAGCTCTTTGCAGCCAAGGTCATTCCTCACCTACTATATGGCATTGACATCTGGGGCTGGAAAGAACAAACAATCAATAGCTTGGAGCCCATTCAGAACTTTTTCTTCAGACGTATCCTGGCTCTTCCAAAAGGGTCCCCTGCAGCCCTGATGAGGGCAGAGCTTGGTTTTCCCTCACTCAAAGCCCGTGCCCACTTAGCTATTCTGAAATCTTGGAAGAAAGACATCTCAACCAAATTAGATTCTTTAAACCATCAAAGTTTTAAGCTCTTATTGAGCAAGGACAGGACTCGGTCTGATTTTTTTAGCTCCATCCTTTCACGCTATACCATACCAGATGACTTACTGCATACATCAGCCAATATTTCTGATTTACGTGATTGGGTGTTCAAAGCTGACTCTCTGATCGACCACTCTTCAATACAGCTATCACAAGCAGCCCCATGGTATAAAACAATTAAAAAAGACCATTCCAGAGCATCATATTTAGTAAATATAACGACACGTAATCTTAGAATGGCCCTAACATCTTTGCGGTTTGAAATGATGCCATCAGCCATGCTCTCTGGGCGATATCTCCGAATACCCACAGCCCAACGCCTGTGCATATGTGGAAATCCATCTGTGGAGGACCTGCCCCACTATGTCTTGGCTTGTCCCCTGTACTCCGAACCCAGGGGCAAATTCCTTGCCAAGCTATTACCAAACTCTCACCCTATTTCTGATTTTAACAAAGTCACCTATCTGTTATCAGATGTCGACCCCCATATCTCTTATAGGGTGGCACTTTTTGCTCTGGCTGCCAGGAAGATTCGAGCTAATGCATTTTTACAGGAGCCTCCACCTTGATACACCATTTTATCTCTTTTAGTGTAACTTAGTAGTCCATGTTTACATTTTTAGGTACACAATATTGGAGAAATATTGTTTTATTTGTTTATATTTGTGCCATATTGTTTTAATTGTGTTTTGTAATGGCCTTTGGCTACATACAATAAATGTTATCGTATCGTATCGTAGGAGTCAGCTACAAAATGGCTGCCATGAGAAGGGGAGGAGTCAAATACAAAATGGCTGCCATAGGAAGGGGAGGACTCAGTTCCAAAATGGCTGCCTAGGGAAGGGGAGGAGTCAACTAAGTAATCTAAAAATGGCTGCCATGAGAAAGGTTGGAGTCAACTACAAAATGGCTGCCATACAAAGGGTAGGATTCAGATACAAAATTCCTGCTATGAGAAGAGGAGGAGTCAGCTACAAAATGGCTGCCATGAGAAGGGGAGGAGTCTGCTACAAAATGGCTGCCATACAAAGGGAAGGAGTCAGCTACAAAATTGTTCCCTAATGAATGGGAAGAGTCAGCTACAAAATGGATGCCATGAGAAAGGGAGGAGTCAGCTACAAAATGGCTGCCATGAGAAGGGGAGGAGTCAGCTACAAAATGGCTGCCATGAGAAAGGGAGGAGTCAGCTACAAAATGGCTGCCTAGGGAAGGGGAGGATTCAGCTACAAAATGGCTGCCATGAGAAGGGGAGTAGTCAGCTATAAAATGACTGCCATTGAAAGGGGAGGAGTCAGCTACTAAATTACTGCCAAAGAAAGGGGAGGAGTCAACTAAGTCAGTTACAAAATGGCTATCATTAGTCATCTGAAATATGGCTGCTATGAGAAGAAGAGGAGTCAGCTACGAAATGGCTGCCATGAGTAGGGTAGGAGTCAGCTACAAAATGGCTGCCATAGGAAGGGGAGGAGTCAGCTACAAAATGGCTGCCTAGGGAAGGGGGGGAGTCAATTAAGTCATCTAAAAATGACTGCCATGATAAAGGGAGGAGTCAACTACAAAATGGCTGCCATGAGAAGGGGAGGAGTCAGCTACAAAATGGTTGCCTAATGAATGGGAGGAGTCAGCTACAAAATGGCTGCCATGATAAGGGGAGGAGACAGCTACAAAATGGCTACCATACAAAGGGGAGGAGTCAGCTACAAGATGGCTGCCTAGGGAAGGGGAGGAGTCAGCTACAAAATGGCTGACATTAGAAGGGGAGGAGTCAGCTACAAGATGACTGCCATAGAAACGGGAGGAGTCAGCTACAAAATGACTGCCAAAGAAAGGGGAGGAGCCAACTATGTCAGCTACAAAATGGCTGCCAAGAGAAGGGTAAGAGTCAGCTACAAAATGGCTGCCATTAGAAGGGGAGGAGTCAGCTACAAGATGACTGCTATAGAGAGGGGAGGAGTCAACTAAAAAATGACTGCCAAAGAAAAGGGAGGAGTCAACTATGTCAGCTACAAAATGGCTGCCAAGAGAAGGGTAAGAGTCAGCTACAAAATGGCTGCCATGAGAAGGGTAGGATTCAGCTTCAAAATGGCTGCCTTGAGAAGGGTAGGAGACAGCTACAAAATGGCTGCCATGAGAAAGGTAGGAGTCAGCTACAAAATGGCTGCCATGAGAAGGGGAGGAGTCAAATACAAAATGGCTGCCATAGGAAGTGGAGGACTCAGTTCCAAAATGGCTGCCTAGGGAAGGGGAGGAGTCAACTAAGTCATCTAAAAATGGCTGCCACGAGAAAGGTTGGAGTCAACTACAAAATGGATGCCATACAAAGGGTACGATTCAGATACAAAATTCCTGCTATGAGAAGAGGAGGAGTCAGCTACAAAATGGCTGCCATGAGAAGGGGAGGAGTCAGCTATAAAATGACTGCCATTGAAAGGGGAGGAGTCAGCTACTAAATTACTGCCAAAGAAAGGGGAGGAGTCAACTAAGTCAGTTACAAAATGGCTATCATTAGTCATCTGCAATATGTCTGCTATGAGAAGAAGAGGAGTCAGCTACGAAATGGCTGCCATGAGTAGGGTAGGAGTCAGCTACAAAATGGTTGCCTAATGAATGGGAGGAGTCAGCTACAAAATGGCTGCCATGAGAAGGGGAGGAGACAGCTACAAAATGGCTACCATACAAAGGGGAGGAGTCAGCTACAAGATGGCTGCCTAGGGAAGGGTAAGAGTCAGCTAAAAAATGGCTGCCATAAGAAGGGTAGGAGTCAGCTTCAAAATGGCTGCCATGAGAAGGGTAGGAGACAGCACATCCCATGGCCTTTCCCAACCATTTAAATTTTTCTCTTACAGGTCTAACACTTCCGAAAAACCAATACAACGCCCACCCGTAACAATATATAAAGCTAAACGAACCGTTCACTGGGTACTCATACGTACGGAAATCCCTATTGATTTACCTGTTTTTACAAGGAAATAAAATGTGAAAAAAATATTTCTACATCCCATGGCCTTTCCCAACCATTTAAATTTTATTCTTACAGGTCTAACACTTCCGAAAAACCAATACAACGCCCACCCGGAACACTATATAAAGCTAAACGAACCGTTCACTGGGTACTTAAACGCACGAAAATCCCTATTGATTTACCTGCTTTTACAAGGAAATAAAATGTGAAAAAAATATTTCTATATCCCATGGCCTTTCCCAACCATTTAAATTTTTCTCTTACAGGTCTAACACTTCCGAAAAACCAATACAACGCCCACCCGGAACAATATATAAAGCTAAACGAACCGTTCACTGGGTAATCATACGTACGAAAATCCCTATTGATTTACCTGTTTTTACAAGGAAATAAAATGTGAAAAAAATATTTCTACATCCCATGGCCTTTCCCAACCATTTAAATTTTTCTCTTACAGGTCTAACACTTCCGAAAAACCAATACAACGCCCACCCGGAACAATATATAAAGCTAAACGAACCGTTCACTGGGTACTCATACGTACGAAAATCCCTATTGATTTACCTGTTTTTACAAGGAAATAAAATGTAAAAAAAATATTTTTACATACCATGGCCTTTCTCAACCATTTAAATTTTACTCTTACAGGTCTAACACGTCCGAAAAACGAATACAACGCCCATCCGGAACAATATATAAAGCTAAACGCACCGTTCACTGGGTACTTATCCGTACTAAAATCCCTATTGATTTACCTGTTTTTACAAGGAAATAAAATGTGAAAACAATATTTCTACATCCCATGGCCTTTCCCAACCATTTAAATTTTTCTCTTACAGGTCTAACACTTCCGAAAAACCAATACAACGCCCACCCGGAACACTATATAAAGCTAAACGAACCGTTCACTGGGTATTTATCCGTATGAAAATCCCTATTGATTTACCTGTTTTTACAAGGAAATAAAATGTGAAAACAATATTTCTACATCCCATGGCCTTTCCCAACCATTTAAATTTTTCTCTTACAGGTCTAACACTTCCGAAAAACCAATACAACGCCCACCCGGAACAATATATAAAGCTAAACGAACCGTTCACTGGGTACTTATCTAAAAATGGCTGCCATGAGAAAGGTTTTAGTCAACTACAAAATGTATGCCATACAAAGTGTACGATTGAGATACAAAATTCCTGCTATGAGAAGAGGAGGAGTCAGCTACAAAATGGCTGCCATGAGAAGGGTAGGAGACAGCAACAAAATGGCTGCTATGAGAAAGATAGGAGTCAGCTACAAAATGGCTGCCATGAGAAAGGTAGGAGTCAGCTACAAAATGGCTGCCATGAGAAGGGGAGGATTCAAATACAAAATGGCTGCCATAGGAAGGGGAGGACTCAGTTCCAAAATGGCTGCCTAGGGAAGGGGAGGAGTCAACTAAGTAATCTAAAAATGGCTGCCATGAGAAAGGTTGGAGTCAACTACAAAATGGCTGCCATACAAAGGGTAGGATTCAGATACAAAATTCCTGCTATGAGAAGAGGAGGAGTCAGCTACAAAATGGCTGCCATGAGAAGGGGAGGAGTCTGCAACAAAATGGCTGCCATACAAAGGGAAGGAGTCAGCTACAAAATTGTTCCCTAATGAATGGGAAGAGTCAGCTACAACATGGCTGCCATGAGAAAGGGAGGAGTCAGCTACAAAATGGCTGCCTAGGGAAGGGGAGGAATCAGCTTCAAAAAGGCTGCCCAGGGGAAGGGGAGGAGTCAGCTACAAAATGGCTGCCATGAGAAGTGGTGGAGTCTCATAGAAAATGGCTGCCATAGGAAGGGGAGGAATCATGTACAAAATGTCTGCCAATTTTAGGGTAGGAGTCAGCTACAAAATAGTTGCCATGTGTCAGCTACAAAATGTCTGCCATATAAAGGGGAGGAGTCAGCTACAAAGTGGCTTCCTAGTGAAGGGGAGTAGTCAGCTACAAAATGGATGCCATGAGAAAGGGAGGAGTGAGTTACAAAATGGCTGCCATGAGAAGGGGAGGAGTCAGCTACAAATTGGCTGCCATGAGAAGGGTAGGAGTCAGCTACAAAATGGTTGCCTAATGAATGGGAGGAGTCAGCTACAAAATGGCTGCCATGAGAAGGGGAGGAGACAGCTACAAAATGGCTACCATACAAAGGGGAGGAGTCAGCTACAAGATGGCTGCCTAGGGAAGGGGAGGAGTCAGCTACAAAATGGCTGACATTAGAAGGGGAGGAGTCAGCTACAAGATGATTGCCATAGAAAGGGGAGGAGTCAGCTACAAAATGACTGCCAAAGAAAGGGGAGGAGCCAACTATGTCAGCTACAAAATGGCTGCCAAGAGAAGGGTAAGAGTCAGCTACAAAATGGCTGCCATTAGAAGGGGAGCAGTCAGCTACAAGATGACTGCCATAGAGAGGGGAGGAGTCAACTAAAAAATGACTGCCAAAGAAAAGGGAGGAGTCAACTATGTCAGCTACAAAATGGCTGCCAAGAGAAGGGTAGGAGTCAGCTACAAAATGGCTGCCATGAGAAAGGTAGGAGTCAGCTACAAAATGGCTGCCATGAGAAGGGGAGGAGTCAAATACAAAATGGCTGCCATAGGAAGGGGAGGACTCAGTTCCAAAATGGCTGCCTACGGAAGGGGAGGAGTCAACTAAGTCATCTAAAAATGGCTGCCATGAGAAAGGTTGGAGTCAGCTATAAAATGACTGCCAAAGAAAAGGGAGGAGTCAACAATGTCAGCTACAAAATGGCTGCCAAGAGAAGGGTATGAGTCAGCTTCAAAATGGCTGCCATGAGAAGGGTAGGAGACAGCAACAAAATGGCTGCCATGAGAAAGGTAGGAGTCAGCTACAAAATGGCTGCCATGAGAAAGGTAGGAGTCAGCTACAAAATGGCTGCCATGAGAAGGGGAGGAGTCAAATACAAAATGGCTGCCATAGGAAGGGGAGGACTCAGTTCCAAAATGGCTGCCTAGGGAAGGGGAGGAGTCAACTAAGTAATCTAAAAATGGCTGCCATGAGAAAGGTTGGAGTCAACTACAAAATGGCTGCCATACAAAGGGTAGGATTCAGATACAAAATTCCTGCTATGAGAAGAGGAGGAGACAGCAACAAAATGGCTGCCATGAGAAGGGGAGGAGTCAGCTACAAATTGGATGCCATGAGAAGGGTAGGAGTCAGCTACAAAATGGTTGCCTAATGAATGGGAGGAGTCAGCTACTAAATGGCTGCCATGAGAAGGGGAGGAGACAGCTACAAAATGGCTACCATACAAAGGGGAGGAGTCAGCTACAAGATGGCTGCCTAGGGAAGGGGAGGAGTCAGCTACAAAATGGCTGACATTAGAAGGGGAGGAGTCAGCTACAAGATGATTGCCATAGAAAGGGGAGGAGTCAGCTACAAAATGACTGCCAAAGAAAGGGGAGGAGCCAACTATGTCAGCTACAAAATGGCTGCCAAGAGAAGGGTAAGAGTCAGCTACAAAATGGCTGCCATTAGAAGGGGAGGAGTCAGCTACAAGATGACTGCCATAGAGAGGGGAGGAGTCAACTAAAAAATGACTGCCAAAGAAAAGGGAGGAGTCAACTATGTCAGCTACAAAATGGCTGCCAAGAGAAGGGTAGGAGTCAGCTACGAAATGGCTGCCATGAGTAGGGTAGGAGTCAGCTACAAAATGGCTGGCATGAGAAAGGTAGGAGTCAGCTACAAAATGGCTGCCATGAGAAAGGTAGGAGTCAGCTACAAAATGGCTGCCATGAGAAGGGGAGGAGTCAAATACAAAATGGCTGCCATAGGAAGGGGAGGACTCAGTTCCAAAATGGCTGCCTAGGGAAGGGGAGGAGTCAACTAAGTAATCTAAAAATGGCTGCCATGAGAAAGGTTGGAGTCAACTACAAAATGGCTGCCATACAAAGGGTAGGATTCAGATACAAAATTCCTGCTATGAGAAGAGGAGGAGTCAGCTACAAAATGGCTGCCATACAAAGGGAAGGAGTCAGCTACAAAATTGTTCCCTAATGAATGGGAAGAGTCAGCTACAACATGGCTGCCATGAGAAAGGGAGGAGTCAGCTACAAAATGGCTGCCTAGGGAAGGGGAGGAATCAGCTTCAAAAAGGCTGCCCAGGGGAAGGGGAGGAGTCAGCTACAAAATGGCTGCCATGAGAAGTGGTGGAGTCTCATAGAAAATGGCTGCCATAGGAAGGGGAGGAATCATGTACAAAATGTCTGCCAATTTTAGGGTAGGAGTCAGCTACAAAATAGTTGCCATGTGTCAGCTACAAAATGTCTGCCATATAAAGGGGAGGAGTCAGCTACAAAATGGCTTCCTAGTGAAGGGGAGTAGTCAGCTACAAAATGGATGCCATGAGAAAGGGAGGAGTGAGTTACAAAATGGCTGCCATGAGAAGGGGAGGAGTCAGCTACAAATTGGCTGCCATGAGAAGGGTAGGAGTCAGCTACAAAATGGTTGCCTAATGAATGGGAGGAGTCAGCTACAAAATGGCTGCCATGAGAAGGGGAGGAGACAGCTACAAAATGGCTACCATACAAAGGGGAGGAGTCAGCTACAAGATGGCTGCCTAGGGAAGGGGAGGAGTCAGCTACAAAATGGCTGACATTAGAAGGGGAGGAGTCAGCTACAAGATGATTGCCATAGAAAGGGGAGGAGTCAGCTACAAAATGACTGCCAAAGAAAGGGGAGGAGCCAACTATGTCAGCTACAAAATGGCTGCCAAGAGAAGGGTAAGAGTCAGCTACAAAATGGCTGCCATTAGAAGGGGAGGAGTCAGCTACAAGATGACTGCCATAGAGAGGGGAGGAGTCAACTAAAAAATGACTGCCAAAGAAAAGGGAGGAGTCAACTATGTCAGCTACAAAATGGCTGCCAAGAGAAGGGTAGGAGTAAGCTACGAAATGGCTGCCATGAGTAGGGTAGGAGTCAGCTACAAAATGGCTGCCATGAGAAAGGTAGGAGTCAGCTACAAAATGGCTGCCATGAGAAAGGTTGGAGTCAGCTATAAAATGACTGCCATAGAAAGGGGAGGAGTCAGCTACAAAATGACTGCCAAAGAAAGGGGAGGAGTCAACTATGTCAGCTACAAAATGGCTGCCAAGAGAAGGGTAAGAGTCAGCTACAAAATGGCTGCCATTAGAAGGGGAGGAGTCAGCTACAAGATGACTGCCATAGAAAGGGGAGGAGTCAGCTACAAAATGACTGCCAAAGAAAGGGGAGGAGTCAACTATATCAGCTACAAAACGGCTGCCAAGAGAAGGGTAAGAGTCAGCTACAAAATGGCTGCCATGAGAAGGGTAGGAGTCAGCTACAAAATGGCTGCCATGAGAAAGGTAGGAGTCAGCTACAAAATGGCTGCCATGAGAAGGGGAGGAGTCAAATACAAAATGGCTGCCATAGGAAGGGGAGGACTCAGTTCCAAAATGGCTGCCTAGGGAAGGGGAGGAGTCAACTAAGTAATCTAAAAATGGCTGCCATGAGAAAGGTTGGAGTCAACTACAAAATGGCTGCCATACAAAGGGTAGGATTCAGATACAAAATTCCTGCTATGAGAAGAGGAGGAGTCAGCTACAAAATGGCTGCCATACAAAGGGAAGGAGTCAGCTACAAAATTGTTCCCTAATGAATGGGAAGAGTCAGCTACAACATGGCTGCCATGAGAAAGGGAGGAGTCAGCTACAAAATGGCTGCCTAGGGAAGGGGAGGAATCAGCTTCAAAAAGGCTGCCCAGGGGAAGGGGAGGAGTCAGCTACAAAATGGCTGCCATGAGAAGTGGTGGAGTCTCATAGAAAATGGCTGCCATAGGAAGGGGAGGAATCATGTACAAAATGTCTGCCAATTTTAGGGTAGGAGTCAGCTACAAAATAGTTGCCATGTGTCAGCTACAAAATGTCTGCCATATAAAGGGGAGGAGTCAGCTACAAAATGGCTTCCTAGTGAAGGGGAGTAGTCAGCTACAAAATGGATGCCATGAGAAAGGGAGGAGTGAGTTACAAAATGGCTGCCATGAGAAGGGGAGGAGTCAGCTACAAATTGGCTGCCATGAGAAGGGTAGGAGTCAGCTACAAAATGGTTGCCTAATGAATGGGAGGAGTCAGCTACAAAATGGCTGCCATGAGAAGGGGAGGAGACAGCTACAAAATGGCTACCATACAAAGGGGAGGAGTCAGCTACAAGATGGCTGCCTAGGGAAGGGGAGGAGTCAGCTACAAAATGGCTGACATTAGAAGGGGAGGAGTCAGCTACAAGATGATTGCCATAGAAAGGGGAGGAGTCAGCTACAAAATGACTGCCAAAGAAAGGGGAGGAGCCAACTATGTCAGCTACAAAATGGCTGCCAAGAGAAGGGTAAGAGTCAGCTACAAAATGGCTGCCATTAGAAGGGGAGGAGTCAGCTACAAGATGACTGCCATAGAGAGGGGAGGAGTCAACTAAAAAATGACTGCCAAAGAAAAGGGAGGAGTCAACTATGTCAGCTACAAAATGGCTGCCAAGAGAAGGGTAGGAGTAAGCTACGAAATGGCTGCCATGAGTAGGGTAGGAGTCAGCTACAAAATGGCTGCCATGAGAAAGGTAGGAGTCAGCTACAAAATGGCTGCCATGAGAAAGGTTGGAGTCAGCTATAAAATGACTGCCATAGAAAGGGGAGGAGTCAGCTACAAAATGACTGCCAAAGAAAGGGGAGGAGTCAACTATGTCAGCTACAAAATGGCTGCCAAGAGAAGGGTAAGAGTCAGCTACAAAATGGCTGCCATTAGAAGGGGAGGAGTCAGCTACAAGATGACTGCCATAGAAAGGGGAGGAGTCAGCTACAAAATGACTGCCAAAGAAAGGGGAGGAGTCAACTATATCAGCTACAAAACGGCTGCCAAGAGAAGGGTAAGAGTCAGCTACAAAATGGCTGCCATGAGAAGGGTAGGAGTCAGCTTCAAAATGGCTGCCATGAGAAGGGTAGGAGACAGCTACTAAATGGCTGCCATGAGAAAGGTAGGAGTCAGTTACAAAATGGCTGCCTAGGGAAGGGGAGGAGTCAGCTACAAAATGGCTGCCATTAGAAAGGGAGGAGTCAGCTACAAGATGACTGCCATAGAAAGGGGAGGAGTCAGCTACAAAATGACTGCCAAAGAAAGGGGAGGAGTCAACTATGTCAGCTACAAAATGGCTGCCAAGAGAAGGGTAAGAGTCAGCTACAAAATGGCTGCCATTAAAAGGGGAGGAGTCAGCTACAAGATGACTGCCATAGAAAGGGGAGGAGTTAGCTACAAAATGACTGCCAAAGAAAAGGGAGGAGTCAACTATGTCAGCTACAAAATGGCTGCCAAGAGAAGGGTAAGAGTCAGCTACAAAATGGCTGCCATGAGAAGGGTAGGAGTCAGCTTCAAAATGGCTGCCATGAGAAGGGTAGGAGACAGCTACAAAATGGCTGCCATGAGAAAGGTAGGAGTCAGCTACAAAATGGCTGCCATGAGAAAGGTAGGAGTCAGCTACAAAATGGCTGCCAGGAGAAGGGGAGGAGACAGCTACAAAATGGCTACCATACAATGGGGAGGAGTCAGCTACAAGATGGCTGCCTAGGGAAGGGGAGGAGTCAGCTACAAAATGGCTGCCATTAGAAGGGGAGGAGTCAGCTACAAGATGACTGCCATAGAAAGGGGAGGAGTCAGCTACAAAATGACTGCCAAAGTAAGGGGAGGAGTCAACTATGTCAGCTACAAAATGGCTGCCAAGATTAGGGTAAGAGTCAGCTACAAAATGGCTGCCATTAGAAGGGGAGGAGTCAGCTACAAGATCACTGCCATAGAAAGGGGAGGAGTCAGCTACAAAATGACTGCCAAAGAAAAGGGAGGAGTCAACTATGTCAGCTACAAAATGGCTGCCAAGAGAAGGGTAAGAGTCAGCTACAAAATGGCTGCCATGAGAAGGGTAGGAGTCAGCTTCAAAATGGCTGCCATGAGAAGGGTAAGAGACATCTACAAAATGGCTGCCATGAGAAAGGTAGGAGTCAGCTACAAAATGGCTGCCATGAGAAAGGTAGGAGTCAGCTACAAAATGGCTGCCATGAGAAGGGGAGGAGTCATATACAAAATGGCTGCCATAGGAAGGGGAGGACTCAGTTCCAAAATGGCTGCCTAGGGAAGGGGAGGAGTCAACTAAGTAATCTAAAAATGGCTGCCATGAGAAAGGTTGCAGTCAACTACAAAATGGCTGCCATACAAAGGGTCGGATTCAGATACAAAATTCCTGCTATGAGAAGAGGAGGAGTCAGCTACAAAATGGCTGCCATGAGAAGGGGAGGAGTCTGCTACAAAATGGCTGCCATACAAAGGGAAGGAGTCAGCTACAAAATTGTTCCCTAATGAATGGGAAGAGTCAGCTACAATATGGATGCCATGAGAAAGGGAGGAGTCAGCTACAAAATGGCTGCTTAGGGAAGGGGAGGATTCAGCTATAAAATGACTGCCATTGAAAGGGGAGGAGTCAGCTACTAAATTACTGCCAAAGAAAGGGGAGGAGTCAACTAAGTCAGTTACAAAATGGCTATCATTAGTCATCTGAAATATGGCTGCTATGAGAAGAAGAGGAGTCAGCTACGAAATGGCTGCCATGAGTAGGGTAGGAGTCAGCTACAAAATGGCTGCCAAAGGAAGGGGAGGAGTCAGCTACAAAATGGCTGCCTAGGGAAAGGGGGGAGTCAATTAAGTCATCTAAAAATGACTGCCATGATAAAGGGAGGAGTCAACTACAAAATGGCTGCCATGAGAAGGGGAGGAGTCAGCTACAAAATGGTTGCCTAATGAATGGGAGGAGTCAGCTACAAAATGGCTGCCATGAGAAGGGGAGGAGTCAGCTACAAAATGGCTACCATACAAAGGGGAGGAGTCAGCTACAAGATGGCTGCCTAGGGAAGGGGAGGAGTCAGCTACAAAATGGCTGACATTAGAAGGGGAGGAGTCAGCTACAAGATGACTGCCATAGAAAGGGGAGGAGTCAGCTACAAAATGACTGCCAAAGAAAGGGGAGGAGCCAACTATGTCAGCTACAAAATGGCTGCCAAGAGAAGGGTAAGAGTCAGCTACAAAATGGCTGCCATTAGAAGGGGAGGAGTCAGCTACAAGATGACTGCCATAGAGAGGGGAGGAGTCAACTAAAAATGACTGCCAAAGAAAAGGGAGGAGTCAACTATGTCAGCTACAAAATGGCTGCCATGAGAAAGGGACGAGTCAGTTACAACATGGCTGGAGTCAACTAGTTGGAGTCAACTACAAAATGGATGCCATACTACAAAACTACAAAATGGATGCCATACAAAGGGTACGATTCAGATACAAAATTCCTGCTATGAGAAGAGGAGGAGTCAGCTACAAAATGGCTGCCATGAGAAGGGGAGGAGTCAGCTATAAAATGACTGCCATTGAAAGGGGAGGAGTCAGCTACTAAATTACTGCCAAAGAAAGGGGAGGAGTCAACTAAGTCAGTTACAAAATGGCTATCATTAGTCATCTGCAATATGGCTGCTATGAGAAGAAGAGGAGTCAGCTACGAAATGGCTGCCATGAGTAGGGTAGGAGTCAGCTACAAAATGGCTGCCATGAGAAGGGTAGGAGTCAGCTACAAAATGGCTGCCATAGGAAGGGGAGGAGTCAGCTCCAAAATGGCTGCCTAGGGAAGGGGGGTAGTCAATTAAGTCATCTAAAAATGACTGCCATGATAAAGGGAGGAGTCAACTACAAAACGGCTGCCATGAGAAGGGGAGGAGTCGGCTACAAAATGGCTACAATAAAAAGGGAGGAGTAAGCTACAAAATGGTTGCCTAATGAATGGGTGGAATCAGCTACAAAATGGCTGCCATAGGAAGGGGAGGAATCATGTACAAAATGTCTGCCAATTTTAGGGTAGGAGTCAGCTACAAAATAGTTGCCATGTGTCAGCTACAAAATGTCTGCCATATAAAGGGGAGGAGTCAGCTACAAAATGGCTTCCTAGTGAAGGGGAGTAGTCAGCTACAAAATGGATGCCATGAGAAAGGGAGGAGTGAGTTACAAAATGGCTGCCATGAGAAGGGGAGGAGTCAGCTACAAATTGGCTGCCATGAGAAGGGTAGGAGTCAGCTACAAAATGGTTGCCTAATGAATGGGAGGAGTCAGCTACAAAATGGCTGCCATGAGAAGGGGAGGAGACAGCTACAAAATGGCTACCATACAAAGGGGAGGAGTCAGCTACAAGATGGCTGCCTAGGGAAGGGGAGGAGTCAGCTACAAAATGGCTGACATTAGAAGGGGAGGAGTCAGCTACAAGATGATTGCCATAGAAAGGGGAGGAGTCAGCTACAAAATGACTGCCAAAGAAAGGGGAGGAGCCAACTATGTCAGCTACAAAATGGCTGCCAAGAGAAGGGTAAGAGTCAGCTACAAAATGGCTGCCATTAGAAGGGGAGGAGTCAGCTACAAGATGACTGCCATAGAGAGGGGAGGAGTCAACTAAAAAATGACTGCCAAAGAAAAGGGAGGAGTCAACTATGTCAGCTACAAAATGGCTGCCAAGAGAAGGGTAGGAGTCAGCTACAAAATGGCTGCCATGAGAAAGGTAGGAGTCAGCTACAAAATGGCTTCCATGAGAAGGGGAGGAGTCAAATACAAAATGGCTGCCATAGGAAGGGGAGGACCCAGTTCCAAAATGGCTGCCTAGGGAAGGGGAGGAGTCAACTAAGTCATCTAAAAATGGCTTCCACGAGAAAGGTTGGAGTCAACTACAAAATGGATGCAATACAAAGGGTACGATTCAGATACAAAATTCCTGCTATGAGAAGAGGAGGAGTCAGCTACAAAATGGCTGCCATGAGAAGGGGAGGAGTCAGCTATAAAATGACTGCCATTGAAAGGGGAGGAGTCAGCTACTAAATTACTGCCAAAGAAAGGGGAGGAGTCAACTAAGTCAGTTACAAAATGGCTGCCATGATAAAGGGAGGAGTCAACTACAAAATGGCTGCCATGAGAAGGGGAGGAGTCGGCTACAAAATGGCTACAATAAAAAGGGAGGAGTAAGCTACAAAATGGTTGCCTAATGAATGGGTGGAATCAGCTACAAAATGGATGCCATGAGAAAGGGACGAGTCAGTTACAACATGGCTGCCATGAGAAAGGGAGGAGTCAACTACAAAATGGCTGCCATGAGAAGGGGAGGAGTCAGCTACAAATTGGCTGCCATGAGAAGGGTAGTAGTCAGCTAAAAAATGGTTGCCTAATGAATGGGAGGAGTCAGCTACAAAATGGCTGCCAGGAGAAGGGGAGGAGACAGCTAAAAAATGGCTACCATACAAAGGGGAGGAGTCAGCTACAAGATGGCTGCCTAGGGAAGGGGAGGAGTCAGCTACAAAATGGCTGCCATTAGAAGGGGAGGAGTCAGCTACAAGATGACTGCCATAGAAAGGGGAGGAGTCAGCTACAAAATGACTGCCAAAGAAAGGGGAGGAGTCAACTATGTCAGCTACAAAATGGCTGCCAAGAGAAGGGTAAGAGTCAGCTACAAAATGGCTGCCATGAGAAGGGTAGGAGTCAGCTTCAAAATGGCTGCCATGAGAAGGGTAGGAGACAGCTACAAAATGGCTGCCATGAGAAAGGTAGGAGTCAGCTACAAAATGGCTGCCATGAGAAAGGTAGGAGTCAGCTACAAAATTGCTGCCAGGAGAAGGGGAGGAGTCAGCTACAAAATGGCTGGCATTAGAAGGGGATGAGTCAGCTACAAGATGACTGCCATAGAAAGGGGAGGAGTCAGCTACAAAATGACTGCCAAAGAAAGGGGAGGAGTCAACTATGTCAGCTACAAAATGGCTGCCAAGAGAAGGGTAAGAGTCAGCTACAAAATGGCTGCCATTAGAAGGGGAGGAGTCAGCTACAAGATGACTGCCATAGAAAGGGGAGGAGTCAGCTACAAAATGACTGCCAAAGAAAAGGGAGGAGTCAACTATGTCAGCTACAAAATGGCTGCCAAGAGAAGGGTAAGAGTCAGCTACAAAATGGCTGCCATGAGAAGGGTAGGAGTCAGCTTCAAAATGGCTGCCATGAGAAGGGTAAGAGACATCTACAAAATGGCTGCCATGAGAAAGGTAGGAGTCAGCTACAAAATGGCTGCCATGAGAAAGGTAGGAGTCAGCTACAAAATGGCTGCCATGAGAAGGGGAGGAGTCATATACAAAATGGCTGCCATAGGAAGGGGAGGACTCAGTTCCAAAATGGCTGCCTAGGGAAGGGGAGGAGTCAACTAAGTAATCTAAAAATGGCTGCCATGAGAAAGGTTGCAGTCAACTACAAAATGGCTGCCATACAAAGGGTCGGATTCAGATACAAAATTCCTGCTATGAGAAGAGGAGGAGTCAGCTACAAAATGGCTGCCATGAGAAGGGGAGGAGTCTGCTACAAAATGGCTGCCATACAAAGGGAAGGAGTCAGCTACAAAATTGTTCCCTAATGAATGGGAAGAGTCAGCTACAATATGGATGCCATGAGAAAGGGAGGAGTCAGCTACAAAATGGCTGCTTAGGGAAGGGGAGGATTCAGCTACAAAATGGCTGCCATGAGAAGGGGAGGAGTCAGCTATAAAATGACTGCCATTGAAAGGGGAGGAGTCAGCTACTAAATTACTGCCAAAGAAAGGGGAGGAGTCAACTAAGTCAGTTACAAAATGGCTATCATTAGTCATCTGAAATATGGCTGCTATGAGAAGAAGAGGAGTCAGCTACGAAATGGCTGCCATGAGTAGGGTAGGAGTCAGCTACAAAATGGCTGCCAAAGGAAGGGGAGGAGTCAGCTACAAAATGGCTGCCTAGGGAAAGGGGGGAGTCAATTAAGTCATCTAAAAATGACTGCCATGATAAAGGGAGGAGTCAACTACAAAATGGCTGCCATGAGAAGGGGAGGAGTCAGCTACAAAATGGTTGCCTAATGAATGGGAGGAGTCAGCTACAAAATGGCTGCCATGAGAAGGGGAGGAGTCAGCTACAAAATGGCTACCATACAAAGGGGAGGAGTCAGCTACAAGATGGCTGCCTAGGGAAGGGGAGGAGTCAGCTACAAAATGGCTGACATTAGAAGGGGAGGAGTCAGCTACAAGATGACTGCCATAGAAAGGGGAGGAGTCAGCTACAAAATGACTGCCAAAGAAAGGGGAGGAGCCAACTATGTCAGCTACAAAATGGCTGCCAAGAGAAGGGTAAGAGTCAGCTACAAAATGGCTGCCATTAGAAGGGGAGGAGTCAGCTACAAGATGACTGCCATAGAGAGGGGAGGAGTCAACTAAAAATGACTGCCAAAGAAAAGGGAGGAGTCAACTATGTCAGCTACAAAATGGCTGCCATGAGAAAGGGACGAGTCAGTTACAACATGGCTGGAGTCAACTAGTTGGAGTCAACTACAAAATGGATGCCATACTACAAAACTACAAAATGGATGCCATACAAAGGGTACGATTCAGATACAAAATTCCTGCTATGAGAAGAGGAGGAGTCAGCTACAAAATGGCTGCCATGAGAAGGGGAGGAGTCAGCTATAAAATGACTGCCATTGAAAGGGGAGGAGTCAGCTACTAAATTACTGCCAAAGAAAGGGGAGGAGTCAACTAAGTCAGTTACAAAATGGCTATCATTAGTCATCTGCAATATGGCTGCTATGAGAAGAAGAGGAGTCAGCTACGAAATGGCTGCCATGAGTAGGGTAGGAGTCAGCTACAAAATGGCTGCCATGAGAAGGGTAGGAGTCAGCTACAAAATGGCTGCCATAGGAAGGGGAGGAGTCAGCTCCAAAATGGCTGCCTAGGGAAGGGGGGTAGTCAATTAAGTCATCTAAAAATGACTGCCATGATAAAGGGAGGAGTCAACTACAAAACGGCTGCCATGAGAAGGGGAGGAGTCGGCTACAAAATGGCTACAATAAAAAGGGAGGAGTAAGCTACAAAATGGTTGCCTAATGAATGGGTGGAATCAGCTACAAAATGGCTGCCATAGGAAGGGGAGGAATCATGTACAAAATGTCTGCCAATTTTAGGGTAGGAGTCAGCTACAAAATAGTTGCCATGTGTCAGCTACAAAATGTCTGCCATATAAAGGGGAGGAGTCAGCTACAAAATGGCTTCCTAGTGAAGGGGAGTAGTCAGCTACAAAATGGATGCCATGAGAAAGGGAGGAGTGAGTTACAAAATGGCTGCCATGAGAAGGGGAGGAGTCAGCTACAAATTGGCTGCCATGAGAAGGGTAGGAGTCAGCTACAAAATGGTTGCCTAATGAATGGGAGGAGTCAGCTACAAAATGGCTGCCATGAGAAGGGGAGGAGACAGCTACAAAATGGCTACCATACAAAGGGGAGGAGTCAGCTACAAGATGGCTGCCTAGGGAAGGGGAGGAGTCAGCTACAAAATGGCTGACATTAGAAGGGGAGGAGTCAGCTACAAGATGATTGCCATAGAAAGGGGAGGAGTCAGCTACAAAATGACTGCCAAAGAAAGGGGAGGAGCCAACTATGTCAGCTACAAAATGGCTGCCAAGAGAAGGGTAAGAGTCAGCTACAAAATGGCTGCCATTAGAAGGGGAGGAGTCAGCTACAAGATGACTGCCATAGAGAGGGGAGGAGTCAACTAAAAAATGACTGCCAAAGAAAAGGGAGGAGTCAACTATGTCAGCTACAAAATGGCTGCCAAGAGAAGGGTAGGAGTCAGCTACAAAATGGCTGCCATGAGAAAGGTAGGAGTCAGCTACAAAATGGCTTCCATGAGAAGGGGAGGAGTCAAATACAAAATGGCTGCCATAGGAAGGGGAGGACCCAGTTCCAAAATGGCTGCCTAGGGAAGGGGAGGAGTCAACTAAGTCATCTAAAAATGGCTTCCACGAGAAAGGTTGGAGTCAACTACAAAATGGATGCAATACAAAGGGTACGATTCAGATACAAAATTCCTGCTATGAGAAGAGGAGGAGTCAGCTACAAAATGGCTGCCATGAGAAGGGGAGGAGTCAGCTATAAAATGACTGCCATTGAAAGGGGAGGAGTCAGCTACTAAATTACTGCCAAAGAAAGGGGAGGAGTCAACTAAGTCAGTTACAAAATGGCTGCCATGATAAAGGGAGGAGTCAACTACAAAATGGCTGCCATGAGAAGGGGAGGAGTCGGCTACAAAATGGCTACAATAAAAAGGGAGGAGTAAGCTACAAAATGGTTGCCTAATGAATGGGTGGAATCAGCTACAAAATGGATACCATGAGAAAGGGACGAGTCAGTTACAACATGGCTGCCATGAGAAAGGGAGGAGTCAACTACAAAATGGCTGCCATGAGAAGGGGAGGAGTCAGCTACAAATTGGCTGCCATGAGAAGGGTAGTAGTCAGCTAAAAAATGGTTGCCTAATGAATGGGAGGAGTCAGCTACAAAATGGCTGCCAGGAGAAGGGGAGGAGACAGCTAAAAAATGGCTACCATACAAAGGGGAGGAGTCAGCTACAAGATGGCTGCCTAGGGAAGGGGAGGAGTCAGCTACAAAATGGCTGCCATTAGAAGGGGAGGAGTCAGCTACAAGATGACTGCCATAGAAAGGGGAGGAGTCAGCTACAAAATGACTGCCAAAGAAAGGGGAGGAGTCAACTATGTCAGCTACAAAATGGCTGCCAAGAGAAGGGTAAGAGTCAGCTACAAAATGGCTGCCATTAGAAGGGGAGGAGTCAGCTACAAGATGACTGCCATAGAAAGGGGAGGAGTCAGCTACAAAATGACTGCCAAAGAAAAGGGAGGAGTCAACTATGTCAGCTACAAAATGGCTGCCAAGAGAAGGGTAAGAGTCAGCTACAAAATGGCTGCCATGAGAAGGGTAGGAGTCAGCTTCAAAATGGCTGCCATGAGAAGGGTAGGAGACAGCTACAAAATGGCTGCCATGAGAAAGGTAGGAGTCAGCTACAAAATGGCTGCCATGAGAAAGGTAGGAGTCAGCTACAAAATTGCTGCCAGGAGAAGGGGAGGAGTCAGCTACAAAATGGCTGGCATTAGAAGGGGATGAGTCAGCTACAAGATGACTGCCATAGAAAGGGGAGGAGTCAGCTACAAAATGACTGCCAAAGAAAGGGGAGGAGTCAACTATGTCAGCTACAAAATGGCTGCCAAGAGAAGGGTAAGAGTCAGCTACAAAATGGCTGCCATTAGAAGGGGAGGAGTCAGCTACAAGATGACTGCCATAGAAAGGGGAGGAGTCAGCTACAAAATGACTGCCAAAGAAAAGGGAGGAGTCAACTATGTCAGCTACAAAATGGCTGCCAAGAGAAGGGTAAGAGTCAGCTACAAAATGGCTGCCATGAGAAGGGTAGGAGTCAGCTTCAAAATGGCTGCCATGAGAAGGGTAGGAGACATCTACAAAATGGCTGCCATGAGAAAGGTAGGAGTCAGCTACAAAATGGCTGCCATGAGAAAGGTAGGAGTCAGCTACAAAATGGCTGCCATGAGAAGGGGAGGAGTCAAATACAAAATGGCTGCCATAGGAAGGGGAGGACTCAGTTCCAAAATGGCTGCCTAGGGAAGGGGAGGAGTCAACTAAGTAATCTAAAAATGGCTGCCATGAGAAAGGTTGGAGTCAACTACAAAATGGCTGCCATACAAAGGGTAGGATTCAGATACAAAATTCCTGCTATGAGAAGAGGAGGAGTCAGCTACAAAATGGCTGCCATGAGAAGGGGAGGAGTCTGCTACAAAATGGCTGCCATACAAAGGGAAGGAGTCAGCTACAAAATTGTTCCCTAATGAATGGGAAGAGTCAGCTACAAAATGGATGCCATGAGAAAGGGAGGAGTCAGCTACAAAATGGCTGCCATGAGAAGGGGAGGAGTCAGCTACAAAATGGCTGCCATGAGAAAGGGAGGAGTCAGCTACAAAATGGCTGCCTAGGGAAGGGGAGGATTCAGCTACAAAATGGCTGCCATGAGAAGGGGAGTAGTCAGCTATAAAATGACTGCCATTGAAAGGGGAGGAGTCAGCTACTAAATTACTGCCAAAGAAAGGGGAGGAGTCAACTAAGTCAGTTACAAAATGGCTATCATTAGTCATCTGAAATATGGCTGCTATGAGAAGAAGAGGAGTCAGCTACGAAATGGCTGCCATGAGTAGGGTAGGAGTCAGCTACAAAATGGCTGCCATAGGAAGGGGAGGAGTCAGCTACAAAATGGCTGCCTAGGGAAGGGGGGGAGTCAATTAAGTCATCTAAAAATGACTGCCATGATAAAGGGAGGAGTCAACTACAAAATGGCTGCCATGAGAAGGGGAGGAGTCAGCTACAAAATGGTTGCCTAATGAATGGGAGGAGTCAGCTACAAAATGGCTGCCATGATAAGGGGAGGAGACAGCTACAAAATGGCTACCATACAAAGGGGAGGAGTCAGCTACAAGATGGCTGCCTAGGGAAGGGGAGGAGTCAGCTACAAAATGGCTGACATTAGAAGGGGAGGAGTCAGCTACAAGATGACTGCCATAGAAAGGGGAGGAGTCAGCTACAAAATGACTGCCAAAGAAAGGGGAGGAGCCAACTATGTCAGCTACAAAATGGCTGCCAAGAGAAGGGTAAGAGTCAGCTACAAAATGGCTGCCATTAGAAGGGGAGGAGTCAGCTACAAGATGACTGCTATAGAGAGGGGAGGAGTCAACTAAAAAATGACTGCCAAAGAAAAGGGAGGAGTCAACTATGTCAGCTACAAAATGGCTGCCAAGAGAAGGGTAAGAGTCAGCTACAAAATGGCTGCCATGAGAAGGGTAGGATTCAGCTTCAAAATGGCTGCCTTGAGAAGGGTAGGAGACAGCTACAAAATGGCTGCCATGAGAAAGGTAGGAGTCAGCTACAAAATGGCTGCCATGAGAAAGGTAGGAGTCAGCTACAAAATGGCTGCCATGAGAAGGGGAGGAGTCAAATACAAAATGGCTGCCATAGGAAGTGGAGGACTCAGTTCCAAAATGGCTGCCTAGGGAAGGGGAGGAGTCAACTAAGTCATCTAAAAATGGCTGCCACGAGAAAGGTTGGAGTCAACTACAAAATGGATGCCATACAAAGGGTACGATTCAGATACAAAATTCCTGCTATGAGAAGAGGAGGAGTCAGCTACAAAATGGCTGCCATGAGAAGGGGAGGAGTCAGCTATAAAATGACTGCCATTGAAAGGGGAGGAGTCAGCTACTAAATTACTGCCAAAGAAAGGGGAGGAGTCAACTAAGTCAGTTACAAAATGGCTATCATTAGTCATCTGCAATATGTCTGCTATGAGAAGAAGAGGAGTCAGCTACGAAATGGCTGCCATGAGTAGGGTAGGAGTCAGCTACAAAATGGTTGCCTAATGAATGGGAGGAGTCAGCTACAAAATGGCTGCCATGAGAAGGGGAGGAGACAGCTACAAAATGGCTACCATACAAAGGGGAGGAGTCAGCTACAAGATGGCTGCCTAGGGAAGGGTAAGAGTCAGCTAAAAAATGGCTGCCATAAGAAGGGTAGGAGTCAGCTTCAAAATGGCTGCCATGAGAAGGGTAGGAGACAGCACATCCCATGGCCTTTCCCAACCATTTAAATTTTTCTCTTACAGGTCTAACACTTCCGAAAAACCAATACAACGCCCACCCGTAACAATATATAAAGCTAAACGAACCGTTCAATGGTTACTCATACGTACGGAAATCCCTATTGATTTACCTGTTTTTACAAGGAAATAAAATGTGAAAAAAATATTTCTACATCCCATGGCCTTTCCCAACCATTTAAATTTTATTCTTACAGGTCTAACACTTCCGAAAAACCAATACAACGCCCACCCAGAACAATATATAAAGCTAAACGAACCGTTCACTGGGTACTTATATGTACGAAAATCCCTACTGATTTACCAGTTTTTACAAGGAAATAAAATGTGAAAACAACATTTCTACATACCACGGCCTTTCCCAACCATTTAAATCTTTCTCTTACAAGTCTAACACTTCCGAAAAACCAATACAACGCCCAAACGGAACAATATATAAAGCTAAACGAACCGTTCACTGGGTACTTATCCGTACGAAAATCCCTATAGATTTATCTGTTTTTAGAAGGAAATAAAATGTGAAAAAAATATTTCTACATCCCATGGCCTTTCCCAACCATTTAAATTTTTCTCTTACAGGTCTAACACGTCCGAAAAACCAATACAACGCCCACCCGGAACAATATATAAAGCTAAACGAACCGTTCACTGGGTACTCATACGTACGAAAATCCCTATTGATTTACCTGTTTTTACAAGGAAATAAAATGTGAAAAAAATATTTCTAAATCCCATGGCCCTTCCCAACCATTTAAATTTTTCTCTTACAGGTCTAACACGTCCGAAAAACCAATACAACGCCCATCCGGAACGATATATAAAGCTAAACGCACCGTTCACTGGGTACTTATATGTACGAAAATCCCTATTGATTTACCTGTTTTTACAAGGAAAAAAAATGTGAAAAAAATATTTCTACATCCCATGGCCTTTCCCAACCATTTAAATTTTTCTCTTACAAGTCTAACACGTCCGAAAAACCAATACAACGCCCACCCGGAACAATATATAAAGCTAAACGAACCGTTCACTGGGTACTTATCCGTACGAAAATCCCTATTGATTTACCTGTTTTTACAAGGAAATAAAATGTGAAAACAATATTTCTACATCCCATGGCCTTTCCCAACCATTTAAATTTTTTTCTTACAGGTCTAACACTTCCGAAAAACCAATACAACGCCCACCCGGAACAATATATAAAGCTAAACGAACCGTTCACTGGGTACTTATCCGTACGAAAATCCCTATTGATTTAAATGTTTTTCCAAGGAAATAAAATGTGAAAACAATATTTCTACATCCCATGGCCTTTCCCAACCATTTAAATTTTTTTCTTACAGGTCTAACACTTCCGAAAAACCAATACAACGCCCACCCGGAACAATATATAAAGCTAAACGAACCGTTCACTGGGTACTTATCCGTACGAAAATCCCTATTGATTTACCTGTTTTTACAAGGAAATAAAATGTGAAAACAATATTTCTACATCCCATCGCCTTTCCCAACCATTTAAATTTTTCTCTTACAGGTCTAACACTTCCGAAAAACCAATACAACGCCCACCCGGAACAATATATAAAGCTAAACGAACCGTTCACTGGGTACTTATACGCACGAAAATCCCTATTGATTTACCTGTTTTTACATGGAAATAGAATGTGAAAAAAATATTTCTACATCCCATCGCCTTTCCCAACCATTTAAATTTTTCTCTTACAGGTCTAACACTTCCGAAAAACCAATACAACGCCCACCCGGAACAATATATAAAGCTAAACGAACCGTTCACTGGGTACTCATACGTACGGAAATCCCTATTGATTTACCTGTTTTTACAAGGAAATAAAATGTGAAAAAATTATTTCTACATCCCATGGCCCTTTCCAACCATTTAATTTTTTCTCTTACAGGTCTAACACTTCCGAAAAACCAATACAACACGCACCCGGAACAATATATAAAGCTAAACGAACCGTTCACTGGGTACTTATCCGTACGAAAATCCCTATTGATTTACCTTTTTTACAAGGAAATAAAATGTGAAAAAAATATTTCTACATCCCATGGCCCTTCCCAACCATTTAAATTTTTCTCTTACAGGTCTAACACGTCCGAAAAACCAATACAACGCCCATCCGGAACAATATATAAAGCTAAACGCACCGTTCACTGGGTACTTATATGTACGAAAATCCCTATTGATTTACCTGTTTTTACAAGGAAATAAAATGTGAAAAAAATATTTCTACATCCCATGGCCTTTCCCAACCATTTAAATTTTTCTCTTATAATTCTAACACATCCGAAACACCAATACAATGCCCACCCGGAACAATATATAAAGCTAAACGAACCGTTCACTGGGTACTCATACGTACCAAAATCCCTATTCATTTACCTGTTTTTACAAGGAAATAAAATGTAAAAAAAATATTTCTACATACCATGGCCTTTCTCAACCATTTAAATTTTTCTCTTACAGGTCTAACACTTCCGAAAAACCAATACAACACGCACCCGGAACAATATATAAAGCTAAACGAACCGTTCACTGGGTACTTATCCGTACGAAAATCCCTATTGACTTACCTGTTTTTACAAGGAAATAAAATGTGAAAAAAATATTTCTACATCCCATGGCCCTTCCCAACCATTTAAATTTTTCTCTTACAGTTCTAACACGTCCGTAAAACCAATGCAACGCCCATACGGAACAATATATAAAGCTAAAGGCACCGTTCACTGGGTACTTATATGTACGAAAATCCCTATTGATTTACCTGTTTTTACAAGGAAATAAAATGTGAAAAAAATATTTCTACATCCCATGGCCTTTCCCAACCATTTAATTTTTTCTCTTACAGGGCTAACACTTCCGAAAAACCAATACAACGCCCACCCGGACTAATATATTAAGCTTAACGAACCGTTCACTGGGTACTTATACGTACGGAAATCCCTATTGATTTACCTGTTTTTACAAGGAAATAAAATGTGAAAAAAATATTTCTACATCCCATGGCCTTTCCCAACCATTTAAATTTTTCTCTTACAAGTCTAACACGTCTGAAAAACCAATACAACGCCCACCCGGAACAATATATAAAGCTAAACGAACCGTTCACTGGGTACTTATCCGTACCAAAATCCCTATTGATTTACCTGTTTTTACAGGGAAATAAAATGTGAAAAAAATATTTCTACATCCCATGGCCTTTCCCAACCATTTAAATTTTTCTCTTACAGGTCTAACACTTCCGAAAAACCAATACAACGCCTACCCGGAACAATATATAAATCTAAACGAACCGTTCACTGGGTACTTATACGCACGAAAATCCCTATTGATTTACCTGTTTTTACAAGGAAATAATATGTGAAAAAAATATTTCTACATCCCATGGCCTTTCCCAACCATTTAAATTTTTCTCTTACAGGTCTAACACTTCCGAAAAACCAATACAACGCCCACCCGGAACAATATATAAAGCTAAACGAACCGTTCACTGGGTACTTATACGCACGGAAATCCCTATTGATTTACCTGTTTTTACAAGGAAATAATATGTGAAAAAAATATTTCTAAATCCCATGGCCTTTCCCAACCATTTAAATTTTTCTCTTACAGGTCTAACCCTTCCGAAAAAACAATACAACGCCCACCCGGAACAATATATAAAGCTAAACGAACCGTTCACTGGGTACTCATACGTACGGAAATCCCTATTGATTTACCTGTTTTTACAAGGAAATAAAATGTAAAAAAAATATTTCTACATACCATGGCCTTTCTCAACCATTTAAATTTTTCTCTTACAGGTCTAACACTTCCGAAAAACCAATACAACACGCACCCGGAACAATATATAAAGCTAAACGAACCGTTCACTGGGTACTTATCCGTACGAAAATCCCTATTGACTTACCTGTTTTTACAAGGAAATAAAATGTGAAAAAAATATTTCTACATCCCATGGCCCTTCCCAACCATTTAAATTTTTCTCTTACAGGTCTAACACGTCCGTAAAACCAATGCAACGCCCATACGGAACAATATATAAAGCTAAACGCACCGTTCACTGGGTACTTATATGTACGAAAATCCCTATTGATTTACCTGTTTTTACAAGGAAATAAAATGTGAAAAAAATATTTCTACATCCCATGGCCTTTCCCAACCATTTAATTTTTTCTCTTACAGGGCTAACACTTCCGAAAAACCAATACAACGCCCACCCGGACTAATATATTAAGCTTAACGAACCGTTCACTGGGTACTTATACGTACGGAAATCCCTATTGATTTACCTGTTTTTACAAGGAAATAAAATGTGAAAACAATATTTCTACATCCCATGGCCTTTCCCAACCATTTAAATTTTTCTCTTACAAGTCTAACACGTCTGAAAAACCAATACAACGCCCACCCGGAACAATATATAAAGCTAAACGAACCGTTCACTGGGTACTTATCCGTACGAAAATCCCTATTGATTTACCTGTTTTTACAGGGAAATAAAATGTGAAAACAATATTTCTACATCCCATGGCCTTTCCCAACCATTTAATTTTTTTCTTACAGGGCTAACACTTCCGAAAAACCAATACAACGCCCACCCAGAACAATATATAAAGCTAAACGAACCGTTCACTGGGTACTTATCCGTACGAAAATCCCTATAGATTTACCTGTTTTTAGAAGGAAATGAAATGTGAAAACAATATTTCTACATCCCATGGCCTTTCCCAACCATTTAAATTTTATTCTTACCGGTCTAACACTTCCGAAAAACCAATACAACGCCCACCCGGAACAATATATAAAGCTAAACGAACCGTTCACTGGGTACTTATATGTACCAAAATCCCTACTGATTTACCAGTTTTTACAAGGAAAAAAAATGTGAAAACAATATTTCTACATACCACGGCCTTTCCCAACCATTGAACTTTTTCTCTTACAAGTCTAACACTTCCGAAAACCAATACAACGCCCACCCGGAACAATATATAAAGTTAAACGAACCATTCTCTGGGTACTTATACGTACAAAAATCCCTATTGATTTACCTGTTTTTACAAGGAAATAAAATGTGAAAAAAATATTTCTACATCCCATGGCCTTTCCCAACCATTTAAATTTTTCTCTTACAGGTCTAACACTTCCGAAAAACCAATACAACGCAAACCCGGAACAATATATAAAGCTAAACGAACCGTTCACTGGGTACTCATACGTACGGAAATCCCTATTGATTTACCTGTTTTTACAAGGAAATAAAATGTGAAAAAAATATTTCTACATCCCATGGCCTTTCCCAACCATTTAAATTTTTCTCTTACAAGTCTAACACTTCCGAAAAACCAATACAACGCCCAACCGGAACAATATATAAAGCTAAACGAACCATTCACTGGGTACTTATCCGTACGAAAATCCCTATATATTTACCTGTTTTTACAAGGAAATAAAATGTGAAAAAAATATTTCTACATCCCATGGCCTTTCCCAACCATTTAAATTTTATTCTTACCGGTCTAACACTTCCGAAAAACCAATACAACGCCCACCCGGAACAATATATAAAGCTAAACGAACCGTTCACTGAGTACTTATATGTACGAAAATCCCTACTGATTTACCAGTTTTTACAAGGAAAAAAAATGTGAAAACAATATTTCTACATACCACGGCCTTTCCCAACCATTGAAATTTTTCTCTTACAAGTCTAACACTTCCGAAAACCAATACAACGCCCACCCGGAACAATATATAAAGTTAAACGAACCATTCACTGGGTACTTATACGTACAAAAATCCCTATTGATTTACCTGTTTTTACAAGGAAATAAAATGTGAAAAAAATATTTCTACATCCCATGGCCTTTCCCAACCATTTAAATTTTTCTCTTATAAGTCTAACACTTCCGAAAAACCAATACAACGCCCACCCGGAACAATATATAAAGCTAAATGAACCGTTAACTGGGTACTCATACGTACCAAAATCCCTATTGATTTACCTGTTTTTACAGGGAAATAAAATGTGAAAAAAATATTTCTACATCCCATGGCCTTTCCCAACCATTTAAATTTTTCTCTTACAAGTCTAACACTTCCGAAAAACCAATACAACGCCCACCCGGAACAATATATAAACCTAAACGAACCATTCACTGGGTACTTATCCGTACGAAAATCCCTATAGATTTACCTGTTTTTAGAAGGACATAAAATGTGAAAAAAATATTTCTACATCCCATGGCCTTTCCCAACCATTTAAATTTTATTCTTACAGGTCTAACACTTCCGAAAAACCAATACAACGCCCACCCGGAACAATATATAAAGCTAAACGAACCGTTCACTGGGTACTTATATGTACGAAAATCCCTACTGATTTACCAGTTTTTACAAGGAAAAAAAATGTGAAAACAATATTTCTACATACCACGGCCTTTCCCAACCATTGAAATTTTTCTCTTACAAGTCTAACACTTCCGAAAACCAATACAACGCCCACCCGGAACAATATATAAAGTTAAACGAACCATTCACTGGGTACTTATACGTACAAAAATCCCTATTGATTTACCTGTTTTTACAAGGAAATAAAATGTGAAAAAAATATTTCTACATCCCATGGCCTTTCCCAACCATTTAAATTTTTCTCTTATAAGTCTAACACTTCCGAAAAACCAATACAACGCCCACCCGGAACAATATATAAAGCTAAACGAACCGTTCACTGGGTACTCATACGTACCAAAATCCCTATTGATTTACCTGTTTTTACAGGGAAATAAAATGTGAAAAAAATATTTCTACATCCCATGGCCTTTCCCAACCATTTAAATTTTTCTCTTACAAGTCTAACACTTCCGAAAAACCAATACAACGCCCAACCGGAACAATATATAAAGCTAAACGAACCGTTCACTGGGTACTTATCCGTACGAAAATCCCTATAGATTTACCTGTTTTTAGAAGGAAATAAAATGTGAAAAAAATATTTCTACATCCCATGGCCTTTCCCAACCATTTAAATTTTTCTCTTACAGGTCTAACACTTCCGAAAAACCAATACAACGCCCACCCGGAACAATATATAAAGCTAAACGAACCGTTCCCTGGGTACTCATACGTACGAAAATCCCTATTGATTTACCTGTTTTTACAAGGAAATAAAATGTGAAAAAAATGTTTCTACATCCCATGGCCTTTCCCAACCATTTAAATTTTTCTCTTACAGGGCTAACACTTCCGAAAAACCAATACAACGCCCACCCGGAACCCTATATAAAGCTAAACGAACCGTTCACTGGGTACTTATACGAACGAAAATCCCTTTTGATTTACCTGTTTTTACAAGGAAATAAAATGTGAAAAAAATATTTCTACATCCCATGGCCTTTCCCAACCATTTAAATTTTTCTCTTACAGGTCTAACACTTCTGAAAAACCAATACAACGCCCACCCGGAACAATATATAAAGCTAAACGAACCGTTCACTGGGTACTCATACGTACGAAAATCCCTATTGATTTACCTGTTTTTACAAGGAAATAAAATGTAAAAAAAATATTTCTACATACCATGGCCTTTCTCAACACTTTAAATTTTTCTCTTGCATGTCTAACGCTTCCGAAAAACCAATACAACACGCACGCGGAACAATATATAAAGCTAAACGAACCGTTCACTGGGTACTTATACGTACAAAAATCCCTATTGATTTACCTGTTTTTACAAGGAAATAAAATGTGAAAACAATATTTCTACATCCCATGGCCTTTCCCAACCATTTAAATTTTTCTCTTACAGGTCTAACACTTCCGAAAAACCAATACAACGCCCACCCGGAACAATATATAAAGCTAAATGAACCGTTAACTGGGTACTCATACGTACCAAAATCCCTATTGATTTACCTGTTTTTACAGGGAAATAAAATGTGAAAAAAATATTTCTACATCCCATGGCCTTTCCCAACCATTTAAATTTTATTCTTACCGGTCTAACACTTCCGAAAAACCAATACAACGCCCACCCGGAACAATATATAAAGCTAAACGAACCGTTCACTGAGTACTTATATGTACGAAAATCCCTACTGATTTACCAGTTTTTACAAGGAAAAAAAATGTGAAAACAATATTTCTACATACCACGGCCTTTCCCAACCATTGAAATTTTTCTCTTACAAGTCTAACACTTCCGAAAACCAATACAACGCCCACCCGGAACAATATATAAAGTTAAACGAACCATTCACTGGGTACTTATACGTACAAAAATCCCTATTGATTTACCTGTTTTTACAAGGAAATAAAATGTGAAAAAAATATTTCTACATCCCATGGCCTTTCCCAACCATTTAAATTTTTCTCTTATAAGTCTAACACTTCCGAAAAACCAATACAACGCCCACCCGGAACAATATATAAAGCTAAATGAACCGTTAACTGGGTACTCATACGTACCAAAATCCCTATTGATTTACCTGTTTTTACAGGGAAATAAAATGTGAAAAAAATATTTCTACATCCCATGGCCTTTCCCAACCATTTAAATTTTTCTCTTACAAGTCTAACACTTCCGAAAAACCAATACAACGCCCACCCGGAACAATATATAAACCTAAACGAACCATTCACTGGGTACTTATCCGTACGAAAATCCCTATAGATTTACCTGTTTTTAGAAGGACATAAAATGTGAAAAAAATATTTCTACATCCCATGGCCTTTCCCAACCATTTAAATTTTATTCTTACAGGTCTAACACTTCCGAAAAACCAATACAACGCCCACCCGGAACAATATATAAAGCTAAACGAACCGTTCACTGGGTACTTATATGTACGAAAATCCCTACTGATTTACCAGTTTTTACAAGGAAAAAAAATGTGAAAACAATATTTCTACATACCACGGCCTTTCCCAACCATTGAAATTTTTCTCTTACAAGTCTAACACTTCCGAAAACCAATACAACGCCCACCCGGAACAATATATAAAGTTAAACGAACCATTCACTGGGTACTTATACGTACAAAAATCCCTATTGATTTACCTGTTTTTACAAGGAAATAAAATGTGAAAAAAATATTTCTACATCCCATGGCCTTTCCCAACCATTTAAATTTTTCTCTTATAAGTCTAACACTTCCGAAAAACCAATACAACGCCCACCCGGAACAATATATAAAGCTAAACGAACCGTTCACTGGGTACTCATACGTACCAAAATCCCTATTGATTTACCTGTTTTTACAGGGAAATAAAATGTGAAAAAAATATTTCTACATCCCATGGCCTTTCCCAACCATTTAAATTTTTCTCTTACAAGTCTAACACTTCCGAAAAACCAATACAACGCCCAACCGGAACAATATATAAAGCTAAACGAACCGTTCACTGGGTACTTATCCGTACGAAAATCCCTATAGATTTACCTGTTTTTAGAAGGAAATAAAATGTGAAAAAAATATTTCTACATCCCATGGCCTTTCCCAACCATTTAAATTTTTCTCTTACAGGTCTAACACTTCCGAAAAACCAATACAACGCCCACCCGGAACAATATATAAAGCTAAACGAACCGTTCCCTGGGTACTCATACGTACGAAAATCCCTATTGATTTACCTGTTTTTACAAGGAAATAAAATGTGAAAAAAATGTTTCTACATCCCATGGCCTTTCCCAACCATTTAAATTTTTCTCTTACAGGGCTAACACTTCCGAAAAACCAATACAACGCCCACCCGGAACCCTATATAAAGCTAAACGAACCGTTCACTGGGTACTTATACGCACGAAAATCCCTTTTGATTTACCTGTTTTTACAAGGAAATAAAATGTGAAAAAAATATTTCTACATCCCATGGCCTTTCCCAACCATTTAAATTTTTCTCTTACAGGTCTAACACTTCTGAAAAACCAATACAACGCCCACCCGGAACAATATATAAAGCTAAACGAACCGTTCACTGGGTACTCATACGTACGAAAATCCCTATTGATTTACCTGTTTTTACAAGGAAATAAAATGTAAAAAAAATATTTCTACATACCATGGCCTTTCTCAACACTTTAAATTTTTCTCTTGCATGTCTAACGCTTCCGAAAAACCAATACAACACGCACGCGGAACAATATATAAAGCTAAACGAACCGTTCACTGGGTACTTATCCGTACGAAAATCCCTATTGATTTACCTGTTTTTACAAGGAAATAAAATGTGAAAAAAATATTTCTACATCCCATGGCCCTTCCCAACCATTTAAATTTTTCTCTTACAGGTCTAACACTTCCGAAAAACCAATACAACACGCACCCAGAACAATATATAAAGCGAAACGAACCGTTCACTGGGTACTTATCCGTACGAAAATCCCTATTGATTTACCTGTTTTTACAAGGAAATAAAATGTGAAAAAATTATTTCTAAATCCCATGGCCCTTCCCAACCATTTAAATTTTTCTCTTACAGGGCTAACACTTCCGAAAAACCAATACAACGCCCAACCGGACCAATATATTAAGCTAAACGAACCGTTCACTGGGTACTAATACGTACAAAAATCCCTATTGATTTACCTGTTTTTACAAGGAAATAAAATGTGAAAAAAATATTTCTACATCCCATGGCCTTTCCCAACCATTTAAATTTTTCTCTTATAAGTCTAACACATCCGAAAAACCAATACAACGCCCACCCGGAACGATACATAAAGCTAAACGAACCGTTCACTGGGTACTCATACGTACCAAAATCCCTATTGATTTACCTGTTTTTACAGGGAAATAAAATGTGAAAAAAATATTTCTACATCCCATGGCCTTTCCCAACCATTTAAATTTTTCGCTTACAGGTCTAACACTTCCGAAAAACCAATACAACGCCCACCCGGAACAATATATAAATCTAAACGAACCGTTCACTGGGTACTTATACGCACGAAAATCCCTATTGATTTACCTGTTTTTACAAGGAAATAAAATGTGAAAAAAATATTTCTACATCCCATGGCCTTTCCCAACCATTTAAATTTTTCTCTTACAGGGCTAACACTTCCGAAAAACCAATACAACGCCCACCCGGACTAATATATAAAGCTTAACGAACCGTTCACTGGGTACTTATACGTACGGAAATCCCTATTGATTTACCTGTTTTTACAAGGAAATAAAATGTGAAAAAAATATTTCTACATCCCATGGCCTTTCCCAACCATTTAAATTTTTCTCTTACAGGGCTAACACTTCCGAAAAACCAATACAACGCCCACCCGGACTAATATATTAAGCTTAACGAACCGTTCACTGGGTACTTATACGTACGGAAATCCCTATTGATTTACCTGTTTTTACAAGGAAATAAAATGTGAAAAAAATATTTCTACATCCCATGGCCTTTCCCAACAATTTAAATTTTTCTCTTACAAGTCTAACATGTCTGAAAAACCAATACAACGCCCACCCGGAACAATATATAAAGCTAAACGAACCGTTCACTGGGTACTTATCCGTACGAAAATCCCTATTGATTTACCTGTTTTTACAAGGAAATAAAATGTGAAAACAATATTTCTACATCCCATGGCCTTTCCCAACCATTTAATTTTTTTCTTACAGGGCTAACACTTCCGAAAAACCAATACAACGCCCACCCAGAACAATATATAAAGCTAAACGAACCGTTCACTGGGTACTTATCCGTACGAAAATCCCTATAGATTTACCTGTTTTTAGAAGGAAATGAAATGTGAAAACAATATTTCTACATCCCATGGCCTTTCCCAACCATTTAAATTTTATTCTTACCGGTCTAACACTTCCGAAAAACCAATACAACGCCCACCCGGAACAATATATAAAGCTAAACGAACCGTTCACTGGGTACTTATATGTACCAAAATCCCTACTGATTTACCAGTTTTTACAAGGAAAAAAAATGTGAAAACAATATTTCTACATACCACGGCCTTTCCCAACCATTGAAATTTTTCTCTTACAAGTCTAACACTTCCGAAAACCAATACAACGCCCACCCGGAACAATATATAAAGTTAAACGAACCATTCACTGGGTACTTATACGTACAAAAATCCCTATTGATTTACCTGTTTTTACAAGGAAATAAAATGTGAAAAAAATATTTCTACATCCCATGGCCTTTCCCAACCATTTAAATTTTTCTCTTACAGGTCTAACACTTCCGAAAAACCAATACAACGCCCACCCGGAACAATATATAAAGCTAAACGAACCGTTCACTGGGTACTCATACGTACGGAAATCCCTATTGATTTACCTGTTTTTACAAGGAAATAAAATGTGAAAAAAATATTTCTACATCCCATGGCCTTTCCCAACCATTTAAATTTTTCTCTTACAAGTCTAACACTTCCGAAAAACCAATACAACGCCCAACCGGAACAATATATAAAGCTAAACGAACCATTCACTGGGTACTTATCCGTACGAAAATCCCTATATATTTACCTGTTTTTACAAGGAAATAAAATGTGAAAAAAATATTTCTACATCCCATGGCCTTTCCCAACCATTTAAATTTTATTCTTACCGGTCTAACACTTCCGAAAAACCAATACAACGCCCACCCGGAACAATATATAAAGCTAAACGAACCGTTCACTGAGTACTTATATGTACGAAAATCCCTACTGATTTACCAGTTTTTACAAGGAAAAAAAATGTGAAAACAATATTTCTACATACCACGGCCTTTCCCAACCATTGAAATTTTTCTCTTACAAGTCTAACACTTCCGAAAACCAATACAACGCCCACCCGGAACAATATATAAAGTTAAACGAACCATTCACTGGGTACTTATACGTACAAAAATCCCTATTGATTTACCTGTTTTTACAAGGAAATAAAATGTGAAAAAAATATTTCTACATCCCATGGCCTTTCCCAACCATTTAAATTTTTCTCTTATAAGTCTAACACTTCCGAAAAACCCATACAACGCCCACCCGGAACAATATATAAAGCTAAATGAACCGTTAACTGGGTACTCATACGTACCAAAATCCCTATTGATTTACCTGTTTTTACAGGGAAATAAAATGTGAAAAAAATATTTCTACATCCCATGGCCTTTCCCAACCATTTAAATTTTTCTCTTACAAGTCTAACACTTCCGAAAAACCAATACAACGCCCACCCGGAACAATATATAAAGCTAAACGAACCATTCACTGGGTACTTATCCGTACGAAAATCCCTATAGATTTACCTGTTTTTAGAAGGACATAAAATGTGAAAAAAATATTTCTACATCCCATGGCCTTTCCCAACCATTTAAATTTTATTCTTACAGGTCTAACACTTCCGAAAAACCAATACAACGCCCACCCGGAACAATATATAAAGCTAAACGAACCGTTCACTGGGTACTTATATGTACGAAAATCCCTACTGATTTACCAGTTTTAAAAGGAAAAAAAATGTGAAAACAATATTTCTACATACCACGGCCTTTCCCAACCATTGAAATTTTTCTCTTACAAGTCTAACACTTCCGAAAACCAATACAACGCCCACCCGGAACAATATATAAAGTTAAACGAACCATTCACTGGGTACTTATACGTACAAAAATCCCTATTGATTTACCTGTTTTTACAAGGAAATAAAATGTGAAAAAAATATTTCTACATCCCATGGCCTTTCCCAACCATTTAAATTTTTCTCTTATAAGTCTAACACTTCCGAAAAACCAATACAACGCCCACCCGGAACAATATATAAAGCTAAACGAACCGTTCACTGGGTACTCATACGTACCAAAATCCCTATTGATTTACCTGTTTTTACAGGGAAATAAAATGTGAAAAAAATATTTCTACATCCCATGGCCTTTCCCAACCATTTAAATTTTTCTCTTACAAGTCTAACACTTCCGAAAAACCAATACAACGCCCAACCGGAACAATATATAAAGCTAAACGAACCGTTCACTGGGTACTTATCCGTACGAAAATCCCTATAGATTTACCTGTTTTTAGAAGGAAATAAAATGTGAAAAAAATATTTCTACATCCCATGGCCTTTCCCAACCATTTAAATTTTTCTCTTACAGGTCTAACACTTCCGTAAAACCAATACAACGCCCACCCGGAACAATATATAAAGCTAAACGAACCGTTCACTGGGTACTCATACGTACGAAAATCCCTATTGATTTACCTGTTATTACAAGGAAATAAAATGTGAAAATAATGTTTCTACATCCCATGGCCTTTCCCAACCATTTAAATTTTTCTCTTACAGGGCTAACACTTCCGAAAAACCAATACAACGCCCACCCGGAACCCTATATAAAGCTAAACGAACCGTTCACTGGGTACTTATACGCACGAAAATCCCTTTTGATTTACCTGTTTTTACAAGGAAATAAAATGTGAAAAAAATATTTCTACATCCCATGGCCTTTCCCAACCATTTAAATTTTTCTCTTACAGGTCTAACACTTCTGAAAAACCAATACAACGCCCACCCGGAACAATATATAAAGCTAAACGAACCGTTCACTGGGTACTCATACGTACGAAAATCCCTATTGATTTACCTGTTTTTACAAGGAAATAAAATGTAAAAAAAATATTTCTACATACCATGGCCTTTCTCAACACTTTAAATTTTTCTCTTGCATGTCTAACGCTTCCGAAAAACCAATACAACACGCACGCGGAACAATATATAAAGCTAAACGAACCGTTCACTGGGTACTTATCCGTACGAAAATCCCTATTGATTTACCTGTTTTTACAAGGAAATAAAATGTGAAAAAAATATTTCTACATCCCATGGCCCTTCCCAACCATTTAAATTTTTCTCTTACAGGTCTAACACTTCCGAAAAACCAATACAACACGCACCCAGAACAATATATAAAGCTAAACGAACCGTTCACTGGGTACTTATCCGTACGAAAATCCCTATTGATTTACCTGTTTTTACAAGGAAATAAAATGTGAAAAAATTATTTCTAAATCCCATGGCCCTTCCCAACCATTTAAATTTTTCTCTTACAGGGCTAACACTTCCGAAAAACCAATACAACGCCCACCCGGACCAATATATTAAGCTAAACGAACCGTTCACTGGGTACTTATACGTACAAAAATCCCTATTGATTTACCTGTTTTTACAAGGAAATAAAATGTGAAAAAAATATTTCTACATCCCATGGCCTTTCCCAACCATTTAAATTTTTCTCTTATAAGTCTAACACATCCGAAAAACCAATACAACGCCCACCCGGAACGATACATAAAGCTAAACGAACCGTTCACTGGGTACTCATACGTACCAAAATCCCTATTGATTTACCTGTTTTTACAGGGAAATAAAATGTGAAAAAAATATTTCTACATCCCATGGCCCTTCCCAACCATTTAAATTTTTCTCTTACAGGTCTAACACTTCCGAAAAACCAATACAACACGCACCCGGAACAATATATAAAGCTAAACGAACCGTTCACTGAGTACTTATATGTACGAAAATCCCTACTGATTTACCAGTTTTTACAAGGAAAAAAAATGTGAAAACAATATTTCTACATACCACGGCCTTTCCCAACCATTGAAATTTTTCTCTTACAAGTCTAACACTTCCGAAAAACCAATACAACGCCCAACCGGAACAATATATAAAGCTAAACGAACCATTCACTGGGTACTTATCCGTACGAAAATCCCTATATATTTACCTGTTTTTACAAGGAAATAAAATGTGAAAAAAATATTTCTACATCCCATGGCCTTTCCCAACCATTTAAATTTTATTCTTACCGGTCTAACACTTCCGAAAAACCAATACAACGCCCACCCGGAACAATATATAAAGCTAAACGAACCGTTCACTGAGTACTTATATGTACGAAAATCCCTACTGATTTACCAGTTTTTACAAGGAAAAAAAATGTGAAAACAATATTTCTACATACCACGGCCTTTCCCAACCATTGAAATTTTTCTCTTACAAGTCTAACACTTCCGAAAACCAATACAACGCCCACCCGGAACAATATATAAAGTTAAACGAACCATTCACTGGGTACTTATACGTACAAAAATCCCTATTGATTTACCTGTTTTTACAAGGAAATAAAATGTGAAAAAAATATTTCTACATCCCATGGCCTTTCCCAACCATTTAAATTTTTCTCTTATAAGTCTAACACTTCCGAAAAACCCATACAACGCCCACCCGGAACAATATATAAAGCTAAATGAACCGTTAACTGGGTACTCATACGTACCAAAATCCCTATTGATTTACCTGTTTTTACAGGGAAATAAAATGTGAAAAAAATATTTCTACATCCCATGGCCTTTCCCAACCATTTAAATTTTTCTCTTACAAGTCTAACACTTCCGAAAAACCAATACAACGCCCACCCGGAACAATATATAAAGCTAAACGAACCATTCACTGGGTACTTATCCGTACGAAAATCCCTATAGATTTACCTGTTTTTAGAAGGACATAAAATGTGAAAAAAATATTTCTACATCCCATGGCCTTTCCCAACCATTTAAATTTTATTCTTACAGGTCTAACACTTCCGAAAAACCAATACAACGCCCACCCGGAACAATATATAAAGCTAAACGAACCGTTCACTGGGTACTTATATGTACGAAAATCCCTACTGATTTACCAGTTTTAAAAGGAAAAAAAATGTGAAAACAATATTTCTACATACCACGGCCTTTCCCAACCATTGAAATTTTTCTCTTACAAGTCTAACACTTCCGAAAACCAATACAACGCCCACCCGGAACAATATATAAAGTTAAACGAACCATTCACTGGGTACTTAAACGTACAAAAATCCCTATTGATTTACCTGTTTTTACAAGGAAATAAAATGTGAAAAAAATATTTCTACATCCCATGGCCTTTCCCAACCATTTAAATTTTTCTCTTATAAGTCTAACACTTCCGAAAAACCAATACAACGCCCACCCGGAACAATATATAAAGCTAAACGAACCGTTCACTGGGTACTCATACGTACCAAAATCCCAATTGATTTACCTGTTTTTACAGGGAAATAAAATGTGAAAAAAATATTTCTACATCCCATGGCCTTTCCCAACCATTTAAATTTTTCTCTTACAAGTCTAACACTTCCGAAAAACCAATACAACGCCCAACCGGAACAATATATAAAGCTAAACGAACCGTTCACTGGGTACTTATCCGTACGAAAATCCCTATAGATTTACCTGTTTTTAGAAGGAAATAAAATGTGAAAAAAATATTTCTACATCCCATGGCCTTTCCCAACCATTTAAATTTTTCTCTTACAGGTCTAACACTTCCGTAAAACCAATACAACGCCCACCCGGAACAATATATAAAGCTAAACGAACCGTTCACTGGGTACTCATACGTACGAAAATCCCTATTGATTTACCTGTTATTACAAGGAAATAAAATGTGAAAATAATGTTTCTACATCCCATGGCCTTTCCCAACCATTTAAATTTTTCTCTTACAGGGCTAACACTTCCGAAAAACCAATACAACGCCCACCCGGAACCCTATATAAAGCTAAACGAACCGTTCACTGGGTACTTATACGCACGAAAATCCCTTTTGATTTACCTGTTTTTACAAGGAAATAAAATGTGAAAAAAATATTTCTACATCCCATGGCCTTTCCCAACCATTTAAATTTTTCTCTTACAGGTCTAACACTTCTGAAAAACCAATACAACGCCCACCCGGAACAATATATAAAGCTAAACGAACCGTTCACTGGGTACTCATAAGTACGAAAATCCCTATTGATTTACCTGTTTTTACAAGGAAATAAAATGTAAAAAAAATATTTCTACATACCATGGCCTTTCTCAACACTTTAAATTTTTCTCTTGCATGTCTAACGCTTCCGAAAAACCAATACAACACGCACGCGGAACAATATATAAAGCTAAACGAACCGTTCACTGGGTACTTATCCGTACGAAAATCCCTATTGATTTACCTGTTTTTACAAGGAAATAAAATGTGAAAAAAATATTTCTACATCCCATGGCCCTTCCCAACCATTTAAATTTTTCTCTTACAGGTCTAACACTTCCGAAAAACCAATACAACACGCACCCAGAACAATATATAAAGCTAAACGAACCGTTCACTGGGTACTTATCCGTACGAAAATCCCTATTGATTTACCTGTTTTTACAAGGAAATAAAATGTGAAAAAATTATTTCTAAATCCCATGGCCCTTCCCAACCATTTAAATTTTTCTCTTACAGGGCTAACACTTCCGAAAAACCAATACAACGCCCACCCGGACCAATATATTAAGCTAAACGAACCGTTCACTGGGTACTTATACGTACAAAAATCCCTATTGATTTACCTGTTTTTACAAGGAAATAAAATGTGAAAAAAATATTTCTACATCCCATGGCCTTTCCCAACCATTTAAATTTTTCTCTTATAAGTCTAACACATCCGAAAAACCAATACAACGCCCACCCGGAACGATACATAAAGCTAAACGAACCGTTCACTGGGTACTCATACGTACCAAAATCCCTATTGATTTACCTGTTTTTACAGGGAAATAAAATGTGAAAAAAATATTTCTACATCCCATGGCCCTTCCCAACCATTTAAATTTTTCTCTTACAGGTCTAACACTTCCGAAAAACCAATACAACACGCACCCGGAACAATATATAAAGCTAAACGAACCGTTCACTGGGTACTTATCCGTACGAAAATCCCTATTGATTTACCTGTTTTTACAAGGAAATAAAATGTGAAAAAAATATTTCTACATCCCATGGCCTTTCCCAACCATTTAATTTTTTCTCTTACAGGGCTAACACTTCCGAAAAACCAATACAACGCCCACCCGGACTAATATATTAAGCTTAACAAACCGTTCACTGGGTACTTATCCGTACAAAAATCCCTATTGATTTACCTGTTTTTAAAAGGAAATAAAATGTGAAAAAAATATTTCTACATCCCATGGCCCTTCCCAACCATTTAAATTTTTCTCTTACAGGTCTAACACTTCCGAAAAACCAATACAACACGCACCCGGAACAATATATAAAGCTAAACGAACCGTTCACTGGGTACTTATCCGTACGAAAATCCCTATTGATTTACCTGTTTTTACAAGGAAATAAAATGTGAAAAAAATATTTCTACATCCCATGGCCTTTCCCAACCATTTAATTTTTTTCTTACAGGGCTAACTCTTCCGAAAAACCAATACAACGCCCACCCAGAACAATATATAAAGCTAAACGAACCGTTCACTGGGTACTTATCCGTACGAAAATCCCTATAGATTTACCTGTTTTTAGAAGGAAATGAAATGTGAAAACAATATTTCTACATCCCATGGCCTTTCCCAACCATTTAAATTTTATTCTTACCGGTCTAACACTTCCGAAAAACCAATACAACGCCCACCCGGAACAATATATAAAGCTAAACGAACCGTTCACTGGGTACTTATATGTACCAAAATCCCTACTGATTTACCAGTTTTTACAAGGAAAAAAAATGTGAAAACAATATTTCTACATACCACGGCCTTTCCCAACCATTGAAATTTTTCTCTTACAGGTCTAACACTTCCGAAAAACCAATACAACGCCCACCCGGAACAATATATAAAGCTAAACGAACCGTTCACTGGGTACTCATACGTACGGAAATCCCTATTGATTTACCTGTTTTTACAAGGAAAAAAAATGTGAAAACAATATTTCTACATACCACGGCCTTTCCCAACCATTGAAATTTTTCTCTTACAAGTCTAACACTTCCGAAAACCAATACAACGCCCACCCGGAACAATATATAAAGTTAAACGAACCATTCACTGGGTACTTATACGTACAAAAATCCCTATTGATTTACCTGTTTTTACAAGGAAATAAAATGTGAAAAAAATATTTCTACATCCCATGGCCTTTCCCAACCATTTAAATTTTTCTCTTATAAGTCTAACACTTCCGAAAAACCAATACAACGCCCACCCGGAACAATATATAAAGCTAAACGAACCGTTCACTGGGTACTCATACGTACCAAAATCCCTATTGATTTACCTGTTTTTACAGGGAAATAAAATGTGAAAAAAATATTTCTACATCCCATGGCCTTTCCCAACCATTTAAATTTTTCTCTTACAAGTCTAACACTTCCGAAAAACCAATACAACGCCCAACCGGAACAATATATAAAGCTAAACGAACCGTTCACTGGGTACTTATCCGTACGAAAATCCCTATAGATTTACCTGTTTTTAGAAGGAAATAAAATGTGAAAAAAATATTTCTACATCCCATGGCCTTTCCCAACCATTTAAATTTTTCTCTTACAGGTCTAACACTTCCGTAAAACCAATACAACGCCCACCCGGAACAATATATAAAGCTAAACGAACCGTTCACTGGGTACTCATACGTACGAAAATCCCTATTGATTTACCTGTTTTTACAAGGAAATAAAATGTGAAAAAAATGTTTCTACATCCCATGGCCTTTCCCAACCATTTAAATTTTTCTCTTACAGGGCTAACACTTCCGAAAAACCAATACAACGCCCACCCGGAACCCTATATAAAGCTAAACGAACCGTTCACTGGGTACTTATACGCACGAAAATCCCTTTTGATTTACCTGTTTTTACAAGGAAATAAAATGTGAAAAAAATATTTCTACATCCCATGGCCTTTCCCAACCATTTAAATTTTTCTCTTACAGGTCTAACACTTCTGAAAAACCAATACAACGCCCACCCGGAACAATATATAAAGCTAAACGAACCGTTCACTGGGTACTCATACGTACGAAAATCCCTATTGATTTACATGTTTTTACAAGGAAATAAAATGTAAAAAAAATATTTCTACATACCATGGCCTTTCTCAACACTTTAAATTTTTCTCTTGCATGTCTAACGCTTCCGAAAAACCAATACAACACGCACGCGGAACAATATATAAAGCTAAACGAACCGTTCACTGGGTACTTATCCGTACGAAAATCCCTATTGATTTACCTGTTTTTACAAGGAAATAAAATGTGAAAAAAATATTTCTACATCCCATGGCCCTTCCCAACCATTTAAATTTTTCTCTTACAGGTCTAACACTTCCGAAAAACCAATACAACACGCACCCAGAACAATATATAAAGCTAAACGAACCGTTCACTGGGTACTTATCCGTACGAAAATCCCTATTGATTTACCTGTTTTTACAAGGAAATAAAATGTGAAAAAATTATTTCTAAATCCCATGGCCCTTCCCAACCATTTAAATTTTTCTCTTACAGGGCTAACACTTCCGAAAAACCAATACAACGCCCACCCGGACTAATATATTAAGCTTAACGAACCGTTCACTGGGTACTTATCCGTACAAAAATCCCTATTGATTTACCTGTTTTTAAAAGGAAATAAAATGTGAAAAAAATATTTCTACATCCCATGGCCCTTCCCAACCATTTAAATTTTTCTCTTACAGGTCTAACACTTCCGAAAAACCAATACAACACGCACCCGGAACAATATATAAAGCTAAACGAACCGTTCACTGGGTACTTATCCGTACGAAAATCCCTATTGATTTACCTGTTTTTACAAGGAAATAAAATGTGAAAAAAATATTTCTACATCCCATGGCCTTTCCCAACCATTTAATTTTTTTCTTACAGGGCTAACTCTTCCGAAAAACCAATACAACGCCCACCCAGAACAATATATAAAGCTAAACGAACCGTTCACTGGGTACTTATCCGTACGAAAATCCCTATAGATTTACCTGTTTTTAGAAGGAAATGAAATGTGAAAACAATATTTCTACATCCCATGGCCTTTCCCAACCATTTAAATTTTATTCTTACCGGTCTAACACTTCCGAAAAACCAATACAACGCCCACCCGGAACAATATATAAAGCTAAACGAACCGTTCACTGGGTACTTATATGTACCAAAATCCCTACTGATTTACCAGTTTTTACAAGGAAAAAAAATGTGAAAACAATATTTCTACATACCATGGCCTTTCCCAACCATTGAAATTTTTCTCTTACAAGTCTAACACTTCCGAAAACCAATACAACGCCCACCCGGAACAATATATAAAGTTAAACGAACCATTCACTGGGTACTTATACGTACAAAAATCCCTATTGATTTACCTGTTTTTACAAGGAAATAAAATGTGAAAAAAATATTTCTACATCCCATGGCCTTTCCCAACCATTTAAATTTTTCTCTTACAGGTCTAACACTTCCGAAAAACCAATACAACGCCCACCCGGAACAATATATAAAGCTAAACGAACCGTTCACTGGGTACTCATACGTACGGAAATCCCTACTGATTTACCTGTTTTTACAAGGAAAAAAAATGTGAAAACAATATTTCTACATACCACGGCCTTTCCCAACCATTGAAATTTTTCTCTTACAAGTCTAACACTTCCGAAAACCAATACAACGCCCACCCGGAACAATATATAAAGTTAAACGAACCATTCACTGGGTACTTATACGTACAAAAATCCCTATTGATTTACCTGTTTTTACAAGGAAATAAAATGTGAAAAAAATATTTCTACATCCCATGGCCTTTCCCAACCATTTAAATTTTTCTCTTATAAGTCTAACACTTCCGAAAAACCAATACAACGCCCACCCGGAACAATATATAAAGCTAAACGAACCGTTCACTGGGTACTCATACGTACCAAAATCCCTATTGATTTACCTGTTTTTACAGGGAAATAAAATGTGAAAAAAATATTTCTACATCCCATGGCCTTTCCCAACCATTTAAATTTTTCTCTTACAAGTCTAACACTTCCGAAAAACCAATACAACGCCCAACCGGAACAATATATAAAGCTAAACGAACCGTTCACTGGGTACTTATCCGTACGAAAATCCCTATAGATTTACCTGTTTTTAGAAGGAAATAAAATGTGAAAAAAATATTTCTACATCCCATGGCCTTTCCCAACCATTTAAATTTTTCTCTTACAGGTCTAACACTTCCGTAAAACCAATACAACGCCCACCCGGAACAATATATAAAGCTAAACGAACCGTTCACTGGGTACTCATACGTACGAAAATCCCTATTGATTTACCTGATTTTACAAGGAAATAAAATGTGAAAAAAATGTTTCTACATCCCATGGCCTTTCCCAACCATTTAAATTTTTCTCTTACAGGGCTAACACTTCCGAAAAACCAATACAACGCCCACCCGGAACCCTATATAAAGCTAAACGAACCGTTCACTGGGTACTTATACGCACGAAAATCCCTTTTGATTTACCTGTTTTTACAAGGAAATAAAATGTGAAAAAAATATTTCTACATCCCATGGCCTTTCCCAACCATTTAAATTTTTCTCTTACAGGTCTAACACTTCTGAAAAACCAATACAACGCCCACCCGGAACAATATATAAAGCTAAACGAACCGTTCACTGGGTACTCATACGTACGAAAATCCCTATTGATTTACCTGTTTTTACAAGGAAATAAAATGTAAAAAAAATATTTCTACATACCATGGCCTTTCTCAACACTTTAAATTTTTCTCTTGCATGTCTAACGCTTCCGAAAAACCAATACAACACGCACGCGGAACAATATATAAAGCTAAACGAACCGTTCACTGGGTACTTATCCGTACGAAAATCCCTATTGATTTACCTGTTTTTACAAGGAAATAAAATGTGAAAAAAATATTTCTACATCCCATGGCCCTTCCCAACCATTTAAATTTTTCTCTTACAGGTCTAACACTTCCGAAAAACCAATACAACACGCACCCAGAACAATATATAAAGCTAAACGAACCGTTCACTGGGTACTTATCCGTACGAAAATCCCTATTGATTTACCTGTTTTTACAAGGAAATAAAATGTGAAAAAATTATTTCTAAATCCCATGGCCCTTCCCAACCATTTAAATTTTTCTCTTACAGGGCTAACACTTCCGAAAAACCAATACAACGCCCACCCGGACCAATATATTAAGCTAAACGAACCGTTCACTGGGTACTTATACGTACAAAAATCCCTATTGATTTACCTGTTTTTACAAGGAAATAAAATGTGAAAAAAATATTTCTACATCCCATGGCCTTTCCCAACCATTTAAATTTTTCTCTTATAAGTCTAACACATCCGAAAAACCAATACAACGCCCACCCGGAACGATACATAAAGCTAAACGAACCGTTCACTGGGTACTCATACGTACCAAAATCCCTATTGATTTACCTGTTTTTACAGGGAAATAAAATGTGAAAAAAATATTTCTACATCCCATGGCCCTTCCCAACCATTTAAATTTTTCTCTTACAGGTCTAACACTTCCGAAAAACCAATACAACACGCACCCGGAACAATATATAAAGCTAAACTAACCGTTCACTGGGTACTTATCCGTACGAAAATCCCTATTGATTTACCTGTTTTTACAAGGAAATAAAATGTGAAAAAAATATTTCTACATCCCATGGCCTTTCCCAACCATTTAATTTTTTCTCTTACAGGGCTAACACTTCCGAAAAACCAATACAACGCCCACCCGGACTAATATATTAAGCTTAACGAACCGTTCACTGGGTACTTATCCGTACAAAAATCCCTATTGATTTACCTGTTTTTAAAAGGAAATAAAATGTGAAAAAAATATTTCTACATCCCATGGCCCTTCCCAACCATTTAAATTTTTCTCTTACAGGTCTAACACTTCCGAAAAACCAATACAACATGCACCCGGAACAATATATAAAGCTAAACGAACCGTTCACTGGGTACTTATCCGTACGAAAATCCCTATTGATTTACCTGTTTTTACAAGGAAATAAAATGTGAAAAAAATATTTCTACATCCCATGGCCTTTCCCAACCATTTAATTTTTTTCTTACAGGGCTAACTCTTCCGAAAAACCAATACAACGCCCACCCAGAACAATATATAAAGCTAAACGAACCGTTCACTGGGTACTTATCCGTACGAAAATCCCTATAGATTTACCTGTTTTTAGAAGGAAATGAAATGTGAAAACAATATTTCTACATCCCATGGCCTTTCCCAACCATTTAAATTTTATTCTTACCGGTCTAACACTTCCGAAAAACCAATACAACGCCCACCCGGAACAATATATAAAGCTAAACGAACCGTTCACTGGGTACTTATATGTACCAAAATCCCTATTGATTTACCTGTTTTTACAAGGAAAAAAAATGTGAAAACAATATTTCTACATACCACGGCCTTTCCCAACCATTGAAATTTTTCTCTTACAAGTCTAACACTTCCGAAAAACCAATACAACACGCACCCAGAACAATATATAAAGCTAAACGAACCGTTCACTGGGTACTTATCCGTACGAAAATCCCTATTGATTTACCTGTTTTTACAAGGAAATAAAATGTGAAAAAATTATTTCTAAATCCCATGGCCCTTCCCAACCATTTAAATTTTTCTCTTACAGGGCTAACACTTCCGAAAAACCAATACAACGCCCACCCGGACCAATATATTAAGCTAAACGAACCGTTCACTGGGTACTTATACGTACAAAAATCCCTATTGATTTACCTGTTTTTACAAGGAAATAAAATGTGAAAAAAATATTTCTACATCCCATGGCCTTTCCCAACCATTTAAATTTTTCTCTTATAAGTCTAACACATCCGAAAAACCAATACAACGCCCACCCGGAACGATACATAAAGCTAAACGAACCGTTCACTGGGTACTCATACGTACCAAAATCCCTATTGATTTACCTGTTTTTACAGGGAAATAAAATGTGAAAAAAATATTTCTACATCCCATGGCCCTTCCCAACCATTTAAATTTTTCTCTTACAGGTCTAACACTTCCGAAAAACCAATACAACACGCACCCGGAACAATATATAAAGCTAAACTAACCGTTCACTGGGTACTTATCCGTACGAAAATCCCTATTGATTTACCTGTTTTTACAAGGAAATAAAATGTGAAAAAAATATTTCTACATCCCATGGCCTTTCCCAACCATTTAATTTTTTCTCTTACAGGGCTAACACTTCCGAAAAACCAATACAACGCCCACCCGGACTAATATATTAAGCTTAACGAACCGTTCACTGGGTACTTATCCGTACAAAAATCCCTATTGATTTACCTGTTTTTAAAAGGAAATAAAATGTGAAAAAAATATTTCTACATCCCATGGCCCTTCCCAACCATTTAAATTTTTCTCTTACAGGTCTAACACTTCCGAAAAACCAATACAACATGCACCCGGAACAATATATAAAGCTAAACGAACCGTTCACTGGGTACTTATCCGTACGAAAATCCCTATTGATTTACCTGTTTTTACAAGGAAATAAAATGTGAAAAAAATATTTCTACATCCCATGGCCTTTCCCAACCATTTAATTTTTTTCTTACAGGGCTAACTCTTCCGAAAAACCAATACAACGCCCACCCAGAACAATATATAAAGCTAAACGAACCGTTCACTGGGTACTTATCCGTACGAAAATCCCTATAGATTTACCTGTTTTTAGAAGGAAATGAAATGTGAAAACAATATTTCTACATCCCATGGCCTTTCCCAACCATTTAAATTTTATTCTTACCGGTCTAACACTTCCGAAAAACCAATACAACGCCCACCCGGAACAATATATAAAGCTAAACGAACCGTTCACTGGGTACTTATATGTACCAAAATCCCTATTGATTTACCTGTTTTTACAAGGAAAAAAAATGTGAAAACAATATTTCTACATACCACGGCCTTTCCCAACCATTGAAATTTTTCTCTTACAAGTCTAACACTTCCGAAAACCAATACAACGCCCACCCGGAACAATATATAAAGTTAAACGAACCATTCACTGGGTACTTATACGTACAAAAATCCCTATTGATTTACCTGTTTTTACAAGGAAATAAAATGTGAAAAAAATATTTCTACATCCCATGGCCTTTCCCAACCATTTAAATTTTTCTCTTACAGGTCTAACACTTCCGAAAAACCAATACAACGCCCACCCGGAACAATATATAAAGCTAAACGAACCGTTCACTGGGTACTCATACGTACGGAAATCCCTATTGATTTACCTGTTTTTACAAGGAAATAAACTGTGAAAAAAATATTTCTACATCCCATGGCCTTTCCCAACCATTTAAATTTTTCTCTTACAAGTCTAACACTTCCGAAAAACCCATACAACGCCCAACCGGAACAATATATAAAGCTAAACGAACCATTCACTGGGTACTTATCCGTACGAAAATCCCTATATATTTACCTGTTTTTAGAAGGAAACAAAATGTGAAAAAAATATTTCTACATACCACGGCCTTTCCCAACCATTGAAATTTTTCTCTTACAAGTCTAACACTTCCGAAAAACCAATACAACGCCCACCCGGAACAATATATAAAGCTAAACGAACCATTCACTGGGTACTTATCCGTACGAAAATCCCTATAGATTTACCTGTTTTTAGAAGGACATAAAATGTGAAAAAAATATTTCTACATCCCATGGCCTTTCCCAACCATTTAAATTTTACTCTTACAGGTCTAACACTTCCAAAAAACCAATACAACGCCCACCCGGAACAATATATAAAGCTAAACGAACCGTTCACTGGGTACTTATATGTACGAAAATCCCTACTGATTTACCAGTTTTTACAAGGAAAAAAAATGTGAAAACAATATTTCTACATACCACGGCCTTTCCCAACCATTGAAATTTTTCTCTTACAAGTCTAACACTTCCGAAAACCAATACAACGCCCACCCGGAACAATATATAAAGTTAAACGAACCATTCACTGGGTACTTATACGTACAAAAATCCCTATTGATTTACCTGTTTTTACAAGGAAATAAAATGTGAAAAAAATATTTCTACATCCCATGGCGTTTTCCAACCATTTAAATTTTTCTCTTATAAGTCTAACACTTCCGAAAAACCAATACAACGCCCACCCGGAACAATATATAAAGCTAAACGAACCGTTCACTGGGTACTCATACGTACCAAAATCCCTATTGATTTACCTGTTTTTACAGGGAAATAAAATGTGAAAAAAATATTTCTACATCCCATGGCCTTTCCCAACCATTTAAATTTTTCTCTTACAAGTCTAACACTTCCGAAAAACCAATACAACGCCCAACCGGAACAATATATAAAGCTAAACGAACCGTTCACTGGGTACTTATCCGTATGAAAATCCCTATAGATTTACCTGTTTTTAGAAGGAAATAAAATGTGAAAAAAATATTTCTACATCCCATGGCCTTTCCCAACCATTTAAATTTTTCTCTTACAGGTCTAACACTTCCGAAAAACCAATACAACGCCCACCCGGAACAATATATAAAGCTAAACGAACCGTTCACTGGGTACTCATACGTACGAAAATCCCTATTGATTTACCTGTTTTTACAAGGAAATAAAATGTGAAAAAAATGTTTCTACATCCCATGGCCTTTCCCAACCATTTAAATTTTTCTCTTACAGGGCTAACACTTCCGAAAAACCAATACAACGCCCACCCGGAACCCTATATAAAGCTAAACGAACCGTTCACTGGGTACATATACGCACGAAAATCCCTTTTGATTTACCTGTTTTTACAAGGAAATAAAATGTGAAAAAAATATTTCTACATCCCATGGCCTTTCCCAACCATTTAAATTTTTCTCTTACAGGTCTAACACTTCTGAAAAACCAATACAACGCCCACCCGGAACAATATATAAAGCTAAACGAACCGTTCACTGGGTACTCATACGTACGAAAATCCCTATTGATTTACCTGTTTTTACAAGGAAATAAAATGTAAAAAAAATATTTCTACATACCATGGCCTTTCTCAACACTTTAAATTTTTCTCTTGCATGTCTAACGCTTCCGAAAAACCAATACAACACGCACGCGGAACAATATATAAAGCTAAACGAACCGTTCACTGGGTACTTATCCGTACGAAAATCCCTATTGATTTACCTGTTTTTACAAGGAAATAAAATGTGAAAAAAATATTTCTACATCCCATGGCCCTTCCCAACCATTTAAATTTTTCTCTTACAGGTCTAACACTTCCGAAAAACCAATACAACACGCACCCAGAACAATATATAAAGCGAAACGAACCGTTCACTGGGTACTTATCCGTACGAAAATCCCTATTGATTTACCTGTTTTTACAAGGAAATAAAATGTGAAAAAATTATTTCTAAATCCCATGGCCCTTCCCAACCATTTAAATTTTTCTCTTACAGGGCTAACACTTCCGAAAAACCAATACAACGCCCACCCGGACCAATATATTAATCTAAACGAACCGTTCACTAGGTACTTATACGTACAAAAATCCCTATTGATTTACCTGTTTTTACAAGGAAATAAAATGTGAAAAAAATATTTCTACATCCCATGGCCTTTCCCAACCATTTAAATTTTTCTCTTACAAGTCTAACACTTCCGAAAAACCAATACAACGCCCTACCGGAACAATATATAAAGCTAAACGAACCGTTCACTGGGTACTTATCCGTATGAAAATCCCTATAGATTTACCTGTTTTTAGAAGGAAATAAAATGTGAAAAAAATATTTCTACATCCCATGGCCTTTCCCAACCATTTAAATTTTTCTCTTACAGGTCTAACACTTCCGAAAAACCAATACAACGCCCACCCGGAACAATATATAAAGCTAAACGAACCGTTCACTGGGTACTCATACGTACGAAAATCCCTATTGATTTACCTGTTTTTACAAGGAAATAAAATGTGAAAAAAATGTTTCTACATCCCATGGCCTTTCCCAACCATTTAAATTTTTCTCTTACAGGGCTAACACTTCCGAAAAACCAATACAACGCCCACCCGGAACCCTATATAAAGCTAAACGAACCGTTCACTGGGTACATATACGCACGAAAATCCCTTTTGATTTACCTGTTTTTACAAGGAAATAAAATGTGAAAAAAATATTTCTACATCCCATGGCCTTTCCCAACCATTTAAATTTTTCTCTTACAGGTCTAACACTTCTGAAAAACCAATACAACGCCCACCCGGAACAATATATAAAGCTAAACGAACCGTTCACTGGGTACTCATACGTACGAAAATCCCTATTGATTTACCTGTTTTTACAAGGAAATAAAATGTAAAAAAAATATTTCTACATACCATGGCCTTTCTCAACACTTTAAATTTTTCTCTTGCATGTCTAACGCTTCCGAAAAACCAATACAACACGCACGCGGAACAATATATAAAGCTAAACGAACCGTTCACTGGGTACTTATCCGTACGAAAATCCCTATTGATTTACCTGTTTTTACAAGGAAATAAAATTTGAAAAAAATATTTCTACATCCCATGGCCCTTCCCAACCATTTAAATTTTTCTCTTACAGGTCTAACACTTCCGAAAAACCAATACAACACGCACCCAGAACAATATATAAAGCGAAACGAACCGTTCACTGGGTACTTATCCGTACGAAAATCCCTATTGATTTACCTGTTTTTACAAGGAAATAAAATGTAAAAAAATTATTTCTAAATCCCATGGCCCTTCCCAACCATTTAAATTTTTCTCTTACAGGGCTAACACTTCCGAAAAACCAATACAACGCCCACCCGGACCAATATATTAATCTAAACGAACCGTTCACTAGGTACTTATACGTACAAAAATCCCTATTGATTTACCTGTTTTTACAAGGAAATAAAATGTGAAAAAAATATTTCTACATCCCATGGCCTTTCCCAACCATTTAAATTTTTCTCTTATAAGTCTAACACATCCGAAAAACCAATACAACGCCCACCCGGAACGATATATAAAGCTAAACGAACCGTTCACTGGGTACTCATACGTACCAAAATCCCTATTGATTTACCTGTTTTTACAGGGAAATAAAATGTGAAAAAAATATTTCTACATCCCATGGCCTTTCCCAACCATTTAAATTTTTCGCTTACAGGTCTAACACTTCCGAAAAACCAATACAACGCCCACCCGGAACAATATATAAATCTAAACGAACCGTTCACTGGGTACTTATACGCACGAAAATCCCTATTGATTTACCTGTTTTTACAAGGAAATAAAATGTGAAAAAAATATTTCTACATCCCATGGCCTTTCCCAACCATTTAAATTTTTCTCTTACAGGTCTAACACTTCCGAAAAACCAATACAACGCCCACCCGGAACAATATATAAAGCTAAACGAACCGTTCACTGGGTACTTATACGCACGAAAATCCCTATTGTTTTACCTGTTTTTACAAGGAAATAAAATGTGAAAAAAATATTTCTACATCCCATGGCCTTTCCCAACCATTTAAATTTTTCTCTTACAAGTCTAACACTTCCGAAAAACCAATACAACGCCCACCCGGAACAATATATAAAGCTAAACGAACCGTTCACTGGGTACTTATCCGTACAAAAATCCCTATTGATTTACCTGTTTTTAAAAGGAAATAAAATGTGAAAAAAATATTTCTACATCCCATGGCCCTTCCCAACCATTTAAATTTTTCTCTTACAGGTCTAACACTTCCGAAAAACCAATACAACACGCACCCGGAACAATATATAAAGCTAAACGAACCGTTCACTGGGTACTTATCCGTACGAAAATCCCTATTGATTTACCTGTTTTTACAAGGAGATAAAATGTGAAAAAAATATTTCTACATCCCATGGCCTTTCCCAACCATTTAAATTTTTCTCTTACAGGGCTAACACTTCCAAAAAACCAATACAACGCCCACCCGGAACAATATATAAAGCTAAACGAACCGTTCACTGGGTACTTATATGTACGAAAATCCCTACTGATTTACCAGTTTTTACAAGGAAAAAAAATGTGAAAACAATATTTCTACATACCACGGCCTTTCCCAACCATTGAAATTTTTCTCTTACAAGTCTAACACTTCCGAAAACCAATACAACGCCCACCCGGAACAATATATAAAGTTAAACGAACCATTCACTGGGTACTTATACGTACAAAAATCCCTATTGATTTACCTGTTTTTACAAGGAAATAAAATGTGAAAAAAATATTTCTACATCCCATGGCGTTTTCCAACCATTTAAATTTTTCTCTTATAAGTCTAACACTTCCGAAAAACCAATACAACGCCCACCCGGAACAATATATAAAGCTAAACGAACCGTTCACTGGGTACTCATACGTACCAAAATCCCTATTGATTTACCTGTTTTTACAGGGAAATAAAATGTGAAAAAAATATTTCTACATCCCATGGCCTTTCCCAACCATTTAAATTTTTCTCTTACAAGTCTAACACTTCCGAAAAACCAATACAACGCCCAACCGGAACAATATATAAAGCTAAACGAACCGTTCACTGGGTACTTATCCGTATGAAAATCCCTATAGATTTACCTGTTTTTAGAAGGAAATAAAATGTGAAAAAAATATTTCTACATCCCATGGCCTTTCCCAACCATTTAAATTTTTCTCTTACAGGTCTAACACTTCCGAAAAACCAATACAACGCCCACCCGGAACAATATATAAAGCTAAACGAACCGTTCACTGGGTACTCATACGTACGAAAATCCCTATTGATTTACCTGTTTTTACAAGGAAATAAAATGTGAAAAAAATGTTTCTACATCCCATGGCCTTTCCCAACCATTTAAATTTTTCTCTTACAGGGCTAACACTTCCGAAAAACCAATACAACGCCCACCCGGAACCCTATATAAAGCTAAACGAACCGTTCACTGGGTACATATACGCACGAAAATCCCTTTTGATTTACCTGTTTTTACAAGGAAATAAAATGTGAAAAAAATATTTCTACATCCCATGGCCTTTCCCAACCATTTAAATTTTTCTCTTACAGGTCTAACACTTCTGAAAAACCAATACAACGCCCACCCGGAACAATATATAAAGCTAAACGAACCGTTCACTGGGTACTCATACGTACGAAAATCCCTATTGATTTACCTGTTTTTACAAGGAAATAAAATGTAAAAAAAATATTTCTACATACCATGGCCTTTCTCAACACTTTAAATTTTTCTCTTGCATGTCTAACGCTTCCGAAAAACCAATACAACACGCACGCGGAACAATATATAAAGCTAAACGAACCGTTCACTGGGTACTTATCCGTACGAAAATCCCTATTGATTTACCTGTTTTTACAAGGAAATAAAATGTGAAAAAAATATTTCTACATCCCATGGCCCTTCCCAACCATTTAAATTTTTCTCTTACAGGTCTAACACTTCCGAAAAACCAATACAACACGCACCCAGAACAATATATAAAGCGAAACGAACCGTTCACTGGGTACTTATCCGTACGAAAATCCCTATTGATTTACCTGTTTTTACAAGGAAATAAAATGTGAAAAAATTATTTCTAAATCCCATGGCCCTTCCCAACCATTTAAATTTTTCTCTTACAGGGCTAACACTTCCGAAAAACCAATACAACGCCCACCCGGACCAATATATTAATCTAAACGAACCGTTCACTAGGTACTTATACGTACAAAAATCCCTATTGATTTACCTGTTTTTACAAGGAAATAAAATGTGAAAAAAATATTTCTACATCCCATGGCCTTTCCCAACCATTTAAATTTTTCTCTTACAAGTCTAACACTTCCGAAAAACCAATACAACGCCCTACCGGAACAATATATAAAGCTAAACGAACCGTTCACTGGGTACTTATCCGTATGAAAATCCCTATAGATTTACCTGTTTTTAGAAGGAAATAAAATGTGAAAAAAATATTTCTACATCCCATGGCCTTTCCCAACCATTTAAATTTTTCTCTTACAGGTCTAACACTTCCGAAAAACCAATACAACGCCCACCCGGAACAATATATAAAGCTAAACGAACCGTTCACTGGGTACTCATACGTACGAAAATCCCTATTGATTTACCTGTTTTTACAAGGAAATAAAATGTGAAAAAAATGTTTCTACATCCCATGGCCTTTCCCAACCATTTAAATTTTTCTCTTACAGGGCTAACACTTCCGAAAAACCAATACAACGCCCACCCGGAACCCTATATAAAGCTAAACGAACCGTTCACTGGGTACATATACGCACGAAAATCCCTTTTGATTTACCTGTTTTTACAAGGAAATAAAATGTGAAAAAAATATTTCTACATCCCATGGCCTTTCCCAACCATTTAAATTTTTCTCTTACAGGTCTAACACTTCTGAAAAACCAATACAACGCCCACCCGGAACAATATATAAAGCTAAACGAACCGTTCACTGGGTACTCATACGTACGAAAATCCCTATTGATTTACCTGTTTTTACAAGGAAATAAAATGTAAAAAAAATATTTCTACATACCATGGCCTTTCTCAACACTTTAAATTTTTCTCTTGCATGTCTAACGCTTCCGAAAAACCAATACAACACGCACGCGGAACAATATATAAAGCTAAACGAACCGTTCACTGGGTACTTATCCGTACGAAAATCCCTATTGATTTACCTGTTTTTACAAGGAAATAAAATTTGAAAAAAATATTTCTACATCCCATGGCCCTTCCCAACCATTTAAATTTTTCTCTTACAGGTCTAACACTTCCGAAAAACCAATACAACACGCACCCAGAACAATATATAAAGCGAAACGAACCGTTCACTGGGTACTTATCCGTACGAAAATCCCTATTGATTTACCTGTTTTTACAAGGAAATAAAATGTGAAAAAATTATTTCTAAATCCCATGGCCCTTCCCAACCATTTAAATTTTTCTCTTACAGGGCTAACACTTCCGAAAAACCAATACAACGCCCACCCGGACCAATATATTAATCTAAACGAACCGTTCACTAGGTACTTATACGTACAAAAATCCCTATTGATTTACCTGTTTTTACAAGGAAATAAAATGTGAAAAAAATATTTCTACATCCCATGGCCTTTCCCAACCATTTAAATTTTTCTCTTATAAGTCTAACACATCCGAAAAACCAATACAACGCCCACCCGGAACGATATATAAAGCTAAACGAACCGTTCACTGGGTACTCATACGTACCAAAATCCCTATTGATTTACCTGTTTTTACAGGGAAATAAAATGTGAAAAAAATATTTCTACATCCCATGGCCTTTCCCAACCATTTAAATTTTTCGCTTACAGGTCTAACACTTCCGAAAAACCAATACAACGCCCACCCGGAACAATATATAAATCTAAACGAACCGTTCACTGGGTACTTATACGCACGAAAATCCCTATTGATTTACCTGTTTTTACAAGGAAATAAAATGTGAAAAAAATATTTCTACATCCCATGGCCTTTCCCAACCATTTAAATTTTTCTCTTACAGGTCTAACACTTCCGAAAAACCAATACAACGCCCACCCGGAACAATATATAAAGCTAAACGAACCGTTCACTGGGTACTTATACGCACGAAAATCCCTATTGTTTTACCTGTTTTTACAAGGAAATAAAATGTGAAAAAAATATTTCTACATCCCATGGCCTTTCCCAACCATTTAAATTTTTCTCTTACAAGTCTAACACTTCCGAAAAACCAATACAACGCCCACCCGGAACAATATATAAAGCTAAACGAACCGTTCACTGGGTACTTATCCGTACAAAAATCCCTATTGATTTACCTGTTTTTAAAAGGAAATAAAATGTGAAAAAAATATTTCTACATCCCATGGCCCTTCCCAACCATTTAAATTTTTCTCTTACAGGTCTAACACTTCCGAAAAACCAATACAACACGCACCCGGAACAATATATAAAGCTAAACGAACCGTTCACTGGGTACTTATCCGTACGAAAATCCCTATTGATTTACCTGTTTTTACAAGGAGATAAAATGTGAAAAAAATATTTCTACATCCCATGGCCTTTCCCAACCATTTAAATTTTTCTCTTACAGGGCTAACACTTCCGAAAAACCAATACAACGCCCACCCGGACCAATATATTAAGCTAAACGAACCGTTCACTGGGTACTTATACGCACGAAAATCCCTATTGATTTACCTGTTTTTACAAGGAAATAAAATGTGAAAAAAATATTTCTACATCCCATGGCCTTTCCCAACCATTTAAATTTTTCTCTTACAGGTCTAACACTTCCGAAAAACCAATACATCGCCCACCCGGACCAATATATTAAGCTAAACGAACCGTTCACTGGGTACTTATATGTACAAAAATCCCTATTGATTTACCTGTTTTTACAAGGAAATAAAATGTGAAAAAAATATTTCTACATCCCATGGCCTTTCCCAACCATTTAAATTTTTCTCTTATAAGTCTAACACATCCGAAAAACCAATACAACGCCCACCCGGATCAATATATAAAGCTAAACTAACCGTTCACTGGGTACTCATACGTACCAAAATCCATATTGATTTACCTGTTTTTACAGGGAAATAAAATGTGAAAAAAATATTTCTACATCCCATGGCCTTTCCCAACCATTTAAATTTTTCTCTTACAGGTCTAACACTTCCGAAAAACCAATACAACGCCCACCCGGAACAATATATAAAGCTAAACGAACAGTTCACTGGGTACTTATACGCACGAAAATCCCTATTGATTTACCTGTTTTTACAAGGAAATAAAATGTGAAAAAAATATTATTACATACCATGGCCTTTCCCAACCATTTAAATTTTTCTCTTACAGTTCTAACACTTCCGAAAAACCAATACAACGCCCACCCGAAACAATATATAAAGCTAAACGAACCGTTCACTGGGTACTTATACGCACGAAAATCCCTATTGATTTACCTGTTTTTACAAGGAAATAAAATGTGAAAAAAATATTTCTACATCCCATGGCCTTTCCCAACCATTTAAATTTTTCTCTTACAGGTCTAACACTTCCGAAAAACCAATACAACGCCCACCCGGACCAATATATTAAGCTAAACGAACCGTTCACTGGGTACTTATACGTACAAAAATCCCTATTGATTTACCTGTTTTTACAAGGAAATAAAATGTGAAAAAAATATTTCTACATCCCATGGCCTTTCCCAACCATGTAAATTTTTCTCTTACAGGGCTAACACTTCCGAAAAACCAATACAACGCCCACCCGGACCAATATATTAAGCTAAACGAACCGTTCACTGGGTACTTATACGTACAAAAATCCCTATTGATTTACCTGTTTCTACAGGGAAATAAAATGTGATAAAAATATTTCTACATCCCATGGCCTTTCCCAACCATTTAAATTTTTCTCTTACAGGTCTAACACTTCCGAAAAACCAATACAACGCCCACCCGGAACAATATATAAAGCTAAACGAACCGTTCACTGGGTACTTATACGCACGAAAATCCCTATTGATTTACCTGTTTTTACAAGGAAATAAAATGTGAAAAAAATATTTCTACATCCCATGGCCTTTCCCAACCATTTAAATTTTTCTCTTATAAGTCTAACACATCCGAAAAACCAATACAACGCCCACCCGGAACAATATATAAAGCTAAACTAACCGTTCACTGGGTACTCATACGTACCAAAATCCCTATTGATTTACCTGTTTTTACAGGGAAATAAAATGTGAAAAAAATATTTCTACATCCCATGGCCTTTCCCAACCATTTAAATTTTTCTCTTACAGGTCTAACACTTCCGAAAAACCAATACAACGCCCACCCGGAACAATATATAAAGCTAAACGAACCGTTCACTGGGTACTTATACGCACGAAAATCCCTATTGATTTACCTGTTTTTACAAGGAAATAAAATGTGAAAAAAATATTATTACATCCCATGGCCTTTCCCAACCATTTAAATTTTTCTCTTACACTTCTAACACTTCCGAAAAACCAATACAACGCCCACCCGAAACAATATATAAAGCTAAACGAACCGTTCACTGGGTACTTATACGCACGAAAATCCCTATTGATTTACCTGTTTTTACAAGGAAATAAAATGTGAAAAAAATATTTCTACATCCCATGGCCTTTCCCAACCATTTAAATTTTTCTCTTACAGGTCTAACACTTCCGAAAAACCAATACAACGCCCACCCGGACCAATATATTAAGCTAAACGAACCGTTCACTGGGTACTTATACGTACAAAAATCCCTATTGATTTACCTGTTTTTACAAGGAAATAAAATGTGAAAAAATATTTCTACATCCCATGGCCTTTCCTAACCATGTAAATTTTTCTCTTACAGGGCTAACACTTCCGAAAAACCAATACAACGCCCACCCGGACCAATATATTAAGCTAAACGAACCGTTCACTGGGTACTTATACGTACAAAAATCCCTATTGATTTACCTGTTTTTACAGGGAAATAAAATGTGAAAAAAATATTTCTACATCCCATGGCCTTTCCCAACCATTTAAATTTTTCTCTTACAGGTCTAACACTTCCGAAAAACCAATACAACGCCCACCCGGAACAATATATAAAGCTAAACGAACCGTTCACTGGGTACTTATACGCACGAAAATCCCTATTGATTTACCTGTTTTTACAAGGAAATAAAATGTGAAAAAAATATTTCTACATCCCATGGCCTTTCCCAACCATTTAAATTTTTCTCTTACAGTTCTAACACTTCCGAAAAACCAATACAACGCCCACCCGAAACAATATATAAAGCTAAACGAACCGTTCACTGGGTACTTATACGTACAAAAATCCCTATTGATTTACCTGTTTTTACAAGGAAATAAAATGTGAAAAAAATATTTCTACATCCCATGGCCTTTCCCAACCATTTAAATTTTTCTCTTATAAGTCTAACACATCCGAAAAACCAATACAACGCCCACCCGGACCGATATATAAAGCTAAACGAACCGTTCACTGGGTACTCATACGTACCAAAATCCCTATTGATTTACCTGTTTTTACAGGGAAATAAAATGTGAAAAAAATATTTCTACATCCCATGGCCTTTCCCAACCATTTAAATTTTTCGCTTACAGGTCTAACACTTCCGAAAAACCAATACAACGCCCACCCGGAACAATATATAAATCTAAACGAACCGTTCACTGGGTACTTATACGCACGAAAATCCCTATTGATTTACCTGTTTTTACAAGGAAATAAAATGTGAAAAAAATATTTCTACATCCCATGGCCTTTCCCAACCATTTAAATTTTTCTCTTACAGGTCTAACACTTCCGAAAAACCAATACAACGCCCACCCGGAACAATATATAAAGCTAAACGAACCGTTCACTGGGTACTTATACGCACGAAAATCCCTATTGATTTACCTGTTTTTACAAGGAAATAAAATGTGAAAAAAATATTTCTACATCCCATGGCCTTTCCCAACCATTTAAATTTTTCTCTTACAAGTCTAACACTTCCGAAAAACCAATACAACGCCCACCCGGAACAATATATAAAGCTAAACGAACCGTTCACTGGGTACTTATCCGTACAAAAATCCCTATTGATTTACCTGTTTTTAAAAGGAAATAAAATGTGAAAAAAATATTTCTACATCCCATGGCCCTTCCCAACCATTTAAATTTTTCTCTTACAGGTCTAACACTTCCGAAAAACCAATACAACACGCACCCGGAACAATATATAAAGCTAAACGAACCGTTCACTGGGTACTTATCCGTACGAAAATCCCTATTGATTTACCTGTTTTTACAAGGAGATAAAATGTGAAAAAAATATTTCTACATCCCATGGCCTTTCCCAACCATTTAAATTTTTCTCTTACAGGGCTAACACTTCCGAAAAACCAATACAACGCCCACCCGGACCAATATATTAAGCTAAACGAACCGTTCACTGGGTACTTATACGCACGAAAATCCCTATTGATTTACCTGTTTTTACAAGGAAATAAAATGTGAAAAAAATATTTCTACATCCCATGGCCTTTCCCAACCATTTAAATTTTTCTCTTACAGGTCTAACACTTCCGAAAAACCAATACATCGCCCACCCGGACCAATATATTAAGCTAAACGAACCGTTCACTGGGTACTTATATGTACAAAAATCCCTATTGATTTACCTGTTTTTACAAGGAAATAAAATGTGAAAAAAATATTTCTACATCCCATGGCCTTTCCCAACCATTTAAATTTTTCTCTTATAAGTCTAACAAATCCGAAAAACCAATACAACGCCCACCCGGAACAATATATAAAGCTAAACTAACCGTTCACTGGGTACTCATACGTACCAAAATCCCTATTGATTTACCTGTTTTTACAGGGAAATAAAATGTGAAAAAAATATTTCTACATCCCATGGCCTTTCCCAACCATTTAAATTTTTCTCTTACAGGTCTAACACTTCCGAAAAACCAATACAACGCCCACCCGGAACAATATATAAAGCTAAACGAACAGTTCACTGGGTACTTATACGCACGAAAATCCCTATTGATTTACCTGTTTTTACAAGGAAATAAAATGTGAAAAAAATATTATTACATCCCATGGCCTTTCCCAACCATTTAAATTTTTCTCTTACAGTTCTAACACTTCCGAAAAACCAATACAACGCCCACCCGAAACAATATATAAAGCTAAACGAACCGTTCACTGGGTACTTATACGCACGAAAATCCCTATTAATTTACCTGTTTTTACAAGGAAATAAAATGTGAAAAAAATATTTCTACATCCCATGGCCTTTCCCAACCATTTAAATTTTTCTCTTACAGGGCTAACACTTCCGAAAAACCAATACAACGCCCACCCGGACCAATATATTAAGCTAAACGAACCGTTCACTGGGTACTTATACGTACAAAAATCCCTATTGATTTACCTGTTTTTACAAGGAAATAAAATGTGAAAAAAATATTTCTACATCCCATGGCCTTTCCCAACCATGTAAATTTTTCTCTTACAGGGCTAACACTTCCGAAAAACCAATACAACGCCCACCCGGACCAATATATTAAGCTAAACGAACCGTTCACTGGGTACTTATACGTACAAAAATCCCTATTGATTTACCTGTTTTTACAGGGAAATAAAATGTGAAAAAAATATTTCTACATCCCATGGCCTTTCCCAACCATTTAAATTTTTCTCTTACAGGTCTAACACTTCCGAAAAACCAATACAACGCCCACCCGGAACAATATATAAAGCTAAACGAACCGTTCACTGGGTACTTATACGTACGAAAATCCCTATTGATTTACCTGTTTTTACAAGGAAATAAAATGTGAAAAAAATATTTCTACATCCCATGGCCTTTCCCAACCATTTAAATTTTTCTCTTATAAGTCTAACACATCCGAAAAACCAATACAACGCCCACCCGGAACAATATATAAAGCTAAACTAACCGTTCACTGGGTACTCATACGTACCAAAATCCCTATTGATTTACCTGTTTTTACAGGGAAATAAAATGTGAAAAAAATATTTCTACATCCCATGGCCTTTCCCAACCCTTTAAATTTTTCTCTTACAGGTCTAACACTTCCGAAAAACCAATACAACGCCCACCCGGAACAATATATAAAGCTAAACGAACCGTTCACTGGGTACTTATACGCACGAAAATCCCTATTGATTTACCTGTTTTTACAAGGAAATAAAATGTGAAAAAAATATTATTACATCCCATGGCCTTTCCCAACCATTTAAATTTTTCTCTTACAGTTCTAACACTTCCGAAAAACCAATACAACGCCCACCCGAAACAATATATAAAGCTAAACGAACCGTTCACTGGGTACTTATACGCACGAAAATCCCTATTGATTTACCTGTTTTTACAAGGAAATAAAATGTGAAAAAAATATTTCTACATCCCATGGCCTTTCCCAACCATTTAAATTTTTCTCTTACAGGTCTAACACTTCCGAAAAACCAATACAACGCCCACCCGGAACAATATATAAAGCTAAACGAACCGTTCACTGGGTACTTATACGCACGAAAATCCCTATTGGTTTACCTGTTTTTACAAGGATATAAAATGTGAAAAAAATATTATTACATCCCATGGCCTTTCCCAACCATTTAAATTTTTCTCTTACAGTTCTAACACTTCCGAAAAACCAATACAACGCCCACCCGAAACAATATATAAAGCTAAACGAACCGTTCACTGGGTACTTATACGCACGAAAATCCCTATTGATTTACCTGTTTTTACAAGGAAATAAAATGTGAAAAAAATATTTCTAAATCCCATGGCCTTTCCCAACCATTTAAATTTTTCGCTTACAGGTCTAACACTTCCGAAAAACCAATACAACGCCCACCCGGAACAATATATAAATCTAAACGAACCGTTCACTGGGTACTTATACGCACGAAAATCCCTATTGATTTACCTGTTTTTACAAGGAAATAAAATGTGAAAAAAATATTTCTACATCCCATGGCCTTTCCCAACCATTTAAATTTTTCTCTTACAGGTCTAACACTTCCGAAAAACCAATACAACGCCCACCCGGAACAATATATAAAGCTAAACGAACCGTTCACTGGGTACTTATACGCACGAAAATCCCTATTGATTTACCTGTTTTTACAAGGAAATAAAATGTGAAAAAAATATTTCTACATCCCATGGCCTTTCCCAACCATTTAAATTTTTCTCTTACAAGTCTAACACTTCCGAAAAACCAATACAATGCCCACCCGGAACAATATATAAAGCTAAACGAACCGTTCACTGGGTACTTATCCGTACAAAAATCCCTATTGATTTACCTGTTTTTAAAAGGAAATAAAATGTGAAAAAAATATTTCTACATCCCATGGCCCTTCCCAACCATTTAAATTTTTCTCTTACAGGTCTAACACTTCTGAAAAACCAATACAACACGCACCCGGAACAATATATAAAGCTAAACGAACCGTTCACTGGGTACTTATCCGTACGAAAATCCCTATTGATTTACCTGTTTTTACAAGGAGATAAAATGTGAAAAAAATATTTCTACATCCCATGGCCTTTCCCAACCATTTAAATTTTTCTCTTACAGGGCTAACACTTCCGAAAAACCAATACAACGCCCACCCGGACCAATATATTAAGCTAAACGAACCGTTCACTGGGTACTTATACGCACGAAAATCCCTATTGATTTACCTGTTTTTACAAGGAAATAAAATGTGAAAAAAATATTTCTACATCCCATGGCCTTTCCCAACCATTTAAATTTTTCTCTTACAGGTCTAACACTTCCGAAAAACCAATACATCGCCCACCCGGACCAATATATTAAGCTAAACGAACCGTTCACTGGGTACTTATATGTACAAAAATCCCTATTGATTTACCTGTTTTTACAAGGAAATAAAATGTGAAAAAAATATTTCTACATCCCATGGCCTTTCCCAACCATTTAAATTTTTCTCTTATAAGTCTAACAAATCCGAAAAACCAATACAACGCCCACCCGGAACAATATATAAAGCTAAACGAACCGTTCACTGGGTACTTATACGCACGAAAATCCCTATTGATTTACCTGTTTTTACAAGGAAATAAAATGTGAAAAAAATATTTCTACATCCCATGGCCTTTCCCAACCATTTAAATTTTTCTCTTACAAGTCTAACACTTCCGAAAAACCAATACAACGCCCACCCGGAACAATATATAAAGCTAAACGAACCGTTCACTGGGTACTTATCCGTACAAAAATCCCTATTGATTTACCTGTTTTTAAAAGGAAATAAAATGTGAAAAAAATATTTCTACATCCCATGGCCCTTCCCAACCATTTAAATTTTTCTCTTACAGGTCTAACACTTCCGAAAAACCAATACAACACGCACCCGGAACAATATATAAAGCTAAACGAACCGTTCACTGGGTACTTATCCGTACGAAAATCCCTATTGATTTACCTGTTTTTACAAGGAGATAAAATGTGAAAAAAATATTTCTACATCCCATGGCCTTTCCCAACCATTTAAATTTTTCTCTTACAGGGCTAACACTTCCGAAAAACCAATACAACGCCCACCCGGACCAATATATTAAGCTAAACGAACCGTTCACTGGGTACTTATACGCACGAAAATCCCTATTGATTTACCTGTTTTTACAAGGAAATAAAATGTGAAAAAAATATTTCTACATCCCATGGCCTTTCCCAACCATTTAAATTTTTCTCTTATAAGTCTAACAAATCCGAAAAACCAATACAACGCCCACCCGGAACAATATATAAAGCTAAACTAACCGTTCACTGGGTACTCATACGTACCAAAATCCCTATTGATTTACCTGTTTTTACAGGGAAATAAAATGTGAAAAAAATATTTCTACATCCCATGGCCTTTCCCAACCATTTAAATTTTTCTCTTACAGGTCTAACACTTCCGAAAAACCAATACAACGCCCACCCGGAACAATATATAAAGCTAAACGAACAGTTCACTGGGTACTTATACGCACGAAAATCCCTATTGATTTACCTGTTTTTACAAGGAAATAAAATGTGAAAAAAATATTATTACATCCCATGGCCTTTCCCAACCATTTAAATTTTTCTCTTACAGTTCTAACACTTCCGAAAAACCAATACAACGCCCACCCGAAACAATATATAAAGCTAAACGAACCGTTCACTGGGTACTTATACGCACGAAAATCCCTATTAATTTACCTGTTTTTACAAGGAAATAAAATGTGAAAAAAATATTTCTACATCCCATGGCCTTTCCCAACCATTTAAATTTTTCTCTTACAGGTCTAACACTTCCGAAAAACCAATACAACGCCCACCCGGACCAATATATTAAGCTAAACGAACCGTTCACTGGGTACTTATACGTACAAAAATCCCTATTGATTTACCTGTTTTTACAAGGAATTAAAATGTGAAAAAAATATTTCTACATCCCATGGCCTTTCCCAACCATGTAAATTTTTCTCTTACAGGGCTAACACTTCCGAAAAACCAATACAACGCCCACCCGGACCAATATATTAAGCTAAACGAACCGTTCACTGGGTACTTATACGTACAAAAATCCCTATTGATTTACCTGTTTTTACAGGGAAATAAAATGTGAAAAAAATATTTCTACATCCCATGGCCTTTCCCAACCATTTAAATTTTTCTCTTACAGGTCTAACACTTCCGAAAAACCAATACAACGCCCACCCGGAACAATATATAAAGCTAAACGAACCGTTCACTGGGTACTTATACGTACGAAAATCCCTATTGATTTACCTGTTTTTACAAGGAAATAAAATGTGAAAAAAATATTTCTACATCCCATGGCCTTTCCCAACCATTTAAATTTTTCTCTTATAAGTCTAACACATCCGAAAAACCAATACAACGCCCACCCGGAACAATATATAAAGCTAAACTAACCGTTCACTGGGTACTCATACGTACCAAAATCCCTATTGATTTACCTGTTTTTACAGGGAAATAAAATGTGAAAAAAATATTTCTACATCCCATGGCCTTTCCCAACCATTTAAATTTTTCTCTTACAGGTCTAACACTTCCGAAAAACCAATACAACGCCCACCCGGAACAATATATAAAGCTAAACGAACCGTTCACTGGGTACTTATACGCACGAAAATCCCTATTGATTTACCTGTTTTTACAAGGAAATAAAATGTGAAAAAAATATTATTACATCCCATGGCCTTTCCCAACCATTTAAATTTTTCTCTTACAGTTCTAACACTTCCGAAAAACCAATACAACGCCCACCCGAAACAATATATAAAGCTAAACGAACCGTTCACTGGGTACTTATACGCACGAAAATCCCTATTGATTTACCTGTTTTTACAAGGAAATAAAATGTGAAAAAAATATTTCTACATCCCATGGCCTTTCCCAACCATTTAAATTTTTCTCTTACAGGTTTAACACTTCCGAAAAACCAATACAACGCCCACCCGGAACAATATATAAAGCTAAACGAACCGTTCACTGGGTACTTATACGCACGAAAATCCCTATTGATTTACCTGTTTTTACAAGGAAATAAAATGTGAAAAAAATATTATTACATCCCATGGCCTTTCCCAACCATTTAAATTTTTCTCTTACAGTTCTAACACTTCCGAAAAACCAATACAACGCCCACCCGAAACAATATATAAAGCTAAACGAACCGTTCACTGGGTACTTATACGCACGAAAATCCCTATTGATTTACCTGTTTTTACAAGGAAATAAAATGTGAAAAAAATATTTCTACATCCCATGGCCTTTCCCAACCATTTAAATTTTTCGCTTACAGGTCTAACACTTCCGAAAAACCAATACAACGCCCACCCGGAACAATATATAAATCTAAACGAACCGTTCACTGGGTACTTATACGCACGAAAATCCCTATTGATTTACCTGTTTTTACAAGGAAATAAAATGTGAAAAAAATATTTCTACATCCCATGGCCTTTCCCAACCATTTAAATTTTTCTCTTACAGGTCTAACACTTCCGAAAAACCAATACAACGCCCACCCGGAACAATATATAAAGCTAAACGAACCGTTCACTGGGTACTTATACGCACGAAAATCCCTATTGATTTACCTGTTTTTACAAGGAAATAAAATGTGAAAAAAATATTTCTACATCCCATGGCCTTTCCCAACCATTTAAATTTTTCTCTTACAAGTCTAACACTTCCGAAAAACCAATACAACGCCCACCCGGAACAATATATAAAGCTAAACGAACCGTTCACTGGGTACTTATCCGTACAAAAATCCCTATTGATTTACCTGTTTTTAAAAGGAAATAAAATGTGAAAAAAATATTTCTACATCCCATGGCCTTTCCCAACCATTTAAATTTTTCTCTTACAGGTCTAACACTTCCGAAAAACCAATACAACGCCCACCCGGAACAATATATAAAGCTAAACTAACCGTTCACTGGGTACTTATACGCACGAAAATCCCTATTGATTTACCTGTTTTTACAAGGAAATAAAATGTGAAAAAAATATTATTACATCCCATGGCCTTTCCCAACCATTTAAATTTTTCTCTTACAGTTCTAACACTTCCGAAAAACCAATACAACGCCCACCCGAAACAATATATAAAGCTAAACGAACCGTTCACTGGGTACTTATACGCACGAAAATCCCTATTAATTTACCTGTTTTTACAAGGAAATAAAATGTGAAAAAAATATTTCTACATCCCATGGCCTTTCCCAACCATTTAAATTTTTCTCTTACAGGTCTAACACTTCCGAAAAACCAATACAACGCCCACCCGGACCAATATATTAAGCTAAACGAACCGTTCACTGGGTACTTATACGTACAAAAATCCCTATTGATTTACCTGTTTTTACAAGGAATTAAAATGTGAAAAAAATATTTCTACATCCCATGGCCTTTCCCAACCATGTAAATTTTTCTCTTACAGGGCTAACACTTCCGAAAAACCAATACAACGCCCACCCGGACCAATATATTAAGCTAAACGAACCGTTCACTGGGTACTTATACGTACAAAAATCCCTATTGATTTACCTGTTTTTACAGGGAAATAAAATGTGAAAAAAATATTTCTACATCCCATGGCCTTTCCCAACCATTTAAATTTTTCTCTTACAGGTCTAACACTTCCGAAAAACCAATACAACGCCCACCCGGAACAATATATAAAGCTAAACGAACCGTTCACTGGGTACTTATACGTACGAAAATCCCTATTGATTTACCTGTTTTTACAAGGAAATAAAATGTGAAAAAAATATTTCTACATCCCATGGCCTTTCCCAACCATTTAAATTTTTCTCTTATAAGTCTAACACATCCGAAAAACCAATACAACGCCCACCCGGAACAATATATAAAGCTAAACTAACCGTTCACTGGGTACTCATACGTACCAAAATCCCTATTGATTTACCTGTTTTTACAGGGAAATAAAATGTGAAAAAAATATTTCTACATCCCATGGCCTTTCCCAACCATTTAAATTTTTCTCTTACAGTTCTAACACTTCCGAAAAACCAATACAACGCCCACCCGGAACAATATATAAAGCTAAACGAACCGTTCACTGGGTACTTATACGCACGAAAATCCCTATTGATTTACCTGTTTTTACAAGGAAATAAAATGTGAAAAAAATATTATTACATCCCATGGCCTTTCCCAACCATTTAAATTTTTCTCTTACAGTTCTAACACTTCCGAAAAACCAATACAACGCCCACCCGAAACAATATATAAAGCTAAACGAACCGTTCACTGGGTACTTATACGCACGAAAATCCCTATTGATTTACCTGTTTTTACAAGGAAATAAAATGTGAAAAAAATATTTCTACATCCCATGGCCTTTCCCAACCATTTAAATTTTTCTCTTACAGGTCTAACACTTCCGAAAAACCAATACAACGCCCACCCGGAACAATATATAAAGCTAAACGAACCGTTCACTGGGTACTTATACGCACGAAAATCCCTATTGATTTACCTGTTTTTACAAGGAAATAAAATGTGAAAAAAATATTATTACATCCCATGGCCTTTCCCAACCATTTAAATTTTTCTCTTACAGTTCTAACACTTCCGAAAAACCAATACAACGCCCACCCGAAACAATATATAAAGCTAAACGAACCGTTCACTGGGTACTTATACGCACGAAAATCCCTATTGATTTACCTGTTTTTACAAGGAAATAAAATGTGAAAAAAATATTTCTACATCCCATGGCCTTTCCCAACCATTTAAATTTTTCGCTTACAGGTCTAACACTTCCGAAAAACCAATACAACGCCCACCCGGAACAATATATAAATCTAAACGAACCGTTCACTGGGTACTTATACGCACGAAAATCCCTATTGATTTACCTGTTTTTACAAGGAAATAAAATGTGAAAAAAATATTTCTACATCCCATGGCCTTTCCCAACCATTTAAATTTTTCTCTTACAGGTCTAACACTTCCGAAAAACCAATACAACGCCCACCCGGAACAATATATAAAGCTAAACGAACCGTTCACTGGGTACTTATACGCACGAAAATCCCTATTGATTTACCTGTTTTTACAAGGAAATAAAATGTGAAAAAAATATTTCTACATCCCATGGCCTTTCCCAACCATTTAAATTTTTCTCTTACAAGTCTAACACTTCCGAAAAACCAATACAACGCCCACCCGGAACAATATATAAAGCTAAACGAACCGTTCACTGGGTACTTATCCGTACAAAAATCCCTATTGATTTACCTGTTTTTAAAAGGAAATAAAATGTGAAAAAAATATTTCTACATCCCATGGCCCTTCCCAACCATTTAAATTTTTCTCTTACAGGTCTAACACTTCTGAAAAACCAATACAACACGCACCCGGAACAATATATAAAGCTAAACGAACCGTTCACTGGGTACTTATCCGTACGAAAATCCCTATTGATTTACCTGTTTTTACAAGGAGATAAAATGTGAAAAAAATATTTCTACATCCCATGGCCTTTCCCAACCATTTAAATTTTTCTCTTACAGGGCTAACACTTCCGAAAAACCAATACAACGCCCACCCGGACCAATATATTAAGCTAAACGAACCGTTCACTGAGTACTTATACGCACGAAAATCCCTATTGATTTACCTGTTTTTACAAGGAAATAAAATGTGAAAAAAATATTTCTACATCCCATGGCCTTTCCCAACCATTTAAATTTTTCTCTTACAGGTCTAACACTTCCGAAAAACCAATACATCGCCCACCCGGACCAATATATTAAGCTAAACGAACCGTTCACTGGGTACTTATATGTACAAAAATCCCTATTGATTTACCTGTTTTTACAAGGAAATAAAATGTGAAAAAAATATTTCTACATCCCATGGCCTTTCCCAACCATTTAAATTTTTCTCTTATAAGTCTAACAAATCCGAAAAACCAATACAACGCCCACCCGGAACAATATATAAAGCTAAACTAACCGTTCACTGGGTACTCATACGTACCAAAATCCCTATTGATTTACCTGTTTTTACAGGGAAATATAATGTGAAAAAAATATTTCTACATCCCATGGCCTTTCCCAACCATTTAAATTTTTCTCTTACAGGTCTAACACTTCCGAAAAACCAATACAACGCCCACCCGGAACAATATATAAAGCTAAACGAACAGTTCACTGGGTACTTATACGCACGAAAATCCCTATTGATTTACCTGTTTTTACAAGGAAATAAAATGTGAAAAAAATATTATTACATCCCATGGCCTTTCCCAACCATTTAAATTTTTCTCTTACAGTTCTAACACTTCCGAAAAACCAATACAACGCCCACCCGAAACAATATATAAAGCTAAACGAACCGTTCACTGGGTACTTATACGCACGAAAATCCCTATTAATTTACCTGTTTTTACAAGGAAATAAAATGTGAAAAAAATATTTCTACATCCCATGGCCTTTCCCAACCATTTAAATTTTTCTCTTACAGGTCTAACACTTCCGAAAAACCAATACAACGCCCACCCGGACCAATATATTAAGCTAAACGAACCGTTCACTGGGTACTTATACGTACAAAAATCCCTATTGATTTACCTGTTTTTACAAGGAAATAAAATGTGAAAAAAATATTTCTACATCCCATGGCCTTTCCCAACCATGTAAATTTTTCTCTTACAGGGCTAACACTTCCGAAAAACCAATACAACGCCCACCCGGACCAATATATTAAGCTAAACGAACCGTTCACTGGGTACTTATACGTTCAAAAATCCCTATTGATTTACCTGTTTTTACAGGGAAATAAAATGTGAAAAAAATATTTCTACATCCCATGGCCTTTCCCAACCATTTAAATTTTTCTCTTACAGGTCTAACACTTCCGAAAAACCAATACAACGCCCACCCGGAACAATATATAAAGCTAAACGAACCGTTCACTGGGTACTTATACGCACGAAAATCCCTATTGATTTACCTGTTTTTACAAGGAAATAAAATGTGAAAAAAATATTTCTACATCCCATGGCCTTTCCCAACCATTTAAATTTTTCTCTTATAAGTCTAACACATCCGAAAAACCAATACAACGCCCACCCGGAACAATATATAAAGCTAAACTAACCGTTCACTGGGTACTCATACGTACCAAAATCCCTATTGATTTACCTGTTTTTACAGGGAAATAAAATGTGAAAAAAATATTTCTACATCCCATGGCCTTTCCCAACCATTTAAATTTTTCTCTTACAGGTCTAACACTTCCGAAAAACCAATACAACGCCCAACCGGAACAATATATAAAGCTAAACGAACCGTTCACTGGGTACTTATACGCACGAAAATCCCTATTGATTTACCTGTTTTTACAAGGAAATAAAATGTGAAAAAAATATTATTACATCCCATGGCCTTTCCCAACCATTTAAATTTTTCTCTTACAGTTCTAACACTTCCGAAAAACCAATACAACGCCCACCCGAAACAATATATAAAGCTAAACGAACCGTTCACTGGGTACTTATACGCACGAAAATCCCTATTGATTTACCTGTTTTTACAAGGAAATAAAATGTGAAAAAAATATTTCTACATCGCATGGCCTTTCCCAACCATTTAAATTTTTCACTTACAGGTCTAACACTTCCGAAAAACCAATACAACGCCCACCCGGACCAATATATTAAGCTAAACGAACCGTTCACTGGGTACTTATACGTACAAAAATCCCTATTGATTTACCTGTTTTTACAAGGAAATAAAATGTGAAAAAAATATTTCTATATCCCATGGCCTTTCCCAACCATGTAAATTTTTCTCTTACAGGGCTAACACTTCCGAAAAACCAATACAACGCCCACCCGGACCAATATATTAAGCTAAACGAACCGTTCACTGGGTACTTATACGTACAAAAATCCCTATTGATTTACCTGTTTTTACAGGGAAATAAAATGTGAAAAAAATATTTCTACATCCCATGGCCTTTCCCAACCATTTAAATTTTTCTCTTACAGGTCTAACACTTCCGAAAAACCAATACAACGCCCACCCGGAACAATATATAAAGCTAAACGAACCGTTCACTGGGTACTTATACGCACGAAAATCCCTATTGATTTACCTGTTTTTACAAGGAAATAAAATGTGAAAAAAATATTTCTACATCCCATGGCCTTTCCCAACCATTTAAATTTTTCTCTTACAGTTCTAACACTTCCGAAAAACCAATACAACACCCACCCGAAACAATATATAAAGCTAAACGAACCGTTCACTGGGTACTTATACGCACGAAAATCCCTATTGATTTACCTGTTTTTACAAGGAAATAAAATGTGAAAAAAATATTTCTACATCCCATGGCCTTTCCCAACCATTTAAATTTTTCTCTTACAGGTCTAACACTTCCGAAAAACCAATACATCGCCCACCCGGACCAATATATTAAGCTAAACGAACCGTTCACTGGGTACTTATACGTACAAAAATCCCTATTGATTTACCTGTTTTTACAAGGAAATAAAATGTGAAAAAAATATTTCTACATCCCATGGCCTTTCCCAACCATTTAAATTTTTCTCTTATAAGTCTAACACATCGGAAAAACCAATACAACGCCCACCCGGAACAATATATAAAGCTAAACTAACCGTTCACTGGGTACTCATACGTACCAAAATCCCTATTGATTTACCTGTTTTTACAGGGAAATAAAATGTGAAAAAAATATTTCTACATCCCATGGCCTTTCCCAACCATTTAAATTTTTCTCTTACAGGTCTAACACTTCCGAAAAACCAATACAACGCCCACCCGGAACAATATATAAAGCTAAACGAACCGTTCACTGGGTACTTATACGCACGAAAATCCCTATTGATTTACCTGTTTTTACAAGGAAATAAAATGTGAAAAAAATATTATTACATCCCATGGCCTTTCCCAACCATTTAAATTTTTCTCTTACAGTTCTAACACTTCCGAAAAACCAATACAACGCCCACCCGAAACAATATATAAAGCTAAACGAACCGTTCACTGGGTACTTATACGCACGAAAATCCCTATTGATTTACCTGTTTTTACAAGGAAATAAAATGTGAAAAAAATATTTCTACATCCCATGGCCTTTCCCAACCATTTAAATTTTTCTCTTACAGGTCTAACACTTCCGAAAAACCAATACAACGCCCACCCGGACCAATATATTAAGCTAAACGAACCGTTCACTGGGTACTTATACGTACAAAAATCCCTATTGATTTACCTGTTTTTACAAGGAAATAAAATGTGAAAAAAATATTTCTACATCCCATGGCCTTTCCCAACCATGTAAATTTTTCTCTTACAGGGCTAACACTTCCGAAAAACCAATACAACGCCCACCCGGACCAATATATTAAGCTAAACGAACCGTTCACTGGGTACTTATACGTACAAAAATCCCTATTGATTTACCTGTTTTTACAAGGAAATAAAATGTGAAAAAAATATTTCTACATCCCATGGCCTTTCCCAACCATTTAAATTTTTCTCTTATAAGTCTAACACATCCGAAAAACCAATACAACGCCCACCCGGAACGATATATAAAGCTAAACGAACCGTTCACTGGGTACTCATACGTACCAAAATCCCTATTGATTTACCTGTTTTTACAGGGAAATAAAATGTGAAAAAAATATTTCTACATCCCATGGCCTTTCCCAACCATTTAAATTTTTCTCTTATAAGTCTAACACATCCGAAAAACCAATACAACGCCCACCCGGAACGATATATAAAGCTAAACGAACCGTTCACTGGGTACTCATACGTACCAAAATCCCTATTGATTTACCTGTTTTTACAGGGAAATAAAATGTGAAAAAAATATTTCTACATCCCATGGCCTTTCCCAACCATTTAAATTTTTCGCTTACAGGTCTAACACTTCCGAAAAACCAATACAACGCCCACCCGGAACAATATATAAATCTAAACGAACCGTTCACTGGGTACTTATACGCACGAAAATCCCTATTGATTTACCTGTTTTTACAAGGAAATAAAATGTGAAAAAAATATTTCTACATCCCATGGCCTTTCCCAACCATTTAAATTTTTCTCTTACAGGTCTAACACTTCCGAAAAACCAATACAACGCCCACCCGGAACAATATATAAAGCTAAACGAACCGTTCACTGGGTACTTATACGCACGAAAATCCCTATTGATTTACCTGTTTTTACAAGGAAATAAAATGTGAAAAAAATATTTCTACATCCCATGGCCTTTCCCAACCATTTAAATTTTTCTCTTACAAGTCTAACACTTCCGAAAAACCAATACAACGCCCACCCGGAACAATATATAAAGCTAAACGAACCGTTCACTGGGTACTTATCCGTACAAAAATCCCTATTGATTTACCTGTTTTTACAAGGAAATAAAATGTGAAAAAAATATTTCTACATCCCATGGCCCTTCCCAACCATTTAAATTTTTCTCTTACAGGTCTAACACTTCCGAAAAACCAATACAACATGCACCCGGAACAATATATAAAGCTAAACGAACCGTTCACTGGGTACTTATCCGTACGAAAATCCCTATTGATTTACCTGTTTTTACAGGGAAATAAAATGTGAAAAAAATATTTCTACATCCCATGGCCTTTCCCAACCATTTAAATTTTTCTCTTATAAGTCTAACACATCCGAAAAACCAATACAACGCCCACCCGGAACGATATATAAAGCTAAACGAACCGTTCACTGGGTACTCATACGTACCAAAATCCCTATTGATTTACCTGTTTTTACAGGGAAATAAAATGTGAAAAAAATATTTCTACATCCCATGGCCTTTCCCAACCATTTAAATTTTTCGCTTACAGGTCTAACACTTCCGAAAAACCAATACAACGCCCACCCGGAACAATATATAAATCTAAACGAACCGTTCACTGGGTACTTATACGCACGAAAATCCCTATTGATTTACCTGTTTTTACAAGGAAATAAAATGTGAAAAAAATATTTCTACATCCCATGGCCTTTCCCAACCATTTAAATTTTTCTCTTACAGGTCTAACACTTCCGAAAAACCAATACAACGCCCACCCGGAACAATATATAAAGCTAAACGAACCGTTCACTGGGTACTTATACGCACGAAAATCCCTATTGATTTACCTGTTTTTACAAGGAAATAAAATGTGAAAAAAATATTTCTACATCCCATGGCCTTTCCCAACCATTTAAATTTTTCTCTTACAAGTCTAACACTTCCGAAAAACCAATACAACGCCCACCCGGAACAATATATAAAGCTAAACGAACCGTTCACTGGGTACTTATCCGTACAAAAATCCCTATTGATTTACCTGTTTTTACAAGGAAATAAAATGTGAAAAAAATATTTCTACATCCCATGGCCCTTCCCAACCATTTAAATTTTTCTCTTACAGGTCTAACACTTCCGAAAAACCAATACAACATGCACCCGGAACAATATATAAAGCTAAACGAACCGGTCACTGGGTACTTATCCGTACGAAAATCCCTATTGATTTACCTGTTTTTACAGGGAAATAAAATGTGAAAAAAATATTTCTACATCCCATGGCCTTTCCCAACCATTTAAATTTTTCGCTTACAGGTCTAACACTTCCGAAAAACCAATACAACGCCCACCCGGAACAATATATAAATCTAAACGAACCGTTCACTGGGTACTTATACGCACGAAAATCCCTATTGATTTACCTGTTTTTACAAGGAAATAAAATGTGAAAAAAATATTTCTACATCCCATGGCCTTTCCCAACCATTTAAATTTTTCTCTTACAGGTCTAACACTTCCGAAAAACCAATACAACGCCCACCCGGAACAATATATAAAGCTAAACGAACCGTTCACTGGGTACTTATACGCACGAAAATCCCTATTGATTTACCTGTTTTTACAAGGAAATAAAATGTGAAAAAAATATTTCTACATCCCATGGCCTTTCCCAACCATTTAAATTTTTCTCTTACAAGTCTAACACTTCCGAAAAACCAATACAACGCCCACCCGGAACAATATATAAAGCTAAACGAACCGTTCACTGGGTACTTATCCGTACAAAAATCCCTATTGATTTACCTGTTTTTACAAGGAAATAAAATGTGAAAAAAATATTTCTACATCCCATGGCCCTTCCCAACCATTTAAATTTTTCTCTTACAGGTCTAACACTTCCGAAAAACCAATACAACATGCACCCGGAACAATATATAAAGCTAAACGAACCGGTCACTGGGTACTTATCCGTACGAAAATCCCTATTGATTTACCTGTTTTTACAAGGAAATAAAATGTGAAAAAAATATTTCTACATCCCATGGCCCTTCCCAACCATTTAAATTTTTCTCTTACAGGTCTAACACGTCCGAAAAACCAATGCAACGCCCATCCGGAACAATATATAAAGCTAAACGCACCGTTCACTGGGTACTTATATGTACGAAAATCCCTATTGATTTACCTGTTTTTACAAGGAGATAAAATGTGAAAAAAATATTTCTACATCCCATGGCCTTTCCCAACCATTTAAATTTTTCTCTTACAGGGCTAACACTTCCGAAAAACCAATACAACGCCCACCCGGACCAATATATTAAGCTAAACGAACCGTTCACTGGGTACTTATACGTACAAAAATCCCTATTGATTTACCTGTTTTTACAAGGAAATAAAATGTGAAAAAAATATTTCTACATCCCCTGGCCTTTCCCAACCATTTAAATTTTTCTCTTACAGGGCTAACACTTCCGAAAAACCAATACAACGCCCACCCGGACCAATATATTAAGCTAAACGAACTGTTCACTGGGTACTTATACGTACAAAAATCCCTATTGATTTACCTGTTTTTACAAGGAAATAAAATGTGAAAAAAATATTTCTGCATCCCATGGCCTTTCCCAACCATTTAAATTTTTCTCTTATAAGTCTAACACATCCGAAAAACCAATACAACGCCCACCCGGAACAATATATAAAGCTAAACTAACCGTTCACTGGGTACTCATACGTACCAAAATCCCTATTGATTTACCTGTTTTTACAGGGAAATAAAATGTGAAAAAAATATTTCTACATCCCATGGCCTTTCCCAACCATTTAAATTTTTCTCTTACAGGTCTAACACTTCCGAAAAACCAATACAACGCCCACCCGGAACAATATATAAAGCTAAACGAACCGTTCACTGGGTACTTATACGCACGAAAATCCCTATTGATTTATCTGTTTTTACAAGGAAATAAAATGTGAAAAAAATATTTCTACATCCCATGGCCTTTCCCAACCATTTAAATTTTTCTCTTACAGTTCTAACACTTCCGAAAAACCAATACAATGCCCACCCGAAACAATATATAAAGCTAAACGAACCGTTCACTGGGTACTTATACGCACGAAAATCCCTATTGATTTACCTGTTTTTACAAGGAAATAAAATGTGAAAAAAATATTTCTACATCCCATGGCCTTTCCCAACCATTTAAATTTTTCTCTTACAGGTCTAACACTTCCGAAAAACCAATACATCGCCCACCCGGAACAATATATTAAGCTAAACGAACCGTTCACTGGGTACTTATACGTACAAAAATCCCTATTGATTTACCTGTTTTTACAAGGAAATAAAATGTGAAAAAAATATTTCTACATCCCATGGCCTTTCCCAACCATTTAAATTTTTCTCTTATAAGTCTAACACATCCGAAAAACCAATACAACGCCCACCCGGAACAATATATAAAGCTAAACTAACCGTTCACTGGGTACTCATACGTACCAAAATCCCTATTGATTTACCTGTTTTTACAGGGAAATAAAATGTGAAAAAAATATTTCTACATCCCATGGCCTTTCCCAACCATTTAAATTTTTCTCTTACAGGTCTAACACTTCCGAAAAACCAATACAACGCCCACCCGGAACAATATATAAAGCTAAACGAACCGTTCACTGGGTACTTATACGCACGAAAATCCCTATTGATTTACCTGTTTTTACAAGGAAATAAAATGTGAAAAAAATATTATTACATCCCATGGCCTTTCCCAACCATTTAAATTTTTCTCTTACAGTTCTAACACTTCCGAAAAACCAATACAACGCCCACCCGAAACAATATATAAAGCTAAACGAACCGTTCACTGGGTACTTATACGCACGAAAATCCCTATTGATTTACCTGTTTTTACAAGGAAATAAAATGTGAAAAAAATATTTCTACATCCCATGGCCTTTCCCAACCATTTAAATTTTTCTCTTACAGGTCTAACACTTCCGAAAAACCAATACAACGCCCACCCGGACCAATATATTAAGCTAAATGAACCGTTCACTGGGTACTTATACGTACAAAAATCCCTATTGATTTACCTGTTTTTACAAGGAAATAAAATGTGAAAAAAATATTTCTACATCCCATGGCCCTTCCCAACCATTTAAATTTTTCTCTTACAGGTCTAACACTTCCGAAAAACCAATACAACACGCACCCAGAACAATATATAAAGCTAAACGAACCGTTCACTGGGTACTTATCCGTACGAAAATCCCTATTGGTTTTCTCTGTTTTTACAAGGAAATAAAATGTGAAAAAAATATTTCTACATCCCATGGCCCTTCCCAACCATTTAAATTTTTCTCTTACAGGTCTAACATGTCCGAAAAACCAATGCAACGCCCATCCGGAACAATATATAAAGCTAAACGCACCGTTCACTGGGTACTCATACGTACCAAAATCCCTATTGATTTACCTGTTTTTACAGGGAAATAAAATGTGAAAAAAATATTTCTACATCCCATGGCCTTTCCCAACCATTTAAATTTTTCTCTTACAGGTCTAACACTTCCGAAAAACCAATACAACGCCCACCCGGAACAATATATAAAGCTAAACGAACCGTTCACTGGGTACTTATACGCACGAAAATCCCTATTGATTTACCTGTTTTTACAAGGAAATAAAATGTGAAAAAAATATTATTACATCCCATGGCCTTTCCCAACCATTTAAATTTTTCTCTTACAGTTCTAACACTTCCGAAAAACCAATACAACGCCCACCCGAAACAATATATAAAGCTAAACGAACCGTTCACTGGGTACTTATACGCACGAAAATCCCTATTGATTTACCTGTTTTTACAAGGAAATAAAATGTGAAAAAAATATTTCTACATCCCATGGCCTTTCCCAACCATTTAAATTTTTCTCTTACAGGTCTAACACTTCCGAAAAACCAATACAACGCCCACCCGGACCAATATATTAAGCTAAACGAACCGTTCACTGGGTACTTATACGTACAAAAATCCCTATTGATTTACCTGTTTTTACAAGGAAATAAAATGTGAAAAAAATATTTCTACATCCCATGGCCCTTCCCAACCATTTAAATTTTTCTCTTACAGGTCTAACACTTCCGAAAAACCAATACAACACGCACCCAGAACAATATATAAAGCTAAACGAACCGTTCACTGGGTACTTATCCGTACGAAAATCCCTATTGGTTTTCTCTGTTTTTACAAGGAAATAAAATGTGAAAAAACTATTTCTACATCCCATGGCCCTTCCCAACCATTTAAATTTTTCTCTTACAGGTCTAACACGTCCGAAAAACCAATGCAACGCCCATCCGGAACAATATATAAAGCTAAACGCACCGTTCACTGGGTACTTATATGTACGAAAATCCCTATTGATTTACCTGTTTTTACAAGGAGATAAAATGTGAAAAAAATATTTCTACATCCCATGGCCTTTCCCAACCATTTAAATTTTTCTCTTACAGGGCTAACACTTCCGAAAAACCAATACAACGCCCACCCGGACCAATATATTAAGCTAAACGAACCGTTCACTGGGTACTTATACGTACAAAAATCCCTATTGATTTACCTGTTTTTACAAGGAAATAAAATGTGAAAAAAATATTTCTACATCCCATGGCCTTTCCCAACCATTTAAATTTTTCTCTTACAGGGCTAACACTTCTGAAAAACCAATACAACGCCCACCCGGACCAATATATTAAGCTAAACGAACTGTTCACTGGGTACTTATACGTACAAAAATCCCTATTGATTTACCTGTTTTTACAAGGAAATAAAATGTGAAAAAAATATTTCTGCATCCCATGGCCTTTCCCAACCATTTAAATTTTTCTCTTATAAGTCTAACACATCCGAAAAACCAATACAACGCCCACCCGGAACAATATATAAAGCTAAACTAACCGTTCACTGGGTACTCATACGTACCAAAATCCCTATTGATTTACCTGTTTTTACAGGGAAATAAAATGTGAAAAAAATATTTCTACATCCCATGGCCTTTCCCAACCATTTAAATTTTTCTCTTACAGGTCTAACACTTCCGAAAAACCATTACAACGCCCACCCGGAACAATATATAAAGCTAAACGAACCGTTCACTGGGTACTTATACGCACGAAAATCCCTATTGATTTACCTGTTTTTACAAGGAAATAAAATGTGAAAAAAATATTTCTACATCCCATGGCCTTTCCCAACCATTTAAATTTTTCTCTTACAGTTCTAACACTTCCGAAAAACCAATACAATGCCCACCCGAAACAATATATAAAGCTAAACGAACCGTTCACTGGGTACTTATACGCACGAAAATCCCTATTGATTTACCTGTTTTTACAAGGAAATAAAATGTGAAAAAAATATTTCTACATCCCATGGCCTTTCCCAACCATTTAAATTTTTCTCTTACAGGTCTAACACTTCCGAAAAACCAATACATCGCCCACCCGGACCAATATATTAAGCTAAACGAACCGTTCACTGGGTACTTATACGTACAAAAATCCCTATTGATTTACCTGTTTTTACAAGGAAATAAAATGTGAAAAAAATATTTCTACATCCCATGGCCTTTCCCAACCATTTAAATTTTTCTCTTATAAGTCTAACACATCCGAAAAACCAATACAACGCCCACCCGGAACAATATATAAAGCTAAACTAACCGTTCACTGGGTACTCATACGTACCAAAATCCCTATTGATTTACCTGTTTTTACAGGGAAATAAAATGTGAAAAAAATATTTCTACATCCCATGGCCTTTCCCAACCATTTAAATTTTTCTCTTACAGGTCTAACACTTCCGAAAAACCAATACAACGCCCACCCGGAACAATATATAAAGCTAAACGAACCGTTCACTGGGTACTTATACGCACGAAAATCCCTATTGATTTACCTGTTTTTACAAGGAAATAAAATGTGAAAAAAATATTATTACATCCCATGGCCTTTCCCAACCATTTAAATTTTTCTCTTACAGTTCTAACACTTCCGAAAAACCAATACAACGCCCACCCGAAACAATATATAAAGCTAAACGAACCGTTCACTGGGTACTTATACGCACGAAAATCCCTATTGATTTACCTGTTTTTACAAGGAAATAAAATGTGAAAAAAATATTTCTACATCCCATGGCCTTTCCCAACCATTTAAATTTTTCTCTTACAGGTCTAACACTTCCGAAAAACCAATACAACGCCCACCCGGACCAATATATTAAGCTAAACGAACCGTTCACTGGGTACTTATACGTACAAAAATCCCTATTGATTTACCTGTTTTTACAAGGAAATAAAATGTGAAAAAAATATTTCTACATCCCATGGCCTTTCCCAACCATGTTAATTTTTCTCTTACAGGGCTAACACTTCCGAAAAACCAATACAACGCCCACCCGGACCAATATATTAAGCTAAACGAACCGTTCACTGGGTACTTATACGTACAAAAATCCCTATTGATTTACCTGTTTTTACACGGAAATAAAATGTGAAAAAAATATTTCTACATCCCATGGCCTTTCCCAACCATTTAAATTTTTCTCTTATAAGTCTAACACATCCGAAAAACCAATACAACGCCCACCCGGAACAATATATAAAGCTAAACTAACCGTTCACTGGGTACTCATACGTACCAAAATCCCTATTGATTTACCTGTTTTTAAAGGGAAATAAAATGTGAAAAAAATATTTCTACATCCCATGGCCTTTCCCAACCATTTAAATTTTTCTCTTACAGGTCTAACACTTCCGAAAAACCAATACAACGCCCACCCGGAACAATATATAAAGCTAAACGAACCGTTCACTGGGTACTTATACGCACGAAAATCCCTATTGATTTACCTGTTTTTACAAGGAAATAAAATGTGAAAAAAATATTTCTACATCCCATGGCCTTTCCCAACCATTTAAATTTTTCTCTTACAGTTCTAACACTTCCGAAAAACCAATACAACGCCCACCCGGAACAATATATAAAGCTAAACGAACCGTTCACTGGGTACTTATACGCACAAAAATCCCTATTGATTTACCTGTTTTTACAAGGAAATAAAATGTGAAAAAAATATTTCTACATCCCATGGCCTTTCCCAACCATTTAAATTTTTCTCTTACAGGTCTAACACTTCCGAAAAACCAATACAACGCCCACCCGGAACAATATATAAAGCTAAACGAACAGTTCACTGGGTACTCATACGTACGGAAATCCCTATTGATTTACCTGTTTTTACAAGGAAATAAAATGTAAAAAAAATGTTTCTACATACCATGGCGTTTCTCAACCATTTAAATTTTTCTCTTACAGGTCTAACACTTCCGAAAAACCAATACAACACGCACCCGGAACAATATATAAAGCTAAACGAACCGTTCACTGGGTACTCATACGTACGGAAATCCCTATTGATTTACCTGTATTTACAAGGAAATAAAATGTGAAAAAAATATTTCTACATCCCATGGCCTTTCCCAACCATTTAAATTTTTCTCTTACACGTCTAACACTTCCGAAAAACCAATACAACGCCCACCCGGAACAATATATAAAGCTAAACGAACCATTCACTGGGTACTTATCTGTACGAAAATCCCTATAGATTTACGTGTTTTTAGAAGGAAATAAAATGTGAAAAAAATATTTCTACATCCCATGGCCTTTCCCAACCATTTAAATTTTATTCTTACCGGTCTAACACTTCCGAAAAACCAATACAACGCCCACCCGGAACAATATATAAAGCTAAACGAACCGTTCACTGGGTACTTATATGTACGAAAATCCCTACTGATTTACCAGTTTTTACAAGGAAAAAAATGTGAAAACAATATTTCTACATACCACGGCCTTTCCCAACCATTGAAATTTTTCTCTTACAAGTCTAACACTTCCGAAAAACCAATACAACACCCACCCGGAACAATATATAAAGCTAAACGAACCGTTCACTGGGTACTCATCTGTACCAAAAATGTGAAAAAAATGTGAAAAAAATATTTCTACATCCCATGGCCTTTCCCAACCATTTAAATTTTATTCTTACCGGTCTAACACTTCCGAAAAACCAATACAACGCCCACCCGGAACAATAGATAAAGTTAAACGAACCATTCACTGGGTACTTATACGTACAAAAATCCCTATTGATTTACCTGTTTTTACAAGGAAATAAAATGTGAAAAAAATATTTCTACATCCCATGGCCTTTCCCAACCATTTAAATTTTTCTCTTATAAGTCTAACACTTCCGAAAAACCAATACAACACCCACCCGGAACAATATATAAAGCTAAACGAACCGTTCACTGGGTACTCATCTGTACCAAAATCCCTATTGATTTACCTGTTTTTACAGGGAAATAAAATGTGAAAAAAATATTTCTACATCCCATGGCCTTTCCCAACCATTTAAATTTTTCTCTTACAAGTCTAACACTTCCGAAAAACCAATACAACGCCCACCCGGAACAATATATAAAGCAAAACGAACCATTCACTGGGTACTTATCCGTACGAAAATCCCTATAGATTTACCTGTTTTTAGAAGGAAATAAAATGTGGAAAAAATATTTCTACATCCCATGGCCTTTCCCAACCATTTAAATTTTTCTCTTACAGGTCTAACACTTCTGAAAAACCAATACAACGCCCACCCGGAACAATATATAAAGCTAAACGAACCGTTCACTGGGTACTCATACGTACGAAAATCCCTATTGATTTACCTGTTTTTACAAGGAAATAAAATGTAAAAAAAATATTTCTACATACCATGGCCTTTCTCAACACTATAAATTTTTCTCTTGCATGTCTAACGCTTCCGAAAAACCAATACAACACGCACGCGGAACAATATATAAAGCTAAACGAACCGTTCACTGGGTACTTATCCGTACGAAAATCCCTATTGATTTACCTGTTTTTACAAGGAAATAAAATGTGAAAAAAATATTTCTACATCCCATGGCCCTTCCCAACCATTTAAATTTTTCTCTTACAGGTCTAACACTTCCGAAAAACCAATACAACACGCACCCAGAACAATATATAAAGCGAAACGAACCGTTCACTGGGTACTTATCCGTACGAAAATCCCTATTGATTTACCTGTTTTTACAAGGAAATAAAATGTGAAAAAATTATTTCTAAATCCCATGGCCCTTCCCAACCATTTAAATTTTTCTCTTACAGGGCTAACACTTCCGAAAAACCAATACAACGCCCACCCGGACCAATATATTAAGCTAAACGAACCGTTCACTGGGTACTTATACGTACAAAAATCCCTATTGATTTACCTGTTTTTACAAGGAAATAAAATGTGAAAAAAATATTTCTACATCCCATGGCCTTTCCCAACCATTTAAATTTTTCTCTTACAAGTCTAACACTTCCGAAAAACCAATACAACGCCCAACCGGAACAATATATAAAGCTAAACGAACCGTTCACTGGGTACTTATCCGTACGAAAATCCCTATAGATTTACCTGTTTTTAGAAGGAAATAAAATGTGAAAAAAATATTTCTACATCCCATGGCCTTTCCCAACCATTTAAATTTTTCTCTTACAGGGCTAACACTTCCGAAAAACCAATACAACGCCCACCCGGAACCCTATATAAAGCTAAACGAACCGTTCACTGGGTACTTATACGCACGAAAATCCCTATTGATTTACCTGTTTTTACAAGGAAATAAAATGTGAAAAAAATATTTCTGAATCCCATGGCCCTTCCCAACCATTTAAATTTTTCTCTTACAGGTCCAACACGTCCGAAAAACCCATACAACGCCCATCCGGAACGATATATAAAGCTAAACGCACCGTTCACTGGGTACTTATATGTACGAAAATCCCTATTGATTTACCTGTTTTTACAAGGAAATAAAATGTGAAAAAAATATTTCTACATCCCATGGCCTTTCCCAACCATTTAAATTTTTCTCTTACAGGGCTAACACTTCCGAAAAACCAATACAACGCCCACCCGGACCAATATATTAAGCTAAACGAACCGTTCACAGGGTACTTATACGTACGAAAATCCCTATTGATTTACCTGTTTTTACAAGGAAATAAAATGTGAAAAAAATATTTCTACATCCCATGGCCTTTCCCAACCATTTAAATTTTTCTCTTATAGGCCTAACACTTCCGAAAAACCAATACAACGCCCACCCGGAACAATATATAAAGCTAAACGAACCGTTCACTGGGTACTTATACGCACGAAAATCCCTATTGATTTACGTGTTTTTACAAGGAAATAAAATGTGAAAAAAATATTTCTACATCCCATGGCCTTTCCCAACCATTTAAATTTTTCTCTTACAGGTCTAACACTTCCGAAAAACCAATACAACGCCCACCCGGAACAATATATAAAGCTAAACGAACCATTCACTGGGTACTCATACGTACGGAAATCCCTATTGATTTACCTGTTTTTACAAGGAAATAAAATGTGAAAAAAATATTTCTACATCCCATGGCCTTTCCCAACCATTTAAATTTTATTCTTACCGGTCTAACACTTCCGAAAAACCAATACAACGCCCACCCGGAACAATATATAAAGCTAAACGAACCGTTCACTGGGTACTTATATGTACGAAAATCCCTACTGATTTACCAGTTTTTACAAGGAAAAAAAATGTGAAAACAATATTTCTACATACCACGGCCTTTCCCAACCATTGAAATTTTTCTCTTACAAGTCTAACACTTCCGAAAACCAATACAACGCCCACCCGGAACAATATATAAAGTTAAACGAACCATTCACTGGGTACTTATACGTACAAAAATCCCTATTGATTTACCTGTTTTTACAGGGAAATAAAATGTGAAAAAAATATTTCTACATCCCATGGCCTTTCCCAACCATTTAAATTTTTCTCTTACAAGTCTAACACTTCCGAAAAACCAATACAACACCCACCCGGAACAATATATAAAGCTAAACGAACCATTCACTGGGTACTTATCCGTACGAAAATCCCTATAGATTTACCTGTTTTTAGAAGGAAATAAAATGTGAAAAAAATATTTCTACATCCCATGGCCTTTCCCAACGATTTAAATTTTATTCTTACAGGTCTAACACTTCCGAAAAACCAATACAACGCCCACCCGGAACAATATATAAAGCTAAACGAACCGTTCACTGGGTACTAATATGTACGAAAATCCCTATAGATTTACCAGTTTTTACAAGGAAAAAAAATGTGAACACAATATTTCTACATACCACGGCCTTTCCCAACCATTGAAATTTTTCTCTTACAAGTCTAACACTTCCGAAAACCAATACAACGCCCACCCGGAACAATATATAAAGTTAAACGAACCATTCACTGGGTACTTATACGTACAAAAATCCCTATTGATTTACCTGTTTTTACAAGGAAATAAAATGTGAAAAAAATATTTCTACATCCCATGGCCTTTCCCAACCATTTAAATTTTTCTCTTACAAGTCTAACACTTCCGAAAAACCAATACAACGCCCAACCGGAACCATATATAAAGCTAAACGAACCGTTCACTGGGTACTTATCTGTACGAAAATCCCTATAGATTTACCTGTTTTTAGAAGGAAATAAAATGTGAAAAAAATATTTCTACATCCCATGGCCTTTCCCAACCATTTAAATTTTTCTCTTACAGGTCTAACACTTCCGAAAAACCAATACAACGCCCACCCGGAACAATATATAAAGCTGAACGAACCGTTCACTGGGTACTCATACGTACGAAAATCCCTATTGATTTACCTGTTTTTACAAAGAAATAAAATGTGAAAAAAATGTTTCTACATCCCATGGCCTTTCCCAACCATTTAAAATTTTCTCTTATAGGGCTAACACTTCCGAAAAACCAATACAACGCCCACCCGGAACACTATATAAAGCTAAACGAACCGTTCACTGGGTACTTATACGCACGAAAATCCCTATTGATTTACCTGTTTTTACAAGGAAATAAAATGTGAAAAAAATATTTCTACATCCCATGGCCTTTCCCAACCATTTAAATTTTATTCTTACCGGTCTAACACTTCCGAAAAACCAATACAACGCCCACCCGGAACAATATATAAAGCTAAACGAACCGTTCACTGGGTACTTATATGTACGAAAATCCCTACTGATTTACCAGTTTTTACAAGGAAAAAAAATGTGAAAACAATATTTCTACATACCACGGCCTTTCCCAACCATTGAAATTTTTCTCTTACAAGTCTAACACTTCCGAAAACCAATACAACGCCCACCCGGAACAATATATAAAGTTAAACGAACCATTCACTGGGTACTTATACGTACAAAAATCCCTATTGATTTACCTGTTTTTACAAGGAAATAAAATGTGAAAAAAATATTTCTACATCCCATGGCCTTTCCCAACCATTTAAATTTTTCTCTTATAAGTCTAACACTTCCGAAAAACCAATACAACGCCCACCCGGAACAATATATAAAGCTAAACGAACCGTTCACTGGGTACTCATCTGTACCAAAATCCCTATTGATTTACCTGTTTTTACAGGGAAATAAAATGTGAAAAAAATATTTCTACATCCCATGGCCTTTCCCAACCATTTAAATTTTTCTCTTACATGTCTAACACTTCCGAAAAACCAATAAAACGCCCACCCGGAACAATATATAAAGCTAAACGAACCATTCACTGGGTACTTATCCGTACGAAAATCCCTATAGATTTACCTGTTTTTAGAAGGAAATAAAATGTGAAAAAAATATTTCTACATCCCATGGCCTTTCCCAACCATTTAAATTTTATTCTTACAGGTCTAACACTTCCGAAAAACCAATACAACGCCCACCCGGAACAATATATAAAGCTAAACGAACCGTTCACTGGGTACTTATATGTACGAAAATCCCTACTGATTTACCAGTTTTTACAAGGAAAAAAAATGTGAAAACAATATTTCTACATACCACGGCCTTTCCCAACCATTGAAATTTTTCTCTTACAAGTCTAACACTTCCGAAAACCAATACAACGCCCACCCGGAACAATATATAAAGTTAAACGAACCATTCACTGGGTACTTATACGTACAAAAATCCCTATTGATTTACCTGTTTTTACAAGGAAATAAAATGTGAAAAAAATATTTCTACATCCCATGGCCTTTCCCAACCATTTAAATTTTTCTCTTACAGGGCTAACACTTCCGAAAAACCAATACAACGCCCACCCGGAACCCTATATAAAGCTAAACGAACCGTTCACTGGGTACTTATCCGTACGAAAATCCCTATAGATTTACCTGTTTTTAGAAGGAAATAAAATGTGAAAAAAATATTTCTACATCCCATGGCCTTTCCCAACCATTTAAATTTTTCTCTTACAGGTCTAACACTTCCGAAAAACCAATACAACGCCCAACCGGAACCATATATAAAGCTAAACGAACCGTTCACTGGGTACTTATCCGTACGAAAATCCCTATAGATTTACCTGTTTTTAGAAGGAAATAAAATGTGAAAAAAATATTTCTACATCCCATGGCCTTTCCCAACCATTTAAATTTTTCTCTTACAGGTCTAACACTTCCGAAAAACCAATACAACGCCCACCCGGAACAATATATAAAGCTGAACGAACCGTTCACTGGGTACTCATACGTACGAAAATCCCTATTGATTTACCTGTTTTTACAAAGAAATAAAATGTGAAAAAAATGTTTCTACATCCCATGGCCTTTCCCAACCATTTAAAATTTTCTCTTATAGGGCTAACACTTCCGAAAAACCAATACAACGCCCACCCGGAACACTATATAAAGCTAAACGAACCGTTCACTGGGTACTTATACGCACGAAAATCCCTATTGATTTACCTGTTTTTACAAGGAAATAAAATGTGAAAAAAATATTTCTACATCCCATGGCCTTTCCCAACCATTTAAATTTTATTCTTACCGGTCTAACACTTCCGAAAAACCAATACAACGCCCACCCGGAACAATATATAAAGCTAAACGAACCGTTCACTGGGTACTTATATGTACGAAAATCCCTACTGATTTACCAGTTTTTACAAGGAAAAAAAATGTGAAAACAATATTTCTACATACCACGGCCTTTCCCAACCATTGAAATTTTTCTCTTACAAGTCTAACACTTCCGAAAACCAATACAACGCCCACCCGGAACAATATATAAAGTTAAACGAACCATTCACTGGGTACTTATACGTACAAAAATCCCTATTGATTTACCTGTTTTTACAAGGAAATAAAATGTGAAAAAAATATTTCTACATCCCATGGCCTTTCCCAACCATTTAAATTTTTCTCTTATAAGTCTAACACTTCCGAAAAACCAATACAACGCCCACCCGGAACAATATATAAAGCTAAACGAACCGTTCACTGGGTACTCATCTGTACCAAAATCCCTATTGATTTACCTGTTTTTACAGGGAAATAAAATGTGAAAAAAATATTTCTACATCCCATGGCCTTTCCCAACCATTTAAATTTTTCTCTTACATGTCTAACACTTCCGAAAAACCAATAAAACGCCCACCCGGAACAATATATAAAGCTAAACGAACCATTCACTGGGTACTTATCCGTACGAAAATCCCTATAGATTTACCTGTTTTTAGAAGGAAATAAAATGTGAAAAAAATATTTCTACATCCCATGGCCTTTCCCAACCATTTAAATTTTATTCTTACAGGTCTAACACTTCCGAAAAACCAATACAACGCCCACCCGGAACAATATATAAAGCTAAACGAACCGTTCACTGGGTACTTATATGTACGAAAATCCCTACTGATTTACCAGTTTTTACAAGGAAAAAAAATGTGAAAACAATATTTCTACATACCACGGCCTTTCCCAACCATTGAAATTTTTCTCTTACAAGTCTAACACTTCCGAAAACCAATACAACGCCCACCCGGAACAATATATAAAGTTAAACGAACCATTCACTGGGTACTTATACGTACAAAAATCCCTATTGATTTACCTGTTTTTACAAGGAAATAAAATGTGAAAAAAATATTTCTACATCCCATGGCCTTTCCCAACCATTTAAATTTTTCTCTTACAGGGCTAACACTTCCGAAAAACCAATACAACGCCCACCCGGAACCCTATATAAAGCTAAACGAACCGTTCACTGGGTACTTATACGCACGAAAATCGCTATTGATTTACCTGTTTTTACAAGGAAATAAAATGTGAAAAAAATATTTCTACATCCCATGGCCTTTCCCAACCATTTAAATTTTTCTCTTACAGGTCTAACACTTCTGAAAAACCAATACAACGCCCACCCGGAACAATATATAAAGCTAAACGAACCGTTCACTGGGTACTCATACGTACGAAAATCCCTATTGATTTACCTGTTTTTACAAGGAAATAAAATGTAAAAAAAATATTTCTACATACCATGGCCTTTCTCAACACTTTAAATTTTTCTCTTGCATGTCTAACGCTTCCGAAAAACCAATACAACACGCACGCGGAACAATATATAAAGCTAAACGAACCGTTCACTGGGTACTTATACGCACGAAAATCCCTATTGATTTACCTGTTTTTACAAGGAAATAAAATGTGAAAAAAATATTTCTACATCCCATGGCCTTTCCCAACCATTTAAATTTTTCTCTTACAGGTCTAACACTTCTGAAAAACCAATACAACGCCCACCCGGAACAATATATAAAGCTAAACGAACCGTTCACTGGGTACTCATACGTACGGAAATCCCTATTGATTTACCTGTTTTTACAAGGAAATAAAATGTGAAAAAAATATTTCTACATCCCATGGCCTTTCCCAACCATTTAAATTTTTCTCTTATAGGCCTAACACTTCCGAAAAACCAATACAACGCCCACCCGGAACAATATATAAAGCTAAACGAACCGTTCACTGGGTACTTATACGCACGAAAATCCCTATTGATTTACGTGTTTTTACAAGGAAATAAAATGTGAAAAAAATATTTCTACATCCCATGGCCTTTCCCAACCATTTAAATTTTTCTCTTACAGGTCTAACACTTCCGAAAAACCAATACAACGCCCACCCGGAACAATATATAAAGCTAAACGAACCGTTCACTGGGTACTCATACGTACGGAAATCCCTATTGATTTACCTGTTTTTACAAGGAAATAAAATGTGAAAAAAATATTTCTACATCCCATGGCCTTTCCCAAACATTTAAATTTTTCTCTTACAAGTCTAACACTTCCGAAAAACCAATACAACGCCCAACCGGAACAATATATAAAGCTAAACAAACCGTTCACTGGGTACTTATCCGTACGAAAATCCCTATAGTTTTACCTGTTTTTAGAAGGAAATAAAATGTGAAAAAAATATTTCTACATCCCATGGCCTTTCCCAACCATTTAAATTTTTCTCTTACAGGTCTAACACTTCTGAAAAACCAATACAACGCCCACCCGGAACAATATATAAAGCTAAACGAACCGTTCACTGGGTACTTATATGTACGAAAATCCCTATAGATTTACCAGTTTTTACAAGGAAAAAAAATGTGAACACAATATTTCTACATACCACGGCCTTTCCCAACCATTGAAATTTTTCTCTTACAAGTCTAACACTTCCGAAAACCAATACAACGCCCACCCGGAACAATATATAAAGTTAAACGAACCATTCACTGGGTACTTATACGTACAAAAATCCCTATTGATTTACCTGTTTTTACAAGGAAATAAAATGTGAAAAAAATATTTCTACATCCCATGGCCTTTCCCAACCATTTAAATTTTTCTCTTACAAGTCTAACTCTTCCGAAAAACCAATACAACGCCCAACCGGAACAATATATAAAGCTAAACAAACCGTTCACTGGGTACTTATCCGTACGAAAATCCCTATAGATTTACCTGTTTTTAGAAGGAAATAAAATGTGAAAAAAATATTTCTACATCCCATGGCCTTTCCCAACCATTTAAATTTTTCTCTTACAGGTCTAACACTTCCGAAAAACCAATACAACGCCCACCCGGAACAATATATAAAGCTGAACGAACCGTTCACTGGGTACTCATACGTACGAAAATCCCTATTGATTTACCTGTTTTTACAAGGAAATAAAATGTGAAAAAAATGTTTCTACATCCCATGGCCTTTCCCAACCATTTAAAATTTTCTCTTACAGGGCTAACGCTTCCGAAAAACCAATACAACGCCCACCCGGAACACTATATAAAGCTAAACGAACCGTTCACTGGGTACTTATACGCACGAAAATCCCTATTGATTTACCTGTTTTTACAAGGAAATAAAATGTGAAAAAAATATTTCTACATCCCATGGCCTTTCCCAACCATTTAAATTTTTCTCTTACAGGTCTAACACTTCTGAAAAACCAATACAACGCCCACCCGGAACAATATATAAAGCTAAACGAACCGTTCACTGGGTACTCATACGTACGAAAATCCCTATTGATTTACCTGTTTTTACAAGGAAGTAAAATGTAAAAAAAATATTTCTACATACCATGGCCTTTCTCAACACTTTAAATTTTTCTCTTGCATGTCTAACGCTTCCGAAAAACCAATACAACGCCCACCCGGAACAATATATAAAGCTAAACGAACCGTTCACTGGGTACTTATACGCACGAAAATCCCTATTGATTTACGTGTTTTTACAAGGAAATAAAATGTGAAAAAAATATTTCTACATCCCATGGCCTTTCCCAACCATTTAAATTTTTCTCTTACAGGTCTAACACTTCCGAAAAACCAATACAACGCCCACCCGGAACAATATATAAAGCTAAACGAACAGTTCACTGGGTACTCATACGTACGGAAATCCCTATTGATTTACCTGTTTTTACAAGGAAATAAAATGTGAAAAAAATATTTCTACATCCCATGGCCTTTCCCAACCATTTAAATTTTTCTCTTACATGTCTAACACTTCCGAAAAACCAATACAACGCCCACCCGGAACAATATATAAAGCTAAACGAACCGTTCACTGGGTACTCATCTGTACCAAAATCCCTATTGATTTACCTGTTTTTACAGGGAAATAAAATGTGAAAAAAATATTTCTACATCCCATGGCCTTTCCCAACCATTTAAATTTTTCTCTTACAAGTCTAACACTTCCGAAAAACCAATAAAACGCCCACCCGGAACAATATATAAAGCTAAACGAACCATTCACTGGGTACTTATCCGTACGAAAATCCCTATAGATTTACCTGTTTTTAGAAGGAAATAAAATGTGAAAAAAATATTTCTACATCCCATGGCCTTTCCCAACCATTTAAATTTTATTCTTACAGGTCTAACACTTCCGAAAAACCAATACAACGCCCACCCGGAACAATATATAAAGCTAAACGAACCGTTCACTGTGTACTTATATGTACGAAAATCCCTACTGATTTACCTGTTTTTACAAGGAAATAAAATGTAAAAAAAATATTTCTACATACCATGGCCTTTCTCAACACTTTAAATTTTTCTCTTACAGGTCTAACACTTCTGAAAAACCAATACAACGCCCACCCGGAACAATATATAAAGCTAAACGAACCGTTCACTGGGTACTCATACGTACGAAAATCCCTATTGATTTACGTGTTTTTACAAGGAAATAAAATGTGAAAAAAATATTTCTACATCCCATGGCCTTTCCCAACCATTTAAATTTTTCTCTTACATGTCTAACACTTCCGAAAAACCAATACAACGCCCACCCGGAACAATATATAAAGCTAAACGAACCATTCACTGGGTTCTTATCCGTACGAAAATCCCTATAGATTTACGTGTTTTTAGAAGGAAATAAAATGTGAAAAAAATATTTCTACATCCCATGGCCTTTCCCAACCATTTAAATTTTATTCTTACCGGTCTAACACTTCCGAAAAACCAATACAACGCCCACCCGGAACAATATATAAAGCTAAACGAACCGTTCACTGGGTACTTATATGTACGAAAATCCCTACTGATTTACCAGTTTTTACAAGGAAAAAAAATGTGAAAACAATATTTCTACATACCACGGCCTTTCCCAACCATTGAAATTTTTCTCTTACAAGTCTAACACTTCCGAAAACCAATACAACGCCCACCCGGAACAATATATAATGTTAAACGAACCATTCACTGGGTACTTATACGTACAAAAATCCCTATGGATTTACCTGTTTTTACAAGGAAATAAAATGTAAAAAAAATATTTCTACATACCATGGCCTTTCTCAACACTTTAAATTTTTCTCTTGCATGTCTAACACTTCCGAAAAACCAATACAACACGCACGCGGAACAATATATAAAGCTAAACGAACCGTTCACTGGGTACTTATACGCACGAAAATCCCTATTGATTTACCTGTTTTTACAAGGAAATAAAATGTGAAAAAAATATTTCTACATCCCATGGCCTTTCCCAACCATTTAAATTTTTCTCTTACAGGTCTAACACTTCTGAAAAACCAATACAACGCCCACCCGGAACAATATATAAAGCTAAACGAACCGTTCACTGGGTACTCATACGTACGGAAATCCCTATTGATTTACCTGTTTTTACAAGGAAATAAAATGTGAAAAAAATATTTCTACATCCCATGGCCTTTCCCAACCATTTAAATTTTTCTCTTACAAGTCTAACACTTCCGAAAAACCAATACAACAACAATATATAAAGCTAAACGAACCATTCACTGGGTACTTATCCGTACGAAAATCCCTATAGATTTACGTGTTTTTAGAAGGAAGTAAAATGTGACAAAAATATTTCTACATCCCATGGCCTTTCCCAACCATTTAAATTTTATTCTTACCGGTCTAACACTTCCGAAAAACCAATACAACGCCCACCCGGAACAATATATAAAGCTAAACGAACCGTTCACTGGGTACTTATATGTACGAAAATCCCTACTGATTTACCAGTTTTTACAAGGAAAAAAAATGTGAAAACAATATTTCTACATACCACGGCCTTTCCCAACCATTGAAATTTTTCTCTTACAAGTCTAACACTTCCGAAAACCAATACAACGCCCACCCGGAACAATATATAAAGTTAAACGAACCATTGACTGGGTACTTATACGTACAAAAATCCCTATTGATTTACCTGTTTTTACAAGGAAATAAAATGTGAAAAAAATATTTCTACATCCCATGGCCTTTCCCAACCATTTAAATTTTTCTCTTATAAGTCTAACACTTCCGAAAAACCAATACAACGCCCACCCGGAACAATATATAAAGCTAAACGAACCGTTCACTGGGTACTCATCTGTACCAAAATCCCTATTGATTTACCTGTTTTTACAGGGAAATAAAATGTGAAAAAAATATTTCTACATCCCATGGCCTTTCCCAACCATTTAAATTTTTCTCTTACAAGTCTAACACTTCCGAAAAACCAATAAAACGCCCACCCGGAACAATATATAAAGCTAAACGAACCATTCACTGGGTACTTATCCGTACGAAAATCCCTATAGATTTACCTGTTTTTAGAAGGAAATAAAATGTGAAAAAAATATTTCTACATCCCATGGCCTTTCCCAACCATTTAAATTTTATTCTTACAGGTCTAACACTTCCGAAAAACCAATACAACGCCCACCCGGAACAATATATAAAGCTAAACGAACCGTTCACTGGGTACTTATATGTACGAAAATCCCTACTGATTTACCAGTTTTTACAAGGAAAAAAAATGTGAAAACAATATTTCTACATACCACGGCCTTTCCCAACCATTGAAATTTTTCTCTTACAAGTCTAACACTTCCGAAAACCAATACAACGCCCACCCGGAACAATATATAAAGTTAAACGAACCATTCACTGGGTACTTATACGTACAAAAATCCCTATTGATTTACCTGTTTTTACAAGGAAATAAAATGTGAAAAAAATATTTCTACATCCCATGGCCTTTCCCAACCATTTAAATATTTCTCTTACAGGGCTAACACTTCCGAAAAACCAATACAACGCCCACCCGGAACCCTATATAAAGCTAAACGAACCGTTCACTGGGTACTTATACGCACGAAAATCCCTATTGATTTACCTGTTTTTACAAGGAAATAAAATGTGAAAAAAATATTTCTACATCCCATGGCCTTTCCCAACCATTTAAATTTTTCTCTTACAGGTCTAACACTTCTGAAAAACCAATACAACGCCCACCCGGAACAATATATAAAGCTAAACGAACCGTTCACTGGGTACTCATACGTACGAAAATCCCTATTGATTTACCTGTTTTTACAAGGAAATAAAATGTGAAAAAAATATTTCTACATCCCATGGCCTTTCCCAACCATTTAAATTTTTCTCTTACAGGTCTAACACTTCCGAAAAACCAATACAACGCCCACCCGGAACAATATATAAAGCTAAACGAACAGTTCACTGGGTACTCATACGTACGGAAATCCCTATTGATTTACCTGTTTTTACAAGGAAATAAAATGTGAAAAAAATATTTCTACATCCCATGGCCTTTCCCAACCATTTAAATTTTTCTCTTACATGTCTAACACTTCCGAAAAACCAATACAACGCCCACCCGGAACAATATATAAAGCTAAACGAACCGTTCACTGGGTACTCATCTGTACCAAAATCCCTATTGATTTACCTGTTTTTACAGGGAAATAAAATGTGAAAAAAATATTTCTACATCCCATGGCCTTTCCCAACCATTTAAATTTTTCTCTTACAAGTCTAACACTTCCGAAAAACCAATAAAACGCCCACCCGGAACAATATATAAAGCTAAACGAACCATTCACTGGGTACTTATCCGTACGAAAATCCCTATAGATTTACCTGTTTTTAGAAGGAAATAAAATGTGAAAAAAATATTTCTACATCCCATGGCCTTTCCCAACCATTTAAATTTTATTCTTACAGGTCTAACACTTCCGAAAAACCAATACAACGCCCACCCGGAACAATATATAAAGCTAAACGAACCGTTCACTGTGTACTTATATGTACGAAAATCCCTACTGATTTACCTGTTTTTACAAGGAAATAAAATGTAAAAAAAATATTTCTACATACCATGGCCTTTCTCAACACTTTAAATTTTTCTCTTACAGGTCTAACACTTCTGAAAAACCAATACAACGCCCACCCGGAACAATATATAAAGCTAAACGAACCGTTCACTGGGTACTCATACGTACGAAAATCCCTATTGATTTACGTGTTTTTACAAGGAAATAAAATGTGAAAAAAATATTTCTACATCCCATGGCCTTTCCCAACCATTTAAATTTTTCTCTTACATGTCTAACACTTCCGAAAAACCAATACAACGCCCACCCGGAACAATATATAAAGCTAAACGAACCATTCACTGGGTTCTTATCCGTACGAAAATCCCTATAGATTTACGTGTTTTTAGAAGGAAATAAAATGTGAAAAAAATATTTCTACATCCCATGGCCTTTCCCAACCATTTAAATTTTATTCTTACCGGTCTAACACTTCCGAAAAACCAATACAACGCCCACCCGGAACAATATATAAAGCTAAACGAACCGTTCACTGGGTACTTATATGTACGAAAATCCCTACTGATTTACCAGTTTTTACAAGGAAAAAAAATGTGAAAACAATATTTCTACATACCACGGCCTTTCCCAACCATTGAAATTTTTCTCTTACAAGTCTAACACTTCCGAAAACCAATACAACGCCCACCCGGAACAATATATAATGTTAAACGAACCATTCACTGGGTACTTATACGTACAAAAATCCCTATGGATTTACCTGTTTTTACAAGGAAATAAAATGTAAAAAAAATATTTCTACATACCATGGCCTTTCTCAACACTTTAAATTTTTCTCTTGCATGTCTAACACTTCCGAAAAACCAATACAACACGCACGCGGAACAATATATAAAGCTAAACGAACCGTTCACTGGGTACTTATACGCACGAAAATCCCTATTGATTTACCTGTTTTTACAAGGAAATAAAATGTGAAAAAAATATTTCTACATCCCATGGCCTTTCCCAACCATTTAAATTTTTCTCTTACAGGTCTAACACTTCTGAAAAACCAATACAACGCCCACCCGGAACAATATATAAAGCTAAACGAACCGTTCACTGGGTACTCATACGTACGGAAATCCCTATTGATTTACCTGTTTTTACAAGGAAATAAAATGTGAAAAAAATATTTCTACATCCCATGGCCTTTCCCAACCATTTAAATTTTTCTCTTACAAGTCTAACACTTCCGAAAAACCAATACAACAACAATATATAAAGCTAAACGAACCATTCACTGGGTACTTATCCGTACGAAAATCCCTATAGATTTACGTGTTTTTAGAAGGAAGTAAAATGTGACAAAAATATTTCTACATCCCATGGCCTTTCCCAACCATTTAAATTTTATTCTTACCGGTCTAACACTTCCGAAAAACCAATACAACGCCCACCCGGAACAATATATAAAGCTAAACGAACCGTTCACTGGGTACTTATATGTACGAAAATCCCTACTGATTTACCAGTTTTTACAAGGAAAAAAAATGTGAAAACAATATTTCTACATACCACGGCCTTTCCCAACCATTGAAATTTTTCTCTTACAAGTCTAACACTTCCGAAAACCAATACAACGCCCACCCGGAACAATATATAAAGTTAAACGAACCATTGACTGGGTACTTATACGTACAAAAATCCCTATTGATTTACCTGTTTTTACAAGGAAATAAAATGTGAAAAAAATATTTCTACATCCCATGGCCTTTCCCAACCATTTAAATTTTTCTCTTATAAGTCTAACACTTCCGAAAAACCAATACAACGCCCACCCGGAACAATATATAAAGCTAAACGAACCGTTCACTGGGTACTCATCTGTACCAAAATCCCTATTGATTTACCTGTTTTTACAGGGAAATAAAATGTGAAAAAAATATTTCTACATCCCATGGCCTTTCCCAACCATTTAAATTTTTCTCTTACAAGTCTAACACTTCCGAAAAACCAATAAAACGCCCACCCGGAACAATATATAAAGCTAAACGAACCATTCACTGGGTACTTATCCGTACGAAAATCCCTATAGATTTACCTGTTTTTAGAAGGAAATAAAATGTGAAAAAAATATTTCTACATCCCATGGCCTTTCCCAACCATTTAAATTTTATTCTTACAGGTCTAACACTTCCGAAAAACCAATACAACGCCCACCCGGAACAATATATAAAGCTAAACGAACCGTTCACTGGGTACTTATATGTACGAAAATCCCTACTGATTTACCAGTTTTTACAAGGAAAAAAAATGTGAAAACAATATTTCTACATACCATGGCCTTTCCCAACCATTGAAATTTTTCTCTTACAAGTCTAACACTTCCGAAAACCAATACAACGCCCACCCGGAACAATATATAAAGTTAAACGAACCATTCACTGGGTACTTATACGTACAAAAATCCCTATTGATTTACCTGTTTTTACAAGGAAATAAAATGTGAAAAAAATATTTCTACATCCCATGGCCTTTCCCAACCATTTAAATATTTCTCTTACAGGGCTAACACTTCCGAAAAACCAATACAACGCCCACCCGGAACCCTATATAAAGCTAAACGAACCGTTCACTGGGTACTTATACGCACGAAAATCCCTATTGATTTACCTGTTTTTACAAGGAAATAAAATGTGAAAAAAATATTTCTACATCCCATGGCCTTTCCCAACCATTTAAATTTTTCTCTTACAGGTCTAACACTTCTGAAAAACCAATACAACGCCCACCCGGAACAATATATAAAGCTAAACGAACCGTTCACTGGGTACTCATACGTACGAAAATCCCTATTGATTTACCTGTTTTTACAAGGAAATAAAATGTAAAAAAAATATTTCTACATACCATGGCCTTTCTCAACACTTTAAATTTTTCTCTTGCATGTCTAACGCTTCCGAAAAACCAATACAACACGCACGCGGAACAATATATAAAGCTAAACGAACCGTTCACTGGGTACTTATCCGTACGAAAATCCCTATTGATTTACCTGTTTTTACAAGGAAATAAAATGTGAAAAAAATATTTCTACATCCCATGGCCCTTCCCAACCATTTAAATTTTTCTCTTACAGGTCTAACACTTCCGAAAAACCAATACAACACGCACCCAGAACAATATATAAAGCGAAACGAACCGTTCACTGGGTACTTATCCGTACGAAAATCCCTATTGATTTACCTGTTTTTACAAGGAAATAAAATGTGAAAAAATTATTTCTAAATCCCATGGCCCTTCCCAACCATTTAAATTTTTCTCTTACAGGTCTAACACGTAGGAAAAACCAATACAACGCCCATCCGGAACAATATATAAAGCTAAACGCACCGTTCACTGGGTACTTATACGTACAAAAATCCCTATTGATTTACCTGTTTTTACAAGGAAATAAAATGTGAAAAAAATATTTCTACATCCCATGGCCTTTCCCAACCATTTAAATTTTTCTCTTATAAGTCTAACACTTCCGAAAAACCAATACAACGCCCACCCGGAACAATATATAAAGCTAAACGAACCGTTCACTGGGTACTCATCTGTACCAAAATCCCTATTGATTTACCTGTTTTTACAGGGAAATAAAATGTGAAAAAAATATTTCTACATCCCATGGCCTTTCCCAACCATTTAAATTTTTCTCTTACAAGTCTAACACTTCCGAAAAACCAATAAAACGCCCACCCGGAACAATATATAAAGCTAAACGAACCATTCACTGGGTACTTATCCGTACGAAAATCCCTATAGATTTACCTGTTTTTAGAAGGAAATAAAATGTGAAAAAAATATTTCTACATCCCATGGCCTTTCCCAACCATTTAAATTTTATTCTTACAGGTCTAACACTTCCGAAAAACCAATACAACGCCCACCCGGAACAATATATAAAGCTAAACGAACCGTTCACTGGGTACTTATATGTACGAAAATCCCTACTGATTTACCAGTTTTTACAAGGAAAAAAAATGTGAAAACAATATTTCTACATACCACGGCCTTTCCCAACCATTGAAATTTTTCTCTTACAAGTCTAACACTTCCGAAAACCAATACAACGCCCACCCGGAACAATATATAAAGTTAAACGAACCATTCACTGGGTACTTATACGTACAAAAATCCCTATTGATTTACCTGTTTTTACAAGGAAATAAAATGTGAAAAAAATATTTCTACATCCCATGGCCTTTCCCAACCATTTAAATATTTCTCTTACAGGGCTAACACTTCCGAAAAACCAATACAACGCCCACCCGGAACAATATATAAAGCTAAACGAACCGTTCACTGGGTACTCATACGTACGAAAATCCCTATTGATTTACCTGTTTTTACAAGGAAATAAAATGTAAAAAAAATATTTCTACATACCATGGCCTTTCTCAACACTTTAAATTTTTCTCTTGCATGTCTAACGCTTCCGAAAAACCAATACAACACGCACGCGGAACAATATATAAAGCTAAACGAACCGTTCACTGGGTACTTATCCGTACGAAAATCCCTATTGATTTACCTGTTTTTACAAGGAAATAAAATGTGAAAAAAATATTTCTACATCCCATGGCCCTTCCCAACCATTTAAATTTTTCTCTTACAGGTCTAACACTTCCGAAAAACCAATACAACACGCACCCAGAACAATATATAAAGCGAAACGAACCGTTCACTGGGTACTTATCCGTACGAAAATCCCTATTGATTTACCTGTTTTTACAAGGAAATAAAATGTGAAAAAATTATTTCTAAATCCCATGGCCCTTCCCAACCATTTAAATTTTTCTCTTACAGGTCTAACACGTAGGAAAAACCAATACAACGCCCATCCGGAACAATATATAAAGCTAAACGCACCGTTCACTGGGTACTTATATGTACGAAAATCCCTATTGATTTACCTGTTTTTACAAGGAAATAAAATGTGAAAAAAATATTTCTACATCCCATGGCCTTTCCCAACCATTTAAATTTTTCTCTTACAGGGCTAACACTTCCGAAAAACCAATACAACGCCCACCCGGACCAATATATTAAGCTAAACGAACCGTTCACTGGGTACTTATACGTACAAAAATCCCTATTGATTTACCTGTTTTTACAAGGAAATAAAATGTGAAAAAATATTTCTACATCCCATGGCCTTTCCCAACCATTTAAATTTTTCTCTTATAAGTGTAACACATCCGAAAAACCAATACAACGCCCACCCGGAACGATATATAAAGCTAAACGAACCGTTCACTGGGTACTCATACGTACCAAAATCCCTATTGATTTACCTGTTTTTACAGGGAAATAAAATGTGAAAAAAATATTTCTACATCCCATGGCCTTTCCCAACCATTTAAATTTTTCGCTTACAGGTCTAACACTTCCGAAAAACCAATACAACGCCACCCGGAACAATATATAAAGCTAAACGAACCGTTCACTGGGTACTTATACGCACGCAAATCCCTATTGATTTACCTGTTTTTACAAGGAAATAAAATGTGAAAAAAATATTTCTACATCCCATGTCCTTTCCCAACCATTTAAATTTTTCTCTTACAGGTCTAACGCTTCCGAAAAACCAATACAACACGCACGCGGAACAATATATAAAGCTAAACGAACCGTTCACTGGGTACTTATACGCACGAAAATCCCTATTGATTTACCTGTTTTTACAAGGAAATAAAATGTGAAAAAAATATTTCTACATCCCATGGCCTTTCCCAACCATTTAAATTTTTCTCTTACCGGTCTAACACTTCCGAAAAACCAATACAACGCCCACCCGGAACAATATATAAAGCTAAACGAACCGTTCACTGGGTACTTATATGTACGAAAATCCCTACTGATTTACCAGTTTTTACAAGGAAAAAAAATGTGAAAACAATATTTCTACATACCACGGCCTTTCCCAACCATTGAAATTTTTCTCTTACAAGTCTAACACTTCCGAAAACCAATACAACGCCCACCCGGAACAATATATAAAGTTAAACGAACCATTGACTGGGTACTTATACGTACAAAAATCCCTATTGATTTACCTGTTTTTACAAGGAAATAAAATGTGAAAAAAATATTTCTACATCCCATGGCCTTTCCCAACCATTTAAATTTTTCTCTTATAAGTCTAACACTTCCGAAAAACCAATACAACGCCCACCCGGAACAATATATAAAGCTAAACGAACCGTTCACTGGGTACTCATCTGTACCAAAATCCCTATTGATTTACCTGTTTTTACAGGGAAATAAAATGTGAAAAAAATATTTCTACATCCCATGGCCTTTCCCAACCATTTAAATTTTTCTCTTACAAGTCTAACACTTCCGAAAAACCAATACAACGCCCACCCGGACCAATATATTAAGCTAAACGAACCGTTCACTGGGTACTTATACGTACAAAAATCCCTATTGATTTACCTGTTTTTACAAGGAAATAAAATGTGAAAAAATATTTCTACATCCCATGGCCTTTCCCAACCATTTAAATTTTTCTCTTATAAGTCTAACACATCCGAAAAACCAATACAACGCCCACCCGGAACGATATATAAAGCTAAACGAACCGTTCACTGGGTACTCATACGTACCAAAATCCCTATTGATTTACCTGTTTTTACAGGGAAATAAAATGTGAAAAAAATATTTCTACATCCCATGGCCTTTCCCAACCATTTAAATTTTTCGCTTACAGGTCTAACACTTCCGAAAAACCAATACAACGCCACCCGGAACAATATATAAAGCTAAACGAACCGTTCACTGGGTACTTATACGCACGCAAATCCCTATTGATTTACCTGTTTTTACAAGGAAATAAAATGTGAAAAAAATATTTCTACATCCCATGTCCTTTCCCAACCATTTAAATTTTTCTCTTACAGGTCTAACGCTTCCGAAAAACCAATACAACACGCACGCGGAACAATATATAAAGCTAAACGAACCGTTCACTGGGTACTTATACGCACGAAAATCCCTATTGATTTACCTGTTTTTACAAGGAAATAAAATGTGAAAAAAATATTTCTACATCCCATGGCCTTTCCCAACCATTTAAATTTTTCTCTTACCGGTCTAACACTTCCGAAAAACCAATACAACGCCCACCCGGAACAATATATAAAGCTAAACGAACCGTTCACTGGGTACTTATATGTACGAAAATCCCTACTGATTTACCAGTTTTTACAAGGAAAAAAAATGTGAAAACAATATTTCTACATACCACGGCCTTTCCCAACCATTGAAATTTTTCTCTTACAAGTCTAACACTTCCGAAAACCAATACAACGCCCACCCGGAACAATATATAAAGTTAAACGAACCATTGACTGGGTACTTATACGTACAAAAATCCCTATTGATTTACCTGTTTTTACAAGGAAATAAAATGTGAAAAAAATATTTCTACATCCCATGGCCTTTCCCAACCATTTAAATTTTTCTCTTATAAGTCTAACACTTCCGAAAAACCAATACAACGCCCACCCGGAACAATATATAAAGCTAAACGAACCGTTCACTGGGTACTCATCTGTACCAAAATCCCTATTGATTTACCTGTTTTTACAGGGAAATAAAATGTGAAAAAAATATTTCTACATCCCATGGCCTTTCCCAACCATTTAAATTTTTCTCTTACAAGTCTAACACTTCCGAAAAACCAATAAAACGCCCACCCGGAACAATATATAAAGCTAAACGAACCATTCACTGGGTACTTATCCGTACGAAAATCCCTATAGATTTACCTGTTTTTAGAAGGAAATAAAATGTGAAAAAAATATTTCTACATCCCATGGCCTTTCCCAACCATTTAAATTTTATTCTTACAGGTCTAACACTTCCGAAAAACCAATACAACGCCCACCCGGAACAATATATAAAGCTAAACGAACCGTTCACTGGGTACTTATATGTACGAAAATCCCTACTGATTTACCAGTTTTTACAAGGAAAAAAAATGTGAAAACAATATTTCTACATACCACGGCCTTTCCCAACCATTGAAATTTTTCTCTTACAAGTCTAACACTTCCGAAAACCAATACAACGCCCACCCGGAACAATATATAAAGTTAAACGAACCATTCACTGGGTACTTATACGTACAAAAATCCCTATTGATTTACCTGTTTTTACAAGGAAATAAAATGTGAAAAAAATATTTCTACATCCCATGGCCTTTCCCAACCATTTAAATATTTCTCTTACAGGGCTAACACTTCCGAAAAACCAATACAACGCCCACCCGGAACCCTATATAAAGCTAAACGAACCGTTCACTGGGTACTTATACGCACGAAAATCCCTATTGATTTACCTGTTTTTACAAGGAAATAAAATGTGAAAAAAATATTTCTACATCCCATGGCCTTTCCCAACCATTTAAATTTTTCTCTTACAGGTCTAACACTTCTGAAAAACCAATACAACGCCCACCCGGAACAATATATAAAGCTAAACGAACCGTTCACTGGGTACTCATACGTACGAAAATCCCTATTGATTTACCTGTTTTTACAAGGAAATAAAATGTAAAAAAAATATTTCTACATACCATGGCCTTTCTCAACACTTTAAATTTTTCTCTTGCATGTCTAACGCTTCCGAAAAACCAATACAACACGCACGCGGAACAATATATAAAGCTAAACGAACCGTTCACTGGGTACTTATCCGTACGAAAATCCCTATTGATTTACCTGTTTTTACAAGGAAATAAAATGTGAAAAAAATATTTCTACATCCCATGGCCCTTCCCAACCATTTAAATTTTTCTCTTACAGGTCTAACACTTCCGAAAAACCAATACAACACGCACCCAGAACAATATATAAAGCGAAACGAACCGTTCACTGGGTACTTATCCGTACGAAAATCCCTATTGATTTACCTGTTTTTACAAGGAAATAAAATGTGAAAAAATTATTTCTAAATCCCATGGCCCTTCCCAACCATTTAAATTTTTCTCTTACAGGTCTAACATGTAGGAAAAACCAATACAACGCCCATCCGGAACAATATATAAAGCTAAACGCACCGTTCACTGGGTACTTATATGTACGAAAATCCCTATTGATTTACCTGTTTTTACAAGGAAATAAAATGTGAAAAAAATATTTCTACATCCCATGGCCTTTCCCAACCATTTAAATTTTTCTCTTACAGGGCTAACACTTCCGAAAAACCAATACAACGCCCACCCGGACCAATATATTAAGCTAAACGAACCGTTCACTGGGTACTTATACGTACAAAAATCCCTATTGATTTACCTGTTTTTACAAGGAAATAAAATGTGAAAAAATATTTCTACATCCCATGGCCTTTCCCAACCATTTAAATTTTTCTCTTACAGGGCTAACACTTCCGAAAAACCAATACAACGCCCACCCGGACCAATATATTAAGCTAAACGAACCGTTCACTGGGTACTTATACGTACAAAAATCCCTATTGATTTACCTGTTTTTACAAGGAAATAAAATGTGAAAAAATATTTCTACATCCCATGTCCTTTCCCAACCATTTAAATTTTTCTCTTATAAGTCTAACACATCCGAAAAACCAATACAACGCCCACCCGGAACGATATATAAAGCTAAACGAACCGTTCACTGGGTACTCATACGTACCAAAATCCCTATTGATTTACCTGTTTTTACAGGGAAATAAAATGTGAAAAAAATATTTCTACATCCCATGGCCTTTCCCAACCATTTAAATTTTTCGCTTACAGGTCTAACACTTCCGAAAAACCAATACAACGCCACCCGGAACAATATATAAAGCTAAACGAACCGTTCACTGGGTACTTATACGCACGCAAATCCCTATTGATTTACCTGTTTTTACAAGGAAATAAAATGTGAAAAAAATATTTCTACATCCCATGTCCTTTCCCAACCATTTAAATTTTTCTCTTACAGGTCTAACGCTTCCGAAAAACCAATACAACACGCACGCGGAACAATATATAAAGCTAAACGAACCGTTCACTGGGTACTTATACGCACGAAAATCCCTATTGATTTACCTGTTTTTACAAGGAAATAAAATGTGAAAAAAATATTTCTACATCCCATGGCCTTTCCCAACCATTTAAATTTTTCTCTTACAGGTCTAACACTTCCGAAAAACCAATACAACGCCCACCCGGAACAATATATAAAGCTAAACGAACCGTTCACTGGGTACTTATATGTACGAAAATCCCTACTGATTTACCAGTTTTTACAAGGAAAAAAAATGTGAAAACAATATTTCTACATACCACGGCCTTTCCCAACCATTGAAATTTTTCTCTTACAAGTCTAACACTTCCGAAAACCAATACAACGCCCACCCGGAACAATATATAAAGTTAAACGAACCATTGACTGGGTACTTATACGTACAAAAATCCCTATTGATTTACCTGTTTTTACAAGGAAATAAAATGTGAAAAAAATATTTCTACATCCCATGGCCTTTCCCAACCATTTAAATTTTTCTCTTATAAGTCTAACACTTCCGAAAAACCAATACAACGCCCACCCGGAACAATATATAAAGCTAAACGAACCGTTCACTGGGTACTCATCTGTACCAAAATCCCTATTGATTTACCTGTTTTTACAGGGAAATAAAATGTGAAAAAAATATTTCTACATCCCATGGCCTTTCCCAACCATTTAAATTTTTCTCTTACATGTCTAACACTTCCGAAAAACCAATAAAACGCCCACCCGGAACAATATATAAAGCTAAACGAACCATTCACTGGGTACTTATCCGTACGAAAATCCCTATAGATTTACCTGTTTTTAGAAGGAAATAAAATGTGAAAAAAATATTTCTACATCCCATGGCCTTTCCCAACCATTTAAATTTTATTCTTACAGGTCTAACACTTCCGAAAAACCAATACAACGCCCACCCGGAACAATATATAAAGCTAAACGAACCGTTCACTGGGTACTTATATGTACGAAAATCCCTACTGATTTACCAGTTTTTACAAGGAAAAAAAATGTGAAAACAATATTTCTACATACCACGGCCTTTCCCAACCATTGAAATTTTTCTCTTACAAGTCTAACACTTCCGAAAACCAATACAACGCCCACCCGGAACAATATATAAAGTTAAACGAACCATTCACTGGGTACTTATACGTACAAAAATCCCTATTGATTTACCTGTTTTTACAAGGAAATAAAATGTGAAAAAAATATTTCTACATCCCATGGCCTTTCCCAACCATTTAAATATTTCTCTTACAGGGCTAACACTTCCGAAAAACCAATACAACGCCCACCCGGAACCCTATATAAAGCTAAACGAACCGTTCACTGGGTACTTATACGCACGAAAATCCCTATTGATTTACCTGTTTTTACAAGGAAATAAAATGTGAAAAAAATATTTCTACATCCCATGGCCTTTCCCAACCATTTAATTTTTCTCTTACAGGTCTAACACTTCTGAAAAACCAATACAACGCCCACCCGGAACAATATATAAAGCTAAACGAACCGTTCACTGGGTACTCATACGTACGAAAATCCCTATTGATTTACCTGTTTTTACAAGGAAATAAAATGTAAAAAAAATATTTCTACATACCATGGCCTTTCTCAACACTTTAAATTTTTCTCTTGCATGTCTAACGCTTCCGAAAAACCAATACAACACGCACGCGGAACAATATATAAAGCTAAACGAACCGTTCACTGGGTACTTATCCGTACGAAAATCCCTATTGATTTACCTGTTTTTACAAGGAAATAAAATGTGAAAAAAATATTTCTACATCCCATGGCCCTTCCCAACCATTTAAATTTTTCTCTTACAGGTCTAACACTTCCGAAAAACCAATACAACACGCACCCAGAACAATATATAAAGCGAAACGAACCGTTCACTGGGTACTTATCCGTACGAAAATCCCTATTGATTTACCTGTTTTTACAAGGAAATAAAATGTGAAAAAATTATTTCTAAATCCCATGGCCCTTCCCAACCATTTAAATTTTTCTCTTACAGGTCTAACACGTAGGAAAAACCAATACAACGCCCATCCGGAACAATATATAAAGCTAAACGCACCGTTCACTGGGTACTTATATGTACGAAAATCCCTATTGATTTACCTGTTTTTACAAGGAAATAAAATGTGAAAAAAATATTTCTACATCCCATGGCCTTTCCCAACCATTTAAATTTTTCTCTTACAGGGCTAACACTTCCGAAAAACCAATACAACGCCCACCCGGACCAATATATTAAGCTAAACGAACCGTTCACTGGGTACTTATACGTACAAAAATCCCTATTGATTTACCTGTTTTTACAAGGAAATAAAATGTGAAAAAATATTTCTACATCCCATGGCCTTTCCCAACCATTTAAATTTTTCTCTTATAAGTCTAACACATCCGAAAAACCAATACAACGCCCACCCGGAACGATATATAAAGCTAAACGAACCGTTCACTGGGTACTCATACGTACCAAAATCCCTATTGATTTACCTGTTTTTACAGGGAAATAAAATGTGAAAAAAATATTTCTACATCCCATGGCCTTTCCCAACCATTTAAATTTTTCGCTTACAGGTCTAACACTTCCGAAAAACCAATACAACGCCCACCCGGAACAATATATAAAGCTAAACGAACCGTTCACTGGGTACTTATACGCACGCAAATCCCTATTGATTTACCTGTTTTTACAAGGAAATAAAATGTGAAAAAAATATTTCTACATCCCATGTCCTTTCCCAACCATTTAAATTTTTCTCTTACAGGTCTAACACTTCCGAAAAACCAATACAACGCCCACCCGGAACAATATATAAAGCTAAACGAACCGTTCACTGGGTACTTATACGCACGAAAATCCCTATTGATTTACCTGTTTTTACAAGGAAATAAAATGTGAAAAAAATATTTCTACATCCCATGGCCTTTCCCAACCATTTAAATTTTTCTCTTACAAGTCTAACACTTCCGAAAAACCAATACAACGCCCACCCGGAACAATATATAAAGCTAAACGAACCGTTCACTGGGTACTCATACGTACGGAAATCCCTATTGATTTACCTGTTTTTACAAGGAAATAAAATGTAAAAAAAATATTTCTACATACCATGGCCTTTCTCAACCATTTAAATTTTTCTCTTACAGGTCTAACACTTTCGAAAAACCAATACAACACGCACCCTGAACAATATATAAAGCTAAATGAACCGTTCACTGGGTACTTATCCGTACCAAAATCCCTATTGATTTACCTGTTTTTACAGGGAAATAAAATGTGAAAAAAATATTTCTACATCCCATGGCCTTTCCCAACCATTTAAATTTTTCGCTTACAGGTCTAACACTTCCGAAAAACCAATACAACGCCCACCCGGAACAATATATAAAGCTAAACGAACCGTTCACTGGGTACTTATACGCACGCAAATCCCTATTGATTTACCTGTTTTTACAAGGAAATAAAATGTGAAAAAAATATTTCTACATCCCATGTCCTTTCCCAACCATTTAAATTTTTCTCTTACAGGTCTAACACTTCCGAAAAACCAATACAACGCCCACCCGGAACAATATATAAAGCTAAACGAACCGTTCACTGGGTACTTATACGCACGAAAATCCCTATTGATTTACCTGTTTTTACAAGGAAATAAAATGTGAAAAAAATATTTCTACATCCCATGGCCTTTCCCAACCATTTAAATTTTTCTCTTACAAGTCTAACACTTCCGAAAAACCAATACAACGCCCACCCGGAACAATATATAAAGCTAAACGAACCGTTCACTGGGTACTCATACGTACGGAAATCCCTATTGATTTACCTGTTTTTACAAGGAAATAAAATGTAAAAAAAATATTTCTACATCCCATGGCCTTTCTCAACCATTTAAATTTTTCTCTTACAGGTCTAACACTTCCGAAAAACCAATACAACACGCACCCGGAACAATATATAAAGCTAAACGAACCGTTCACTGGGTACTTATCCGTACAAAAATCCCTATTGATTTACCTGTTTTTAAAAGGAAATAAAATGTGAAAAAAATATTTCTACATCCCATGGCCCTTCCCAACCATTTAAATTTTTCTCTTACAGGTCTAACACGTCCGAAAAACCAATGCAACGCCCATCCGGAACAATATATAAAGCTAAACGCACCGTTCACTGGGTACTTATATGTACGAAAATCCCTATAGATTTACCTGTTTTTACAAGGAGATAAAATGTGAAAAAAATATTTCTACATCCCATGGCCTTTCCCAACCATTTAAATTTTTCTCTTACAGGGCTAACACTTCCGAAAAACCAATACAACGCCCACCCGGACCAATATATTAAGCTAAACGAACCGTTCACTGGGTACTTATACGTACAAAAATCCCTATTGATGTACCTGTTTTTACAAGGAAATAAAATGTGAAAAAAATATTTCTACATCCCATGGCCTTTCCCAACCATTTAAATTTTTCTCTTACAGGGCTAACACTTCCAAAAAACCAATACAACGCCCACCCGGACCAATATATTAAGCTAAACGAACCGTTCACAGGGTACTTATACGTACGAAAATCCCTATTGATTTACCTGTTTTTACAAGGAAATAAAATGTGAAAAAAATATTTCTACATCCCATGGCCTTTCCCAACCATTTAAATTTTTCTCTTACAAGTCTAACACTTCCGAAAAACCAATACAACGCCCACCCGGAACAATATATAAAGCTAAACGAACCGTTCACTGGGTACTCATACGTACAGAAATCCCTATTGATTTACCTGTTTTTACAAGGAAATAAAATGTAAAAAAAATATTTCTACATCCCATGGCCTTTCTCAACCATTTAAATTTTTCTCTTACAGGTCTAACACTTCCGAAAAACCAATACAACACGCACCCGGAACAATATATAAAGCTAAACGAACCGTTCACTGGGTACTTATCCGTACAAAAATCCCTATTGATTTACCTGTTTTTAAAAGGAAATAAAATGTGAAAAAAATATTTCTACATCCCATGGCCCTTCCCAACCATTTAAATTTTTCTCTTACAGGTCTAACACGTCCGAAAAACCAATGCAACGCCCATCCGGAACAATATATAAAGCTAAACGCACCGTTCACTGGGTACTTATATGTACGAAAATCCCTATAGATTTACCTGTTTTTACAAGGAGATAAAATGTGAAAAAAATATTTCTACATCCCATGGCCTTTCCCAACCATTTAAATTTTTCTCTTACAGGGCTAACACTTCCGAAAAACCAATACAACGCCCACCCGGACCAATATATTAAGCTAAACGAACCGTTCACTGGGTACTTATACGTACAAAAATCCCTATTGATTTACCTGTTTTTACAAGGAAATAAAATGTGAAAAAAATATTTCTACATCCCATGGCCTTTCCCAACCATTTAAATTTTTCTCTTACAAGTCTAACACTTCCGAAAAACCAATACAACCCCCCCCCCGGAAGAATATATAAAGCTAAACGAACCGTTCACTGGGTACTTATCCGTACGAAAATCCCTATTGATTTACCTGTTTTTACAAGGAAATAAAATGTGAAAACAATATTTCTACATCCCATGGCCTTTCCCAACCATTTAAATTTTTCTCTTACAGGTCTAACACTTCCGAAAAACCAATACAACGCCCACCCGGAACAATATATAAAGCTAAACGAACCGTTCACTGGGTACTCATACGTACGAAAATCCCTATTGATTTACCTGTTTTTACAAGGAAATAAAATGTGAAAACAATATTTCTACATCCCATGGCCTTTCCCAACCATTTAAATTTTTCTCTTACAGGTCTAACACTTCCGAAAAACCAATACAACGCCCACCCGGAACAATATATAAAGCTAAACGAACCGTTCACTGGGTACTTATACGCACGAAAATCCCTATTGATTTACCTGTTTTTACAAGGAAATAAAATGTGAAAAAAATATTTCTACATCCCATGGCCTTTCCCAACCATTTAAATTTTTCTCTTACAGGTCTAACACTTCCGAAAAACCAATACAACCCCCACCCGGAACAATATATAAAGCTAAACGAACGGTTCACTGGGTACTTATACGCACGAAAATCCCTATTGATTTACCTGTTTTTACAAGGAAATAACATGTGAAAACAATATTTCTACATCCCATGGCCTTTCCCAACCATTTAAATTTTTCTCTTACAGGTCTAACACTTCCGAAAAACCAATACAACGCCCACCCGGAACAATATATAAAGCTAAACGAACCGTTCACTGGGTACTTATCCGTACGAAAATCCCTATTGATTTACCTGTTTTTACAAGGAAATAAAATGTGAAAACAATATTTCTACATCCCATGGCCTTTCCCAACCATTTAAATTTTTCTCTTACAGGGCTAACACTTTCGAAAAACCAATACAACGCCCACCCGGACCAATATATTAAGCTAAACGAACCGTTCACTGGGTACTTATCCGTACGAAAATCCCTATTGATTTACCTGTTTTTACAAGGAAATAAAATGTGAAAACAATATTTCTACATCCCATGGCTTTCCCAACCATTTAAATTTTTCTCTTACAGGGCTAACACTTCCGAAAAACCAATACAACGCCCACCCGGACCAATATATTAAGCTAAACGAACCGTTCACAGGGTCCTTATACGTACGAAAATCCCTATTGATTTACCTGTTTTTACAAGGAAATAAAATGTGAAAAAAATATTTCTACATCCCATGGCCTTTCCCAACCATTTAAATTTTTCTCTTACAAGTCTAACACTTCCGAAAAACCAATACAACGCCCACCCGGAACAATATATAAAGCTAAACGAACCGTTCACTGGGTACTTATCCGTACGAAAATCCCTATTGATTTACCTGTTTTTACAAGGAAATAAAATGTGAAAACAATATTTCTACATCCCATGGCCTTTCCCAACCATTTAAATTTTTCTCTTACAGGTCTAACACTTCCAAAAAACCAATACAACGCCCACCCTGAACAATATATAAAGCTAAACGAACCGTTCACTGGGTACTCATACGTACGAAAATCCCTATTGATTTACCTGTTTTTACAAGGAAATAAAATGTGAAAACAATATTTCTACATCCCATGGCCTTTCCCAACCATTTAAATTTTCCTCTCACAGGTCTAACACTTCGGAAAAACCAATACAACGCCCACCGGGAACAATATATAAAGCTAAACGAACCGTTCACTGGGTACTCATACGTACCAAAATCCCTATTGATTTACCTGTTTTTACAGGGAAATAAAATGTGAAAAAAATATTTCTACATCCCATGGCCTTTCCCAACCATTTAAATTTTTCGCTTACAGGTCTAACACTTCCGAAAAACCAATACAACGCCCACCCGGAACAATATATAAAGCTAAACGAACCGTTCACTGGGTACTTATACGCACGCAAATCCCTATTGATTTACCTGTTTTTACAAGGAAATAAAATGTGAAAAAAATATTTCTACATCCCATGTCCTTTCCCAACCATTTAAATTTTTCTCTTACAGGTCTAACACTTCCGAAAAACCAATACAACGCCCACCCGGAACAATATATAAAGCTAAACGAACCGTTCACTGGGTACTTATACGCACGAAAATCCCTATTGATTTACCTGTTTTTACAAGGAAATAAAATGTGAAAAAAATATTTCTACATCCCATGGCCTTTCCCAACCATTTAAATTTTTCTCTTACAAGTCTAACACTTCCGAAAAACCAATACAACGCCCACCCGGAACAATATATAAAGCTAAACGAACCGTTCACTGGGTACTCATACGTACGGAAATCCCTATTGATTTACCTGTTTTTACAAGGAAATAAAATGTAAAAAAAATATTTCTACATACCATGGCCTTTCTCAACCATTTAAATTTTTCTCTTACAGGTCTAACACTTTCGAAAAACCAATACAACACGCACCCTGAACAATATATAAAGCTAAACGAACCGTTCACTGGGTACTTATCCGTACCAAAATCCCTATAGATTTACCTGTTTTTACAGGGAAATAAAATGTGAAAAAAATATTTCTACATCCCATGGCCTTTCCCAACCATTTAAATTTTTCGCTTACAGGTCTAACACTTCCGAAAAACCAATACAACGCCCACCCGGAACAATATATAAAGCTAAACGAACCGTTCACTGGGTACTTATACGCACGCAAATCCCTATTGATTTACCTGTTTTTACAAGGAAATAAAATGTGAAAAAAATATTTCTACATCCCATGTCCTTTCCCAACCATTTAAATTTTTCTCTTACAGGTCTAACACTTCCGAAAAACCAATACAACGCCCACCCGGAACAATATATAAAGCTAAACGAACCGTTCACTGGGTACTTATACGCACGAAAATCCCTATTGATTTACCTGTTTTTACAAGGAAATAAAATGTGAAAAAAATATTTCTACATCCCATGGCCTTTCCCAACCATTTAAATTTTTCTCTTACAAGTCTAACACTTCCGAAAAACCAATACAACGCCCACCCGGAACAATATATAAAGCTAAACGAACCGTTCACTGGGTACTCATACGTACGGAAATCCCTATTGATTTACCTGTTTTTACAAGGAAATAAAATGTAAAAAAAATATTTCTACATCCCATGGCCTTTCTCAACCATTTAAATTTTTCTCTTACAGGTCTAACACTTCCGAAAAACCAATACAACACGCACCCGGAACAATATATAAAGCTAAACGAACCGTTCACTGGGTACTTATCCGTACAAAAATCCCTATTGATTTACCTGTTTTTAAAAGGAAATAAAATGTGAAAAAAATATTTCTACATCCCATGGCCCTTCCCAACCATTTAAATTTTTCTCTTACAGGTCTAACACGTCCGAAAAACCAATGCAACGCCCATCCGGAACAATATATAAAGCTAAACGCACCGTTCACTGGGTACTTATATGTACGAAAATCCCTATAGATTTACCTGTTTTTACAAGGAGATAAAATGTGAAAAAAATATTTCTACATCCCATGGCCTTTCCCAACCATTTAAATTTTTCTCTTACAGGGCTAACACTTCCGAAAAACCAATACAACGCCCACCCGGACCAATATATTAAGCTAAACGAACCGTTCACTGGGTACTTATACGTACAAAAATCCCTATTGATTTACCTGTTTTTACAAGGAAATAAAATGTGAAAAAAATATTTCTACATCCCATGGCCTTTCCCAACCATTTAAATTTTTCTCTTACAGGGCTAACACTTCCGAAAAACCAATACAACGCCCACCCGGACCAATATATTAAGCTAAACGAACCGTTCACAGGGTACTTATACGTACGAAAATCCCTATTGATTTACCTGTTTTTACAAGGAAATAAAATGTGAAAAAAATATTTCTACATCCCATGGCCTTTCCCAACCATTTAAATTTTTCTCTTACAAGTCTAACACTACCGAAAAATCAATACAACCCCCCCCCGGAAGAATATATAAAGCTAAACGAACCGTTCACTGGGTACTTATCCGTACGAAAATCCCTATTGATTTACCTGTTTTTACAAGGAAATAAAATGTGAAAAAAATATTTCTACATCCCATGGCCTTTCCCAACCATTTAAATTTTTCTCTTACAGGGCTAACACTTCCGAAAAACCAATACAACGCCCACCCGGACCAATATATTAAGCTAAACGAACCGTTCACTGGGTACTTATACGTACAAAAATCCCTATTGATTTACCTGTTTTTACAAGGAAATAAAATGTGAAAAAAATATTTCTACATCCCATGGCCTTTCCCAACCATTTAAATTTTTCTCTTACAGGGCTAACACTTCCGAAAAACCAATACAACGCCCACCCGGACCAATATATTAAGCTAAACGAACCGTTCACAGGGTACTTATACATACGAAAATCCCTATTGATTTACCTGTTTTTACAAGGAAATAAAATGTGAAAAAAATATTTCTACATCCCATGGCCTTTCCCAACCATTTAAATTTTTCTCTTACAAGTCTAACACTTCCGAAAAACCAATACAACCCCCCCCCGGAAGAATATATAAAGCTAAACGAACCGTTCACTGGGTACTTATCCGTACGAAAATCCCTATTGATTTACCTGTTTTTACAAGGAAATAAAATGTGAAAACAATATTTCTACATCCCATGGCCTTTCCCAACCATTTAAATTTTTCTCTTACAGGTCTAACACTTCCGAAAAACCAATACAACGCCCACCCGGAACAATATATAAAGCTAAACGAACCGTTCACTGGGTACTCATACGTACGAAAATCCCTATTGATTTACCTGTTTTTACAAGGAAATAAAATGTGAAAACAATATTTCTACATCCCATGGCCTTTCCCAACCATTTAAATTTTTCTCTTACAGGTCTAACACTTCCGAAAAACCAATACAACGCCCACCCGGAACAATATATAAAGCTAAACGAACCGTTCACTGGGTACTTATACGCACGAAAATCCCTATTGATTTACCTGTTTTTACAAGGAAATAAAATGTGAAAAAAATATTTCTACATCCCATGGCCTTTCCCAACCATTTAAATTTTTCTCTTACAGGTCTAACACTTCCGAAAAACCAATACAACCCCCACCCGGAACAATATATAAAGCTAAACGAACGGTTCACTGGGTACTTATACGCACGAAAATCCCTATTGATTTACCTGTTTTTACAAGGAAATAACATGTGAAAACAATATTTCTACATCCCATGGCCTTTCCCAACCATTTAAATTTTTCTCTTACAGGTCTAACACTTCCGAAAAACCAATACAACGCCCACCCGGAACAATATATAAAGCTAAACGAACCGTTCACTGGGTACTTATCCGTAAGAAAATCCCTATTGATTTACCTGTTTTTACAAGGAAATAAAATGTGAAAACAATATTTCTACATCCCATGGCCTTTCCCAACCATTTAAATTTTTCTCTTACAGGGCTAACACTTTCGAAAAACCAATACAACGCCCACCCGGACCAATATATTAAGCTAAACGAACCGTTCACTGGGTACTTATCCGTACGAAAATCCCTATTGATTTACCTGTTTTTACAAGGAAATAAAATGTGAAAACAATATTTCTACATCCCATGGCTTTCCCAACCATTTAAATTTTTCTCTTACAGGGCTAACACTTCCGAAAAACCAATACAACGCCCACCCGGACCAATATATTAAGCTAAACGAACCGTTCACAGGGTACTTATACGTACGAAAATCCCTATTGATTTACCTGTTTTTACAAGGAAATAAAATGTGAAAAAAATATTTCTACATCCCATGGCCTTTCCCAACCATTTAAATTTTTCTCTTACAAGTCTAACACTTCCGAAAAACCAATACAACGCCCACCCGGAACAATATATAAAGCTAAACGAACCGTTCACTGGGTACTTATCCGTACGAAAATCCCTATTGATTTACCTGTTTTTAGAAGGAAATAAAATGTGAAAACAATATTTCTACATCCCATGGCCTTTCCCAACCATTTAAATTTTTCTCTTACAGGTCTAACACTTCCGAAAAACCAATACAACGCCCACCCTGAACAATATATAAAGCTAAACGAACCGTTCACTGGGTACTCATACGTACGAAAATCCCTATTGATTTACCTGTTTTTACAAGGAAATAAAATGTGAAAACAATATTTCTACATCCCATGGCCTTTCCCAACCATTTAAATTTTCCTCTTACAGGTCTAACACTTCGGAAAAACCAATACAACGCCCACCGGGAACAATATATAAAGCTAAACGAACCGTTCACTGGGTACTCATACGTACCAAAATCCCTATTGATTTACCTGTTTTTACAGGGAAATAAAATGTGAAAAAAATATTTCTACATCCCATGGCCTTTCCCAACCATTTAAATTTTTCGCTTACAGGTCTAACACTTCCGAAAAACCAATACAACGCCCACCCGGAACAATATATAAAGCTAAACGAACCGTTCACTGGGTACTTATACGCACGCAAATCCCTATTGATTTACCTGTTTTTACAAGGAAATAAAATGTGAAAAAAATATTTCTACATCCCATGTCCTTTCCCAACCATTTAAATTTTTCTCTTACAGGTCTAACACTTCCGAAAAACCAATACAACGCCCACCCGGAACAATATATAAAGCTAAACGAACCGTTCACTGGGTACTTATACGCACGAAAATCCCTATTGATTTACCTGTTTTTACAAGGAAATAAAATGTGAAAAAAATATTTCTACATCCCATGGCCTTTCCCAACCATTTAAATTTTTCTCTTACAAGTCTAACACTTCCGAAAAACCAATACAACGCCCACCCGGAACAATATATAAAGCTAAACGAACCGTTCACTGGGTACTCATACGTACGGAAATCCCTATTGATTTACCTGTTTTTACAAGGAAATAAAATGTAAAAAAAATATTTCTACATACCATGGCCTTTCTCAACCATTTAAATTTTTCTCTTACAGGTCTAACACTTTCGAAAAACCAATACAACACGCACCCTGAACAATATATAAAGCTAAACGAACCGTTCACTGGGTACTTATCCGTACCAAAATCCCTATTGATTTACCTGTTTTTACAGGGAAATAAAATGTGAAAAAAATATTTCTACATCCCATGGCCTTTCCCAACCATTTAAATTTTTCGCTTACAGGTCTAACACTTCCGAAAAACCAATACAACGCCCACCCGGAACAATATATAAAGCTAAACGAACCGTTCACTGGGTACTTATACGCACGCAAATCCCTATTGATTTACCTGTTTTTACAAGGAAATAAAATGTGAAAAAAATATTTCTACATCCCATGTCCTTTCCCAACCATTTAAATTTTTCTCTTACAGGTCTAACACTTCCGAAAAACCAATACAACGCCCACCCGGAACAATATATAAAGCTAAACGAACCGTTCACTGGGTACTTATACGCACGAAAATCCCTATTGATTTACCTGTTTTTACAAGGAAATAAAATGTGAAAAAAATATTTCTACATCCCATGGCCTTTCCCAACCATTTAAATTTTTCTCTTACAAGTCTAACACTTCCGAAAAACCAATACAACGCCCACCCGGAACAATATATAAAGCTAAACGAACCGTTCACTGGGTACTCATACGTACGGAAATCCCTATTGATTTACCTGTTTTTACAAGGAAATAAAATGTAAAAAAAATATTTCTACATCCCATGGCCTTTCTCAACCATTTAAATTTTTCTCTTACAGGTCTAACACTTCCGAAAAACCAATACAACACGCACCCGGAACAATATATAAAGCTAAACGAACCGTTCACTGGGTACTTATCCGTACAAAAATCCCTATTGATTTACCTGTTTTTAAAAGGAAATAAAATGTGAAAAAAATATTTCTACATCCCATGGCCCTTCCCAACCATTTAAATTTTTCTCTTACAGGTCTAACACGTCCGAAAAACCAATGCAACGCCCATCCGGAACAATATATAAAGCTAAACGCACCGTTCACTGGGTACTTATACGTACGAAAATCCCTATTGATTTACCTGTTTTTACAAGGAGATAAAATGTGAAAAAAATATTTCTACATCCCATGGCCTTTCCCAACCATTTAAATTTTTCTCTTACAGGGCTAACACTTCCGAAAAACCAATACAAGGCCCACCCGGACCAATATATTAAGCTAAACGAACCGTTCACTGGGTACTTATACGTACAAAAATCCCTATTGATTTACCTGTTTTTACAAGGAAATAAAATGTGAAAAAAATATTTCTACATCCCATGGCCTTTCCCAACCATTTAAATTTTTCTCTTACAGGGCTAACACTTCCGAAAAACCAATACAACGCCCACCCGGACCAATATATTAAGCTAAACGAACCGTTCACAGGGTACTTATACGTACGAAAATCCCTATTGATTTACCTGTTTTTACAAGGAAATAAAATGTGAAAAAAATATTTCTACATCCCATGGCCTTTCCCAACCATTTAAATTTTTCTCTTACAAGTCTAACACTTCCGAAAAATCAATACAACCCCCCCCCCGGAAGAATATATAAAGCTAAACGAACCGTTCACTGGGTACTTATCCGTACGAAAATCCCTATTGATTTACCTGTTTTTACAAGGAAATAAAATGTGAAAACAATATTTCTACATCCCATGGCCTTTCCCAACCATTTAAATTTTTCTCTTACAGGTCTAACACTTCCGAAAAACCAATACAACGCCCACCCGGAACAATATATAAAGCTAAACGAACCGTTCACTGGGTACTCATACGTACGAAAATCCCTATTGATTTACCTGTTTTTACAAGGAAATAAAATGTGAAAACAATATTTCTACATCCCATGGCCTTTCCCAACCATTTAAATTTTTCTCTTACAGGTCTAACACTTCCGAAAAACCAATACAACGCCCACCCGGAACAATATATAAAGCTAAACGAACCGTTCACTGGGTACTTATACGCACGAAAATCCCTATTGATTTACCTGTTTTTACAAGGAAATAAAATGTGAAAAAAATATTTCTACATCCCATGGCCTTTCCCAACCATTTAAATTTTTCTCTTACAGGTCTAACACTTCCGAAAAACCAATACAACCCCCACCCGGAACAATATATAAAGCTAAACGAACGGTTCACTGGGTACTTATACGCACGAAAATCCCTATTGATTTACCTGTTTTTACAAGGAAATAACATGTGAAAACAATATTTCTACATCCCATGGCCTTTCCCAACCATTTAAATTTTTCTCTTACAGGTCTAACACTTCCGAAAAACCAATACAACGCCCACCCGGAACAATATATAAAGCTAAACGAACCGTTCACTGGGTACTTATCCGTACGAAAATCCCTATTGATTTACCTGTTTTTACAAGGAAATAAAATGTGAAAACAATATTTCTACATCCCATGGCCTTTCCCAACCATTTAAATTTTTCTCTTACAGGGCTAACACTTTCGAAAAACCAATACAACGCCCACCCGGACCAATATATTAAGCTAAACGAACCGTTCACTGGGTACATATCCGTACGAAAATCCCTATTGATTTACCTGTTTTTACAAGGAAATAAAATGTGAAAACAATATTTCTACATCCCATGGCTTTCCCAACCATTTAAATTTTTCTCTTACAGGGCTAACACTTCCGAAAAACCAATACAACGCCCACCCGGACCAATATATTAAGCTAAACGAACCGTTCACAGGGTACTTATACGTACGAAAATCCCTATTGATTTACCTGTTTTTACAAGGAAATAAAATGTGAAAAAAATATTTCTACATCCCATGGCCTTTCCCAACCATTTAAATTTTTCTCTTACAAGTCTAACACTTCCGAAAAACCAATACAACGCCCACCCGGAACAATATATAAAGCTAAACGAACCGTTCACTGGGTACTTATCCGTACGAAAATCCCTATTGATTTACCTGTTTTTACAAGGAAATAAAATGTGAAAACAATATTTCTACATCCCATGGCCTTTCCCAACCATTTAAATTTTTCTCTTAGATGTCTAACACTTCCGAAAAACCAATACAACGCCCACCCTGAACAATATATAAAGCTAAACGAACCGTTCACTGGGTACTCATACGTACGAAAATCCCTATTGATTTACCTGTTTTTACAAGGAAATAAAATGTGAAAACAATATTTCTACATCCCATGGCCTTTCCCAACCATTTAAATTTTCCTCTTACAGGTCTAACACTTCGGAAAAACCAATACAACGCCCACCGGGAACAATATATAAAGCTAAACGAACCGTTCACTGGGTACTTATACGCACGAAAATCCCTATTGATTTACCTGTTTTTACAAGGAAATAAAATGTGAAAAAAATATTTCTACATCCCATGGCCTTTCCCAACCATTTAAATTTTTCTCTTACAGGTCTAACACTTCCGAAAAACCAATATAACGCCCACCCGGAACAATATATAAAGCTAAACGAACGGTTCACTGGGTACTTATACGCACGAAAATCCCTATTGATTTACCTGTTTTTACAAGGAAATAAAATGTGAAAACAATATTTCTACATCCCATGGCCTTTCCCAACCATTTAAATTTTTCTCTTACAGGTCTAACACTTCTGAAAAACCAATACAACGCCCACCCGGAACAATATATAAAGCTAAACGAACCGTTCACTGGGTACTTATCCGTACGAAAATCCCTATTGATTTACCTGCTTTTACAAGGAAATAAAATGTGAAAACAATAATTCTACATCCCATGGCCTTTCCCAACCATTTAAATTTTTCTCTTACAGGTCTAACACTTCCGAAAAACCAATACAACGCCCACCCGGAACAATATATAAAGCTAAACGAACCGTTCACTGGGTACTTATCCGTACGAAAATCCCTATTAATTTACCTGCTTTTACAAGGAAATAAAATGTGAAAACAATATTTCTACATCCCATGGCCTTTCCCAACCATTTAAATTTTTCTCTTACAGGTCTAACACTTCCGAAAAACCAATACAACGCCCACCCGGAACAATATATAAAGCTAAACGAACCGTTCACTGGGTACTCATACGTACGAAAATCCCTATTGATTTACCTGTTTTTACAAGGAAATAAAATGTGACAACAATATTTCTACATCCCATGGCCTTTCCCAACCATTTAAATTTTTCTCTTACAGGTCTAACACTTCCGAAAAACCAATACAACGCCCACCCGGAACAATATATAAAGCTAAACGAACCGTTCACTGGGTACTTATACGCACGAAAATCCCTATTGATTTACCTGTTTTTACAAGGAAATAAAATGTGAAAACAATATTTCTACATCCCATGGCCTTTCCCAACCATTTAAATTTTTCTCTTACAGGTCTAACACTTCCGAAAAACCAATACAACGCCCACCCGGAACAATATATAAAGCTAAACGAACCGTTCACTGGGTACTTATCCGTACGAAAATCCCTATTGATTTACCTGTTTTTACAAGGAAATAAAATGTGAAAACAATATTTCTACATCCCATGGCCTTTCCCAACCATTTAAATTTTTCTCTTACAGGTCTAACACTTCCGAAAAACCAATACAACGCCCACCCGGAACAATATATAAAGCTAAACGAACCGTTCACTGGGTACTTATACGTACAAAAATCCCTATTGATTTACCTTTTTTTAAAAGGAAATAAAATGTGAAAAAAATATTTCTACATCCCATGGCCTTTCCCAACCATTTAAATTTTTCTCTTACAGGGCTAACACTTCCGAAAAACCAATACAACGCCCACCCGGACCAATATATTAAGCTAAACGAACCGTTCACTGGGTACTTATACGTACAAAAATCCCTATTGATTTACCTGTTTTTACAAGGAAATAAAATGTGAAAAAAATATTTCTACATCCCATGGCCTTTCCCAACCATTTAAATTTTTCTCTTATAAGTCTAACACATCCGAAAAACCAATACAACGCCCACCCGGAACAATATATAAAGCTAAACGAACCGTTCACTGGGTACTCATACGTACGAAAATCCCTATTGATTTACCTGTTTTTACAAGGAAATAAAATGTGAAAACAATATTTCTACATCCCATGGCCTTTCCCAACCATTTAAATTTTTCTCTTACAGGGCTAACACTTCCGAAAAACCAATACAACGCCCACCCGGACCAATATATTAAGCTAAACGAACCGTTCACAGGGTACTTATACGTACGAAAATCCCTATTGATTTACCTGTTTTTACAAGGAAATAAAATGTGAAAAAAATATTTCTACATCCCATGGCCTTTCCCAACCATTTAAATTTTTCTCTTACAAGTCTAACACTTCCGAAAAACCAATACAACGCCCACCCGGAACAATATATAAAGCTAAACGAACCGTTCACTGGGTACTTATCCGTACGAAAATCCCTATTGATTTACCTGTTTTTACAAGGAAATAAAATGTGAAAACAATATTTCTACATCCCATGGCCTTTCCCAACCATTTAAATTTTTCTCTTAGAGGTCTAACACTTCCGAAAAACCAATACAACGCCCACCCTGAACAATATATAAAGCTAAACGAACCGTTCACTGGGTACTCATACGTACGAAAATCCCTATTGATTTACCTGTTTTTACAAGGAAATAAAATGTGAAAACAATATTTCTACATCCCATGGCCTTTCCCAACCATTTAAATTTTCCTCTTACAGGTCTAACACTTCCGAAAAACCAATACAACGCCCACCCGGAACAATATATAAAGCTAAACGAACCGTTCACTGGGTACTTATACGCACGAAAATCCCTATTGATTTACCTGTTTTTACAAGGAAATAAAATGTGAAAAAAATATTTCTACATCCCATGGCCTTTCCCAACCATTTAAATTTTTCTCTTACAGGTCTAACACTTCCGAAAAACCAATATAACGCCCACCCGGAACAATATATAAAGCTAAACGAACGGTTCACTGGGTACTTATACGCACGAAAATCCCTATTGATTTACCTGTTTTTAAAAGGAAATAAAATGTGAAAACAATATTTCTACATCCCATGGCCTTTCCCAACCATTTAAATTTTTCTCTTACAGGTCTAACACTTCCGAAAAACCAATACAACGCCCACCCTGAACAATATATAAAGCTAAACGAACCGTTCACTGGGTACTCATACGTACGAAAATCCCTATTGATTTACCTGTTTTTACAAGGAAATAATATGTGAAAACAATATTTCTACATCCCATGGCCTTTCCCAACCATTTAAATTTTCCTCTTACAGGTCTAACACTTCCGAAAAACCAATACAACGCCCACCCGGAACAATATATAAAGCTAAACGAACCGTTCACTGGGTACTTATACGCACGAAAATCCCTATTGATTTACCTGTTTTTACAAGGAAATAAAATGTGAAAAAAATATTTCTACATCCCATGGCCTTTCCCAACCATTTAAATTTTTCTCTTACAGGTCTAACACTTCGGAAAAACCAATACAACGCCCACCGGGAACAATATATAAAGCTAAACGAACCGTTCACTGGGTACTTATACGCACGAAAATCCCTATTGATTTACCTGTTTTTACAAGGAAATAAAATGTGAAAAAAATATTTCTACATCCCATGGCCTTTCCCAACCATTTAAATTTTTCTCTTACAGGTCTAACACTTCCGAAAAACCAATATAACGCCCACCCGGAACAATATATAAAGCTAAACGAACGGTTCACTGGGTACTTATACGCACGAAAATCCCTATTGATTTACCTGTTTTTACAAGGAAATAAAATGTGAAAACAATATTTCTACATCCCATGGCCTTTCCCAACCATTTAAATTTTTCTCTTACAGGTCTAACACTTCTGAAAAACCAATACAACGCCCACCCGGAACAATATATAAAGCTAAACGAACCGTTCACTGGGTACTTATCCGTACGAAAATCCCTATTGATTTACCTGCTTTTACAAGGAAATAAAATGTGAAAACAATAATTCTACATCCCATGGCCTTTCCCAACCATTTAAATTTTTCTCTTACAGGTCTAACACTTCCGAAAAACCAATACAACGCCCACCCGGAACAATATATAAAGCTAAACGAACCGTTCACTGGGTACTTATCCGTACGAAAATCCCTATTAATTTACCTGCTTTTACAAGGAAATAAAATGTGAAAACAATATTTCTACATCCCATGGCCTTTCCCAACCATTTAAATTTTTCTCTTACAGGTCTAACACTTCCGAAAAACCAATACAACGCCCACCCGGAACAATATATAAAGCTAAACGAACCGTTCACTGGGTACTCATACGTACGAAAATCCCTATTGATTTACCTGTTTTTACAAGGAAATAAAATGTGAAAACAATATTTCTACATCCCATGGCCTTTCCCAACCATTTAAATTTTTCTCTTACAGGTCTAACACTTCCGAAAAACCAATACAACGCCCACCCGGAACAATATATAAAGCTAAACGAACCGTTCACTGGGTACTTATACGCACGAAAATCCCTATTGATTTACCTGTTTTTACAAGGAAATAAAATGTGAAAACAATATTTCTACATCCCATGGCCTTTCCCAACCATTTAAATTTTTCTCTTACAGGTCTAACACTTCCGAAAAACCAATACAACGCCCACCCGGAACAATATATAAAGCTAAACGAACCGTTCACTGGGTACTTATCCGTACGAAAATCCCTATTGATTTACCTGTTTTTACAAGGAAATAAAATGTGAAAACAATATTTCTACATCCCATGGCCTTTCCCAACCATTTAAATTTTTCTCTTACAGGTCTAACACTTCCGAAAAACCAATACAACGCCCACCCGGAACAATATATAAAGCTAAACGAACCGTTCACTGGGTACTTATACGCACGAAAATCCCTATTGATTTACCTGTTTTTACAAGGAAATAAAATGTGAAAAAAATATTTCTACATCCCATGGCCTTTCCCAACCATTTAAATTTTTCTCTTACAGGTCTAACACTTCCGAAAAACCAATACAACGCCCACCCGGAACAATATATAAAGCTAAACGAACCGTTCACTGGGTTCTCATACGTACGGAAATCCCTATTGATTTACCTGTTTTTACAAGGAAATAAAATGTAAAAAAAATATTTCTACATACCATGGCCTTTCTCAACCATTTAAATTTTTCTCTTACAGGTCTAACACTTCCGAAAAACCAATACAACACGCACCCGGAACAATATATAAAGCTAAACGAACTGTTCACTGGGTACTTATCCGTACGAAAATCCCTATTGATTTACCTGTTTTTACAAGGAAATAAAATGTGAAAAAAATATTTCTACATCCCATGGCCCTTCCCAACCATTTAAATTTTTCTCTTACAGGTCTAACACGTCCGAAAAACCAATGCAACGCCCATCCGGAACAATATATAAAGCTAAACGCACCGTTCACTGGGTACTTATATGTACGAAAATCCCTATTGATTTACCTGTTTTTACAAGGAAATAAAATGTGAAAAAAAAATATTTCTACATCCCATGGCCTTTCCCAACCATTTAAATTTTTCTCTTCCAGGGCTAACACTTCCGAAAAACCAATACAACGCCCACCCGGACCAATATATTAAGCTAAACGAACCGTTCACTGGGTACTTATACGTACAAAAATCCCTATTGATTTACCTTTTTTTAAAAGGAAATAAAATGTGAAAACAATATTTCTACATCCCATGGCCTTTCCCAACCATTTAAATTTTTCTCTTACAGGGCTAACACTTCCGAAAAACCAATACAACGCCCACCCGGACCAATATATTAAGCTAAACGAACCGTTCACTGGGTACTTATACGTACAAAAATCCCTATTGATTTACCTGTTTTTACAAGGAAATAAAATGTGAAAAAAATATTTCTACATCCCATGGCCTTTCCCAACCATTTAAATTTTTCTCTTATAAGTCTAACACATCCGAAAAACCAATACAACGCCCACCCGGAACAATATATAAAGCTAAACGAACCGTTCACTGGGTACTCATACGTACGAAAATCCCTATTGATTTACCTGTTTTTACAAGGAAATAAAATGTGAAAACAATATTTCTACATCCCATGGCCTTTCCCAACCATTTAAATTTTTCTCTTACAGGGCTAACACTTCCGAAAAACCAATACAACGCCCACCCGGACCAATATATTAAGCTAAACGAACCGTTCACAGGGTACTTATACGTACGAAAATCCCTATTGATTTACCTGTTTTTACAAGGAAATAAAATGTGAAAAAAATATTTCTACATCCCATGGCCTTTCCCAACCATTTAAATTTTTCTCTTACAAGTCTAAAAATTCCGAAAAACCAATACAACGCCCACCCGGAACAATATATAAAGCTAAACGAACCGTTCACTGGGTACTTATCCGTACGAAAATCCCTATTGATTTACCTGTTTTTACAAGGAAATAAAATGTGAAAACAATATTTCTACATCCCATGGCCTTTCCCAACCATTTAAATTTTTCTCTTAGAGGTCTAACACTTCCGAAAAACCAATACAACGCCCACCCTGAACAATATATAAAGCTAAACGAACCGTTCACTGGGTACTCATACGTACGAAAATCCCTATTGATTTACCTGTTTTTACAAGGAAATAAAATGTGAAAACAATATTTCTACATCCCATGGCCTTTCCCAACCATTTAAATTTTCCTCTTACAGGTCTAACACTTCCGAAAAACCAATACAACGCCCACCCGGAACAATATATAAAGCTAAACGAACCGTTCACTGGGTACTTATACGCACGAAAATCCCTATTGATTTACCTGTTTTTACAAGGAATTAAAATGTGAAAAAAATATTTCTACATCCCATGGCCTTTCCCAACCATTTAAATTTTTCTCTTACAGGTCTAACACTTCCGAAAAACCAATATAACGCCCACCCGGAACAATATATAAAGCTAAACGAACGGTTCACTGGGTACTTATACGCACGAAAATCCCTATTGATTTACCTGTTTTTACAAGGAAATAAAATGTGAAAACAATATTTCTACATCCCATGGCCTTTCCCAACCATTTAAATTTTTCTCTTACAGGTCTAACACTTCCGAAAAACCAATACAACGCCCACCCTGAACAATATATAAAGCTAAACGAACCGTTCACTGGGTACTTATACGCACGAAAATCCCTATTGATTTACCTGTTTTTACAAGGAAATAAAATGTGAAAACAATAATTCTACATCCCATGGCCTTTCCCAACCATTTAAATTTTTCTCTTACAGGTCTAACACTTCCGAAAAACCAATACAACGCCCACCCGGAACAATATATAAAGCTAAACGAACCGTTCACTGGGTACTCATACGCACGAAAATCCCTATTGATTTACCTGTTTTTACAAGGAAATAAAATGTGAAAACAATATTTCTACATCCCATGGCCTTTCCCAACCATTTAAATTTTTCTCTTACAGGTCTAACACTTCCGAAAAACCAATACAACGCCCACCCGGAACAATATATAAAGCTAAACGAACCGTTCACTGGGTACTTATACGCACGAAAATCCCTATTGATTTACCTGTTTTTACAAGGAAATAAAATGTGAAAACAATATTTCTACATCCCATGGCCTTTCCCAACCATTTAAATTTTTCTCTTACAGGTCTAACACTTCTGAAAAACCAATACAACGCCCACCCGGAACAATATATAAAGCTAAACGAACCGTTCACTGGGTACTTATCCGTACGAAAATCCCTATTGATTTACCTGCTTTTACAAGGAAATAAAATGTGAAAACAATAATTCTACATCCCATGGCCTTTCCCAACCATTTAAATTTTTCTCTTACAGGTCTAACACTTCCGAAAAACCAATACAACGCCCACCCGGAACAATATATAAAGCTAAACGAACCGTTCACTGGGTACTTATCCGTACGAAAATCCCTATTAATTTACCTGCTTTTACAAGGAAATAAAATGTGAAAACAATATTTCTACATCCCATGGCCTTTCCCAACCATTTAAATTTTTCTCTTACAGGTCTAACACTTCCGAAAAACCAATACAACGCCCACCCGGAACAATATATAAAGCTAAACGAACCGTTCACTGGGTACTCATACGTACGAAAATCCCTATTGATTTACCTGTTTTTACAAGGAAATAAAATGTGAAAACAATATTTCTACATCCCATGGCCTTTCCCAACCATTTAAATTTTTCTCTTACAGGTCTAACACTTCCGAAAAACCAATACAACGCCCACCCGGAACAATATATAAAGCTAAACGAACCGTTCACTGGGTACTTATACGCACGAAAATCCCTATTGATTTACCTGTTTTTACAAGGAAATAAAATGTGAAAACAATATTTCTACATCCCATGGCCTTTCCCAACCATTTAAATTTTTCTCTTACAGGTCTAACACTTCCGAAAAACCAATACAACGCCCACCCGGAACAATATATAAAGCTAAACGAACCGTTCACTGGGTACTTATACGCACGAAAATCCCTATTGATTTACCTGTTTTTACAAGGAAATAAAATGTGAAAACAATATTTCTACATCCCATGGCCTTTCCCAACCATTTAAATTTTTCTCTTACAGGTCTAACACTTCCGAAAAACCAATACAACGCCCACCCGGAACAATATATAAAGCTAAACGAACCGTTCACTGGGTACTTATCCGTACGAAAATCCCTATTGATTTACCTGTTTTTACAAGGAAATAAAATGTGAAAACAATATTTCTACATCCCATGGCCTTTCCCAACCATTTAAATTTTTCTCTTACAGGTCTAACACTTCCGAAAAACCAATACAACGCCCACCCGGAACAATATATAAAGCTAAACGAACCGTTCACTGGGTACTTATACGCACGAAAATCCCTATTGATTTACCTGTTTTTACAAGGAAATAAAATGTGAAAAAAATATTTCTACATCCCATGGCCTTTCCCAACCATTTAAATTTTTCTCTTACAGGTCTAACACTTCCGAAAAACCAATACAACGCCCACCCGGAACAATATATAAAGCTAAACGAACCGTTCACTGGGTTCTCATACGTACGGAAATCCCTATTGATTTACCTGTTTTTACAAGGAAATAAAATGTAAAAAAAATATTTCTACATACCATGGCCTTTCTCAACCATTTAAATTTTTCTCTTACAGGTCTAACACTTCCGAAAAACCAATACAACACGCACCCGGAACAATATATAAAGCTAAACGAACTGTTCACTGGGTACTTATCCGTACGAAAATCCCTATTGATTTACCTGTTTTTACAAGGAAATAAAATGTGAAAAAAATATTTCTACATCCCATGGCCCTTCCCAACCATTTAAATTTTTCTCTTACAGGTCTAACACGTCCGAAAAACCAATGCAACGCCCATCCGGAACAATATATAAAGCTAAACGCACCGTTCACTGGGTACTTATATGTACGAAAATCCCTATTGATTTACCTGTTTTTACAAGGAAATAAAATGTGAAAAAAAAATATTTCTACATCCCATGGCCTTTCCCAACCATTTAAATTTTTCTCTTACAGGGCTAACACTTCCGAAAAACCAATACAACGCCCACCCGGACCAATATATTAAGCTAAACGAACCGTTCACTGGGTACTTATACGTACAAAAATCCCTATTGATTTACCTTTTTTTAAAAGGAAATAAAATGTGAAAACAATATTTCTACATCCCATGGCCTTTCCCAACCATTTAAATTTTTCTCTTACAGGGCTAACACTTCCGAAAAACCAATACAACGCCCACCCGGACCAATATATTAAGCTAAACGAACCGTTCACTGGGTACTTATACGTACAAAAATCCCTATTGATTTACCTGTTTTTACAAGGAAATAAAATGTGAAAAAAATATTTCTACATCCCATGGCCTTTCCCAACCATTTAAATTTTTCTCTTATAAGTCTAACACATCCGAAAAACCAATACAACGCCCACCCGGAACAATATATAAAGCTAAACGAACCGTTCACTGGGTACTCATACGTACGAAAATCCCTATTGATTTACCTGTTTTTACAAGGAAATAAAATGTGAAAACAATATTTCTACATCCCATGGCCTTTCCCAACCATTTAAATTTTTCTCTTACAGGGCTAACACTTCCGAAAAACCAATACAACGCCCACCCGGACCAATATATTAAGCTAAACGAACCGTTCACAGGGTACTTATACGTACGAAAATCCCTATTGATTTACCTGTTTTTACAAGGAAATAAAATGTGAAAAAAATATTTCTACATCCCATGGCCTTTCCCAACCATTTAAATTTTTCTCTTACAAGTCTAAAAATTCCGAAAAACCAATACAACGCCCACCCGGAACAATATATAAAGCTAAACGAACCGTTCACTGGGTACTTATCCGTACGAAAATCCCTATTGATTTACCTGTTTTTACAAGGAAATAAAATGTGAAAACAATATTTCTACATCCCATGGCCTTTCCCAACCATTTAAATTTTTCTCTTAGAGGTCTAACACTTCCGAAAAACCAATACAACGCCCACCCTGAACAATATATAAAGCTAAACGAACCGTTCACTGGGTACTCATACGTACGAAAATCCCTATTGATTTACCTGTTTTTACAAGGAAATAAAATGTGAAAACAATATTTCTACATCCCATGGCCTTTCCCAACCATTTAAATTTTCCTCTTACAGGTCTAACACTTCCGAAAAACCAATACAACGCCCACCCGGAACAATATATAAAGCTAAACGAACCGTTCACTGGGTACTTATACGCACGAAAATCCCTATTGATTTACCTGTTTTTACAAGGAATTAAAATGTGAAAAAAATATTTCTACATCCCATGGCCTTTCCCAACCATTTAAATTTTTCTCTTACAGATCTAACACTTCCGAAAAACCAATATAACGCCCACCCGGAACAATATATAAAGCTAAACGAACGGTTCACTGGGTACTTATACGCACGAAAATCCCTATTGATTTACCTGTTTTTACAAGGAAATAAAATGTGAAAACAATATTTCTACATCCCATGGCCTTTCCCAACCATTTAAATTTTTCTCTTACAGGTCTAACACTTCCGAAAAACCAATACAACGCCCACCCTGAACAATATATAAAGCTAAACGAACCGTTCACTGGGTACTTATACGCACGAAAATCCCTATTGATTTACCTGTTTTTACAAGGAAATAAAATGTGAAAACAATAATTCTACATCCCATGGCCTTTCCCAACCATTTAAATTTTTCTCTTACAGGTCTAACACTTCCGAAAAACCAATACAACGCCCACCCGGAACAATATATAAAGCTAAACGAACCGTTCACTGGGTACTCATACGCACGAAAATCCCTATTGATTTACCTGTTTTTACAAGGAAATAAAATGTGAAAACAATATTTCTACATCCCATGGCCTTTCCCAACCATTTAAATTTTTCTCTTACAGGTCTAACACTTCCGAAAAACCAATACAACGCCCACCCGGAACAATATATAAAGCTAAACGAACCGTTCACTGGGTACTTATACGCACGAAAATCCCTATTGATTTACCTGTTTTTACAAGGAAATAAAATGTGAAAACAATATTTCTACATCCCATGGCCTTTCCCAACCATTTAAATTTTTCTCTTAGAGGTCTAACACTTCCGAAAACCAATACAACGCCCACCCGGAACAATATATAAAGCTAAACGAACCGTTCACTGGGTACTTATCCGTACGAAAATCCCTATTGATTTACCTGTTTTTACAAGGAAATAAAATGTGAAAACAATATTTCTACATCCCATGGCCTTTCCCAACCATTTAAATTTTTCTCTTACAGGTCTAACACTTCCGAAAAACCAATACAACGCCCACCCGGAACAATATATAAAGCTAAACGAACCGTTCACTGGGTACTTATACGCACGAAAATCCCTATTGATTTACCTGTTTTTACAAGGAAATAAAATGTGAAAAAAATATTTCTACATCCCATGGCCTTTCCCAACCATTTAAATTTTTCTCTTACAGGTCTAACACTTCCGAAAAACCAATACAACGCCCACCCGGAACAATATATAAAGCTAAACGAACCGTTCACTGGGTTCTCATACGTACGGAAATCCCTATTGATTTACCTGTTTTTACAAGGAAATAAAATGTAAAAAAAATATTTCTACATACCATGGCCTTTCTCAACCATTTAAATTTTTCTCTTACAGGTCTAACACTTCCGAAAAACCAATACAACGCCCACCCGGACCAATATATTAAGCTAAACTAACCGTTCACTGGGTACTTATACGTACAAAAATCCCTATTGATTTACCTTTTTTTAAAAGGAAATAAAATGTGAAAAAAATATTTCTACATCCCATGGCCTTTCCCAACCATTTAAATTTTTCTCTTACAGGGCTAACACTTCCGAAAAACCAATACAACGCCCACCCGGACCAATTTATTAAGCTAAACGAACCGTTCACTGGGTACTTATACGTACAAAAATCCCTATTGATTTACCTGTTTTTACAAGGAAATAAAATGTGAAAAAAATATTTCTACATCCCATGGCCTTTCCCAACCATTTAAATTTTTCTCTTATAAGTCTAACACATCCGAAAAACCAATACAACGCCCACCCGGAACAATATATAAAGCTAAACGAACCATTCACTGGGTACTCATACGTACCAAAATCCCTATTGATTTACCTGTTTTTAAAAGGAAATAAAATGTGAAAAAAATATTTCTACATCCCATGGCCTTTCCCAACCATTTAAATTTTTCACTTACAGGTGTAACACTTCTGAAAAACCAATACAACGCCCACCCGGAACAATATATAAAGCTAAACGAACCGTTCACTGGGTACTTATACGCACGAAAATCCCTATTGATTTACCTGTTTTTATAAGGAAATAAAATGTGAAAAAAATATTTCTACATCCCATGGCCTTTCCCAACCATTTAATTTTTTCTCTTATAAGTCTAACACATCCGAAAAATCAATACAACGCCCACCCGGAACAATATATAAAGCTAAACTAACCGTTCACTGGGTACTCATACGTACCAAAATCCCTATTGAATTACCTGTTTTTAAAGGGAAATAAAATGTGAAAAAAATATTTCTACATCCCATGGCCTTTCCCAACCATTTAAATTTTTCTCTTACAGGTCTAACACTTCCGAAAACCAATACAACGCCCACCCGGAACAATATATAAAGCTAAACGAACCGTTCACTGGGTACTTATCCGTACGAAAATCCCTATTGATTTACCTGTTTTTACAAGGAAATAAAATGTGAAAACAATATTTCTACATCCCATGGCCTTTCCCAACCATTTAAATTTTTCTCTTACAGGTCTAACACTTCCGAAAAACCAATACAACGCCCACCCGGAACAATATATAAAGCTAAACGAACCGTTCACTGGGTACTTATACGCACGAAAATCCCTATTGATTTACCTGTTTTTACAAGGAAATAAAATGTGAAAAAAATATTTCTACATCCCATGGCCTTTCCCAACCATTTAAATTTTTCTCTTACAGGTCTAACACTTCCGAAAAACCAATACAACGCCCACCCGGAACAATATATAAAGCTAAACGAACCGTTCACTGGGTTCTCATACGTACGGAAATCCCTATTGATTTACCTGTTTTTAAAAGGAAATAAAATGTGAAAAAAATATTTCTACATACCATGGCCTTTCTCAACCATTTAAATTTTTCTCTTACAGGTCTAACACTTCCGAAAAACCAATACAACGCCCACCCGGACCAATATATTAAGCTAAACGAACCGTTCACTGGGTACTTATACGTACAAAAATCCCTATTGATTTACCTTTTTTTAAAAGGAAATAAAATGTGAAAAAAATATTTCTACATCCCATGGCCTTTCCCAACCATTTAAATTTTTCTCTTACAGGGCTAACACTTCCGAAAAACCAATACAACGCCCACCCGGACCAATATATTAAGCTAAACGAACCGTTCACTGGGTACTTATACGTACAAAAATCCCTATTGATTTACCTGTTTTTACAAGGAAATAAAATGTGAAAAAAATATTTCTACATCCCATGGCCTTTCCCAACCATTTAAATTTTTCTCTTATAAGTCTAACACATCCGAAAAACCAATACAACGCCCACCCGGAACAATATATAAAGCTAAACGAACCATTCACTGGGTACTCATACGTACCAAAATCCCTATTGATTTACCTGTTTTTAAAAGGAAATAAAATGTGAAAAAAATATTTCTACATCCCATGGCCTTTCCCAACCATTTAAATTTTTCTCTTACAGGTGTAACACTTCTGAAAAACCAATACAACGCCCACCCGGAACAATATATAAAGCTAAACGAACCGTTCACTGGGTACTTATACGCACGAAAATCCCTATTGATTTACCTGTTTTTATAAGGAAATAAAATGTGAAAAAAATATTTCTACATCCCATGGCCTTTCCCAACCATTTAAATTTTTCTCTTATAAGTCTAACACATCCGAAAAATCAATACAACGCCCACCCGGAACAATATATAAAGCTAAACTAACCGTTCACTGGGTACTCATACGTACCAAAATCCCTATTGAATTACCTGTTTTTAAAGGGAAATAAAATGTGAAAAAAATATTTCTACATCCCATGGCCTTTCCCAACCATTTAAATTTTTCTCTTACAAGTCTAACACTTCCGAAAAACCAATACAACGCCCACCCGGAACAATATATAAAGCTAAACGAACCGTTCACTGGGTACTTATACGCACGAAAATCCCTATTGATTTACCTGTTTTTACAAGGAAATAAAATGTGAAAAAAATATTTCTACATCCCATGGCCTTTCCCAACCATTTAAATTTTTCTCTTACAGTTCTAACACTTCCGAAAAACCAATAAACGCCCACCCGGAACAATATATAAAGCTAAACGAACCGTTCACTGGGTACTTATACTCACGAAAATCCCTATTGATTTACCTGTTTTTACAAGGAAATAAAATGTGAAAAAAATATTTCTACATCCCATGGCCTTTCCCAACCATTTAAATTTTTCTCTTACAGGTCTAACACTTCCGAAAAACCAATACAACGCCCACCCGGAACAATATATAAAGCTAAACGAACCGTTCACTGGGTTCTCATACGTACGGAAATCCCTATTGATTTACCTGTTTTTACAAGGAAATAAAATGTAAAAAAAATATTTCTACATCCCATGGCCTTTCCCAACCATTTAAATTTTTCTCTTACAGGTCTAACACTTCCGAAAAACCAATACAACGCCCACCCGGAACAATATATAAAGCTGAACGAACCGTTCACTGGGTACTCATACGTACGAAAATCCCTATTGATTTACCTGTTTTTACAAGGAAATAAAATGTGAAAACAATATTTCTACATCCCATGGCCTTTCCCAACCATTTAAATTTTTCTCTTACAGGTCTAACACTTCCGAAAAACCAATACAACGCGCACCCGGAACAATATATAAAGCTAAACGAACCGTTCACTGGGTACTTATCCGTACGAAAATCCCTATTGATTTACGTGTTTTTACAAGGAAATAAAATGTGAAAACAATATTTCTACATCCCATGGCCTTTCCCAACCATTTAAATTTTTCTCTTACAGGTCTAACACTTCCGAAAAACCAATACAACGCCCACCCGGAACAATATATAAAGCTAAACGAACCGTTCACTGGGTACTCATACGTACGAAAATCCCTATTGATTTACCTGTTTTTACAAGGAAATAAAATGTGAAAACAATATTTCTACATCCCATGGCCTTTCCCAACCATTTAAATTTTTCTCTTACAGGTCTAACACTTCCGAAAAACCAATACAACACACACCCGGAACAATATATAAAGCTAAACGAACCGTTCACTGGGTACTTATCCGTACGAAAATCCCTATTGATTTACCTGTTTTTACAAGGAAATAAAATGTGAAAAAAATATTTCTACATCCCATGGCCCTTCCCAACCATTTAAATTTTTCTCTTACAGGTCTAACACGTCTGAAAAACCAATGCAACGCCCATCCGGAACAATATATAAAGCTAAACGCACCGTTCACTGGGTACTTATATGTACGAAAATCCCTATTGATTTACCTGTTTTTACAAGGAAATAAAATGTGAAAACAATATTTCTACATCCCATGGCCTTTCCCAACCATTTAAATTTTTCTCTTACAGGTCTAACACTTCCGAAAAACCAATACAACGCGCACCCGGAACAATATATAAAGCTAAACGAACCGTTCACTGGGTACTTATCCGTACGAAAATCCCTATTGATTTACCTGTTTTTACAAGGAAATAAAATGTGAAAACAATATTTCTACATCCCATGGCCTTTCCCAACCATTTAAATTTTTCTCTTACAGGTCTAACACTTCCGAAAAACCAATACAACGCCCACCCGGAACAATATATAAAGCTAAACGAACCGTTCACTGGGTACTCATACGTACGAAAATCCCTATTGATTTACCTGTTTTTACAAGGAAATAAAATGTGAAAACAATATTTCTACATCCCATGGCCTTTCCCAACCATTTAAATTTTTCTCTTACAGGTCTAACACTTCCGAAAAACCAATACAACACGCACCCGGAACAATATATAAAGCTAAACGAACCGTTCACTGGGTACTTATCCGTACGAAAATCCCTATTGATTTACCTGTTTTTACAAGGAAATAAAATGTGAAAAAAATATTTCTACATCCCATGGCCCTTCCCAACCATTTAAATTTTTCTCTTACAGGTCTAACACGTCCGAAAAACCAATGCAACGCCCATCCGGAACAATATATAAAGCTAAACGCACCGTTCACTGGGTACTTATATGTACGAAAATCCCTATTGATTTACCTGTTTTTACAAGGAAATAAAATGTGAAAAAAATATTTCTACATCCCATGGCCTTTCCCAACCATTTAGATTTTTCTCTTACAGGGCTAACACTTCTGAAAAACCAATACAACGCCCACCCGGACCAATATATTAAGCTAAACGAACCGTTCACTGGGTACTTATACGTACAAAAATCCCTATTGATTTACCTGTTTTTACAAGGAAATAAAATGTGAAAAAAATATTTCTACATCCCATGGCCTTTCCCAACCATTTAAATTTTTCTCTTATAAGTCTAACACATCCGAAAAACCAATACAACGCCCACCCGGAACAATATATAAAGCTAAACGAACCGTTCACTGGGTACTCATACGTACCAAAATCCCTATTGATTTACCTGTTTTTAAAAGGAAATAAAATGTGAAAAAAAATATTTCTACATCCCATGGCCTTTCCCAACCATTTAAATTTTTCTCTTACAGGTGTAACACTTCTGAAAAACCAATACAACGACCACCCGGAACAATATATAAAGCTAAACGAACCGTTCACTGGGTACTTATACGCACGAAAATCCCTATTGATTTACCTGTTTTTATAAGGAAATAAAATGTGGAAAAATATTTCTACATCCCATGGCCTTTCCCAACCATTTAAATTTTTCTCTTATAAGTCTAACACATCCGAAAAACCAATACAACGCCCACCCGGAACAATATATAAAGCTAAACGAACCGTTCACTGGGTACTCATACGTACGAAAATCCCTATTGATTTACCTGTTTTTACAAGGAAATAAAATGTGAAAACAATATTTCTACATCCCATGGCCTTTCCCAACCATTTAAATTTTTCTCTTACAGGTCTAACACTTCCGAAAAACCAATACAACACGCACCCGGAACAATATATAAAGCTAAACGAACCGTTCACTGGGTACTTATCCGTACGAAAATCCCTATTGATTTACCTGTTTTTACAAGGAAATAAAATGTGAAAAAAATATTTCTACATCCCATGGCCCTTCCCAACCATTTAAATTTTTCTCTTACAGGTCTAACACGTCCGAAAAACCAATGCAACGCCCATCCGGAACAATATATAAAGCTAAACGCACCGTTCACTGGGTACTTATATGTACGAAAATCCCTATTGATTTACCTGTTTTTACAAGGAAATAAAATGTGAAAAAAATATTTCTACATCCCATGGCCTTTCCCAACCATTTAGATTTTTCTCTTACAGGGCTAACACTTCTGAAAAACCAATACAACGCCCACAAGGACCAATATATTAAGCTAAACGAACCGTTCACTGGGTACTTATACGTACAAAAATCCCTATTGATTTACCTGTTTTTACAAGGAAATAAAATGTGAAAAAAATATTTCTACATCCCATGGCCTTTCCCAACCATTTAAATTTTTCTCTTATAAGTCTAACACATCCGAAAAACCAATACAACGCCCACCCGGAACAATATATAAAGCTAAACGAACCGTTCACTGGGTACTCATACGTACCAAAATCCCTATTGATTTACCTGTTTTTAAAAGGAAATAAAATGTGAAAAAAATATTTCTACATCCCATGGCCTTTCCCAACCATTTAAATTTTTCTCTTACAGGTGTAACACTTCTGAAAAACCAATACAACGACCACCCGGAACAATATATAAAGCTAAACGAACCGTTCACTGGGTACTTATACGCACGAAAATCCCTATTGATTTACCTGTTTTTATAAGGAAATAAAATGTGGAAAAATATTTCTACATCCCATGGCCTTTCCCAACCATTTAAATTTTTCTCTTATAAGTCTAACACATCCGAAAAACCAATACAACGCCCACCCGGAACAATATATAAAGCTAAACGAACCGTTCACTGGGTACTCATACGTACGAAAATCCCTATTGATTTACCTGTTTTTACAAGGAAATAAAATGTGAAAACAATATTTCTACATCCCATGGCCTTTCCCAACCATTTAAATTTTTCTCTTACAGGTCTAACACTTCCGAAAAACCAATACAACACGCACCCGGAACAATATATAAAGCTAAACGCACCGTTCACTGGGTACTTATATGTACGAAAATCCCTATTGATTTACCTGTTTTTACAAGGAAATAAAATGTGAAAAAAATATTTCTAGATCCCATGGCCTTTCCCAACCATATAGATTTTTCTCTTACAGGGCGAACACTTCCGAAAAACCAATACAACGCCCACCCGGACCAATATATTAAGCTAAACGAACCGTTCACTGGGTACTTATACGTACAAAAATCCCTATTGATTTACCTGTTTTTAAAAGGAAATAAAATGTGAAAAAAATATTTCTACATCCCATGGCCTTTCCCAACCATTTAAATTTTTCTCTTATAAGTCTAACACTTCCGAAAAACCAATACAACGCCCACCCGGAACAATATATAAAGCTAAACGAACCGTTCACTGGGTACTCATCTGTACCAAAATCCCTATTGATTTACCTGTTTTTATAGGGAAATAAAATGTGAAAAAAATATTTCTACATCCCATGGCCTTTCCCAACCATTTAAATTTTTCTCTTACAAGTCTAACACTTCCGAAAAACCAATACAACGCCCACCCGGAACAATATATAAAGCTAAACGAACCATTCACTGGGTACTTATCCGTACGAAAATCCCTATAGATTTACCTGTTTTTAGAAGGAAATAAAATGTGAAAAAATATTTCTACATCCCATGGCCTTTCCCAACCATTTAAATTTTATTCTTACAGGTCTAACACTTCCGAAAAACCAATACAACGCCCACCCGGAACAATATATAAAGCTAAACGAACCGTTCACTGGGTACTTATATGTACGAAAATCCCTACTGATTTACCAGTTTTTACAAGGAAAAAAAATGTGAAAACAATATTTCTACATACCACGGCCTTTCCCAACCATTGAAATTTTTCTCTTACAAGTCTAACACTTCCGAAAACCAATACAACCCCCACCCGGAACAATATATAAAGTTAAACGAACCATTCACTGGGTACTTATACGTACAAAAATCCCTATTGATTTACCTGTTTTTACAAGGAAATAAAATGTGAAAACAATATTTCTACATCCCATGGCCTTTCCCAACCATTTAAATTTTTCTCTTACAGGTCTAACACTTCCGAAAAACCAATACAACACGCACCCGGAACAATATATAAAGCTAAACGAACCGTTCACTGGGTACTTATCCGTACGAAAATCCCTATTGATTTACCTGTTTTTACAAGGAAATAAAATGTGAAAAAAATATTTCTACATCCCATGGCCCTTCCCAACCATTTAAATTTTTCTCTTACAGGTCTAACACGTCCGAAAAACCAATGCAACGCCCATCCGGAACAATATATAAAGCTAAACGCACCGTTCACTGGGTACTTATATGTACGAAAATCCCTATTGATTTACCTGTTTTTACAAGGAAATAAAATGTGAAAAAAATATTTCTACATCCCATGGCCTTTCCCAACCATTTAGATTTTTCTCTTACAGGGCTAACACTTCTGAAAAACCAATACAACGCCCACAAGGACCAATATATTAAGCTAAACGAACCGTTCACTGGGTACTTATACGTACCAAAATCCCTATTGATTTACCTGTTTTTACAAGGAAATAAAATGTGAAAAAAATATTTCTACATCCCATGGCCTTTCCCAACCATTTAAATTTTTCTCTTATAAGTCTAACACATCCGAAAAACCAATACAACGCCCACCCGGAACAATATATAAAGCTAAACGAACCGTTCACTGGGTACTCATACGTACCAAAATCCCTATTGATTTACCTGTTTTTAAAAGGAAATAAAATGTGAAAAAAATATTTCTACATCCCATGGCCTTTCCCAACCATTTAAATTTTTCTCTTACAGGTGTAACACTTCTGAAAAACCAATACAACGACCACCCGGAACAATATATAAAGCTAAACGAACCGTTCACTGGGTACTTATACGCACGAAAATCCCTATTGATTTACCTGTTTTTATAAGGAAATAAAATGTGGAAAAATATTTCTACATCCCATGGCCTTTCCCAACCATTTAAATTTTTCTCTTATAAGTCTAACACATCCGAAAAACCAATACAACGCCCACCCGGAACAATATATAAAGCTAAACGAACCGTTCACTGGGTACTCATACGTACGAAAATCCCTATTGATTTACCTGTTTTTACAAGGAAATAAAATGTGAAAACAATATTTCTACATCCCATGGCCTTTCCCAACCATTTAAATTTTTCTCTTACAGGTCTAACACTTCCGAAAAACCAATACAACACGCACCCGGAACAATATATAAAGCTAAACGAACCGTTCACTGGGTACTTATCCGTACGAAAATCCCTATTGATTTACCTGTTTTTACAAGGAAATAAAATGTGAAAAAAATATTTCTACATCCCATGGCCCTTCCCAACCATTTAAATTTTTCTCTTACAGGTCTAACACTTCCGAAAAACCAATGCAACGCCCATCCGGAACAATATATAAAGCTAAACGCACCGTTCACTGGGTACTTATATGTACGAAAATCCCTATTGATTTACCTGTTTTTACAAGGAAATAAAATGTGAAAAAAATATTTCTAGATCCCATGGCCTTTCCCAACCATATAGATTTTTCTCTTACAGGGCGAACACTTCCGAAAAACCAATACAACGCCCACCCGGACCAATATATTAAGCTAAACGAACCGTTCACTGGGTACTTATACGTACAAAAATCCCTATTGATTTACCTGTTTTTAAAAGGAAATAAAATGTGAAAAAAATATTTCTACATCCCATGGCCTTTCCCAACCATTTAAATTTTTCTCTTATAAGTCTAACACTTCCGAAAAACCAATACAACGCCCACCCGGAACAATATATAAAGCTAAACGAACCGTTCACTGGGTACTCATCTGTACCAAAATCCCTATTGATTTACCTGTTTTTATAGGGAAATAAAATGTGAAAAAAATATTTCTACATCCCATGGCCTTTCCCAACCATTTAAATTTTTCTCTTACAAGTCTAACACTTCCGAAAAACCAATACAACGCCCACCCGGAACAATATATAAAGCTAAACGAACCATTCACTGGGTACTTATCCGTACGAAAATCCCTATAGATTTACCTGTTTTTAGAAGGAAATAAAATGTGAAAAAATATTTCTACATCCCATGGCCTTTCCCAACCATTTAAATTTTATTCTTACAGGTCTAACACTTCCGAAAAACCAATACAACGCCCACCCGGAACAATATATAAAGCTAAACGAACCGTTCACTGGGTACTTATATGTACGAAAATCCCTACTGATTTACCAGTTTTTACAAGGAAAAAAAATGTGAAAACAATATTTCTACATACCACGGCCTTTCCCAACCATTGAAATTTTTCTCTTACAAGTCTAACACTTCCGAAAACCAATACAACCCCCACCCGGAACAATATATAAAGTTAAACGAACCATTCACTGGGTACTTATACGTACAAAAATCCCTATTGATTTACCTGTTTTTACAAGGAAATAAAATGTGAAAAAAATATTTCTACATCCCATGGCCTTTCCCAACCATTTAAATTTTTCTCTTACAAGTCTAACACTTCCGAAAAACCAATACAACGCCCAACCGGAACAATATATAAAGCTAAACGAACCATTCACTGGGTACTTATCCGTACGAAAATCCCTATAGATTTACCTGTTTTTAGAAGGAAATAAAATGTGAAAAAAATATTTCTACATCCCATGGCCTTTCCCAACCATTTAAATTTTTCTCTTACAGGTCTAACACTTCCGAAAAACCAATACAATGCCCACCCGGAACAATATATAAAGCTGAACGAACCGTTCACTGGGTACTCATACGTACGAAAATCCCTATTGATTTACCTGTTTTTACAAGGAAATAAAATGTGAAAAAAATGTTTCTACATCCCATGGCCTTTCCCAACCATTTAAATTTTTCTCTTACAGGGCTAACACTTCCGAAAAACCAATACAACGCCCACCCGGAACCCTATATAAAGCTAAACGAACCGTTCACTGGGTACTTATACGCACGAAAATCCCTATTGATTTACCTGTTTTTACAAGGAAATAAAATGTGAAAAAAATATTTCTACATCCCATGGCCTTTCCCAACCATTTAAATTTTTCTCTTACAGGTCTAACACTTCCGAAAAACCAATACAACGCCCACCCGGAACAATATATAAAGCTGAACGAACCGTTCACTGGGTACTCATACGTACGAAAATCCCTATTGATTTACCTGTTTTTACAAGGAAATAAAATGTGAAAAAATGTTTCTACATCCCATGGCCTTTCCCAACCATTTAAATTTTTCTCTTACAGGGCTAACACTGCCGAAAAACCAATACAACGCCCACCCGGAACCCTATATAAAGCTAAACGAACCGTTCACTGGGTACTTATACGCACGAAAATCCCTATTGATTTACCTGTTTTTACAAGGAAATAAAATGTGAAAAAAATATTTCTACATCCCATGGCCTTTCCCAACCATTTAAATTTTTCTCTTACAGGTCTAACACTTCTGAAAAACCAATACAACGCCCACCCGGAACAATATATAAAGCTAAACGAACCGTTCACTGGGTACTCATACGTACGAAAATCCCTATTGATTTACCTGTTTTGACAAGGAAATAAAATGTAAAAAAAATATTTCTACATACCATGGCCTTTCTCAACACTTTAAATTTTTCTCTTGCATGTCTAACGCTTCCGAAAAACCAATACAACGCCCACCCGGAACAATATATAAAGCTAAACGAACCGTTCACTGGGTACTTATACGCACGAAAATCCCTATTGATTTACGTGTTTTTACAAGGAAATAAAATGTGAAAAAAATATTTCTACATCCCATGGCCTTTCCCAACCATTTAAATTTTTCTCTTACAGGTCTAACACTTCCGAAAAACCAATACAACGCCCACCCGGAACAATATATAAAGCTAAACGAACCGTTCACTGGGTACTCATACGTACGGAAATCCCTATTGATTTACCTGTTTTTACAAGGAAATAAAATGTGAAAAAAATATTTCTACATCCCATGGCCTTTCCCAACCATTTAAATTTTTCTCTTACAAGTCTAACACTTCCGAAAAACCAATACAACGCCCACCCGGAACAATATATAAAGCTAAACGAACCATTCACTGGGTACTTATCCGTACGAAAATCCCTATAGATTTACGTGTTTTTAGAAGGAAATAAAATGTGAAAAAAATATTTCTACATCCCATGGCCTTTCCCAACCATTTAAATTTTATTCTTACCGGTCTAACACTTCCGAAAAACCAATACAACGCCCACCCGGAACAATATATAAAGCTAAACGAACCGTTCACTGGGTACTTATATGTACGAAAATCCCTACTGATTTACCAGTTTTTACAAGGAAAAAAAATGTGAAAACAATATTTCTACATACCACGGCCTTTCCCAACCATTGAAATTTTTCTCTTACAAGTCTAACACTTCCGAAAACAAATACAACGCCCACCCGGAACAATATATAAAGTTAAACGAACCATTCACTGGGTACTTATACGTACAAAAATCCCTATTGATTTACCTGTTTTTACAAGGAAATAAAATGTGAAAAAAATATTTCTACATCCCATGGCCTTTCCCAACCATTTAAATTTTTCTCTTATAAGTCTAACACTTCCGAAAAACCAATACAACGCCCACCCGGAACAATATATAAAGCTAAACGAACCGTTCACTGGGTACTCATCTGTACCAAAATCCCTATTGATTTACCTGTTTTTACAGGGAAATAAAATGTGAAAAAAATATTTCTACATCCCATGGCCTTTCCCAACCATTTAAATTTTTCTCTTACAGGGCTAACACTTCCGAAAAACCAATACAACGCCCACCCGGACCAATATATTAAGCTAAACTAACCGTTCACTGGGTACTCATACGTACCAAAATCCCTATTGATTTACCTGTTTTTAAAGGGAAATAAAATGTGAAAAAAATATTTCTACATCCCATGGCCTTTCCCAACCATTTAAATTTTTCTCTTACAGGTCTAACACTTCCGAAAAACCAATACAACGCCCACCCGGAACAATATATAAAGCTAAACGAACCGTTCACTGGGTACTTATACGCACGAAAATCCCTATTGATTTACCTGTCTTTACAAGGAAATAAAATGTGAAAAAAATATTTCTACATCCCATGGCCTTTCCCAACCATTTAAATTTTTCTCTTACAGTTCTAACACTTCCGAAAAACCAATACAACGCCCACCCAGAACAATATATAAAGCTAAACGAACCGTTCACTGGGTACTTATACTCACGAAAATCCGTATTGATTTACCTGTTTTTACAAGGAAATAAAATGTGAAAAAAATATTTCTACATCCCATGGCCTTTCCCAACCATTTAAATTTTTCTCTTACAGGTCTAACACTTCCGAAAAACCAATACAACGCCCACCCGGAACAATATATAAAGCTAAACGAACCGTTCACTGGGTTCTCATACGTACGGAAATCCCTATTGATTTACCTGTTTTTACAAGGAAATAAAATGTAAAAAAAATATTTCTACATCCCATGGCCTCTCCCAACCATTTAAATTTTTCTCTTACAGGTCTAACACTTCCGAAAAACCAATACAACGCCCACCCGGAACAATATATAAAGCTAAACGAACCGTTCACTGGGTACTCATACGTACGAAAATCCCTATTGATTTACCTGTTTTTACAAGGAAATAAAATGTGAAAACAATATTTCTACATCCCATGTCCTTTCCCAACCATTTAAATTTTTCTCTTACAGGTCTAACACTTCCGAAAAACCAATACAACGCACACCCAGAACAATATATAAAGCTAAACGAACCGTTCACTGGGTACTTATCCGTACGAAAATCCCTATTGATTTACCTGTTTTTACAAGGAAATAAAATGTGAAAACAATATTTCTACATCCCATGGCCTTTCCCAACCATTTAAATTTTTCTCTTACAGGTCTAATACTTCCGAAAAACCAATACAACGCCCACCCGGAACAATATATAAAGCTAAACGAACCGTTCACTGGGTACTCATACGTACGAAAATCCCTATTGATTTACCTGTTTTTACAAGGAAATAAAATGTGAAAACAATATTTCTACATCCCATGGCCTTTCCCAACCATTTATATTTTTCTCTTACAGGTCTAACACTTCCGAAAAACCAATACAACACGCACCCGGAACAATATATAAAGCTAAACGAACCGTTCACTGGGTGCTTATCCGTACGAAAATCCCTATTGATTTACCTGTTTTTACAAGGAAATAAAATGTGAAAAAAATATTTCTACATCCCATGGCCCTTCCCAACCATTTAAATTTTTCTCTTACAGGTCTAACACGTCCGAAAAACCAATACAACGCCCACCCGGAACAATATATAAAGCTAAACGCACCGTTCACTGGGTACTTATATGTACGAAAATCCCTATTGATTTACCTGTTTTTACAAGGAAATAAAATGTGAAAAAAATATTTCTACATCCCATGGCCTTTCCCAACCATTTAAATTTTTCTCTTACAGGTCTAACACTTCCGAAAAACCAATACAACGCCCACCCGGAACAATATATAAAGCTAAACGAACCGTTCACTGGGTTCTCATACGTACGGAAATCCCTATTGATTTACCTGTTTTTACAAGGAAATAAAATGTAAAAAAAATATTTCTACATCCCATGGCCTTTCCCAACCATTTAAATTTTTCTCTTACAGGTCTAACACTTCCGAAAAACCAATACAACGCCCACCCGGAACAATATATAAAGCTAAACGAACCGTTCACTGGGTACTCATACGTACGAAAATCCCTATTGATTTACCTGTTTTTACAAGGAAATAAAATGTGAAAACAATATTTCTACATCCCATGGCCTTTCCCAACCATTTAAATTTTTCTCTTACAGGTCTAACACTTCCGAAAAACCAATACAACGCGCACCCGGAACAATATATAAAGCTAAACGAACCGTTCACTGGGTACTTATCCGTACGAAAATCCCTATTGATTTACCTGTTTTTACAAGGAAATAAAATGTGAAAACAATATTTCTACATCCCATGGCCTTTCCCAACCATTTAAATTTTTCTCTTACAGGTCTAACACTTCCGAAAAACCAATACAACGCCCACCCGGAACAATATATAAAGCTAAACGAACCGTTCACTGGGTACTCATACGTACGAAAATCCCTATTGATTTACCTGTTTTTACAAGGAAATAAAATGTGAAAACAATATTTCTACATCCCATGGCCTTTCCCAACCATTTAAATTTTTCTCTTACAGGTCTAACACTTCCGAAAAACCAATACAACGCCCACCCGGAACAATATATAAAGCTAAACGAACCGTTCACTGGGTACTCATACGTACGAAAATCCCTATTGATTTACCTGTTTTTACAAGGAAATAAAATGTGAAAACAATATTTCTACATCCCATGGCCTTTCCCAACCATTTAAATTTTTCTCTTACAGGTCTAACACTTCCGAAAAACCAATACAACGCGCACCCGGAACAATATATAAAGCTAAACGAACCGTTCACTGGGTACTTATCCGTACGAAAATCCCTATTGATTTACCTGTTTTTACAAGGAAATAAAATGTGAAAACAATATTTCTACATCCCATGGCCTTTCCCAACCATTTCAATTTTTCTCTTACAGGTCTAACACTTCCGAAAAACCAATACAACACGCACCCGGAACAATATATAAAGCTAAACGAACCGTTCACTGGGTACTTATCCGTACGAAAATCCCTATTGATTTACCTGTTTTTACAAGGAAATAAAATGTGAAAAAAATATTTCTACATCCCATGGCCCTTCCCAACCATTTAAATTTTTCTCTTACAGGTCTAACACGTCCGAAAAACCAATGCAACGCCCATCCGGAACAATATATAAAGCTAAACGCACCGTTCACTGGGTACTTATATGTACGAAAATCCCTATTGATTTACCTGTTTTTACAAGGAAATAAAATGTAAAAAAAATATTTCTACATCCCATGGCCTTTCCCAACCATTTAGATTTTTCTCTTACAGGGCTAACACTTCCGAAAAACCAATACAACGCCCACCCGGACCAATATATTAAGCTAAACGAACCGTTCACTGGGTACTTATACGTACAAAAATCCCTATTGATTTACCTGTTTTTAAAAGGAAATAAAATGTGAAAAAAATATTTCTACATCCCATGGCCTTTCCCAACCATTTAAATTTTTCTCTTACAGGGCTAACACTTCCGAAAAACCAATACAACGCCCACCCGGACCAATATATTAAGCTAAACGAACCGTTCACTGGGTACTTATACGTACAAAAATCCCTATTGATTTACCTGTTTTTACAAGGAAATAAAATGTGAAAAAAATATTTCTACATCCCATGGCCTTTCCCAACCATTTAAATTTTTCTCTTATAAGTCTAACACATCCGAAAAACCAATACAACGCCCACCCGGAACAATATATAAAGCTAAATGAACCGTTCACTGGGTACTCATACGTACCAAAATCCCTATAGATTTACCTGTTTTTAAAAGGAAATAAAATGTGAAAAAAATATTTCTACATCCCATGGCCTTTCCCAACCATTTAAATTTTTCTCTTACAGGTGTAACACTTCTGAAAAACCAATACAACGTCCACCCGGAACAATATATAAAGCTAAACGAACCGTTCACTGGGTACTTATACGCACGAAAATCCCTATTGATTTACCTGTTTTTATAAGGAAATAAAATGTGAGAAAAATATTTCTACATCCCATGGCCTTTCCCAACCATTTAAATTTTTCTCTTATAAGTCTAACACATCCGAAAAACCAATACAACGCCCACCCGGAACAATATATAAAGCTAAACGAACCGTTCACTGGGTACTCATACGTACGAAAATCCCTATTGATTTACCTGTTTTTACAAGGAAATAAAATGTGAAAACAATATTTCTACATCCCATGGCCTTTCCCAACCATTTAAATTTTTCTCTTACAGGTCTAACACTTCCGAAAAACCAATACAACACGCACCCGGAACAATATATAAAGCTAAACGAACCGTTCACTGGGTACTTATCCGTACGAAAATCCCTATTGATTTACCTGTTTTTACAAGGAAATAAAATGTGAAAAAAATATTTCTACATCCCATGGCCCTTCCCAACCATTTAAATTTTTCTCTTACAGGTCTAACACGTCCGAAAAACCAATGCAACGCCCATCCGGAACAATATATAAAGCTAAACGCACCGTTCACTGGGTACTTATATGTACGAAAATCCCTATTGATTTACCTGTTTTTACAAGGAAATAAAATGTAAAAAAAATATTTCTACATCCCATGGCCTTTCCCAACCATTTAAATTTTTCTCTTACAGGTCTAACACTTCCGAAAAACCAATACAACGCCCACCCGGAACAATATATAAAGCTAAACGAACCGTTCACTGGGTACTCATACGTACGAAAATCCCTATTGATTTACCTGTTTTTACAAGGAAATAAAATGTGAAAACAATATTTCTACATCCCATGTCCTTTCCCAACCATTTAAATTTTTCTCTTACAGGTCTAACACTTCCGAAAAACCAATACAACGCGCACCCGGAACAATATATAAAGCTAAACGAACCGTTCACTGGGTACTCATACGTACGAAAATCCCTATTGATTTACCTGTTTTTACAAGGAAATAAAATGTGAAAACAATATTTCTACATCCCATGGCCTTTCCCAACCATTTAAATTTTTCTCTTACAGGTCTAACACTTCCGAAAAACCAATACAACGCGCACCCGGAACAATATATAAAGCTAAACGAACCGTTCACTGGGTACTTATCCGTACGAAAATCCCTATTGATTTACCTGTTTTTACAAGGAAATAAAATGTGAAAACAATATTTCTACATCCCATGGCCTTTCCCAACCATTTCAATTTTTCTCTTACAGGTCTAACACTTCCGAAAAACCAATACAACGCCCACCCGGAACAATATATAAAGCTAAACGAACCGTTCACTGGGTACTTATCCGTACGAAAATCCCTATTGATTTACCTGTTTTTACAAGGAAATAAAATGTGAAAAAAATATTTCTACATCCCATGGCCCTTCCCAACCATTTAAATTTTTCTCTTACAGGTCTAACACGTCCGAAAAACCAATGCAACGCCCATCCGGAACAATATATAAAGCTAAACGCACCGTTCACTGGGTACTTATATGTACGAAAATCCCTATTGATTTACCTGTTTTTACAAGGAAATAAAATGTGAAAAAAATATTTCTACATCCCATGGCCTTTCCCAACCATTTAGATTTTTCTCTTACAGGGCTAACACTTCCGAAAAACCAATACAACGCCCACCCGGACCAATATATTAAGCTAAACGAACCGTTCACTGGGTACTTATACGTACAAAAATCCCTATTGATTTACCTGTTTTTAAAAGGAAATAAAATGTGAAAAAAATATTTCTACATCCCATGGCCTTTCCCAACCATTTAAATTTTTCTCTTACAGGGCTAACACTTCCGAAAAACCAATACAACGCCCACCCGGACCAATATATTAAGCTAAACGAACCGTTCACTGGGTACTTATACGTACAAAAATCCCTATTGATTTACCTGTTTTTACAAGGAAATAAAATGTGAAAAAAATATTTCTACATCCCATGGCCTTTCCCAACCATTTAAATTTTTCTCTTATAAGTCTAACACATCCGAAAAACCAATACAACGCCCACCCGGAACAATATATAAAGCTAAATGAACCGTTCACTGGGTACTCATACGTACCAAAATCCCTATAGATTTACCTGTTTTTAAAAGGAAATAAAATGTGAAAAAAATATTTCTACATCCCATGGCCTTTCCCAACCATTTAAATTTTTCTCTTACAGGTGTAACACTTCTGAAAAACCAATACAACGTCCACCCGGAACAATATATAAAGCTAAACGAACCGTTCACTGGGTACTTATACGCACGAAAATCCCTATTGATTTACCTGTTTTTATAAGGAAATAAAATGTGAGAAAAATATTTCTACATCCCATGGCCTTTCCCAACCATTTAAATTTTTCTCTTATAAGTCTAACACATCCGAAAAACCAATACAACGCCCACCCGGAACAATATATAAAGCTAAACGAACCGTTCACTGGGTACTCATACGTACGAAAATCCCTATTGATTTACCTGTTTTTACAAGGAAATAAAATGTGAAAACAATATTTCTACATCCCATGGCCTTTCCCAACCATTTAAATTTTTCTCTTACAGGTCTAACACTTCCGAAAAACCAATACAACACGCACCCGGAACAATATATAAAGCTAAACGAACCGTTCACTGGGTACTTATCCGTACGAAAATCCCTATTGATTTACCTGTTTTTACAAGGAAATAAAATGTGAAAAAAATATTTCTACATCCCATGGCCCTTCCCAACCATTTAAATTTTTCTCTTACAGGTCTAACACGTCCGAAAAACCAATGCAACGCCCATCCGGAACAATATATAAAGCTAAACGCACCGTTCACTGGGTACTTATATGTACGAAAATCCCTATTGATTTACCTGTTTTTACAAGGAAATAAAATGTAAAAAAAATATTTCTACATCCCATGGCCTTTCCCAACCATTTAAATTTTTCTCTTACAGGTCTAACACTTCCGAAAAACCAATACAACGCCCACCCGGAACAATATATAAAGCTAAACGAACCGTTCACTGGGTACTCATACGTACGAAAATCCCTATTGATTTACCTGTTTTTACAAGGAAATAAAATGTGAAAACAATATTTCTACATCCCATGTCCTTTCCCAACCATTTAAATTTTTCTCTTACAGGTCTAACACTTCCGAAAAACCAATACAACGCGCACCCGGAACAATATATAAAGCTAAACGAACCGTTCACTGGGTACTCATACGTACGAAAATCCCTATTGATTTACCTGTTTTTACAAGGAAATAAAATGTGAAAACAATATTTCTACATCCCATGGCCTTTCCCAACCATTTAAATTTTTCTCTTACAGGTCTAACACTTCCGAAAAACCAATACAACGCGCACCCGGAACAATATATAAAGCTAAACGAACCGTTCACTGGGTACTTATCCGTACGAAAATCCCTATTGATTTACCTGTTTTTACAAGGAAATAAAATGTGAAAACAATATTTCTACATCCCATGGCCTTTCCCAACCATTTAAATTTTTCTCTTACAGGTCTAACACTTCCGAAAAACCAATACAACGCCCACCCGGAACAATATATAAAGCTAAACGAACCGTTCACTGGGTACTCATACGTACGAAAATCCCTATTGATTTACCTGTTTTTACAAGGAAATAAAATGTGAAAACAATATTTCTACATCCCATGGCCTTTCCCAACCATTTAAATTTTTCTCTTACAGGTCTAACACTTCCGAAAAACCAATACAACGCCCACCCGGAACAATATATAAAGCTAAACGAACCGTTCACTGGGTACTCATACGTACGAAAATCCCTATTGATTTACCTGTTTTTACAAGGAAATAAAATGTGAAAACAATATTTCTACATCCCATGGCCTTTCCCAACCATTTAAATTTTTCTCTTACAGGTCTAACACTTCCGAAAAACCAATACAACGCGCACCCGGAACAATATATAAAGCTAAACGAACCGTTCACTGGGTACTTATCCGTACGAAAATCCCTATTGATTTACCTGTTTTTACAAGGAAATAAAATGTGAAAACAATATTTCTACATCCCATGGCCTTTCCCAACCATTTCAATTTTTCTCTTACAGGTCTAACACTTCCGAAAAACCAATACAACACGCACCCGGAACAATATATAAAGCTAAACGAACCGTTCACTGGGTACTTATCCGTACGAAAATCCCTATTGATTTACCTGTTTTTACAAGGAAATAAAATGTGAAAAAAATATTTCTACATCCCATGGCCCTTCCCAACCATTTAAATTTTTCTCTTACAGGTCTAACACGTCCGAAAAACCAATGCAACGCCCATCCGGAACAATATATAAAGCTAAACGCACCGTTCACTGGGTACTTATATGTACGAAAATCCCTATTGATTTACCTGTTTTTACAAGGAAATAAAATGTGAAAAAAATATTTCTACATCCCATGGCCTTTCCCAACCATTTAGATTTTTCTCTTACAGGGCTAACACTTCCGAAAAACCAATACAACGCCCACCCGGACCAATATATTAAGCTAAACGAACCGTTCACTGGGTACTTATACGTACAAAAATCCCTATTGATTTACCTGTTTTTAAAAGGAAATAAAATGTGAAAAAAATATTTCTACATCCCATGGCCTTTCCCAACCATTTAAATTTTTCTCTTACAGGGCTAACACTTCCGAAAAACCAATACAACGCCCACCCGGACCAATATATTAAGCTAAACGAACCGTTCACTGGGTACTTATACGTACAAAAATCCCTATTGATTTACCTGTTTTTACAAGGAAATAAAATGTGAAAAAAATATTTCTACATCCCATGGCCTTTCCCAACCATTTAAATTTTTCTCTTATAAGTCTAACACATCCGAAAAACCAATACAACGCCCACCCGGAACAATATATAAAGCTAAATGAACCGTTCACTGGGTACTCATACGTACCAAAATCCCTATAGATTTACCTGTTTTTAAAAGGAAATAAAATGTGAAAAAAATATTTCTACATCCCATGGCCTTTCCCAACCATTTAAATTTTTCTCTTACAGGTGTAACACTTCTGAAAAACCAATACAACGTCCACCCGGAACAATATATAAAGCTAAACGAACCGTTCACTGGGTACTTATACGCACGAAAATCCCTATTGATTTACCTGTTTTTATAAGGAAATAAAATGTGAGAAAAATATTTCTACATCCCATGGCCTTTCCCAACCATTTAAATTTTTCTCTTATAAGTCTAACACATCCGAAAAACCAATACAACGCCCACCCGGAACAATATATAAAGCTAAACGAACCGTTCACTGGGTACTCATACGTACGAAAATCCCTATTGATTTACCTGTTTTTACAAGGAAATAAAATGTGAAAACAATATTTCTACATCCCATGGCCTTTCCCAACCATTTAAATTTTTCTCTTACAGGTCTAACACTTCCGAAAAACCAATACAACACGCACCCGGAACAATATATAAAGCTAAACGAACCGTTCACTGGGTACTTATCCGTACGAAAATCCCTATTGATTTACCTGTTTTTACAAGGAAATAAAATGTGAAAAAAATATTTCTACATCCCATGGCCCTTCCCAACCATTTAAATTTTTCTCTTACAGGTCTAACACGTCCGAAAAACCAATGCAACGCCCATCCGGAACAATATATAAAGCTAAACGCACCGTTCACTGGGTACTTATATGTACGAAAATCCCTATTGATTTACCTGTTTTTACAAGGAAATAAAATGTAAAAAAAATATTTCTACATCCCATGGCCTTTCCCAACCATTTAAATTTTTCTCTTACAGGTCTAACACTTCCGAAAAACCAATACAACGCCCACCCGGAACAATATATAAAGCTAAACGAACCGTTCACTGGGTACTCATACGTACGAAAATCCCTATTGATTTACCTGTTTTTACAAGGAAATAAAATGTGAAAACAATATTTCTACATCCCATGTCCTTTCCCAACCATTTAAATTTTTCTCTTACAGGTCTAACACTTCCGAAAAACCAATACAACGCGCACCCGGAACAATATATAAAGCTAAACGAACCGTTCACTGGGTACTTATCCGTACGAAAATCCCTATTGATTTACCTGTTTTTACAAGGAAATAAAATGTGAAAACAATATTTCTACATCCCATGGCCTTTCCCAACCATTTAAATTTTTCTCTTACAGGTCTAATACTTCCGAAAAACCAATACAACGCCCACCCGGAACAATATATAAAGCTAAACGAACCGTTCACTGGGTACTCATACGTACGAAAATCCCTATTGATTTACCTGTTTTTACAAGGAAATAAAATGTGAAAACAATATTTCTACATCCCATGGCCTTTCCCAACCATTTAAATTTTTCTATTACAGGTCTAACACTTCCGAAAAACCAATACAACACGCACCCGGAACAATATATAAAGCTAAACGAACCGTTCACTGGGTACTTATATGTACGAATATCCCTATTGATTTACCTGTTTTTACAAGGAAATAAAATGTGAAAAAAATATTTCTACATCCCATGGCCTTTCCCAACCATTTAAATTTTTCTCTTACAGGTCTAACACTTCCGAAAAACCAATACAACGCCCACCCGGAACAATATATAAAGCTAAACGAACCGTTCACTGGGTTCTCATACGTACGGAAATCCCTATTGATTTACCTGTTTTTACAAGGAAATAAAATGTAAAAAAAATATTTCTACATCCCATGGCCTTTCCCAACCATTTAAATTTTTCTCTTACAGGTCTAACACTTCCGAAAAACCAATACAACGCCCACCCGGAACAATATATAAAGCTAAACGAACCGTTCACTGGGTACTCATACGTACGAAAATCCCTATTGATTTACCTGTTTTTACAAGGAAATAAAATGTGAAAACAATATTTCTACATCCCATGTCCTTTCCCAACCATTTAAATTTTTCTCTTACAGGTCTAACACTTCCGAAAAACCAATACAACGCGCACCCGGAACAATATATAAAGCTAAACGAACCGTTCACTGGGTACTTATCCGTACGAAAATCCCTATTGATTTACCTGTTTTTACAAGGAAATAAAATGTGAAAACAATATTTCTACATCCCATGGCCTTTCCCAACCATTTAAATTTTTCTCTTACAGGTCTAATACTTCCGAAAAACCAATACAACGCCCACCCGGAACAATATATAAAGCTAAACGAACCGTTCACTGGGTACTCATACGTACGAAAATCCCTATTGATTTACCTGTTTTTACAAGGAAATAAAATGTGAAAACAATATTTCTACATCCCATGGCCTTTCCCAACCATTTAAATTTTTCTATTACAGGTCTAACACTTCCGAAAAACCAATACAACACGCACCCGGAACAATATATAAAGCTAAACGAACCGTTCACTGGGTACTTATCCGTACGAAAATCCCTATTGATTTACCTGTTTTTACAAGGAAATAAAATGTGAAAAAAATATTTCTACATCCCATGGCCCTTCCCAACCATTTAAATTTTTCTCTTACAGGTCTAACACGTCCGAAAAACCAATACAACGCCCACCCGGAACAATATATAAAGCTAAACGCACCGTTCACTGGGTACTTATATGTACGAAAATCCCTATTGATTTACCTGTTTTTACAAGGAAATAAAATGTGAAAAAAATATTTCTACATCCCATGGCCTTTCCCAACCATTTAAATTTTTCTCTTACAGGTCTAACACTTCCGAAAAACCAATACAACGCCCACCCGGAACAATATATAAAGCTAAACGAACCGTTCACTGGGTACTCATACGTACGAAAATCCCTATTGATTTACCTGTTTTTACAAGGAAATAAAATGTGAAAACAATATTTCTACATCCCATGGCCTTTCCCAACCATTTAAATTTTTCTCTTACAGGTCTAACACTTCCGAAAAACCAATACAACGCGCACCCGGAACAATATATAAAGCTAAACGAACCGTTCACTGGGTACTTATCCGTACGAAAATCCCTATTGATTTACCTGTTTTTACAAGGAAATAAAATGTGAAAACAATATTTCTACATCCCATGGCCTTTCCCAACCATTTAAATTTTTCTCTTACAGGTCTAACACTTCCGAAAAACCAATACAACGCCCACCCGGAACAATATATAAAGCTAAACGAACCGTTCACTGGGTACTCATACGTACGAAAATCCCTATTGATTTACCTGTTTTTACAAGGAAATAAAATGTGAAAACAACATTTCTACATCCCATGGCCTTTCCCAACCATTTAAATTTTTCTCTTACAGGTCTAACACTTCCGAAAAACCAATACAACGCCCACCCGGAACAATATATAAAGCTAAACGCACCGTTCACTGGGTACTCATACGTACGAAAATCCCTATTGATTTACCTGTTTTTACAAGGAAATAAAATGTGAAAACAATATTTCTACATCCCATGGCCTTTCCCAACCATTTAAATTTTTCTCTTACAGGTCTAACACTTCCGAAAAACCAATACAACGCCCACCCGGAACAATATATAAAGCTAAACGAACCGTTCACTGGGTACTCATACGTACGAAAATCCCTATTGATTTACCTGTTTTTACAAGGAAATAAAATGTGAAAACAATATTTCTACATCCCATGTCCTTTCCCAACCATTTAAATTTTTCTCTTACAGGTCTAACACTTCCGAAAAACCAATACAACGCGCACCCGGAACAATATATAAAGCTAAACGAACCGTTCACTGGGTACTTATCCGTACGAAAATCCCTATTGATTTACCTGTTTTTACAAGGAAATAAAATGTGAAAACAATATTTCTACATCCCATGGCCTTTCCCAACCATTTAAATTTTTCTCTTACAGGTCTAATACTTCCGAAAAACCAATACAACGCCCACCCGGAACAATATATAAAGCTAAACGAACCGTTCACTGGGTACTCATACGTACGAAAATCCCTATTGATTTACCTGTTTTTACAAGGAAATAAAATGTGAAAACAATATTTCTACATCCCATGGCCTTTCCCAACCATTTAAATTTTTCTCTTACAGGTCTAACACTTCCGAAAAACCAATACAACACGCACCCGGAACAATATATAAAGCTAAACGAACCGTTCACTGGGTACTTATCCGTACGAAAATCCCTATTGATTTACCTGTTTTTACAAGGAAATAAAATGTGAAAAAAATATTTCTACATCCCATGGCCCTTCCCAACCATTTAAATTTTTCTCTTACAGGTCTAACACGTCCGAAAAACCAATACAACGCCCACCCGGAACAATATATAAAGCTAAACGCACCGTTCACTGGGTACTTATATGTACGAAAATCCCTATTGATTTACCTGTTTTTACAAGGAAATAAAATGTTAAAAAAATATTTCTACATCCCATGGCCTTTCCCAACCATTTAAATTTTTCTCTTACAGGTCTAACACTTCCGAAAAACCAATACAACGCCCCCCCGGAACAATATATAAAGCTAAACGAACCGTTCACTGGGTTCTCATACGTACGGAAATCCCTATTGATTTACCTGTTTTTACAAGGAAATAAAATGTAAAAAAAATATTTCTACATCCCATGGCCTTTCCCAACCATTTAAATTTTTCTCTTACAGGTCTAACACTTCCGAAAAACCAATACAACGCCCACCCGGAACAATATATAAAGCTAAACGAACCGTTCACTGGGTACTCATACGTACGAAAATCCCTATTGATTTACCTGTTTTTACAAGGAAATAAAATGTGAAAACAATATTTCTACATCCCATGGCCTTTCCCAACCATTTAAATTTTTCTCTTACAGGTCTAACACTTCCGAAAAACCAATACAACGCCCACCCGGAACAATATATAAAGCTAAACGAACCGTTCACTGGGTACTCATACGTACGAAAATCCCTATTGATTTACCTGTTTTTACAAGGAAATAAAATGTGAAAACAATATTTCTACATCCCATGGCCTTTCCCAACCATTTAAATTTTTCTCTTACAGGTCTAACACTTCCGAAAAACCAATACAACGCCCACCCGGAACAATATATAAAGCTAAACGAACCGTTCACTGGGTACTCATACGTACGAAAATCCCTATTGATTTACCTGTTTTTACAAGGAAATAAAATGTGAAAACAATATTTCTACATCCCATGGCCTTTCCCAACCATTTAAATTTTTCTCTTACAGGTCTAACACTTCCGAAAAACCAATACAACGCGCACCCGGAACAATATATAAAGCTAAACGAACCGTTCACTGGGTACTTATCCGTACGAAAATCCCTATTGATTTACCTGTTTTTACAAGGAAATAAAATGTGAAAACAATATTTCTACATCCCATGGCCTTTCCCAAACATTTAAATTTTTCTCTTACAGGTCTAACACTTCCGAAAAACCAATACAACACGCACCCGGAACAATATATAAAGCTAAACGAACCGTTCACTGGGTACTTATCCGTACGAAAATCCCTATTGATTTACCTGTTTTTACAAGGAAATAAAATGTGAAAAAAATATTTCTACATCCCATGGCCCTTCCCAACCATTTAAATTTTTCTCTTACAGGTCTAACACGTCCGAAAAACCAATGCAACGCCCATCCGGAACAATATATAAAGCTAAACGCACCGTTCACTGGGTACTTATATGTACGAAAATCCCTATTGATTTACCTGTTTTTACAAGGAAATAAAATGTGAAAAAAATATTTCTACATCCCATGGCCTTTCCCAACCATTTAGATTTTTCTCTTACAGGGCTAACACTTCCGAAAAACCAATACAACGCCCACCCAGACCAATATATTAAGCTAAACGAACCGTTCACTGGGTACTTATACGTACAAAAATCCCTATTGATTTACCTGTTTTTAAAAGGAAATAAAATGTGAAAAAAATCTTTCTACATCCCATGGCCTTTCCCAACCATTTAAATTTTTCTCTTACAGGGCTAACACTTCCGAAAAACCAATACAACGCCCACCCGGACCAATATATTAAGCTAAACGAACCGTTCACTGGGTACTTATACGTACAAAAATCCCTATTGATTTACCTGTTTTTACAAGGAAATAAAATGTGAAAAAATATTTCTACATCCCATGGCCTTTCCCAACCATTTAAATTTTTCTCTTATAAGTCTAACACATCCGAAAAACCAATACAACGCCCACCCGGAACAATATATAAAGCTAAATGAACCGTTCACTGGGTACTCATACGTACCAAAATCCCTATTGATTTACCTGTTTTTAAAAGGAAATAAAATGTGAAAAAAATATTTCTACATCCCATGGCCTTTCCCAACCATTTAAATTTTTCTCTTACAGGTGTAACACTTCTGAAAAACCAATACAACGTCCACCCGGAACAATATATAAAGCTAAACGAACCGTTCACTGGGTACTTATACGCACGAAAATCCCTATTGATTTACCTGTTTTTATAAGGAAATAAAATGTGAGAAAAATATTTCTACATCCCATGGCCTTTCCCAACCATTTAAATTTTTCTCTTATAAGTCTAACACATCCGAAAAACCAATACAACGCCCACCCGGAACAATATATAAAGCTAAACGAACCGTTCACTGGGTACTCATACGTACGAAAATCCCTATTGATTTACCTGTTTTTACAAGGAAATAAAATGTGAAAACAATATTTCTACATCCCATGGCCTTTCCCAACCATTTAAATTTTTCTCTTACAGGTCTAACACTTCCGAAAAACCAATACAACACGCACCCGGAACAATATATAAAGCTAAACGAACCATTCACTGGGTACTTACCCGTACGAAAATACCTATAGATTTACCTGTTTTTACAAGGAAATAAAATGTGAAAAAAATATTTCTACATCCCATGGCCTTTCCCAACCATTTAAATTTTTCTCTTATAAGTCTAACACTTCCGAAAAACCAATACAACGCCCACCCGGAACAATATATAAAGCTAAACGAACCGTTCACTGGGTACTCATCTGTACCAAAATCCCTATTGATTTACCTGTTTTTACAGGGAAATAAAATGTGAAAACAATATTTCTACATTCCATGGCCTTTCCCAACCATTTAAATTTTTCTCTTACAAGTCTAACACTGCCGAAAAACCAATACAACGCCCACCCGGAACAATATATAAAGCTAAACGAACCATTCACTGGTTACTTATCCGTACGAAAATCCCTATAGATTTACGTGTTTTTAGAAGGAAATAAAATGTGAAAAAAATATTTCTACATCCCATGGCCTTTCCCAACCATTTAAATTTTATTCTTACTGGTCTAACACTTCCGAAAAACCAATACAACGCCCACCCGGAACAATATATAAAGCTAAACGAACCGTTCACTGGGTACTCATCTGTACCAAAATCCCTATTGATTTACCTGTTTTTACAGGGAAATAAAATGTAAAAAAAATATTTCTACATACCATGGCCTTTCTCAACACTTTAAATTTTTCTCTTGCATATCTAACGCTTCCGAAAAACCAATACAACGCCCACCCGGAACAATATATAAAGCTAAACGAACCGTTCACTGGGTACTTATACGCACGAAAATCCCTATTGATTTACCTGTTTTTACAAGGAAATAAAATGTGAAAACAATATTTCTACATCCCATGGCCTTTCCCAACCATTTAAATTTTTCTCTTACAGGTCTAACACTTCCGAAAAACCAATACAACGCGCACCCGGAACAATATATAAAGCTAAACGAACCGTTCACTGGGTACTTATCCGTACGAAAATCCCTATTGATTTACCTGTTTTTACAAGGAAATAAAATGTGAAAACAATATTTCTACATCCCATGGCCTTTCCCAACCATTTAAATTTTTCTCTTACAGGTCTAACACTTCCGAAAAACCAATACAACACGCACCCGGAACAATATATAAAGCTAAACGAACCGTTCACTGGGTACTTATCCGTACGAAAATCCCTATTGATTTACCTGTTTTTACAAGGAAATAAAATGTGAAAAAAATATTTCTACATCCCATGGCCCTTCCCAACCATTTAAATTTTTCTCTTACAGGTCTAACACGTCCGAAAAACCAATGCAACGCCCATCCGGAACAATATATAAAGCTAAACGCACCGTTCACTGGGTACTTATATGTACGAAAATCCCTATTGATTTACCTGTTTTTACAAGGAAATAAAATGTGAAAAAAATATTTCTACATCCCATGGCCTTTCCCAACCATTTAGATTTTTCTCTTACAGGGCTAACACTTCCGAAAAACCAATACAACGCCCACCCGGACCAATATATTAAGCTAAACGAACCGTTCACTGGGTACTTATACGTACAAAAATCCCTATTGATTTACCTGTTTTTAAAAGGAAATAAAATGTGAAAAAAATATTTCTACATCCCATGGCCTTTCCCAACCATTTAAATTTTTCTCTTACAGGGCTAACACTTCCGAAAAACCAATACAACGCCCACCCGGACCAATATATTAAGCTAAACGAACCGTTCACTGGGTACTTATACGTACAAAAATCCCTATTGATTTACCTGTTTTTACAAGGAAATAAAATGTGAAAAAAATATTTCTACATCCCATGGCCTTTCCCAACCATTTAAATTTTTCTCTTATAAGTCTAACACATCCGAAAAACCAATACAACGCCCACCCGGAACAATATATAAAGCTAAATGAACCGTTCACTGGGTACTCATACGTACCAAAATCCCTATAGATTTACCTGTTTTTAAAAGGAAATAAAATGTGAAAAAAATATTTCTACATCCCATGGCCTTTCCCAACCATTTAAATTTTTCTCTTACAGGTGTAACACTTCTGAAAAACCAATACAACGTCCACCCGGAACAATATATAAAGCTAAACGAACCGTTCACTGGGTACTTATACGCACGAAAATCCCTATTGATTTACCTGTTTTTATAAGGAAATAAAATGTGAGAAAAATATTTCTACATCCCATGGCCTTTCCCAACCATTTAAATTTTTCTCTTATAAGTCTAACACATCCGAAAAACCAATACAATGCCCACCCGGAACAATATATAAAGCTAAACGAACCGTTCACTGGGTACTCATACGTACGAAAATCCCTATTGATTTACCTGTTTTTACAAGGAAATAAAATGTGAAAACAATATTTCTACATCCCATGGCCTTTCCCAACCATTTAAATTTTTCTCTTACAGGTCTAACACTTCCGAAAAACCAATACAACACGCACCCGGAACAATATATAAAGCTAAACGAACCGTTCACTGGGTACTTATCCGTACGAAAATCCCTATTGATTTACCTGTTTTTACAAGGAAATAAAATGTGAAAAAAATATTTCTACATCCCATGGCCCTTCCCAACCATTTAAATTTTTCTCTTACAGGTCTAACACGTCCGAAAAACCAATGCAACGCCCATCCGGAACAATATATAAAGCTAAACGAACCGTTCACTGGGTACTCATACGTACGAAAATCCCTATTGATTTACCTGTTTTTACAAGGAAATAAAATGTGAAAACAATATTTCTACATCCCATGGCCTTTCCCAACCATTTAAATTTTTCTCTTACAGGTCTAACACTTCCGAAAAACCAATACAACACGCACCCGGAACAATATATAAAGCTAAACGAACCGTTCACTGGGTACTTATCCGTACGAAAATCCCTATTGATTTACCTGTTTTTACAAGGAAATAAAATGTGAAAAAAATATTTCTACATCCCATGGCCTTTCCCAACCATTTAAATTTTTCTCTTACAGGTCTAACACTTCCGAAAAACCAATACAACGCCCACCCGGAACAATATATAAAGCTAAACGAACCGTTCACTGGGTACTCATACGTACGAAAATCCCTATTGATTTACCTGTTTTTACAAGGAAATAAAATGTGAAAACAATATTTCTACATCCCATGGCCTTTCCCAACCATTTAAATTTTTCTCTTACAGGTCTAACACTTCCGAAAAACCAATACAACGCGCACCCGGAACAATATATAAAGCTAAACGAACCGTTCACTGGGTACTTATCCGTACGAAAATCCCTATTGATTTACCTGTTTTTACAAGGAAATAAAATGTGAAAACAATATTTCTACATCCCATGGCCTTTCCCAACCATTTAAATTTTTCTCTTACAGGTCTAACACTTCCGAAAAACCAATACAACACGCACCCGGAACAATATATAAAGCTAAACGAACCGTTCACTGGGTACTTATCCGTACGAAAATCCCTATTGATTTACCTGTTTTTACAAGGAAATAAAATGTGAAAAAAATATTTCTACATCCCATGGCCCTTCCCAACCATTTAAATTTTTCTCTTACAGGTCTAACACGTCCGAAAAACCAATGCAACGCCCATCCGGAACAATATATAAAGCTAAACGCACCGTTCACTGGGTACTTATATGTACGAAAATCCCTATTGATTTACCTGTTTTTACAAGGAAATAAAATGTGAAAAAAATATTTCTACATCCCATGGCCTTTCCCAACCATTTAGATTTTTCTCTTACAGGGCTAACACTTCCGAAAAACCAATACAACGCCCACCCGGACCAATATATTAAGCTAAACGAACCGTTCACTGGGTACTTATACGTACAAAAATCCCTATTGATTTACCTGTTTTTAAAAGGAAATAAAATGTGAAAAAAATCTTTCTACATCCCATGGCCTTTCCCAACCATTTAAATTTTTCTCTTACAGGGCTAACACTTCCGAAAAACCAATACAACGCCCACCCGGACCAATATATTAAGCTAAACGAACCGTTCACTGGGTACTTATACGTACAAAAATCCCTATTGATTTACCTGTTTTTACAAGGAAATAAAATGTGAAAAAATATTTCTACATCCCATGGCCTTTCCCAACCATTTAAATTTTTCTCTTATAAGTCTAACACATCCGAAAAACCAATACAACGCCCACCCGGAACAATATATAAAGCTAAATGAACCGTTCACTGGGTACTCATACGTACCAAAATCCCTATTGATTTACCTGTTTTTAAAAGGAAATAAAATGTGAAAAAAATATTTCTACATCCCATGGCCTTTCCCAACCATTTAAATTTTTCTCTTACAGGTGTAACACTTCTGAAAAACCAATACAACGTCCACCCGGAACAATATATAAAGCTAAACGAACCGTTCACTGGGTACTTATACGCACGAAAATCCCTATTGATTTACCTGTTTTTATAAGGAAATAAAATGTGAGAAAAATATTTCTACATCCCATGGCCTTTCCCAACCATTTAAATTTTTCTCTTATAAGTCTAACACATCCGAAAAACCAATACAACGCCCACCCGGAACAATATATAAAGCTAAACGAACCGTTCACTGGGTACTCATACGTACGAAAATCCCTATTGATTTACCTGTTTTTACAAGGAAATAAAATGTGAAAACAATATTTCTACATCCCATGGCCTTTCCCAACCATTTAAATTTTTCTCTTACAGGTCTAACACTTCCGAAAAACCAATACAACACGCACCCGGAACAATATATAAAGCTAAACGAACCATTCACTGGGTACTTACCCGTACGAAAATACCTATAGATTTACCTGTTTTTACAAGGAAATAAAATGTGAAAAAAATATTTCTACATCCCATGGCCTTTCCCAACCATTTAAATTTTTCTCTTATAAGTCTAACACTTCCGAAAAACCAATACAACGCCCACCCGGAACAATATATAAAGCTAAACGAACCGTTCACTGGGTACTCATCTGTACCAAAATCCCTATTGATTTACCTGTTTTTACGGGGAAATAAAATGTGAAAACAATATTTCTACATCCCATGGCCTTTCCCAACCATTTAAATTTTTCTCTTACAAGTCTAACACTTCCGAAAAACCAATACAACGCCCACCCGGAACAATATATAAAGCTAAACGAACCATTCACTGGTTACTTATCCGTACGAAAATCCCTATAGATTTACGTGTTTTTAGAAGGAAATAAAATGTGAAAAAAATATTTCTACATCCCATGGCCTTTCCCAACCATTTAAATTTTATTCTTACTGGTCTAACACTTCCGAAAAACCAATACAACGCCCACCCGGAACAATATATAAAGCTAAACGAACCGTTCACTGGGTACTCATCTGTACCAAAATCCCTATTGATTTACCTGTTTTTACAGGGAAATAAAATGTAAAAAAAATATTTCTACATACCATGGCCTTTCTCAACACTTTAAATTTTTCTCTTGCATATCTAACGCTTCCGAAAAACCAATACAACGCCCACCCGGAACAATATATAAAGCTAAACGAACCGTTCACTGGGTACTTATACGCACGAAAATCCCTATTGATTTACCTGTTTTTACAAGGAAATAAAATGTGAAAACAATATTTCTACATCCCATGGCCTTTCCCAACCATTTAAATTTTTCTCTTACAGGTCTAACACTTCCGAAAAACCAATACAACGCGCACCCGGAACAATATATAAAGCTAAACGAACCGTTCACTGGGTACTTATCCGTACGAAAATCCCTATTGATTTACCTGTTTTTACAAGGAAATAAAATGTGAAAACAATATTTCTACATCCCATGGCCCTTCCCAACCATTTAAATTTTTCTCTTACAGGTCTAACACGTCCGAAAAACCAATGCAACGCCCATCCGGAACAATATATAAAGCTAAACGCACCGTTCACTGGGTACTTATATGTACGAAAATCCCTATTGATTTACCTGTTTTTACAAGGAAATAAAATGTGAAAAAAATATTTCTACATCCCATGGCCTTTCCCAACCATTTAGATTTTTCTCTTACAGGGCTAACACTTCCGAAAAACCAATACAACGCCCACCCGGACCAATATATTAAGCTAAACGAACCGTTCACTGGGTACTTATACGTACAAAAATCCCTATTGATTTACCTGTTTTTAAAAGGAAATAAAATGTGAAAAAAATATTTCTACATCCCATGGCCTTTCCCAACCATTTAAATTTTTCTCTTACAGGGCTAACACTTCCGAAAAACCAATACAACGCCCACCCGGACCAATATATTAAGCTAAACGAACCGTTCACTGGGTACTTATACGTACAAAAATCCCTATTGATTTACCTGTTTTTACAAGGAAATAAAATGTGAAAAAAATATTTCTACATCCCATGGCCTTTCCCAACCATTTAAATTTTTCTCTTATAAGTCTAACACATCCGAAAAACCAATACAACGCCCACCCGGAACAATATATAAAGCTAAATGAACCGTTCACTGGGTACTCATACGTACCAAAATCCCTATAGATTTACCTGTTTTTAAAAGGAAATAAAATGTGAAAAAAATATTTCTACATCCCATGGCCTTTCCCAACCATTTAAATTTTTCTCTTACAGGTGTAACACTTCTGAAAAACCAATACAACGTCCACCCGGAACAATATATAAAGCTAAACGAACCGTTCACTGGGTACTTATACGCACGAAAATCCCTATTGATTTACCTGTTTTTATAAGGAAATAAAATGTGAGAAAAATATTTCTACATCCCATGGCCTTTCCCAACCATTTAAATTTTTCTCTTATAAGTCTAACACATCCGAAAAACCAATACAATGCCCACCCGGAACAATATATAAAGCTAAACGAACCGTTCACTGGGTACTCATACGTACGAAAATCCCTATTGATTTACCTGTTTTTACAAGGAAATAAAATGTGAAAACAATATTTCTACATCCCATGGCCTTTCCCAACCATTTAAATTTTTCTCTTACAGGTCTAACACTTCCGAAAAACCAATACAACACGCACCCGGAACAATATATAAAGCTAAACGAACCGTTCACTGGGTACTTATCCGTACGAAAATCCCTATTGATTTACCTGTTTTTACAAGGAAATAAAATGTGAAAAAAATATTTCTACATCCCATGGCCCTTCCCAACCATTTAAATTTTTCTCTTACAGGTCTAACACGTCCGAAAAACCAATGCAACGCCCATCCGGAACAATATATAAAGCTAAACGCACCGTTCACTGGGTACTTATATGTACGAAAATCCCTATTGATTTACCTGTTTTTACAAGGAAATAAAATGTAAAAAAAATATTTCTACATCCCATGGCCTTTCCCAACCATTTAAATTTTTCTCTTACAGGTCTAACACTTCCGAAAAACCAATACAACGCCCACCCGGAACAATATATAAAGCTAAACGAACCGTTCACTGGGTACTCATACGTACGAAAATCCCTATTGATTTACCTGTTTTTACAAGGAAATAAAATGTGAAAACAATATTTCTACATCCCATGTCCTTTCCCAACCATTTAAATTTTTCTCTTACAGGTCTAACACTTCCGAAAAACCAATACAACGCGCACCCGGAACAATATATAAAGCTAAACGAACCGTTCACTGGGTACTTATCCGTACGAAAATCCCTATTGATTTACCTGTTTTTACAAGGAAATAAAATGTGAAAACAATATTTCTACATCCCATGGCCTTTCCCAACCATTTAAATTTTTCTCTTACAGGTCTAATACTTCCGAAAAACCAATACAACGCCCACCCGGAACAATATATAAAGCTAAACGAACCGTTCACTGGGTACTCATACGTACGAAAATCCCTATTGATTTACCTGTTTTTACAAGGAAATAAAATGTGAAAACAATATTTCTACATCCCATGGCCTTTCCCAACCATTTAAATTTTTCTATTACAGGTCTAACACTTCCGAAAAACCAATACAACACGCACCCGGAACAATATATAAAGCTAAACGAACCGTTCACTGGGTACTTATCCGTACGAAAATCCCTATTGATTTACCTGTTTTTACAAGGAAATAAAATGTGAAAAAAATATTTCTACATCCCATGGCCCTTCCCAACCATTTAAATTTTTCTCTTACAGGTCTAACACGTCCGAAAAACCAATACAACGCCCACCCGGAACAATATATGAAGCTAAACGCACCGTTCACTGGGTACTTATATGTACGAAAATCCCTATTGATTTACCTGTTTTTACAAGGAAATAAAATGTGAAAAAAATATTTCTACATCCCATGGCCTTTCCCAACCATTTAAATTTTTCTCTTACAGGTCTAACACTTCCGAAAAACCAATACAACGCCCACCCGGAACAATATATAAAGCTAAACGAACCGTTCACTGGGTTCTCATACGTACGGAAATCCCTATTGATTTACCTGTTTTTACAAGGAAATAAAATGTAAAAAAAATATTTCTACATCCCATGGCCTTTCCCAACCATTTAAATTTTTCTCTTACAGGTCTAACACTTCCGAAAAACCAATACAACGCCCACCCGGAACAATATATAAAGCTAAACGAACCGTTCACTGGGTACTCATACGTACGAAAATCCCTATTGATTTACCTGTTTTTACAAGGAAATAAAATGTGAAAACAATATTTCTACATCCCATGTCCTTTCCCAACCATTTAAATTTTTCTCTTACAGGTCTAACACTTCCGAAAAACCAATACAACGCGCACCCGGAACAATATATAAAGCTAAACGAACCGTTCACTGGGTACTTATCCGTACGAAAATCCCTATTGATTTACCTGTTTTTACAAGGAAATAAAATGTGAAAACAATATTTCTACATCCCATGGCCTTTCCCAACCATTTAAATTTTTCTCTTACAGGTCTAATACTTCCGAAAAACCAATACAACGCCCACCCGGAACAATATATAAAGCTAAACGAACCGTTCACTGGGTACTCATACGTACGAAAATCCCTATTGATTTACCTGTTTTTACAAGGAAATAAAATGTGAAAACAATATTTCTACATCCCATGGCCTTTCCCAACCATTTAAATTTTTCTATTACAGGTCTAACACTTCCGAAAAACCAATACAACACGCACCCGGAACAATATATAAAGCTAAACGAACCGTTCACTGGGTACTTATCCGTACGAAAATCCCTATTGATTTACCTGTTTTTACAAGGAAATAAAATGTGAAAAAAATATTTCTACATCCCATGGCCTTTCCCAACCATTTAAATTTTTCTCTTACAGGTCTAACACGTCCGAAAAACCAATACAACGCCCACCCGGAACAATATATAAAGCTAAACGCACCGTTCACTGGGTACTTATATGTACGAAAATCCCTATTGATTTACCTGTTTTTACAAGGAAATAAAATGTGAAAAAAATATTTCTACATCCCATGGCCTTTCCCAACCATTTAAATTTTTCTCTTACAGGTCTAACACTTCCGAAAAACCAATACAACGCCCACCCGGAACAATATATAAAGCTAAACGAACCGTTCACTGGGTACTCATACGTACGAAAATCCCTATTGATTTACCTGTTTTTACAAGGAAATAAAATGTGAAAACAATATTTCTACATCCCATGGCCTTTCCCAACCATTTAAATTTTTCTCTTACAGGTCTAACACTTCCGAAAAACCAATACAACGCGCACCCGGAACAATATATAAAGCTAAACGAACCGTTCACTGGGTACTTATCCGTACGAAAATCCCTATTGATTTACCTGTTTTTACAAGGAAATAAAATGTGAAAACAATATTTCTACATCCCATGGCCTTTCCCAACCATTTAAATTTTTCTCTTACAGGTCTAACACTTCCGAAAAACCAATACAACGCCCACCCGGAACAATATATAAAGCTAAACGAACCGTTCACTGGGTACTCATACGTACGAAAATCCCTATTGATTTACCTGTTTTTACAAGGAAATAAAATGTGAAAACAATATTTCTACATCCCATGGCCTTTCCCAACCATTTAAATTTTTCTCTTACAGGTCTAACACTTCCGAAAAACCAATACAACGCCCACCCGGAACAATATATAAAGCTAAACGCACCGTTCACTGGGTACTCATACGTACGAAAATCCCTATTGATTTACCTGTTTTTACAAGGAAATAAAATGTGAAAACAATATTTCTACATCCCATGGCCTTTCCCAACCATTTAAATTTTTCTCTTACAGGTCTAACACTTCCGAAAAACCAATACAACGCGCACCCGGAACAATATATAAAGCTAAACGAACCGTTCACTGGGTACTCATACGTACGAAAATCCCTATTGATTTACCTGTTTTTACAAGGAAATAAAATGTGAAAACAATATTTCTACATCCCATGGCCTTTCCCAACCATTTAAATTTTTCTCTTACAGGTCTAATACTTCCGAAAAACCAATACAACGCCCACCCGGAACAATATATAAAGCTAAACGAACCGTTCACTGGGTACTCATACGTACGAAAATCCCTATTGATTTACCTGTTTTTACAAGGAAATAAAATGTGAAAACAATATTTCTACATCCCATGGCCTTTCCCAACCATTTAAATTTTTCTCTTACAGGTCTAACACTTCCGAAAAACCAATACAACACGCACCCGGAACAATATATAAAGCTAAACGAACCGTTCACTGGGTACTTATCCGTACGAAAATCCCTATTGATTTACCTGTTTTTACAAGGAAATAAAATGTGAAAAAAATATTTCTACATCCCATGGCCCTTCCCAACCATTTAAATTTTTCTCTTACAGGTCTAACACGTCCGAAAAACCAATACAACGCCCACCCGGAACAATATATAAAGCTAAACGCACCGTTCACTGGGTACTTATATGTACGAAAATCCCTATTGATTTACCTGTTTTTACAAGGAAATAAAATGTTAAAAAAATATTTCTACATCCCATGGCCTTTCCCAACCATTTAAATTTTTCTCTTACAGGTCTAACACTTCCGAAAAACCAATACAACGCCCACCCGGAACAATATATAAAGCTAAACGAACCGTTCACTGGGTTCTCATACGTACGGAAATCCCTATTGATTTACCTGTTTTTACAAGGAAATAAAATGTAAAAAAAATATTTCTACATCCCATGGCCTTTCCCAACCATTTAAATTTTTCTCTTACAGGTCTAACACTTCCGAAAAACCAATACAACGCCCACCCGGAACAATATATAAAGCTAAACGAACCGTTCACTGGGTACTCATACGTACGAAAATCCCTATTGATTTACCTGTTTTTACAAGGAAATAAAATGTGAAAACAATATTTCTACATCCCATGGCCTTTCCCAACCATTTAAATTTTTCTCTTACAGGTCTAACACTTCCGAAAAACCAATACAACGCCCACCCGGAACAATATATAAAGCTAAACGAACCGTTCACTGGGTACTCATACGTACGAAAATCCCTATTGATTTACCTGTTTTTACAAGGAAATAAAATGTGAAAACAATATTTCTACATCCCATGGCCTTTCCCAACCATTTAAATTTTTCTCTTACAGGTCTAACACTTCCGAAAAACCAATACAACGCCCACCCGGAACAATATATAAAGCTAAACGAACCGTTCACTGGGTACTCATACGTACGAAAATCCCTATTGATTTACCTGTTTTTACAAGGAAATAAAATGTGAAAACAATATTTCTACATCCCATGTCCTTTCCCAACCATTTAAATTTTTCTCTTACAGGTCTAACACTTCCGAAAAACCAATACAACGCGCACCCGGAACAATATATAAAGCTAAACGAACCGTTCACTGGGTACTTATCCGTACGAAAATCCCTATTGATTTACCTGTTTTTACAAGGAAATAAAATGTGAAAACAATATTTCTACATCCCATGGCCTTTCCCAACCATTTAAATTTTTCTCTTACAGGTCTAATACTTCCGAAAAACCAATACAACGCCCACCCGGAACAATATATAAAGCTAAACGAACCGTTCACTGGGTACTCATACGTACGAAAATCCCTATTGATTTACCTGTTTTTACAAGGAAATAAAATGTGAAAACAATATTTCTACATCCCATGGCCTTTCCCAACCATTTAAATTTTTCTCTTACAGGTCTAACACTTCCGAAAAACCAATACAACACGCACCCGGAACAATATATAAAGCTAAACGAACCGTTCACTGGGTACTTATCCGTACGAAAATCCCTATTGATTTACCTGTTTTTACAAGGAAATAAAATGTGAAAAAAATATTTCTACATCCCATGGCCCTTCCCAACCATTTAAATTTTTCTCTTACAGGTCTAACACGTCCGAAAAACCAATACAACGCCCACCCGGAACAATATATAAAGCTAAACGCACCGTTCACTGGGTACTTATATGTACGAAAATCCCTATTGATTTACCTGTTTTTACAAGGAAATAAAATGTTAAAAAAATATTTCTACATCCCATGGCCTTTCCCAACCATTTAAATTTTTCTCTTACAGGTCTAACACTTCCGAAAAACCAATACAACGCCCACCCGGAACAATATATAAAGCTAAACGAACCGTTCACTGGGTTCTCATACGTACGGAAATCCCTATTGATTTACCTGTTTTTACAAGGAAATAAAATGTAAAAAAAATATTTCTACATCCCATGGCCTTTCCCAACCATTTAAATTTTTCTCTTACAGGTCTAACACTTCCGAAAAACCAATACAACGCCCACCCGGAACAATATATAAAGCTAAACGAACCGTTCACTGGGTACTCATACGTACGAAAATCCCTATTGATTTACCTGTTTTTACAAGGAAATAAAATGTGAAAACAATATTTCTACATCCCATGGCCTTTCCCAACCATTTAAATTTTTCTCTTACAGGTCTAACACTTCCGAAAAACCAATACAACGCCCACCCGGAACAATATATAAAGCTAAACGAACCGTTCACTGGGTACTTATCCGTACGAAAATCCCTATTGATTTACCTGTTTTTACAAGGAAATAAAATGTGAAAACAATATTTCTACATCCCATGGCCTTTCCCAACCATTTAAATTTTTCTCTTACAGGTCTAACACTTCCGAAAAACCAATACAACGCCCACCCGGAACAATATATAAAGCTAAACGAACCGTTCACTGGGTACTCATACGTACGAAAATCCCTATTGATTTACCTGTTTTTACAAGGAAATAAAATGTGAAAACAATATTTCTACATCCCATGGCCTTTCCCAACCATTTAAATTTTTCTCTTACAGGTCTAACACTTCCGAAAAACCAATACAACGCCCACCCGGAACAATATATAAAGCTAAACGCACCGTTCACTGGGTACTCATACGTACGAAAATCCCTATTGATTTACCTGTTTTTACAAGGAAATAAAATGTGAAAACAATATTTCTACATCCCATGGCCTTTCCCAACCATTTAAATTTTTCTCTTACAGGTCTAACACTTCCGAAAAACCAATACAACGCGCACCCGGAACAATATATAAAGCTAAACGAACCGTTCACTGGGTACTCATACGTACGAAAATCCCTATTGATTTACCTGTTTTTACAAGGAAATAAAATGTGAAAACAATATTTCTACATCCCATGGCCTTTCCCAACCATTTAAATTTTTCTCTTACAGGTCTAATACTTCCGAAAAACCAATACAACGCCCACCCGGAACAATATATAAAGCTAAACGAACCGTTCACTGGGTACTCATACGTACGAAAATCCCTATTGATTTACCTGTTTTTACAAGGAAATAAAATGTGAAAACAATATTTCTACATCCCATGGCCTTTCCCAACCATTTAAATTTTTCTCTTACAGGTCTAACACTTCCGAAAAACCAATACAACACGCACCCGGAACAATATATAAAGCTAAACGAACCGTTCACTGGGTACTTATCCGTACGAAAATCCCTATTGATTTACCTGTTTTTACAAGGAAATAAAATGTGAAAAAAATATTTCTACATCCCATGGCCCTTCCCAACCATTTAAATTTTTCTCTTACAGGTCTAACACGTCCGAAAAACCAATACAACGCCCACCCGGAACAATATATAAAGCTAAACGCACCGTTCACTGGGTACTTATATGTACGAAAATCCCTATTGATTTACCTGTTTTTACAAGGAAATAAAATGTTAAAAAAATATTTCTACATCCCATGGCCTTTCCCAACCATTTAAATTTTTCTCTTACAGGTCTAACACTTCCGAAAAACCAATACAACGCCCACCCGGAACAATATATAAAGCTAAACGAACCGTTCACTGGGTTCTCATACGTACGGAAATCCCTATTGATTTACCTGTTTTTACAAGGAAATAAAATGTAAAAAAAATATTTCTACATCCCATGGCCTTTCCCAACCATTTAAATTTTTCTCTTACAGGTCTAACACTTCCGAAAAACCAATACAACGCCCACCCGGAACAATATATAAAGCTAAACGAACCGTTCACTGGGTACTCATACGTACGAAAATCCCTATTGATTTACCTGTTTTTACAAGGAAATAAAATGTGAAAACAATATTTCTACATCCCATGGCCTTTCCCAACCATTTAAATTTTTCTCTTACAGGTCTAACACTTCCGAAAAACCAATACAACGCCCACCCGGAACAATATATAAAGCTAAACGAACCGTTCACTGGGTACTCATACGTACGAAAATCCCTATTGATTTACCTGTTTTTACAAGGAAATAAAATGTGAAAACAATATTTCTACATCCCATGGCCTTTCCCAACCATTTAAATTTTTCTCTTACAGGTCTAACACTTCCGAAAAACCAATACAACGCCCACCCGGAACAATATATAAAGCTAAACGAACCGTTCACTGGGTACTCATACGTACGAAAATCCCTATTGATTTACCTGTTTTTACAAGGAAATAAAATGTGAAAACAATATTTCTACATCCCATGTCCTTTCCCAACCATTTAAATTTTTCTCTTACAGGTCTAACACTTCCGAAAAACCAATACAACGCGCACCCGGAACAATATATAAAGCTAAAAGAACCGTTCACTGGGTACTTATCCGTACGAAAATCCCTATTGATTTACCTGTTTTTACAAGGAAATAAAATGTGAAAACAATATTTCTACATCCCATGGCCTTTCCCAACCATTTAAATTTTTCTCTTACAGGTCTAATACTTCCGAAAAACCAATACAACGCCCACCCGGAACAATATATAAAGCTAAACGAACCGTTCACTGGGTACTCATACGTACGAAAATCCCTATTGATTTACCTGTTTTTACAAGGAAATAAAATGTGAAAACAATATTTCTACATCCCATGGCCTTTCCCAACCATTTAAATTTTTCTCTTACAGGTCTAACACTTCCGAAAAACCAATACAACACGCACCCGGAACAATATATAAAGCTAAACGAACCGTTCACTGGGTACTTATCCGTACGAAAATCCCTATTGATTTACCTGTTTTTACAAGGAAATAAAATGTGAAAAAAATATTTCTACATCCCATGGCCCTTCCCAACCATTTAAATTTTTCTCTTACAGGTCTAACACGTCCGAAAAACCAATACAACGCCCACCCGGAACAATATATAAAGCTAAACGCACCGTTCACTGGGTACTTATATGTACGAAAATCCCTATTGATTTACCTGTTTTTACAAGGAAATAAAATGTTAAAAAAATATTTCTACATCCCATGGCCTTTCCCAACCATTTAAATTTTTCTCTTACAGGTCTAACACTTCCGAAAAACCAATACAACGCCCACCCGGAACAATATATAAAGCTAAACGAACCGTTCACTGGGTTCTCATACGTACGAAAATCCCTATTGATTTACCTGTTTTTACAAGGAAATAAAATGTAAAAAAAATATTTCTACATCCCATGGCCTTTCCCAACCATTTAAATTTTTCTCTTACAGGTCTAACACTTCCGAAAAACCAATACAACGCCCACCCGGAACAATATATAAAGCTAAACGAACCGTTCACTGGGTACTCATACGTACGAAAATCCCTATTGATTTACCTGTTTTTACAAGGAAATAAAATGTGAAAACAATATTTCTACATCCCATGGCCTTTCCCAACCATTTAAATTTTTCTCTTACAGGTCTAACACTTCCGAAAAACCAATACAACGCCCACCCGGAACAATATATAAAGCTAAACGAACCGTTCACTGGGTACTCATACGTACGAAAATCCCTATTGATTTACCTGTTTTTACAAGGAAATAAAATGTGAAAACAATATTTCTACATCCCATGGCCTTTCCCAACCATTTAAATTTTTCTCTTACAGGTCTAACACTTCCGAAAAACCAATACAACGCCCACCCGGAACAATATATAAAGCTAAACGAACCGTTCACTGGGTACTCATACGTACGAAAATCCCTATTGATTTACCTGTTTTTACAAGGAAATAAAATGTGAAAACAATATTTCTACATCCCATGGCCTTTCCCAACCATTTAAATTTTTCTCTTACAGGTCTAACACTTCCGAAAAACCAATACAACGCGCACCCGGAACAATATATAAAGCTAAACGAACCGTTCACTGGGTACTTATCCGTACGAAAATCCCTATTGATTTACCTGTTTTTACAAGGAAATAAAATGTGAAAACAATATTTCTACATCCCATGGCCTTTCCCAACCATTTAAATTTTTCTCTTACAGGTCTAACACTTCCGAAAAACCAATACAACACGCACCCGGAACAATATATAAAGCTAAACGAACCGTTCACTGGGTACTTATCCGTACGAAAATCCCTATTGATTTACCTGTTTTTACAAGGAAATAAAATGTGAAAAAAATATTTCTACATCCCATGGCCCTTCCCAACCATTTAAATTTTTCTCTTACAGGTCTAACACGTCCGAAAAACCAATGCAACGCCCATCCGGAACAATATATAAAGCTAAACGCACCGTTCACTGGGTACTTATATGTACGAAAATCCCTATTGATTTACCTGTTTTTACAAGGAAATAAAATGTGAATAAATATTTCTACATCCCATGGCCTTTCCCAACCATTTAGATTTTTCTCTTACAGGGCTAACACTTCCGAAAAACCAATACAACGCCCACCCGGACCAATATATTAAGCTAAACGAACCGTTCACTGGGTACTTATACGTACAAAAATCCCTATTGATTTACCTGTTTTTAAAAGGAAATAAAATGTGAAAAAAATCTTTCTACATCCCATGGCCTTTCCCAACCATTTAAATTTTTCTCTTACAGGGCTAACACTTCCGAAAAACAAATACAACGCCCACCCGGACCAATATATTAAGCTAAACGAACCGTTCACTGGGTACTTATACGTACAAAAATCCCTATTGATTTACCTGTTTTTACAAGGAAATAAAATGTGAAAAAATATTTCTACATCCCATGGCCTTTCCCAACCATTTAAATTTTTCTCTTATAAGTCTAACACATCCGAAAAACCAATACAACGCCCACCCGGAACAATATATAAAGCTAAATGAACCGTTCACTGGGTACTCATACGTACCAAAATCCCTATTGATTTACCTGTTTTTAAAAGGAAATAAAATGTGAAAAAAATATTTCTACATCCCATGGCCTTTCCCAACCATTTAAATTTTTCTCTTACAGGTGTAACACTTCTGAAAAACCAATACAACGTCCACCCGGAACAATATATAAAGCTAAACGAACCGTTCACTGGGTACTTATACGCACGAAAATCCCTATTGATTTACCTGTTTTTATAAGGAAATAAAATGTGAGAAAAATATTTCTACATCCCATGGCCTTTCCCAACCATTTAAATTTTTCTCTTATAAGTCTAACACATCCGAAAAACCAATACAACGCCCACCCGGAACAATATATAAAGCTAAACGAACCGTTCACTGGGTACTCATACGTACGAAAATCCCTATTGATTTACCTGTTTTTACAAGGAAATAAAATGTGAAAACAATATTTCTACATCCCATGGCCTTTCCCAACCATTTAAATTTTTCTCTTACAGGTCTAACACTTCCGAAAAACCAATACAACACGCACCCGGAACAATATATAAAGCTAAACGAACCATTCACTGGGTACTTACCCGTACGAAAATACCTATAGATTTACCTGTTTTTACAAGGAAATAAAATGTGAAAAAAATATTTCTACATCCCATGGCCTTTCCCAACCATTTAAATTTTTCTCTTATAAGTCTAACACTTCCGAAAAACCAATACAACGCCCACCCGGAACAATATATAAAGCTAAACGAACCGTTCACTGGGTACTCATCTGTACCAAAATCCCTATTGATTTACCTGTTTTTACAGGGAAATAAAATGTGAAAACAATATTTCTACATCCCATGGCCTTTCCCAACCATTTAAATTTTTCTCTTACAAGTCTAACACTTCCGAAAAACCAATACAACGCCCACCCGGAACAATATATAAAGCTAAACGAACCATTCACTGGTTACTTATCCGTACGAAAATCCCTATAGATTTACGTGTTTTTAGAAGGAAATAAAATGTGAAAAAAATATTTCTACATCCCATGGCCTTTCCCAACCATTTAAATTTTATTCTTACTGGTCTAACACTTCCGAAAAACCAATACAACGCCCACCCGGAACAATATATAAAGCTAAACGAACCGTTCACTGGGTACTCATCTGTACCAAAATCCCTATTGATTTACCTGTTTTTACAGGGAAATAAAATGTAAAAAAAATATTTCTACATACCATGGCCTTTCTCAACACTTTAAATTTTTCTCTTGCATATCTAACGCTTCCGAAAAACCAATACAACGCCCACCCGGAACAATATATAAAGCTAAACGAACCGTTCACTGGGTACTTATACGTACAAAAATCCCTATTGATTTACCTGTTTTTACAAGGAAATAAAATGTGAAAAAATATTTCTACATCCCATGGCCTTTCCCAACCATTTAAATTTTTCTCTTATAAGTCTAACACATCCGAAAAACCAATACAACGCCCACCCGGAACAATATATAAAGCTAAATGAACCGTTCACTGGGTACTCATACGTACCAAAATCCCTATTGATTTACCTGTTTTTACAAGGAAATAAAATGTGAAAACAATATTTCTACATCCCATGGCCTTTCCCAACCATTTAAATTTTTCTCTTACAGGTCTAACACTTCCGAAAAACCAATACAACACGCACCCGGAACAATATATAAAGCTAAACGAACCATTCACTGGGTACTTACCCGTACGAAAATACCTATAGATTTACCTGTTTTTACAAGGAAATAAAATGTGAAAAAAATATTTCTACATCCCATGGCCTTTCCCAACCATTTAAATTTTTCTCTTATAAGTCTAACACTTCCGAAAAACCAATACAACGCCCACCCGGAACAATATATAAAGCTAAACGAACCGTTCACTGGGTACTCATCTGTACCAAAATCCCTATTGATTTACCTGTTTTTACAGGGAAATAAAATGTGAAAACAATATTTCTACATCCCATGGCCTTTCCCAACCATTTAAATTTTTCTCTTACAAGTCTAACACTTCCGAAAAACCAATACAACGCCCACCCGGAACAATATATAAAGCTAAACGAACCATTCACTGGTTACTTATCCGTACGAAAATCCCTATAGATTTACGTGTTTTTAGAAGGAAATAAAATGTGAAAAAAATATTTCTACATCCCATGGCCTTTCCCAACCATTTAAATTTTATTCTTACTGGTCTAACACTTCCGAAAAACCAATACAACGCCCACCCGGAACAATATATAAAGCTAAACGAACCGTTCACTGGGTACTCATCTGTACCAAAATCCCTATTGATTTACCTGTTTTTACAGGGAAATAAAATGTAAAAAAAATATTTCTACATACCATGGCCTTTCTCAACACTTTAAATTTTTCTCTTGCATATCTAACGCTTCCGAAAAACCAATACAACGCCCACCCGGAACAATATATAAAGCTAAACGAACCGTTCACTGGGTACTTATACGCACGAAAATCCCTATTGATTTACCTGTTTTTACAAGGAAATAAAATGTGAAAAAAATATTTCTACATCCCATTGCCTTTCCCAACCATTTAAATTTTTCTCTTACAGATCTAACACTTCCGAAAAACCAATACAACGCGCACCCGGAACAATATATAAAGCTAAACGAACCGTTCACTGGGTACTTATCCGTACGAAAATCCCTATTGATTTACCTGTTTTTACAAGGAAATAAAATGTGAAAACAATATTTCTACATCCCATGGCCTTTCCCAACCATTTAAATTTTTCTCTTACAGGTCTAACACTTCCGAAAAACCAATACAACACGCACCCGGAACAATATATAAAGCTAAACGAACCGTTCACTGGGTACTTATCCGTACGAAAATCCCTATTGATTTACCTGTTTTTACAAGGAAATAAAATGTGAAAAAAATATTTCTACATCCCATGGCCCTTCCCAACCATTTAAATTTTTCTCTTACAGGTCTAACACGTCCGAAAAACCAATGCAACGCCCATCCGGAAAAATATATAAAGCTAAACGCACCGTTCACTGGGTACTTATATGTACGAAAATCCCTATTGATTTACCTGTTTTTACAAGGAAATAAAATGTGAAAAAAATATTTCTACATCCCATGGCCTTTCCCAACCATTTAGATTTTTCTCTTACAGGGCTAACACTTCCGAAAAACCAATACAACGCCCACCCGGACCAATATATTAAGCTAAACGAACCGTTCACTGGGTACTTATACGTACAAAAATCCCTATTGATTTACCTGTTTTTAAAAGGAAATAAAATGTGAAAAAAATCTTTCTACATCCCATGGCCTTTCCCAACCATTTAAATTTTTCTCTTACAGGGCTAACACTTCCGAAAAACCAATACAACGCCCACCCGGACCAATATATTAAGCTAAACGAACCGTTCACTGGGTACTTATACGTACAAAAATCCCTATTGATTTACCTGTTTTTACAAGGAAATAAAATGTGAAAAAATATTTCTACATCCCATGGCCTTTCCCAACCATTTAAATTTTTCTCTTATAAGTCTAACACATCCGAAAAACCAATACAACGCCCACCCGGAACAATATATAAAGCTAAATGAACCGTTCACTGGGTACTCATACGTACCAAAATCCCTATTGATTTACCTGTTTTTAAAAGGAAATAAAATGTGAAAAAAATATTTCTACATCCCATGGCCTTTCCCAACCATTTAAATTTTTCTCTTACAGGTGTAACACTTCTGAAAAACCAATACAACGTCCACCCGGAACAATATATAAAGCTAAACGAACCGTTCACTGGGTACTTATACGCACGAAAATCCCTATTGATTTACCTGTTTTTATAAGGAAATAAAATGTGAGAAAAATATTTCTACATCCCATGGCCTTTCCCAACCATTTAAATTTTTCTCTTACAGGTCTAACACTTCCGAAAAACCAATACAACGCCCACCCGGAACAATATATAAAGCTAAACGAACCGTTCACTGGGTACTCATACGTACGAAAATCCCTATTGATTTACCTGTTTTTACAAGGAAATAAAATGTGAAAACAATATTTCTACATCCCATGGCCTTTCCCAACCATTTAAATTTTTCTCTTACAGGTCTAACACTTCCGAAAAACCAATACAACGCGCACCCGGAACAATATATAAAGCTAAACGAACCGTTCACTGGGTACTTATCCGTACGAAAATCCCTATTGATTTACCTGTTTTTACAAGGAAATAAAATGTGAAAACAATATTTCTACATCCCATGGCCTTTCCCAACCATTTAAATTTTTCTCTTACAGGTCTAACACTTCCGAAAAACCAATACAACGCCCACCCGGAACAATATATAAAGCTAAACGAACCGTTCACTGGGTACTCATACGTACGAAAATCCCTATTGATTTACCTGTTTTTACAAGGAAATAAAATGTGAAAACAATATTTCTACATCCCATGGCCTTTCCCAACCATTTAAATTTTTCTCTTACAGGTCTAACACTTCCGAAAAACCAATACAACGCCCACCCGGAACAATATATAAAGCTAAACGCACCGTTCACTGGGTACTCATACGTACGAAAATCCCTATTGATTTACCTGTTTTTACAAGGAAATAAAATGTGAAAACAATATTTCTACATCCCATGGCCTTTCCCAACCATTTAAATTTTTCTCTTACAGGTCTAACACTTCCGAAAAACCAATACAACGCGCACCCGGAACAATATATAAAGCTAAACGAACCGTTCACTGGGTACTCATACGTACGAAAATCCCTATTGATTTACCTGTTTTTACAAGGAAATAAAATGTGAAAACAATATTTCTACATCCCATGGCCTTTCCCAACCATTTAAATTTTTCTCTTACAGGTCTAATACTTCCGAAAAACCAATACAACGCCCACCCGGAACAATATATAAAGCTAAACGAACCGTTCACTGGGTACTCATACGTACGAAAATCCCTATTGATTTACCTGTTTTTACAAGGAAATAAAATGTGAAAACAATATTTCTACATCCCATGGCCTTTCCCAACCATTTAAATTTTTCTCTTACAGGTCTAACACTTCCGAAAAACCAATACAACACGCACCCGGAACAATATATAAAGCTAAACGAACCGTTCACTGGGTACTTATCCGTACGAAAATCCCTATTGATTTACCTGTTTTTACAAGGAAATAAAATGTGAAAAAAATATTTCTACATCCCATGGCCCTTCCCAACCATTTAAATTTTTCTCTTACAGGTCTAACACGTCCGAAAAACCAATACAACGCCCACCCGGAACAATATATAAAGCTAAACGCACCGTTCACTGGGTACTTATATGTACGAAAATCCCTATTGATTTACCTGTTTTTACAAGGAAATAAAATGTTAAAAAAATATTTCTACATCCCATGGCCTTTCCCAACCATTTAAATTTTTCTCTTACAGGTCTAACACTTCCGAAAAACCAATACAACGCCCACCCGGAACAATATATAAAGCTAAACGAACCGTTCACTGGGTTCTCATACGTACGGAAATCCCTATTGATTTACCTGTTTTTACAAGGAAATAAAATGTAAAAAAAATATTTCTACATCCCATGGCCTTTCCCAACCATTTAAATTTTTCTCTTACAGGTCTAACACTTCCGAAAAACCAATACAACGCCCACCCGGAACAATATATAAAGCTAAACGAACCGTTCACTGGGTACTCATACGTACGAAAATCCCTATTGATTTACCTGTTTTTACAAGGAAATAAAATGTGAAAACAATATTTCTACATCCCATGGCCTTTCCCAACCATTTAAATTTTTCTCTTACAGGTCTAACACTTCCGAAAAACCAATACAACGCCCACCCGGAACAATATATAAAGCTAAACGAACCGTTCACTGGGTACTCATACGTACGAAAATCCCTATTGATTTACCTGTTTTTACAAGGAAATAAAATGTGAAAACAATATTTCTACATCCCATGGCCTTTCCCAACCATTTAAATTTTTCTCTTACAGGTCTAACACTTCCGAAAAACCAATACAACACGCACCCGGAACAATATATAAAGCTAAACGAACCATTCACTGGGTACTTACCCGTACGAAAATACCTATAGATTTACCTGTTTTTACAAGGAAATAAAATGTGAAAAAAATATTTCTACATCCCATGGCCTTTCCCAACCATTTAAATTTTTCTCTTATAAGTCTAACACTTCCGAAAAACCAATACAACGCCCACCCGGAACAATATATAAAGCTAAACGAACCGTTCACTGGGTACTCATCTGTACCAAAATCCCTATTGATTTACCTGTTTTTACAGGGAAATAAAATGTGAAAACAATATTTCTACATCCCATGGCCTTTCCCAACCATTTAAATTTTTCTCTTACAAGTCTAACACTTCCGAAAAACCAATACAACGCCCACCCGGAACAATATATAAAGCTAAACGAACCATTCACTGGTTACTTATCCGTACGAAAATCCCTATAGATTTACGTGTTTTTAGAAGGAAATAAAATGTGAAAAAAATATTTCTACATCCCATGGCCTTTCCCAACCATTTAAATTTTATTCTTACTGGTCTAACACTTCCGAAAAACCAATACAACGCCCACCCGGAACAATATATAAAGCTAAACGAACCGTTCACTGGGTACTCATCTGTACCAAAATCCCTATTGATTTACCTGTTTTTACAGGGAAATAAAATGTAAAAAAAATATTTCTACATACCATGGCCTTTCTCAACACTTTAAATTTTTCTCTTGCATATCTAACGCTTCCGAAAAACCAATACAACGCCCACCCGGAACAATATATAAAGCTAAACGAACCGTTCACTGGGTACTTATACGCACGAAAATCCCTATTGATTTACGTGTTTTTACAAGGAAATAAAATGTGAAAAAAATATTTCTACATCCCATGGCCTTTCCCAACCATTTAAATTTTTCTCTTACAAGTCTAACACTTCCGAAAAACCAATACAACGCCCACCCGGAACAATATATAAAGCTAAACGAACCATTCACAGGGTACTTATCCGTACGAAAATCCCTATAGATTTAAGTGTTTTTAGAAGGAAATAAAATGTGAAAAAAATATTTCTACATCCCATGGCCTTTCCCAACCATTTAAATTTTATTCTTACCGGTCTAACACTTCCGAAAAACCAATACAACGCCCACCCGGAACAATATATAAAGCTAAACGAACCGTTCACTGGGTACTTATATGTACGAAAATCCCTACTGATTTACCAGTTTTTACAAGGAAAAAAAATGTGAAAACAATATTTCTACATACCACGGCCTTTCCCAACCATTGAAATTTTTCTCTTACAAGTCTAACACTTCCGAAAACCAATACAACGCCCACCCGGAACAATATATAAAGTTAAACGAACCATTCACTGGGTACTTATACGTACAAAAATCCCTATTGATTTACCTGTTTTTACAAGGAAATAAAATGTGAAAAAAATATTTCTACATCCCATGGCCTTTCCCAACCATTTAAATTTTTCTCTTATAAGTCTAACACTTCCGAAAAACCAATACAACGCCCACCCGGAACAATATATAAAGCTAAACGAACCGTTCACTGGGTACTCATCTGTACCAAAATCCCTATTGATTTACCTGTTTTTACAGGGAAATAAAATGTGAAAACAATATTTCTACATCCCATGGCCTTTCCCAACCATTTAAATTTTTCTCTTACAAGTCTAACACTTCCGAAAAACCAATACAACGCCCACCCGGAACAATATATAAAGCTAAACGAACCATTCACTGGTTACTTATCCGTACGAAAATCCCTATAGATTTACGTGTTTTTAGAAGGAAATAAAATGTGAAAAAAATATTTCTACATCCCATGGCCTTTCCCAACCATTTAAATTTTATTCTTACTGGTCTAACACTTCCGAAAAACCAATACAACGCCCACCCGGAACAATATATAAAGCTAAACGAACCGTTCACTGGGTACTTATATGTACGAAAATCCCTACTGATTTACCAGTTTTTACAAGGAAAAAAAATGTGAAAACAATATTTCTACATACCACGGCCTTTCCCAACCATTGAAATTTTTCTCTTACAAGTCTAACACTTCCGAAAACCAATACAACGCCCACCCGGAACAATATATAAAGTTAAACGAACCATTCACTGGGTACTTATACGTACAAAAATCCCTATTGATTTACCTGTTTTTACAAGGAAATAAAATGTGAAAAAAATATTTCTACATCCCATGGCCTTTCCCAACCATTTATATTTTTCTCTTACAGGGCTAACACTTCCGAAAAACCAATACAACGCCCACCCGGAACCCTATATAAAGCTAAACGAACCGTTCACTGGGTACTTATACGCACGAAAATCCCTATTGATTTACCTGTTTTTACAAGGAAATAAAATGTGAAAAAAATATTTCTACATCCCATGGCCTTTCCCAACCATTTAAATTTTTCTCTTACAGGTCTAACACTTCTGAAAAACCAATACAACGCCCACCCGGAACAATATATAAAGCTAAACGAACCGTTCACTGGGTACTCATACGTACGAAAATCCCTATTGATTTACCTGTTTTTACAAGGAAATAAAATGTGAAAAAAATATTTCTACATCCCATGGCCTTTCCCAACCATTTAGATTTTTCTCTTACAGGGCTAACACTTCCGAAAAACCAATACAACGCCCACCCGGACCAATATATTAAGCTAAACGAACCGTTCACTGGGTACTTATACGTACAAAAATCCCTATTGATTTACCTGTTTTTAAAAGGAAATAAAATGTGAAAAAAATATTTCTACATCCCATGGCCTTTCCCAACCATTTAAATTTTTCTCTTATAAGTCTAACACATCCGAAAAACCAATACAACGCCCACCCGGAACAATATATAAAGCTAAACGAACCGTTCACTGGGTACTCATACGTACCAAAATCCCTATTGATTTACCTGTTTTTAAAAGGAAATAAAATGTGAAAAAAATATTTCTACATCCCATGGCCTTTCCCAACCATTTAAATTTTATTCTTACCGGTCTAACACTTCCGAAAAACCAATACAACGCCCACCCGGAACAATATATAAAGCTAAACGAACCGTTCACTGGGTACTTATATGTACGAAAATCCCTACTGATTTACCAGTTTTTACAAGGAAAAAAAATGTGAAAACAATATTTCTACATACCACGGCCTTTCCCAACCATTGAAATTTTTCTCTTACAGGTCTAACACTTCCGAAAAACCAATACAACGCCCACCCGGAACAATATATAAAGCTAAACGAACCGTTCACTGGGTACTCATACGTACGAAAATCCCTATTGATTTACCTGTTTTTACAAGGAAATAAAATGTGAAAACAATATTTCTACATCCCATGGCCTTTCCCAACCATTTAGATTTTTCTCTTACAGGGCTAACACTTCCGAAAAACCAATACAACGCCCACCCGGACCAATATATTAAGCTAAACGAACCGTTCACTGGGTACTTATACGTACAAAAATCCCTATTGATTTACCTGTTTTTAAAAGGAAATAAAATGTGAAAAAAATATTTCTACATCCCATGGCCTTTCCCAACCATTTAAATTTTTCTCTTATAAGTCTAACACATCCGAAAAACCAATACAACGCCCACCCGGAACAATATATAAAGCTAAACGAACCGTTCACTGGGTACTCATACGTACCAAAATCCCTATTGATTTACCTGTTTTTAAAAGGAAATAAAATGTGAAAAAAATATTTCTACATCCCATGGCCTTTCCCAACCATTTAAATTTTATTCTTACCGGTCTAACACTTCCGAAAAACCAATACAACGCCCACCCGGAACAATATATAAAGCTAAACGAACCGTTCACTGGGTACTTATATGTACGAAAATCCCTACTGATTTACCAGTTTTTACAAGGAAAAAAAATGTGAAAACAATATTTCTACATACCACGGCCTTTCCCAACCATTGAAATTTTTCTCTTACAAGTCTAACACTTCCGAAAACCAATACAACGCCCATCCGGAACAATATATAAAGTTAAACGAACCATTCACTGGGTACTTATACGTACAAAAATCCCTATTGATTTACCTGTTTTTACAAGGAAATAAAATGTGAAAAAAATATTTCTACATCCCATGGCCTTTCCCAACCATTTAAATTTTTCTCTTATAAGTCTAACACTTCCGAAAAACCAATACAACGCCCACCCGGAACAATATATAAAGCTAAACGAACCGTTCACTGGGTACTCATCTGTACCAAAATCCCTATTGATTTACCTGTTTTTACAGGGAAATAAAATGTGAAAACAATATTTCTACATCCCATGGCCTTTCCCAACCATTTAAATTTTTCTCTTACAAGTCTAACACTTCCGAAAACCAATACAACGCCCACCCGGAACAATATATAAAGTTAAACGAACCATTCACTGGGTACTTATACGTACAAAAATCCCTATTGATTTACCTGTTTTTACAAGGAAATAAAATGTGAAAAAAATATTTCTACATCCCATGGCCTTTCCCAACCATTTAAATTTTTCTCTTACAGGTGTAACACTTCTGAAAAACCAATACAACGTCCACCCGGAACAATATATAAAGCTAAACGAACCGTTCACTGGGTACTTATACGCACGAAAATCCCTATTGATTTACCTGTTTTTATAAGGAAATAAAATGTGAGAAAAATATTTCTACATCCCATGGCCTTTCCCAACCATTCTTACAGGTCTAACACTTCCGAAAAACCAATACAACGCCCACCCGGAACAATATATAAAGCTAAACGAACCGTTCACTGGGTACTTATATGTACGAAAATCCCTACTGATTTACCAGTTTTTACAAGGAAAAAAAATGTGAAAACAATATTTCTACATACCACGGCCTTTCCCAACCATTGAAATTTTTCTCTTACAAGTCTAACACTTCCGAAAACCAATACAACGCCCACCCGGAACAATATATAAAGTTAAACGAACCATTCACTGGGTACTTATACGTACAAAAATCCCTATTGATTTACCTGTTTTTACAAGGAAATAAAATGTGAAAAAAATATTTCTACATCCCATGGCCTTTCCCAACCATTTAAATTTTTCTCTTACAAGTCTAACACTTCCGAAAAACCAATACAATGCCCAACCGGAACAATATATAAAGCTAAACGAACCGTTCACTGGGTACTTATCCGTACGAAAATCACTATAGATTTACCTGTTTTTAGAAGGAAATAAAATGTGAAAAAAATATTTCTACATCCCATGGCCTTTCCCAACCATTTAAATTTTTCTCTTACAGGTCTAACACTTCCGAAAAACCAATACAACGCCCACCCGGAACAATATATAAAGCTGAACGAACCGTTCACTGGGTACTCATACGTACGAAAATCCCTATTGATTTACCTGTTTTTACAAGGAAATAAAATGTGAAAAAAATGTTTCTACATCCCATGGCCTTTCCCAACCATTTAAATTTTTCTCTTACAGGGCTAACACTTCCGAAAAACCAATACAACGCCCACCCGGAACAATATATAAAGCTAAACGAACCGTTCACTGGGTACTTATATGTACGAAAATCCCTATTGATTTACCAGTTTTTACAAGGAAAAAAAATGTGAAAACAATATTTCTACATACCACGGCCTTTCCCAACCATTGAAATTTTTCTCTTACAAGTCTAACACTTCCGAAAACCAATACAACGCCCACCCGGAACAATATATAAAGTTAAACGAACCATTCACTGGGTACTTATACGTACAAAAATCCCTATTGATTTACCTGTTTTTACAAGGAAATAAAATGTGAAAAAAATATTTCTACATCCCATGGCCTTTCCCAACCATTTATATTTTTCTCTTACAGGGCTAACACTTCCGAAAAACCAATACAACGCCCACCCGGAACCCTATATAAAGCTAAACGAACCGTTCACTGGGTACTTATACGCACGAAAATCCCTATTGATTTACCTGTTTTTACAAGGAAATAAAATGTGAAAAAAATATTTCTACATCCCATGGCCTTTCCCAACCATTTAAATTTTTCTCTTACAGGTCTAACACTTCTGAAAAACCAATACAACGCCCACCCGGAACAATATATAAAGCTAAACGAACCGTTCACTGGGTACTCATACGTACGAAAATCCCTATTGATTTACCTGTTTTTACAAGGAAATAAAATGTGAAAAAAATATTTCTACATCCCATGGCCTTTCCCAACCATTTAGATTTTTCTCTTACAGGGCTAACACTTCCGAAAAACCAATACAACGCCCACCCGGACCAATATATTAAGCTAAACGAACCGTTCACTGGGTACTTATACGTACAAAAATCCCTATTGATTTACCTGTTTTTAAAAGGAAATAAAATGTGAAAAAAATATTTCTACATCCCATGGCCTTTCCCAACCATTTAAATTTTTCTCTTATAAGTCTAACACATCCGAAAAACCAATACAACGCCCACCCGGAACAATATATAAAGCTAAACGAACCGTTCACTGGGTACTCATACGTACCAAAATCCCTATTGATTTACCTGTTTTTAAAAGGAAATAAAATGTGAAAAAAATATTTCTACATCCCATGGCCTTTCCCAACCATTTAAATTTTTCTCTTACAGGTGTAACACTTCTGAAAAACCAATACAACGTCCACCCGGAACAATGTATAAAGCTAAACGAACCGTTCACTGGGTACTTATACGCACGAAAATCCCTATTGATTTACCTGTTTTTATAAGGAAATAAAATGTGAGAAAAATATTTCTACATCCCATGGCCTTTCCCAACCATTCTTACAGGTCTAACACTTCCGAAAAACCAATACAACGCCCACCCGGAACAATATATAAAGCTAAACGAACCGTTCACTGGGTACTTATATGTACGAAAATCCCTACTGATTTACCAGTTTTTACAAGGAAAAAAAATGTGAAAACAATATTTCTACATACCACGGCCTTTCCCAACCATTGAAATTTTTCTCTTACAAGTCTAACACTTCCGAAAACCAATACAACGCCCACCCGGAACAATATATAAAGCTAAACGAACCGTTCACTGGGTACTTATCCGTACGAAAATCCCTATTGATTTACCTGTTTTTACAAGGAAATAAAATGTGAAAACAATATTTCTACATCCCATGGCCTTTCCCAACCATTTAAATTTTTCTCTTACAGGTCTAAAACTTCCGAAAAACCAATACAACGCCCACCCGGAACAATATATAAAGCTAAACGAACCGTTCACTGGGTACTCATATGTACGAAAATCCCTATTGATTTACCTGTTTTTACAAGGAAATAAAATGTGAAAACAATATTTCTACATCCCATGGCCTTTCCCAACCATTTATATTTTTCTCTTACAGGTCTAACAATTCCGAAAAACCAATACAACGCCCACACGGAACAATATATAAAGCTAAACGAACCGTTCACTGGGTACTTATCCGTACGAAAATCCCTATTGATTTACCTGTTTTTACAAGGAAATAAAATGTGAAAACAATATTTCTACATCCCATGGCCTTTCCCAACCATTTAAATTTTCTCTTACAGGTCTAACACTTCCGAAAAACCAATACAACGCCCACCCGGAACAATATATAAAGCTAAACGAACCGTTCACTGGGTTCTCATACGTACGGAAATCCCTATTGATTTACCTGTTTTTACAAGGAAATAAAATGTAAAAAAAATATTTCTACATACCATGGCCTTTCTCAACCATTTAAATTTTTCTCTTACAGGTCTAACACTTCCGAAAAACCAATACAACACGCACCCGGAACAATATATAAAGCTAAACGAACCGTTCACTGGGTACTTATCCGTACGAAAATCCCTATTGATTTACCTGTTTTTACAAGGAAATAAAATGTGAAAAAAATATTTCTACATCCCATGGCCCTTCCCAACCATTTAAATTTTTCTCTTACAGGTCTAACACGTCCGAAAAACCAATGCAACGCCCATCCGGAACAATATATAAAGCTAAACGCACCGTTCACTGGGTACTTATATGTACGAAAATCCCTATTGATTTACCTGTTTTTACAAGGAAATAAAATGTGAAAAAAAAATATTTCTACATCCCATGGCCTTTCCCAACCATTTAAATTTTTCTCTTACAGGGCTAACACTTCTGAAAAACCAATACAACGCCCACCCGGACCAATATATTAAGCTAAACGAACCGTTCACTGGGTACTTATACGTACAAAAATCCCTATTGATTTACCTGTTTTTAAAAGGAAATAAAATGTGAAAAAAATATTTCTACATCCCATGGCCTTTCCCAACCATTTAAATTTTTCTCTTACAGGGCTAACACTTCCGAAAAACCAATACAACGCCCACCCGGACCAATATATTAAGCTAAACGAACCGTTCACTGGGTACTTATACGTACAAAAATCCCTATTGATTTACCTGTTTTTACAAGGAAATAAAATGTGAAAAAAATATTTCTACATCCCATGGCCTTTCCCAACCTTTTAAATTTTTCTCTTATAAGTCTAACACATCCGAAAAACCAATACAACGCCCACCCGGAACAATATATAAAGCTAAACGAACCGTTCACTGGGTACTCATACGTACCAAAATCCCTATTGATTTACCTGTTTTTAAAAGGAAATAAAATGTGAAAAAAATATTTCTACATCCCATGGCCTTTCCCAACCATTTAAATTTTTCTCTTACAGGTGTAACACATCCGAAAAACCAATACAACGCCCACCCGGAACAATATATAAAGCTAAACTAACCGTTCACTGGGTACTCATACGTACCAAAATCCCTATTGATTTACCTGTTTTTAAAGGTAAATAAAATGTGAAAAAAATATTTCTACATCCCATGGCCTTTCCCAACCATTTAAATTTTTCTCTTACAGGTCTAACACTTCCGAAAAACCAATACAACGCCCACCCGGAACAATATATAAAGCTAAACGAACCGTTCACTGGGTACTTATACGCATGAAAATCCCTATTGATTTACCTGTTTTTACAAGGAGATAAAATGTGAAAAAAATATTTCTACATCCCATGGCCTTTCCCAACCATTTAAATTTTTCTCTTACAGGGCTAACTCTTCCGAAAACCAATACAACGCCCACCCGGACCAATATATTAAGCTAAACGAACCGTTCCCAGGGTACTTATACGTACAAAAATCCCTATTGATTTACCTGTTTTTAAAAGGAAATAAAATGTGAAAAAAATATTTCTACATCCCATGGCCTTTCCCAACCATTTAAATTTTTCTCTTACAAGTCTAACACTTCCGAAAAACCAATACAACGCCCACCCGGACCAATATATTAAGCTAAACGAACCGTTCACAGGGTACTTATACGTACGAAAATCCCTATTGATTTACCTGTTTTTACAAGGAAATAAAATGTGAAAAAAATATTTCTACATCCCATGGCCTTTCCCAACCATTTAAATTTTTCTCTTACAAGTCTAACACTTCCGAAAAACCAATACAACGCCCACCCGGAACAATATATAAAGCTAAACCTACCGTTCACTGGGTACTTATCCGTACGAAAATCCCTATTGATTTACCTGTTTTTACAAGGAAATAAAATGTGAAAACAATATTTCTACATCCCATGGCCTTTCCCAACCATTTAAATTTTTCTCTTACAGGTCTAAAACTTCCGAAAAACCAATACAACGCCCACCCGGAACAATATATAAAGCTAAACGAACCGTTCACTGGGTACTCATACGTACGAAAATCCCTATTGATTTACCTGTTTTTACAAGGAAATAAAATGTGAAAACAATATTTCTACATCCCATGGCCTTTCCCAACCATTTAAATTTTTCTCTTACAGGTCTAACACTTCCGAAAAACCAATACAACGCCCACCCGGAACAATATATAAAGCTAAACGAACCGTTCACTGGGTACTTATACGCACGAAAATCCCTATTGATTTACCTGTTTTTACAAGGAAATAAAATGTGAAAAAAATATTTCTACATCCCATGGCCTTTCCCAACCATTTAAATTTTTCTCTTACAGGTCTAACACTTCCGAAAAACCAATATAACGCCCACCCGGAACAATATATAAAGCTAAACGAACGGTTCACTGGGTACTTATACGCACGAAAATCCCTATTGATTTACCTGTTTTTACAAGGAAATAAAATGTGAAAACAATATTTCTACATCCCATGGCCTTTCCCAACCATTTAAATTTTTCTCTTACAGGTCTAACAATTCCGAAAAACCAATACAACGCCCACCCGGAACAATATATAAAGCTAAACGAACCGTTCACTGGGTACTTATCCGTACGAAAATCCCTATTGATTTACCTGTTTTTACAAGGAAATAAAATGTGAAAACAATATTTCTACATCCCATGGCCTTTCCCAACCATTTAAATTTTCTCTTACAGGTCTAACACTTCCGAAAAACCAATACAACGCCCACCCGGAACAATATATAAAGCTAAACGAACCGTTCACTGGGTTCTCATACGTACGGAAATCCCTATTGATTTACCTGTTTTTACAAGGAAATAAAATGTAAAAAAAATATTTCTACATACCATGGCCTTTCTCAACCATTTAAATTTTTCTCTTACAGGTCTAACACTTCCGAAAAACCAATACAACACGCACCCGGAACAATATATAAAGCTAAACGAACCGTTCACTGGGTACTTATCCGTACGAAAATCCCTATTGATTTACCTGTTTTTACAAGGAAATAAAATGTGAAAAAAATATTTCTACATCCCATGGCCCTTCCCAACCATTTAAATTTTTCTCTTACAGGTCTAACACGTCCGAAAAACCAATGCAACGCCCATCCGGAACAACATATAAAGCTAAACCCACCGTTCACTGGGTACTTATATGTACGAAAATCCCTATTGATTTACCTGTTTTTACAAGGAAATAAAATGTGAAAAAAAAATATTTCTACATCCCATGGCCTTTCCCAACCATTTAAATTTTTCTCTTACAGGGCTAACACTTCTGAAAAACCAATACAACGCCCACCCGGACCAATATATTAAGCTAAACGAACCGTTCACTGGGTACTTATACGTACAAAAATCCCTATTGATTTACCTGTTTTTAAAAGGAAATAAAATGTGAAAAAAATATTTCTACATCCCATGGCCTTTCCCAACCATTTAAATTTTTCTCTTATAAGTCTAACACATCCGAAAAACCAATACAACGCCCACCCGGACCAATATATTAAGCTAAACGAACCGTTCACTGGGTACTTATACGTACAAAAATCCCTATTGATTTACCTGTTTTTACAAGGAAATAAAATGTGAAAAAAATATTTCTACATCCCATGGCCTTTCCCAACCTTTTAAATTTTTCTTTTATAAGTCTAACACATCCGAAAAACCAATACAACGCCCACACGGAACAATATATAAAGCTAAACGAACCGTTCACTGGGTACTTATACGCACGAAAATCCCTATTGATTTACCTGTTTTTATAAGGAAATAAAATGTGAAAAAAATATTTCTACATCCCATGGCCTTTCCCAACCATTTAAATTTTTCTCTTATAAGTCTAACACATCCGAAAAACCAATACAACGCCCACCCGGAACAATATATAAAGCTAAACTAACCGTTCACTGGGTACTCATACGTACCAAAATCCCTATTGATTTACCTGTTTTTAAAGGTAAATAAAATGTGAAAAAAATATTTCTACATCCCATGGCCTTTCCCAACCATTTAAATTTTTCTCTTACAGGTCTAACACTTCCGAAAAAACAATACAACGCCCACCCGGAACAATATATAAAGCTAAACGAACCGTTCACTGGGTACATATACGCACGAAAATCCCTATTGATTTACCTGTTTTTACAAGGAAATAAAATGTGAAAAAAATATTTCTACATCCCATGGCTTTTCCCAACCATTTAAATTTTTCTCTTACAGTTCTAACACTTCCGAAAAACCAATACAACGCCCACCCGGAACAATATATAAAGCTAAACGAACCGTTTACTGGGTACTTATACTCACGAAAATCCCTATTGATTTACCTGTTTTTACAAGGAAATAAAATGTGAAAAAAAAATATTTCTACATCCCATGGCCTTTCCCAACCATTTAAATTTTTCTCTTACAGGGCTAACACTTCCGAAAAACCAATACAACGCCCACCCGGACCAATATATTAAGCTAAACGAACCGTTCACTGGGTACTTATACGTACAAAAATCCCTATTGATTTACCTGTTTTTAAAAGGAAATAAAATGTGAAAAAAATATTTCTACATCCCATGGCCTTTCCCAACCATTTAAATTTTTCTCTTACAGGGCTAACACTTCCGAAAAACCAATACAACGCCCACCCGGACCAATATATTAAGCTAAACGAACCGTTCACTGGGTACTTATACGTACAAAAATCCCTATTGATTTACCTGTTTTTACAAGGAAATAAAATGTGAAAAAAATATTTCTACATCCCATGGCCTTTCCCAACCATTTAAATTTTTCTCTTATAAGTCTAACACATCCGAAAAACCAATACAACGCCCACCCGGAACAATATATAAAGCTAAACGAACCGTTCACTGGGTACTCATACGTACCAAAATCCCTATTGATTTACCTGTTTTTAAAAGGAAATAAAATGTGAAAACAATATTTCTACATCCCATGGCCTTTCCCAACCATTTAAATTTTTCTCTTACAGGTGTAACACTTCTGAAAAACCAATACAACGCCCACCCGGAACAATATATAAATCTAAACGAACCGTTCACTGGGTACTTATACGCACGAAAATCCCTATTGATTTACCTGTTTTTATAAGGAAATAAAATGTGAAAAAAATATTTCTACATCCCATGGCCTTTCCCAACCATTTAAATTTTTCTCTTATAAGTCTAACACATCCGAAAAACCAATACAACGCCCACCCGGAACAATATATAAAGCTAAACTAACCGTTCACTGGGTACTCATACGTACCAAAATCCCTATTGATTTACCTGTTTTTAAAGGTAAATAAAATGTGAAAAAAATATTTCTACATCCCATGGCCTTTTCCAACCATTTAAATTTTTCTCTTACAGGTCTAACACTTCCGAAAAACCAATACAACGCCCACCCGGAACAATATATAAAGCTAAACGAACCGTTTACTGGGTACTTATACTCACGAAAATCCCTATTGATTTACCTGTTTTTACAAGGAAATAAAATGTGAAAAAAATATTTCTACATCCCATGGCCTTTCCCAACCATTTAAATTGTTCTCTTACAGGTCTAACACTTCCGAAAAACCAATACAACGCCCACCCGGAACAATATATAAAGCTAAACGAACCGTTCACTGGGTTCTCATACGTACGGAAATCCCTATTGATTTACCTGTTTTTACAAGGAAATAAAATGTAAAAAAAATATTTCTACATCCCATGGCCTTTCCCAACCATTTAAATTTTTCTCTTACAGGTCTAACACTTCCGAAAAACCAATACAACGTCCACCCGGAACAATATATAAAGCTAAACGAACCGTTCACTGGGTACACATACGTACCAAAATCCCTATTGATTTACCTGTTTTTAAAGGTAAATAAAATGTGAAAAAAATATTTCTACATCCCATGGCCTTTCCCAACCATTTAAATGTTTCTCTTACAGGTCTAACACTTCCGAAAAACCAATACAACGCCCACCCGGAACAATATATAAAGCTAAACGAACCGTTCACTGGGTACTTATACGTACGGAAATCCCTATTGATTTACCTGTTTTTACAAGGAAATAAAATGTGAAAACAATATTTCTACATCCCATGGCCTTTCCCAACCATTTAAATTTTTCTCTTACAGGTCTAACACTTCCGAAAAACCAATACAACACGCACCCGGAACAATATATAAAGCTAAACGAACCGTTCACTGGGTACTCATACGTACCAAAATCCCTATTGATTTACCTGTTTTTAAAGGTAAATAAAATGTGAAAAAAATATTTCTACATCCCATGGCCTTTCCCAACCATTTAAATTTTTCTCTTACAGGTCTAACACTTCCGAAAAACCAATACAACGCCCACCCGGAACAATATATAAAGCTAAACGAACCGTTCACTGGGTACTTATACTCACGAAAATCCCTATTGATTTACCTGTTTTTACAAGGAAATAAAATGTGAAAAAAATATTTCTACATCCCATGGCCTTTCCCAACCATTTAAATTTTTCTCTTACAGGTCTAACACTTCCGAAAAACCAATACAACGCTCACCCGGAACAATATATAAAGCTAAACGAACCGTTCACTGGGTTCTCATACGTACGGAAATCCCTATTGATTTACCTGTTTTTACAAGGAAATAAAATGTAAAAAAAATATTTCTACATCCCATGGCCTTTCCCAACCATTTAAATTTTTCTCTTACAGGTCTAACACTTCCGAAAAACCAATACAACGCCCACCCGGAACAATATATAAAGCTAAACGAAGCGTTCACTGGGTACTCATACGTACGAAAATCCCTATTGATTTACCTGTTTTTACAAGGAAATAAAATGTGAAAACAATATTTCTACATCCCATGGCCTTTCCCAACCATTTAAATTTTTCTCTTACAGGTCTAACACTTCCGAAAAACCAATACAACACGCACCCGGAACAATATATAAAGCTAAACGAACCGTTCTCTGGGTACTTATCCGTACGAAAATCCCTATTGATTTACCTGTTTTTACAAGGAAATAAAATGTGAAAACAATATTTCTACATCCCATGGCCTTTCCCAACCATTTAAATTTTTCTCTTACAGGTCTAACACTTCCGAAAAACCAATACAACGCCCACCCGGAACAATATATAAAGCTAAACGAACCGTTCACTGGGTACTCATACGTACGAAAATCCCTATTGATTTACCTGTTTTTACAAGGAAATAAAATGTGAAAAAAATATTTCTACATCCCATGGCCCTTCCCAACCATTTAAATTTTTCTCTTACAGGTCTAACACGTCCGAAAAACCAATGCAACGCCCATCCGGAACAATATATAAAGCTAAACGCACCGTTCACTGGGTACTTATATGTACGAAAATCCCTATTGATTTACCTGTTTTTACAAGGAAATAAAATGTGAAAAAAATATTTCTACATCCCATGGCCTTTCCCAACCATTTAGATTTTTCTCTTACAGGGCTAACACTTCCGAAAAACCAATACAACGCCCACCCGGAACAATATATTAAGCTAAACGAACCGTTCACTGGGTACTTATACGTACAAAAATCCCTATTGATTTACCTGTTTTTAAAAGGAAATAAAATGTGAAAAAAATATTTCTACATCCCATGGCCTTTCCCAACCATTTAAATTTTTCTCTTACAGGGCTAACACTTCCGAAAAACCAATACAACGCCCACCCGGACCAATATATTAAGCTAAACGAACCGTTCACTGGGTACTTATACGTACAAAAATCCCTATTGATTTACCTGTTTTTACAAGGAAATAAAATGTGAAAAAAATATTTCTACATCCCATGGCCTTTCCCAACCATTTAAATTTTTCTCTTATAAGTCTAACACATCCGAAAAACCAATACAACGCCCACCCGGAACAATATATAAAGCTAAACGAACCGTTCACTGGGTACTCATACGTACCAAAATCCCTATTGATTTACCTGTTTTTACAAGGAAATAAAATGTGAAAACAATATTTCTACATCCCATGGCCTTTCCCAACCATTTAAATTTTTCTCTTACAGGTCTAACACTTCCGAAAAACCAATACAACGCCCACCCGGAACAATATATAAAGCTAAACGAACCGTTCACTGGGTACTCATACGTACGAAAATCCCTATTGATTTACCTGTTTTTACAAGGAAATAAAATGTGAAAACAATATTTCTACATCCCATGGCCTTTCCCAACCATTTAAATTTTTCTCTTACAGGTCTAACACTTCCGAAAAACCAATACAACACGCACCCGGAACAATATATAAAGCTAAACGAACCGTTCACTGGGTACTTATCCGTACGAAAATCCCTATTGATTTACCTGTTTTTACAAGGAAATAAAATGTGAAAAAAATATTTCTACATCCCATGGCCCTTCCCAACCATTTAAATTTTTCTCTTACAGGTCTAACACGTCCGAAAAACCAATGCAACGCCCATCCGGAACAATATATAAAGCTAAACGCACCGTTCACTGGGTACTTATATGTACGAAAATCCCTATTGATTTACCTGTTTTTACAAGGAAATAAAATGTGAAAAAAATATTTCTACATCCCATGGCCTTTCCCAACCATTTAGATTTTTCTCTTACACGGCTAACACTTCCGAAAAACCAATACAACGCCCACCCGGACCAATATATTAAGCTAAACGAACCGTTCACTGGGTACTTATACGTACAAAAATCCCTATTGATTTACCTGTTTTTAAAAGGAAATAAAATGTGAAAAAAATATTTCTACATCCCATGGCCTTTCCCAACCATTTAAATTTTTCTCTTACAGGGCTAACACTTCCGAAAAACCAATACAACGCCCACCCGGACCAATATATTAAGTTAAACGAACCGTTCACTGGGTACTTATACGTACAAAAATCCCTATTGATTTACCTGTTTTTACAAGGAAATAAAATGTGAAAAAAATATTTCTACATCCCATGGCCTTTCCCAACCATTTAAATTTTTCTCTTATAAGTCTAACACATCCGAAAAACCAATACAACGCCCACCCGGAACAATATATAAAGCTAAACGAACCGTTCACTGGGTACTCATACGTACCAAAATCCCTATTGATTTACCTGTTTTTAAAAGGAAATAAAATGTGAAAAAAATATTTCTACATCCCATGGCCTTTCCCAACCATTTAAATTTTTCTCTTACAGGTGTAACACTTCTGAAAAACCAATACAACGTCCACCCGGAACAATATATAAAGCTAAACGAACCGTTCACTGGGTACTTATACGCACGAAAATCCCTATTGATTTACCTGTTTTTATAAGGAAATAAAATGTGAGAAAAATATTTCTACATCCCATGGCCTTTCCCAACCATTTAAATTTTTCTCTTATAAGTCTAACAAATCCGAAAAACCAATACAACGCCCACCCGGAACAATATATAAAGCTAAACGAACCGTTCACTGGGTACTCATACGTACGAAAATCCCTATTGATTTACCTGTATTTACAAGGAAATAAAATGTGAAAACAATATTTCTACATCCCATGGCCTTTCCCAACCATTTAAATTTTTCTCTTACAGGTCTAACACTTCCGAAAAACCAATACAACGCCCACCCGGAACAATATATAAAGCTAAACGAACCGTTCACTGGGTACTCATACGTACGAAAATCCCTATTGATTTACCTGTTTTTACAAGGAAATAAAATGTGAAAAAAATATTTCTACATCCCATGGCCCTTCCCAACCATTTAAATTTTTCTCTTACAGGTCTAACACTTCCGAAAAACCAATACAACGCCCACCCGGAACAATATATAAAGCTAAACGAACCGTTCACTGGGTACTCATACGTACGAAAATCCCTATTGATTTACCTGTTTTTACAAGGAAATAAAATGTGAAAAAAATATTTCTACATCCCATGGCCCTTCCCAACCATTTAAATTTTTTTCTTACAGGTCTAACACGTCCGAAAAACCAATGCAACGCCCATCCGGAACAATATATAAAGCTAAACGCACCGTTCACTGGGTACTTATATGTACGAAAATCCCTATTGATTTACCTGTTTTTACAAGGAAATAAAATGTGAAAAAAATATTTCTACATCCCATGGCCTTTCCCAACCATTTAGATTTTTCTCTTACAGAGCTAACACTTCCGAAAAACCAATACAACGCCCACCCGGACCAATATATTAAGCTAAACGAACCGTTCACTGGGTACTTATACGTACAAAAATCCCTATTGATTTACCTGTTTTTAAAAGGAAATAAAATGTGAAAAAAATATTTCTACATCCCATGGCCTTTCCCAACCATTTAAATTTTTCTCTTACACGGCTAACACTTCCGAAAAACCAATACAACGCCCACCCGGACCAATATATTAAGCTAAACGAACCGTTCACTGGGTACTTATACGTACAAAAATCCCTATTGATTTACCTGTTTTTACAAGGAAATAAAATGTGAAAAAAATATTTCTACATCCCATGGCCTTTCCCAACCATTTAAATTTTTCTCTTATAAGTCTAACACATCCGAAAAACCAATACAACGCCCACCCGGAACAATATATAAAGCTAAACGAACCGTTCACTGGGTACTCATACGTACCAAAATCCCTATTGATTTACCTGTTTTTAAAAGGAAATAAAATGTGAAAAAAATATTTCTACATCCCATGGCCTTTCCCAACCATTTAAATTTTTCTCTTACAGGTGTAACACTTCTGAAAAACCAATACAACGTCCACCCGGAACAATATATAAAGCTAAACGAACCGTTCACTGGGTACTTATACGCACGAAAATCCCTATTGATTTACCTGTTTTTATAAGGAAATAAAATGTGAGAAAAATATTTCTACATCCCATGGCCTTTCCCAACCATTTAAATTTTTCTCTTACAGGACTAACACTTCCGAAAAACCAATACAACACGCACCCGGAACAATATATAAAGCTAAACGAACCGTTCACTGGGTACTTATCCGTACGAAAATCCCTATTGATTTACCTGTTTTTACAAGGAAATAAAATGTGAAAACAATATTTCTACATCCCATGGCCTTTCCCAACCATTTAAATTTTTCTCTTACAGGTCTAACACTTCCGAAAAACCAATACAACGCCCACCCGGAACAATATATAAAGCTAAACGAACCGTTCACTGGGTACTCATACGTACGAAAATCCCTATTGATTTACCTGTTTTTACAAGGAAATAAAATGTGAAAACAATATTTCTACATCCCATGGCCTTTCCCAACCATTTAAATTTTTCTCTTACAGGTCTAACACGTCCGAAAAACCAATGCAACGCCCATCCGGAACAATATATAAAGCTAAACGCACCGTTCACTGGGTACTTATATGTACGAAAATCCCTATTGATTTACCTGTTTTTACAAGGAAATAAAATGTGAAAAAAATATTTCTACATCCCATGGCCTTTCCCAACCATTTAAATTTTTCTCTTATAAGTCTAACACATCCGAAAAACCAATACAACGCCCACCCGGAACAATATATAAAGCTAAACGAACCGTTCACTGGGTACTCATACGTACCAAAATCCCTATTGATTTACCTGTTTTTACAAGGAAATAAAATGTGAAAAAAATATTTCTACATCCCATGGCCTTTCCCAACCATTTAAATTTTTCTCTTACAGGTCTAACACTTCCGAAAAACCAATACAACACGCACCCGGAACAATATATAAAGCTAAACGAACCGTTCACTGGGTACTTATCCGTACGAAAATCCCTATTGATTTACCTGTTTTTACAAGGAAATAAAATGTGAAAAAAATATTTCTACATCCCATGGCCCTTCCCAACCATTTAAATTTTTCTCTTACAGGTCTAACACGTCCGAAAAACCAATGCAACGCCCATCCGGAACAATATATAAAGCTAAACGCACCGTTCACTGGGTACTTATATGTACGAAAATCCCTATTGATTTACCTGTTTTTACAAGGAAATAAAATGTGAAAAAAATATTTCTACATCCCATGGCCTTTCCCAACCATTTAGATTTTTCTCTTACAGGGCTAACACTTCCGAAAAACCAATACAACGCCCACCCGGACCAATATATTAAGCTAAACGAACCGTTCACTGGGTACTTATACGTACAAAAATCCCTATTGATTTACCTGTTTTTAAAAGGAAATAAAATGTGAAAAAAATATTTCTACATCCCATGGCCTTTCCCAACCATTTAAATTTTTCTCTTACAGGGCTAACACTTCCGAAAAACCAATACAACGCCCACCCGGACCAATATATTAAGCTAAACGAACCGTTCACTGGGTACTTATACGTACAAAAATCCCTATTGATTTACCTGTTTTTACAAGGAAATAAAATGTGAAAAAAATATTTCTACATCCCATGGCCTTTCCCAACCATTTAAATTTTTCTCTTATAAGTCTAACACATCCGAAAAACCAATACAACGCCCACCCGGAACAATATATAAAGCTAAACGAACCGTTCACTGGGTACTCATACGTACCAAAATCCCTATTGATTTACCTGTTTTTAAAAGGAAATAAAATGTGAAAAAAATATTTCTACATCCCATGGCCTTTCCCAACCATTTAAATTTTTCTCTTACAGGTGTAACACTTCTGAAAAACCAATACAACGTCCACCCGGAACAATATATAAAGCTAAACGAACCGTTCACTGGGTACTTATACGCACGAAAATCCCTATTGATTTACCTGTTTTTATAAGGAAATAAAATGTGAGAAAAATATTTCTACATCCCATGGCCTTTCCCAACCATTTAAATTTTTCTCTTACAGGACTAACACTTCCGAAAAACCAATACAACACGCACCCGGAACAATATATAAAGCTAAACGAACCGTTCACTGGGTACTTATCCGTACGAAAATCCCTATTGATTTACCTGTTTTTACAAGGAAATAAAATGTGAAAACAATATTTCTACATCCCATGGCCTTTCCCAACCATTTAAATTTTTCTCTTACAGGTCTAACACTTCCGAAAAACCAATACAACGCCCACCCGGAACAATATATAAAGCTAAACGAACCGTTCACTGGGTACTCATACGTACGAAAATCCCTATTGATTTACCTGTTTTTACAAGGAAATAAAATGTGAAAACAATATTTCTACATCCCATGGCCTTTCCCAACCATTTAAATTTTTCTCTTACAGGTCTAACACGTCCGAAAAACCAATGCAACGCCCATCCGGAACAATATATAAAGCTAAACGCACCGTTCACTGGGTACTTATATGTACGAAAATCCCTATTGATTTACCTGTTTTTACAAGGAAATAAAATGTGAAAAAAATATTTCTACATCCCATGGCCTTTCCCAACCATTTAAATTTTTCTCTTATTAGTCTAACACATCCGAAAAACCAATACAACGCCCACCCGGAACAATATATAAAGCTAAACGAACCGTTCACTGGGTACTCATACGTACCAAAATCCCTATTGATTTACCTGTTTTTACAAGGAAATAAAATGTGAAAAAAATATTTCTACATCCCATGGCCTTTCCCAACCATTTAAATTTTTCTCTTACAGGTCTAACACTTCCGAAAAACCAATACAACACGCACCCGGAACAATATATAAAGCTAAACGAACCGTTCACTGGGTACTTATCCGTACGAAAATCCCTATTGATTTACCTGTTTTTACAAGGAAATAAAATGTGAAAAAAATATTTCTACATCCCATGGCCCTTCCCAACCATTTAAATTTTTCTCTTACAGGTCTAACACGTCCGAAAAACCAATGCAACGCCCATCCGGAACAATATATAAAGCTAAACGCACCGTTCACTGGGTACTTATATGTACGAAAATCCCTATTGATTTACCTGTTTTTACAAGGAAATAAAATGTGAAAAAAATATTTCTACATCCCATGGCCTTTCCCAACCATTTAGATTTTTCTCTTACAGGGCTAACACTTCCGAAAAACCAATACAACGCCCACCCGGACCAATATATAAAGCTAAACGAACCGTTCACTGGGTACTTATACGTACAAAAATCCCTATTGATTTACCTGTTTTTAAAAGGAAATAAAATGTGAAAAAAATATTTCTACATCCCATGGCCTTTCCCAACCATTTAAATTTTTCTCTTACAGGGCTAACACTTCCGAAAAACCAATACAACGCCCACCCGGACCAATATATTAAGCTAAACGAACCGTTCACTGGGTACTTATACGTACAAAAATCCCTATTGATTTACCTGTTTTTACAAGGAAATAAAATGTGAAAAAAATATTTCTACATCCCATGGCCTTTCCCAACCATTTAAATTTTTCTCTTATAAGTCTAACACATCCGAAAAACCAATACAACGCCCACCCGGAACAATATATAAAGCTAAACGAACCGTTCACTGGGTACTCATACGTACCAAAATCCCTATTGATTTACCTGTTTTTAAAAGGAAATAAAATGTGAAAAAAATATTTCTACATCCCATGGCCTTTCCCAACCATTTAAATTTTTCTCTTACAGGTGTAACACTTCTGAAAAACCAATACAACGTCCACCCGGAACAATATATAAAGCTAAACGAACCGTTCACTGGGTACTTATACGCACGAAAATCCCTATTGATTTACCTGTTTTTATAAGGAAATAAAATGTGAGAAAAATATTTCTACATCCCATGGCCTTTCCCAACCATTTAAATTTTTCTCTTATAAGTCTAACACATCCGAAAAACCAATACAACGCCCACCCGGAACAATATATAAAGCTAAACGAACCGTTCACTGGGTACTCATACGTACGAAAATCCCTATTGATTTACCTGTTTTTACAAGGAAATAAAATGTGAAAACAATATTTCTACTTCCCATGGCCTTTCCCAACCATTTAAATTTTTCTCTTACAGGTCTAACACTTCCGAAAAACCAATACAACACGCACCCGGAACAATATATAAAGCTAAACGAACCGTTCACTGGGTACTTACCCGTACGAAAATCCCTATTGATTTACCTGTTTTTACAAGGAAATAAAATGTGAAAACAATATTTCTACATCCCATGGCCTTTCCCAACCATTTAAATTTTTCTCTTACAGGTCTAACACTTCCGAAAAACCAATACAACACGCACCCGGAACAATATATAAAGCTAAACGAACCGTTCACTGGGTACTTATCCGTACGAAAATCCCTATTGATTTACCTGTTTTTACAAGGAAATAAAATGTGAAAAAAATATTTCTACATCCCATGGCCCTTCCCAACCATTTAAATTTTTCTCTTACAGGTCTAACACGTCCGAAAAACCAATGCAACGCCCATCCGGAACAATATATAAAGCTAAACGCACCGTTCACTGGGTACTTATATGTACGAAAATCCCTATTGATTTACCTGTTTTTACAAGGAAATAAAATGTGAAAAAAATATTTCTACATCCCATGGCCTTTCCCAACCATTTAGATTTTTCTCTTACAGGGCTAACACTTCCGAAAAACCAATACAACGCCCACCCGGACCAATATATTAAGCTAAACGAACCGTTCACTGGGTACTTATACGTACAAAAATCCCTATTGATTTACCTGTTTTTAAAAGGAAATAAAATGTGAAAAAAATATTTCTACATCCCATGGCCTTTCCCAACCATTTAAATTTTTCTCTTACAGGGCTAACACTTCCGAAAAACCAATACAACGCCCACCCGGACCAATATATTAAGCTAAACGAACCGTTCACTGGGTACTTATACGTACAAAAATCCCTATTGATTTACCTGTTTTTACAAGGAAATAAAATGTGAAAAAAATATTTCTACATCCCATGGCCTTTCCCAACCATTTAAATTTTTCTCTTATAAGTCTAACACATCCGAAAAACCAATACAACGCCCACCCGGAACAATATATAAAGCTAAACGAACCGTTCACTGGGTACTCATACGTACCAAAATCCCTATTGATTTACCTGTTTTTAAAAGGAAATAAAATGTGAAAAAAATATTTCTACATCCCATGGCCTTTCCCAACCATTTAAATTTTTCTCTTACAGGTGTAACACTTCTGAAAAACCAATACAACGTCCACCCGGAACAATATATAAAGCTAAACGAACCGTTCACTGGGTACTTATACGCACGAAAATCCCTATTGATTTACCTGTTTTTATAAGGAAATAAAATGTGAGAAAAATATTTCTACATCCCATGGCCTTTCCCAACCATTTAAATTTTTCTCTTATAAGTCTAACACATCCGAAAAACCAATACAACGCCCACCCGGAACAATATATAAAGCTAAACGAACCGTTCACTGGGTACTCATACGTACGAAAATCCCTATTGATTTACCTGTTTTTACAAGGAAATAAAATGTGAAAACAATATTTCTACTTCCCATGGCCTTTCCCAACCATTTAAATTTTTCTCTTACAGGTCTAACACTTGCGAAAAACCAATACAACACGCACCCGGAACAATATATAAAGCTAAACGAACCGTTCACTGGGTACTTACCCGTACGAAAATCCCTATTGATTTACCTGTTTTTACAAGGAAATAAAATGTGAAAAAAATATTTCTACATCCCATGGCCCTTCCCAACCATTTCAATTTTTCTCTTACAGGTCTAACACGTCCGAAAAACCAATGCAACGCCCATCTGGAACAATATATAAAGCTAAACGCACCGTTCACTGGGTACTTATATGTACGAAAATCCCTATTGATTTACCTGTTTTTACAAGGAAATAAAATGTGAAAAAAATATTTCTACATCCCATGGCCTTTCCCAACCATTTAGATTTTTCTCTTACAGGGCTAACACTTCCGAAAAACCAATACAACGCCCACCCGGACCAATATATTAAGCTAAACGAACCGTTCACTGGGTACTTATCCGTACGAAAATCCCTATTGATTTACCTGTTTTTAAAAGGAAATAAAATGTGAAAAAAATATTTCTACATCCCATGGCCTTTCCCAACCATTTAAATTTTTCTCTTACAGGTCTAACACTTCGGAAAAACCAATACAACGCCCACCCGGACCAATATATTAAGCTAAACGAACCGTTCACTGGGTACTTATACGCACGAAAATCCCTATTGATTTACCTGTTTTTACAAGGAAATAAAATGTGAAAAAAATATTTCTACATCCCATGGCCTTTCCCAACCATTTAAATTTTTCTCTTATAAGTCTAACACATCCGAAAAACCAATACAACGCCCACCCGGAACATTATATAAAGCTAAACGAACCGTTCACTGGGTACTCATACGTACCAAAATCCCTATTGATTTACCTGTTTTTAAAAGGAAATAAAATGTGAAAAAAATATTTCTACATCCCATGGCCTTTCCCAACCATTTAAATTTTTCTCTTACAGGTGTAACACTTCTGAAAAACCAATACAACGTCCACCCGGAACAATATATAAAGCTAAACGAACCGTTCACTGGGTACTTATACGCACGGAAATCCCTATTGATTTACCTGTTTTTATAAGGAAATAAAATGTGAAAAAAATATTTCTACATCCCATGGCCTTTCCCAACCATTTAAATTTTTCTCTTACAGGTCTAACACGTCCGAAAAACCAATACAACGCCCATCCGGAATGATATATAAAGCTAAACTAACCGTTCACTGGGTACTTATACGCACGAAAATCCCTATTGATTTACCTGTTTTTATAAGGAAATAAAATGTGAAAAAAATATTTCTACATCCCATGGCCTTTCCCAACCATTTAAATTTTTCTCTTACAGGTCTAACACGTCCGAAAAACCAATACAACGCCCATCCCGAATGATATATAAAGCTAAATGCACCGTTCACTGGGTACTTATATGTACGAAAATCCCTATTGATTTACCTGTTTTTACAGGGAAATAAAATGTGAAAAAAATATTTCTACATCCCATGGCCTTTCCCAACCATTTAAATTTTTCTCTTACAGGTGTAACACTTCTGAAAAACCAATACAACGCCCACCCGGAACAATATATAAAGCTAAACGAACCGTTCACTGGGTACTTATACGCACGAAAATCCCTATTGATTTACCTGTTTTTACAGGGAAATAAAATGTGAAAAAAATATTTCTACATACCATGGCCTTTCCCAACCATTTAAACTTTTCTCTTACAGGTCTAACACTTCTGAAAAACCAATACAACGCCCACCCGGAACAATATATAAAGCTAAACGAACCGTTCACTCGGTACTTATACGCAAGAAAATCCCTATTGATTTACCTGTTTTTACAAGGAAATAAAATGTGAAAAAAATATTTCTACATCCCATGGCCTTTCCCAACCATTTAAATTTTTCTCTTACAAGTCTAACACTTCCGAAAAACCAATACAACGCCCACCCGGAACAATATATAAAGCTAAACGAACCGTTCACTGGGTACTTATCCGTACGAAAATCTCTTTTGATTTACCTGTTTTTACAAGGAAATAAAATGTGAAAAAAATATTTCTACATCCCATGGCCTTTCCCAACCATTTAAATTTTTTTCTTACAGGTCTAACACTTCCGAAAAACCAATACAACACCCACCCAGAACGATATGTAAAGCTAAACGAACCGTTCACTGGGTACTTATCCGTACGAAAATCCCTATTGATTTACCTGTTTTTATAAGGAAATAAAATGTGAAAAAAATATTTCTACATCCCATGGCCTTTCCCAACCATTTAAATTTTTCTCTTACATGGCTAACACTTCCGAAAAACCAATACAACGCCCACCCAGAACGATATGTAAAGCTCAACGAACCGTTCACTGGGTACTTATCCGTACGAAAATCTCTATTGATTTACCTGTTTTTACAAGGAAATAAAATGTGAAAAAAATATTTCTACATCCCATGGCCTTTCCCAACCATTTAAATTTTTCTCTTACATGGCTAACACTTCCGAAAAACCAATACAACGCCCACCCAGAACGATATGTAAAGCTAAACGAACCGTTCACTGGGTACTTATCCGTACGAAAATCCCTATTGTTTTACCTGTTTTTACAAGGAAATAAAATGTGAAAACAATATTTCTACATCCCATGGCCTTTCCCAACCATTTAAATTTTTCTCTTACAGGTCTAACATTTCCGAAAAACCAATACAACGCCCACCCGGAACAATATATAAAGCTAAACGAACCGTTCACTGGGTACTTATACGCACGAAAATCCCTATTGATTTACCTGTGTTTACAAGAAAATAAAATGTGAAAAAAATATTTCTACATCCCATGGCCTTTCCCAACCATTTAAATTTTTCTCTTACAGGTCTAACACTTCCGAAAAACCAATACAACGCCCACCCGGAACAATATATAAAGCTAAACGAACCGTTCACTGGGTACTCATACGTACGGAAATCCCTATTGATTTACCTGTTTTTACAAGGAAATAAAATGTGAAAAAAATAGTTCTACATCCCATGGCCTTTCCCAACCATTTAAATTTTTCTCTTACAGGTCTAACACTTCCGAAAAACCAATACAACGCCCACCCGGAACAATATATAAAGCTAAATGAACCGTTCACTGGGTACTTATCCGTACAAAAATCCCTATTGATTTACCTGTTTTTACAAGGAAATAAAATGTGAAAAAAATATTTCTACATCCCATGGCCCTTCCCAACCATTTAAATTTTTCTCTTACAGGTCTAACACTTCCGAAAAACCAATACAACACGCACCCGGAACAATATATAAAGCTAAACGAACCGTTCACTGGGTACTTATCCGTACGAAAATCCCTATTGATTTACCTGTTTTTACAAGGAAATAAAATGTGAAAAAAATATTTCTACATCCCATGGCCCTTCCCAACCATTTAAATTTTTCTCTTACAGGTCTAACACGTCCGAAAAACCAATGCAACGCCCGTCCGGAACAATATATAAAGCTAAACGCACCGTTCACTGGGTACTTATATGTACGAAAATCCCTATTGATTTACCTGTTTTTACAAGGAAATAAAATGTGAAAAAAATATTTCTACGTCCCATGGCCTTTCCCAACCATTTAAATTTTTCTCTTACAGGGCTAACACTTCCGAAAAACCAATACAACGCCCACCCGGACCAATATATTAAGCTAAACGAACCGTTCACTGGGTACTTATACGTACAAAAATCCCTATTGATTTACCTGTTTTTACAAGGAAATAAAATGTGAAAAAAATATTTCTACATCCCATGGCCTTTCCCAACCATTTAAATTTTTCTCTTATAAGTCTAACACATCCGAAAAACCAATACAACGCCCACCCGGAATAATATATAAAGCTAAACGAACCGTTCACTGGGTACTCATACGTACCAAAATCCCTATTGATTTACCTGTTTTTACAGGGAAATAAAATGTGAAAAAAATATTTCTAAATCCCATGGCCTTTCCCAACCATTTAAATTTTCTCTTACAGGTGTAACACTTCCGAAAAACCAATACAACGCCCACCCGGAACAATATATAAAGCTAAACGAACCGTTCACTGGGTACTTATACGCACGAAAATCCCTATTGATTTACCTGTTTTTATAAGGAAATAAAATGTGAAAAAAATATTTCTACATCCCATGGCCCTTCCCAACCATTTAAATTTTTCTCTTACAGGTCTAACACTTCCGAAAAACCAATACAACGCCGACCCGGAACAATATATAAAGCTAAACGAACCGTTCACTGGGTACTCATACGTACGAAAATCCCTATTGATTTACCCGTTTTTACAAGGAAATAAAATGTGAAAAAAATATTTCTACATCCCATGGCCTTTCCCAACCATTTAAATCTTTCTCTTACAGGTCTAACACTTCCGAAAAACCAATACAACGCCCACCCGGAACAATATATAAAGCTAAACGAACCGTTCACTGGGTACTCATACGTACGAAAATCCCTATTGATTTACCTGTTTTTACAAGGAAATAAAATATGAAAAAAATATTTCTACATCCCATGGCCCTTCCCAACCATTTAAATTTTTCTCTTACAAGTCTAACACGTCCGAAAAACCAATACAACACCCATCCGGAACAATATATAAAGCTAAACGCACCGTTCACTGGGTACTTATACGCACGAAAATCCCTATTGATTTACCTGTTTTTACAAGGAAATAAAATGTGAAAAAAATGTTTCTACATCCCATGGCCTTTCCCAACCATTTAAATTTTTCTCTTACAGGGCTAACACTTCCGAAAAACCAATACAACGCCCACCCGGAACACTATATAAAGCTAAACGAACCGTTCACTTGGTACTTATACGCACGAAAATCCCTATTGATTTACCTGTTTTTACAAGGAAATAAAATGTGAAAAAAATATTTCTATATCCCATGGCCTTTCCCAACCATTTAAATTTTTCTCTTACAGGGCTAACACTTCCGAAAAACCAATACAACGCCCACCCGGACCAATATATTAAGCTAAACGAACCGTTCACTGGGTACTTATCCGTACGAAAATCCCTATAGATTTACCTGTTTTTACAAGGAAATAAAATGTGAAAAAAATATTTCTACATCCCATGGCCTTTCCCAACCATTTAAATTTTTCTCTTACAGGTCTAACACTTCCGAAAAACCAATGCAACGCCCACCCGGACCAATATATTAAGCTAAACGAACCGTTCACTGGGTACTTATACGCACGAAAATCCCTATTGATTTACCTGTTTTTACAAGGAAATAAAATGTGAAAAAAATATTTCTACATCCCATGGCCCTTCCCAACCATTTAAATTTTTCTCTTACAGGTCTAACACGTCCGAAAAACCAATGCAACGCCCGTCCGGAACAATATATAAAGCTAAACGCACCGTTCACTGGGTACTTATATGTACGAAAATCCCTATTGATTTACCTGTTTTTACAAGGAAATAAAATGTGAAAAAAATATTTCTACGTCCCATGGCCTTTCCCAACCATTTAAATTTTTCTCTTACAGGGCTAACACTTCCGAAAAACCAATACAACGCCCACCCGGACCAATATATTAAGCTAAACGAACCGTTCACTGGGTACTTATACGTAGAAAAATCCCTATTGATTTACCTGTTTTTACAAGGAAATAAAATGTGAAAAAAATATTTCTACATCCCATGGCCTTTCCCAACCATTTAAATTTTTCTCTTATAAGTCTAACACATCCGAAAAACCAATACAACGCCCACCCGGAATAATATATAAAGCTAAACGAACCGTTCACTGGGTACTCATACGTACCAAAATCCCTATTGATTTACCTGTTTTTACAGGGAAATAAAATGTGAAAAAAATATTTCTAAATCCCATGGCCTTTCCCAACCATTTAAATTTTCTCTTACAGGTGTAACACTTCCGAAAAACCAATACAACGCCCACCCGGAACAATATATAAAGCTAAACGAACCGTTCACTGGGTACTTATACGCACGAAAATCCCTATTGATTTACCTGTTTTTATAAGGAAATAAAATGTGAAAAAAATATTTCTACATCCCATGGCCTTTCCCAACCATTTAAATTTTTCTCTTACAGGTCTAACACTTCCGAAAAACCAATACAACGCCCACCCGGAACAATATATAAAGCTAAACGAACCGTTCACTGGGTACTTATACGCACGAAAATCCCTATTGATTTACCTGTTTTTACAAGGAAATAAAATGTGAAAAAAATATTTCTACATCCCATGGCCTTTCCCAACCATTTAAATTTTTCTCTTACAGGTCTAACACTTCCGAAAAACCAACACAACGCCCACCCGGAGCAATATATAAAGCTAAACGAACCGTTCACTGGGTACTCATACGTACGGAAATCCCTATTGATTTACCTGTTTTTACAAGGAAATAAAATGTAAAAAAAATATTTCTACGTACCATGGCCTTTCTCAACCATTTAAATTTTTCTCTTACAGGTCTAACACTTCCGAAAAACCAATACAACACGCACCCGGAACAATATATAAAGCTCAACGAACCGTTCACTGGGTACTTATCCGTACAAAAATCCCTATTGATTTACCTGTTTTTACAAGGAAATAAAATGTGAAAAAAATATTTCTACATCCCATGGCCCTTCCCAACCATTTAAATTTTTCTCTTACAGGTCTAACACTTCTGAAAAACCAATACAACACGCACCCGGAACAATATATAAAGCTAAACGAACCGTTCACTGGGTACTTATCCGTACGAAAATCCCTATTGATTTACCTGCTTTTACAAGGAAATAAAATGTGAAAAAATATTTCTACATCCCATGGCCCTTCCCAACCATTTAAATTTTTCTCTTACAGGGCTAACACTTCCGAAAAACCAATACAACGCCCACCCGGAACAATATATAAAGCTAAACGAACCGTTCACTGGGTACTTATACGCACGAAAATCCCTATTGATTTACCTGTTTTTACAAGGAAATAAAATGTGAAAAAAATATTTCTACATCCCATGGCCTTTCCCAACCATTTAAATTTTTCTCTTACAGGTCTAACACTTCCGAAAAACCAACACAACGCCCACCCGGAGCAATATATAAAGCTAAACGAACCGTTCACTGGGTACTCATACGTACGGAAATCCCTATTGATTTACCTGTTTTTACAAGGAAATAAAATGTAAAAAAAATATTTCTACGTACCATGGCCTTTCTCAACCATTTAAATTTTTCTCTTACAGGTCTAACACTTCCGAAAAACCAATACAACATGCACCCGGAACAATATATAAAGCTCAACGAACCGTTCACTGGGTACTTATCCGTACAAAAATCCCTATTGATTTACCTGTTTTTACAAGGAAATAAAATGTGAAAAAAATATTTCTACATCCCATGGCCCTTCCCAACCATTTAAATTTTTCTCTTACAGGTCTAACACTTCTGAAAAACCAATACAACACGCACCCGGAACAATATATAAAGCTAAACGAACCGTTCACTGGGTACTTATCCGTACGAAAATCCCTATTGATTTACCTGCTTTTACAAGGAAATAAAATGTGAAAAAATATTTCTACATCCCATGGCCCTTCCCAACCATTTTAATTTTTCTCTTAAAGGGCTAACACTTCCGAAAAACCAATACAACGGCCACCCGGACCAATATATTAAGCTAAACGAACCGTTCACTGGGTACTTATACGTACAAAAATCCCTATTGATTTACCTGTTTTTACAAGGAAATAAAATGTGAAAAAAATATTTCTACATCCCATGGCCTTTCCCAACCATTTAAATTTTTCTCTTACAGGTCTAACACATCCGAAAAACCAATACAACGCCCACCCGGAACAATATATAAAGCTAAACGAACCGTTCACTGGGTACTCATACGTACCAAAATCCCTATTGATTTACCTGTTTTTACAGGGAAATAAAATGTGAAAAAAATATTTCTACATCCCATGGCCTTTCCCAACCATTTAAATTTTTCTCTTACAGGTGTAACACTTCCGAAAAACCAATACAACGCCCACCCGGAACAATATATAAAGCTAAACGAACCGTTCACTGGGTACTTATACGCACAAAAATCCCTATTGATTTACCTGTTTTTACAAGGAAATAAAATGTGAAAAAAATATTTCTACATCCCATGGCCTTTCCCAACCATTTAAATTTTTCTCTTACAGGTCTAACACTTCCGAAAAACCAATACAACGCCCACCCGGAACAATATATAAAGCTAAACGAACCGCTCACTGGGTACTTATACGCACGAAAATCCCTATTGATTTACCTGTTTTTAGAAGGAAATAAAATGTGAAAAAAATATTTCTACATCCCATGGCCTTTCCCAACCATTTAAATTTTTCTCTTACTGGTCTAACACTTCCGAAAAACCAATACAACGCCCACCCGGAACAATATATAAAGCTAAACGAACCGTTCACTGGGTACTCATACGTACGGAAATCCCTATTGATTTACCTGTTTTTACAAGGAATAAAATGTAAAAAAAATATTTCTACATATCATGGCCTTTCTCAACCATTTAAATTTTTCTCTTACAGGTCTAACACTTCCGAAAAACCAATACAACACGCACCTGGAACAATATATAAAGCTAAACGAACCGTTCACTGGGTACTCATACGTACGGAAATCCCTATTGATTTACCTGTTTTTACAAGGAAATAAAATGTAAAAAAAATATTTCTACATACCATGGCCTTTCTCAACCATTTAAATTTTTCTCTTACAGGTCTAACACTTCCGAAAAACCAATACAACACGCACCCGGAACAATATATAAAGCTAAACGAACCGTTCACTGGGTACTTATCCGTACAAAAATCCCTATTGATTTACCTGTTTTTACAAGGAAATAAAATGTGAAAAAAATATTTCTACATCCCATGGCCCTTCCCAACCATTTAAATTTTTCTCTTACAGGTCTAACACTTCCGAAAAACCAATACAACACGCACCCGGAACAATATATAAAGCTAAACGAACCGTTCACTGGGTACTTATCCGTACGAAAATCCCTATTGATTTACCTTTTTTTTCAAGGAAATAAAATGTGAAAAAAATATTTCTACATCCCATGGCCCTTCCCAACCATTTAAATTTTTCTCTTACACGTCTAACACGTCCGAAAACCAATACAACGCCCATCCGGAACAATATATAAAGCTAAACGCACCGTTCACTGGGTACTTATCCGTACGAAAATCCCTATTGATTTACCTGTTTTTAGAAGGAAATAAAATGTGAAAAAAATATTTCTACATCCCATGGCCTTTCCCAACCATTTAAATTTTTCTCTTACTGGTCTAACACTTCCGAAAAACCAATACAACGCCCACCCGGAACAATATATAAAGCTAAACGAACCGTTCACTGGGTACTCATACGTACGGAAATCCCTATTGATTTACCTGTTTTTACAAGGAATAAAATGTAAAAAAAATATTTCTACATATCATGGCCTTTCTCAACCATTTAAATTTTTCTCTTACAGGTCTAACACTTCCGAAAAACCAATACAACACGCACCTGGAACAATATATAAAGCTAAACGAACCGTTCACTGGGTACTCATACGTACGGAAATCCCTATTGATTTACCTGTTTTTACAAGGAAATAAAATGTAAAAAAAATATTTCTACATACCATGGCCTTTCTCAACCATTTAAATTTTTCTCTTACAGGTCTAACACTTCCGAAAAACCAATACAACACGCACCCGGAACAATATATAAAGCTAAACGAACCGTTCACTGGGTACTTATCCGTACAAAAATCCCTATTGATTTACCTGTTTTTACAAGGAAATAAAATGTGAAAAAAATATTTCTACATCCCATGGCCCTTCCCAACCATTTAAATTTTTCTCTTACAGGTCTAACACTTCCGAAAAACCAATACAACACGCACCCGGAACAATATATAAAGCTAAACGAACCGTTCACTGGGTACTTATCCGTACGAAAATCCCTATTGATTTACCTTTTTTTTCAAGGAAATAAAATGTGAAAAAAATATTTCTACATCCCATGGCCCTTCCCAACCATTTAAATTTTTCTCTTACACGTCTAACACGTCCGAAAACCAATACAACGCCCATCCGGAACAATATATAAAGCTAAACGCACCGTTCACTGGGTACTTATCCGTACGAAAATCCCTATTGATTTACCTTTTTTTACAAGGAAATAAAATGTGAAAAAAATATTTCTACATCCCATGGCCCTTCCCAACCATTTAAATTTTTCTCTTACAGGTCTAACACGTCCGAAAAACCAATGCAACGCCCTTCCGGAACAATATATAAAGCTAAACGCACCGTTCACTGGGTACTTATATGTACGAAAATCCCTATTGATTTACCTGTTTTTACAAGGAAATAAAATGTGAAAAAAATATTTCTACATCCCATGGCCTTTCCCAACCATTTAATTTTTTCTCTTACAGGTCTAACACTTCCGAAAAACCAATACAACGCCCACCCGGAACAATATATAAAGCTAAACGAACCGTTCACTGGGTACTCATACGTACGGAAATCCCTATTGATTTACCTGTTTTTACAAGGAATAAAATGTAAAAAAAATATTTCTACATATCATGGCCTTTCTCAACCATTTAAATTTTTCTCTTACAGGTCTAACACTTCCGAAAAACCAATACAACACGCACCCGGAACAATATATAAAGCTAAACGAACCGTTCACTGGGTACTCATACGTACGGAAATCCCTATTGATTTACCTGTTTTTACAAGGAAATAAAATGTAAAAAAAATATTTCTACATACCATGGCCTTTCTCAACCATTTAAATTTTTCTCTTACAGGTCTAACACTTCCGAAAAACCAATACAACACGCACCCGGAACAATATATAAAGCTAAACGAACCGTTCACTGGGTACTTATCCGTACAAAAATCCCTATTGATTTACCTGTTTTTACAAGGAAATAAAATGTGAAAAAAATATTTCTACATCCCATGGCCTTTCCCAACCATTTAAATTTTTCTCTTACAGGTCTAACACTTCCGAAAAACCAATACAACACGCACCCGGAACAATATATAAAGCTAAACGAACCGTTCACTGGGTACTTATACGCACGAAAATCCCTATTGATTTACCTGTTTTTACAAGGAAATAAAATGTGAAAAAAATATTTCTACATACCATGGCCTTTCCCAACCATTTAAATTTTTCTCTTACAGGTCTAACACTTCCGAAAAACCAATACAACGCCCACCCGGAACAATATATAAAGCTAAACGAACCGTTCACTGGGTACTCATACGTACGGAAATCCCTATTGATTTACCTGTTTTTACAAGGAAATAAAATGTAAAAAAAATATTTCTACATACCATGGCCTTTCTCAACCATTTAAATTTTTCTCTTACAGGTCTAACACTTCCGAAAAACCAATACAACACGCACCCGGAACAATATATAAAGCTAAACGAACCGTTCACTGGGTACTTATCCGTACAAAAATCCCTATTGATTTACCTGTTTTTACAAGGAAATAAAATGTGAAAAAAATATTTCTACATCCCATGGCCCTTCCCAACCATTTAAATTTTTCTCTTACAGGTCTAACACTTCCGAAAAACCAATACAACACGCACCCGGAACAATATATAAAGCTAAACGAACCGTTCACTGGGTACTTATCCGTACGAAAATCCCTATTGATTTACCTTTTTTTACAAGGAAATAAAATGTGAAAAAAATATTTCTACAACCCATGGCCCTTCCCAACCATTTAAATTTTTCTCTTACAGGTCTAACACGTCCGAAAACCAATACAACGCCCATCCGGAACAATATATAAAGCTAAACGCACCGTTCACTGGGTACTTATCCGTACGAAAATCCCTATTGATTTACCTTTTTTTACAAGGAAATAAAATGTGAAAAAAATATTTCTACATCCCATGGCCCTTCCCAACCATTTAAATTTTTCTCTTACAGGTCTAACACGTCCGAAAAACCAATGCAACGCCCTTCCGGAACAATATATAAAGCTAAACGCACCGTTCACTGGGTACTTATATGTACGAAAATCCCTATTGATTTACCTGTTTTTACAAGGAAATAAAATGTGAAAAAAATATTTCTACATCCCATGGCCTTTCCCAACCATTTAATTTTTTCTCTTACAGGGCTAACACTTCCGAAAAACCAATACAACGCCCACCCGGACTAATATATTAAGCTAAACGAACCGTTCACTGGGTACTTATACGTACGAAAATCCCTATTGATTTACCTGTTTTTACAAGGAAATAAAATGTGAAAAAAATATTTCTACATCCCATGGCCTTTCCCAACCATTTAAATTTTTCTCTTACAAGTCTAACACGTCTGAAAAACCAATACAACGCCCACCCGGAACAATATATAAAGCTAAACGAACCGTTCACTGGGTACTTATCCGTACGAAAATCCCTATTGATTTACCTGTTTTTACAAGGAAATAAAATGTGAAAACAATATTTCTACATCCCATCGCCTTTCCCAACCATTTAATTTTTTTCTTACAGGTCTAACACTTCCGAAAAACCAATACAACGCCCACCCAGAACAATATATAAAGCTAAACGAACCATTCACTGGGTACTTATCCGTACGAAAATCCCGATTGATTTACCTGTTTTTACAAGGAAATAAAATGTGAAAACAATATTTCTACATCCCATGGCCTTTCCCAACCATTTAAATTTTTCTCTTACAGGTCTCTTCCAAAAAACCAATACAACGCCCACCCGGAACAATATATAAAGCTAAACGAACCGTTCACTGGGTACTTATACGCACGAAAATCCCTATTGATTTACCTGTTTTTACAAGGAAATAAAATGTGAAAAAAATATTTCTACATCCCATGGCCTTTCCCAACCATTTAAATTTTTCTCTTACAGGTCTAACACTTCCGAAAAACCAATGCAACGCCCACCCAGAACAATATATAAAGCTAAACGAACCGTTCACTGGGTACTCATACGTACGGAAATCCCTATTGATCTACCTGTTTTTACAAGGAAATAAAATGTGAAAAAAATATTTCTACATCCCATGTCCTTTCCCAACCATTTAAATTTTATTCTTACAGGTCTAACACTTCCGAAAAACCAATACAACGCCCACCCGGAACAATATATAAAGCTAAACGAACCGTTCACTGGGTACTTATATGTACGAAAATCCCTACTGATTTACCAATTTTTACAAGGAAAAAAAATGTGAAAACAATATTTCTACATACCACGGCCTTTCCCAACCATTGAAATTTTTCTCTTACAAGTCTAACACTTCCGAAAAACCAATACAACGCCCACCCGGAACAATATATAAAGCTAAACGAACCGTTCACTGGGTACTCATACGTACCAAAATCCCTATTGATTTACCTGTTTTTACAGGGAAATAAAATGTGAAAACAATATTTCTACATCCCATGGCCTTTCCCAACCATTTAAATTTTTCTCTTACAAGTCTAACACTTCCGAAAAACCAATACAACGCCCAACCGGAACAATATATAAAGCTAAACGAACCGTTCACTGGGTACTTATCCGTACGAAAATCCCTATAGATTTACCTGTTTTTAGAAGGAAATAAAATGTGAAAAAAATATTTCTACATCCCATGGCCTTTCCCAACCATTTAAATTTTTCTCTTACAGGTCTAACACTTCCGAAAAACCAATACAACGCCCACCCGGAACAATATATAAAGCTAAACGAACCGTTCACTGGGTACTCATACGTACGAAAATCCCTATTGATTTACCTGTTTTTACAAGGAAATAAAATGTGAAAAAAATGTTTCTACATCCCATGGCCTTTCCCAACCATTTAAATTTTTCTCTTACAGGGCTAACACTTCCGAAAAACCAATACAACGCCCACCCGGAACCCTATATAAAGCTAAACGAACCGTTCACTGGGTACTTATACGCACGAAAATCCCTATTGATTTACCTGTTTTTACAAGGAAATAAAATGTGAAAAAAATATTTCTACATCCCATGGCCTTTCCCAACCATTTAAATTTTTCTCTTACAGGTCTAACGCTTCGAAAAACCAATACAACACGCACGCGGAACAATATATAAAGCTAAACGAACCGTTCACTGGGTACTTATCCGTACGAAAATCCCTATTGATTTACCTGTTTTTACAAGGAAATAAAATGTGAAAAAAATTTTCTACATCCCATGGCCCTTCCCAACCATTTAAATTTTTCTCTTACAGGTCTAACACTTCCGAAAAACCAATACAACACGCACCCAGAACAATATATAAAGCTAAACGAACCGTTCACTGGGTACTCATACGTACCAAAATCCCTATTGATTTACCTGTTTTTACAGGGAAATAAAATGTGAAAACAATATTTCTACATCCCATGGCCTTTCCCAACCATTTAAATTTTTCTCTTACAAGTCTAACACTTCCGAAAAACCAATACAACGCCCAACCGGAACAATATATAAAGCTAAACGAACCGTTCACTGGGTACTTATCCGTACAAAAATCCCTATTGATTTACCTGTTTTTACAAGGAAATAAAATGTGAAAAAAATATTTCTACATCCCATGGCCTTTCCCAACCATTTAAATTTTTCTCTTACAGGTCTAACACTTCCGAAAAACCAATACAACGCCCACCCGGAACAATATATAAAGCTAAACGAACCGTTCACTGGGTACTTATACGCACGAAAATCCCTATTGATTTACCTGTTTTTACAAGGAAATAAAATGTGAAAAAAATATTTCTACATACCATGGCCTTTCCCAACCATTTAAATTTTTCTCTTACAGGTCTAACACTTCCGAAAAACCAATACAACGCCCACCCGGAACAATATATAAAGCTAAACGAACCGTTCACTGGGTACTCATACGTACGGAAATCCCTATTGATTTACCTGTTTTTACAAGGAAATAAAATGTAAAAAAAATATTTCTACATACCATGGCCTTTCTCAACCATTTAAATTTTTCTCTTACAGGTCTAACACTTCCGAAAAACCAATACAACACGCACCCGGAACAATATATAAAGCTAAACGAACCGTTCACTGGGTACTTATCCGTACAAAAATCCCTATTGATTTACCTGTTTTTACAAGGAAATAAAATGTGAAAAAAATATTTCTACATCCCATGGCCCTTCCCAACCATTTAAATTTTTCTCTTACAGGTCTAACACTTCCGAAAAACCAATACAACACGCACCCGGAACAATATATAAAGCTAAACGAACCGTTCACTGGGTACTTATCCGTACGAAAATCCCTATTGATTTACCTTTTTTTACAAGGAAATAAAATGTGAAAAAAATATTTCTACAACCCATGGCCCTTCCCAACCATTTAAATTTTTCTCTTACAGGTCTAACACGTCCGAAAACCAATACAACGCCCATCCGGAACAATATATAAAGCTAAACGCACCGTTCACTGGGTACTTATCCGTACGAAAATCCCTATTGATTTACCTTTTTTTACAAGGAAATAAAATGTGAAAAAAATATTTCTACATCCCATGGCCCTTCCCAACCATTTAAATTTTTCTCTTACAGGTCTAACACGTCCGAAAAACCAATGCAACGCCCTTCCGGAACAATATATAAAGCTAAACGCACCGTTCACTGGGTACTTATATGTACGAAAATCCCTATTGATTTACCTGTTTTTACAAGGAAATAAAATGTGAAAAAAATATTTCTACATCCCATGGCCTTTCCCAACCATTTAATTTTTTCTCTTACAGGGCTAACACTTCCGAAAAACCAATACAACGCCCACCCGGACTAATATATTAAGCTAAACGAACCGTTCACTGGGTACTTATACGTACGAAAATCCCTATTGATTTACCTGTTTTTACAAGGAAATAAAATGTGAAAAAAATATTTCTACATCCCATGGCCTTTCCCAACCATTTAAATTTTTCTCTTACAAGTCTAACACGTCTGAAAAACCAATACAACGCCCACCCAGAACAATATATAAAGCTAAACAAACCGTTCACTGGGTACTTATCCGTACGAAAATCCCTATTGATTTACCTGTTTTTACAAGGAAATAAAATGTGAAAACAATATTTCTACATCCCATCGCCTTTCCCAACCATTTAATTTTTTTCTTACAGGTCTAACACTTCCGAAAAACCAATACAACGCCCACCCAGAACAATATATAAAGCTAAACGAACCATTCACTGGGTACTTATCCGTACGAAAATCCCTATTGATTTACCTGTTTTTACAAGGAAATAAAATGTGAAAACAATATTTCTACATCCCATGGCCTTTCCCAACCATTTAAATTTTTCTCTTACAGGTCTCTTCCAAAAAACCAATACAACGCCCACCCGGAACAATATATAAAGCTAAACGAACCGTTCACTGGGTACTTATACGCACGAAAATCCCTATTGATTTACCTGTTTTTACAAGGAAATAAAATGTGAAAAAAATATTTCTACATCCCATGGCCTTTCCCAACCATTTAAATTTTTCTCTTACAGGTCTAACACTTCCGAAAAACCAATGCAACGCCCACCCAGAACAATATATAAAGCTAAACGAACCGTTCACTGGGTACTCATACGTACGGAAATCCCTATTGATCTACCTGTTTTTACAAGGAAATAAAATGTGAAAAAAATATTTCTACATCCCATGTCCTTTCCCAACCATTTAAATTTTATTCTTACAGGTCTAACACTTCCGAAAAACCAATACAACGCCCACCCGGAACAATATATAAAGCTAAACGAACCGTTCACTGGGTACTTATATGTACGAAAATCCCTACTGATTTACCAATTTTTACAAGGAAAAAAAATGTGAAAACAATATTTCTACATACCACGGCCTTTCCCAACCATTGAAATTTTTCTCTTACAAGTCTAACACTTCCGAAAAACCAATACAACGCCCACCCGGAACAATATATAAAGCTAAACGAACCGTTCACTGGGTACTCATACGTACCAAAATCCCTATTGATTTACCTGTTTTTACAGGGAAATAAAATGTGAAAACAATATTTCTACATCCCATGGCCTTTCCCAACCATTTAAATTTTTCTCTTACAAGTCTAACACTTCCGAAAAACCAATACAACGCCCAACCGGAACAATATATAAAGCTAAACGAACCGTTCACTGGGTACTTATCCGTACGAAAATCCCTATAGATTTACCTGTTTTTAGAAGGAAATAAAATGTGAAAAAAATATTTCTACATCCCATGGCCTTTCCCAACCATTTAAATTTTTCTCTTACAGGTCTAACACTTCCGAAAAACCAATACAACGCCCACCCGGAACAATATATAAAGCTAAACGAACCGTTCACTGGGTACTCATACGTACGAAAATCCCTATTGATTTACCTGTTTTTACAAGGAAATAAAATGTGAAAAAAATGTTTCTACATCCCATGGCCTTTCCCAACCATTTAAATTTTTCTCTTACAGGGCTAACACTTCCGAAAAACCAATACAACGCCCACCCGGAACCCTATATAAAGCTAAACGAACCGTTCACTGGGTACTTATACGCACGAAAATCCCTATTGATTTACCTGTTTTTACAAGGAAATAAAATGTGAAAAAAATATTTCTACATCCCATGGCCTTTCCCAACCATTTAAATTTTTCTCTTACAGGTCTAACGCTTCCGAAAAACCAATACAACACGCACGCGGAACAATATATAAAGCTAAACGAACCGTTCACTGGGTACTTATCCGTACGAAAATCCCTATTGATTTACCTGTTTTTACAAGGAAATAAAATGTGAAAAAAATTTTCTACATCCCATGGCCCTTCCCAACCATTTAAATTTTTCTCTTACAGGTCTAACACTTCCGAAAAACCAATACAACACGCACCCAGAACAATATATAAAGCTAAACGAACCGTTCACTGGGTACTCATACGTACCAAAATCCCTATTGATTTACCTGTTTTTACAGGGAAATAAAATGTGAAAACAATATTTCTACATCCCATGGCCTTTCCCAACCATTTAAATTTTTCTCCTACAGGGCTAACACTTCCGAAAAACCAATACAACGCCCAACCGGAACAATATATAAAGCTAAACGAACCGTTCACTGGGTACTTATCCGTACGAAAATCCCTATTGATTTACCTGTTTTTACAGGGAAATAAAATGTGAAAACAATATTTCTACATCCCATGGCCTTTCCCAACCATTTAAATTTTTCTCTTACAAGTCTAACACTTCCGAAAAACCAATACAACGCCCAACCGGAACAATATATAAAGCTAAACGAACCGTTCACTGGGTACTTATCCGTACGAAAATCCCTATAGATTTACCTGTTTTTAGAAGGAAATAAAATGTGAAAAAAATATTTCTACATCCCATGGCCTTTCCCAACCATTTAAATTTTTCTCTTACAGGTCTAACACTTCCGAAAAACCAATACAACGCCCACCCGGAACAATATATAAAGCTAAACGAACCGTTCACTGGGTACTCATACGTACGAAAATCCCTATTGATTTACCTGTTTTTACAAGGAAATAAAATGTGAAAAAAATGTTTCTACATCCCATGGCCTTTCCCAACCATTTAAATTTTTCTCTTACAGGGCTAACACTTCCGAAAAACCAATACAACGCCCACCCGGAACCCTATATAAAGCTAAACGAACCGTTCACTGGGTACTTATACGCACGAAAATCCCTATTGATTTACCTGTTTTTACAAGGAAATAAAATGTGAAAAAAATATTTCTACATCCCATGGCCTTTCCCAACCATTTAAATTTTTCTCTTACAGGTCTAACGCTTCCGAAAAACCAATACAACACGCACGCGGAACAATATATAAAGCTAAACGAACCGTTCACTGGGTACTTATCCGTACGAAAATCCCTATTGATTTACCTGTTTTTACAAGGAAATAAAATGTGAAAAAAATTTTCTACATCCCATGGCCCTTCCCAACCATTTAAATTTTTCTCTTACAGGTCTAACACTTCCGAAAAACCAATACAACACGCACCCAGAACAATATATAAAGCTAAACGAACCGTTCACTGGGTACTTATCCGTACGAAAATCCCTATTGATTTACCTGTTTTTACAAGGAAATAAAATGTGAAAAAATTATTTCTAAATCCCATGGCCCTTCCCAACCATTTAAATTTTTCTCTTACGGGTCTAACATGTCCGAAAAACCAATACAACGCCCATCCGGAACAATATATAAAGCTAAACGCACCGTTCACTGGGTACTTATATGTACGAAAATCCCTATTGATTTACCTGTTTTTACAAGGAAATAAAATGTGAAAAAAATATTTCTACATCCCATGGCCTTTCCCAACCATTTAAATTTTTCTCTTACAGGTCTAACACTTCCGAAAAACCAATACAACGCCCACCCGGAACAATATATAAAGCTAAACGAACCGTTCACTGGGTACTTATACGCACGAAAATCCCTATTGATTTACCTGTTTTTACAAGGAAATAAAATGTGAAAAAAATATTTCTACATCCCATGGCCTTTCCCAACCATTTAAATTTTTCTCTTACAGGTCTAACACTTCCGAAAAACCAATACAACGCCCACCCGGAACAATATATAAAGCTAAACGAACCGTTCACTGGGTACTTATACGCACGAAAATCCCTATTGATTTACCTGTTTTTACAAGGAAATAAAATGTGAAAAAAATATTTCTACATCCCATGGCCTTTCCCAACCATTTAAATTTTTCTCTTACAAGTCTAACACTTCCGAAAAACCAATACAACGCCCACCCGGAACAATATATAAAGCTAAACGAACCGTTCACTGGGTACTCATACGTACGGAAATCCCTATTGATTTACCTGTTTTTACAAGGAAATAAAATGTAAAAAAAATATTTCTACATACCATGGCCTTTCTCAACCATTTAAATTTTTCTCTTACAGGTCTAACACTTCCGAAAAACCAATACAACACGCACCCGGAACAATATATAAAGCTAAACGAACCGTTCAGTGGGTACTTATCCGTACGAAAATCCCTATTGATTTACCTGTTTTTACAAGGAAATAAAATGTGAAAAAAATATTTCTACATCCCATGGCCTTTCCCAACCATTTAAATTTTTCTCTTACAGGTCTAACACTTCCGAAAAACCAATACAACGCCCACCCGGAACAATATATAAAGCTAAACGAACCGTTCACTGGGTACTCATACGTACGGAAATCCCTATTGATTTACCTGTTTTTACAATGAAATAAAATGTGAAAAAAATATTTCTACATCCCATGGCCTTTCCCAACCATTTAAATTTTTCTCTTACAAGTCTAACACTTCCGAAAAACCAATACAACGCCCACCCGGAACAATATATAAAGCTAAACGAACCATTCACTGGGTACTTATCCGTACGAAAATCCCTATAGATTTACCTGTTTTTAGAAGGAAATAAAATGTGAAAAAAATATTTCTGCATCCCATGGCCTTTCCCAACCATTTAAATTTTATTCTTACAGGTCTAACACTTCCGAAAAACCAATACAACGCCCACCCGGAACAATATATAAAGCTAAACGAACCGTTCACTGGGTACTTATATGTACGAAAATCCCTACTGATTTACCAGTTTTTACAAGGAAAAAAAATGTGAAAACAATATTTCTACATACCACGGCCTTTCCCAACCATTGAAATTTTTCTCTTACAAGTCTAACACTTCCGGAAACCAATACAACGCCCACACGGAACAATATATAAAGTTAAACGAACCATTCACTGGGTACTTATACGTACAAAAATCCCTATTGATTTACCTGTTTTTAGAAGGAAATAAAATGTGAAAAAAATATTTCTACATCCCATGGCCTTTCCCAACCATTTAAATTTTTCTCTTATAAGTCTAACACATCCGAAAAACCAATACAACGCCCACCCGGAACGATATATAAAGCTAAACGAACCGTTCACTGGGTACTCATCTGTACCAAAATCCCTATTGATTTACCTGTTTTTACAGGGAAATAAAATGTGAAAAAAATATTTCTACATCCCATGGCCTTTCCCAACCATTTAAATTTTTCTCTTACAGGTCTAACACTTCCGAAAAACCAATACAACGCCCACCCGGAACAATATATAAAGCTAAACGAACCGTTCACTGGGTACTTATACGCACGAAAATCCCTATTGATTTACCTGTTTTTACAAGGAAATAAAATGTGAAAAAAATATTTCTACATCCCATGGCCTTTCCCAACCATTTAAATTTTTCTCTTACAAGTCTAACACTTCCGAAAAACCAATACAACGCCCACCCGGAACAATATATAAAGCTAAACGAACCATTCACTGGGTACTTATCCGTACGAAAATCCCTATAGATTTACCTGTTTTTAGAAGGAAATAAAATGTGAAAAAAATATTTCTGCATCCCATGGCCTTTCCCAACCATTTAAATTTTATTCTTACAGGTCTAACACTTCCGAAAAACCAATACAACGCCCACCCGGAACAATATATAAAGCTAAACGAACCGTTCACTGGGTACTTATATGTACGAAAATCCCTACTGATTTACCAGTTTTTACAAGGAAAAAAAATGTGAAAACAATATTTCTACATACCACGGCCTTTCCCAACCATTGAAATTTTTCTCTTACAAGTCTAACACTTCCGGAAACCAATACAACGCCCACACGGAACAATATATAAAGTTAAACGAACCATTCACTGGGTACTTATACGTACAAAAATCCCTATTGATTTACCTGTTTTTAGAAGGAAATAAAATGTGAAAAAAATATTTCTACATCCCATGGCCTTTCCCAACCATTTAAATTTTTCTCTTATAAGTCTAACACATCCGAAAAACCAATACAACGCCCACCCGGAACGATATATAAAGCTAAACGAACCGTTCACTGGGTACTCATCTGTACCAAAATCCCTATTGATTTACCTGTTTTTACAGGGAAATAAAATGTGAAAAAAATATTTCTACATCCCATGGCCTTTCCCAACCATTTAAATTTTTCTCTTACAGGTCTAACACTTCCGAAAAACCAATACAACGCCCACCCGGAACAATATATAAAGCTAAACGAACCGTTCACTGGGTACTTATACGCACGAAAATCCCTATTGATTTACCTGTTTTTACAAGGAAATAAAATGTGAAAAAAATATTTCTACATCCCATGGCCTTTCCCAACCATTTAAATTTTTCTCTTACAGGTCTAACACTTCCGAAAAACCAATACAACGCCCACCCGGAACAATATATAAAGCTAAACGAACCGTTCACTGGGTACTTATACGCACGAAAATCCCTATTGATTTACCTGTTTTTACAAGGAAATAAAATGTGAAAAAAATGTTTCTACATCCCATGGCCTTTCCCAACCATTTAAATTTTTCTCTTACAGGGCTAACACTTCCGAAAAACCAATACAACGCCCACCCGGAACCCTATATAAAGCTAAACGAACCGTTCACTGGGTACTTATACGCACGAAAATCCCTATTGATTTACCTGTTTTTACAAGGAAATAAAATGTGAAAAAAATATTTCTACATCCCATGGCCTTTCCCAACCATTTAAATTTTTCTCTTACAGGTCTAACACTTCCGAAAAACCAATACAACGCCCACCCGGAACAATATATAAAGCTAAACGAACCGTTCACTGGGTACTCATACGTACGAAAATCCCTATTGATTTACCTGTTTTTACAAGGAAATAAAATGTGAAAAAAATGTTTCTACATCCCATGGCCTTTCCCAACCATTTAAATTTTTCTCTTACAGGGCTAACACTTCCGAAAAACCAATACAACGCCCACCCGGAACCCTATATAAAGCTAAACGAACCGTTCACTGGGTACTTATACGCACGAAAATCCCTATTGATTTACCTGTTTTTACAAGGAAATAAAATGTGAAAAAAATATTTCTACATCCCATGGCCTTTCCCAACCATTTAAATTTTTCTCTTACAGGTCTAACGCTTCCGAAAAACCAATACAACACGCACGCGGAACAATATATAAAGCTAAACGAACCGTTCACTGGGTACTTATCCGTACGAAAATCCCTATTGATTTACCTGTTTTTACAAGGAAATAAAATGTGAAAAAAATATTTCTACATCCCATGGCCCTTCCCAACCATTTAAATTTTTCTCTTACAGGTCTAACACTTCCGAAAAACCAATACAACACGCACCCAGAACAATATATAAAGCTAAACGAACCGTTCACTGGGTACTTATCCGTACGAAAATCCCTATTGATTTACCTGTTTTTACAAGGAAATAAAATGTGAAAAAATTATTTCTAAATCCCATGGCCCTTCCCAACCATTTAAATTTTTCTCTTACGGGTCTAACATGTCCGAAAAACCAATACAACGCCCATCCGGAACAATATATAAAGCTAAACGCACCGTTCACTGGGTACTTATATGTACTAAAATCCCTATTGATTTACCTGTTTTTACAAGGAAATAAAATGTGAAAAAAATATTTCTACATCCCATGGCCTTTCCCAACCATTTAAATTTTTCTCTTACAGGTCTAACACTTCCGAAAAACCAATACAACGCCCACCCGGAACAATATATAAAGCTAAACGAACCGTTCATTGGGTACTTATACGCACGAAAATCCCTATTGATTTACCTGTTTTTACAAGGAAATAAAATGTGAAAAAAATATTTCTACATCCCATGGCCTTTCCCAACCATTTAAATTTTTCTCTTACAGGTCTAACACTTCCGAAAAACCAATACAACGCCCACCCGGAACAATATATAAAGCTAAACGAACCGTTCACTGGGTACTTATACGCACGAAAATCCCTATTGATTTACCTGTTTTTACAAGGAAATAAAATGTGAAAAAAATATTTCTACATCCCATGGCCTTTCCCAACCATTTAAATTTTTCTCTTACAAGTCTAACACTTCCGAAAAACCAATACAACGCCCACCCGGAACAATATATAAAGCTAAACGAACCGTTCACTGGGTACTCATACGTACGGAAATCCCTATTGATTTACCTGTTTTTACAAGGAAATAAAATGTAAAAAAAATATTTCTACATACCATGGCCTTTCTCAACCATTTAAATTTTTCTCTTACAGGTCTAACACTTCCGAAAAACCAATACAACACGCACCCGGAACAATATATAAAGCTAAACGAACCGTTCAGTGGGTACTTATCCGTACGAAAATCCCTATTGATTTACCTGTTTTTACAAGGAAATAAAATGTGAAAAAAATATTTCTACATCCCATGGCCCTTCCCAACCATTTAAATTTTTCTCTTACAGGTCTAACACGTCCGAAAAACCAATGCAACGCCCATCCGGAACAATATATAAAGCTAAACGCACCGTTCACTGGGTACTTATATGTACGAAAATCCCTATTGATTTACCTGTTTTTACAAGGAAATAAAATGTGAAAAAAATGTTTCTACATCCCATGGCCTTTCCCAACCATTTAATTTTTTCTCTTACAGGGCTAACAGTTCCGAAAAACCAATACAACGCCCACCCGGACTAATATATTAAGCTAAACGAACCGTTCACTGGGTACTTATACGTACGAAAATCCCTATTGATTTACCTGTTTTTACAAGGAAATAAAATGTGAAAAAAATATTTCTACATCCCATGGCCTTTCCCAACCATTTAAATTTTTCTCTTACAAGTCTAACACGTATGAAAAACCAATACAACGCCCACCCGGAACAATATATAAAGCTAAACGAACCGTTCACTGGGTACTTATCCGTACGAAAATCCCTATTGATTTACCTGTTTTTACAAGGAAATAAAATGTGAAAACAATATTTCTACATCCCATGGCCTTTCCCAACCATTTAAATTTTTCTCTTACAGGTCTAACACTTCCGAAAAACCAATACAACGCCCACCCGGAACAATATATAAAGCTAAACGAACCGTTCACTGGGTACTTATACGCACGAAAATCCCTATTGATTTACCTGTTTTTACAAGGAAATAAAATGTGAAAAAAATATTTCTACATCCCATGGCCTTTCCCAACCATTTAAATTTTTCTCTTACAGGTCTAACACTTCCGAAAAACCAATACAACACGCACCCAGAACAATATATAAAGCTAAACGAACCGTTCACTGGGTACTTATCCGTACGAAAATCCCTATTGATTTACCTGTTTTTACAAGGAAATAAAATGTGAAAAAATTATTTCTAAATCCCATGGCCCTTCCCAACCATTTAAATTTTTCTCTTACGGGTCTAACATGTCCGAAAAACCAATACAACGCCCATCCGGAACAATATATAAAGCTAAACGCACCGTTCACTGGGTACTTATATGTACGAAAATCCCTATTGATTTACCTGTTTTTACAAGGAAATAAAATGTGAAAAAAATATTTCTACATCCCATGGCCTTTCCCAACCATTTAAATTTTTCTCTTACAGGTCTAACACTTCCGAAAAACCAATACAACGCCCACCCGGAACAATATATAAAGCTAAACGAACCGTTCACTGGGTACTTATACGCACGAAAATCCCTATTGATTTACCTGTTTTTACAAGGAAATAAAATGTGAAAAAAATATTTCTACATCCCATGGCCTTTCCCAACCATTTAAATTTTTCTCTTACAGGTCTAACACTTCCGAAAAACCAATACAACGCCCACCCGGAACAATATATAAAGCTAAACGAACCGTTCACTGGGTACTTATACGCACGAAAATCCCTATTGATTTACCTGTTTTTACAAGGAAATAAAATGTGAAAAAAATATTTCTACATCCCATGGCCTTTCCCAACCATTTAAATTTTTCTCTTACAAGTCTAACACTTCCGAAAAACCAATACAACGCCCACCCGGAACAATATATAAAGCTAAACGAACCGTTCACTGGGTACTTATACGCACGAAAATCCCTATTGATTTACCTGTTTTTACAAGGAAATAAAATGTGAAAAAAATATTTCTACATCCCATGGCCTTTCCCAACCATTTAAATTTTTCTCTTACAGGTCTAACACTTCCGAAAAACCAATACAACACGCACCCAGAACAATATATAAAGCTAAACGAACCGTTCACTGGGTACTTATCCGTACGAAAATCCCTATTGATTTACCTGTTTTTACAAGGAAATAAAATGTGAAAAAATTATTTCTAAATCCCATGGCCCTTCCCAACCATTTAAATTTTTCTCTTACGGGTCTAACATGTCCGAAAAACCAATACAACGCCCATCCGGAACAATATATAAAGCTAAACGCACCGTTCACTGGGTACTTATATGTACGAAAATCCCTATTGATTTACCTGTTTTTACAAGGAAATAAAATGTGAAAAAAATATTTCTACATCCCATGGCCTTTCCCAACCATTTAAATTTTTCTCTTACAGGTCTAACACTTCCGAAAAACCAATACAACGCCCACCCGGAACAATATATAAAGCTAAACGAACCGTTCACTGGGTACTTATACGCACGAAAATCCCTATTGATTTACCTGTTTTTACAAGGAAATAAAATGTGAAAAAAATATTTCTACATCCCATGGCCTTTCCCAACCATTTAAATTTTTCTCTTACAGGTCTAACACTTCCGAAAAACCAATACAACGCCCACCCGGAACAATATATAAAGCTAAACGAACCGTTCACTGGGTACTTATACGCACGAAAATCCCTATTGATTTACCTGTTTTTACAAGGAAATAAAATGTGAAAAAAATATTTCTACATCCCATGGCCTTTCCCAACCATTTAAATTTTTCTCTTACAAGTCTAACACTTCCGAAAAACCAATACAACGCCCACCCGGAACAATATAGAAAGCTAAACGAACCATTCACTGGGTACTTATCCGTACGAAAATCCCTATAGATTTACCTGTTTTTAGAAGGAAATAAAATGTGAAAAAAATATTTCTGCATCCCATGGCCTTTCCCAACCATTTAAATTTTATTCTTACAGGTCTAACACTTCCGAAAAACCAATACAACGCCCACCCGGAACAATATATAAAGCTAAACGAACCGTTCACTGGGTACTTATATGTACGAAAATCCCTACTGATTTACCAGTTTTTACAAGGAAAAAAAATGTGAAAACAATATTTCTACATACCACGGCCTTTCCCAACCATTGAAATTTTTCTCTTACAAGTCTAACACTTCCGGAAACCAATACAACGCCCACACGGAACAATATATAAAGTTAAACGAACCATTCACTGGGCACTTATACGGACAAAAATCCCTATTGATTTACCTGTTTTTAGAAGGAAATAAAATGTGAAAAAAATATTTCTACATCCCATGGCCTTTCCCAACCATTTAAATTTTTCTCTTATAAGTCTAACCCATCCGAAAAACCAATACAACGCCCACCCGGAACGATATATAAAGCTAAACGAACCGTTCACTGGGTACTCATCTGTACCAAAATCCCTATTGATTTACCTGTTTTTACAGGGAAATAAAATGTGAAAAAAATATTTCTACATCCCATGGCCTTTCCCAACCATTTAAATTTTTCTCTTACAGGTCTAACACTTCCGAAAAACCAATACAACGCCCACCCGGAACAATATATAAAGCTAAACGAACCGTTCACTGGGTACTTATACGCACGAAAATCCCTATTGATTTACCTGTTTTTACAAGGAAATAAAATGTGAAAAAAATATTTCTACATCCCATGGCCTTTCCCAACCATTTAAATTTTTCTCTTACAGGTCTAACACTTCCGAAAAACCAATACAACGCCCACCCGGAACAATATATAAAGCTAAACGAACCGTTCACTGGGTACTTATACGCACGAAAATCCCTATTGATTTACCTGTTTTTACAAGGAAATAAAATGTGAAAAAAATGTTTCTACATCCCATGGCCTTTCCCAACCATTTAAATTTTTCTCTTACAGGGCTAACACTTCCGAAAAACCAATACAACGCCCACCCGGAACCCTATATAAAGCTAAACGAACCGTTCACTGGGTACTTATACGCACGAAAATCCCTATTGATTTACCTGTTTTTACAAGGAAATAAAATGTGAAAAAAATATTTCTACATCCCATGGCCTTTCCCAACCATTTAAATTTTTCTCTTACAGGTCTAACACTTCCGAAAAACCAATACAACGCCCACCCGGAACAATATATAAAGCTAAACGAACCGTTCACTGGGTACTCATACGTACGAAAATCCCTATTGATTTACCTGTTTTTACAAGGAAATAAAATGTGAAAAAAATGTTTCTACATCCCATGGCCTTTCCCAACCATTTAAATTTTTCTCTTACAGGGCTAACACTTCCGAAAAACCAATACAACGCCCACCCGGAACCCTATATAAAGCTAAACGAACCGTTCACTGGGTACTTATACGCACGAAAATCCCTATTGATTTACCTGTTTTTACAAGGAAATAAAATGTGAAAAAAATATTTCTACATCCCATGGCCTTTCCCAACCATTTAAATTTTTCTCTTATAGGTCTAACGCTTCCGAAAAACCAATACAACACGCACGCGGAACAATATATAAAGCTAAACGAACCGTTCACTGGGTACTTATCCGTACGAAAATCCCTATTGATTTACCTGTTTTTACAAGGAAATAAAATGTGAAAAAATTATTTCTAAATCCCATGGCCCTTCCCAACCATTTAAATTTTTCTCTTACGGGTCTAACATGTCCGAAAAACCAATACAACGCCCATCCGGAACAATATATAAAGCTAAACGCACCGTTCACTGGGTACTTATATGTACTAAAATCCCTATTGATTTACCTGTTTTTACAAGGAAATAAAATGTGAAAAAAATATTTCTACATCCCATGGCCTTTCCCAACCATTTAAATTTTTCTCTTACAGGTCTAACACTTCCGAAAAACCAATACAACGCCCACCCGGAACAATATATAAAGCTAAACGAACCGTTCACTGGGTACTTATACGCACGAAAATCCCTATTGATTTACCTGTTTTTACAAGGAAATAAAATGTGAAAAAAATATTTCTACATCCCATGGCCTTTCCCAACCATTTAAATTTTTCTCTTACAGGTCTAACACTTCCGAAAAACCAATACAACGCCCACCCGGAACAATATATAAAGCTAAACGAACCGTTCACTGGGTACTTATACGCACGAAAATCCCTATTGATTTACCTGTTTTTACAAGGAAATAAAATGTGAAAAAAATATTTCTACATCCCATGGCCTTTCCCAACCATTTAAATTTTTCTCTTACAAGTCTAACACTTCCGAAAAACCAATACAACGCCCACCCGGAACAATATATAAAGCTAAACGAACCGTTCACTGGGTACTCATACGTACGGAAATCCCTATTGATTTACCTGTTTTTACAAGGAAATAAAATGTAAAAAAAATATTTCTACATACCATGGCCTTTCTCAACCATTTAAATTTTTCTCTTACAGGTCTAACACTTCCGAAAAACCAATACAACACGCACCCGGAACAATATATAAAGCTAAACGAACCGTTCAGTGGGTACTTATCCGTACGAAAATCCCTATTGATTTACCTGTTTTTACAAGGAAATAAAATGTGAAAAAAATATTTCTACATCCCATGGCCCTTCCCAACCATTTAAATTTTTCTCTTACAGGTCTAACACGTCCGAAAAACCAATGCAACGCCCATCCGGAACAATATATAAAGCTAAACGCACCGTTCACTGGGTACTTATATGTACGAAAATCCCTATTGATTTACCTGTTTTTACAAGGAAATAAAATGTGAAAAAAATGTTTCTACATCCCATGGCCTTTCCCAACCATTTAATTTTTTCTCTTACAGGGCTAACAGTTCCGAAAAACCAATACAACGCCCACCCGGACTAATATATTAAGCTAAACGAACCGTTCACTGGGTACTTATACGTACGAAAATCCCTATTGATTTACCTGTTTTTACAAGGAAATAAAATGTGAAAAAAATATTTCTACATCCCATGGCCTTTCCCAACCATTTAAATTTTTCTCTTACAAGTCTAACACGTATGAAAAACCAATACAACGCCCACCCGGAACAATATATAAAGCTAAACGAACCGTTCACTGGGTACTTATCCGTACGAAAATCCCTATTGATTTACCTGTTTTTACAAGGAAATAAAATGTGAAAACAATATTTCTACATCCCATGGCCTTTCCCAACCATTTAAATTTTTCTCTTACAGGTCTAACACTTCCGAAAAACCAATACAACGCCCACCCGGAACAATATATAAAGCTAAACGAACCGTTCACTGGGTACTTATACGCACGAAAATCCCTATTGATTTACCTGTTTTTACAAGGAAATAAAATGTGAAAAAAATATTTCTACATCCCATGGCCTTTCCCAACCATTTAAATTTTTCTCTTACAGGTCTAACACTTCCGAAAAACCAATACAACGCCCACCCGGAACAATATATAAAGCTAAACGAACCGTTCACTGGGTACTCATACGTACGGAAATCCCTATTGATTTACCTGTTTTTACAAGGAAATAAAATGTGAAAAAAATATTTCTACATCCCATGGCCTTTCCCAAGCATTTAAATTTTTCTCTTACAAGTCTAACACTTCCGAAAAACCAATACAACGCCCACCAGGAACAATATATAAAGCTAAACGAACCATTCACTGGGTACTTATCCGTACGAAAATCCCTATAGATTTACCTGTTTTTAGAAGGAAATAAAATGTGAAAAAAATATTTCTACATCCCATGGCCTTTCCCAACCATTTAAATTTTATTCTTACAGGTCTAACACTTCCGAAAAACCAATACAACGCCCACCCGGAACAATATATAAAGCTAAACGAACCGTTCACTGGGTACTTATATGTACGAAAATCCCTACTGATTTACCAGTTTTTACAAGGAAAAAAAATGTGAAAACAATATTTCTACATACCACGGCCTTTCCCAACCATTGAAATTTTTCTCTTACAAGTCTAACACTTCCGAAAACCAATACAACGCCCACACGGAACAATATATAAAGTTAAACGAACCATTCACTGGGTACTTATACGTACAAAAATCCCTATTGATTTACCTGTTTTTAGAAGGAAATAAAATGTGAAAAAAATATTTCTACATCCCATGGCCTTTCCCAACCATTTAAATTTTTCTCTTATAAGTCTAACACATCCGAAAAACCAATACAACGCCCACCCGGAACGATATATAAAGCTAAACGAACCGTTCACTGGGTACTCATCTGTACCAAAATCCCTATTGATTTACCTGTTTTTACAGGGAAATAAAATGTGAAAAAAATATTTCTACATCCCATGGCCTTTCCCAACCATTTAAATTTTTCTCTTACAGGTCTAACACTTCCGAAAAACCAATACAACGCCCACCCGGAACAATATATAAAGCTAAACGAACCGTTCACTGGGTACTTATACGCACGAAAATCCCTATTGATTTACCTGTTTTTACAAGGAAATAAAATGTGAAAAAAATATTTCTACATCCCATGGCCTTTCCCAACCATTTAAATTTTTCTCTTACAGGTCTAACACTTCCGAAAAACCAATACAACGCCCACCCGGAACAATATATAAAGCTAAACGAACCGTTCACTGGGTACTTATACGCACGAAAATCCCTATTGATTTACCTGTTTTTACAAGGAAATAAAATGTGAAAAAAATATTTCTACATCCCATGGCCTTTCCCAACCATTTAAATTTTTCTCTTACAAGTCTAACACTTCCGAAAAACCAATACAACGCCCACCCGGAACAATATATAAAGCTAAACGAACCGTTCACTGGGTACTCATACGTACGGAAATCCCTATTGATTTACCTGTTTTTACAAGGAAATAAAATGTAAAAAAAATATTTCTACATACCATGGCCTTTCTCAACCATTTAAATTTTTCTCTTACAGGTCTAACACTTCCGAAAAACCAATACAACACGCACCCGGAACAATATATAAAGCTAAACGAACCGTTCAGTGGGTACTTATCCGTACGAAAATCCCTATTGATTTACCTGTTTTTACAAGGAAATAAAATGTGAAAAAAATATTTCTACATCCCATGGCCCTTCCCAACCATTTAAATTTTTCTCTTACAGGTCTAACACGTCCGAAAAACCAATGCAACGCCCATCCGGAACAATATATAAAGCTAAACGCACCGTTCACTGGGTACTTATATGTACGAAAATCCCTATTGATTTACCTGTTTTTACAAGGAAATAAAATGTGAAAAAAATGTTTCTACATCCCATGGCCTTTCCCAACCATTTAATTTTTTCTCTTACAGGGCTAACAGTTCCGAAAAACCAATACAACGCCCACCCGGACTAATATATTAAGCTAAACGAACCGTTCACTGGGTACTTATACGTACGAAAATCCCTATTGATTTACCTGTTTTTACAAGGAAATAAAATGTGAAAAAAATATTTCTACATCCCATGGCCTTTCCCAACCATTTAAATTTTTCTCTTACAAGTCTAACACGTATGAAAAACCAATACAACGCCCACCCGGAACAATATATAAAGCTAAACGAACCGTTCACTGGGTACTTATCCGTACGAAAATCCCTATTGATTTACCTGTTTTTACAAGGAAATAAAATGTGAAAACAATATTTCTACATCCCATGGCCTTTCCCAACCATTTAAATTTTTCTCTTACAGGTCTAACACTTCCGAAAAACCAATACAACGCCCACCCGGAACAATATATAAAGCTAAACGAACCGTTCACTGGGTACTTATACGCACGAAAATCCCTATTGATTTACCTGTTTTTACAAGGAAATAAAATGTGAAAAAAATATTTCTACATCCCATGGCCTTTCCCAACCATTTAAATTTTTCTCTTACAGGTCTAACACTTCCGAAAAACCAATACAACGCCCACCCGGAACAATATATAAAGCTAAACGAACCGTTCACTGGGTACTCATACGTACGGAAATCCCTATTGATTTACCTGTTTTTACAAGGAAATAAAATGTGAAAAAAATATTTCTACATCCCATGGCCTTTCCCAAGCATTTAAATTTTTCTCTTACAAGTCTAACACTTCCGAAAAACCAATACAACGCCCACCAGGAACAATATATAAAGCTAAACGAACCATTCACTGGGTACTTATCCGTACGAAAATCCCTATAGATTTACCTGTTTTTAGAAGGAAATAAAATGTGAAAAAAATATTTCTACATCCCATGGCCTTTCCCAACCATTTAAATTTTATTCTTACAGGTCTAACACTTCCGAAAAACCAATACAACGCCCACCCGGAACAATATATAAAGCTAAACGAACCGTTCACTGGGTACTTATATGTACGAAAATCCCTACTGATTTACCAGTTTTTACAAGGAAAAAAAATGTGAAAACAATATTTCTACATACCACGGCCTTTCCCAACCATTGAAATTTTTCTCTTACAAGTCTAACACTTCCGAAAACCAATACAACGCCCACACGGAACAATATATAAAGTTAAACGAACCATTCACTGGGTACTTATACGTACAAAAATCCCTATTGATTTACCTGTTTTTAGAAGGAAATAAAATGTGAAAAAAATATTTCTACATCCCATGGCCTTTCCCAACCATTTAAATTTTTCTCTTATAAGTCTAACACATCCGAAAAACCAATACAACGCCCACCCGGAACGATATATAAAGCTAAACGAACCGTTCACTGGGTACTCATCTGTACCAAAATCCCTATTGATTTACCTGTTTTTACAGGGAAATAAAATGTGAAAAAAATATTTCTACATCCCATGGCCTTTCCCAACCATTTAAATTTTTCTCTTACAGGTCTAACACTTCCGAAAAACCAATACAACGCCCACCCGGAACAATATATAAAGCTAAACGAACCGTTCACTGGGTACTTATACGCACGAAAATCCCTATTGATTTACCTGTTTTTACAAGGAAATAAAATGTGAAAAAAATATTTCTACATCCCATGGCCTTTCCCAACCATTTAAATTTTTCTCTTACAGGTCTAACACTTCCGAAAAACCAATACAACGCCCACCCGGAACAATATATAAAGCTAAACGAACCGTTCACTGGGTACTTATACGCACGAAAATCCCTATTGATTTACCTGTTTTTACAAGGAAATAAAATGTGAAAAAAATGTTTCTACATCCCATGGCCTTTCCCAACCATTTAAATTTTTCTCTTACAGGGCTAACACTTCCGAAAAACCAATACAACGCCCACCCGGAACCCTATATAAAGCTAAACGAACCGTTCACTGGGTACTTATACGCACGAAAATCCCTATTGATTTACCTGTTTTTACAAGGAAATAAAATGTGATAAAAATATTTCTACATCCCATGGCCTTTCCCAACCATTTAAATTTTTCTCTTACAGGTCTAACACTTCCGAAAAACCAATACAACGCCCACCCGGAACGATATATAAAGCTAAACGAACCGTTCACTGGGTACTCATCTGTACCAAAATCCCTATTGATTTACCTGTTTTTACAGGGAAATAAAATGTGAAAAAAATATTTCTACATCCCATGGCCTTTCCCAACCATTTAAATTTTTCTCTTACAGGTCTAACACTTCCGAAAAACCAATACAACGCCCACCCGGAACAATATATAAAGCTAAACGAACCGTTCACTGGGTACTTATACGCACGAAAATCCCTATTGATTTACCTGTTTTTACAAGGAAATAAAATGTGAAAAAAATATTTCTACATCCCATGGCCTTTCCCAACCATTTAAATTTTTCTCTTACAGGTCTAACACTTCCGAAAAACCAATACAACGCCCACCCGGAACAATATATAAAGCTAAACGAACCGTTCACTGGGTACTTATACGCACGAAAATCCCTATTGATTTACCTGTTTTTACAAGGAAATAAAATGTGAAAAAAATGTTTCTACATCCCATGGCCTTTCCCAACCATTTAAATTTTTCTCTTACAGGGCTAACACTTCCGAAAAACCAATACAACGCCCACCCGGAACCCTATATAAAGCTAAACGAACCGTTCACTGGGTACTTATACGCACGAAAATCCCTATTGATTTACCTGTTTTTACAAGGAAATAAAATGTGAAAAAAATATTTCTACATGCCATGGCCTTTCCCAACCATTTAAATTTTTCTCTTACAGGTCTAACGCTTCCGAAAAACCAATACAACACGCACGCGGAACAATATATAAAGCTAAACGAACCGTTCACTGGGTACTTATCCGTACGAAAATCCCTATTGATTTACCTGTTTTTACATGGAAATAAAATGTGAAAAAAATATTTCTAAATCCCATGGCCCTTCCCAACCATTTAAATTTTTCTCTTACAGGTCTAACACTTCCGAAAAACCAATACAACACGCACCCGGAACAATATATAAAGCTAAACGAACCGTTCACTGGGTACTTATCCGTATGAAAATCCCTATTGATTTACCTGTTTTTACAAGGAAATAAAATGTGAAAAAATTATTTCTAAATCCCATGGCCCTTCCCAACCATTTAAATTTTTCTCTTACGGGTCTAACATGTCCGAAAAACCAATACAACGCCCATCCGGAACAATATATAAAGCTAAACGCACCGTTCACTGGGTACTTATATGTACGAAAATCCCTATTGATTTACCTGTTTTTACAAGGAAATAAAATGTGAAAAAAATATTTCTACATCCCATGGCCTTTCCCAACCATTTAAATTTTTCTCTTACAGGTCTAACACTTCCGAAAAACCAATACAACGCCCACCCGGAACAATATATAAAGCTAAACGAACCGTTCACTGGGTACTTATACGCACGAAAATCCCTATTGATTTACCTGTTTTTACAAGGAAATAAAATGTGAAAAAAATATTTCTACATCCCATGGCCTTTCCCAACCATTTAAATTTTTCTCTTACAGGTCTAACACTTCCGAAAAACCAATACAACGCCCACCCGGAACAATATATAAAGCTAAACGAACCGTTCACTGGGTACTTATACGCATGAAAATCCCTATTGATTTACCTGTTTTTACAAGGAAATAAAATGTGAAAAAAATATTTCTACATCCCATGGCCTTTCCCAACCATTTAAATTTTTCTCTTACAAGTCTAACACTTCCGAAAAACCAATACAACGCCCACCCGGAACAATATATAAAGCTAAACGAACCGTTCACTGGGTACTCATACGTACGGAAATCCCTATTGATTTACCTGTTTTTACAAGGAAATAAAATGTAAAAAAAATATTTCTACATACCATGGCCTTTCTCAACCATTTAAATTTTTCTCTTACAGGTCTAACACTTCCGAAAAACCAATACAACACGCACCCGGAACAATATATAAAGCTAAACGAACCGTTCAGTGGGTACTTATCCGTACGAAAATCCCTATTGATTTACCTGTTTTTACAAGGAAATAAAATGTGAAAAAAATATTTCTACATCCCATGGCCCTTCCCAACCATTTAAATTTTTCTCTTACAGGTCTAACACGTCCGAAAAACCAATGCAACGCCCATCCGGAACAATATATAAAGCTAAACGCACCGTTCACTGGGTACTTATATGTACGAAAATCCCTATTGATTTACCTGTTTTTACAAGGAAATAAAATGTGAAAAAAATGTTTCTACATCCCATGGCCTTTCCCAACCATTTAATTTTTTCTCTTACAGGGCTAACAGTTCCGAAAAACCAATACAACGCCCACCCGGACTAATATATTAAGCTAAACGAACCGTTCACTGGGTACTTATACGTACGAAAATCCCTATTGATTTACCTGTTTTTACAAGGAAATAAAATGTGAAAAAAATATTTCTACATCCCATGGCCTTTCCCAACCATTTAAATTTTTCTCTTACAAGTCTAACACGTATGAAAAACCAATACAACGCCCACCCGGAACAATATATAAAGCTAAACGAACCGTTCACTGGGTACTTATCCGTACGAAAATCCCTATTGATTTACCTGTTTTTACAAGGAAATAAAATGTGAAAACAATATTTCTACATCCCATGGCCTTTCCCAACCATTTAAATTTTTCTCTTACAGGTCTAACACTTCAGAAAAACCAATACAACGCCCACCCGGAACAATATATAAAGCTAAACGAACCGTTCACTGGGTACTTATACGCACGAAAATCCCTATTGATTTACCTGTTTTTACAAGGAAATAAAATGTGAAAAAAATATTTCTACATCCCATGGCCTTTCCCAACCATTTAAATTTTTCTCTTACAGGTCTAACACTTCCGAAAAACCAATACAACGCCCACCCGGAACAATATATAAAGCTAAACGAACCGTTCACTGGGTACTCATACGTACGGAAATCCCTATTGATTTACCTGTTTTTACAAGGAAATAAAATGTGAAAAAAATATTTCTACATCCCATGGCCTTTCCCTACCATTTAAATTTTTCTCTTACAAGTCTAACACTTCCGAAAAACCAATACAACGCCCACCCGGAACAATATATAAAGCTAAACGAACCATTCACTGGGTACTTATCCGTACGAAAATCCCTATAGATTTACCTGTTTTTAGAAGGAAATAAAATGTGAAAAAAATATTTCTACATCCCATGGCCTTTCCCAACCATTTAAATTTTATTCTTACAGGTCTAACACTTCCGAAAAACCAATACAACGCCCACCCGGAACAATATATAAAGCTAAACGAACCGTTCACTGGGTACTTATATGTACGAAAATCCCTACTGATTTACCAGTTTTTACAAGGAAAAAAAATGTGAAAACAATATTTCTACATACCACGGCCTTTCCCAACCATTGAAATTTTTCTCTTACAAGTCTAACACTTCCGAAAACCAATACAACGCCCACACGGAACAATATATAAAGTTAAACGAACCATTCACTGGGTACTTATACGTACAAAAATCCCTATTGATTTACCTGTTTTTAGAAGGAAATAAAATGTGAAAAAAATATTTCTACATCCCATGGCCTTTCCCAACCATTTAAATTTTTCTCTTATAAGTCTAACACATCCGAAAAACCAATACAACGCCCACCCGGAACGATATATAAAGCTAAACGAACCGTTCACTGGGTACTCATCTGTACCAAAATCCCTATTGATTTACCTGTTTTTACAGGGAAATGATATGTGAAAAAAATATTTCTACATCCCATGGCCTTTCCCAACCATTTAAATTTTTCTCTTACAGGTCTAACACTTCCGAAAAACCAATACAACGCCCACCCGGAACAATATATAAAGCTAAACGAACCGTTCACTGGGTACTTATACGCACGAAAATCCCTATTGATTTACCTGTTTTTACAAGGAAATAAAATGTGAAAAAAATATTTCTACATCCCATTGCCTTTCCCAACCATTTAAATTTTTCTCTTACAGGTCTAACACTTCCGAAAAACCAATACAACGCCCACCCGGAACAATATATAAAGCTAAACGAACCGTTCACTGGGTACTTATACGCACGAAAATCCCTATTGATTTACCTGTTTTTACAAGGAAATAAAATGTGAAAAAAATATTTCTACATCCCATGGCCTTTCCCAACCATTTAAATTTTTCTCTTACAAGTCTAACACTTCCGAAAAACCAATACAACGCCCACCCGGAACAATATATAAAGCTAAACGAACCGTTCACTGGGTACTTATCCGTACGAAAATCCCTATTGATTTACCTGTTTTTACAAGGAAATAAAATGTGAAAAAAATATTTCTACATCCCATGGCCTTTCCCAACCATTTAAATTTTTCTCTTACAGGTCTAACACTTCCGAAAAACCAATACAAGGCCCACCCGGAACAATATATAAAGCTAAACGAACCGTTCACTGGGTACTCATACGTACGGAAATCCCTATTGATTTACCTGTTTTTACAAGGAAATAAAATGTAAAAAAAATATTTCTACATATCATGGCCTTTCTCAACCATTTAAATTTTTCTCTTACAGGTCTAACACTTCCGAAAAACCAATACAACACGCACCCGGAACAATATATAAAGCTAAACGAACCGTTCACTGGGTACTTATCCGTACAAAAATCCCTATTGATTTACCTGTTTTTACAAGGAAATAAAATGTGAAAAAAATATTTCTACATCCCATGGCCCTTCCCAACCATTTAAATTTTTCTCTTACAGGTCTAACACTTCCGAAAAACCAATACAACACGCACCCGGAACAATATATAAAGCTAAACGAACCGTTCACTGGGTACTTATCCGTACGAAAATCCCTATTGATTTACCTGTTTTTACAAGGAAATAAAATGTGAAAAAAATATTTCTACATCCCATGGCCCTTCCCAACCATGTAAATCTTTCTCTTACAGGTCTAACACATCCGAAAAACCAATGCAACGATCATCCGGAACAATATATAAAGCTAAACGCACCGTTCACTGGGTACTCATACGTACCAAAATCCCTATTGATTTACCTGTTTTACAGGGAAATAAAATGTGAAAAAAATATTTCTACATCCCATGGCCTTTCCCAACCTTTTAAATTTTTCTCTTACAAGTCTAACACTTCCGAAAAACCAATACAACGCCCAACCGGAACAATATATAAAGCTACACGAACCGTTCACTGGGTACTTATCCGTACGAAAATCCCTATAGATTTACCTGTTTTTAGAAGGAAATAAAATGTGAAAAAAATATTTCTACATCCCATGGCCTTTCCCAACCATTTAAATTTTTCTCTTACAGGTCTAACACTTCCGAAAAACCAATACAACGCCCACCCGGAACAATATATAAAGCTAAACGAACCGTTCACTGGGTAGTCATACGTACGAAAATCCCTATTGATTTACCTGTTTTTACAAGGAAATAAAATGTGAAAAAAATGTTTCTACATACCATGGCCTTTCTCAACCATTTAAATTTTTCTCTTACAGGGCTAACGCTTCCGAAAAACCAATACAACACGCACGCGGGACAATATATAAAGCTAAACGGACCGTTTACTGGGTACTTATCCGTACGAAAATCCCTATTGATTTACCTGTTTTTACAAGGAAATAAAATGTGAAAAAAATATTTCTACATCCCATGGCCCTTCCCAACCATTTAAATTTTTCTCTTACAGGTCTAACACTTCCGAAAAACCAATACAACACGCACCCAGAACAATATATAAAGCTAAACGAACCGTTCACTGCGTACTTATCCGTACGAAAATCCCTATTGATTTACCTGTTTTTACAAGGAAATAAAATGTGAAAAAAATATTTCTACATCCCATGGCCCTTCCCAACCATTTAAATTTTTCTCTTACAGGTCTAACACTTCCGAAAAACCAATGCAACACGCACCCGGAACAATATATAAAGCTAAACGAACCGTTCACTGGGTACTTATCCGTACGAAAATCCCTATTGATTTACCTGTTTTTACAAGGAAATAAAATGTGAAAAAAATATTTCTACATCCCATGGCCCTTCCCAACCATTTAAATCTTTCTCTTACAGGTCTAACACATCCGAAAAACCAATGCAACGATCATCCGGAACAATATATAAAGCTAAACGCACCGTTCACTGGGTACTCATACGTACCAAAATCCCTATTGATTTACCTGTTTTTACAGGGAAATAAAATGTGAAAAAAATATTTCTACATCCCATGGCCTTTCCCAACCTTTTAAATTTTTCTCTTACAAGTCTAACACTTCCGAAAAACCAATACAACGCCCAACCGGAACAATATATAAAGCTACACGAACCGTTCACTGGGTACTTATCCGTACGAAAATCCCTATAGATTTACCTGTTTTTAGAAGGAAATAAAATGTGAAAAAAATATTTCTACATCCCATGGCCTTTCCCAACCATTTAAATTTTTCTCTTACAGGTCTAACACTTCCGAAAAACCAATACAACGCCCACCCGGAACAATATATAAAGCTAAACGAACCGTTCACTGGGTAGTCATACGTACGAAAATCCCTATTGATTTACCTGTTTTTACAAGGAAATAAAATGTGAAAAAAATGTTTCTACATACCATGGCCTTTCTCAACCATTTAAATTTTTCTCTTACAGGGCTAATGCTTCCGAAAAACCAATACAACACGCACGCGGGACAATATATAAAGCTAAACGGACCGTTTACTGGGTACTTATCCGTACGAAAATCCCTATTGATTTACCTGTTTTTACAAGGAAATAAAATGTGAAAAAAATATTTCTACATCCCATGGCCCTTCCCAACCATTTAAATTTTTCTCTTACAGGTCTAACACTTCCGAAAAACCAATACAACACGCACCCAGAACAATATATAAAGCTAAACGAACCGTTCACTGCGTACTTATCCGTACGAAAATCCCTATTGATTTACCTGTTTTTACAAGGAAATAAAATGTGAAAAAAATGTTTCTACATACCATGGCCTTTCTCAACCATTTAAATTTTTCTCTTACAGGGCTAACGCTTCCGAAAAACCAATACAACACGCACCCGGAACAATATATAAAGCTAAACGAACCGTTCACTGGGTACTTATCCGTACAAAAATCCCTATTGATTAACCTGTTTTTACAAGGAAATAAAATGTGAAAAAAATATTTCTACATCCCATGGCCCTTCCCAACCATTTAAATTTTTCTCTTACAGGTCTAACACTTCCGAAAAACCAATACAACACGCACCCGGAACAATATATAAAGCTAAACGAACCGTTCACTGGGTACTTATCCGTACGAAAATCCCTATTGATTTACCTGTTTTTACAAGGAAATAAAATGTGAAAAAAATATTTCTACATCCCATGGCCCTTCCCAACCATGTAAATCTTTCTCTTACAGGTCTAACACATCCGAAAAACCAATGCAACGATCATCCGGAACAATATATAAAGCTAAACGCACCGTTCACTGGGTACTCATACGTACCAAAATCCCTATTGATTTACCTGTTTTACAGGGAAATAAAATGTGAAAAAAATATTTCTACATCCCATGGCCTTTCCCAACCTTTTAAATTTTTCTCTTACAAGTCTAACACTTCCGAAAAACCAATACAACGCCCAACCGGAACAATATATAAAGCTACACGAACCGTTCACTGGGTACTTATCCGTACGAAAATCCCTATAGATTTACCTGTTTTTAGAAGGAAATAAAATGTGAAAAAAATATTTCTACATCCCATGGCCTTTCCCAACCATTTAAATTTTTCTCTTACAGGTCTAACACTTCCGAAAAACCAATACAACGCCCACCCGGAACAATATATAAAGCTAAACGAACCGTTCACTGGGTAGTCATACGTACGAAAATCCCTATTGATTTACCTGTTTTTACAAGGAAATAAAATGTGAAAAAAATGTTTCTACATACCATGGCCTTTCTCAACCATTTAAATTTTTCTCTTACAGGGCTAACGCTTCCGAAAAACCAATACAACACGCACGCGGGACAATATATAAAGCTAAACGGACCGTTTACTGGGTACTTATCCGTACGAAAATCCCTATTGATTTACCTGTTTTTACAAGGAAATAAAATGTGAAAAAAATATTTCTACATCCCATGGCCCTTCCCAACCATTTAAATTTTTCTCTTACAGGTCTAACACTTCCGAAAAACCAATACAACACGCACCCAGAACAATATATAAAGCTAAACGAACCGTTCACTGCGTACTTATCCGTACGAAAATCCCTATTGATTTACCTGTTTTTACAAGGAAATAAAATGTGAAAAAAATATTTCTACATCCCATGGCCCTTCCCAACCATTTAAATTTTTCTCTTACAGGTCTAACACTTCCGAAAAACCAATACAACACGCACCCGGAACAATATATAAAGCTAAACGAACCGTTCACTGGGTACTTATCCGTACGAAAATCCCTATTGATTTACCTGTTTTTACAAGGAAATAAAATGTGAAAAAAATATTTCTACATCCCATGGCCCTTCCCAACCATTTAAATCTTTCTCTTACAGGTCTAACACATCCGAAAAACCAATGCAACGATCATCCGGAACAATATATAAAGCTAAACGCACCGTTCACTGGGTACTCATACGTACCAAAATCCCTATTGATTTACCTGTTTTTACAGGGAAATAAAATGTGAAAAAAATATTTCTACATCCCATGGCCTTTCCCAACCTTTTAAATTTTTCTCTTACAAGTCTAACACTTCCCAAAAACCAATACAACGCCCAACCGGAACAATATATAAAGCTACACGAACCGTTCACTGGGTACTTATCCGTACGAAAATCCCTATAGATTTACCTGTTTTTAGAAGGAAATAAAATGTGAAAAAAATATTTCTACATCCCATGGCCTTTCCCAACCATTTAAATTTTTCTCTTACAGGTCTAACACTTCCGAAAAACCAATACAACGCCCACCCGGAACAATATATAAAGCTAAACGAACCGTTCACTGGGTAGTCATACGTACGAAAATCCCTATTGATTTACCTGTTTTTACAAGGAAATAAAATGTGAAAAAAATGTTTCTACATACCATGGCCTTTCTCAACCATTTGAATTTTTCTCTTACAGGGCTAATGCTTCCGAAAAACCAATACAACACGCACGCGGGACAATATATAAAGCTAAACGGACCGTTTACTGGGTACTTATCCGTACGAAAATCCCTATTGATTTACCTGTTTTTACAAGGAAATAAAATGTGAAAAAAATATTTCTACATCCCATGGCCCTTCCCAACCATTTAAATTTTTCTCTTACAGGTCTAACACTTCCGAAAAACCAATACAACACGCACCCAGAACAATATATAAAGCTAAACGAACCGTTCACTGCGTACTTATCCGTACGAAAATCCCTATTGATTTACCTGTTTTTACAAGGAAATAAAATGTGAAAAAAATGTTTCTACATACCATGGCCTTTCTCAACCATTTAAATTTTTCTCTTACAGGGCTAACGCTTCCGAAAAACCAATACAACACGCACGCGGGACAATATATAAAGCTAAACGGAACGTTCACTGGGTACTTATCCGTACGAAAATCCCTATTGATTTACCTGTTTTTACAAGGAAATAAAATGTGAAAAAAATATTTCTACATCCCATGGCCCTTCCCAACCATTTAAATTTTTCTCTTACAGGTCTAACACTTCTGAAAAACCAATACAACACGCACCCAGAACAATATATAAAGCTAAACGAACCGTTCACTGGGTACTTATCCGTACGAAAACCCTATTGATTTACCTGTTTTTACAAGGAAATAAAATGTGAAAAAAATATTTCTAAATCCCATGGCCCTTCCCAACCATTTACATTTTTCTCTTACAGGTCTAACACGTCCGAAAAACCAATACAACGCCCATCCGGAACGATATATAAAGCTAAACGCACCGTTCACTGGGTACTTATATGTACGAAAATCCCTATTGATTTACCTGTTTTTACAAGGAAATAAAATGTGAAAAAAATGTTTCTACATCCCATGGCCTTTCCCAACCATTTAAATTTTTCTCTTACAGGGCTAACACTTCCGAAAAACCTATACAACGCCCACCCGGACCAATATATTAAGCTAAACGAACCGTTCACTGGGTACTTATACGTACGAAAATCCCTATTGATTTACCTGTTTTTACAAGGAAATAAAATGTGAAAAAAATATTTTTACATCCCATGGCCTTTCCCAACCATTTAAATTTTTCTCTTACAAGTCTAACACTTCCGAAAAACCAACACAACACCCACCCGGAACAATATATAAAGCTAAACGAACCGTTCACTGGGTACTTATCCGTACGAAACTCCCTATTGATTTACCTGTTTTTACAAGGAAATAAAATGTGAAAACAATATTTCTACATCCCATGGCCTTTCCCAACCATTTAAATTTTTCTCTTACAGGTCTAACACTTCCGAAAAACCAACACAACGCCCACCCGGAACAATATATAAAGCTAAACGAACCGTTCACTGGGTACGTATCCGTACGAAAATCCCTATTGATTTACCTGTTTTTACAAGGAAATAAAATGTGAAAACAATATTTCTACATCCCATGGCCTTTCCCAACCATTTAAATTTTTCTCTTACAAGTCTAACGCTTCCGAAAAACCAATACAACGCCCACACGGATCAATATATAAACCTAAACGAACCGTTCACTGGGTACTTATCCGTACGAAAATCCCTATTGATTTACCTGTTTTTACAAGGAAATAAAATGTGAAAAAAATATTTCTACATCCCATGGCCTTTCCCAACCATTTAAATTTTTCTCTTACAGGTCTAACACTTCCGAAAAACCAACACAACGCCCACCTGGAACAAAATATAAAGCTAAACGAACCGTTCACTGGGTACGTATCCGTACGAAAATCCCTATTGATTTACCTGTTTTTACAAGGAAATAAAATGTGAAAACAATGTTTCTACATCCCATGGCCTTTCCCAACCATTTAAATTTTTCTCTTACAAGTCTAACGCTTCCGAAAAACCAATACAACGCCCACCCGGATCAATATATAAAGCTAAACGAACCGTTCACTGGGTACTTATCCGTACGAAACTCCCTATTGATTTACCTGTTTTTACAAGGAAATAAAATGTGAAAACAATATTTCTACATCCCATGGCCTTTCCCAACCATTTAAATTTTTCTCTTACAGGTCTAACACTTCCGAAAAACCAACACAACGCCCACCCGGAACAAAATATAAAGCTAAACGAACCGTTCACTGGGTACGTATCCGTACGAAAATCCCTATTGATTTACCTGTTTTTACAAGGAAATAAAATGGGAAAACAATGTTTCTACATCCCATGGCCTTTCCCAACCATTTAAATTTTTCTCTTACAAGTCTAACACTTCCGAAAAACCAATACAACGCCCACCCGGATCAATATATAAACCTAAACGAACCGTTCACTGGGTACTTATCCGTATGAAAATCCCTATTGATTTACCTGTTTTTACAAGGAAATAAAATGTGAAAAAAATGTTTCTACATCCCATGGCCTTTCCCAACCATTTAAATTTTTCTCTTACAGGGCTAACACTTCCGAAAAACCTATACAACGCCCACCCGGAACAATATATAAAGCTAAACGAACCGTTCACTGGGTACTCATACGTACGAAAATCCCTATTGATTTACCTGTTTTTACAAGGAAATAAAATGTGAAAAAAATGTTTCTACATCCCATGGCCTTTCCCAACCATTTAAATTTTTCTCTTACAGGGCTAACACGTCCGAAAAACCAATACAACGCCCACCCGGACCAATATATTAAGCTAAACGAACCGTTCACTGGGTACTTATACGTACGAAAATCCCTATTGATTTACCTGTTTTTACAAGGAAATAAAATGTGAAAAAAATATTTCTACATCCCATGGCCTTTCCCAACCATTTAAATTTTTCTCTTACAAGTCTAACACTTCCGAAAAACCAACACAACGCCCACCCGGAACAATATATAAAGCTAAACGAACCGTTCACTGGGTACTTATCCGTACGAAACACCCTATTGATTTACCTGTTTTTACAAGGAAATAAAATGTGAAAACAATATTTCTACATCCCATGGCCTTTCCCAACCATTTAAATTTTTCTCTTACAGGTCTAACACTTCCGAAAAACCAACACAACGCCCACCCGGAACAATATATAAAGCTAAACGAACCGTTCACTGGGTACTTATCCGTACGAAACACCCTATTGATTTACCTGTTTTTACAAGGAAATAAAATGTGAAAACAATATTTCTACATCCCATGGCCTTTCCCAACCATTTAAATTTTTCTCTTACAGGTCTAACACTTCCGAAAAACCAACACAACGCCCACCCGGAACAATATATAAAGCTAAACGAACCGTTCACTGGGTACGTATCCGTACGAAAATCCCTATTGATTTACCTGTTTTTACAAGGAAATAAAATGTGAAAACAATATTTCTACATCCCATGGCCTTTCCCAACCATTTAAATTTTTCTCTTACAAGTCTAACGCTTCCGAAAAACCAATACAACGCCCACACGGATCAATATATAAACCTAAACGAACCGTTCACTGGGTACTCATACGTACGAAAATCCCTATTGATTTACCTGTTTTTACAAGGAAATAAAATGTGAAAAAAATGTTTCTACATCCCATGGCCTTTCCCAACCATTTAAATTTTTCTCTTACAGGGCTAACACGTCCGAAAAACCAATACAACGCCCACCCGGACCAATATATTAAGCTAAACGAACCGTTCACTGGGTACTTATACGTACGAAAATCCCTATTGATTTACCTGTTTTTACAAGGAAATAAAATGTGAAAAAAATATTTCTACATCCCATGGCCTTTCCCAACCATTTAAATTTTTCTCTTACAAGTCTAACACTTCCGAAAAACCAATACAACGCCCACCCGGAACAATATATAAAGCTAAACGAACCGTTCACTGGGTACTTATCCGTACGAAACTCCCTATTGATTTACCTGTTTTTACAAGGAAATAAAATGTGAAAACAATATTTCTACATCCCATGGCCTTTCCCAACCATTTAAATTTTTCTCTTACAGGTCTAACACTTCCGAAAAACCAACACAACGCCCACCTGGAACAAAATATAAAGCTAAACGAACCGTTCACTGGGTACGTATCCGTACGAAAATCCCTATTGATTTACCTGTTTTTACAAGGAAATAAAATGTGAAAACAATGTTTCTACATCCCATGGCCTTTCCCAACCATTTAAATTTTTCTCTTACAAGTCTAACGCTTCCGAAAAACCAATACAACGCCCACCCGGATCAATATATAAACCTAAACGAACCGTTCACTGGGTACTTATCCGTACGAAAATCCCTATTGATTTACCTGTTTTTACAAGGAAATAAAATGTGAAAAAAATGTTTCTACATCCCATGGCCTTTCCCAACCATTTAAATTTTTCTCTTACAGGGCTAACACTTCCGAAAAACCTATACAACGCCCACCCGGAACAATATATAAAGCTAAACGAACCGTTCACTGGGTACTCATACGTACGAAAATCCCTATTGATTTACCTGTTTTTACAAGGAAATAAAATGTGAAAACAATATTTCTACATCCCATGGCCTTTCCCAACCATTTAAATTTTTCTCTTACAGGTCTAACACTTCCGAAAAACCAACACAACGCCCACCTGGAACAAAATATAAAGCTAAACGAACCGTTCACTGGGTACGTATCCGTACGAAAATCCCTATTGATTTACCTGTTTTTACAAGGAAATAAAATGTGAAAACAATGTTTCTACATCCCATGGCCTTTCCCAACCATTTAAATTTTTCTCTTACAAGTCTAACGCTTCCGAAAAACCAATACAACGCCCACCCGGATCAATATATAAACCTAAACGAACCGTTCACTGGGTACTTATCCGTACGAAAATCCCTATTGATTTACCTGTTTTTACAAGGAAATAAAATGTGAAAAAAATGTTTCTACATCCCATGGCCTTTCCCAACCATTTAAATTTTTCTCTTACAGGGCTAACACTTCCGAAAAACCTATACAACGCCCACCCGGAACAATATATAAAGCTAAACGAACCGTTCACTGGGTACTCATACGTACGAAAATCCCTATTGATTTACCTGTTTTTACAAGGAAATAAAATGTGAAAAAAATGTTTCTACATCCCATGGCCTTTCCCAACCATTTAAATTTTTCTCTTACAAGTCTAACACTTCCGAAAAACCAATACAACGCCCACCCGGAACAATATATAAAGCTAAACGAACCGTTCACTGGGTACTTATCCGTACGAAACTCCCTATTGATTTACCTGTTTTTACAAGGAAATAAAATGTGAAAACAATATTTCTACATCCCATGGCCTTTCCCAACCATTTAAATTTTTCTCTTACAGGTCTAACACTTCCGAAAAACCAACACAACGCCCACCTGGAACAAAATATAAAGCTAAACGAACCGTTCACTGGGTACGTATCCGTACGAAAATCCCTATTGATTTACCTGTTTTTACAAGGAAATAAAATGTGAAAACAATGTTTCTACATCCCATGGCCTTTCCCAACCATTTAAATTTTTCTCTTACAAGTCTAACGCTTCCGAAAAACCAATACAACGCCCACCCGGATCAATATATAAACCTAAACGAACCGTTCACTGGGTACTTATCCGTACGAAAATCCCTATTGATTTACCTGTTTTTACAAGGAAATAAAATGTGAAAAAAATGTTTCTACATCCCATGGCCTTTCCCAACCATTTAAATTTTTCTCTTACAGGGCTAACACTTCCGAAAAACCTATACAACGCCCACCCGGAACAATATATAAAGCTAAACGAACCGTTCACTGGGTACTCATACGTACGAAAATCCCTATTGATTTACCTGTTTTTACAAGGAAATAAAATGTGAAAAAAATGTTTCTACATCCCTTGGCCTTTCCCAACCATTTAAATTTTTCTCTTACAAGTCTAACACTTCCGAAATACCAATACAACGCCCACCCGGAACAATATATAAAGCTAAACGAACCGTTCACTGGGTACTTATCCGTACGAAACTCCCTATTGATTTACCTGTTTTTACAAGGAAATAAAATGTGAAAACAATATTTCTACATCCCATGGCCTTTCCCAACCATTTAAATTTTTCTCTTACAGGTCTAACACTTCCGAAAAACCAACACAACGCCCACCTGGAACAAAATATAAAGCTAAACGAACCGTTCACTGGGTACGTATCCGTACGAAAATCCCTATTGATTTACCTGTTTTTACAAGGAAATAAAATGTGAAAACAATGTTTCTACATCCCATGGCCTTTCCCAACCATTTAAATTTTTCTCTTACAAGTCTAACACTTCCGAAAAACCAATACAACGCCCACCCGGATCAATATATAAACCTAAACGAACCGTTCACTGGGTACTTATCCGTACGAAAATCCCTATTGATTTACCTGTTTTTACAAGGAAATAAAATGTGAAAAAAATGTTTCTACATCCCATGGCCTTTCCCAACCATTTAAATTTTTCTCTTACAGGGCTAACACATCCGAAAAACCAATACAACGCCCACCCGGACCAATATATTAAGCTAAACGAACCGTTCACTGGGTACTTATACGTACGAAAATCCCTATTGATTTACCTGTTTTTACAAGGAAATAAAATGTGAAAAAAATATTTCTACATCCCACGGCCTTTCCCAACCATTTAAATTTTTCTCTTACAAGTCTAACACTTCCGAAAAACCAATACAACGCCCACCCGGAACAATATATAAAGCTAAACGAACCGTTCACTGGGTACTTATCCGTACGAAACTCCCTATTGATTTACCTGTTTTTACAAGGAAAAAAAATGTGAAAAAAATATTTCTACATCCCATGGCCTTTCCCAACCATTTAAATTTTTCTCTTACAGGTCTAACACTTCCGAAAAACCAACACAACGCCCACCCGGAACAATATATAAAGCTAAACGAACCGTTCACTGGGTACGTATCCGTACGAAAATCCCTATTGATTTACCTGTTTTTACAAGGAAATAAAATGTGAAAACAATATTTCTACATCCCATGGCCTTTCCCAACCATTTAAATTTTTCTCTTACAAGTCTAACGCTTCCGAAAAACCAATACAACGCCCACACGGATCAATATATAAACCTAAACGAACCGTTCACTGGGTACTTATCCGTACGAAAATCCCTATTGATTTACCTGTTTTTACAAGGAAATAAAATGTGAAAGAAATATTTCTACATCCCATGGCCTTTCCCAACCATTTAAATTTTTCTCTTACAGGGCTAACACTTCCGAAAAACCAATACAACGCCCACCCGGAACAATATATAAAGCTAAACGAACCGTTCACTGGGTACTTATCCGTACGAAACTCCCTATTGATTTACCTGTTTTTACAAGGAAATAAATTGTGAAAACAATATTTCTACATCCCATGGCCTTTCCCAACCATTTAAATTTTTCTCTTACAGGTCTAACACTTCCGAAAAACCAACACAACGCCCACCCGGAACAATATATAAAGCTAAACGAACCGTTCACTGGGTACGTATCCGTACGAAAATCCCTATTGATTTACCTGTTTTTACAAGGAAATAAAATGTGAAAAAAATATTTCTACATCCCATGGCCTTTCCCAACCATTTAAATTTTTCTCTTACAGGTCTAACACTTCCAAAAAACCAACACAACGCCCACCCGGAACAATATATAAAGCTAAACGAACCGTTCACTGGGTACTTCTCCGTACGAAAATCCCTATACATTTACCTGTTTTTACAAGGAAATAAAATGTGAAAATAATATTTCTACATCCCATGGCCTTTCCCAACCATTTAAATTTTTCTCTTACAGGTCTAACACTTCCAAAAAACCAACACAACGCCCACCCGGAACAATATATAAAGCTAAACGAACCGTTCACTGGGTACTTATCCGTACGAAAATCCCTATACATTTACCTGTTTTTACAAGGAAATAAAATGTGAAAATAATATTTCTACATCCCATGGCCTTTCCCAACCATTTAAATTTTTCTCTTACAGGTCTAACACTTCCGAAAAACCAATACAACGCCCACCCGGAACAATATATAAAGCTAAACGAACCGTTCACTGGTTACTTATCCGTACGAAAATCCCTATACATTTACCTGTTTTTACAAGGAAATAAAATGTGAAAAAAATGTTTCTACATCCCATGGCCTTTCCCAACCATTTAAATTTTTCTCTTACAGGTCTAACACTTCCGAAAAACCAATACAACGCCCACCCGGAACAATATATAAAGCTAAACGAACCGTTCACTGGGTACTCATACGTACGAAAATCCCTATTGATTTACCTGTTTTTACACGGAAATAAAATGTGAAAAAAATGTTTCTACATCCCATGGCCTTTCCCAACCATTTAAATTTTTCTCTTACAGGGCTAACACTTCCGAAAAACCTATACAACGCCCACCCGGAACACTATATAAAGCTAAACGAACCGTTCACTGGGTACTTATACGCACGAAAATCCCTATTGATTTACCTGTTTTTACAAGGAAATGAAATGTGAAAAAAATATTTCTACATTCCATGGCCTTTCCCAACCATTTAAATTATTCTCTTACAGGGCTAACACTTCCGAAAAACCAATACAACGCCGACCCGGACCAATATATTAAGCTAAACGAACCTTTCACTGGGTACTTATACGTACGAAAATCCCTATTGATTTACCTGTTTTTACAGGGAAATAAAATGTGAAAAAAATATTTCTACATCCCATGGCCTTTCCCAACCATTTAAATTTTTCTCTTACAGGTCTGACACTTCCGAAAAACCAATACAACGCCCACCCGGAACAATATATAAAGCTAAACGAACCGTTCACTGGGTACTCATATGTACGAAAATCCCTATTGATTTACCTGTTTTTACAAGGAAATAAAATGTGAAAACAATATTTCTACATCCCATGGCCTTTCCCAACCATTTAAATTTTTCTCTTACAGGGCTAACACTTCCGAAAAACTAATACAACGCCCACCCGGAACAATATATAAAGCTAAACGAACCGTTCACTGGGTACTTATCCGTACGAAACTCCCTATTGATTTACCTGTTTTTACAAGGAAATAAAATGTGAAAACAATATTTCTACATCCCATGGCCTTTCCCAACCATTTAAATTTTTCTATTACAGGTCTAACACTTCCGAAAAACCAACACAACTCCCACCCGGAACAATATATAAAGCTAAACGAACCGTTCACTGGGTACTCATACGTACGAAAATCCCTATTGATTTACCTGTTTTTACAAGGAAATAAAATGTGAAAAAAATGTTTCTACATCCCATGGCCTTTCCCAACCATTTAAATTTTTCTCTTACAGGGCTAACACATCCGAAAAACCAATACAACGCCCACCCGGACCAATATATTAAGCTAAACGAACCGTTCACTGGGTACTTATACGTACGAAAATCCCTATTGATTTACCTGTTTTTACAAGGAAATAAAATGTGAAAAAAATATTTCTACATCCCATGGCCTTTCCCAACCATTTAAATTTTTCTCTTACAAGTCTAACACTTCCGAAAAACCAATACAACGCCCACCCGGAACAATATATAAAGCTAAACGAACCGTTCACTGGGTACTTATCCGTACGAAACTCCCTATTGATTTACCTGTTTTTACAAGGAAAAAAAATGTGAAAAAAATATTTCTACATCCCATGGCCTTTCCCAACCATTTAAATTTTTCTCTTACAGGTCTAACACTTCCGAAAAACCAACACAACGCCCACCCGGAACAATATATAAAGCTAAACGAACCGTTCACTGGGTACGTATCCGTACGAAAATCCCTATTGATTTACCTGTTTTTACAAGGAAATAAAATGTGAAAACAATATTTCTACATCCCATGGCCTTTCCCAACCATTTAAATTTTTCTCATACAAGTCTAACGCTTCCGAAAAACCAATACAACGCCCACACGGATCAATATATAAACCTAAACGAACCGTTCACTGGGTACTTATCCGTACGAAAATCCCTATTGATTTACCTGTTTTTACAAGGAAATAAAATGTGAAAAAAATATTTCTACATCCCATGGCCTTTCCCAACCATTTAAATTTTTCTCTTACAGGGCTAACACTTCCGAAAAACCAATACAACGCCCACCCGGAACAATATATAAAGCTAAACGAACCGTTCACTGGGTACTTATCCGTACGAAACTCCCTATTGATTTACCTGTTTTTACAAGGAAATAAATTGTGAAAACAATATTTCTACATCCCATGGCCTTTCCCAACCATTTAAATTTTTCTCTTACAGGTCTAACACTTCCGAAAAACCAACACAACGCCCACCCGGAACAATATATAAAGCTAAACGAACCGTTCACTGGGTACGTATCCGTACGAAAATCCCTATTGATTTACCTGTTTTTACAAGGAAATAAAATGTGAAAAAAAATATTTCTACATCCCATGGCCTTTCCCAACCATTTAAATTTTTCTCTTACAGGTCTAACACTTCCAAAAAACCAACACAACGCCCACCCGGAACAATATATAAAGCTAAACGAACCGTTCACTGGGTACTTCTCCGTACGAAAATCCCTATACATTTACATGTTTTTACAAGGAAATAAAATGTGAAAATAATATTTCTACATCCCATGGCCTTTCCCAACCATTTAAATTTTTCTCTTACAGGTCTAACACTTCCAAAAAACCAACACAACGCCCACCCGGAACAATATATAAAGCTAAACGAACCGTTCACTGGGTACTTATCCGTACGAAAATCCCTATACATTTACCTGTTTTTACAAGGAAATAAAATGTGAAAATAATATTTCTACATCCCATGGCCTTTCCCAACCATTTAAATTTTTCTCTTACAGGTCTAACACTTCCGAAAAACCAATACAACACCCACCCGGAACAATATATAAAGCTAAATGAACCGTTCACTGGGTACTTATCCGTACGAAAATCCCTATACATTTACCTGTTTTTACAAGGAAATAAAATGTGAAAAAAATGTTTCTACATCCCATGGCCTTTCCCAACCATTTAAATTTTTCTCTTACAGGTCTAACACTTCCGAAAAACCAATACAACGCCCACCCGGAACAATATATAAAGCTAAACGAACCGTTCACTGGGTACTCATACGTACGAAAATCCCTATTGATTTACCTGTTTTTACACGGAAATAAAATGTGAAAAAAATGTTTCTACATCCCATGGCCTTTCCCAACCATTTAAATTTTTCTCTTACAGGGCTAACACTTCCGAAAAACCTATACAACGCCCACCCGGAACACTATATAAAGCTAAACGAACCGTTCACTGGGTACTTATACGCACGAAAATCCCTATTGATTTACCTGTTTTTACAAGGAAATGAAATGTGAAAAAAATATTTCTACATTCCATGGCCTTTCCCAACCATTTAAATTATTCTCTTACAGGGCTAACACTTCCGAAAAACCAATACAACGCCGACCCGGACCAATATATTAAGCTAAACGAACCTTTCACTGGATACTTATACGTACGAAAATCCCTATTGATTTACCTGTTTTTACAGGGAAATAAAATGTGAAAAAAATATTTCTACATCCCATGGCCTTTCCCAACCATTTAAATTTTTCTCTTACAAGTCTAACACTTCCGAAAAACCAATACAACGCCCACCCGGAACAATATATAAAGCTAAACGAACCGTTCACTGGGTACTTATCCGTACGAAAATCCCTATTGATTTACCTGTTTTTACAAGGAACTAAAATGTGAAAACAATATTTCTACATCCCATGGCCTTTCCCAACCATTTAAATTTTTCTCTTACAGGTCTAACACTTCCGAAAAACCAATACAACGCCCACCCGGAACAATATATAAAGCTAAACGAACCGTTCACTGGGTACTTATCCGTACGAAAATCCCTATACATTTACCTGTTTTTACAAGGAAATAAAATGTGAAAACAATATTTCTACATCCCATGGCCTTTCCCAACCATTTAAATTTTTCTCTTACAGGTCTAACACTTCCGAAAAACCAATACAACGCCCACCCGGAACAATATATAAAGCTAAACGAACCGTTCACTGGGTACTCATATGTACGAAAATCCCTATTGATTTACCTGTTTTTACAAGGAAATAAAATGTGAAAATAATATTTCTACATCCCATGGCCTTTCCCAACCATTTAAATTTTTCTCTTACAGGTCTAACACTTCCGAAAAACCAATACAACACCCACCCGGAACAATATATAAAGCTAAATGAACCGTTCACTGGGTACTTATCCGTACGAAAATCCCTATACATTTACCTGTTTTTACAAGGAAATAAAATGTGAAAAAAATGTTTCTACATCCCATGGCCTTTCCCAACCATTTAAATTTTTCTCTTACAGGTCTAACACTTCCGAAAAACCAATACAACGCCCACCCGGAACAATATATAAAGCTAAACGAACCGTTCACTGGGTACTCATACGTACGAAAATCCCTATTGATTTACCTGTTTTTACACGGAAATAAAATGTGAAAAAAATGTTTCTACATCCCATGGCCTTTCCCAACCATTTAAATTTTTCTCTTACAGGGCTAACACTTCCGAAAAACCTATACAACGCCCACCCGGAACACTATATAAAGCTAAACGAACCGTTCACTGGGTACTTATACGCACGAAAATCCCTATTGATTTACCTGTTTTTACAAGGAAATGAAATGTGAAAAAAATATTTCTACATTCCATGGCCTTTCCCAACCATTTAAATTATTCTCTTACAGGGCTAACACTTCCGAAAAACCAATACAACGCCGACCCGGACCAATATATTAAGCTAAACGAACCTTTCACTGGATACTTATACGTACGAAAATCCCTATTGATTTACCTGTTTTTACAGGGAAATAAAATGTGAAAAAAATATTTCTACATCCCATGGCCTTTCCCAACCATTTAAATTTTTCTCTTACAGGTCTAACACTTCCGAAAAACCAATACAACGCCCACCCGGAACAATATATAAAGCTAAACGAACCGTTCACTGGGTACTTATCCGTACGAAAATCCCTATACATTTACCTGTTTTTACAAGGAAATAAAATGTGAAAACAATATTTCTACATCCCATGGCCTTTCCCAACCATTTAAATTTTTCTCTTACAGGTCTAACACTTCCGAAAAACCAATACAACGCCCACCCGGAACAATATATAAAGCTAAACGAACCGTTCACTGGGTACTCATATGTACGAAAATCCCTATTGATTTACCTGTTTTTACAAGGAAATAAAATGTGAAAACAATATTTCTACATCCCATGGCCTTTCCCAACCATTTAAATTTTTCTCTTACAGGTCTAACACTTCCGAAAAACCAACACAACGCCCACCTGGAACAAAATATAAAGCTAAACGAACCGTTCACTGGGTACGTATCCGTACGAAAATCCCTATTGATTTACCTATTTTTACAAGGAAATAAAATGTGAAAACAATGTTTCTACATCCCATGGCCTTTCCCAACCATTTAAATTTTTCTCTTACAAGTCTAACACTTCCGAAAAACCAATACAACGCCCACCCGGATCAATATATAAACCTAAACGAACCGTTCACTGGGTACTTATCCGTACGAAAATCCCTATTGATTTACCTGTTTTTACAAGGAAATAAAATGTGAACAAAATGTTTCTACATCCCATGGCCTTTCCCAACCATTTAAATTTTTCTCTTACAGGGCTAACACATCCGAAAAACCAATACAACGCCCACCCGGACCAATATATTAAGCTAAACGAACCGTTCACTGGGTACTTATACGTACGAAAATCCCTATTGATTTACCTGTTTTTACAAGGAAATAAAATGTGAAAACAATATTTCTACATCCCATGGCCTTTCCCAACCATTTAAATTTTTCTCTTACAAGTCTAACGCTTCCGAAAAACCAATACAACGCCCACACGGATCAATATATAAACCTAAACGAACCGTTCACTGGGTACTTATCCGTACGAAAATCCCTATTGATTTACCTGTTTTTACAAGGAAATAAAATGTGAAAAAAATATTTCTACATCCCATGGCCTTTCCCAACCATTTAAATTTTTCTCTTACAGGGCTAACACTTCCGAAAAACCAATACAACGCCCACCCGGAACAATATATAAAGCTAAACGAACCGTTCACTGGGTACTTATCCGTACGAAACTCCCTATTGATTTACCTGTTTTTACAAGGAAATAAAATGTGAAAACAATATTTCTACATCCCATGGCCTTTCCCAACCATTTAAATTTTTCTCTTACAGGTCTAACACTTCCGAAAAACCAACACAACGCCCACCCGGAACAATATATAAAGCTAAACGAACCGTTCACTGGGTACGTATCCGTACGAAAATCCCTATTGATTTACCTGTTTTTACAAGGAAATAAAATGTGAAAACAATATTTCTACATCCCATGGCCTTTCCCAACCATTTAAATTTTTCTCTTACAGGGCTAACACTTCCGAAAAACCAATACAACGCCCACCCGGAACAATATATGAAGCTAAACGAACCGTTCACTGGGTACTTATCCGTACGAAACTCCCTATTGATTTACCTGTTTTTACAAGGAAATAAATTGTGAAAACAATATTTCTACATCCCATGGCCTTTCCCAACCATTTAAATTTTTCTCTTACAGGTCTAACACTTCCGAAAACCAACACAACGCCCACCCGGAACAATATATAAAGCTAAACGAACCGTTCACTGGGTACGTATCCGTACGAAAATCCCTATTGATTTACCTGTTTTTACAAGGAAATAAAATGTGAAAACAATATTTCTACATCCCATGGCCTTTCCCAACCATTTAAATTTTTCTCTTACAAGTCTAACGCTTCCGAAAAACCAATACAACGCCCACACGGATCAATATATAAACCTAAACGAACCGTTCACTGGGTACTTATCCGTACGAAAATCCCTATTGATTTACCTGTTTTTACAAGGAAATAAAATGTGAAAAAAATATTTCTACATCCCATGGCCTTTCCCAACCATTTAAATTTTTCTCTTACAAGTCTAACACATCCGAAAGACCAATACAACGCCCACTCGGAACAATATATAAAGCTAAACGAACCGTTCACTGGGTACTTCTCCGTACGAAAATCCCTATTGATTTACCTGTTTTTACAAGGAAATAAAATGTGAAAAAAATATTTCTACATCCCATGGCCTTTCCCAACCATTTAAATTTTTCTCTTACAAGTCTAACGCTTCCGAAAAACCAATACAACGCCCACACGGATCAATATATAAACCTAAACGAACCGTTCACTGGGTACTTATCCGTACGAAAATCCCTATTGATTTACCTGTTTTTACAAGGAAATAAAATGTGAAAAAAATATTTCTACATCCCATGGCCTTTCCCAACCATTTAAATTTTTCTCTTACAGGGCTAACACTTCCGAAAAACCAATACAACGCCCACCCGGAACAATATATAAAGCTAAACGAACCGTTCACTGGGTACTCATCCGTACGAAAATCCCTATTGATTTACCTGTTTTTACAAGGAAATAAAATGTGAAAAAAATATTTCTACATCCCATGGCCTTTCCCAACCATTTAAATTTTTCTCTTACAAGTCTAACACATCCGAAAGACCAATACAACGCCCACTCGGAACAATATATAAAGCTAAACGAACCGTTCACTGGGTACTTCTCCGTACGAAAATCCCTATTGATTTACCTGTTTTTACAAGGAAATAAAATGTGAAAAAAATATTTCTACATCCCATGGCCTTTCCCAACCATTTAAATTTTTCTCTTACAAGTCTAACACATCCGAAAGACCAATACAACGCCCACTCGGAACAATATATAAAGCTAAACGAACCGTTCACTGGGTACTTCTCCGTACGAAAATCCCTATTGATTTACCTGTTTTTACAAGGAAATAAAATGTGAAAAAAATATTTCTACATCCCATGGCCTTTCCCAACCATTTAAATTTTTCTCTTACAAGTCTAACACATCCGAAAGACCAATACAACGCCCACTCGGAACAATATATAAAGCTAAACGAACCGTTCACTGGGTACTTATCCGTACGAAAATCCCTATTGATTTACCTGTTTTTACAAGGAAATAAAATGTGAAAAAAATATTTCTACATCCCATGGCCTTTCCCAACCATTTAAATTTTTCTCTTACAGGGCTAACACTTCCGAAAAACCAATACAACGCCCACCCGGAACAATATATAAAGCTAAACGAACCGTTCACTGGGTACTCATCCGTACGAAAATCCCTATTGATTTACCTGTTTTTACAAGGAAATAAAATGTGAAAAAAATATTTCTACATCCCATGGCCTTTCCCAACCATTTAAATTTTTCTCTTACAAGTCTAACACTTCCGAAAAACCAATACAACGCCCACCCGGAACAATATATAAAGCTAAACGAACCGTTCACTGGGTACTTATCCGTACGAAACTCCCTATTGATTTACCTGTTTTTACAAGGAAAAAAAATGTGAAAAAAATATTTCTACATCCCATGGCCTTTCCCAACCATTTAAATTTTTCTCTTACAGGTCTAACACTTCCGAAAAACCAACACAACGCCCACCCGGAACAATATATAAAGCTAAACGAACCGTTCACTGGGTACGTATCCGTACGAAAATCCCTATTGATTTACCTGTTTTTACAAGGAAATAAAATGTGAAAACAATATTTCTACATCCCATGGCCTTTCCCAACCATTTAAATTTTTCTCATACAAGTCTAACGCTTCCGAAAAACCAATACAACGCCCACACGGATCAATATATAAACCTAAACGAACCGTTCACTGGGTACTTATCCGTACGAAAATCCCTATTGATTTACCTGTTTTTACAAGGAAATAAAATGTGAAAAAAATATTTCTACATCCCATGGCCTTTCCCAACCATTTAAATTTTTCTCTTACAGGGCTAACACTTCCGAAAAACCAATACAACGCCCACCCGGAACAATATATAAAGCTAAACGAACCGTTCACTGGGTACTTATCCGTACGAAACTCCCTATTGATTTACCTGTTTTTACAAGGAAATAAATTGTGAAAACAATATTTCTACATCCCATGGCCTTTCCCAACCATTTAAATTTTTCTCTTACAGGTCTAACACTTCCGAAAAACCAACACAACGCCCACCCGGAACAATATATAAAGCTAAACGAACCGTTCACTGGGTACGTATCCGTACGAAAATCCCTATTGATTTACCTGTTTTTACAAGGAAATAAAATGTGAAAAAAAATATTTCTACATCCCATGGCCTTTCCCAACCATTTAAATTTTTCTCTTACAGGTCTAACACTTCCAAAAAACCAACACAACGCCCACCCGGAACAATATATAAAGCTAAACGAACCGTTCACTGGGTACTTCTCCGTACGAAAATCCCTATACATTTACATGTTTTTACAAGGAAATAAAATGTGAAAAAAATATTTCTACATCCCATGGCCTTTCCCAACCATTTAAATTTTTCTCTTACAGGTCTAACACTTCCAAAAAACCAACACAACGCCCACCCGGAACAATATATAAAGCTAAACGAACCATTCACTGGGTACTTATCCGTACGAAAATCCCTATACATTTACCTGTTTTTACAAGGAAATAAAATGTGAAAATAATATTTCTACATCCCATGGCCTTTCCCAACCATTTAAATTTTTCTCTTACAGGTCTAACACTTCCGAAAAACCAATACAACACCCACCCGGAACAATATATAAAGCTAAATGAACCGTTCACTGGGTACTTATCCGTACGAAAATCCCTATACATTTACCTGTTTTTACAAGGAAATAAAATGTGAAAAAAATGTTTCTACATCCCATGGCCTTTCCCAACCATTTAAATTTTTCTCTTACAGGTCTAACACTTCCGAAAAACCAATACAACGCCCACCCGGAACAATATATAAAGCTAAACGAACCGTTCACTGGGTACTCATACGTACGAAAATCCCTATTGATTTACCTGTTTTTACACGGAAATAAAATGTGAAAAAAATGTTTCTACATCCCATGGCCTTTCCCAACCATTTAAATTTTTCTCTTACAGGGCTAACACTTCCGAAAAACCTATACAACGCCCACCCGGAACACTATATAAAGCTAAACGAACCGTTCACTGGGTACTTATACGCACGAAAATCCCTATTGATTTACCTGTTTTTACAAGGAAATGAAATGTGAAAAAAATATTTCTACATTCCATGGCCTTTCCCAACCATTTAAATTATTCTCTTACAGGGCTAACACTTCCGAAAAACCAATACAACGCCGACCCGGACCAATATATTAAGCTAAACGAACCTTTCACTGGATACTTATACGTACGAAAATCCCTATTGATTTACCTGTTTTTACAGGGAAATAAAATGTGAAAAAAATATTTCTACATCCCATGGCCTTTCCCAACCATTTAAATTTTTCTCTTACAAGTCTAACACTTCCGAAAAACCAATACAACGCCCACCCGGAACAATATATAAAGCTAAACGAACCGTTCACTGGGTACTTATCCGTACGAAAATCCCTATTGATTTACCTGTTTTTACAAGGAACTAAAATGTGAAAACAATATTTCTACATCCCATGGCCTTTCCCAACCATTTAAATTTTTCTCTTACAGGTCTAACACTTCCGAAAAACCAATACAACGCCCACCCGGAACAATATATAAAGCTAAACGAACCGTTCACTGGGTACTTATCCGTACGAAAATCCCTATACATTTAACTGTTTTTACAAGGAAATAAAATGTGAAAACAATATTTCTACATCCCATGGCCTTTCCCAACCATTTAAATTTTTCTCTTACAGGTCTAACACTTCCGAAAAACCAATACAACGCCCACCCGGAACAATATATAAAGCTAAACGAACCGTTCACTGGGTACTCATATGTACGAAAATCCCTATTGATTTACCTGTTTTTACAAGGAAATAAAATGTGAAAATAATATTTCTACATCCCATGGCCTTTCCCAACCATTTAAATTTTTCTCTTACAGGTCTAACACTTCCGAAAAACCAATACAACACCCACCCGGAACAATATATAAAGCTAAATGAACCGTTCACTGGGTACTTATCCGTACGAAAATCCCTATACATTTACCTGTTTTTACAAGGAAATAAAATGTGAAAAAAATGTTTCTACATCCCATGGCCTTTCCCAACCATTTAAATTATTCTCTTACAGGGCTAACACTTCCGAAAAACCAATACAACGCCCACCCGGAACAATATATAAAGCTAAACGAACCGTTCACTGGGTACTCATACGTACGAAAATCCCTATTGATTTACCTGTTTTTACACGGAAATAAAATGTGAAAAAAATGTTTCTACATCCCATGGCCTTTTCCAACCATTTAAATTTTTCTCTTACAGGGCTAACACTTCCGAAAAACCTATACAACGCCCACCCGGAACACTATATAAAGCTAAACGAACCGTTCACTGGGTACTTATACGCACGAAAATCCCTATTGATTTACCTGTTTTTACAAGGAAATGAAATGTGAAAAAAATATTTCTACATTCCATGGCCTTTCCCAACCATTTAAATTATTCTCTTACAGGGCTAACACTTCCGAAAAACCAATACAACGCCGACCCGGACCAATATATTAAGCTAAACGAACCTTTCACTGGATACTTATACGTACGAAAATCCCTATTGATTTACCTGTTTTTACAGGGAAATAAAATGTGAAAAAAATATTTCTACATCCCATGGCCTTTCCCAACCATTTAAATTTTTCTCTTACAGGTCTAACACTTCCGAAAAACCAATACAACGCCCACCCGGAACAATATATAAAGCTAAACGAACCGTTCACTGGGTACTTATCCGTACGAAAATCCCTATACATTTACCTGTTTTTACAAGGAAATAAAATGTGAAAACAATATTTCTACATCCCATGGCCTTTCCCAACCATTTAAATTTTTCTCTTACAGGTCTAACACTTCCGAAAAACCAATACAACGCCCACCCGGAACAATATATAAAGCTAAACGAACCGTTCACTGGGTACTCATATGTACGAAAATCCCTATTGATTTACCTGTTTTTACAAGGAAATAAAATGTGAAAACAATATTTCTACATCCCATGGCCTTTCCCAACCATTTAAATTTTTCTCTTACAGGTCTAACACTTCCGAAAAACCAACACAACGCCCACCTGGAACAAAATATAAAGCTAAACGAACCGTTCACTGGGTACGTATCCGTACGAAAATCCCTATTGATTTACCTATTTTTACAAGGAAATAAAATGTGAAAACAATGTTTCTACATCCCATGGCCTTTCCCAACCATTTAAATTTTTCTCTTACAAGTCTAACACTTCCGAAAAACCAATACAACGCCCACCCGGATCAATATATAAACCTAAACGAACCGTTCACTGGGTACTTATCCGTACGAAAATCCCTATTGATTTACCTGTTTTTACAAGGAAATAAAATGTGAACAAAATGTTTCTACATCCCATGGCCTTTCCCAACCATTTAAATTTTTCTCTTACAGGGCTAACACATCCGAAAAACCAATACAACGCCCACCCGGACCAATATATTAAGCTAAACGAACCGTTCACTGGGTACTTATACGTACGAAAATCCCTATTGATTTACCTGTTTTTACAAGGAAATAAAATGTGAAAACAATATTTCTACATCCCATGGCCTTTCCCAACCATTTAAATTTTTCTCTTACAAGTCTAACGCTTCCGAAAAACCAATACAACGCCCACACGGATCAATATATAAACCTAAACGAACCGTTCACTGGGTACTTATCCGTACGAAAATCCCTATTGATTTACCTGTTTTTACAAGGAAATAAAATGTGAAAAAAATATTTCTACATCCCATGGCCTTTCCCAACCATTTAAATTTTTCTCTTACAGGGCTAACACTTCCGAAAAACCAATACAACGCCCACCCGGAACAATATATAAAGCTAAACGAACCGTTCACTGGGTACTTATCCGTACGAAACTCCCTATTGATTTACCTGTTTTTACAAGGAAATAAAATGTGAAAACAATATTTCTACATCCCATGGCCTTTCCCAACCATTTAAATTTTTCTCTTACAGGTCTAACACTTCCGAAAAACCAACACAACGCCCACCCGGAACAATATATAAAGCTAAACGAACCGTTCACTGGGTACGTATCCGTACGAAAATCCCTATTGATTTACCTGTTTTTACAAGGAAATAAAATGTGAAAACAATATTTCTACATCCCATGGCCTTTCCCAACCATTTAAATTTTTCTCTTACAGGGCTAACACTTCCGAAAAACCAATACAACGCCCACCCGGAACAATATATGAAGCTAAACGAACCGTTCACTGGGTACTTATCCGTACGAAACTCCCTATTGATTTACCTGTTTTTACAAGGAAATAAATTGTGAAAACAATATTTCTACATCCCATGGCCTTTCCCAACCATTTAAATTTTTCTCTTACAGGTCTAACACTTCCGAAATCCAACACAACGCCCACCCGGAACAATATATAAAGCTAAACGAACCGTTCACTGGGTACGTATCCGTACGAAAATCCCTATTGATTTACCTGTTTTTACAAGGAAATAAAATGTGAAAACAATATTTCTACATCCCATGGCCTTTCCCAACCATTTAAATTTTTCTCTTACAAGTCTAACGCTTCCGAAAAACCAATACAACGCCCACACGGATCAATATATAAACCTAAACGAACCGTTCACTGGGTACTTATCCGTACGAAAATCCCTATTGATTTACCTGTTTTTACAAGGAAATAAAATGTGAAAAAAATATTTCTACATCCCATGGCCTTTCCCAACCATTTAAATTTTTCTCTTACAGGGCTAACACTTCCGAAAAACCAATACAACGCCCACCCGGAACAATATATAAAGCTAAACGAACCGTTCACTGGGTACTCATCCGTACGAAAATCCCTATTGATTTACCTGTTTTTACAAGGAAATAAAATGTGAAAAAAATATTTCTACATCCCATGGCCTTTCCCAACCATTTAAATTTTTCTCTTACAAGTCTAACACATCCGAAAGACCAATACAACGCCCACTCGGAACAATATATAAAGCTAAACGAACCGTTCACTGGGTACTTCTCCGTACGAAAATCCCTATTGATTTACCTGTTTTTACAAGGAAATAAAATGTGAAAAAAATATTTCTACATCCCATGGCCTTTCCCAACCATTTAAATTTTTCTCTTACAAGTCTAACGCTTCCGAAAAACCAATACAACGCCCACACGGATCAATATATAAACCTAAACGAACCGTTCACTGGGTACTTATCCGTACGAAAATCCCTATTGATTTACCTGTTTTTACAAGGAAATAAAATGTGAAAAAAATATTTCTACATCCCATGGCCTTTCCCAACCATTTAAATTTTTCTCTTACAGGGCTAACACTTCCGAAAAACCAATACAACGCCCACCCGGAACAATATATAAAGCTAAACGAACCGTTCACTGGGTACTCATCCGTACGAAAATCCCTATTGATTTACCTGTTTTTACAAGGAAATAAAATGTGAAAAAAATATTTCTACATCCCATGGCCTTTCCCAACCATTTAAATTTTTCTCTTACAAGTCTAACACATCCGAAAGACCAATACAACGCCCACTCGGAACAATATATAAAGCTAAACGAACCGTTCACTGGGTACTTCTCCGTACGAAAATCCCTATTGATTTACCTGTTTTTACAAGGAAATAAAATGTGAAAAAAATATTTCTACATCCCATGGCCTTTCCCAACCATTTAAATTTTTCTCTTACAAGTCTAACACATCCGAAAGACCAATACAACGCCCACTCGGAACAATATATAAAGCTAAACGAACCGTTCACTGGGTACTTCTCCGTACGAAAATCCCTATTGATTTACCTGTTTTTACAAGGAAATAAAATGTGAAAAAAATATTTCTACATCCCATGGCCTTTCCCAACCATTTAAATTTTTCTCTTACAAGTCTAACACATCCGAAAGACCAATACAACGCCCACTCGGAACAATATATAAAGCTAAACGAACCGTTCACTGGGTACTTATCCGTACGAAAATCCCTATTGATTTACCTGTTTTTACAAGGAAATAAAATGTGAAAAAAATATTTCTACATCCCATGGCCTTTCCCAACCATTTAAATTTTTCTCTTACAGGGCTAACACTTCCGAAAAACCAATACAACGCCCACCCGGAACAATATATAAAGCTAAACGAACCGTTCACTGGGTACTCATCCGTACGAAAATCCCTATTGATTTACCTGTTTTTACAAGGAAATAAAATGTGAAAAAAATATTTCTACATCCCATGGCCTTTCCCAACCATTTAAATTTTTCTCTTACAAGTCTAACACATCCGAAAGACCAATACAACGCCCACTCAGAACAATATATAAAGCTAAACGAACCGTTCACTGGGTACTTCTCCGTACGAAAATCCCTATTGATTTACCTGTTTTTACAAGGAAATAAAATGTGAAAAAAATATTTCTACATCCCATGGCCTTTCCCAACCATTTAAATTTTTCTCTTACAAGTCTAACGCTTCCGAAAAACCAATACAACGCCCACACGGATCAATATATAAACCTAAACGAACCGTTCACTGGGTACTTATCCGTACGAAAATCCCTATTGATTTACCTGTTTTTACAAGGAAATAAAATGTGAAAAAAATATTTCTACATCCCATGGCCTTTCCCAACCATTTAAATTTTTCTCTTACAAGTCTAACGCTTCCGAAAAACCAATACAACGCCCACACGGATCAATATATAAACCTAAACGAACCGTTCACTGGGTACTTATCCGTACGAAAATCCCTATTGATTTACCTGTTTTTACAAGGAAATAAAATGTGAAAAAAATATTTCTACATCCCATGGCCTTTCCCAACCATTTAAATTTTTCTCTTACAGGGCTAACACTTCCGAAAAACCAATACAACGCCCACCCGGAACAATATATAAAGCTAAACGAACCGTTCACTGGGTACTCATCCGTACGAAAATCCCTATTGATTTACCTGTTTTTACAAGGAAATAAAATGTGAAAAAAATATTTCTACATCCCATGGCCTTTCCCAACCATTTAAATTTTTCTCTTACAAGTCTAACACATCCGAAAGACCAATACAACGCCCACTCGGAACAATATATAAAGCTAAACGAACCGTTCACTGGGTACTTCTCCGTACGAAAATCCCTATTGATTTACCTGTTTTTACAAGGAAATAAAATGTGAAAAAAATATTTCTACATCCCATGGCCTTTCCCAACCATTTAAATTTTTCTCTTACAGGTCTAACACTTCCAAAAAACCAACACAACGCCCACCCGGAACAATATATAAAGCTAAACGAACCGTTCACTGGGTACTTATCCGTACGAAAATCCCTATACATTTACCTGTTTTTACAAGGAAATAAAATGTGAAAATAATATTTCTACATCCCATGGCCTTTCCCAACCATTTAAATTTTTCTCTTACAGGTCTAACACTTCCGAAAAACCAATACAACGCCCACCCGGAACAATATATAAAGCTAAACGAACCGTTCACTGGGTACTTATCCGTACGAAAATCCCTATACATTTACCTGTTTTTACAAGGAAATAAATTGTGAAAACAATATTTCTACATCCCATGGCCTTTCCCAACCATTTAAATTTATCTCTTACAGGTCTAACACTTCCGAAAAACCAACACAACGCCCACCCGGAACAATATATAAAGCTAAACGAACCGTTCACTGGGTACGTATCCGTACGAAAATCCCTATTGATTTACCTGTTTTTACAAGGAAATAAAATGTGAAAACAATATTTCTACATCCCATGGCCTTTCCCAACCATTTAAATTTTTCTCTTACAAGTCTAACGCTTCCGAAAAACCAATACAACGCCCACACGGATCAATATATAAACCTAAACGAACCGTTCACTGGGTACTTATCCGTACGAAAATCCCTATTGATTTACCTGTTTTTACAAGGAAATAAAATGTGAAAAAAATATTTCTACATCCCATGGCCTTTCCCAACCATTTAAATTTTTCTCTTACAGGGCTAACACTTCTGAAAAACGAATACAACGCCCACCCGGAACAATATATAAAGCTAAACGAACCGTTCACTGGGTACTCATCCGTACGAAAATCCCTATTGATTTACCTGTTTTTACAAGGAAATAAAATGTGAAAAAAATATTTCTACATCCCATGGCCTTTCCCAACCATTTAAATTTTTCTCTTACAAGTCTAACACATCCGAAAGACCAATACAACGCCCACTCGGAACAATATATAAAGCTAAACGAACCGTTCACTGGGTACTTATCCGTACGAAAATCCCTATTGATTTACCTGTTTTTACAAGGAAATAAAATGTGAAAAAAATATTTCTACATCCCATGGCCTTTCCCAACCATTTAAATTTTTCTCTTACAGGGCTAACACTTCCGAAAAACCAATACAACGCCCACCCGGAACAATATATAAAGCTAAACGAACCGTTCACTGGGTACTCATCCGTACGAAAATCCCTATACATTTACCTGTTTTTACAAGGAAATAAAATGTGAAAATAATATTTCTACATCCCATGGCCTTTCCCAACCATTTAAATTTTTCTCTTACAGGTCTAACACTTCCGAAAAACCAATACAACGCCCACCCGGAACAATATATAAAGCTAAACGAACCGTTCACTGGGTACTTATCCGTACGAAAATCCCTATACATTTACCTGTTTTTACAAGGAAATAAATTGTGAAAACAATATTTCTACATCCCATGGCCTTTCCCAACCATTTAAATTTTTCTCTTACAGGTCTAACACTTCCGAAAAACCAACACAACGCCCACCCGGAACAATATATAAAGCTAAACGAACCGTTCACTGGGTACGTATCCGTACGAAAATCCCTATTGATTTACCTGTTTTTACAAGGAAATAAAATGTGAAAACAATATTTCTACATCCCATGGCCTTTCCCAACCATTTAAATTTTTCTCTTACAAGTCTAACGCTTCCGAAAAACCAATACAACGCCAACACGGATCAATATATAAACCTAAACGAACCGTTCACTGGGTACTTATCCGTACGAAAATCCCTATTGATTTACCTGTTTTTACACGGAAATAAAATGTGAAAAAAATATTTCTACATCCCATGGCCTTTCCCAACCATTTAAATTTTTCTCTTACAGGGCTAACACTTCCGAAAAACCAACACAACGCCCACCCGGAACAATATATAAAGCTAAACGAACCGTTCACTGGGTACGTATCCGTACGAAAATCCCTATTGATTTACCTGTTTTTACAAGGAAATAAAATGTGAAAACAATATTTCTACATCCCATGGCCTTTCCCAACCATTTAAATTTTTCTCTTACAGGGCTAACACTTCTGAAAAACCAATACAACGCCCACCCGGAACAATATATGAAGCTAAACGAACCGTTCACTGGGTACTTATCCGTACGAAAATCCCTATACATTTACCTGTTTTTACAAGGAAATAAATTGTGAAAACAATATTTCTACATCCCATGGCCTTTCCCAACCATTTAAATTTTTCTCTTACAGGTCTAACACTTCCGAAAAACCAACACAACGCCCACCCGGAACAATATATAAAGCTAAACGAACCGTTCACTGGGTACGTATCCGTACGAAAATCCCTATTGATTTACCTGTTTTTACAAGGAAATAAAATGTGAAAACAATATTTCTACATCCCATGGCCTTTCCCAACCATTTAAATTTTTCTCTTACAAGTCTAACGCTTCCGAAAAACCAATACAACGCCCACACGGATCAATATATAAACCTAAACGAACCGTTCACTGGGTACTTATCCGTACGAAAATCCCTATTGATTTACCTGTTTTTACAAGGAAATAAAATGTGAAAAAAATATTTCTACATCCCATGGCCTTTCCCAACCATTTAAATTTTTCTCTTACAGGGCTAACACTTCCGAAAAACCAATACAACGCCCACCTGGAACAATATATAAATCTAAACGAACCGTTCACTGGGTACTCATCCGTACGAAAATCCCTATTGATTTACCTGTTTTTACAAGGAAATAAAATGTGAAAAAAATATTTCTACATCCCATGGCCTTTCCCAACCATTTAAATTTTTCTCTTACAAGTCTAACACATCCGAAAGACCAATACAACGCCCACTCGGAACAATATATAAAGCTAAACGAACCGTTCACTGGGTACTTATCCGTACGAAAATCCCTATTGATTTACCTGTTTTTACAAGGAAATAAAATGTGAAAAAAATATTTCTACATCCCATGGCCTTTCCCAACCATTTAAATTTTTCTCTTACAGGGCTAACACTTCCGAAAAACCAATACAACGCCCACCCGGAACAATATATAAAGCTAAACGAACCGTTCACTGGGTACTCATCCGTACGAAAATCCCTATACATTTACCTGTTTTTACAAGGAAATAAAATGTGAAAATAATATTTCTACATCCCATGGCCTTTCCCAACCATTTAAATTTTTCTCTTACAGGTCTAACACTTCCGAAAAACCAATACAACGCCCACCCGGAACAATATATAAAGCTAAACGAACCGTTCACTGGGTACTTATCCGTACGAAAATCCCTATACATTTACCTGTTTTTACAAGGAAATAAATTGTGAAAACAATATTTCTACATCCCATGGCCTTTCCCAACCATTTAAATTTTTCTCTTACAGGTCTAACACTTCCGAAAAACCAACACAACGCCCACCCGGAACAATATATAAAGCTAAACGAACCGTTCACTGGGTACGTATCCGTACGAAAATCCCTATTAATTTACCTGTTTTTACAAGGAAATAAAATGTGAAAACAATATTTCTACATCCCATGGCCTTTCCCAACCATTTAAATTTTTCTCTTACAAGTCTAACGCTTCCGAAAAACCAATACAACGCCAACACGGATCAATATATAAACCTAAACGAACCGTTCACTGGGTACTTATCCGTACGAAAATCCCTATTGATTTACCTGTTTTTACAAGGAAATAAAATGTGAAAAAAATATTTCTACATCCCATGGCCTTTCCCAACCATTTAAATTTTTCTCTTACAGGGCTAACACTTCCGAAAAACCAACACAACGCCCACCCGGAACAATATATAAAGCTAAACGAACCGTTCACTGGGTACGTATCCGTACGAAAATCCCTATTGATTTACCTGTTTTTACAAGGAAATAAAATGTGAAAACAATATTTCTACATCCCATGGCCTTTCCCAACCATTTAAATTTTTCTCTTACAGGGCTAACACTTCCGAAAAACCAATACAACGCCCACCCGGAACAATATATGAAGCTAAACGAACCGTTCACTGGGTACTTATCCGTACGAAAATCCCTATACATTTACCTGTTTTTACAAGGAAATAAATTGTGAAAACAATATTTCTACATCCCATGGCCTTTCCCAACCATTTAAATTTTTCTCTTACAGGTCTAACACTTCCGAAAAACCAACACAACGCCCACCCGGAACAATATATAAAGCTAAACGAACCGTTCACTGGGTACGTATCCGTACGAAAATCCCTATTGATTTACCTGTTTTTACAAGGAAATAAAATGTGAAAACAATATTTCTACATCCCATGGCCTTTCCCAACCATTTAAATTTTTCTCTTACAAGTCTAACGCTTCCGAAAAACCAATACAACGCCCACACGGATCAATATATAAACCTAAACGAACCGTTCACTGGGTACTTATCCGTACGAAAATCCCTATTGATTTACCTGTTTTTACAAGGAAATAAAATGTGAAAAAAATATTTCTACATCCCATGGCCTTTCCCAACCATTTAAATTTTTCTCTTACAGGGCTAACACTTCCGAAAAACCAATACAACGCCCACCTGGAACAATATATAAATCTAAACGAACCGTTCACTGGGTACTCATCCGTACGAAAATCCCTATTGATTTACCTGTTTTTACAAGGAAATAAAATGTGAAAAAAATATTTCTACATCCCATGGCCTTTCCCAACCATTTAAATTTTTCTCTTACAAGTCTAACACATCCGAAAGACCAATACAACGCCCACTCGGAACAATATATAAAGCTAAACGAACCGTTCACTGGGTACTTATCCGTACGAAAATCCCTATTGATTTACCTGTTTTTACAAGGAAATAAAATGTGAAAAAAATATTTCTACATCCCATGGCCTTTCCCAACCATTTAAATTTTTCTCTTACAGGGCTAACACTTCCGAAAAACCAATACAACGCCCACCCGGAACAATATATAAAGCTAAACGAACCGTTCACTGGGTACTCATCCGTACGAAAATCCCTATTGATTTACCTGTTTTTACAAGGAAATAAAATGTGAAAAAAATATTTCTACATCCCATGGCCTTTCCCAACCATTTAAATTTTTCTCTTACAAGTCTAACACATCCGAAAGACCAATACAACGCCCACTCGGAACAATATATAAAGCTAAACGAACCGTTCACTGGGTACTTCTCCGTACGAAAATCCCTATTGATTTACCTGTTTTTACAAGGAAATAAAATGTGAAAAAAATATTTCTACATCCCATGGCCTTTCCCAACCATTTAAATTTTTCTCTTACAGGTCTAACACTTCCAAAAAACCAACACAACGCCCACCCGGAACAATATATAAAGCTAAACGAACCGTTCACTGGGTACTTATCCGTACGAAAATCCCTATACATTTACCTGTTTTTACAAGGAAATAAAATGTGAAAATAATATTTCTACATCCCATGGCCTTTCCCAACCATTTAAATTTTTCTCTTACAGGTCTAACACTTCCGAAAAACCAATACAACGCCCACCCGGAACAATATATAAAGCTAAACGAACCGTTCACTGGGTACTTATCCGTACGAAAATCCCTATACATTTACCTGTTTTTACAAGGAAATAAAATGTGAAAACAATATTTCTACATCCCATGGCCTTTCCCAACCATTTAAATTTTTCTCTTACAGGTCTAACACTTCCGAAAAACCAATACAACGCCCACCCGGAACAATATATAAAGCTAAACGAACCGTTCACTGGGTACTTATCCGTACGAAAATCCCTATACATTTACCTGTTTTTACAAGGAAATAAAATGTGAAAACAATATTTCTACATCCCATGGCCTTTCCCAACCATTTAAATTTTTCTCTTACAGGTCTAACACTTCCGAAAAACCAATACAACGCTCACCCGGAACAATATATAAAGCTAAACGAACCGTTCACTGGGTACTTATCCGTACGAAAATCCCTATTGATTTACCTGTTTTTACAAGGAAATAAAATGTGAAAACAATATTTCTACATCCCATGGCCTTTCCCAACCATTTAAATTTTTCTCTTACAGGTGTAACACTTCCGAAAAACTAATACAACGCTCACCCGGAACAATATATAAAGCTAAACGAACCGTTCACTGGGTACTCATACGTACGAAAATCCCTATTGATTTACCTGTATTTACAAGGAAATAAAATGTGAAAAAAATGTTTCTACATCCCATGGCCTTTCCCAACCATTTAAATTTTTCTCTTACAGGTCTAATACTTCCGAAAAACCAATACAACGCCCACCCGGAACACTATATAAAGCTAAACGAACCGTTCACTGGGTACTTATACGCACGAAAATCCCTATAGATTTACCTGTTTTTACAAGGAAGTAAAATGTGAAAAAAATATTTCTACATCCCATGGCCTTTCCCAACCATTTAAATTTTTCTCTTACAGGTCTAACACTTCCGAAAAACCAATACAACGCCCACCCGGAACAATATATAAAGCTAAACGAACCGTTCACTGGGTACTTATCCGTACGAAAATCCCTATACATTTACCTGTTTTTACAAGGAAATAAAATGTGAAAACAATATTTCTACATCCCATGGCCTTTCCCAACCATTTAAATTTTTCTCTTACAGGTCTAACACTTCCGAAAAACCAACACAACGCCCACCCGGAACAATATATAAAGCTAAACGAACCGTTCACTGGGTACGTATCCGTACGAAAATCCCTATTGATTTACCTGTTTTTACAAGGAAATAAAATGTGAAAACAATATTTCTACATCCCATGTCCTTTCCCAACCATTTAAATTTTTCTCTTACAAGTCTAACGCTTCCGAAAAACCAATACAACGCCCACACGGATCAATATATAAACCTAAACGAACCGTTCACTGGGTACTTATCCGTACGAAAATCCCTATTGATTTACCTGTTTTTACAAGGAAATAAAATGTGAAAAAAATATTTCTACATCCCATGGCCTTTCCCAACCATTTAAATTTTTCTCTTACAGGGCTAACACTTCCGAAAAACCAATACAACGCCCACCCGGAACAATATATAAAGCTAAACGAACCGTTCACTGGGTACTCATCCGTACAAAAATCCCTATTGATTTACCTGTTTTTACAAGGAAATAAAATGTGAAAAAAATATTTCTACATTCCATGGCCTTTCCCAACCATTTAAATTATTCTCTTACAGGGCTAACACTTCCGAAAAACCAATACAACGCCGACCCGGACCAATATATTAAGCTAAACGAACCGTTCACTGGGTACTTATCCGTACGAAAATCCCTATTGATTTACCTGTTTTTACAAGGAAATAAAATGTGAAAAAAATATTTCTACATCCCATGGCCTTTCCCAACCATTTAAATTTTTCTCTTACAGGGCTAACACTTCCGAAAAACCAATACAACGCCCACCTGGAACAATATATAAATCTAAACGAACCGTTCACTGGGTACTCATCCGTACGAAAATCCCTATTGATTTACCTGTTTTTACAAGGAAATAAAATGTGAAAAAAATATTTCTACATCCCATGGCCTTTCCCAACCATTTAAATTTTTCTCTTACAAGTCTAACACATCCGAAAGACCAATACAACGCCCACTCGGAACAATATATAAAGCTAAACGAACCGTTCACTGGGTACTTATCCGTACGAAAATCCCTATTGATTTACCTGTTTTTACAAGGAAATAAAATGTGAAAAAAATATTTCTACATCCCATGGCCTTTCCCAACCATTTAAATTTTTCTCTTACAGGGCTAACACTTCCGAAAAACCAATACAACGCCCACCCGGAACAATATATAAAGCTAAACGAACCGTTCACTGGGTACTCATCCGTACGAAAATCCCTATTGATTTACCTGTTTTTACAAGGAAATAAAATGTGAAAAAAATATTTCTACATCCCATGGCCTTTCCCAACCATTTAAATTTTTCTCTTACAAGTCTAACACATCCGAAAGACCAATACAACGCCCACTCGGAACAATATATAAAGCTAAACGAACCGTTCACTGGGTACTTCTCCGTACGAAAATCCCTATTGATTTACCTGTTTTTACAAGAAAATAAAATGTGAAAAAAATATTTCTACATCCCATGGCCTTTCCCAACCATTTAAATTTTTCTCTTACAGGTCTAACACTTCCAAAAAACCAACACAACGCCCACCCGGAACAATATATAAAGCTAAACGAACCGTTCACTGGGTACTTATCCGTACGAAAATCCCTATACATTTACCTGTTTTTACAAGGAAATAAAATGTGAAAACAATATTTCTACATCCCATGGCCTTTCCCAACCATTTAAATTTTTCTCTTACAGGTCTAACACTTCCGAAAAACCAATACAACGCCCACCCGGAACAATATATAAAGCTAAACGAACCGTTCACTGGGTACTTATCCGTACGAAAATCCCTATACATTTACCTGTTTTTACAAGGAAATAAAATGTGAAAACAATATTTCTACATCCCATGGCCTTTCCCAACCATTTAAATTTTTTTCTTACAGGTCTAACACTTCCGAAAAACCAATACAACGCCCACCCGGAACAATATATAAAGCTAAACGAACCGTTCACTGGGTACTTATCCGTACGAAAATCCCTATACATTTACCTGTTTTTACAAGGAAATAAAATGTGAAAACAATATTTCTACATCCCATGGCCTTTCCCAACCATTTAAATTTTTCTCTTACAGGTCTAACACTTCCGAAAAACCAATACAACGCTCACCCGGAACAATATATAAAGCTAAACGAACCGTTCACTGGGTACTTATCCGTACGAAAATCCCTATTGATTTACCTGTTTTTACAAGGAAATAAAATGTGAAAACAATATTTCTACATCCCATGGCCTTTCCCAACCATTTAAATTTTTCTCTTACAGGTGTAACACTTCCGAAAAACTAATACAACGCTCACCCGGAACAATATATAAAGCTAAACGAACCGTTCACTGGGTACTCATACGTACGAAAATCCCTATTGATTTACCTGTATTTACAAGGAAATAAAATGTGAAAAAAATGTTTCTACATCCCATGGCCTTTCCCAACCATTTAAATTTTTCTCTTACAGGTCTAATACTTCCGAAAAACCAATACAACGCCCACCCGGATCACTATATAAAGCTAAACGAACCGTTCACTGGGTACTTATACGCACGAAAATCCCTATAGATTTACCTGTTTTTACAAGGAAGTAAAATGTGAAAAAAATATTTCTACATCCCATGGCCTTTCCCAACCATTTAAATTTTTCTCTTACAGGTCTAACACTTCCGAAAAACCAATACAACGCCCACCCGGAACAATATATAAAGCTAAACGAACCGTTCACTGGGTACTTATCCGTACGAAAATCCCTATACATTTACCTGTTTTTACAAGGAAATAAAATGTGAAAACAATATTTCTACATCCCATGGCCTTTCCCAACCATTTAAATTTTTCTCTTACAGGTCTAACACTTCCGAAAAACCAACACAACGCCCACCCGGAACAATATATAAAGCTAAACGAACCGTTCACTGGGTACGTATCCGTACGAAAATCCCTATTGATTTACCTGTTTTTACAAGGAAATAAAATGTGAAAACAATATTTCTACATCCCATGTCCTTTCCCAACCATTTAAATTTTTCTCTTACAAGTCTAACGCTTCCGAAAAACCAATACAACGCCCACACGGATCAATATATAAACCTAAACGAACCGTTCACTGGGTACTTATCCGTACGAAAATCCCTATTGATTTACCTGTTTTTACAAGGAAATAAAATGTGAAAAAAATATTTCTACATCCCATGGCCTTTCCCAACCATTTAAATTTTTCTCTTACAGGGCTAACACTTCCGAAAAACCAATACAACGCCCACCCGGAACAATATATAAAGCTAAACGAACCGTTCACTGGGTACTCATCCGTACAAAAATCCCTATTGATTTACCTGTTTTTACAAGGAAATAAAATGTGAAAAAAATATTTCTACATTCCATGGCCTTTCCCAACCATTTAAATTATTCTCTTACAGGGCTAACACTTCCGAAAAACCAATACAACGCCGACCCGGACCAATATATTAAGCTAAACGAACCGTTCACTGGGTACTTATACGTACGAAAATCCCTATTGATTTACCTGTTTTTACAAGGAAATAAAATGTGAAAAAAATATTTCTACATCCCATGGCCTTTCCCAACCATTTAAATTTTTCTCTTACAGGGCTAACACTTCCGAAAAACCAATACAACGCCCACCCGGAACAATATATAAAGCTAAACGAACCGTTCACTGGGTACTCATCCGTACAAAAATCCCTATTGATTTACCTCTTTTTACAAGGAAATAAAATGTGAAAAAAATATTTCTACATTCCATGGCCTTTCCCAACCATTTAAATTATTCTCTTACAGGGCTAACACTTCCGAAAAACCAATACAACGCCGACCCGGACCAATATATTAAGCTAAACGAACCGTTCACTGGGTACTTATACGTACGAAAATCCCTATTGATTTACCTGTTTTTACAGGGAAATAAAATGTGAAAAAAATATTTCTACATCCCATGGCCTTTCCCAACCATTTAAATTTTTCTCTTACAGGTCTAACAGTTCCGAAAAACCAATACAACGCCCACCCGGAACAATATATAAAGCTAAACGAACCGTTCACTGGGTACTTATCCGTACGAAAATCCCTATACATTTACCTGTTTTTACAAGGAAATAAAATGTGAAAAAAATGTTTCTACATCCCATGGCCTTTCCCAAACTTTTAAATTTTTCTCTTACAGGTCTAACACTTCCGAAAAACCAATACAACGCTCACCCGGAACAATATATAAAGCTAAACGAACCGTTCACTGGGTACTTATCCGTACGAAAATCCCTATTGATTTACCTGTTTTTACAAGGAAATAAAATGTGAAAACAATATTTCTACATCCCATGGCCTTTCCCAACCATTTAAATTTTTCTCTTACAGGTATAACACTTCCGAAAAACCAATACAACGCTCACCCGGAACAATATATAAAGCTAAACGAACCGTTCACTGGGTACTCATACGTACGAAAATCCCTATTGATTTACCTGTTTTTACAAGGAAATAAAATGTGAAAAAAATGTTTCTACATCCCATGGCCTTTCCCAACCATTTAAATTTTTCTCTTACAGGTCTAATACTTCCGAAAAACCAATACAACGCCCACCCGGAACACTATATAAAGCTAAACGAACCGTTCACTGGGTACTTATACGCACGAAAATCCCTATAGATTTACCTGTTTTTACAAGGAAATAAAATGTGAAAAAAATATTTCTACATCCCATGGCCTTTCCCAACCATTTAAATTTTTCTCTTACAGGTCTAACACTTCCGAAAAACCAATACAACGCCCACCCGGAACAATATATAAAGCTAAACGAACCGTTCACTGGGTACTTATCCGTACGAAAATCCCTATACATCTACCTGTTTTTACAAGGAAATAAAATGTGAAAAAAATGTTTCTACATCCCATGGCCTTTCCCAACCTTTTAAATTTTTCTCTTACAGGTCTAACACTTCCGAAAAACCAATACAACGCCCACCCGGAACAATATATAAAGCTAAACGAACCGTTCACTGGGTACTCATATGTACGAAAATCCCTATTGATTTACCTGTTTTTACAAGGAAATAAAATGTGAAAACAATATTCCTACATCCCATGGCCTTTCCCAACCATTTAAATTTTTCTCTTACAGGTCTAACACTTCCGAAAAACCAACACAACGCCCACCCGGAACAATATATAAAGCTAAACGAACCGTTCACTGGGTACGTATCCGTACGAAAATCCCTATTGATTTACCTGTTTTTACAAGGAAATAAAATGTGAAAACAATATTTCTACATCCCATGGCCTTTCCCAACCATTTAAATTTTTCTCTTACAAGTCTAACGCTTCCGAAAAACCAATACAACGCCCACACGGATCAATATATAAACCTAAACGAACCGTTCACTGGGTACTTATCCGTACGAAAATCCCTATTGATTTACCTGTTTTTACAAGGAAATAAAATGTGAAAAAAATATTTCTACATCCCATGGCCTTTCCCAACCATTTAAATTTTTCTCTTACAGGGCTAACACTTCCGAAAAACCAATACAACGCCCACCCGGAACAATATATAAAACTAAACGAACCGTTCACTGGGTACTCATCCGTACAAAAATCCCTATTGATTTACCTGTTTTTACAAGGAAATAAAATGTGAAAAAAATATTTCTACATTCCATGGCCTTTCCCAACCATTTAAATTATTCTCTTACAGGGCTAACACTTCCGAAAAACCAATACAACGCCGACCCGGACCAATATATTAAGCTAAACGAACCGTTCACTGGGTACTTATACGTACGAAAATCCCTATTGATTTACCTGTTTTTACAGGGAAATAAAATGTGAAAAAAATATTTCTACATCCCATGGCCTTTCCCAACCATTTAAATTTTTCTCTTACAGGTCTAACACTTCCGAAAAACCAATACAACGCCCACCCGGAACAATATATAAAGCTAAACGAACCGTTCACTGGGTACTTATCCGTACGAAAATCCCTATACATTTACCTGTTTTTACAAGGAAATAAAATGTGAAAAAAATGTTTCTACATCCCATGGCCTTTCCCAACCTTTTAAATTTTTCTCTTACAGGTCTAACACTTCCGAAAAACCAATACAACGCCCACCCGGAACAATATATAAAGCTAAACGAACCGTTCACTGGGTACTCATATGTACGAAAATCCCTATTGATTTACCTGTTTTTACAAGGAAATAAAATGTGAAAACAATATTTCTACATCCCATGGCCTTTCCCAACCATTTAAATTTTTCTCTTACAGGTCTAACACTTCCGAAAAACCAATACAACGCCCACCCGGAACAATATATAAAGCTAAACGAACCGTTCACTTGGTACTTATCCGTACGAAAATCCCTATACATTTACCTGTTTTTACAAGGAAATAAAATGTGAAAAAAATGTTTCTACATCCCATGGCCTTTCCCAACCATTTAAATTTTTCTCTTACAGGTCTAACACTTCCGAAAAACCAATACAACGCCCACCCGGAACAATATATAAAGCTAAACGAACCGTTCACTGGGTACTCATACGTACGAAAATCCCTATTGATTTACCTGTTTTTACACGGAAAAAAAATGTGAAAAAAATGTTTCTACATCCCATGGCCTTTCCCAACCATTTAAATTTTTCTCTTACAGGGCTAACACTTCCGAAAAACCTATACAACGCCCACCCGGAACACTATATAAAGCTAAACGAACCGTTCACTGGGTACTTATACGCACGAAAATCCCTATTGATTTACCTGTTTTTACAAGGAAATGAAATGTGAAAAAAATATTTCTACATTCCATGGCCTTTCCCAACCATTTAAATTATTCTCTTACAGGGCTAACACTTCCGAAAAACCAATACAACGCCGACCCGGACCAATATATTAAGCTAAACGAACAGTTCACTGGGTACTTATACGTACGAAAATCCCTATTGATTTACCTGTTTTTACAGGGAAATAAAATGTGAAAAAAATATTTCTACATCCCATGGCCTTTCCCAACCATTTAAATTTTTCTCTTACAGGTCTAACACTTCCGAAAAACCAATACAACGCCCACCCGGAACAATATATAAAGCTAAACGAACCGTTCACTGGGTACTTATCCATACGAAAATCCCTATACATTTACCTGTTTTTACAAGGAAATAAAATGTGAAAAAAATGTTTCTACATCCCATGGCCTTTCCCAACCATTTAAATTTTTCTCTTACAGGTCTAACACTTCTGAAAAACCAATACAACGCCCACCCGGAACAATATATAAAGCTAAACGAACCGTTCACTGGGTACTCATACGTACGAAAATCCCTATTGATTTACCTGTTTTTACACGGAAAAAAAATGTGAAAAAAATATTTCTACATCCCATGGCCTTTCCCAACCATTTAAATTTTTCTCTTACAGGTCTAACACTTCCGAAAAACCAATACAACGCCCACCCGGAACAATATATAAAGCTAAACGAACCGTTCACTGGGTACTTATCCGTACGAAAATCCCTATACATTTACCTGTTTTTACATGGAAATAAAATGTGAAAAAAATGTTTCTACATCCCATGGCCTTTCCCAACCTTTTAAATTTTTCTCTTACAGGTCTAACACTTCCGAAAAAACAATACAACGCCCACCCGGAACAATATATAAAGCTAAACGAACCGTTCACTGGGTACTTATCCGTACGAAAATCCCTATTGATTTACCTGTTTTTACAAGGAAATAAAATGTGAAAACAATATTTCTACATCCCATGGCCTTTCCCAACCATTTAAATTTTTCTCTTACAGGTCTAACACTTCCGAAAAACCAATACAACGCCCACCCGGAACAATATATAAAGCTAAACGAACCGTTCACTGGGTACTTATCCGTACGAAAATCCCTATACATTTACCTGTTTTTACAAGGAAATAAAATGTGAAAACAATATTTCTACATCCCATGGCCTTTCCCAACCATTTAAATTTTTCTCTTACAGGTCTAACACTTCCGAAAAACCAATACAACGCCCACCCGGAACAATATATAAAGCTAAACGAACCGTTCACTGGGTACTTATCCGTACGAAAATCCCTATACATTTACCTGTTTTTACAAGGAAATAAAATGTGAAAAAAATGTTTCTACATCCCATGGCCTTTCCCAACCATTTAAATTTTTCTCTTACAGGCCTAACACTTCCGAAAAACCTATACAACGCCCACCCGGAACAATATATAAAGCTAAACGAACCGTTCACTGGGTACTCATACGTACGAAAATCCCTATTGATTTACCTGTTTTTACACGGAAAAAAAATGTGAAAAAAATGTTTCTACATCCCATGGCCTTTCCCAACCATTTAAATTTTTCTCTTACAGGGCTAACACTTCTGAAAAACCTATACAACGCCCACCCGGAACACTATATAAAGCTAAACGAACCGTTCTCTGGGTACTTATACGCACGAAAATCTCTATTGATTTACCTGTTTTTACAAGGAAATGAAATGTGAAAAAAATATTTCTACATTCCATGGCCTTTCCCAACCATTTAAATTATTCTCTTACAGGGCTAACACTTCCGAAAAACCAATACAACGCCGACCCGGACCAATATATTAAGCTAAACGAACAGTTCACTGGGTACTTATACGTACGAAAATCCCTATTGATTTACCTGTTTTTACAGGGAAATAAAATGTGAAAAAAATATTTCTACATCCCATGGCCTTTCCCAACCATTAAAATTTTTCTCTTACAAGTCTAACACTTCCGAAAAACCAATACAACGCCCACCCGGAACAATATATAAAGCTAAACGAACCGTTCACTGGGTACTTATCCGTACGAAAATCCCTACTGATTTACCTGTTTTTACAAGGAAATAAAATGTGAAAACAATATTTCTACATCCCATGGCCTTTCCCAACCATTTAAATTTTTCTCTTACAGGGCTAACACTTCCGAAAAACCAATACAACGCCCACCCGGAACAATATATAAAGCTAAACGAACCGTTCACTGGGTACTCATCCGTACAAAAATCCCTATTGATTTACCTGTTTTTACAAGGAAATAAAATGTGAAAAAAATATTTCTACATTCCATGGCCTTTCCCAACCATTTAAATTATTCTCTTACAGGGCTAACACTTCCGAAAAACCAATACAACGCCGACCCGGACCAATATATTAAGCTAAACGAACCGTTCACTGGGTACTTATACGTACGAAAATCCCTATTGATTTACCTGTTTTTACAGGGAAATAAAATGTGAAAAAAATATTTCTACATCCCATGGCCTTTCCCAACCATTTAAATTTTTCTCTTACAGGTCTAACACTTCCGAAAAACCAATACAACGCCCACCCGGAACAATATATAAAGCTAAACGAACCGTTCACTGGGTACTTATCCGTACGAAAATCCCTATACATTTACCTGTTTTTACAAGGAAATAAAATGTGAAAAAAATGTTTCTACATCCCATGGCCTTTCCCAACCTTTTAAATTTTTCTCTTACAGGTCTAACACTTCCGAAAAACCAATACAACGCCCACCCGGAACAATATATAAAGCTAAACGAACCGTTCACTGGGTACTTATCCGTACGAAAATCCCTATTGATTTACCTGTTTTTACATGGAAATAAAATGTGAAAACAATATTTCTACATCCCATGGCCTTTCCCAACCATTTAAATTTTTCTCTTACAGGTCTAACACTTCCGAAAAACCAATACAACGCTCACCCGGAACAATATATAAAGCTAAACGAACCGTTCACTGGGTACTTATCCGTACGAAAATCCCTATTGATTTACCTGTTTTTACAAGGAAATAAAATGTGAAAACAATATTTCTACATCCCATGGCCTTTCCCAACCATTTAAATTTTTCTCTTACAGGTCTAACACTTCCGAAAAACCAATACAACGCCCACCCGGAACAATATATAAAGCTAAACGAACCGTTCACTGGGTACTTATCCGTACGAAAATCCCTATACATTTACCTGTTTTTACAAGGAAATAAAATGTGAAAACAATATTTCTACATCCCATGGCCTTTCCCAACCATTTAAATTTTTCTCTTACAGGTCTAACACTTCCGAAAAACCAATACAACGCTCACCCGGAACAATATATAAAGCTAAACGAACCGTTCACTGGGTACTTATCCGTACGAAAATCCCTATTGATTTACCTGTTTTTACAAGGAAATAAAATGTGAAAACAATATTTCTACATCCCATGGCCTTTCCCAACCATTTAAATTTTTCTCTTACAGGTGTAACACTTCCGAAAAACCAATACAACGCTCACCCGGAACAATATATAAAGCTAAACGAACCGTTCACTGGGTACTCATACGTACGAAAATCCCTATTGATTTACCTGTTTTTACAAGGAAATAAAATGTGAAAAAAATGTTTCTACATCCCATGGCCTTTCCCAACCATTTAAATTTTTCTCTTACAGGTCTAATACTTCCGAAAAACCAATACAACGCCCACCCGGAACACTATATAAAGCTAAACGAACCGTTCACTGGGTACTTATACGCACGAAAATCCCTATAGATTAACCTGTTTTTAAAAGGAAATAAAATGTGAAAAAAATATTTCTACATCCCATGGCCTTTCCCAACCATTTAAATTTTTCTCTTACAGGTCTAACACTTCCGAAAAACCAATACAACGCCCACCTGGAACAATATATAAAGCTAAACGAACCGTTCACTGGGTACTTATCCGTACGAAAATCCCTATACATTTACCTGTTTTTACAAGGAAATAAAATGTGAAAAAAATGTTTCTACATCCCATGGACTTTCCCAACCTTTTAAATTTTTCTCTTACAGGTCTAACACTTCCGAAAAACCAATACAACGCCCACCCGGAACAATATATAAAGCTAAACGAACCGTTCACTGGGTACTCATATGTACGAAAATCCCTATTGATTTACCTGTTTTTACAAGGAAATAAAATGTGAAAAAAATATTTCTACATCCCATGGCCTTTCCCAACCATTTAAATTTTTCTCTTACAGGTCTAACACTTCCGAAAAACGAACACAACGCCCACCCGGAACAATATATAAAGCTAAACGAACCTTTCACTGGGTACGTATCCGTACGAAAATCCCTATTGATTTACCTGTTTTTACAAGGAAATAAAATGTGAAAACAATATTTCTACATCCCATGGCCTTTCCCAACCATTTAAATTTTTCTCTTACAGGTCTAACACTTCCGAAAAACCAATACAACGCCCACCCGGAACAATATATAAAGCTAAACGAACCGTTCACTGGGTACTCATCCGTACAAAAATCCCTATTGATTTACCTGTTTTTACAAGGAAATAAAATGTGAAAAAAATATTTCTACATCCCATGGCCTTTCCCAACCATTTAAATTTTTCTCTTACAAGTCTAACACTTCCGAAAAACCAATACAACGCCCACTCGGAACAATATATAAAGCTAAACGAACCGTTCACTGGGTACTTCTCCGTACGAAAATCCCTATTGATTTACCTGTTTTTAAAAGGAAATAAAATGTGAAAAAAATATTTCTACATCCCATGGCCTTTCCCAACCATTTAAATTTTTCTCTTACAGGTCTAACACTTCCGAAAAACCAATACAACGCCCACCTGGAACAATATATAAAGCTAAACGAACCGTTCACTGGGTACTTATCCGTACGAAAATCCCTATACATTTACCTGTTTTTACAAGGAAATAAAATGTGAAAAAAATGTTTCTACATCCCATGGACTTTCCCAACCTTTTAAATTTTTCTCTTACAGGTCTGACACTTCCGAAAAACCAATACAACGCCCACCCGGAACAATATATAAAGCTAAACGAACCGTTCACTGGGTACTTATCCGTACGAAAATCCCTATTGATTTACCTGTTTTTACATGGAAATAAAATGTGAAAACAATATTTCTACATCCCATGGCCTTTCCCAACCATTTAAATTTTTCTCTTACAGGTCTAACACTTCCGAAAAACCAATACAACGCTCACCCGGAACAATATATAAAGCTAAACGAACCGTTCACTGGGTACTTATCCGTACGAAAATCCCTATTGATTTACCTGTTTTTACAAGGAAATAAAATGTGAAAACAATATTTCTACATCCCATGGCCTTTCCCAACCATTTAAATTTTTCTCTTACAGGTCTAACACTTCCGAAAAACCAATACAACGCCCACCCGGAACAATATATAAAGCTAAACGAACCGTTCACTGGGTACTTATCCGTACGAAAATCCCTATACATTTACCTGTTTTTACAAGGAAATAAAATGTGAAAACAATATTTCTACATCCCATGGCCTTTCCCAACCATTTAAATTTTTCTCTTACAGGTCTAACACTTCCGAAAAACCAATACAACGCTCACCCGGAACAATATATAAAGCTAAACGAACCGTTCACTGGGTACTTATCCGTACGAAAATCCCTATTGATTTACCTGTTTTTACAAGGAAATAAAATGTGAAAACAATATTTCTACATCCCATGGCCTTTCCCAACCATTTAAATTTTTCTCTTACAGGTGTAACACTTCCGAAAAACCAATACAACGCTCACCCGGAACAATATATAAAGCTAAACGAACCGTTCACTGGGTACTCATACGTACGAAAATCCCTATTGATTTACCTGTTTTTACAAGGAAATAAAATGTGAAAAAAATGTTTCTACATCCCATGGCCTTTCCCAACCATTTAAATTTTTCTCTTACAGGTCTAATACTTCCGAAAAACCAATACAACGCCCACCCGGAACACTATATAAAGCTAAACGAACCGTTCACTGGGTACTTATACGCACGAAAATCCCTATAGATTAACCTGTTTTTAAAAGGAAATAAAATGTGAAAAAAATATTTCTACATCCCATGGCCTTTCCCAACCATTTAAATTTTTCTCTTACAGGTCTAACACTTCCGAAAAACCAATACAACGCCCACCTGGAACAATATATAAAGCTAAACGAACCGTTCACTGGGTACTTATCCGTACGAAAATCCCTATACATTTACCTGTTTTTACAAGGAAATAAAATGTGAAAAAAATGTTTCTACATCCCATGGACTTTCCCAACCTTTTAAATTTTTCTCTTACAGGTCTAACACTTCCGAAAAACCAATACAACGCCCACCCGGAACAATATATAAAGCTAAACGAACCGTTCACTGGGTACTCATATGTACGAAAATCCCTATTGATTTACCTGTTTTTACAAGGAAATAAAATGTGAAAAAAATATTTCTACATCCCATGGCCTTTCCCAACCATTTAAATTTTTCTCTTACAGGTCTAACACTTCCGAAAAACGAACACAACGCCCACCCGGAACAATATATAAAGCTAAACGAACCTTTCACTGGGTACGTATCCGTACGAAAATCCCTATTGATTTACCTGTTTTTACAAGGAAATAAAATGTGAAAACAATATTTCTACATCCCATGGCCTTTCCCAACCATTTAAATTTTTCTCTTACAGGTCTAACACTTCCGAAAAACCAATACAACGCCCACCCGGAACAATATATAAAGCTAAACGAACCGTTCACTGGGTACTCATCCGTACAAAAATCCCTATTGATTTACCTGTTTTTACAAGGAAATAAAATGTGAAAAAAATATTTCTACATCCCATGGCCTTTCCCAACCATTTAAATTTTTCTCTTACAAGTCTAACACTTCCGAAAAACCAATACAACGCCCACTCGGAACAATATATAAAGCTAAACGAACCGTTCACTGGGTACTTCTCCGTACGAAAATCCCTATTGATTTACCTGTTTTTAAAAGGAAATAAAATGTGAAAAAAATATTTCTACATCCCATGGCCTTTCCCAACCATTTAAATTTTTCTCTTACAGGTCTAACACTTCCGAAAAACCAATACAACGCCCACCTGGAACAATATATAAAGCTAAACGAACCGTTCACTGGGTACTTATCCGTACGAAAATCCCTATACATTTACCTGTTTTTACAAGGAAATAAAATGTGAAAAAAATGTTTCTACATCCCATGGACTTTCCCAACCTTTTAAATTTTTCTCTTACAGGTCTAACACTTCCGAAAAACCAATACAACGCCCACCCGGAACAATATATAAAGCTAAACGAACCGTTCACTGGGTACTCATATGTACGAAAATCCCTATTGATTTACCTGTTTTTACAAGGAAATAAAATGTGAAAAAAATATTTCTACATCCCATGGCCTTTCCCAACCATTTAAATTTTTCTCTTACAGGTCTAACACTTCCGAAAAACGAACACAACGCCCACCCGGAACAATATATAAAGCTAAACGAACCTTTCACTGGGTACGTATCCGTACGAAAATCCCTATTGATTTACCTGTTTTTACAAGGAAATAAAATGTGAAAACAATATTTCTACATCCCATGGCCTTTCCCAACCATTTAAATTTTTCTCTTACAGGTCTAACACTTCCGAAAAACCAATACAACGCCCACCCGGAACAATATATAAAGCTAAACGAACCGTTCACTGGGTACTCATCCGTACAAAAATCCCTATTGATTTACCTGTTTTTACAAGGAAATAAAATGTGAAAAAAATATTTCTACATCCCATGGCCTTTCCCAACCATTTAAATTTTTCTCTTACAAGTCTAACACTTCCGAAAAACCAATACAACGCCCACTCGGAACAATATATAAAGCTAAACGAACCGTTCACTGGGTACTTCTCCGTACGAAAATCCCTATTGATTTACCTGTTTTTACAAGGAAATAAAATGTGAAAACAATATTTCTACATCCCATGGCCTTTCCCAACCATTTAAATTTTCTCTTACAGGTCTAACTCTTCCGGAAAACCAACACAACGCCCACCCGGAACAATATATAAAGCTAAACGAACCGTTCACTGGGTACTTATCCGTACGAAAATCCCTATACATTTACCTGTTTTTACAAGGAAATAAAATGTGAAAATAATATTTCTACATCCCATGGCCTTTCCCAGCCATTTAAATTTTTCTCTTACAGGTCTAACACTTCCGAAAAACCAATACAACGCCCACCCGGAACAATATAAAAAGCTAAACGAACCGTTCACTGGGTACTTATCCGTACGAAAATCCCTATACATTTACCTGTTTTTACAAGGAAATAAAATGTGAAAAAAATGTTTCTACATCCCATGGCCTTTCCCAACCATATAAATTTTTCTCTTACAGGTCTAACACTTCCGAAAAACCAATACAACGCCCACCCGGAACAATATATAAAGCTAAACGAACCGTTCACTGGGTACTCATATGTACGAAAATCCCTATGGATTTACCAGTTTTTACAAGGAAATAAAATGTGAAAACAATATTTCTACATCCCATGGCCTTTCCCAACCATTTAAATTTTTTTCTTACAAGTCTAACACTTCCGAAAATCCAATACAACGCCCACCCGGAACAATATATAAAGCTAAACGAACCGTTCACTGGGTACTCATACGTACGAAAATCCCTATTGATTTACCTGTTTTTACAAGGAAATAAAATGTGAAAAAAATGTTTCTACATCCCATGGCCTTTCCCAACCATTTAAATTTTTCTCTTACAGGGCTAACACTTCCGAAAAACCAATACAACGCCCACCCGGAACACTATATAAAGCTAAACGAACCGTTCACTGGGTACTTATACGCACGAAAATCCCTATTGATTTACCTGTTTTTACAGGGAAATAAAATGTGAAAAAAATATTTCTACATCCCATGGCCTTTCCCAACCATTTAAATTTTTCTCTTACAAGTCTAACACTTCCGAAAAACCAATACAACGCCCACCCGGAACAATATATAAAGCTAAACGAACCATTCACTGGGTACTTATCCGTACGAAAATCCCTATTGATTTACCTGTTTTTACAAGGAAATAAAATGTGAAAACAATATTTCTACATCCCATGGCCTTTCCCAACCATTTAAATTTTTCTCTTACAGGTCTAACACTTCCGAAAAACCAATACAACGCCCACCCGGAACAATATATAAAGCTAAACGAACCGTTCACTGGGTACTTATCCGTACGAAAATCCCTATACATTTACCTGTTTTTACAAGGAAATAAAATGTGAAAACAATATTTCTACATCCCATGGCCTTTCCCAACCATTTAAATTTTTCTCTTACAGGTCTAACACTTCCGAAAAACCAATACAACGCTCACCCGGAACAATATATAAAGCTAAACGAACCGTTCACTGGGTACTTATCCGTACGAAAATCCCTATTGATTTACCTGTTTTTACAAGGAAATAAAATGTGAAAACAATATTTCTACATCCCATGGCCTTTCCCAACCATTTAAATTTTTCTCTTACAGGTGTAACACTTCCGAAAAACCAATACAACGCTCACCCGGAACAATATATAAAGCTAAACGAACCGTTCACTGGGTACTCATACGTACGAAAATCCCTATTGATTTACCTGTTTTTACAAGGAAATAAAATGTGAAAAAAATGTTTCTACATCCCATGGCCTTTCCCAACCATTTAAATTTTTCTCTTACAGGTCTAATACTTCCGAAAAACCAATACAACGCCCACCCGGAACACTATATAAAGCTAAACGAACCGTTCACTGGGTACTTATACGCACGAAAATCCCTATAGATTAACCTGTTTTTACAAGGAAATAAAATGTGAAAAAAATATTTCTACATCCCATGGCCTTTCCCAACCATTTAAATTTTTCTCTTACAGGTCTAACACTTCCGAAAAACCAATACAACGCCCACCTGGAACAATATATAAAGCTAAACGAACCGTTCACTGGGTACTTATCCGTACGAAAATCCCTATACATTTACCTGTTTTTACAAGGAAATAAAATGTGAAAAAAATGTTTCTACATCCCATGGACTTTCCCAACCTTTTAAATTTTTCTCTTACAGGTCTAACACTTCCGAAAAACCAATACAACGCCCACCCGGAACAATATATAAAGCTAAACGAACCGTTCACTGGGTACTCATATGTACGAAAATCCCTATTGATTTACCTGTTTTTACAAGGAAATAAAATGTGAAAAAAATATTTCTACATCCCATGGCCTTTCCCAACCATTTAAATTTTTCTCTTACAGGTCTAACACTTCCGAAAAACGAACACAACGCCCACCCGGAACAATATATAAAGCTAAACGAACCTTTCACTGGGTACGTATCCGTACGAAAATCCCTATTGATTTACCTGTTTTTACAAGGAAATAAAATGTGAAAACAATATTTCTACATCCCATGGCCTTTCCCAACCATTTAAATTTTTCTCTTACAGGGCTAACACTTCCGAAAAACCAATACAACGCCCACCCGGAACAATATATAAAGCTAAACGAACCGTTCACTGGGTACTCATCCGTACAAAAATCCCTATTGATTTACCTGTTTTTACAAGGAAATAAAATGTGAAAAAAATATTTCTACATCCCATGGCCTTTCCCAACCATTTAAATTTTTCTCTTACAAGTCTAAAACTTCCGAAAAACCAATACAACGCCCACTCGGAACAATATATAAAGCTAAACGAACCGTTCACTGGGTACTTCTCCGTACGAAAATCCCTATTGATTTACCTGTTTTTACAAGGAAATAAAATGTGAAAACAATATTTCTACATCCCATGGCCTTTCCCAACCATTTAAATTTTCTCTTACAGGTCTAACTCTTCCGGAAAACCAACACAACGCCCACCCGGAACAATATATAAAGCTAAACGAACCGTTCACTGGGTACTTATCCGTACGAAAATCCCTATACATTTACCTGTTTTTACAAGGAAATAAAATGTGAAAATAATATTTCTACATCCCATGGCCTTTCCCAGCCATTTAAATTTTTCTCTTACAGGTCTAACACTTCCGAAAAACCAATACAACGCCCACCCGGAACAATATAAAAAGCTAAACGAACCGTTCACTGGGTACTTATCCGTACGAAAATCCCTATACATTTACCTGTTTTTACAAGGAAATAAAATGTGAAAAAAATGTTTCTACATCCCATGGCCTTTCCCAACCATATAAATTTTTCTCTTACAGGTCTAACACTTCCGAAAAACCAATACAACGCCCACCCGGAACAATATATAAAGCTAAACGAACCGTTCACTGGGTACTCATATGTACGAAAATCCCTATTGATTTACCAGTTTTTACAAGGAAATAAAATGTGAAAACAATATTTCTACATCCCATGGCCTTTCCCAACCATTTAAATTTTTTTCTTACAAGTCTAACACTTCCGAAAATCCAATACAACGCCCACCCGGAACAATATATAAAGCTAAACGAACCGTTCACTGGGTACTCATACGTACGAAAATCCCTATTGATTTACCTGTTTTTACAAGGAAATAAAATGTGAAAAAAATGTTTCTACATCCCATGGCCTTTCCCAACCATTTAAATTTTTCTCTTACAGGTCTAACACTTCCGAAAAACCAATACAACGCCCACCCGGAACAATATATAAAGCTAAACGAACCGTTCACTGGGTACTCATATGTACGAAAATCCCTATTGATTTACCAGTTTTTACAAGGAAATAAAATGTGAAAACAATATTTCTACATCCCATGGCCTTTCCCAACCATTTAAATTTTTTTCTTACAAGTCTAACACTTCCGAAAATCCAATACAACGCCCACCCGGAACAATATATAAAGCTAAACGAACCGTTCACTGGGTACTCATACGTACGAAAATCCCTATTGATTTACCTGTTTTTACAAGGAAATAAAATGTGAAAAAAATGTTTCTACATCCCATGGCCTTTCCCAACCATTTAAATTTTTCTCTTACAGGGCTAACACTTCCGAAAAACCAATACAACGCCCACCCGGAACACTATATAAAGCTAAACGAACCGTTCACTGGGTACTTATACGCACGAAAATCCCTATTGATTTACCTGTTTTTACAGGGAAATAAAATGTGAAAAAAATATTTCTACATCCCATGGCCTTTCCCAACCATTTAAATTTTTCTCTTACAAGTCTAACACTTCCGAAAAACCAATACAACGCCCACCCGGAACAATATATAAAGCTAAACGAACCATTCACTGGGTACTTATCCGTACGAAAAACCCTATAGATTTACCTGTTTTTAGAAGGAAATAAAATGTGAAAAAAATATTTCTACATCCCATGGCCTTTCCCAACCATTTAAATTTTTCTCTTACAGGTCTAACACTTCCGAAAAACCAATACAACGCCCACCCGGAACAATATATAAAGCTAAACGAACCGTTCACTGGGTACTCATACGTACGAAAATCATTATTGATTTACCTGTTTTTACAAGGAAATAAAATGTGAAAAAAATATTTCTACATTCCATGGCCTTTCCCAACCATTTAAATTATTCTCTTACAGGGCTAACACTTCCGAAAAACCAATACAACGCCCACCCGGACCAATATATTAAGCTAAACGAACCGTTCACTGGGTACTTATACGTACGAAAATCCCTATTGATTTACCTGTTTTTACAGGGAAATAAAATGTGAAAAAAATATTTCTACATCCCATGGCCTTTCCCAACCATTTCAATTTTTCTCTTACAAGTCTAACACTTCCGAAAAACCAATACAACGCCCACCCGGAACAATATATAAAGCTAAACGAACCGTTCACTGGGTACTTATCCGTACGAAAATCCCTATTGATTTACCTGTTTTTACAAGGAAATAAAATGTGAAAACAATATTTCTACATCCCATGGCCTTTCCCAACCATTTAAATTTTTCTCTTACAGGTCTAACACTTCCGAAAAACCAATACAACGCCCACCCGGGACAATATATAAAGCTAAACGAACCGTTCACTGGGTACTTATCCGTACGAAAATCCCTATACATTTAACTGTTTTTACAAGGAAATAAAATGTGAAAACAATATTTCTACATCCCATGGCCTTTCCCAACCATTTAAATTTTTCTCTTACAGGTCTAACACTTCCGAAAAACCAATACAACGCTCACCCGGAACAATATATAAAGCTAAACGAACCGTTCACTGGGTACTTATCCGTACGAAAATCCCTATTGATTTACCTGTTTTTACAAGGAAATAAAATGTGAAAACAATATTTCTACATCCCATGGCCTTTCCCAACCATTTAAATTTTTCTCTTACAGGTCTAACACTTCCGAAAAACCAATACAACGCCCACCCGGAACAATATATAAAGCTAAACGAACCGTTCACTGGGTACTTATCCGTACGAAAATCCCTATACATTTACCTGTTTTTACAAGGAAATAAAATGTGAAAACAATATTTCTACATCCCATGGCCTTTCCCAACCATTTAAATTTTTCTCTTACAGGTCTAACACTTCCGAAAAACCAATACAACGCTCACCCGGAACAATATATAAAGCTAAACGAACCGTTCACTGGGTACTTATCCGTACGAAAATCCCTATTGATTTACCTGTTTTTACAAGGAAATAAAATGTGAAAACAATATTTCTACATCCCATGGCCTTTCCCAACCATTTAAATTTTTCTCTTACAGGTGTAACACTTCCGAAAAACCAATACAACGCTCACCCGGAACAATATATAAAGCTAAACGAACCGTTCACTGGGTAGTCATACGTACGAAAATCCCTATTGATTTACCTGTTTTTACAAGGAAATAAAATGTGAAAAAAATGTTTCTACATCCCATGTCCTTTCCCAACCATTTAAATTTTTCTCTTACAGGTCTAATACTTCCGAAAAACCAATACAACGCCCACCCGGAACACTATATAAAGCTAAACGAACCGTTCACTGGGTACTTATACGCACGAAAATCCCTATAGATTTACCTGTTTTTACAAGGAAATAAAATGTGAAAAAAATATTTCTACATCCCATGGCCTTTCCCAACCATTTAAATTTTTCTCTTACAGGTCTAACACTTCCGAAAAACCAATACAACGCCCACCCGGAACAATATATAAAGCTAAACGAACCGTTCACTGGGTACTTATCCGTACGAAAATCCCTATACATTTACCTGTTTTTACAAGGAAATAAAATGTGAAAAAAATGTTTCTACATCCCATGGCCTTTCCCAACCTTTTAAATTTTTCTCTTACAGGTTTAACACTTCCGAAAAACCAATACAACGCCCACCCGGAACAATATATAAAGCTAAACGAACCGTTCACTGGGTACTCATATGTACGAAAATCCCTATTGATTTACCTGTTTTTACAAGGAAATAAAATGTGAAAACAATATTTCTACATCCCATGGCCTTTCCCAACCATTTAAATTTTTTTCTTAAAAGTCTAACACTTCCGAAAAACCAATACAACGCCCACCCGGAACAATATATAAAGCTAAACGAACCGCTCACTGTGTACTCATACGTACAAAAATCCCTATAGATTTACCTTTTTTTTAGAAGGAAATAAAATGTGAAAACAATATTTCTACATCCCATGGCCTTTCCCAACCATTTACATTTTTCTCTTACAAGTCTAACACTTCCGAAAAACCAATACAACGCCCACCCGGAACAATATATAAAGCTAAACGAACCGTTCACTGGGTACTCATACGTACGAAAATCCCTATTGATTTACCTGTTTTTACAAGGAAATAAAATGTGAAAAAAATGTTTCTACATCCCATGGCCTTTCCCAACCATTTAAATTTTTCTCTTACAGGGCTAACACTTCCGAAAAACCAATACAATGCCCACCCGGAACAATATATAAAGCTAAACGAACCGTTCACTGGGTACTTATACGCACGAAAATCCCTATTGATTTACCTGTTTTTACAAGGAAATAAAATGTGAAAAAAATATTTCTACATCCCATGGCCTTTCCCAACCATTTAAATTTTTCTCTTACAAGGCTAACACTTCCGAAAAACCAATACAACGCCCACCCGGAACAATATATAAAGCTAAACGAACCGTTCACTGGGTACTTATCCGTCCGAAAATCCCTATTGATTTACCTGTTTTTACAATGAAATAAAATGTGAAAACAATATTTCTACATCCCATGGCCTTTCCCAACCATTTAAATTTTTCTCTTACAGGTGTAACACTTCCGAAAAACCAATACAACGCTCACCCGGAACAATATATAAAGCTAAACGAACCGTTCACTGGGTACTCATACGTACGAAAATCCCTATTGATTTACCTGTTTTTACAAGGAAATAAAATGTGAAAAAAATGTTTCTACATCCCATGGCCTTTCCCAACCATTTAAAGTTTTCTCTTACAGAGCTAACACTTCCGAAAAACCAATACAACGCCCACCCGGAACACTATATAAAGCTAAACGAACCGTTCACTGGGTACTTATACGCACGAAAATCCCTATTGATTTACCTGTTTTTACAAGGAAATAAAATGTGAAAAAAATATTTCTACATCCCATGGCCTTTCCCAACCATTTAAATTATTCTCTTACAGGGCTAACACTTCCCAAAAACCAATACAACACCCACCCGGACCAATATATTATGCTAAACGAACCGTTCACTGGGTACTTATACGTACGACAATCCCTATTGATTTACCTGTTTTTACAGGGAAATAAAATGTGAAAAAAATATTTCTACATCCCATGGCCTTTCCCAACCATTTAAATTTTTCTCTTACAAGTCTAACACTTCCGAAAAACCAATACAACGCCCACCCGGAACAATATATAAAGCTAAACGAACCGTTCACTGGGTACTTATCCGTACGAAACTCCCTATTGATTTACCTGTTTTTACAAGGAAATAAAAGGTGAAAACAATATTTTACATCCCATGGCCTTTCCCAACCATTTAAATTTTTCTCTTACAGGTCTAACACTTCTGAAAAACCAATACAACGCCCACCCGGAACAATATATAAAGCTAAACGAACCGTTCACTGGGTACTTATCCGTCCGAAAATCCCTATTGATTTACCTGTTTTTACAATGAAATAAAATGTGAAAACAATATTTCTACATCCCATGGCCTTTCCCAACCATTTAAATTTTTCTCTTACAGGTGTAACACTTCCGAAAAACCAATACAACGCTCACCCGGAACAATATATAAAGCTAAACGAACCGTTCACTGGGTACTCATACGTACGAAAATCCCTATTGATTTACCTGTTTTTACAAGGAAATAAAATGTGAAAAAAATGTTTCTACATCCCATGGCCTTTCCCAACCATTTAAAGTTTTCTCTTACAGAGCTAACACTTCCGAAAAACCAATACAACGCCCACCCGGAACACTATATAAAGCTAAACGAACCGTTCACTGGGTACTTATACGCACGAAAATCCCTATTGATTTACCTGTTTTTACAAGGAAATAAAATGTGAAAAAATATTTCTACATCCCATGGCCTTTCCCAACCATTTAAATTTTTCTCTTACAGGTCTAACACTTCCGAAAAACTAATACAACGCCCACCCGGAACAATATATAAAGCTAAACGAACCGTTCACTGGGTACTCATACGTACGAAAATCCCTATTGATTTACCTGTTTTTACAAGGAAATAAAATGTGAAAAAAATAATTCTACATCCCATGGCCCTTCCCAACCATTTAAATTTTTCTCTTACAGGTATAACACGTCCGAAAAATCAATACAACGCCCATCCAGAACCATATATAAAGCTAAACGCACCGTTCACTGGGTACTTATCCGTATGAAAATCCCTATTGATTTACCTGTTTTTACAAGGAAATAAAATGTGAAAACAATATTTCTAGATCCCATGGCCTTTCCCAACCATTTAAATTTTTCTCTTACAAGTCTAACACTTCCGAAAACCCAATACAACTCCCACCCGGAACAATATATAAAGCTAAACGAACCGTTCACTGGGTACTCATACGTACGAAAATCCCTATATATTTACCTGTTTTTAGAAGGAAATAAAATGTAAAAAAAATATTTCTACATCCCATGGCCTTTCCCAACCATTTAAATTTTTCTCTTACAGGTCTAACACTTCCGAAAAACCAATACAACGCCCACCCGGAACAATATATAAAGCTAAACGAACCGTTCACTGGGTACTCATACGTACGAAAATCCCTATTGATTTACCTGTTTTTACAAGGAAATAAAATGTGAAAAAAATATTTCTACATCCCATGGCCCTTCCCAACCATTTAAATTTTTTTCTTACAGGTCTAACACGTCCGAAAAACCAATACAACGCCCATCCGGAACAATATATAAAGCTAAACGCACCGTTCACTGGGTATTATCCGTACGAAAATCCCTATTGATTTACCTGTTTTTACAAGGAAATAAAATGTGAAAACAATATTTCTACATCCCATGGCCTTTCCCAACCATTTAAATTTTTCTCTTACAGGTCTAACACTTCCGAAAAACCAATACAACGCCCACCCGGAACAATATATAAAGCTAAACGAACCATTCACTGGGTACTCATAGGTACGAAAATACCTATAGATTTACCTGTTTTTAGAAGGAAATAAAATGTGAAAAAAATATTTCTACATCCCATGGCCTTTCCCAACCATTTAAATTTTTCTCTTACAGGTCTAACACTTCCGAAAAACCAATACAACGCCCACCCGGAACACTATATAAAGCTAAACGAACCGTTCACTGGGTACTTATACGCACGAAAATCCCTATTGATTTACCTGTTTTTACAGGGAAATAAAATGTGAAAAAAATATTTCTACATCCCATGGCCTTTCCCAACCATTTAAATTTTTCTCTTACAAGTCTAACACTTCCGAAAAACCAATACAACGCCCACCCGGAACAATATATAAAGCTAAACGAACCATTCACTGGGTACTTATCCGTACGAAAATCCCTATAGATTTACCTGTTTTTAGAAGGAAATAAAATGTGAAAAAAATATTTCTACATCCCATGGCCTTTCCCAACCATTTAAATTTTTCTCTTACAGGTCTAACACTTGCGAAAAACCAATAAAACGCCCACCCGGAACAATATATAAACCTACACGAACCGTTCACTGGGTACTCATACGTACGAAAATCCCTATTGATTTACCTGTTTTTACACGGAAATAAAATGTGAAAAAAATGTTTCTACATCCCATGGCCTTTCCCAACCATTTAAATTTTTCTCTTACAGTTCTAACACTTCTGAAAAACCTATACAACGGCCATCCGGAACACTATATAAAGCTAAACGAACCGTTCACTGGGTACTTATACGCACGAAAATCCCTATTGATTTACCTGTTTTTACAAGGAAATAAAATGTGAAAAAAATATTTCTACATTCCATGGCCTTTCCCAACCATTTAAATTGTTCTCTTACAGGGCTAACACTTCCGAAAAACCAATACAACGCCCATCCGGACCAATATATTAAGCTAAACGAACCGTTCACTGGGTACTGATACGTACGAAAATCCCTATTGATTTACCTGTTTTTACAGGGAAATAAAATGTGAAAAAAATATTTCTACATCCCATGGCCTTTCCCAACCATTTAAATTTTTCTCTTACAAGTCTAACACTTCCGAAAAATCAATACAACGCCCACCCGGAACAATATATAAAGCTAAACGAACCGTTCACTGGGTACTTATCCGTACGAAAATCCCTATTGATTTACCTGTTTTTACAAGGAAATAAAATGTGAAAACAATATTTCTACATCCCATGGCCTTTCCCAACCATTTAAATTTTTCTCTTACAGGTCTAACACTTCCGAAAAACCAATACAACGCCCACCCGGAACAATATATAAAGCTAAACGAACCGTTCACTGGGTACTTATCCGTACGAAAATCCCTATTGATTTACCTGTTTTTACAAGGAAATAAAATGTGAAAACAATATTTCTACATCCCATGGCCTTTCCCAACCATTTAAATTTTTCTCTTACAGGTGTAACACTTCCGAAAAACCAATACAACGCTCACCCGGAACAATATATAAAGCTAAACGAACCGTTCACTGGGTACTCATACGTGCGAAAATCCTTATTGATTTACCTGTTTTTACAAGGAAATAAAATGTGAAAAAAATGTTTCTACATCCCATGGCCTTTCCCAACCATTTAAATTTTTCTCTTACAGGGCTAACACTTCCGAAAAACCAATACAACGCCAACCCGGAACACAATATAAAGCTAAACGAACCATTCACTGGGTACTTATACGCACGAAAATCTCTATTGATTTACCTGTTTTTACAAGGAAATAAAATGTGAAAAAAATATTTCTACATCCCATGGCCTTTCCCAACCATTTAAATTTTTCTCTTACATGTCTAACACTTCCGAAAAACCAATACAACGCCCACCCAGAACAATATAGAAAGCTAAACGAACCGTTCACTGGGTACTTATCCGTACGAAAATCCCTATACATTTACCTGTTTTTACAAGGAAATAAAATGTGAAAAAAATGTTTCTACATCCCATGGCCTTTCCCAACCATTTAAATTTTTCTCTTACAGGTCTAACACTTCCGAAAACCCAATACAACTCCCACCCGGAACAATATATAAAGCTAAACGAACCGTTCACTGGGTACTCATACGTACGAAAATCCCTATAGATTTACCTGTTTTTACAAGGAAATAAAATGTAAAAAAAATATTTCTACATTCCATGGCCTTTCCCAACCATTTAAATTTTTCTCTTACAGGTCTAACACTTCCGAAAAACCAATAAAACGCCCACCCGGAACAATATATAAACCTAAACGAACCGTTCACTGGGTACTCATACGTACGAAAATCCCTATTGATTTACCTGTTTTTACAAGGAAATAAAATGTGAAAAAAATATTTCTACATCCCATGGCCCTTCCCAACCATTTAAATTTTTTTCTTACAGGTCTAACGTCCGAAAAACCAATACAATGCCCATCCGGAACAATATATAAAGCTAAACGCACCGTTCACTGGGTACTTATCCGTACGAAAATCCCTATTGATTTACCTGTTTTTACAAGGAAATAAAATGTGAAAACAATATTTCTACATCCCATGGCCTTTCCCAACCATTTAAATTTTTCTCTTACAGGGCTAACACTTCTGAAAAACCAATACAACGCCCACCCGGACCAATATATTAAGCTAAACCAACCGTTCACTGGGTACTTATACGTACGAAAATCCCTATTGATTTACCTGTTTTTACAGGGAAATAAAATGTGAAAAAAATATTTCTACATCCCATGGCCTTTCCCAACCATTTAAATTTTTCTCTTACAAGTCTAACACTTCCGAAAAACCAATACAACGCCCACCCGGAACAATATATAAAGCTAAACGAACCATTCACTGGGTACTTATCCGTACGAAAGTCCCTATTGATTTACCTGTTTTTAGAAGGAAATAAAATGTGAAAAAAATATTTCTACATCCCATGGCCTTTCCCAACCATTTAAATTTTTCTCTTACAGGGCTAACACTTCTGAAAAACCTATACAACGCCCATCCGGAACACTATATAAAGCTAAACGAACCGTTCACTGGGTACTTATATGCACGAAAATCCCTATTGATTTACCTGTTTTTACAAGGAAATAAAATGTGAAAAAAATATTTCTACATTCCATGGCCTTTCCCAACCATTTAAATTATTCTCTTACAGGGCTAACACTTCCGAAAAACCAATACAACGCCCATCCGGACCAATATATTAAGCTAAACGAACCGTTCACTGGGTACTGATACGTACGAAAATCCCTATTGATTTACCTGTTTTTACAGGGAAATAAAATGTGAAAAAAATATTTCTACATCCCATGGCCTTTCCCAACCATTTAAATTTTTCTCTTACAAGTCAAACACTTCCGAAAAACCAATACAACGCCCACCCGGAACAATATATAAAGCTAAACGAACCGTTCACTGGGTACTTATCCGTACGAAAATCCCTATTGATTTACCTGTTTTTACAAGGAATTAAAATGTGAAAAAAATATTTCTACATCCCATGGCCTTTCCCAACCATTTAAATTTTTCTCTTACAGGTCTAACACTTCCGAAAAACCAATACAACGCCCACCCGGAACAATATATAAAGCTAAACGATCCGTTCACTGGGTACTTATCCGTACGAAAATCCCTATTGATTTACCTGTTTTTACAAGGAAATAAAATGTGAAAACAATATTTCTACATCCCATGGCCTTTCCCAACCATTTAAATTTTTCTCTTACAGGTGTAACACTTCCGAAAAACCAATACAACGCTCACCCGGAACAAAATATAAAGCTAAACGAACCGTTCACTGGGTACTCATACGAACGAAAATCCTTAGTGATTTACCTGTTTTTACAAGGAAATAAAATGTGAAAAAAATGTTTCTACATCCCATGGCCTTTCCCAACCATTTAAATTTTTCTCTTACAGGGCTAACACTTCCGAAAAACCAATACAACGCCCACCCGGAACACTATATAAAGCTAAACGAACCGTTCACTGGGTACTTATACGCACGAAAATCCCTATTGATTTACCTGTTTTTACAAGGAAATAAAATGTGAAAAAAATATTTCTACATCCCATGGCCTTTCCCAACCATTTAAATTTTTCTCTTACATGTCTAACACTTCCGAAAAACCAATACAACGCCCACCCAGAACAATATAGAAAGCTAAACGAACCGTTCACTGGGTACTTATCCGTACGAAAATCCCTATACATTTACCTGTTTTTACAAGGAAATAAAATGTGAAAAAAATGTTTCTACATCCCATGGCCTTTCCCAACCATTTAAATTTTTCTCTTACAGGTCTAACACTTCCGAAAACCCAATACAACTCCCACCCGGAACAATATATAAAGCTAAACGAACCGTTCACTGGGTACTCATACGTACGAAAATCCCTATAGATTTACTTGTTTTTAGAAGGAAATAAAATTTAAAAAAAATATTTCTACATTCCATGGCCTTTCCCAACCATTTAAATTTTTCTCTTACAGGTCTAACACTTCCGAAAAACCAATACAACGCCCACCCGGAACAATATATAAAGCTAAACGAACCGTTCACTGGGTACTCATACGTACGAAAATCCCTATTGATTTACCTGTTTTTACAAGGAAATAAAATGTGAAAAAAATATTTCTACATCCCATGGCCCTTCCCAACCATTTAAATTTTTTTCTTACAGGTCTAACGTCCGAAAAACCAATACAACGCCCATCCGGAACAATATATAAAGCTAAACGCACCGTTCACTGGGTACTTATCCGTACGAAAATCCCTATTGATTTACCTGTTTTTACAAGGAAATAAAATGTGAAAACAATATTTCTACATCCCATGGCCTTTCCCAACCATTTAAATTTTTCTCTTACAGGGCTAACACTTCTGAAAAACCAATACAACGCCCACCCGGACCAATATATTAAGCTAAACCAACCGTTCACTGGGTACTTATACGTACGAAAATCCCTATTGATTTACCTGTTTTTACAGGGAAATAAAATGTGAAAAAAATATTTCTACATCCCATGGCCTTTCCCAACCATTTAAATTTTTCTCTTACAGGTCTAACACTTCCGAAAAACCAATACAACGCCCACCCGGAACAATATATAAAGCTAAACGAACCGTTCACTGGGTACTTATCCGTACGAAAATCCCTATTGATTTACCTGTTTTTACAAGGAAATAAAATGTGAAAACAATATTTCTACATCCCATGGCCTTTCCCAACCATTTAAATTTTTCTCTTACAGGTCTAACACTTCCGAAAAACCAATACAACGCCCACCCGGAACAATATATAAAGCTAAACGAACCGTTCACTGGGTACTTATCCGTACGAAAATCCCTATTGATTTACCTGTTTTTACAAGGAAATAAAATGTGAAAACAATATTTCTACATCCCATGGCCTTTCCCAACCATTTAAATTTTTCTCTTACAGGTGTAACACTTCCGAAAAACCAATACAACGCTCACCCGGAACAATATATAAAGCTAAACGAACCGTTCACTGGGTACTCATACGTTCGAAAATCCTTATTGATTTACCTGTTTTTACAAGGAAATAAAATGTGAAAAAAATGTTTCTACATCCCATGGCCTTCCCCAACCATTTAAATTTTTCTCTTACAGGGCTAACACTTCCGAAAAACCAATACAACGCCCACCCGGAACACTATATAAAGCTAAACGAACCGTTCACTGGGTACTTATACGCACGAAAATCCCTATTGATTTACCTGTTTTTACAAGGAAATAAAATGTGAAAAAAATATTTCTACATCCCATGGCCTTTCCCAACCATTTAAATTTTTCTCTTACAGGTCTAACACTTCCGAAAAACCAATACAACGCCCACCCAGAACAATATAGAAAGCTAAACGAACCGTTCACTGGGTACTTATCCGTACGAAAATCCCTATACATTTACCTGTTTTTACAAGGAAATAAAATGTGAAAAAAATGTTTCTACATCCCATGGCCTTTCCCAACCATTTAAATTTTTCTCTTACAGGGCTAACACTTCTGAAAAACCAATACAACGCCCACCCGGACCAATATATTAAGCTAAACCAACCGTTCACTGGGTACTTATACGTACGAAAATCCCTATTGATTTACCTGTTTTTACAGGGAAATAAAATGTGAAAAAAATATTTCTACATCCCATGGCCTTTCCCAACCATTTAAATTTTTCTCTTACACGTCTAACACTTCCGAAAAACCAATACAACGCCCACCCGGAACAATATATAAAGCTAAACGAACCGTTCACTGGGTACTTATCCGTACGAAAATCCCTATTGATTTACCTGTTTTTACAAGGAAATAAAATGTGAAAACAATATTTCTACATCCCATGGCCTTTCCCAACCATTTAAATTTTTCTCTTACAGGTCTAACACTTCCGAAAAACCAATACAACGCCCACCCGGAACACAATATAAAGCTAAACGAACCGTTCACTGGGTACTTATACGCACGAAAATCTCTATTGATTTACCTGTTTTTACAAGGAAATAAAATGTGAAAAAAATATTTCTACATCCCATGGCCTTTCCCAACCATTTAAATTTTTCTCTTACATGTCTAACACTTCCGAAAAACCAATACAACGCCCACCCAGAACAATATAGAAAGCTAAACGAACCGTTCACTGGGTACTTATCCGTACGAAAATCCCTATACATTTACCTGTTTTTACAAGGAAATAAAATGTGAAAAAAATGTTTCTACATCCCATGGCCTTTCCCAACCATTTAAATTTTTCTCTTACAGGTCTAACACTTCCGAAAACCCGATACAACTCCCACCCGGAACAATATATAAAGCTAAACGAACCGTTCACTGGGTACTCATACGTACGAAAATCCCTATAGATTTACCTGTTTTTAGAAGGAAATAAAATGTAAAAAAAATATTTCTACATTCCATGGCCTTTCCCAACCATTTAAATTTTTCTCTTACAGGTCTAACACTTCCGAAAAACCAATAAAACTCCCACCCGGAACAATATATAAACCTAAACGAACCGTTCACTGGGTACTCATACGTACGAAAATCCCTATTGATTTACCTGTTTTTACAAGGAAATAAAATGTGAAAAAAATATTTCTACATCCCATGGCCCTTCCCAACCATTTAAATTTTTTTCTTACAGGTCTAACGTCCGAAAAACCAATACAATGTCCATCCGGAACAATATATAAAGCTAAACGCACCGTTCACTGGGTACTTATCCGTACGAAAATCCCTATTGATTTACCTGTTTTTACAAGGAAATAAAATGTGAAAACAATATTTCTACATCCCATGGCCTTTCCCAACCATTTAAATTTTTCTCTTACAAGTCTAACACTTCCGAAAAACCAATACAACGCCCACCCGGAACAATATATAAAGCTAAACGAACCATTCACTGGGTACTTATCCGTACGAAAGTCCCTATAGATTTACCTGTTTTTAGAAGGAAATAAAATGTGAAAAAAATATTTCTACATCCCATGGCCTTTCCCAACCATTTAAATTTTTCTCTTACAGGTCTAACACTTCCGAAAACCAATAAAACGCCCACCCGGAACAATATATAAACCTAAACGAACCGTTCACTGGGTACTCATACGTACGAAAATCCCTATTGATTTACCTGTTTTTACACGGAAATAAAATGTGAAAAAAATGTTTCTACATCCCATGGCCTTTCCCAACCATTTAAATTTTTCTCTTACAGGGCTAACACTTCTGAAAAACCTATACAACGCCCATCCGGAACACTATATAAAGCTAAACGAACCGTTCACTGGGTACTTATATGCACGAAAATCCCTATTGATTTACCTGTTTTTACAAGGAAATAAAATGTGAAAAAAATATTTCTACATTCCATGGCCTTTCCCAACCATTTAAATTATTCTCTTACAGGGCTAACACTTCCGAAAAACCAATACAACGCCCATCCGGACCAATATATTAAGCTAAACGAACCGTTCACTGGGTACTGATACGTACGAAAATCCCTATTGATTTACCTGTTTTTACAGGGAAATAAAATGTGAAAAAAATATTTCTACATCCCATGGCCTTTCCCAACCATTTAAATTTTTCTCTTACAAGTCAAACACTTCCGAAAAACCAATACAACGCCCACCCGGAACAATATATAAAGCTAAACGAACCGTTCACTGGGTACTTATCCGTACGAAAATCCCTATTGATTTACCTGTTTTTACAAGGAATTAAAATGTGAAAACAATATTTCTACATCCCATGGCCTTTCCCAACCATTTAAATTTTTCTCTTACAGGTCTAACACTTCCGAAAAACCAATACAACGCCCACCCGGAACAATATATAAAGCTAAACGATCCGTTCACTGGGTACTTATCCGTACGAAAATCCCTATTGATTTACCTGTTTTTACAAGGAAATAAAATGTGAAAACAATATTTCTACATCCCATGGCCTTTCCCAACCATTTAAATTTTTCTCTTACAGGTGTAACACTTCCGAAAAACCAATACAACGCTCACCCGGAACAAAATATAAAGCTAAACGAACCGTTCACTGGGTACTCATACGAACGAAAATCCTTAGTGATTTACCTGTTTTTACAAGGAAATAAAATGTGAAAAAAATGTTTCTACATCCCATGGCCTTTCCCAACCATTTAAATTTTTCTCTTACAGGGCTAACACTTCCGAAAAACCAATACAACGCCCACCCGGAACACTATATAAAGCTAAACGAACCGTTCACTGGGTACTTATACGCACGAAAATCCCTATTGATTTACCTGTTTTTACAAGGAAATAAAATGTGAAAAAAATATTTCTACATCCCATGGCCTTTCCCAACCATTTAAATTTTTCTCTTACATGTCTAACACTTCCGAAAAACCAATACAACGCCCACCCAGAACAATATAGAAAGCTAAACGAACCGTTCACTGGGTACTTATCCGTACGAAAATCCCTATACATTTACCTGTTTTTACAAGGAAATAAAATGTGAAAAAAATGTTTCTACATCCCATGGCCTTTCCCAACCATTTAAATTTTTCTCTTACAGGTCTAACACTTCCGAAAACCCAATACAACTCCCACCCGGAACAATATATAAAGCTAAACGAACCGTTCACTGGGTACTCATACGTACGAAAATCCCTATAGATTTACTTGTTTTTAGAAGGAAATAAAATTTAAAAAAAATATTTCTACATTCCATGGCCTTTCCCAACCATTTAAATTTTTCTCTTACAGGTCTAACACTTCCGAAAAACCAATACAACGCCCACCCGGAACAATATATAAAGCTAAACGAACCGTTCACTGGGTACTCATACGTACGAAAATCCCTATTGATTTACCTGTTTTTACAAGGAAATAAAATGTGAAAAAAATATTTCTACATCCCATGGCCCTTCCCAACCATTTAAATTTTTTTCTTACAGGTCTAACGTCCGAAAAACCAATACAACGCCCATCCGGAACAATATATAAAGCTAAACGCACCGTTCACTGGGTACTTATCCGTACGAAAATCCCTATTGATTTACCTGTTTTTACAAGGAAATAAAATGTGAAAACAATATTTCTACATCCCATGGCCTTTCCCAACCATTTAAATTTTTCTCTTACAGGTCTAACACTTCCGAAAAACCAATACAACGCCCACCCGGAACAATATATAAAGCTAAACGAACCGTTCACTGGGTACTTATCCGTACGAAAATCCCTATTGATTTACCTGTTTTTACAGGGAAATAAAATGTGAAAAAAATATTTCTACATCCCATGGCCTTTCCCAACCATTTAAATTTTTCTCTTACAGGTCTAACACTTCCGAAAAACCAATACAACGCCCACCCGGAACAATATATAAAGCTAAACGAACCGTTCACTGGGTACTTATCCGTACGAAAATCCCTATTGATTTACCTGTTTTTACAAGGAAATAAAATGTGAAAACAATATTTCTACATCCCATGGCCTTTCCCAACCATTTAAATTTTTCTCTTACAGGTGTAACACTTCCGAAAAACCAATACAACGCTCACCCGGAACAATATATAAAGCTAAACGAACCGTTCACTGGGTACTCATACGTACGAAAATCCTTATTGATTTACCTGTTTTTACAAGGAAATAAAATGTGAAAAAAATGTTTCTACATCCCATGGCCTTCCCCAACCATTTAAATTTTTCTCTTACAGGGCTAACACTTCCGAAAAACCAATACAACGCCCACCCGGAACACTATATAAAGCTAAACGAACCGTTCACTGGGTACTTATACGCACGAAAATCCCTATTGATTTACCTGTTTTTACAAGGAAATAAAATGTGAAAAAAATATTTCTACATCCCATGGCCTTTCCCAACCATTTAAATTTTTCTCTTACAGGTCTAACACTTCCGAAAAACCAATACAACGCCCACCCAGAACAATATAGAAAGCTAAACGAACCGTTCACTGGGTACTTATCCGTACGAAAATCCCTATACATTTACCTGTTTTTACAAGGAAATAAAATGTGAAAAAAATGTTTCTACATCCCATGGCCTTTCCCAACCATTTAAATTTTTCTCTTACAGGGCTAACACTTCTGAAAAACCAATACAATGCCCACCCGGACCAATATATTAAGCTAAACCAACCGTTCACTGGGTACTTATACGTACGAAAATCCCTATTGATTTACCTATTTTTACAGGGAAATAAAATGTGAAAAAAATATTTCTACATCCCATGGCCTTTCCCAACCATTTAAATTTTTCTCTTACACGTCTAACACTTCCGAAAAACCAATACAACGCCCACCCGGAACAATATATAAAGCTAAACGAACCGTTCACTGGGTACTTATCCGTACGAAAATCCCTATTGATTTACCTGTTTTTACAAGGAAATAAAATGTGAAAACAATATTTCTACATCCCATGGCCTTTCCCAACCATTTAAATTTTTCTCTTACAGGTCTAACACTTCCGAAAAACCAATACAACGCCCACCCGGAACAATATATAAAGCTAAACGAACCGTTCACTGGGTACTTATCCGTACGAAAATCCCTATTGATTTACCTGTTTTTACAAGGAAATAAAATGTGAAAACAATATTTCTACATCCCATGGCCTTTCCCAACCATTTAAATTTTTCTCTTACAGGTGTAACACTTCCGAAAAACCAATACAACGCTCACCCGGAACAATATATAAAGCTAAACGAACCGTTCACTGGGTACTCATACGTACGAAAATCCTTATTGATTTACCTGTTTTTACAAGGAAATAAAATGTGAAAAAAATGTTTCTACATCCCATGGCCTTCCCCAACCATTTAAATTTTTCTCTTACAGGGCTAACACTTCCGAAAAACCAATACAACGCCCACCCGGAACACTATATAAAGCTAAACGAACCGTTCACTGGGTACTTATACGCACGAAAATCCCTATTGATTTACCTGTTTTTACAAGGAAATAAAATGTGAAAAAAATATTTCTACAGCCCATGGCCTTTCCCAACCATTTAAATTTTTCTCTTACAGGTCTAACACTTCCGAAAAACCAATACAACGCCCACCCAGAACAATATAGAAAGGTAAACGAACCGTTCACTGGGTACTTATCCGTACGAAAATCCCTATACATTTACCTGTTTTTACAAGGAAATAAAATGTGAAAAAAATGTTTCTACATCCCATGGCCTTTCCCAACCTTTTAAATTTTTCTCTTACAGATCTAACACTTCCAAAAAACCAATACAACGCCCACCCGGCACAATATATAAAGCTAAACAAACCGTTCACTGGGTACTCATATGTACGAAAATTCCTATTGATTTACCTGTTTTTACAAGGAAATAAAATGTGAAAAAAATATTTCTACATCCCATGGCCCTTCCCAACCATTTAAATTTTTTTCTTACAGGTCTAACGTCCGAAAAACCAATACAACGCCCATCCGGAACAATATATAAAGCTAAACGCACCGTTCACTGGGTACTTATCCGTACGAAAATCCCTATTGATTTACCTGTTTTTACAAGGAAATAAAATGTGAAAACAATATTTCTACATCCCATGGCCTTTCCCAACCATTTAAATTTTTCTCTTACAGGGCTAACACTTCTGAAAAACCAATACAACGCCCACCCGGACCAATATATTAAGCTAAACCAACCGTTCACTGGGTACTTATACGTACGAAAATCCCTATTGATTTACCTGTTTTTACAGGGAAATAAAATGTGAAAAAAATATTTCTACATCCCATGGCCTTTCCCAACCATTTAAATTTTTCTCTTACAGGTCTAACACTTCCGAAAAACCAATACAACGCCCACCCGGAACAATATATAAAGCTAAACGAACCGTTCACTGGGTACTTATCCGTACGAAAATCCCTATTGATTTACCTGTTTTTACAAGGAAATAAAATGTGAAAACAATATTTCTACATCCCATGGCCTTTCCCAACCATTTAAATTTTTCTCTTACAGGTCTAACACTTCCGAAAAACCAATACAACGCCCACCCGGAACAATATATAAAGCTAAACGAACCGTTCACTGGGTACTTATCCGTACGAAAATCCCTATTGATTTACCTGTTTTTACAAGGAAATAAAATGTGAAAACAATATTTCTACATCCCATGGCCTTTCCCAACCATTTAAATTTTTCTCTTACAGGTGTAACACTTCCGAAAAACCAATACAACGCTCACCCGGAACAATATATAAAGCTAAACGAACCGTTCACTGGGTACTCATACGTACGAAAATCCTTATTGATTTACCTGTTTTTACAAGGAAATAAAATGTGAAAAAAATGTTTCTACATCCCATGGCCTTCCCCAACCATTTAAATTTTTCTCTTACAGGGCTAACACTTCCGAAAAACCAATACAACGCCCACCCGGAACACTATATAAAGCTAAACGAACCGTTCACTGGGTACTTATACGCACGAAAATCCCTATTGATTTACCTGTTTTTACAAGGAAATAAAATGTGAAAAAAATATTTCTACATCCCATGGCCTTTCCCAACCATTTAAATTTTTCTCTTACAGGTCTAACACTTCCGAAAAACCAATACAACGCCCACCCAGAACAATATAGAAAGCTAAACGAACCGTTCACTGGGTACTTATCCGTACGAAAATCCCTATACATTTACCTGTTTTTACAAGGAAATAAAATGTGAAAAAAATGTTTCTACATCCCATGGCCTTTCCCAACCATTTAAATTTTTCTCTTACAGGGCTAACACTTCTGAAAAACCAATACAACGCCCACCCGGACCAATATATTAAGCTAAACCAACCGTTCACTGGGTATTTATACGTACGAAAATCCCTATTGATTTACCTGTTTTTACAGGGAAATAAAATGTGAAAAAAATATTTCTACATCCCATGGCCTTTCCCAACCATTTAAATTTTTCTCTTACAGGTCTAACACTTCCGAAAAACCAATACAACGCCCACCCGGAACAATATATAAAGCTAAACGAACCATTCACTGGGTACTTATCCGTACGAAAATCCCTATTGATTTACCTGTTTTTACAAGGAAATAAAATGTGAAAACAATATTTCTACATCCCATGGCCTTTCCCAACCATTTAAATTTTTCTCTTACAGGTCTAACACTTCCGAAAAACCAATACAACGCCCACCCGGAACAATATATAAAGCTAAACGAACCGTTCACTGGGTACTTATCCGTACGAAAATCCCTATTGATTTACCTGTTTTTACAAGGAAATAAAATGTGAAAACAATATTTCTACATCCCATGGCCTTTCCCAACCATTTAAATTTTTCTCTTACAGGTGTAACACTTCCGAAAAACCAATACAACGCTCACCCGGAACAATATATAAAGCTAAACGAACCGTTCACTGGGTACTCATACGTACGAAAATCCTTATTGATTTACCTGTTTTTACAAGGAAATAAAATGTGAAAAAAATGTTTCTACATCCCATGGCCTTCCCCAACCATTTAAATTTTTCTCTTACAGGGCTAACACTTCCGAAAAACCAATACAACGCCCACCCGGAACACTATATAAAGCGAAACGAACCGTTCACTGGGTACTTATACGCACGAAAATCCCTATTGATTTACCTGTTTTTACAAGGAAATAAAATGTGAAAAAAATATTTCTACATCCCATGGCCTTTCCCAACCATTTAAATTTTTCTCTTACAGGTCTAACACTTCCGAAAAACCAATACAACGCCCACCCAGAACAATATAGAAAGCTAAACGAACCGTTCACTGGGTACTTATCCGTACGAAAATCCCTATACATTTACCTGTTTTTACAAGGAAATAAAATGTGAAAAAAATGTTTCTACATCCCATGGCCTTTCCCAACCTTTTAAATTTTTCTCTTACAGATCTAACACTTCCAAAAAACCAATACAACGCCCACCCGGCACAATATATAAAGCTAAACGAACCGTTCACTGGGTACTCATATGTACGAAAATTCCTATTGATTTACCTGTTTTTACAAGGAAATAAAATGTGAAAAAAATGTATCTACATCCCATGGCCTTTCCCAACCATTTAAATTTTTCTCTTACAGGGCTAAAACTTCCGAAAAACCAATAAAACGCCCACCCGGAACACTATATAAACCTATAAGAACTGTTCACTGGGTACTTATACGCACGAAAATCCCTATTGATTTACCTGTTTTTACAAGGAAATAAAATGTGAAAAAAATATTTCTACATCCCATGGCCTTTCCCAACCATTTAAATTTTTCTCTTACAGGTCTAACACTTCCGAAAAACCAATACAACGCCCACCCGGAACAATATATAAAGCTAAACGAACCGTTCACTGGGTACTCATACGTACGAAAATCCCTATTGATTTACCTGTTTTTACAAGGAAATAAAATGTGAAAAAAATATTTCTACATCCCATGGCCCTTCCCAACCATTTAAATTTTTCTCTTACAGGGCTAACACGTCCGAAAAATCAATACAACGCCCATCCGGAACAATATATAAAGCTAAACGCACCGTTCACTGGGTACTTATCCGTACGAAAATCCCTATTGATTTACCTGTTTTTACAAGGAAATAAAATGTGAAAAAATATTTCTACATCCCATGGCCTTTCCCAACCATTTAAATTTTTCTCTTACAGGTCTAACACTTCCGAAAAACCAATACAACGCCCACCCGGAACAATATATAAAGCTAAACGAACCGTTCACTGAGTACTCATACGTACGAAAATCCCTATTGATTTACCTGTTTTTACAAGGAAATAAAATGTGAAAAAAATATTTCTACATCCCATGGCCCTTCCCAACCATTTAAATTTTTCTCTTACAGGGCTAACACGTCCGAAAAATCAATACAACGCCCATCCGGAACAATATATAAAGCTAAACGCACCGTTCACTGGGTACTTATCCGTACGAAAATCCCTATTGATTTACCTGTTTTTACAAGGAAATAAAATGTGAAAACAATATTTCTACATCCCATGGCCTTTCCCAACCATTTAAATTTTTCTCCTACAGGTCTAACACTTCCGAAAAACCAATACAACTCCCACCCGGAACAATATATAAAGCTAAACGAACCGTTCACTGGGTACTCATATGTACGAAAATCCCTATTGATTTACCTGTTTTTACAAGGAAATAAAATGTGAAAACAATATTTCTACATCCCATGGCCTTTCCCAACCATTTAAATTTTTTTCTTACAAGTCTAACACTTCCGAAAAACCAATACAACGCACACCCGGAACAATATATAAAGCTAAACGAACCGTTCACTGTGTACTCATACGTACGAAAATCCCTATTGATTTACCTGTTTTTACAAGGAAATAAAATGTGAAAAAAATGTATCTACATCCCATGGCCTTTCCCAACCATTTAAATTTTTCTCTTACAGGGCTAACACTTCCGAAAAACCAATACAACACCCACCCAGAACAATATAGAAAGCTAAACGAACCGTTCACTGGGTACTTATCCGTACGAAAATCCCTATTGATTTACCTGTTTTTACAAGGAAATAAAATGTGAAAACAATATTTCTACATCCCATGGCCTTTCCCAACCATTTAAATTTTTTTCTTACAAGTCTAACACTTCCGAAAAACCAATAGAACGCACACCCGGAACAATATATAAAGCTAAACGAACCGTTCACTGTGTACTCATACGTAAGAAAATCCCTATTTATTTACCTGTTTTTACAAGGAAATAAAATGTGAAAAAAATGTATCTACATCCCATGGCCGTTCCCAACCATTTAAATTTTTCTCTTACAGGGCTAACACTTCCGAAAAACCAATACAACGCCCACCCGGAACACTATATAAACCTATACGAACTGTTCACTGGGTACTTATACGCACGAAAATCCCTATTGATTTACCTGTTTTTACAAGGAAATAAAATGTGAAAAAAATATTTCTACATCCCATGGCCTTTCCCAACCATTTAAATTTTTCTCTTACAGGTCTAACACTTCCGAAAAACCAATACAACGCCCACCCGGAACAATATATAAAGGTAAACGAACCGTTCACTGGGTACTCATACGTACGAAAATCCCTATTGATTTACCTGTTTTTACAAGGAAATAAAATGTGAAAAAAATATTTCTACATCCCATGGCCCTTCCCAACCATTTAAATTTTTCTCTTACAGGTCTAACACGTCCGAAAAATCAATACAACTCCCATCCGGAACAATATATAAAGCTAAACGCACCGTTCACTGGGTACTTATCCGTACGAAAATCCCTATTGATTTACCTGTTTTTACAAGGAAATAAAATGTGAAAACAATATTTCTACATCCCATGGCCTTTCCCAACCATTTAAATTTTTCTCCTACAGGTCTAACACTTCCGAAAAACCAATACAACTCCCACCCGGAACAATATATAAAGCTAAACGAACCGTTCACTGGGTACTCATACGTACGAAAATCCCTATAGATTTACCTGTTTTTAGAAGGAAATAAAATGTAAAAAAAATATTTCTACATCCCATGGCCTTTCCCAACCATTTAAATTTTTCTCTTACAGGTCTAACACTTCCGAAAAACCAATACAACGCCCACCCGGAACAATATATAAAGCTAAAAGAACCGTTCACTGGGTACTCATATGTACGAAAATCCCTATTGATTTACCTGTTTTTACAAGGAAATAAAATGTGAAAACAATATTTCTACATCCCATGGCCTTTCCCAACCATTTAAATTTTTTTCTTACAAGTCTAACATTTCCGAAAAACCAATACAACACACACCCGGAACAATATATAAAGCTAAACGAACCGTTCACTGTGTACTCATACGTACGAAAATCCCTATTGATTTACCTGTTTTTACAAGGAAATAAAATGTGAAAAAAATGTATCTACATCCCATGGCCTTTCCCAACCATTTAAATTTTTCTCTTACAGGGCTAACACTTCCGAAAAACCAATACAACGCCCACCCGGAACACTATATAAACCTATACGAACCGTTCACTGGGTACTTATACGCACGAAAATCCCTATTGATTTACCTGTTTTTACAAGGAAATAAAATGTGAAAAAAATATTTCTACATCCCATGGCCTTTCCCAACCATTTAAATTTTTCTCTTACAGGTCTAACACTTCCGAAAAACCAATACAACGCCCACCCGGAACAATATATAAAGCTAAACGAACCGTTCACTGGGTACTCATACGTATGAAAATCCCTATTGATTTACCTGTTTTTACAAGGAAATAAAATGTGAAAAAAATATTTCTACATCCCATGGCCCTTCCCAACCATTTAAATTTTTCTCTTACAGGTCTAACACGTCCGAAAAATCAATACAACGCCCATCCGGAACAATATATAAAGCTAAACGCACCGTTCACTGGGTACTTATCCGTACGAAAATCCCTATTGATTTACCTGTTTTTACAAGGAAATAAAATGTGAAAAAAATATTTCTACATCCCATGGCCTTTCCCAACCATTTAAATTTTTCTCCTACAAGTCTAACACTTCCGAAAAACCAATACAACTCCCACCCGGAACAATATATAAAGCTAAACGAACCGTTCACTGGGTACTCATACGTACGAAAATCCCTATAGATTTACCTGTTTTTAGAAGGAAATAAAATGTAAAAAAAATATTTCTACATCCCATGGCCTTTCCCAACCATTTAAATTTTTCTCTTACAGGTCTAACACTTCCGAAAAACCAATACAACGCCCACCCGGAACAATATATAAAGCTAAACGAACCGTTGACTGGGTACTCATACGTACGAAAATCCCTATTGATTTACCTGTTTTTACAAGGAAATAAAATGTGAAAATAATATTTCTACATCCCATGGCCCTTCCCAACCATTTAAATTTTTTTATTACAGGTCTAACACGTCCGAAAAACCAATACAACGCCCATCCGGAACAATATATAAAGCTAAACGCACCGTTCACTGGGTACTTATCCGTACGAAAATCCCTATTGATTTACCTGATTTTACAAGGAAATAAAATGTGAAAACAATATTTCTACATCCCATGGCCTTTCCCAACCATTTAAATTTTTCTCTTACAGGTCTAACACTTCCGAAAAACCAATACAACGCCCACCCGGAACAATATATAAAGGTAAACGAACCGTTCACTGGGTACTCATACGTACGAAAATACCTATAGATTTACCTGTTTTTAGAAGGAAATAAAATGTGAAAAAAATATTTCTACATCCCATGGCCTTTCCCAACCATTTAAATTTTTCTCTTACAGGGCTAACACTTCCTAAAAACCAATACAACGCCCACCCGGAACAATATATAAAGCTAAACGAACCGTTCACTGGGTACTCATACGTACGAAAATCCCTATTGATTTACCTGTTTTTAGAAGGAAATAAAATGTGAAAAAAATGTTTCTACATCCCATGGCCTTTCCCAACCATTTAAATTTTTCTCTTACAGGTCTAACACTTCCGAAAAACCAATACAACGCCCACCCGGAACACTATATAAAGCTAAACGAACCGTTCACTGGGTACTCATACGTACGAAAATTCCTATTGTTTTAGCTGTTTTTACAAGGAAATAAAATGTGAAAAAAATATTTCTACATCCCATGGCCCTTCCAAACCATTTAAATTTTTCTCTTACAGGTCGAACACGTCCGAAAAATCAATACAACGCCCATCCGGAACAATATATAAAGCTAAACGAACCGTTCACTGGGTACTTATCCGTACGAAAATCCCTATTGATTTACCTGTTTTTACAAGGAAATAAAATGTGAAAACAATATTTCTACATCCCATGGCCTTTCCCAACCATTTAAATTTTTCTCTTACAGGTCTAACACTTCCGAAAAACCAATACAACTCCCACCCGGAACAATATATAAAGCTAAACGAACCGTTCACTGGGTACTCATACGTACGAAAATCCCTATAGATTTACCTGTTTTTAGAAGGAAATAAAATGTAAAAAAAATATTTCTACATCCCATGGCCTTTCCCAACCATTTAAATTTTTCTCTTACAGGTCTAACACGTCCGAAAAACCAATACAACGCCCACCCAGAACAATATATAAAGCTAAACGAACCGTTCACTGGGTACTCATACGTACGAAAATCCCTATTGATTTACCTGTTTTTACAAGGAAATAAAATGTGAAAAAAATATTTCTACATCCCATGGCCCTTCCCAACCATTTAAATTTTTTTCTTACAGGTCTAACACGTCCGAAAAACCAATACAACGCCCATCCGGAACAATATATAAAGCTAAACGCACCGTTCACTGGGTACTTATCCGTACGAAAATCCCTATTGATTTACCTGTTTTTACAAGGAAATAAAATGTGAAAACAATATTTCTACATCCCATGGCCTTTCCCAACCATTTAAATTTTTCTCTTACAGGTCTAACACTTCCGAAAAACCAATACAACGCCCACCCGGAACAATATATAAAGCTAAACGAACCGTTCACTGGGTACTCATACGTACGAAAATACCTATAGATTTACCTGTTTTTAGAAGGAAATAAAATGTGAAAAAAATGTTTCTACATCCCATGGCCTTTCCCAACCATTTAAATTTTTCTCTTACAGGGCTAACACTTCCTAAAAACCAATACAACGCCCACCCGGAACAATATATAAAGCTAAATGAACCGTTCACTGGGTACTCATACGTACGAAAATCCCTACTGATTTACCAGTTTTTACAAGGAAAAAAATGTGAAAACAATATTTCTACATCCCATGGCCTTTCCCAACCATTTAAATTTTTCTCTTACAGGGCTAACACTTCCGAAAAACCAATACAACGCCCACCCGGAACAATATATAAAGCTAAACGAACTGTTCACTGGGTACTCATACGTACGAAAATCCCTATTGATTTACCTGTTTTTAGAAGGAAATAAAATGTGAAAAAAATGTTTCTACATCCCATGGCCTTTCCCAACCATTTAAATTTTTCTCTTACAGGGCTAACACTTCCGAAAAACCAATACAACGCCCACCCGGAACAATATATAAAGCTAAACGAACCGTTCACTGGGTACTCATACGTACGAAAATCCCTACTGATTTACCAGTTTTTACAAGGAAAAAAAATGTGAAAACAATATTTCTACATACCACGGCCTTTCCCAACCATTTAAATTTTTCTCTTACAGGTCTAACACTTCCGAAAAACCAATACAACTCCCACCCGGAACAATATATAAAGCTAAACGAACCGTTCACTGGGTACTTATCCGTACGAAAATCCCTATAGATTTACCTGTTTTTACAAGTTAATAAAATGTGAAAAAAATATTTCTACATCCCATGGCCTTTCCCAACCATTTAAATTTTTCTCTTACAGGTCTAACACTTCCGAAATACCAATACAACTCCCACCCGGAACAATATATAAAGCTAAACGAACCGTTCACTGGGTACTTATCCGTACGAAAATCCCTATTGATTTATCTGATTTTACAAGGAAATAAAATGTGAAAAAAATATTTCTACATCCCATGGCCTTTCCCAACCATTTAAATTTTTCTCTTACAGGTCAAAAACTTCCGAAAAATCAATACAACGCCCATCCGGAACAATATATAAAGCTAAACGGACCGTTCACTGGGTACTTATCCGTACGAAAATCCCTATTGATTTACCTGTTTTTACAAGGAAATAAAATGTGAAAACAATATTTCTACATCCCATGGCCTTTCCCAACCATTTAAATTTTTCTCTTACAGGTCTAACACTTCCGAAAAACCAATACAACTCCCACCCGGAACAATATATAAAGCTAAACGAACCGTTCACTGGGTACTCATACGTACGAAAATCCCTATAGATTTACCTGTTTTTAGAAGGAAATAAAATGTAAAAAAAATATTTCTACATCCCATGGCCTTTCCCAACCATTTAAATTTTTCTCTTACAGGGCTAACACTTCCTAAAAACCAATACAACGCCGACCCGGAACAATATATAAAGCTAAATGAACCGTTCACTGGGTACTCATACGTACGAAAATCCCTACTGATTTACCAGTTTTTACAAGGAAAAAAATGTGAAAACAATATTTCTACATCCCATGGCCTTTCCCAACCATTTAAATTTTTCTCTTACAGGGCTAACACTTCCGAAAAACCAATACAACGCCCACCCGGAACAATATATAAAGCTAAACGAACTGTTCACTGGGTACTCATACGTACGAAAATCCCTATTGATTTACCTGTTTTTAGAAGGAAATAAAATGTGAAAAAAATGTTTCTACATCCCATGGCCTTTCCCAACCATTTAAATTTTTCTCTTACAGGGCTAACACTTCCGAAAAACCAATACAACGCCCACCCGGAACAATATATAAAGCTAAACGAACCGTTCACTGGGTACTCATACGTACGAAAATCCCTACTGATTTACCAGTTTTTACAAGGAAAAAAATGTGAAAACAATATTTCTACATACCACGGCCTTTCCCAACCATTTAAATTTTTCTCTTACAGGTCAAAAACTTCCGAAAAATCAATACAACGCCCATCCGGAACAATATATAAAGCTAAACGGACCGTTCACTGGGTACTTATCCGTACGAAAATCCCTATTGATTTACCTGTTTTTACAAGGAAATAAAATGTGAAAACAATATTTCTACATCCCATGGCCTTTCCCAACCATTTAAATTTTTCTCTTACAGGTCTAACACTTCCGAAAAACCAATACAACTCCCACCCGGAACAATATATAAAGCTAAACGTACCGTTCACTGGGTACTCATACGTACGAAAATCCCTATAGATTTACCTGTTTTTAGAAGGAAATAAAATGTAAAAAAAATATTTCTACATCCCATGGCCTTTCCCAACCATTTAAATTTTTCTCTTACAGGTCTAACACGTCCGAAAAACCAATACAACGCCCACCCGGAACAATATATAAAGCTAAACGAACCGTTCACTGGGTACTCATACGTACGAAAATCCCTATTGATTTACCTGTTTTTACAAGGAAATAAAATGTGAAAAAAATATTTCTACATCCCATGGCCCTTCCCAGCCATTTAAATTTTTTTCTTACAGGTCTAACACGTCCGAAAAACCAATACAACGTCCATCCGGAACAATATATAAAGCTAAACGCACCGTTCACTGGGTACTTATCCGTACGAAAATCCCTATTGATTTACCTGTTTTTACAAGGAAATAAAATGTGAAAACAATATTTCTACATCCCATGGCCTTTCCCAACCATTTAAATTTTTCTCTTACAGGTCTAACACTTCCGAAAAACCAATACAACGCCCACCCGGAACAATATATAAAGCTAAACGAACCGTTCACTGGGTACTCATACGTACGAAAATACCTATAGATTTACCTGTTTTTAGAAGGAAATAAAATGTGAAAAAAATGTTTCTACATCCCATGGCCTTTCCCAACCATTTAAATTTTTCTCTTACAGGGCTAACACTTCCTAAAAACCAATACAACGCCCACCCGGAACAATATATAAAGCTAAACGAACCGTTCACTGGGTACTCATACGTACGAAAATCCCTACTGATTTACCAGTTTTTACAAGGAAAAAAAATGTGAAAACAATATTTCTACATCCCATGGCCTTTCCCAACCATTTAAATTTTTCTCTTACAGGGCTAACACTTCCGAAAAACCAATACAACGCCCACCCGGAACAATATATAAAGCTAAACGAACTGTTCACTGGGTACTCATACGTACGAAAATCCCTATTGATTTACCTGTTTTTAGAAGGAAATAAAATGTGAAAAAAATGTTTCTACATCCCATGGCCTTTCCCAACCATTTAAATTTTTCTCTTACAGGGCTAACAATTCCGAAAAACCAATACAACGCCCACACGGAACAATATATAAAGCTAAACGAACCGTTCACTGGGTACTCATACGTACGAAAATCCCTACTGATTTACCAGTTTTTACAAGGAAAAAAAATGTGAAAACAATATTTCTACATACCACGGCCTTTCCCAACCATTTAAATTTTTCACTTACAGGTCTAACACTTCCGAAAAACCAATACAACTCCCACCCCGAACAATATATAAAGCTAAACGAACCGTTCACTGGGTACTTATCCGTACGAAAATCCCTATAGATTTACCTGTTTTTACAAGTTAATAAAATGTGAAAAAAATATTTCTACATCCCATGGCCTTTCCCAACCATTTAAATTTTTGTCTTACAGGTCTAACACTTCCGAAATACCAATACAACTCCCACCCGGAACAATATATAAAGCTAAACGAACCGTTCACTGGGTACTTATCCGTACGAAAATCCCTATTGATTTATCTGATTTTACAAGGAAATAAAATGTGAAAAAAATATTTCTACATCCCATGGCCTTTCCCAACCATTTAAATTTTTCTCTTACAGGTCAAAAACTTCCGAAAAATCAATACAACGCCCATCCGGAACAATATATAAAGCTAAACGGACCGTTCACTGGGTACTTATCCGTACGAAAATCCCTATTGGTTTACCTGTTCTTACAAGGAAATAAAATGTGAAAACAATATTTCTACATCCCATGGCCTTTCCCAACCATTTAAATTTTTCTCTTACAGGTCTAACACTTCCGAAAAACCAATACAACGCCCACTCGGAACAATATATAAAGCTAAACGAACCGTTCACTGGGTACTCATACGTACGAAAATCCCTATTGATTTACCTGTTTTTACAAGGAAATAAAATGTGAAAAAAATATTTCTACATCCCATGGCCTTTCCCAACCATTTAAATTTTTCTCTTACAGGTCTAACACTTCCGAAAAACCAATACAACGCCCACTCGGAACAATATATAAAGCTAAACGAACCGTTCACTGGGTACTCATACGTACGAAAATCCCTATTGATTTACCTGTTTTTACAAGGAAAAAAAATGTGAAAACAATATTTCTACATCCCATGGCCTTTCCCAACCATTTAAATTTTTCTCTTACACGGCTAACACTTCCGAAAAACCAATACAACGCCCACCCTGAACAATATATAAAGCTAAACGAACTGTTCACTGGGTACTCATACGTACGACAATCCCTATTGATTTACCTGTTTTTAGAAGGAAATAAAATGTGAAAAAAATGTTTCTACATCCCATGGCCTTTCCCAACCATTTAAATTTTTCTCTTACAGGGCTCACACTTCCGAAAAACCAATACAACGCCCACCCGGAACAATATATAAAGCTAAACGAACCGTTCACTGGGTACTCATACGTACGAAAATCCCTACTGATTGACCAGTTTTTACAAGGAAAAAAAATGTGAAAACAATATTTCTACATACCACGGCCTTTCCCAACCATTTAAATTTTTCTCTTACAGGTCTAACACTTCCGAAAAACCAATACAACTCCCACCCGGAACAATATATAAAGCTAAACGAACCGTTCACTGGGTACTTATCCGTACGAAAATCCCTATAGATTTACCTGTTTTTACAAGTTAATAAAATGTGAAAAAAATATTTCTACATCCCATGGCCTTTCCCAACCATTTAAATTTTTCTCTTACAGGTCTAACACTTCCGAAATACCAATACAACTCCCACCCGGAACAATATATAAAGCTAAACGAACCGTTCACTGGGTACTTATCCGTACGAAAATCCCTATTGATTTATCTGATTTTACAAGGAAATAAAATGTGAAAAAAATATTTCTACATCCCATGGCCTTTCCCAACCATTTAAATTTTTCTCTTACAGGTCAAAAACATCCGAAAAATCAATACAACGCCCATCCGGAACAATATATAAAGCTAAACGGACCGTTCACTGGGTACTTATCCGTACGAAAATCCCTTTTGGTTTACCTGTTCTTACAAGGAAATAAAATGTGAAAACAATATTTCTACATCCCATGGCCTTTCCCAACCATTTAAATTTTTCTCTTACAGGTCTAACACTTCCGAAAAACCAATACAACGCCCACCCGGAACAATATATAAAGCTAAACGAACCGTTCACTGGGTACTCATACGTACGAAAATCCCTACTGATTTACCAGTTTTTACAAGGAAAAAAAATGTGAAAACAATATTTCTACATACCACGGCCTTTCCCAACCATTTAAATTTTTCTCTTACAGGTCTAACACTTCCGAAAAACCAATACAACTCCCACCCGGAACAATATATAAAGCTAAACGAACCGTTCACTGGGTACTTATCCGTACGAAAATCCCTATAGATTTACCTGTTTTTACAAGTTAATAAAATGTGAAAAAAATATTTCTACATCCCATGGCCTTTCCCAACCATTTAAATTTTTCTCTTACAGGTCTAACACTTCCGAAATACCAATACAACTCCCACCCGGAACAATATATAAAGCTAAACGAACCGTTCACTGGGTACTTATCCGTACGAAAATCCCTATTGATTTATCTGATTTTACAAGGAAATAAAATGTGAAAAAAATATTTCTACATCCCATGGCCTTTCCCAACCATTTAAATTTTTCTCTTACAGGTCAAAAACATCCGAAAAATCAATACAACGCCCATCCGGAACAATATATAAAGCTAAACGGACCGTTCACTGGGTACTTATCCGTACGAAAATCCCTTTTTGTTTACCTGTTCTTACAAGGAAATAAAATGTGAAAACAATATTTCTACATCCCATGGCCTTTCCCAACCATTTAAATTTTTCTCTTACAGGTCTAACACTTCCGAAAAACCAATACAACGCCCACCCGGAACAATATATAAAGCTAAACGAACCGTTCACTGGGTACTTATCCGTACGAAAATCCCTATAGATTTACCTGTTTTTACAAGGAAATAAAATGTGAAAACAATATTTCTACATCCCATGGCCTTTCCCAACCATTTAAATTTTTCTCTTACAGGTCTAACACTTCCGAAAAACCAATACAACGCCCACCCGGAACACTATATAAAGCTAAACGAACCGTTCACTGGGTACTTATACGCACGAAAATCCCTATTGATTTACCTGTTTTTACAAGGAAATAAAATGTGAAAAAAATATTTCTACATCCCATGGCCTTTCCCAACCATTTAAATTTTTCTCTTACAGGGCTAACACTTCCGAAAACCCAATACAACGCCCACCCGGAACAATATATAAAGCTAAACGAACCGTTCACTGGGTATTCATACGTACGAAAATCCCTATGGATTTACCTGTTTTTACAAGGAAATAAAATGTGAAAAAAATATTTCTACATCCCATGGCCTTTCCCAACCATTTAAATTTTTCTCTTACAGGTCTAACACTTCCGAAAAACCAATACAACGCCCACCCGGAACAATATATAAAGCTAAACGAACCGTTCACTGGGTACTCATACGTATGAAAATACCTATAGATTTACCTGTTTTTAGAAGGAAATAAAATGTGAAAAAAATGTTTCTACATCCCATGGCCTTTCCCAACCTTTTAAATTTTTCTCTTACAGGGCTAACACTTCCGAAAAACCTATACAACGCCCACCCGGAATAATATATAAAGCTAAACGAACCGTTCACTGGGTACTCATACGTACGACAATCCCTATTGATTTACGTGTTTTTACACGGAAATAAAATGTGAAAAAAATGTTTCTACATCCCATGGCCTTTCCCAACCATTTAAATTTTTCTCTTACAGGGCTAACACTTCCGAAAAACCAATACAACGCCCACCCGGAACAATATATAAAGCTAAACGAACCGTTCACTGGGTACTTATACGCACGAAAATCCCTATTGATTTACCTGTTTTTACAAGGAAATAAAATGTGAAAAAAATATTTCTACATTCCATGGCCTTTCCCAACCATTTAAATTATTCTCTTACAGGGCTAACACTTCCGAAAAACAAATACAACGCCCACCCGGACCAATATATTAAGCTAAACGAACCGTTCACTGGGTACTTATACGTACGAAAATCCCTATTGATTTACCTGTTTTTACAGGGAAATAAAATGTGAAAAAAATATTTCTACATCCCATGGCCTTTCCCAACCATTTAAATTTTTCTCTTACAAGTCTAACACTTCCGAAAAACCAATACAACGCCCACCCGGAACAATATATAAAGCTAAACGAACCGTTCACTGGGTACTTATCCGTACGAAAATCCCTATTGATTTACCTGTTTTTACAAGGAAATAAAATGTGAAAACAATATTTCTACATCCCATGGCCTTTCCCAACCATTTAAATTTTTCTCTTACAGGTCTAACACTTCCGAAAAACCTATACAACGCCCACCCGGAACAATATATAAAGCTAAACGAACCGTTCACTGGGTACTTATCCGTACAAAAATCCCTATACATTTACCTGTTTTTACAAGGAAATAAAATGTGAAAACAATATTTCTACATCCCATGGCCTTTCCCAACCATTTAAATTTTTCTCTTACAGGTCTAACACTTCCGAAAAACCAATACAACGCCCACCCGGAACAATATATAAAGCTAAACGAACCGTTCACTGGGTACTCATACGTACGAAAATACCTATAGATTTACCTGTTTTTAGAAGGAAATAAAATGTGAAAAAAATGTTTCTACATCCCATGGCCTTTCCCAACCTTTTAAATTTTTCTCTTACAGGGCTAACACTTCCGAAAAACCTATACAACGCCCACCCGGAACAATATATAAAGCTAAACGAACCGTTCACTGGGTACTCATACGTACGACAATCCCTATTGATTTACCTGTTTTTACAAGGAAATAAAATGTGAAAAAAATATTTCTACATTCCATGGCCTTTCCCAACCATTTAAATTATTCTCTTACAGGGCTAACACTTCCGAAAAACCAATACAACGCCCACCCGGAACAATATATAAAGCTAAACGAACCGTTCACTGGGTACTCATACGTACGAAAATCCCTATTGATTTACGTGTTTTTACACGGAAATAAAATGTGAAAAAAATGTTTCTACATCCCATGGCCTTTCCCAACCATTTAAATTTTTCTCTTACAGGGCTAACACTTCCGAAAAACCAATACAACGCCCACCCGGAACAATATATAAAGCTAAACGAACCGTTCACTGGGTACTTATACGCACGAAAATCCCTATTGATTTACCTGTTTTTACAAGGAAATAAAATGTGAAAAAAATATTTCTACATTCCATGGCCTTTCCCAACCATTTAAATTATTCTCTTACAGGGCTAACACTTCCGAAAACCCAATACAACGCCCACCCGGAACAATATATAAAGCTAAACGAACCGTTCACTGGGTACTCATACGTACGAAAATCCCTATGGATTTACCTGTTTTTACAAGGAAATAAAATGTGAAAAAAATATTTCTACATCCCATGGCCTTTCCCAACCATTTAAATTTTTCTCTTACAGGTCTAACACTTCCGAAAAACCAATACAACGCCCACCCGGAACAATATATAAAGCTAAACGAACCGTTCACTGGGTACTCATACGTACGAAAATACCTATAGATTTACCTGTTTTTAGAAGGAAATAAAATGTGAAAAAAATGTTTCTACATCCCATGGCCTTTCCCAACCTTTTAAATTTTTCTCTTACAGGGCTAACACTTCCGAAAAACCTATACAACGCCCACCCGGAACAATATATAAAGCTAAACGAACCGTTCACTGGGTACTCATACGTACGACAATCCCTATTGATTTACGTGGTTTTACACGGAAATAAAATGTGAAAAAAATGTTTCTACATCCCATGGCCTTTCCCAACCATTTAAATTTTTCTCTTACAGGGCTAACACTTCCGAAAAACCAATACAACGCCCACCCGGAACAATATATAAAGCTAAACGAACCGTTCACTGGGTACTTATACGCACGAAAATCCCTATTGATTTACCTGTTTTTACAAGGAAATAAAATGTGAAAAAAATATTTCTACATTCCATGGCCTTTCCCAACCATTTAAATTATTCTCTTACAGGGCTAACACTTCCGAAAAACAAATACAACGCCCACCCGGACCAATATATTAAGCTAAACGAACCGTTCACTGGGTACTTATACGTACGAAAATCCCTATTGATTTACCTGTTTTTACAGGGAAATAAAATGTGAAAAAAATATTTCTACATCCCATGGCCTTTCCCAACCATTTAAATTTTTCTCTTACAAGTCTAACACTTCCGAAAAACCAATACAACGCCCACCCGGAACAATATATAAAGCTAAACGAACCGTTCACTGGGTACTTATCCGTACGAAAATCCCTATTGATTTACCTGTTTTTACAAGGAAATAAAATGTGAAAACAATATTTCTACATCCCATGGCCTTTCCCAACCATTTAAATTTTTCTCTTACAGGTCTAACACTTCCGAAAAACCTATACAACGCCCACCCGGAACAATATATAAAGCTAAACGAACCGTTCACTGGGTACTTATCCGTACAAAAATCCCTATACATTTACCTGTTTTTACAAGGAAATAAAATGTGAAAACAATATTTCTACATCCCATGGCCTTTCCCAACCATTTAAATTTTTCTCTTACAGGTCTAACACTTCCGAAAAACCAATACAACGCCCACCCGGAACAATATATAAAGCTAAACGAACCGTTCACTGGGTACTCATACGTACGAAAATACCTATAGATTTACCTGTTTTTAGAAGGAAATAAAATGTGAAAAAAATGTTTCTACATCCCATGGCCTTTCCCAACCTTTTAAATTTTTCTCTTACAGGGCTAACACTTCCGAAAAACCTATACAACGCCCACCTGGAACAATATATAAAGCTAAACGAACCGTTCACTGGGTACTCATACGTACGACAATCCCTATTGATTTACCTGTTTTTACAAGGAAATAAAATGTGAAAAAAATATTTCTACATTCCATGGCCTTTCCCAACCATTTAAATTATTCTCTTACAGGGCTAACACTTCCGAAAAACCAATACAACGCCCACCCGGAACAATATATAAAGCTAAACGAACCGTTCACTGGGTACTCATACGTACGAAAATCCCTATTGATTTACGTGTTTTTACACGGAAATAAAATGTGAAAAAAATGTTTCTACATCCCATGGCCTTTCCCAACCATTTAAATTTTTCTCTTACAGGGCTAACACTTCCGAAAAACCAATACAACGCCCACCCGGAACAATATATAAAGCTAAACGAACCGTTCACTGGGTACTTATACGCACGAAAATCCCTATTGATTTACCTGTTTTTACAAGGAAATAAAATGTGAAAAAAATATTTCTACATTCCATGGCCTTTCCCAACCATTTAAATTATTCTCTTACAGGGCTAACACTTCCGAAAAACAAATACAACGCCCACCCGGACCAATATATTAAGCTAAACGAACCGTTCACTGGGTACTTATACGTACGAAAATCCCTATTGATTTACCTGTTTTTACAGGGAAATAAAATGTGAAAAAAATATTTCTACATCCCATGGCCTTTCCCAACCATTTAAATTTTTCTCTTACAAGTCTAACACTTCCGAAAAACCAATACAACGCCCACCCGGAACAATATATAAAGCTAAACGAACCGTTCACTGGGTACTTATCCGTACGAAAATCCCTATTGATTTACCTGTTTTTACAAGGAAATAAAATGTGAAAACAATATTTCTACATCCCATGGCCTTTCCCAACCATTTAAATTTTTCTCTTACAGGTCTAACACTTCCGAAAAACCTATACAACGCCCACCCGGAACAATATATAAAGCTAAACGAACCGTTCACTGGGTACTTATCCGTACAAAAATCCCTATACATTTACCTGTTTTTACAAGGAAATAAAATGTGAAAACAATATTTCTACATCCCATGGCCTTTCCCAAACATTTAAATTTTTCTCTTACAGGTCTAACACTTCTGAAAAACCAATAAAACGCTCACCCGGAACAATATATAAAGCTAAACGAACCGTTCACTGGGTACTTATCCGTACGAAAATCCCTATTGATTTACCTGTTTTTACAAGGAAATAAAATGTGAAAACAATATTTCTACATCCCATGGCCTTTCCCAACCATTTAAATTTTTCTCTTACAGGTCTAACACTTCCGAAAAACCAATACAACTCCCACCCGGAACAATATATAAAGCTAAACGAACCGTTCACTGGGTACTTATCCGTACGAAAATCCCTATTGATTTATCTGATTTTACAAGGAAATAAAATGTGAAAAAAATATTTCTACATCCCATGGCCTTTCCCAACCATTTAAATTTTTCTCTTACAGGTCAAAAACATCCGAAAAATCAATACAACGCCCATCCGGAACAATATATAAAGCTAAACGGACCGTTCACTGGGTACTTATCCGTACGAAAATCCCTTTTTGTTTACCTGTTCTTACAAGGAAATAAAATGTGAAAACAATATTTCTACATCCCATGGCCTTTCCCAACCATTTAAATTTTTCTCTTACAGGTCTAACACTTCCGAAAAACCAATACAACGCCCACCCGGAACAATATATAAAGCTAAACGAACCGTTCACTGGGTACTTATCCGTACGAAAATCCCTATAGATTTACCTGTTTTTACAAGGAAATAAAATGTGAAAACAATATTTCTACATCCCATGGCCTTTCCCAACCATTTAAATTTTTCTCTTACAGGTCTAACACTTCCGAAAAACCAATACAACGCCCACCCGGAACACTATATAAAGCTAAACGAACCGTTCACTGGGTACTTATACGCACGAAAATCCCTATTGATTTACCTGTTTTTACAAGGAAATAAAATGTGAAAAAAATATTTCTACATCCCATGGCCTTTCCCAACCATTTAAATTTTTCTCTAACAGGGCTAACACTTCCGAAAACCCAATACAACGCCCACCCGGAACAATATATAAAGCTAAACGAACCGTTCACTGGGTACTCATACGTACGAAAATCCCTATGGATTTACCTGTTTTTACAAGGAAATAAAATGTGAAAAAAATATTTCTACATCCCATGGCCTTTCCCAACCATTTAAATTTTTCTCTTACAGGTCTAACACTTCCGAAAAACCAATACAACGCCCACCCGGAACAATATATAAAGCTAAACGAACCGTTCACTGGGTACTCATACGTACGAAAATACCTATAGATTTACCTGTTTTTAGAAGGAAATAAAATGTGAAAAAAATGTTTCTACATCCCATGGCCTTTCCCAACCTTTTAAATTTTTCTCTTACAGGGCTAACACTTCCGAAAAACCTATACAACGCCCACCCGGAACAATATATAAAGCTAAACGAACCGTTCACTGGGTACTCATACGTACGACAATCCCTATTGATTTACCTGTTTTTACAAGGAAATAAAATGTGAAAAAAATATTTCTACATTCCATGGCCTTTCCCAACCATTTAAATTATTCTCTTACAGGGCTAACACTTCCGAAAAACCAATACAACGCCCACCCGGAACAATATATAAAGCTAAACGAACCGTTCACTGGGTACTCATACGTACGAAAATCCCTATTGATTTACGTGTTTTTACACGGAAATAAAATGTGAAAAAAATGTTTCTACATCCCATGGCCTTTCCCAACCATTTAAATTTTTCTCTTACAGGGCTAACACTTCCGAAAAACCAATACAACGCCCACCCGGAACAATATATAAAGCTAAACGAACCGTTCACTGGGTACTTATACGCACGAAAATCCCTATTGATTTACCTGTTTTTACAAGGAAATAAAATGTGAAAAAAATATTTCTACATTCCATGGCCTTTCCCAACCATTTAAATTATTCTCTTACAGGGCTAACACTTCCGAAAAACAAATACAACGCCCACCCGGACCAATATATTAAGCTAAACGAACCGTTCACTGGGTACTTATACGTACGAAAATCCCTATTGATTTACCTGTTTTTACAGGGAAATAAAATGTGAAAAAAATATTTCTACATCCCATGGCCTTTCCCAACCATTTAAATTTTTCTCTTACAAGTCTAACACTTCCGAAAAACCAATACAACGCCCACCCGGAACAATATATAAAGCTAAACGAACCGTTCACTGGGTACTTATCCGTACGAAAATCCCTATTGATTTACCTGTTTTTACAAGGAAATAAAATGTGAAAACAATATTTCTACATCCCATGGCCTTTCCCAACCATTTAAATTTTTCTCTTACAGGTCTAACACTTCCGAAAAACCTATACAACGCCCACCCGGAACAATATATAAAGCTAAACGAACCGTTCACTGGGTACTTATCCGTACAAAAATCCCTATACATTTACCTGTTTTTACAAGGAAATAAAATGTGAAAACAATATTTCTACATCCCATGGCCTTTCCCAAACATTTAAATTTTTCTCTTACAGGTCTAACACTTCTGAAAAACCAATAAAACGCTCACCCGGAACAATATATAAAGCTAAACGAACCGTTCACTGGGTACTTATCCGTACGAAAATCCCTATTGATTTACCTGTTTTTACAAGGAAATAAAATGTGAAAACAATATTTCTACATCCCATGGCCTTTCCCAACCATTTAAATTTTTCTCTTACAGGTCTAACACTTCCGAAAAACCAATACAACTCCCACCCGGAACAATATATAAAGCTAAACGAACCGTTCACTGGGTACTTATCCGTACGAAAATCCCTATTGATTTATCTGATTTTACAAGGAAATAAAATGTGAAAAAAATATTTCTACATCCCATGGCCTTTCCCAACCATTTAAATTTTTCTCTTACAGGTCAAAAACATCCGAAAAATCAATACAACGCCCATCCGGAACAATATATAAAGCTAAACGGACCGTTGACTGGGTACTTATCCGTACGAAAATCCCTTTTTGTTTACCTGTTCTTACAAGGAAATAAAATGTGAAAACAATATTTCTACATCCCATGGCCTTTCCCAACCATTTAAATTTTTCTCTTACAGGTCTAACACTTCCGAAAAACCAATACAACGCCCACCCGGAACAATATATAAAGCTAAACGAACCGTTCACTGGGTACTTATCCGTACGAAAATCCCTATAGATTTACCTGTTTTTACAAGGAAATAAAATGTGAAAACAATATTTCTACATCCCATGGCCTTTCCCAACCATTTAAATTTTTCTCTTACAGGTCTAACACTTCCGAAAAACCAATACAACGCCCACCCGGAACACTATATAAAGCTAAACGAACCGTTCACTGGGTACTTATACGCACGAAAATCCCTATTGATTTACCTGTTTTTACAAGGAAATAAAATGTGAAAAAAATATTTCTACATCCCATGGCCTTTCCCAACCATTTAAATTTTTCTCTAACAGGGCTAACACTTCCGAAAACCCAATACAACGCCCACCCGGAACAATATATAAAGCTAAACGAACCGTTCACTGGGTACTCATACGTACGAAAATCCCTATGGATTTACCTGTTTTTACAAGGAAATAAAATGTGAAAAAAATATTTCTACATCCCATGGCCTTTCCCAACCATTTAAATTTTTCTCTTACAGGTCTAACACTTCTGAAAAACCAATACAACGCCCACCCGGAACAATATATAAAGCTAAACGAACCGTTCACTGGGTACTCATACGTACGAAAATACCTATAGATTTACCTGTTTTTAGAAGGAAATAAAATGTGAAAAAAATGTTTCTACATCCCATGGCCTTTCCCAACCTTTTAAATTTTTCTCTTACAGGGCTAACACTTCCGAAAAACCTATACAACGCCCACCCGGAACAATATATAAAGCTAAACGAACCGTTCACTGGGTACTCATACGTACGACAATCCCTATTGATTTACCTGTTTTTACAAGGAAATAAAATGTGAAAAAAATATTTCTACATTCCATGGCCTTTCCCAACCATTTAAATTATTCTCTTACAGGGCTAACACTTCCGAAAAACCAATACAACGCCCACCCGGAACAATATATAAAGCTAAACGAACCGTTCACTGGGTACTCATACGTACGAAAATCCCTATTGATTTACGTGTTTTTACACGGAAATAAAATGTGAAAAAAATGTTTCTACATCCCATGGCCTTTCCCAACCATTTAAATTTTTCTCTTACAGGGCTAACACTTCCGAAAAACCAATACAACGCCCACCCGGAACAATATATAAAGCTAAACTAACCGTTCACTGGGTACTTATACGCACGAAAATCCCTATTGATTTACCTGTTTTTACAAGGAAATAAAATGTGAAAAAAATATTTCTACATTCCATGGCCTTTCCCAACCATTTAAATTATTCTCTTACAGGGCTAACACTTCCGAAAAACAAATACAACGCCCACCCGGACCAATATATTAAGCTAAACGAACCGTTCACTGGGTACTTATACGTACGAAAATCCCTATTGATTTACCTGTTTTTACAGGGAAATAAAATGTGAAAAAAATATTTCTACATCCCATGGCCTTTCCCAACCATTTAAATTTTTCTCTTACAAGTCTAACACTTCCGAAAAACCAATACAACGCCCACCCGGAACAATATATAAAGCTAAACGAACCGTTCACTGGGTACTTATCCGTACGAAAATCCCTATTGATTTACCTGTTTTTACAAGGAAATAAAATGTGAAAACAATATTTCTACATCCCATGGCCTTTCCCAACCATTTAAATTTTTCTCTTACAGGTCTAACACTTCCGAAAAACCTATACAACGCCCACCCGGAACAATATATAAAGCTAAACGAACCGTTCACTGGGTACTTATCCGTACAAAAATCCCTATACATTTACCTGTTTTTACAAGGAAATAAAATGTGAAAACAATATTTCTACATCCCATGGCCTTTCCCAAACATTTAAATTTTTCTCTTACAGGTCTAACACTTCTGAAAAACCAATAAAACGCTCACCCGGAACAATATATAAAGCTAAACGAACCGTTCACTGGGTACTTATCCGTACGAAAATCCCTATTGATTTACCTGTTTTTACAAGGAAATAAAATGTGAAAACAATATTTCTACATCCCATGGCCTTTCCCAACCATTTAAATTTTTCTCTTACAGGTCTAACACTTCCGAAAAACCAATACAACTCCCACCCGGAACAATATATAAAGCTAAACGAACCGTTCACTGGGTACTTATCCGGACGAAAATCCCTATACATTTACCTGTTTTTACAAGAAAATAAAATGTGAAAACAATATTTCTACATCCCATGGCCTTTCCCAACCATTTAAATTTTTCTCTTACAGGTCTAACACTTCCGAAAAACCAATACAACGCTCACCCGGAACAATATATAAAGCTAAACGAACCGTTACCTGGGTACTTCTCCGTACGAAAATCAATATTGATTTACCTGTTTTTACAAGGAAATAAAATGTGAAAACAATATTTCTACATCCCATGGCCTTTCCCAACCATTTAAATTTTTCTCTTACAGGTGTAACACTTCCGAAAAACCAATACAACGCTCACCCGGAACAATATATAAAGCTAAACGAACCGTTCACTGGGTACTCATACGTACGAAAATCCCTATTGATTTACCTGTTTTTACAAGGAAATAAAATGTGAAAAAAATGTTTCTACATCCCATGGCCTTTCCCAACCATTTAAATTTTTCTCTTACAGGTCTAATACTTCCGAAAAACCAATACAACGCCCACCCGGAACAATATATAAAGCTAAACGAACCGTTCACTGGGTACTTATCCGTACAAAAATCCCTATACATTTACCTGTTTTTACAAGGAAATAAAATGTGAAAACAATATTTCTACATCCCATGGCCTTTCCCAACCATTTAAATTTTTCTCTTACAGGTCTAACACTTCCGAAAAACCAATACAACGCCCACCCGGAACAATATATAAAGCTAAACGAACCGTTCACTGGGTACTTATCCGTACGAAACTCCCTATTGATTTACCTGTTTTTACAAGGAAATAAAATGTGAAAACAATATTTCTACATCCCATGGCCTTTCCCAACCATTTAAATTTTTCTCTTACAGGTCTAACACTTCCGAAAAACCAACACAACGCCCACCCGGAACAATATATAAAGCTAAACGAACCGTTCACTGGGTACGTATCCGTACGAAAATCCCTATTGATTTACCTGTTTTTACAAGGAAATAAAATGTGAAAACAATATTTCTACATCCCATGGCCTTTCCCAACCATTTAAATTTTTCTCTTACAGGTCTAACACTTCCGAAAAACCTATACAACGCCCACCCGGAACAATATATAAAGCTAAACGAACCGTTCACTGGGTACTTATCCGTACAAAAATCCCTATACATTTACCTGTTTTTACAAGGAAATAAAATGTGAAAACAATATTTCTACATCCCATGGCCTTTCCCAAACATTTAAATTTTTCTCTTACAGGTCTAACACTTCTGAAAAACCAATAAAACGCTCACCCGGAACAATATATAAAGCTAAACGAACCGTTCACTGGGTACTTATCCGTACGAAAATCCCTATTGATTTACCTGTTTTTACAAGGAAATAAAATGTGAAAACAATATTTCTACATCCCATGGCCTTTCCCAACCATTTAAATTTTTCTCTTACAGGTCTAACACTTCCGAAAAACCAATACAACTCCCACCCGGAACAATATATAAAGCTAAACGAACCGTTCACTGGGTACTTATCCGGACGAAAATCCCTATACATTTACCTGTTTTTACAAGAAAATAAAATGTGAAAACAATATTTCTACATCCCATGGCCTTTCCCAACCATTTAAATTTTTCTCTTACAGGTCTAACACTTCCGAAAAACCAATACAACGCTCACCCGGAACAATATATAAAGCTAAACGAACCGTTACCTGGGTACTTCTCCGTACGAAAATCAATATTGATTTACCTGTTTTTACAAGGAAATAAAATGTGAAAACAATATTTCTACATCCCATGGCCTTTCCCAACCATTTAAATTTTTCTCTTACAGGTGTAACACTTCCGAAAAACCAATACAACGCTCACCCGGAACAATATATAAAGCTAAACGAACCGTTCACTGGGTACTCATACGTACGAAAATCCCTATTGATTTACCTGTTTTTACAAGGAAATAAAATGTGAAAAAAATGTTTCTACATCCCATGGCCTTTCCCAACCATTTAAATTTTTCTCTTACAGGTCTAATACTTCCGAAAAACCAATACAACGCCCACCCGGAACAATATATAAAGCTAAACGAACCGTTCACTGGGTACTTATCCGTACAAAAATCCCTATACATTTACCTGTTTTTACAAGGAAATAAAATGTGAAAACAATATTTCTACATCCCATGGCCTTTCCCAACCATTTAAATTTTTCTCTTACAGGTCTAACACTTCCGAAAAACCAATACAACGCCCACCCGGAACAATATATAAAGCTAAACGAACCGTTCACTGGGTACTTATCCGTACGAAACTCCCTATTGATTTACCTGTTTTTACAAGGAAATAAAATGTGAAAACAATATTTCTACATCCCATGGCCTTTCCCAACCATTTAAATTTTTCTCTTACAGGTCTAACACTTCCGAAAAACCAACACAACGCCCACCCGGAACAATATATAAAGCTAAACGAACCGTTCACTGGGTACGTATCCGTACGAAAATCCCTATTGATTTACCTGTTTTTACAAGGAAATAAAATGTGAAAACAATATTTCTACATCCCATGGCCTTTCCCAACCATTTAAATTTTTCTCTTACAGGGCTACCACTTCCGAAAAACCAATACAACGCCCACCCGGAACAATATATAAAGCTAAACGAACCGTTCACTGGGTACTCATCCGTACGAAAATCCCTATTGATTTACCTGTTTTTACAAGGAAATAAAATGTGAAAACAATATTTCTACATCCCATGGCCTTTCCCAACCATTTAAATTTTTCTCTTACAAGTCTAACACTTCCGAAAAACCAATACAACGCCCACCCGGAACAATATATAAAGCTAAACGAACCGTTCACTGGGTACTTCTCCGTACGAAAATCCCTATTGATTTACCTGTTTTTACAAGGAAATAAAATGTGAAAACAATATTTCTACATCCCATGGCCTTTCCCAACCATTTAAATTTTTCTCTTACAAGTCTAACACTTCCGAAAAACAAATACAACGCCCAACCGGAACAATATATAAAGCTAAACGAACCGTTCACTGGGTACGTATCCGTACGAAAATCCCTATAGATTTACCTGTTTTTACAAGGAAATAAAATGTGAAAACAATATTTCTACATCCCATGGCCTTTCCCAACCATTTAAATTTTTCTCTTACAGGTCTAACACTTCCGAAAAACCAATACAACGCTCACCCGGAACAATATATAAAGCTAAACGAACCGTTCACTGGGTACTTATCCGTACGAAAATCCCTATTGATTTACCTGTTTTTACAAGGAAATAAAATGTGAAAACAATATTTCTACATCCCATGGCCTTTCCCAACCATTTAAATTTTTCTCTTACAGGTCAAAAACTTCCGAAAAATCAATACAACGCCCATCCGGAACAATATATAAAGCTAAACGGACCGTTCACTGGGTACTTATCCGTACGAAAATCCCTATTGGTTTACCTGTTCTTACAAGGAAATAAAATGTGAAAACAATATTTCTACATCCCATGGCCTTTCCCAACCATTTAAATTTTTCTCTTACAGGTCTAACACTTCCGAAAAACCAATACAACGCCCACTCGGAACAATATATAAAGCTAAACGAACCGTTCACTGGGTACTCATACGTACGAAAATCCCTATTGATTTACCTGTTTTTACAAGGAAATAAAATGTGAAAAAAATATTTCTACATCCCATGGCCTTTCCCAACCATTTAAATTTTTCTCTTACAGGTCTAACACTTCCGAAAAACCAATACAACGCCCACCCGGAACAATATATAAAGCTAAACGAACCGTTCACTGGGTACTCATACGTACGAAAATCCCTACTGATTTACCAGTTTTTACAAGGAAAAAAAATGTGAAAACAATATTTCTACATCCCATGGCCTTTCCCAACCATTTAAATTTTTCTCTTACACGGCTAACACTTCCGAAAAACCAATACAACGCCCACCCGGAACAATATATAAAGCTAAACGAACCGTTCACTGGGTACTCATACGTACGAAAATCCCTATTGATTTACCTGTTTTTAGAAGGAAATAAAATGTGAAAAAAATGTTTCTACATCCCATGGCCTTTCCCAACCATTTAAATTTTTCTCTTACAGGGCTCACACTTCCGAAAAACCAATACAACGCCCACCCGGAACAATATATAAAGCTAAACGAACCGTTCACTGGGTACTCATACGTACGAAAATCCCTACTGATTGACCAGTTTTTACAAGGAAAAAAAATGTGAAAACAATATTTCTACATACCACGGCCTTTCCCAACCATTTAAATTTTTCTCTTACAGGTCTAACACTTCCGAAAAACCAATACAACTCCCACCCGGAACAATATATAAAGCTAAACGAACCGTTCACTGGGTACTTATCCGTACGAAAATCCCTATAGATTTACCTGTTTTTACAAGTTAATAAAATGTGAAAAAAATATTTCTACATCCCATGGCCTTTCCCAACCATTTAAATTTTTCTCTTACAGGTCTAACACTTCCGAAATACCAATACAACTCCCACCCGGAACAATATATAAAGCTAAACGAACCGTTCACTGGGTACTTATCCGTACGAAAATCCCTATTGATTTATCTGATTTTACAAGGAAATAAAATATGAAAAAAATATTTCTACATCCCATGGCCTTTCCCAACCATTTAAATTTTTCTCTTACAGGTCAAAAACATCCGAAAAATCAATACAACGCCCATCCGGAACAATATATAAAGCTAAACGGACCGTTCACTGGGTACTTATCCGTACGAAAATCCCTTTTGGTTTACCTGTTCTTACAAGGAAATAAAATGTGAAAACAATATTTCTACATCCCATGGCCTTTCCCAACCATTTAAATTTTTCTCTTACAGGTCTAACACTTCCGAAAAACCAATACAACGCCCACCCGGAACAATATATAAAGCTAAACGAACCGTTCACTGGGTACTCATACGTACGAAAATCCCTACTGATTTACCAGTTTTTACAAGGAAAAAAAATGTGAAAACAATATTTCTACATACCACGGCCTTTCCCAACCATTTAAATTTTTCTCTTACAGGTCTAACACTTCCGAAAAACCAATACAACTCCCACCCGGAACAATATATAAAGCTAAACGAACCGTTCACTGGGTACTTATCCGTACGAAAATCCCTATAGATTTACCTGTTTTTACAAGTTAATAAAATGTGAAAAAAATATTTCTACATCCCATGGCCTTTCCCAACCATTTAAATTTTTCTCTTACAGGTCTAACACTTCCGAAATACCAATACAACTCCCACCCGGAACAATATATAAAGCTAAACGAACCGTTCACTGGGTACTTATCCGTACGAAAATCCCTATTGATTTATCTGATTTTACAAGGAAATAAAATGTGAAAAAAATATTTCTACATCCCATGGCCTTTCCCAACCATTTAAATTTTTCTCTTACAGGTCAAAAACATCCGAAAAATCAATACAACGCCCATCCGGAACAATATATAAAGCTAAACGGACCGTTCACTGGGTACTTATCTGTACGAAAATCCCTTTTTGTTTACCTGTTCTTACAAGGAAATAAAATGTGAAAACAATATTTCTACATCCCATGGCCTTTCCCAACCATTTAAATTTTTCTCTTACAGGTCTAACACTTCCGAAAAACCAATACAACGCCCACCCGGAACAATATATAAAGCTAAACGAACCGTTCACTGGGTACTTATCCGTACGAAAATCCCTATAGATTTACCTGTTTTTACAAGGAAATAAAATGTGAAAACAATATTTCTACATCCCATGGCCTTTCCCAACCATTTAAATTTTTCTCTTACAGGTCTAACACTTCCAAAAAACCAATACAACGCCCACCCGGAACACTATATAAAGCTAAACGAACCGTTCACTGGGTACTTATACGCACGAAAATCCCTATTGATTTACCTGTTTTTACAAGGAAATAAAATGTGAAAAAAATATTTCTACATCCCATGGCCTTTCCCAACCATTTAAATTTTTCTCTTACAGGGCTAACACTTCCGAAAACCCAATACAACGCCCACCCGGAACAATATATAAAGCTAAACGAACCGTTCACTGGGTACTCATACGTACGAAAATCCCTATGGATTTACCTGTTTTTACAAGGAAATAAAATGTGAAAAAAATATTTCTACATCCCATGGCCTTTCCCAACCATTTAAATTTTTCTCTTACAGGTCTAACACTTCCGAAAAACCAATACAACGCCCACCCGGAACAATATATAAAGCTAAACGAACCGTTCACTGGGTACTCATACGTACGAAAATACCTATAGATTTACCTGTTTTTAGAAGGAAATAAAATGTGAAAAAAATGTTTCTACATCCCATGGCTTTTCCCAACCTTTTAAATTTTTCTCTTACAGGGCTAACACTTCCGAAAAACCTATACAACGCCCACCCGGAACAATATATAAAGCTAAACGAACCGTTCACTGGGTACTCATACGTACGACAATCCCTATTGATTTACCTGTTTTTACAAGGAAATAAAATGTGAAAAAAATATTTCTACATTCCATGGCCTTTCCCAACCATTTAAATTATTCTCTTACAGGGCTAACACTTCCGAAAAACCAATACAACGCCCACCCGGAACAATATATAAAGCTAAACGAACCGTTCACTGGGTACTCATACGTACGAAAATCCCTATTGATTTACGTGTTTTTACACGGAAATAAAATGTGAAAAAAATGTTTCTACATCCCATGGCCTTTCCCAACCATTTAAATTTTTCTCTTACAGGGCTAACACTTCCGAAAAACCAATACAACGCCCACCCGGAACAATATATAAAGCTAAACGAACCGTTCACTGGGTACTTATACGCACGAAAATCCCTATTGATTTACCTGTTTTTACAAGGAAATAAAATGTGAAAAAAATATTTCTACATTCCATGGCCTTTCCCAACCATTTAAATTATTCTCTTACAGGGCTAACACTTCCGAAAAACAAATACAACGCCCACCCGGACCAATATATTAAGCTAAACGAACCGTTCACTGGGTACTTATACGTACGAAAATCCCTATTGATTTACCTGTTTTTACAAGGAAATAAAATGTGAAAACAATATTTCTACATCCCATGGCCTTTCCCAACCATTTAAATTTTTCTCTTACAGGTCTAACACTTCCGAAAAACCTATACAACGCCCACCCGGAACAATATATAAAGCTAAACGAACCGTTCACTGGGTACTTATCCGTACAAAAATCCCTATACATTTACCTGTTTTTACAAGGAAATAAAATGTGAAAACAATATTTCTACATCCCATGGCCTTTCCCAAACATTTAAATTTTTCTCTTACAGGTCTAACACTTCTGAAAAACCAATAAAACGCTCACCCAGAACAATATATAAAGCTAAACGAACCGTTCACTGGGTACTTATCCGTACGAAAATCCCTATTGATTTACCTGTTTTTACAAGGAAATAAAATGTGAAAACAATATTTCTACATCCCATGGCCTTTCCCAACCATTTAAATTTTTCTCTTACAGGTCTAACACTTCCGAAAAACCAATACAACTCCCACCCGGAACAATATATAAAGCTAAACGAACCGTTCACTGGGTACTTATCCGGACGAAAATCCCTATACATTTACCTGTTTTTACAAGAAAATAAAATGTGAAAACAATATTTCTACATCCCATGGCCTTTCCCAACCATTTAAATTTTTCTCTTACAGGTCTAACACTTCCGAAAAACCAATACAACGCTCACCCGGAACAATATATAAAGCTAAACGAACCGTTACCTGGGTACTTCTCCGTACGAAAATCAATATTGATTTACCTGTTTTTACAAGGAAATAAAATGTGAAAACAATATTTCTACATCCCATGGCCTGTCCCAACCATTTAAATTTTTCTCTTACAGGTGTAACACTTCCGAAAAACCAATACAACGCTCACCCGGAACAATATATAAAGCTAAACGAACCGTTCACTGGGTACTCATACGTACGAAAATCCCTATTGATTTACCTGTTTTTACAAGGAAATAAAATGTGAAAAAAATGTTTCTACATCCCATGGCCTTTCCCAACCATTTAAATTTTTCTCTTACAGGTCTAATACTTCCGAAAAACCAATACAACGCCCACCCGGAACAATATATAAAGCTAAACGAACCGTTCACTGGGTATTTATCCGTACAAAAATCCCTATACATTTACCTGTTTTTACAAGGAAATAAAATGTGAAAACAATATTTCTACATCCCATGGCCTTTCCCAACCATTTAAATTTTTCTCTTACAGGTCTAACACTTCCGAAAAACCAATACAACGCCCACCCGGAACAATATATAAAGCTAAACGAACGGTTCACTGGGTACTTATCCGTACGAAACTCCCTATTGATTTACCTGTTTTTACAAGGAAATAAAATGTGAAAACAATATTTCTACATCCCATGGCCTTTCCCAACCATTTAAATTTTTCTCTTACAGGTCTAACACTTCCGAAAAACCAACACAACGCCCACCCGGAACAATATATAAAGCTAAACGAACCGTTCACTGGGTACGTATCCGTACGAAAATCCCTATTGATTTACCTGTTTTTACAAGGAAATAAAATGTGAAAACAATATTTCTACATCCCATGGCCTTTCCCAACCATTTAAATTTTTCTCTTACAGGGCTACCACTTCCGAAAAACCAATACAACGCCCACCCGGAACAATATATAAAGCTAAACGAACCGTTCACTGGGTACTCATCCGTACGAAAATCCCTATTGATTTACCTGTTTTTACAAGGAAATAAAATGTGAAAAAAATATTTCTACATCCCATGGCCTTTCCCAACCATTTAAATTTTTCTCTTACAAGTCTAACACTTCCGAAAAACCAATACAACGCCCACTCGGAACAATATATAAAGCTAAACGAACCGTTCACTGGGTACTTCTCCGTACGAAAATCCCTATTGATTTACCTGTTTTTACAAGGAAATAAAATGTGAAAACAATATTTCTACATCCCATGGCCTTTCCCAACCATTTAAATTTTTCTCTTACAAGTCTAACACTTCCGAAAAACCAATACAACGCCCAACCGGAACAATATATAAAGCTAAACGAACCGTTCACTGGGTACGTATCCGTACGAAAATCCCTATAGATTTACCTGTTTTTACAAGGAAATAAAATGTGAAAACAATATTTCTACATCCCATGGCCTTTCCCAACCATTTAAATTTTTCTCTTACAGGTCTAACACTTCCGAAAAACCAATACAACGCTCACCCGGAACAATATATAAAGCTAAACAAACCGTTCACTGGGTACTTATCCGTACGAAAATCCCTATTGATTTACCTGTTTTTACAAGGAAATAAAATGTGAAAACAATATTTCTACATCCCATGGCCTTTCCCAACCATTTAAATTTTTCTCTTACAGGTGTAACACTTCCGAAAAACCAATACAACGCTCACCCGGAACAATATATAAAGCTAAACGAACCGTTCACTGGGTACTCATACGTACGAAAATCCCTATTGATTTACCTGTTTTTACAAGGAAATAAAATGTGAAAACAATATTTCTACATCCCATGGCCTTTCCCAACCATTTAAATTTTTCTCTTACAGGGCTAACACTTCCGAAAAACCAATACAACGCCCACCCGGAACACTATATAAAGCTAAACGAACCGTTCACTGGGTACTTATACGCACGAAAATCCCTATTGATTTAACTGTTTTTACAAGGAAATAAAATGTGAAAAAAATATTTCTACATCCCATGGCCTTTCCCAACCATTTAAATTTTTCTCTTACAGGTCTAACACTTCCGAAAAACCAATACAACGCCCACCCGGAACAATATATAAAGCTAAACGAACCGTTCACTGGGTACTCATACGTACGAAAATCCCTATAGATTTACCTGTTTTTAGAAGGAAATAAAATGTGAAAAAAATATTTCTACATCCCATGGCCTTTCCCAACCATTTAAAATTTTCTCTTACAGGGCTAACACTTCCGAAAAACCAATACAATGCCCACCCGGAACAATATATAAAGCTAAACGAACCGTTCACTGGGTACTCATACGTACGAAAATCCCTATTGATTTACCTGTTTTTACAAGGAAATAAAATGTGAAAAAAATGTTTCTACATCCCATGGCCTTTCCCAACCATTTAAATTTTTCTCTTACAGGGCTAACACTTCCGAAAAACCAATACAATGCCCACCCGGAACAATATATAAAGCTAAACGAACCGTTCACTGGGTACTCATACGTACGAAAATCCCTATTGATTTACCTGTTTTTACACGGAAATAAAATGTGAAAAAAATGTTTCTACATCCCATGGCCTTTCCCAACCATTTAAATTTTTCTCTTACAGGGCTAACACTTCCGAAAAACCTATACAACGCCCACCCGGAACACTATATAAAGCTAAACGAACCGTTCACTGGGTACTTATACGCACGAAAATCCCTATTAATTTACCTGTTTTTACAAGGAAATAAAATGTGAAAAAAATATTTCTACATTCCATGGCCTTTCCCAACCATTTAAATTATTCTCTTACAGGGCTAACACTTCCGAAAAACAAATACAACGCCCACCCGGACCAATATATTAAGCTAAACGAACCGTTCACTGGGTACTTATCCGTACGAAAATCCCTATTGATTTACCTGTTTTTACAGGGAAATAAAATGTGAAAAAAATATTTCTACATCCCATGGCCTTTCCCAACCATTTAAATTTTTCTCTTACAGGGCTAACGCTTCCGAAAAACCAATACAACGCCCACACGGATCAATATATAAACCTAAACGAACCGTTCACTGGGTACTTATCCGTACGAAAATCCCTATTGATTTACCTGTTTTTACAAGGAAATAAAATGTGAAAACAATATTTCTACATCCCATGGCCTTTCCCAACCATTTAAATTTTTCTCTTACAGGGCTAACGCTTCCGAAAAACCAATACAACGCCCACCCGGAACAATATATAAAGCTAAACGAACCGTTCACTCGGTACTCATACGTACGAAAATCCCGATAGATTTACCTGTTTTTAGAAGGAAATAAAATGTGAAAAAAATATTTCTACATCCCATGGCCTTTCCCAACCATTTAAATTTTTCTCTTACAGGGCTAACACTTCCGAAAAACCAATACAATGCCCACCCGGAACAATATATAAAGCTAAACGAACCGTTCACTGGGTACTCATACGTACGAAAATCGCTATTGATTTACCTGTTTTTACAAGGAAATAAAATGTGAAAAAAATGTTTCTACATCCCATGGCCTTTCCCAACCATTTAAATTTTTCTCTTACAGGGCTAACACTTCCAAAAAACCAATACAATGCCCACCCGGAACAATATATAAAGCTAAACGAACCGTTCACTGGGTACTCATACGTACGAAAATCCCTATTGATTTACCTGTTTTTACACGGAAATAAAATGTGAAAAAAATGTTTCTACATCCCATGGCCTTTCCCAACCATTTAAATTTTTCTCTTACAGGGCTAACACTTCCGAAAATCCTATACAACGCCCACCCGGAACACTATATAAAGCTAAACGAACCGTTCACTGGGTACTTATACGCACGAAAATCCCTATTAATTTACCTGTTTTTACAAGGAAATAAAATGTGAAAAAAATATTTCTACATTCCATGGCCTTTCCCAACCATTTAAATTATTCTCTTACAGGGCTAACACTTCCGAAAAACAAATACAGCGCCCACCCGGACCAATATATTAAGCTAAACGAACCGTTCACTGGGTACTTATCCGTACGAAAATCCCTATTGATTTACCTGTTTTTACAAGGAAATAAAATGTGAAAAAAATATTTCTACATCCCATGGCCTTTCCCAACCATTTAAATTTTTCTCTTACAGGGCTAACGCTTCCGAAAAACCAATACAACGCCCACACGGATCAATATATAAACCTAAACGAACCGTTCACTGGGTACTTATCCGTACGAAAATCCCTATTGATTTACCTGTTTTTACAAGGAAATAAAATGTGAAAAAAATATTTCAACATCCCATGGCCTTTCCCAACCATTTAAATTTTTCTCTTACAGGGCTACCACTTCCGAAAAACCAATACAACGCCCACCCGGAACAATATATAAAGCTAAACGAACCGTTCACTGGGTACTCATCCGTACGAAAATCCCTATTGATTTACCTGTTTTTACAAGGAAATAAAATGTGAAAAAAATATTTCTACATCCCATGGCCTTTCCCAACCATTTAAATTTTTCTCTTACAAGTCTAACACTTCCGAAAAACCAATACAACGCCCACTCGGAACAATATATAAAGCTAAACGAACCGTTCACTGGGTACTTCTCCGTACGAAAATCCCTATTGATTTACCTGTTTTTACAAGGAAATAAAATGTGAAAACAATATTTCTACATCCCATGGCCTTTCCCAACCATTTAAATTTTTCTCTTAAAAGTCTAACACTTCTGAAAAACCTATACAACGCCCACCCGGCACACTATATAAAGCTAAACGAACCGTTCACTGGGTACTTATACGCACGAAAATCCCTATAGATTTACCTGTTTTTACAAGGAAATAAAATGTGAAAAAAATATTTCTACATCCCATGGCCTTTCCCAACCATTTAAATTTTTCTCTTACAGGTCTAACACTTCCCAAAAACCAATACAACGCCCACCCGGACCAATATATTATGCTAAACGAACCGTTCACTGGGTACTTATACGTACGAAAATCCCTATTGATTTACCTGATTTTACAGGGAAATAAAATGTGAAAAAAATATTTCTACATCCCATGGCCTTTCCCAACCATTTAAATTTTTCTCTTACAGGTCTAACACTTCCGAAAACCCAATACAACTCCCACCCGGAACAATATATAAAGCTAAACGAACCGTTCACTGGGTACTCATACGTACGAAAATCCCTATAGATTTACTTGTTTTTAGAAGGAAATAAAATGTAAAAAAAATATTTCTACATCCCATGGCCTTTCCCAACCATTTAAATTTTTCTCTTACAGGTCTAACACTTCCGAAAAACCAATACAACGCCCACCCGGAACAATATATAAAGCTAAACGAACCGTTCACTGGGTACTCATACGTACGAAAATCCCTATTGATTTACCTGTTTTTACAAGGAAATAAAATGTGAAAAAAATATTTCTACATCCCATGGCCCTTCCCAACCATTTAAATTTTTTTCTTACAGGTCTAACACGTCCGAAAAACCAATACAACGCCCATCCGGAACAATATATAAAGCTAAACGCACCGTTCACTGGGTACTTATCCGTACGAAAATCCCTATTGATTTACCTGTTTTTACAAGGAAATAAAATGTGAAAACAATATTTCTACATCCCATGGAATTTCCCAACCATTTAAATTTTTCTCTTACAGGTCTAACACTTCCGAAAAACCAATACAACGCCCACCCGGAACAATATATAAAGCTAAACGAACCATTCACTGGGTACTCATACGTACGAAAATACCTATAGATTTACCTGTTTTTAGAAGGAAATAAAATGTGAAAAAAATATTTCTACATCCCATGGCCTTTCCCAACCATTTAAATTTTTCTCTTACAGGTCTAACACTTCCGAAAAACCAATACAACGCCCACCCGGAACACTATATAAAGCTAAACGAACCGTTCACTGGGTACTCATACGTACGAAAATCCCTATTGATTTACCTGTTTTTACAAGGAAATAAAATGTGAAAAAATATTTCTACATCCCATGGCCCTTCCCAACCATTTAAAGTTTTTTCTTACAGGTCTAACACGTCCGAAAAACCAATACAACGCCCATCCGGAACAATATATAAAGCTAAACGGACCGTTCACTGGGTACTTATCCGTACGAAAATCCCTATTGATTTACCTGTTTTTACAAGGAAATAAAATGTGAAAACAATATTTCTACATCCCATGGCCTTTCCCAACCATTTAAATTTTTCTCTTACAGGTCTAACACTTCCGAAAAACCAATACAACGCCCACCCGGAACAATATATAAAGCTAAACGAATCATTCACTGGGTACTCATACGTACGAAAATACCTATAGATTTACCTGTTTTTAGAAGGAAATAAAATGTGAAAAAAATATTTCTACATCCCATGGCCTTTCCCAACCATTTAAATTTTTCTCTTACAGGTCTAACACTTCCGAAAAACCAATACAACGCCCACCCGGTACACTATATAAAGCTAAACGAACCGTTCATTGGGTACTTATACGCACGAAAATCCATATTGATTTACCTGTTTTTACAAGGAAATAAAATGTGAAAAAAATATTTCTACATTCCATGGCCTTTCCCAACCATTTAAATTATTCTCTTACAGGGCTAACACTTCTGAAAAACCAATACAACGCCCACCCGGACCAATATATTAAGCTAAACCAACCGTTCACTGGGTACTTATACGTACGAAAATCCCTATTGATTTACCTGTTTTTACAGGGAAATAAAATGTGAAAAAAATATTTCTACATCCCATGGCCTTTCCCAACCATTTAAATTTTTCTCTTACAGGTCTAACATTTCCGAAAAACCAATACAACGCCCACCCGGAACAATATATAAAGCTAAACGAACCGTTCACTGGGTACTTATCCGTATGAAAATCCCTATTGATTTACCTGTTTTTACAAGGAAATAAAATGTGACAACAATATTTCTACATCCCATGGCCTTTCCCAACCATTTAAATTTTTCTCTTACAGGTCTAACACTTCCGAAAACCCAATACAACTCCCACCCGGAACAATATATAAAGCTAAACGAACCGTTCACTGGGTACTCATACGTACGAAAATCCCTATAGATTTACTTGTTTTTAGAAGGAAATAAAATGTAAAAAAAATATTTCTACATCCCATGGCCTTTCCCAACCATTTAAATTTTTCTCTTACAGGTCTAACACTTCCGAAAAACCAATACAACGCCCACCCGGAACAATATATAAAGCTAAACGAACCGTTCACTGGGTACTCATACGTACGAAAATCCCTATTGATTTACCTGTTTTTACAAGGAAATAAAATGTGAAAAAAATATTTCTACATCCCATGGCCCTTCCCAACCATTTAAATTTTTTTCCTACAGGTCTAACACGTCCGAAAAACAAATACAACGCCCATCCGGAACAATATATAAAGCTAAACGCACCGTTCACTGGGTACTTATCCGTACGAAAATCCCTATTGATTTACCTGTTTTTACAAGGAAATAAAATGTGAAAACAATATTTCTACATCCCATGGCCTTTCCCAACCATTTAAATTTTTCTCTTACAGGTCTAACACTTCCGAAAAACCAATACAACGCCCACCCGGAACAATATATAAAGCTAAACGAATCGTTCACTGGGTACTCATACGTACGAAAATCCCTATTGATTTACCTGTTTTTACAAGGAAATAAAATGTGAAAAAAATATTTCTACATCCCATGGCCCTTCCCAACCATTTAAAGTTTTTTCTTACAGGTCTAACACGTCCGAAAAACCAATACAACGCCCATCCGGAACAATATATAAAGCTAAACGGACCGTTCACTGGGTACTTATCCGTACGAAAATCCCTATTGATTTAACAGTTTTTACAAGGAAATAAAATGTGAAAACAATATTTCTACATCCCATGGCCTTTCCCAACCATTTAAATTTTTCTCTTACAGGTGTAACACTTCCGAAAAACCAATACAACGCCCACCCGGAACAATATATAAAGCTAAACGCACCGTTCACTGGGTACTTATCCGTACGAAAATCCCTATTGGTTTACCTGTTCTTACAAGGAAATAAAATGTGAAAACAATATTTCTACATCCCATGGCCTTTCCCAACCATTTAATTTTTTCTCTTACAGGGCTAACACTTCCCAAAAACCAATACAACGCCCACCCGGACCAATATATTAAGCTAAACGAACCGTTCACTGGGTACTCATACGTACGAAAATACCTATAGATTTACCTGTTTTTAGAAGGAAATAAAATGTGAAAAAAATATTTCTACATCCCATGGCCTTTCCCAACCATTAAAATTTTTCTCTTACAGGTCTAACACTTCCGAAAAACCAATACAACGCCCACCCGGAACAATATATAAAGCTAAACGAACCGTTCACTGGGTACTCATACGTACGAAAATCCCTATTGATTTACCTGTTTTTACAAGGAAATAAAATGTGAAAAAAATATTTCTACATCCCATGGCCCTTCCCAATCATTTAAAGTTTTTTCTTACAGGTCTAACACGTCCGAAAAACCAATACAACGCCCATCCGGAACAATATATAAAGCTAAACGGACCGTTCACTGGGTACTTATCCGTACGAAAATCCCTATTGATTTACCTGTTTTTACAAGGAAATAAAATGTGAAAACAATATTTCTATATCCCATGGCCTTTCCCAACCATTTAAATTTTTCTCTTACAGGTCTAACACTTCCGAAAAACCAATACAACGCCCACCCGGAACAATATATAAAGCTAAACGAACCATTCACTGGGTACTCATACGTACGAAAATACCTATAGATTTACCTGTTTTTAGAAGGAAATAAAATGTGAAAAAAATATTTCTACATCCCATGGCCTTTCCCAACCATTTAAATTTTTCTCTTACAGGTCTAACACTTCCGAAAAACCAATACAACGCCCACCCGGAACACTATATGAAGCTAAACGAACCGTTCATTGGGTACTTATACGCACGAAAATCCCTATTGATTTACCTGTTTTTACAAGGAAATAAAATGTGAAAAAAATATTTCTACATTCCATGGCCTTTCCCAACCATTTAAATTATTCTCTTACAGGGCTAACACTTCTGAAAAACCAATACAACGCCCACCCGGACCAATATATTAAGCTAAACCAACCGTTCACTGGGTACTTATACGTACGAAAATCCCTATTGATTTACCTGTTTTTACAGGGAAATAAAATGTGAAAAAAATATTTCTACATCCCATGGCCTTTCCCAACCATTTAAATTTTTCTCTTACAAGTCTAACACTTCCGACAAACCAATACAACGCCAACCCGGAACAATATATAAAGCTAAACGAACCATTCACTGGGTACTTATCCGTACGAAAATCCCTATAGATTTACCTGTTTTTAGAAGGAAATAAAATGTGAAAAAAATATTTCTACATCCCATGGCCTTTCCCAACCATTTAAATTTTTCTCTTACAGGTCTAACACTTCCGAAAAACCAATACAACGCCCACCCGGAACAATATATAAAGCTAAACGAACCGTTCACTGGGTACTCATACGTACGAAAATCCCTATTGATTTACCTGTTTTTACAAGGAAATAAAATGTGAAAAAAATATTTCTACATCCCATGGCCCTTCCCAACCATTTAAAGTTTTTTCTTACAGGTCTAACACGTCCGAAAAACCAATACAACGCCCATCCGGAACAATATATAAAGCTAAACGGACCGTTCACTGGGTACTTATCCGTACGAAAATCCCTATTGATTTACCTGTTTTTACAAGGAAATAAAATGTGAAAACAATATTTCTACATCCCATGGCCTTTCCCAACCATTTAAATTTTTCTCTTACAGGTGTAACACTTCCGAAAAACCAATACAACGCTCACCCGGAACAATATATAAAGCTAAACGAACCGTTCACTGGGTACTCATACGTACGAAAATCCCTATTGATTTACCTGTTTTTACAAGGAAATAAAATGTGAAAAAAATGTTTCTACATCCCATGGCCTTTCCCAACCATTTAAATTTTTCTCTTACAGGTCTAATACTTCCGAAAAACCAATACAACGCCCACCCGGAACACTATATAAAGCTAAACGAACCGTTCACTGGGTACTTATACGCACGAAAATCCCTATAGATTTACATGTTTTTACAAGGAAATAAAATGTGAAAAAAATGTTTCTACATCCCATGGCCTTTCCCAACCATTTAAATTTTTTTCTTACAAGTCTAACACTTCCGAAAAACCAATACAACGCCCACCCGGAACAATATATAAAGCTAAACGAACCGTTCACTGGGTACTTATCCGTACGAAACTCCCTATTGATTTACCTGTTTTTACAAGGAAATAAAATGTGAAAACAATATTTCTACATCCCATGGCCTTTCCCAACCATTTAAATTTTTCTCTTACAGGTCTAACACTTCCGAAAAACCAACACAACGCCCACCCGGAACAATATATAAAGCTAAACGAACCGTTCACTGGGTACGTATCCGTACGAAAATCCCTAATGATTTACCTGTTTTTACAAGGAAATAAAATGTGAAAACAATATTTCTACATCCCATGGCCTTTCCCAACCATTTAAATTTTTCTCTTACAAGTCTAACGCTTCCGAAAAACCAATACAACGCCCACACGGATCAATATATAAACCTAAACGAACCGTTCACTGGGTACTTATCCGTACGAAAATCCCTATTGATTTACCTGTTTTTACAAGGAAATAAAATGTGAAAAAAATATTTCTACATCCCATGGCCTTTCCCAACCATTTAAATTTTTCTCTTACAGGGCTACCACTTCCGAAAAACCAATACAACGCCCACCCGGAACAATATATAAAGCTAAACGAACCGTTCACTGGGTACTCATCCGTACGAAAATCCCTATTGATTTACCTGTTTTTACAAGGAAATAAAATGTGAAAAAAATATTTCTACATCCCATGGCCTTTCCCAACCATTTAAATTTTTCTCTTACAAGTCTAACACTTCCGAAAAACCAATACAACGCCCACTCGGAACAATATATAAAGCTAAACGAACCGTTCACTGGGTACTTCTCCGTACGAAAATCCCTATTGATTTACCTGTTTTTACAAGGAAATAAAATGTGAAAACAATATTTCTACATCCCATGGCCTTTCCCAACCATTTAAATTTTTCTCTTACAAGTCTAACACTTCCGAAAAACCTATACAACGCCCACCCGGCACACTATATAAAGCTAAACGAACCGTTCACTGGGTACTTATACGCACGAAAATCCCTATAGATTTACCTGTTTTTACAAGGAAATAAAATGTGAAAAAAATATTTCTACATCCCATGGCCTTTCCCAACCATTTAAATTTTTCTCTTACAGGTCTAACACTTCCCAAAAACCAATACAACGCCCACCCGGACCAATATATTATGCTAAACGAACCGTTCACTGGGTACTTATACGTACCAAAATCCCTATTGATTTACCTGATTTTACAGGGAAATAAAATGTGAAAAAAATATTTCTACATCCCATGGCCTTTCCCAACCATTTAAATTTTTCTCTTACAGGTCTAACACTTCCGAAAACCCAATACAACTCCCACCCGGAACAATATATAAAGCTAAACGAACCGTTCACTGGGTACTCATACGTACGAAAATCCCTATAGATTTACTTGTTTTTAGAAGGAAATAAAATGTAAAAAAAATATTTCTACATCCCATGGCCTTTCCCAACCATTTAAATTTTTCTCTTACAGGTCTAACACTTCCGAAAAACCAATACAACGCCCACCCGGAACAATATATAAAGCTAAACGAACCGTTCACTGGGTACTCATACGTACGAAAATCCCTATTGATTTACCTGTTTTTACAAGGAAATAAAATGTGAAAAAAATATTTCTACATCCCATGGCCCTTCCCAACCATTTAAATTTTTTTCTTACAGGTCTAACACGTCCGAAAAACCAATACAACGCCCATCCGGAACAATATATAAAGCTAAACGCACCGTTCACTGGGTACTTATCCGTACGAAAATCCCTATTGATTTACCTGTTTTTACAAGGAAATAAAATGTGAAAACAATATTTCTACATCCCATGGCCTTTCCCAAACATTTAAATTTTTCTCTTACACGTCTAACACTTCCGAAAAACCAATACAACGCCCACCCGGAACAATATATAAAGCTAAACGAACCATTCACTGGGTACTCATACGTACGAAAATACCTATAGATTTACCTGTTTTTAGAAGGAAATAAAATGTGAAAAAAATATTTCTACATCCCATGGCCTTTCCCAACCATTAAAATTTTTCTCTTACAGGTCTAACACTTCCGAAAAACCAATACAACGCCCACCCGGAACAATATATAAAGCTAAACGAACCGTTCACTGGGTACTCATACGTACGAAAATCCCTATTGATTTACCTGTTTTTACAAGGAAATAAAATGTGAAAAAAATATTTCTACATCCCATGGCCCTTCCCAATCATTTAAAGTTTTTTCTTACAGGTCTAACACGTCCGAAAAACCAATACAACGCCCATCCGGAACAATATATAAAGCTAAACGGACCGTTCACTGGGTACTTATCCGTACGAAAATCCCTATTGATTTACCTGTTTTTACAAGGAAATAAAATGTGAAAACAATATTTCTATATCCCATGGCCTTTCCCAACCATTTAAATTTTTCTCTTACAGGTCTAACACTTCCGAAAAACCAATACAACGCCCACCCGGAACAATATATAAAGCTAAACGAACCATTCACTGGGTACTCATACGTACGAAAATACCTATAGATTTACCTGTTTTTAGAAGGAAATAAAATGTGAAAAAAATATTTCTACATCCCATGGCCTTTCCCAACCATTTAAATTTTTCTCTTACAGGTCTAACACTTCCGAAAAACCAATACAACGCCCACCCGGAACACTATATGAAGCTAAACGAACCGTTCATTGGGTACTTATACGCACGAAAATCCCTATTGATTTACCTGTTTTTACAAGGAAATAAAATGTGAAAAAAATATTTCTACATTCCATGGCCTTTCCCAACCATTTAAATTATTCTCTTACAGGGCTAACACTTCTGAAAAACCAATACAACGCCCACCCGGACCAATATATTAAGCTAAACCAACCGTTCACTGGGTACTTATACGTACGAAAATCCCTATTGATTTACCTGTTTTTACAGGGAAATAAAATGTGAAAAAAATATTTCTACATCCCATGGCCTTTCCCAACCATTTAAATTTTTCTCTTACAAGTCTAACACTTCCGACAAACCAATACAACGCCAACCCGGAACAATATATAAAGCTAAACGAACCATTCACTGGGTACTTATCCGTACGAAAATCCCTATAGATTTACCTGTTTTTAGAAGGAAATAAAATGTGAAAAAAATATTTCTACATCCCATGGCCTTTCCCAACCATTTAAATTTTTCTCTTACAGGTCTAACACTTCCGAAAAACCAATACAACGCCCACCCGGAACAATATATAAAGCTAAACGAACCGTTCACTGGGTACTCATACGTACGAAAATCCCTATTGATTTACCTGTTTTTACAAGGAAATAAAATGTGAAAAAAATATTTCTACATCCCATGGCCCTTCCCAACCATTTAAAGTTTTTTCTTACAGGTCTAACACGTCCGAAAAACCAATACAACGCCCATCCGGAACAATATATAAAGCTAAACGGACCGTTCACTGGGTACTTATCCGTACGAAAATCCCTATTGATTTACCTGTTTTTACAAGGAAATAAAATGTGAAAACAATATTTCTACATCCCATGGCCTTTCCCAACCATTTAAATTTTTCTCTTACAGGTGTAACACTTCCGAAAAACCAATACAACGCTCACCCGGAACAATATATAAAGCTAAACGAACCGTTCACTGGGTACTCATACGTACGAAAATCCCTATTGATTTACCTGTTTTTACAAGGAAATAAAATGTGAAAAAAATGTTTCTACATCCCATGGCCTTTCCCAACCATTTAAATTTTTCTCTTACAGGTCTAATACTTCCGAAAAACCAATACAACGCCCACCCGGAACACTATATAAAGCTAAACGAACCGTTCACTGGGTACTTATACGCACGAAAATCCCTATAGATTTACATGTTTTTACAAGGAAATAAAATGTGAAAAAAATGTTTCTACATCCCATGGCCTTTCCCAACCATTTAAATTTTTTTCTTACAAGTCTAACACTTCCGAAAAACCAATACAACGCCCACCCGGAACAATATATAAAGCTAAACGAACCGTTCACTGGGTACTTATCCGTACGAAACTCCCTATTGATTTACCTGTTTTTACAAGGAAATAAAATGTGAAAACAATATTTCTACATCCCATGGCCTTTCCCAACCATTTAAATTTTTCTCTTACAGGTCTAACACTTCCGAAAAACCAACACAACACCCACCCGGAACAATATATAAAGCTAAACGAACCGTTCACTGGGTACGTATCCGTACGAAAATCCCTATTGATTTACCTGTTTTTACAAGGAAATAAAATGTGAAAACAATATTTCTACATCCCATGGCCTTTCCCAACCATTTAAATTTTTCTCTTACAAGTCTAACGCTTCCGAAAAACCAATACAACGCCCACACGGATCAATATATAAACCTAAACGAACCGTTCACTGGGTACTTATCCGTACGAAAATCCCTATTGATTTACCTGTTTTTACAAGGAAATAAAATGTGAAAAAAATATTTCTACATCCCATGGCCTTTCCCAACCATTTAAATTTTTCTCTTACAGGGCTACCACTTCCGAAAAACCAATACAACGCCCACCCGGAACAATATATAAAGCTAAACGAACCGTTCACTGGGTACTCATCCGTACGAAAATCCCTATTGATTTACCTGTTTTTACAAGGAAATAAAATGTGAAATAAATATTTCTACATCCCATGGCCTTTCCCAACCATTTAAATTTTTCTCTTACAGGTCTAACACTTCCGAAAAACCAATACAACGCCCACCCGGAACAATATATAAAGCTAAACGAACCGTTCACTGGGTACTCATACGTACGAAAATCCCTACTGATTTACCAGTTTTTACAAGGAAAAAAAATGTGAAAACAATATTTCTACATACCACGGCCTTTCCCAACCATTTAAATTTTTCTCTTACAGGTCTAACACTTCCGAAAAACCAATACAACGCCCACCCGGAACAATATATAAAGCTAAACGAACCGTTCACTGGGTACTCATACATACGAAAATACCTATAGATTTACCTGTTTTTAGAAGGAAATAAAATGTGAAAAAAAATATTTCTACATCCCATGGTCTTTCCCAACCATTTAAATTTTTCTCTTACAGGTCTAACACTTCCGAAAAACCAATACAACGCCCACCCGGAACAATATATAAAGCTAAACGAACCGTTCACTGGGTACTCATACGTACGAAAATCCCTACTGATTTACCAGTTTTTACAAGGAAAAAAAATGTGAAAACAATATTTCTACATACCACGGCCTTTCCCAACCATTTAAATTTTTCTCTTACAGGGCTAACACTTCCGAAAAACCAATACAACGCCCACCCGGAACAATATATAAAGCTAAACGAACCGTTCACTGGGTACTCATACGTACGAAAATACCTATAGATTTACCTGTTTTTAGAAGGAAATAAAATGTGAAAAAAATATTTCTACATCCCATGGCCTTTCCCAACCATTTAAATTTTTCTCTTACAGGTCTAACACTTCCGAAAAACCAATACAACGCACACCCGGAACAATATATAAAGCTAAACGAACCGTTCACTGGGTACTCATACGTACGAAAATCCCTATTGATTTACCTGTTTTTAGAAGGAAATAAAATGTGAAAAAAATGTTTCTACATCCCATGGCCTTTCCCAACCATTTAAATTTTTCTCTTACAGGGCTAACACTTCCGAAAAACCAATACAACGCCCACCCGGAACACTATATAAAGCTAAACGAACCGTTCACTGGGTACTTATACGGACGAAAATCCCTATAGATTTACCTGTTTTTACAAGGAAATAAAATGTGAAAAAATGTTTTCTACATCCCATGGCCTTTCCCAACCATTTAAATTTTTCTCTTACAGGTCTAACACTTCTGAAAAACCAATACAACGCCCACCCGGAACACTATATAAAGCTAAACGAACCGTTCACTGGGTACTCATACGTACGAAAATCCCTATTGATTTACCTGTTTTTACAAGGAAATAAAATGTGAAAAAAATATTTCTACATCCCATGGCCCTTCCCAACCATTTAAATTTTTCTCTTACAGGTCTAACACTTCCGAAAAACCAATACAACTCCCACCCGGAACAATATATAAAGCTAAACGAACCGTTCACTGGGTACTCATACGTACGAAAATCCCTATAGATTTACCTGTTTTTAGAAGGAAATAAAATGTAAAAAAAATATTTCTACATCCCATGGCCTTTCCCAACCATTTAAATTTTTCTCTTACATGTCTAACACTTCCGAAAAATCAATACAACGCCCACCCGGAACAATATATAAAGCTAAACGCACCGTTCACTGGGTACTTATCCGTACGAAAATCCCTATTGATTTACCTGTTTTTACAAGGAAATAAAATGTGAAAACAATATTTCTACATCCCATGGCCTTTCCCAACCATTTAAATTTTTCTCTTACAGGTCTAACACTTCCGAAAAACCAATACAACGCCCACCCGGAACAATATATAAAGCTAAACGAACCGTTCACTGGGTACTCATACGTACGAAAATACCTATAGATTTACCTGTTTTTAGAAGGAAATAAAATGTGAAAAAAAATATTTCTACATCCCATGGTCTTTCCCAACCATTTAATTTTTTCTCTTACAGGTCTAACACTTCCAAAAAACCAATACAACGCCCACCCGGAACAATATATAAAGCTAAACGAACCGTTCACTGGGTACTCATACGTACGAAAATCCCTACTGATTTACCAGGTTTTACAAGGAAAAAAAATGTGAAAACAATATTTCTACATACCACGGCCTTTCCCAACCATTTAAATTTTTCTCTTACAGGTCTAACTCTTCCGAAAAACCAATACAACTCCCACCCGGAACAATATATAAAGCTAAACGAACCGTTCACTGGGTACTTATCCGTACGAAAATCCCTATAGATTTACCTGTTTTTACAAGTTAATAAAATGTGAAAAAAATATTTCTACATCCCATGGCCTTTCCCAACCATTTAAATTTTTCTCTTACAGGTCTAACACTTCCGAAAAACCAATACAACGCCCACTCGGAACAATATATAAAGCTAAACGAACCGTTCACTGGGTACTCATACGTACGAAAATCCCTATTGATTTACCTGTTTTTACAAGGAAATAAAATGTGAAAAAAATATTTCTACATCCCATGGCCTTTCCCAACCATTTAAATTTTTCTCTTACAGGTCTAACACTTCCGAAAAACCAATACAACGCCCACCCGGAACAATATATAAAGCTAAACGAACCGTTCACTGGGTACTTATCCGTACGAAAATCCCTATAGATTTACCTGTTTTTACAAGGAAATAAAATGTGAAAACAATATTTCTACATCCCATGGCCTTTCCCAACCATTTAAATTTTTCTCTTACAGGTCTAACACTTCCGAAAAACCAATACAACGCCCACCCGGAACACTATATAAAGCTAAACGAACCGTTCACTGGGTACTTATACGCACGAAAATCCCTATTGATTTACCTGTTTTTACAAGGAAATAAAATGTGAAAAAAATATTTCTACATCCCATGGCCTTTCCCAACCATTTAAATTTTTCTCTTACATGTCTAACACTTCCGAAAAATCAATACAACGCCCACCCGGAACAATATATAAAGCTAAACGCACCGTTCACTGGGTACTTATCCGTACGAAAATCCCTATTGATTTACCTGTTTTTACAAGGAAATAAAATGTGAAAACAATATTTCTACATCCCATGGCCTTTCCCAACCATTTAAATTTTTCTCTTACAGGTCTAACACTTCCGAAAAACCAATACAACGCCCACCCGGAACAATATATAAAGCTAAACGAACCGTTCACTGGGTACTCATACGTACGAAAATACCTATAGATTTACCTGTTTTTAGAAGGAAATAAAATGTGAAAAAAAATATTTCTACATCCCATGGTCTTTCCCAACCATTTAATTTTTTCTCTTACAGGTCTAACACTTCCAAAAAACCAATACAACGCCCACCCGGAACAATATATAAAGCTAAACGAACCGTTCACTGGGTACTCATACGTACGAAAATCCCTACTGATTTACCAGGTTTTACAAGGAAAAAAAATGTGAAAACAATATTTCTACATACCACGGCCTTTCCCAACCATTTAAATTTTTCTCTTACAGGTCTAACTCTTCCGAAAAACCAATACAACTCCCACCCGGAACAATATATAAAGCTAAACGAACCGTTCACTGGGTACTTATCCGTACGAAAATCCCTATAGATTTACCTGTTTTTACAAGTTAATAAAATGTGAAAAAAATATTTCTACATCCCATGGCCTTTCCCAACCATTTAAATTTTTCTCTTACAGGTCTAACACTTCCGAAAAACCAATACAACGCCCACTCGGAACAATATATAAAGCTAAACGAACCGTTCACTGGGTACTCATACGTACGAAAATCCCTATTGATTTACCTGTTTTTACAAGGAAATAAAATGTGAAAAAAATATTTCTACATCCCATGGCCTTTCCCAACCATTTAAATTTTTCTCTTACAGGTCTAACACTTCCGAAAAACCAATACAACGCCCACCCGGAACAATATATAAAGCTAAACGAACCGTTCACTGGGTACTTATCCGTACGAAAATCCCTATAGATTTACCTGTTTTTACAAGGAAATAAAATGTGAAAACAATATTTCTACATCCCATGGCCTTTCCCAACCATTTAAATTTTTCTCTTACAGGTCTAACACTTCCGAAAAACCAATACAACGCCCACCCGGAACACTATATAAAGCTAAACGAACCGTTCACTGGGTACTTATACGCACGAAAATCCCTATTGATTTACCTGTTTTTACAAGGAAATAAAATGTGAAAAAAATATTTCTACATCCCATGGCCTTTCCCAACCATTTAAATTTTTCTCTTACAGGTCTAACACTTCCGAAAAACCAATACAACGCCCACCCGGAACAATATATAAAGCTAAACGAACCGTTCACTGGGTACTCATACGTACGAAAATCCCTATTGATTTACCTGTTTTTACAAGGAAATAAAATGTGAAAAAAATATTTCTACATCCCATGGCCTTTCCCAACCATTTAAATTTTTCTCTTACAGGTCTAACACTTCCGAAAAACCAATACAACGCCCACCCGGAACAATATATAAAGCTAAACGAACCGTTCACTGGGTACTCATACGTACGAAAATACCTATAGATTTACCTGTTTTTAGAAGGAAATAAAATGTGAAAAAAATATTTCTACATCCCATGGCCTTTCCCAACCATTTAAATTTTTCTCTTACAGGTCTAACACTTCCGAAAAACCAATACAACGCCCACCCGGAACAATATATAAAAATAAACGAACCGTTCACTGGGTACTCATACGTACGAAAATCCCTATAGATTTACCTGTTTTTAGAAGGAAATAAAATGTGAAAAAAATGTTTCTACATCCCATGGCCTTTCCGAACCATTTAAATTTTTCTCTTACAGGGCTAACACTTCCCAAACACCAATACAACGCCCACCCGGACCAATATATTAAGCTAAACGAACCGTTCACTGGGTACTTATACGTACGAAAATCCCTATTGATTTACCTGTTTTTACAGGGAAATAAAATGTGAAAAAAATATTTCTACATCCCATGTCCTTTCCCAACCATTTAAATTTTTCTCTTACAAGTCTAACACTTCCGAAAAACCAATACAACGCCCACCCGGAACAATATATAAAGCTAAACGAACCGTTCACTGGGTACTTATCCGTACGAAAATCCCTATTGATTTACCTGTTTTTACAAGGAAATAAAATGTGAAAACAATATTTCTACATCCCATGGCCTTTCCCAACCATTTAAATTTTTCTTTTACAGGTCTAACACTTCCGAAAAACCAATACAACGCCCACCCGGAACACTATATAAAGCTAAACGAACCGTTCACTGGGTACTTATACGCACGAAAATCCCTATTGATTTACCTGTTTTTACAAGGAAATAAAATGTGAAAAAAATATTTCTACATCCCATGGCCTTTCCCAACCATTTAAATTTTTCTCTTACAGGTCTAACACTTCCGAAAAACCAATACAACGCCCACCCGGAACAATATATAAAGCTAAACGAACCGTTCACTGGGTACTTATCCGTACGAAAATCCCTATTGATTTATCTGATTTTACAAGGAAATAAAATGTGAAAAAAATATTTCTACATCCCATGGCCTTTCCCAACCATTTAAATTTTTCTCTTACAGGTCAAAAACTTCCGAAAAATCAATACAACGCCCATCCGGAACAATATATAAAGCTAAACGGACCGTTCACTGGGTACTTATCCGTACGAAAATCCCTATTGGTTTACCTGTTCTTACAAGGAAATAAAATGTGAAAACAATATTTCTACATCCCATGGCCTTTCCCAACCATTTAAATTTTTCTCTTACAGGTCTAACACTTCCGAAAAACCAATACAACGCCCACCCGGAACAATATATAAAGCTAAACGAACCGTTCACTGGGTAGTCATACGTACGAAAATCCCTATTGATTTATCTGTTTTTACAAGGAAATAAAATGTGAAAAAAATATTTCGACATCCCATGGCCCTTCCCAACCATTTAAATTTTTTTCTTACAGGTCTAACACGTCCGAAAAACCAATACAACGCCCATCCGGAACAATATATAAAGCTAAACGCACCGTTCACTGGGTACTTATCCGTACGAAAATCCCTAATGATTTACCTGTTTTTACAAGGAAATAAAATGTGAAAACAATATTTCTACATCCCATGGCCTTTCCCAACCATTTAAATTTTTCTCTTACAGTTCTAACACTTCCGAAAAACCAATACAACGCCCACCTGGAACAATATATAAAGCTAAACGAACCGTTCACTGGGTACTCATACGTACGAAAATACCTATAGATTTACCTGTTTTTAGAAGGAAATAAAATGTGAAAAAAATATTTCTACATCCCATGGCCTTTCCCAACCATTTAAATTTTTCTCTTACAGGTCTAACACTTCCGAAAAACCAATACAACGCCCACCCGGAACACTATATAAAGCTAAACGAACCGTTCACTGGGTACTTATACGCACGAAAATCCCTATTGATTTACCTGTTTTTACAAGGAAATAAAATGTGAAAAAAATATTTCTACATCCCATGGCCTTTCCCAACCATTTAAATTTTTCTCTTACAGGTCTAACACTTCCGAAAAACCAATACAACGCCCACCCGGAACAATATATAAAGCTAAACGAACCGTTCACTGGGTACTCATACGTACGAAAATCCCTATTGATTTATCTGTTTTTACAAGTTAATAAAATGTGAAAAAAATATTTCTACATCCCATGGCCTTTCCCAACCATTTAAATTTTTCTCTTACAGGTCTAACACTTCCGAAATACCAATACAACTCCCACCCGGAACAATATATAAAGCTAAACGAACCGTTCACTGGGTACTTATCCGTACGAAAATCCCTATTGATTTATCTGATTTTACAAGGAAATAAAATGTGAAAAAAATATTTCTACATCCCATGGCCTTTCCCAACCATTTAAATTTTTCTCTTACAGGTCAAAAACTTCCGAAAAATCAATACAACGCCCATCCGGAACAATATATAAAGCTAAACGGACCGTTCACTGGGTACTTATCCGTACGAAAATCCCTATTGGTTTACCTGTTCTTACAAGGAAATAAAATGTGAAAACAATATTTCTACATCCCATGGCCTTTCCCAACCATTTAAATTTTTCTCTTACAGGTCTAACACTTCCGAAAAACCAATACAACGCCCACCCGGAACAATATATAAAGCTAAATGAACCGTTCACTGGGTAGTCATACGTACGAAAATCCCTATTGATTTATCTGTTTTTACAAGGAAATAAAATGTGAAAAAAATATTTCGACATCCCATGGCCCTTCCCAACCATTTAAATTTTTTTCTTACAGGGCTAACACGTCCGAAAAACCAATACAACGCCCATCCGGAACAATATATAAAGCTAAACGCACCGTTCACTGGGTACTTATCCGTACGAAAATCCCTAATGATTTACCTGTTTTTACAAGGAAATAAAATGTGAAAACAATATTTCTACATCCCATGGCCTTTCCCAACCATTTAAATTTTTCCCTTACAGTTCTAACACTTCCGAAAAACCAATACAACGCCCACCCGGAACAATATATAAAGCTAAACGCACCGTTCACTGGGTACTTATCCGTACGAAAATCCCTATTGATTTACCTGTTTTTACAAGGAAATAAAATGTGAAAACAATATTTCTACATCCCATGGCCTTTCCCAACCATTTAAATTTTTCTCTTACAGGTCTAACACTTCCGAAAAACCAATACAACGCCCACCCGGAACAATATATAAAGCTAAACGAACCGTTCACTGGGTACTCATACGTACGAAAATACCTATAGATTTACCTGTTTTTAGAAGGAAATAAAATGTGAAAAAAAATATTTCTACATCCCATGGTCTTTCCCAACCATTTAATTTTTTCTCTTACAGGTCTAACACTTCCAAAAAACCAATACAACGCCCACCCGGAACAATATATAAAGCTAAACGAACCGTTCACTGGGTACTCATACGTACGAAAATCCCTACTGATTTACCAGGTTTTACAAGGAAAAAAAATGTGAAAACAATATTTCTACATACCACGGCCTTTCCCAACCATTTAAATTTTTCTCTTACAGGTCTAACTCTTCCGAAAAACCAATACAACTCCCACCCGGAACAATATATAAAGCTAAACGAACCGTTCACTGGGTACTTATCCGTACGAAAATCCCTATAGATTTACCTGTTTTTACAAGTTAATAAAATGTGAAAAAAATATTTCTACATCCCATGGCCTTTCCCAACCATTTAAATTTTTCTCTTACAGGTCTAACACTTCCGAAAAACCAATACAACGCCCACTCGGAACAATATATAAAGCTAAACGAACCGTTCACTGGGTACTCATACGTACGAAAATCCCTATTGATTTACCTGTTTTTACAAGGAAATAAAATGTGAAAAAAATATTTCTACATCCCATGGCCTTTCCCAACCATTTAAATTTTTCTCTTACAGGTCTAACACTTCCGAAAAACCAATACAACGCCCACCCGGAACAATATATAAAGCTAAACGAACCGTTCACTGGGTACTTATCCGTACGAAAATCCCTATAGATTTACCTGTTTTTACAAGGAAATAAAATGTGAAAACAATATTTCTACATCCCATGGCCTTTCCCAACCATTTAAATTTTTCTCTTACAGGTCTAACACTTCCGAAAAACCAATACAACGCCCACCCGGAACACTATATAAAGCTAAACGAACCGTTCACTGGGTACTTATACGCACGAAAATCCCTATTGATTTACCTGTTTTTACAAGGAAATAAAATGTGAAAAAAATATTTCTACATCCCATGGCCTTTCCCAACCATTTAAATTTTTCTCTTACAGGTCTAACACTTCCGAAAAACCAATACAACGCCCACCCGGAACAATATATAAAGCTAAACGAACCGTTCACTGGGTACTCATACGTACGAAAATCCCTATTGATTTACCTGTTTTTACAAGGAAATAAAATGTGAAAAAAATATTTCTACATCCCATGGCCTTTCCCAACCATTTAAATTTTTCTCTTACAGGTCTAACACTTCCGAAAAACCAATACAACGCCCACCCGGAACAATATATAAAGCTAAACGAACCGTTCACTGGGTACTCATACGTACGAAAATACCTATAGATTTACCTGTTTTTAGAAGGAAATAAAATGTGAAAAAAATATTTCTACATCCCATGGCCTTTCCCAACCATTTAAATTTTTCTCTTACAGGTCTAACACTTCCGAAAAACCAATACAACGCCCACCCGGAACAATATATAAAAATAAACGAACCGTTCACTGGGTACTCATACGTACGAAAATCCCTATAGATTTACCTGTTTTTAGAAGGAAATAAAATGTGAAAAAAATGTTTCTACATCCCATGGCCTTTCCGAACCATTTAAATTTTTCTCTTACAGGGCTAACACTTCCCAAACACCAATACAACGCCCACCCGGACCAATATATTAAGCTAAACGAACCGTTCACTGGGTACTTATACGTACGAAAATCCCTATTGATTTACCTGTTTTTACAGGGAAATAAAATGTGAAAAAAATATTTCTACATCCCATGTCCTTTCCCAACCATTTAAATTTTTCTCTTACAAGTCTAACACTTCCGAAAAACCAATACAACGCCCACCCGGAACAATATATAAAGCTAAACGAACCGTTCACTGGGTACTTATCCGTACGAAAATCCCTATTGATTTACCTGTTTTTACAAGGAAATAAAATGTGAAAACAATATTTCTACATCCCATGGCCTTTCCCAACCATTTAAATTTTTCTTTTACAGGTCTAACACTTCCGAAAAACCAATACAACGCCCACCCGGAACACTATATAAAGCTAAACGAACCGTTCACTGGGTACTTATACGCACGAAAATCCCTATTGATTTACCTGTTTTTACAAGGAAATAAAATGTGAAAAAAATATTTCTACATCCCATGGCCTTTCCCAACCATTTAAATTTTTCTCTTACAGGTCTAACACTTCCGAAAAACCAATACAACGCCCACCCGGAACAATATATAAAGCTAAACGAACCGTTCACTGGGTACTTATCCGTACGAAAATCCCTATTGATTTATCTGATTTTACAAGGAAATAAAATGTGAAAAAAATATTTCTACATCCCATGGCCTTTCCCAACCATTTAAATTTTTCTCTTACAGGTCAAAAACTTCCGAAAAATCAATACAACGCCCATCCGGAACAATATATAAAGCTAAACGGACCGTTCACTGGGTACTTATCCGTACGAAAATCCCTATTGGTTTACCTGTTCTTACAAGGAAATAAAATGTGAAAACAATATTTCTACATCCCATGGCCTTTCCCAACCATTTAAATTTTTCTCTTACAGGTCTAACACTTCCGAAAAACCAATACAACGCCCACCCGGAACAATATATAAAGCTAAACGAACCGTTCACTGGGTAGTCATACGTACGAAAATCCCTATTGATTTATCTGTTTTTACAAGGAAATAAAATGTGAAAAAAATATTTCGACATCCCATGGCCCTTCCCAACCATTTAAATTTTTTTCTTACAGGTCTAACACGTCCGAAAAACCAATACAACGCCCATCCGGAACAATATATAAAGCTAAACGCACCGTTCACTGGGTACTTATCCGTACGAAAATCCCTAATGATTTACCTGTTTTTACAAGGAAATAAAATGTGAAAACAATATTTCTACATCCCATGGCCTTTCCCAACCATTTAAATTTTTCTCTTACAGTTCTAACACTTCCGAAAAACCAATACAACGCCCACCTGGAACAATATATAAAGCTAAACGAACCGTTCACTGGGTACTCATACGTACGAAAATACCTATAGATTTACCTGTTTTTAGAAGGAAATAAAATGTGAAAAAAATATTTCTACATCCCATGGCCTTTCCCAACCATTTAAATTTTTCTCTTACAGGTCTAACACTTCCGAAAAACCAATACAACGCCCACCCGGAACACTATATAAAGCTAAACGAACCGTTCACTGGGTACTTATACGCACGAAAATCCCTATTGATTTACCTGTTTTTACAAGGAAATAAAATGTGAAAAAAATATTTCTACATCCCATGGCCTTTCCCAACCATTTAAATTTTTCTCTTACAGGTCTAACACTTCCGAAAAACCAATACAACGCCCACCCGGAACAATATATAAAGCTAAACGAACCGTTCACTGGGTACTCATACGTACGAAAATCCCTATTGATTTATCTGTTTTTACAAGTTAATAAAATGTGAAAAAAATATTTCTACATCCCATGGCCTTTCCCAACCATTTAAATTTTTCTCTTACAGGTCTAACACTTCCGAAATACCAATACAACTCCCACCCGGAACAATATATAAAGCTAAACGAACCGTTCACTGGGTACTTATCCGTACGAAAATCCCTATTGATTTATCTGATTTTACAAGGAAATAAAATGTGAAAAAAATATTTCTACATCCCATGGCCTTTCCCAACCATTTAAATTTTTCTCTTACAGGTCAAAAACTTCCGAAAAATCAATACAACGCCCATCCGGAACAATATATAAAGCTAAACGGACCGTTCACTGGGTACTTATCCGTACGAAAATCCCTATTGGTTTACCTGTTCTTACAAGGAAATAAAATGTGAAAACAATATTTCTACATCCCATGGCCTTTCCCAACCATTTAAATTTTTCTCTTACAGGTCTAACACTTCCGAAAAACCAATACAACGCCCACCCGGAACAATATATAAAGCTAAATGAACCGTTCACTGGGTAGTCATACGTACGAAAATCCCTATTGATTTATCTGTTTTTACAAGGAAATAAAATGTGAAAAAAATATTTCGACATCCCATGGCCCTTCCCAACCATTTAAATTTTTTTCTTACAGGGCTAACACGTCCGAAAAACCAATACAACGCCCATCCGGAACAATATATAAAGCTAAACGCACCGTTCACTGGGTACTTATCCGTACGAAAATCCCTAATGATTTACCTGTTTTTACAAGGAAATAAAATGTGAAAACAATATTTCTACATCCCATGGCCTTTCCCAACCATTTAAATTTTTCCCTTACAGTTCTAACACTTCCGAAAAACCAATACAACGCCCACCTGGAACAATATATAAAGCTAAACGAACCGTTCACTGGGTACTCATACGTACGAAAATCCCTATAGATTTACCTGTTTTTACAAGGAAATAAAATGTAAAAAAAATATTTCTACATCCCATGGCCTTTCCCAACCATTTAAATTCTTCTCTTACAGGTCTAACACTTCCGAAAACCCAATACAACGCCCACCCGGAACAATATATAAAGCTAAACGCACCGTTCACTGGGTACTTATCCGTACGAAAATCCCTATTGGTTTACCTGTTCTTACAAGGAAATAAAATGTGAAAACAATATTTCTACATCCCATGGCCTTTCCCAACCATTTAAATTTTTCTCTTACAGGTCTAACACTTCCGAAAAACCAATACAACGCCCACCCGGAACAATATATAAAGCTAAACGAACCGTTCACTGGGTACTTATCCGTACGAAAATCCCTATAGATTTACCTGTTTTTACAAGTTAATAAAATGTGAAAAAAATATTTCTACATCCCATGGCCTTTCCCAACCATTTAAATTTTTCTCTTACAGGTCTAACACTTCCGAAATACCAATACAACTCCCACCCGGAACAATATATAAAGCTAAACGAACCGTTCACTGGGTCCTTATCCGTACGAAAATCCCTATTGATTTATCTGATTTTACAAGGAAATAAAATGTTAAAAAAATATTTCTACATCCCATGGCCTTTCCCAACCGTTTAAATTTTTCTCTTACAGGTCTAACACGTCCGAAAAATCAATACAACGCCCATCCGGAACAATATATAAAGCTAAACGCACCGTTCACTGGGTACTCATACGTACGAAAATCCCTATAGATTTACCTGTGTTTAGAAGGAAATAAAATGTAAAAAAAAATATTTCTGCATCCCATGGCCTTTCCCAACCATTTAAATTTTTCTCTTACAGGTCTAACACTTCCAAAAAACCAATACAACGCCCACCCGGAACAATATATAAAGCTAAACGAACCGTTCACTGGGTACTCATACGTACGAAAATACCTATAGATTTACCTGTTTTTAGAAGGAAATAAAATGTGAAAAAAAATATTTCTACATCCCATGGCCTTTCCCAACCATTTAAATTTTTCTCTTACAGGTCTAACACTTCCGAAAAACCAATACAACGCCCATCCGGAACAATATATAAAGCTAAACGCACCGTTCACTGGGTACTTATCCGTACGAAAATCCCTATTGGTTTACCTGTTCTTACAAGGAAATAAAATGTGAAAACAATATTTCTACATCCCATGGCCTTTCCCAACCATTTAAATTTTTCTCTTACAGGGCTAACACTTCCCAAAAACCAATACAACGCCCACCCGGACCAATATATTAAGCTAAACGAACCGTTCACTGGGTACTTATACGTACGAAAATCCCTATTGATTTACCTGTTTTTACAGGGAAATAAAATGTGAAAAAAATATTTCTACATCCCATGGCCTTTCCCAACCATTTAAATTTTTCTCTTACAAGTCTAACAATTCCGAAAAACCAATACAACGCCCATCCGGAACAATATATAAAGCTAAACGAACCGTTCACTGGGTACTTATCCGTACGAAAATCCCTATTGATTTACCTGTTTTTACAAGGAAATAAAATGTGAAAACAATATTTCTACATCCCATGGCCTTTCCCAACCATTTAAATTTTTCTCTTACAGGTCTAACACTTCCGAAAAACCAATACAACGCCCACCCAGAACACTATATAAAGCTAAACGAACCGTTCACTGGGTACTTATACGCACGAAAATCCCTATTGATTTACCTGTATTTACAAGGAAATAAAATGTGAAAAAAATATTTCTACATCCCATGGCCTTTCCCAACCATTTAAATTTTTCTCTTACAGGTCTAACACTTCCGAAAAACCAATACAACGCCCACCCGGAACAATATATAAAGCTAAACGAACCGTTCACTGGGTACTCATACGTACGAAAATCCCTATTGATTTATCTGTTTTTACAAGTTAATAAAATGTGAAAAAAATATTTCTACATCCCATGGCCTTTCCCAACCATTTAAATTTTTCTCTTACACGTCTAACACTTCCGAAATACCAATACAACTCCCACCCGGAACAATATATAAAGCTAAACGAACCGTTCACTGGGTACTTATCCGTACGAAAATCCCTATTGATTTATCTGATTTTACAAGGAAATAAAATGTGAAAAAAATATTTCTACATCCCATGGCCTTTCCCAACCATTTAAATTTTTCTCTTACAGTCAAAAACTTCCGAAAAATCAATACAACGCCCATCCGGAACAATATATAAAGCTAAACGGACCGTTCACTGGGTACTTATCCGTACGAAAATCCCTATTGGTTTACCTGTTCTTACAAGGAAATAAAATGTGAAAACAATATTTCTACATCCCATGGCCTTTCCCAACCATTTAAATTTTTCTCTTACAGGTCTAACACTTCCGAAAAACCAATACAACGCCCACTCGGAACAATATATAAAGCTAAACGAACCTTTCACTGGGTACTCATACGTACGAAAATCCCTATTGATTTACCTGTTTTTACAAGGAAATAAAATGTGAAAAAAAAAATTTCTACATCCCATGGCCTTTCCCAACCATTTAAATTTTTCTCTTACAGGTCTAACACTTCCGAAAAACCAATACAACGCCCACCCGGAACAATATATAAAGCTAAACGAACCGTTCACTGGGTACTTATCCGTACGAAAATCCCTATAGATTTACCTGTTTTTACAAGGAAATAAAATGTGAAAACAATATTTCTACATCCCATGGCCTTTCACAACCATTTAAATTTTTCTCTTACAGGTCTAACACTTCCGAAAAACCAATACAACGCCCACCCGGAACACTATATAAAGCTAAACGAACCGTTCACTGGGTACTTATACGCACGAAAATCCCTATTGATTTACCTGTTTTTACAAGGAAATAAAATGTGAAAAAAATATTTCTACATCCCATGGCCTTTCCCAACCATTTAAATTTTTCTCTTACAGGTCTAACACTTCCGAAAAACCAATACAACGCCCACCCGGAACAATATATAAAGCTAAACGAACCGTTCACTGGGTACTTATCCGTACGAAAATCCCTATTGATTTATCTGATTTTACAAGGAAATAAAATGTGAAAAAAATATTTCTACATCCCATGGCCTTTCCCAACCATTTAAATTTTTCTCTTACAGGTCAAAAACTTCCGAAAAATCAATACAACGCCCATCCGGAACAATATATAAAGCTAAACGGACCGTTCACTGGGTACTTATCCGTACGAAAATCCCTATTGGTTTACCTGTTCTTACAAGGAAATAAAATGTGAAAACAATATTTCTACATCCCATGGCCTTTCCCAACCATTTAAATTTTTCTCTTACAGGTCTAACACTTCCGAAAAACCAATACAACGCCCACCCGGAACAATATATAAAGCTAAACGAACCGTTCACTGGGTAGTCATACGTACGAAAATCCCTATTGATTTATCTGTTTTTACAAGGAAATAAAATGTGAAAAAAATATTTCGACATCCCATGGCCCTTCCCAACCATTTAAATTTTTTTCTTACAGGTCTAACACGTCCGAAAAACCAATACAACGCCCATCCGGAACAATATATAAAGCTAAACGCACCGTTCACTGGGTACTTATCCGTACGAAAATCCCTAATGATTTACCTGTTTTTACAAGGAAATAAAATGTGAAAACAATATTTCTACATCCCATGGCCTTTCCCAACCATTTAAATTTTTCTCTTACAGTTCTAACACTTCCGAAAAACCAATACAACGCCCACCTGGAACAATATATAAAGCTAAACGAACCGTTCACTGGGTACTCATACGTACGAAAATACCTATAGATTTACCTGTTTTTAGAAGGAAATAAAATGTGAAAAAAATATTTCTACATCCCATGGCCTTTCCCAACCATTTAAATTTTTCTCTTACAGGTCTAACACTTCCGAAAAACCAATACAACGCCCACCCGGAACACTATATAAAGCTAAACGAACCGTTCACTGGGTACTTATACGCACGAAAATCCCTATTGATTTACCTGTTTTTACAAGGAAATAAAATGTGAAAAAAATATTTCTACATCCCATGGCCTTTCCCAACCATTTAAATTTTTCTCTTACAGGTCTAACACTTCCGAAAAACCAATACAACGCCCACCCGGAACAATATATAAAGCTAAACGAACCGTTCACTGGGTACTCATACGTACGAAAATCCCTATTGATTTATCTGTTTTTACAAGTTAATAAAATGTGAAAAAAATATTTCTACATCCCATGGCCTTTCCCAACCATTTAAATTTTTCTCTTACAGGTCTAACACTTCCGAAATACCAATACAACTCCCACCCGGAACAATATATAAAGCTAAACGAACCGTTCACTGGGTACTTATCCGTACGAAAATCCCTATTGATTTATCTGATTTTACAAGGAAATAAAATGTGAAAAAAATATTTCTACATCCCATGGCCTTTCCCAACCATTTAAATTTTTCTCTTACAGGTCAAAAACTTCCGAAAAATCAATACAACGCCCATCCGGAACAATATATAAAGCTAAACGGACCGTTCACTGGGTACTTATCCGTACGAAAATCCCTATTGGTTTACCTGTTCTTACAAGGAAATAAAATGTGAAAACAATATTTCTACATCCCATGGCCTTTCCCAACCATTTAAATTTTTCTCTTACAGGTCTAACACTTCCGAAAAACCAATACAACGCCCACCCGGAACAATATATAAAGCTAAATGAACCGTTCACTGGGTAGTCATACGTACGAAAATCCCTATTGATTTATCTGTTTTTACAAGGAAATAAAATGTGAAAAAAATATTTCGACATCCCATGGCCCTTCCCAACCATTTAAATTTTTTTCTTACAGGGCTAACACGTCCGAAAAACCAATACAACGCCCATCCGGAACAATATATAAAGCTAAACGCACCGTTCACTGGGTACTTATCCGTACGAAAATCCCTAATGATTTACCTGTTTTTACAAGGAAATAAAATGTGAAAACAATATTTCTACATCCCATGGCCTTTCCCAACCATTTAAATTTTTCCCTTACAGTTCTAACACTTCCGAAAAACCAATACAACGCCCACCTGGAACAATATATAAAGCTAAACGAACCGTTCACTGGGTACTCATACGTACGAAAATCCCTATAGATTTACCTGTTTTTACAAGGAAATAAAATGTAAAAAAAATATTTCTACATCCCATGGCCTTTCCCAACCATTTAAATTCTTCTCTTACAGGTCTAACACTTCCGAAAACCCAATACAACGCCCAAACGGAAAAATATATAAAGCTAAACGCACCGTTCACTGGGTACTTATCCGTACGAAAATCCCTATTGGTTTACCTGTTCTTACAAGGAAATAAAATGTGAAAACAATATTTCTACATCCCATGGCCTTTCCCAACCATTTAAATTTTTCTCTTACAGGTCTAACACTTCCGAAAAACCAATACAACGCCCACCCGGAACAATATATAAAGCTAAACGAACCGTTCACTGGGTACTTATCCGTACGAAAATCCCTATAGATTTACCTGTTTTTACAAGTTAATAAAATGTGAAAAAAATATTTCTACATCCCATGGCCTTTCCCAACCATTTAAATTTTTCTCTTACAGGTCTAACACTTCCGAAATACCAATACAACTCCCACCCGGAACAATATATAAAGCTAAACGAACCGTTCACTGGGTCCTTATCCGTACGAAAATCCCTATTGATTTATCTGATTTTACAAGGAAATAAAATGTTAAAAAAATATTTCTACATCCCATGGCCTTTCCCAACCGTTTAAATTTTTCTCTTACAGGTCTAACACGTCCGAAAAATCAATACAACGCCCATCCGGAACAATATATAAAGCTAAACGCACCGTTCACTGGGTACTCATACGTACGAAAATCCCTATAGATTTACCTGTGTTTAGAAGGAAATAAAATGTAAAAAAAAATATTTCTGCATCCCATGGCCTTTCCCAACCATTTAAATTTTTCTCTTACAGGTCTAACACTTCCAAAAAACCAATACAACGCCCACCCGGAACAATATATAAAGCTAAACGAACCGTTCACTGGGTACTCATACGTACGAAAATACCTATAGATTTACCTGTTTTTAGAAGGAAATAAAATGTGAAAAAAAATATTTCTACATCCCATGGCCTTTCCCAACCATTTAAATTTTTCTCTTACAGGTCTAACACTTCCGAAAAACCAATACAACGCCCATCCGGAACAATATATAAAGCTAAACGCACCGTTCACTGGGTACTTATCCGTACGAAAATCCCTATTGGTTTACCTGTTCTTACAAGGAAATAAAATGTGAAAACAATATTTCTACATCCCATGGCCTTTCCCAACCATTTAAATTTTTCTCTTACAGGGCTAACACTTCCCAAAAACCAATACAACGCCCACCCGGACCAATATATTAAGCTAAACGAACCGTTCACTGGGTACTTATACGTACGAAAATCCCTATTGATTTACCTGTTTTTACAGGGAAATAAAATGTGAAAAAAATATTTCTACATCCCATGGCCTTTCCCAACCATTTAAATTTTTCTCTTACAAGTCTAACAATTCCGAAAAACCAATACAACGCCCATCCGGAACAATATATAAAGCTAAACGAACCGTTCACTGGGTACTTATCCGTACGAAAATCCCTATTGATTTACCTGTTTTTACAAGGAAATAAAATGTGAAAACAATATTTCTACATCCCATGGCCTTTCCCAACCATTTAAATTTTTCTCTTACAGGTCTAACACTTCCGAAAAACCAATACAACGCCCACCCAGAACACTATATAAAGCTAAACGAACCGTTCACTGGGTACTTATACGCACGAAAATCCCTATTGATTTACCTGTATTTACAAGGAAATAAAATGTGAAAAAAATATTTCTACATCCCATGGCCTTTCCCAACCATTTAAATTTTTCTCTTACAGGTCTAACACTTCCGAAAAACCAATACAACGCCCACCCGGAACAATATATAAAGCTAAACGAACCGTTCACTGGGTACTCATACGTACGAAAATCCCTATTGATTTATCTGTTTTTACAAGTTAATAAAATGTGAAAAAAATATTTCTACATCCCATGGCCTTTCCCAACCATTTAAATTTTTCTCTTACACGTCTAACACTTCCGAAATACCAATACAACTCCCACCCGGAACAATATATAAAGCTAAACGAACCGTTCACTGGGTACTTATCCGTACGAAAATCCCTATTGATTTATCTGATTTTACAAGGAAATAAAATGTGAAAAAAATATTTCTACATCCCATGGCCTTTCCCAACCATTTAAATTTTTCTCTTACAGTCAAAAACTTCCGAAAAATCAATACAACGCCCATCCGGAACAATATATAAAGCTAAACGGACCGTTCACTGGGTACTTATCCGTACGAAAATCCCTATTGGTTTACCTGTTCTTACAAGGAAATAAAATGTGAAAACAATATTTCTACATCCCATGGCCTTTCCCAACCATTTAAATTTTTCTCTTACAGGTCTAACACTTCCGAAAAACCAATACAACGCCCACTCGGAACAATATATAAAGCTAAACGAACCTTTCACTGGGTACTCATACGTACGAAAATCCCTATTGATTTACCTGTTTTTACAAGGAAATAAAATGTGAAAAAAAAAATTTCTACATCCCATGGCCTTTCCCAACCATTTAAATTTTTCTCTTACAGGTCTAACACTTCCGAAAAACCAATACAACGCCCACCCGGAACAATATATAAAGCTAAACGAACCGTTCACTGGGTACTTATCCGTACGAAAATCCCTATAGATTTACCTGTTTTTACAAGGAAATAAAATGTGAAAACAATATTTCTACATCCCATGGCCTTTCACAACCATTTAAATTTTTCTCTTACAGGTCTAACACTTCCGAAAAACCAATACAACGCCCACCCGGAACACTATATAAAGCTAAACGAACCGTTCACTGGGTACTTATACGCACGAAAATCCCTATTGATTTACCTGTTTTTACAAGGAAATAAAATGTAAAAAAAATATTTCTACATCCCATGGCCTTTCCCAACCATTTAAATTTTTCTCTTACAGGTCTAACACTTCCAAAAAACCAATACAACGCCCACCCGGAACAATATATAAAGCTAAATGAACCGTTCACTGGGTACTCATACGTACGAAAATACCTATAGATTTACCTGTTTTTAGAAGGAAATAAAATGTGAAAAAAAATATTTCTACATCCCATGGCCTTTCCCAACCATTTAAATTTTTCTCTTACAGGTCTAACACTTCCGAAAAACCAATACAACGCCCATCCGGAACAATATATAAAGCTAAACGCACCGTTCACTGGGTACTTATCCGTACGAAAATCCCTATTGGTTTACCTGTTCTTACAAGGAAATAAAATGTGAAAACAATATTTCTACATCCCATGGCCTTTCCCAACCATTTAAATTTTTCTCTTACAGGGCTAACACTTCCCAAAAACCAATACAACGCCCACCCGGACCAATATATTAAGCTAAACGAACCGTTCACTGGGTACTTATACGCACGAAAATCCCTATTGATTTACCTGTTTTTACAGGGAAATTAAATGTGAAAAAAATATTTCTACATCCCATGGCCTTTCCCAACCATTTAAATTTTTCTCTTACAAGTCTAACACTTCCGAAAAACCAATACAACGCCCACCCGGAACAATATATAAAGCTAAACGAACCGTTCACTGGGTACTTATCCGTACGAAAATCCCTATTGATTTACCTGTTTTTACAAGGAAATAAAATGTGAAAACAATATTTCTACATCCCATGGCCTTTCCCAACCATTTAAATTTTTCTCTTACAGGTCTAACACTTCCGAAAAACCAATACAACGCCCACCCGGAACAATATATAAAGCTAAACGAACCGTTCACTGGGTACTCATACATACGAAAATCCCTATTGATTTATCTGTTTTTACAAGTTAATAAAATGTGAAAAAAATATTTCTACATCCCATGGCCTTTCCCAACCATTTAAATTTTTCTCTTACAGGTCTAACACTTCCGAAATACCAATACAACTCCCACCCGGAACAATATATAAAGCTAAACGAACCGTTCACTGGGTACTTATCCGTACGAAAATCCCTATTGATTTATCTGATTTTACAAGGAAATAAAATGTGAAAAAAATATTTCTACATCCCATGGCCTTTCCCAACCATTTAAATTTTTCTCTTACAGGTCAAAAACTTCCGAAAAATCAATACAACGCCCATCCGGAACAATATATAAAGCTAAACGGACCGTTCACTGGGTACTTATCCGTACGAAAATCCCTATTGGTTTACCTGTTCTTACAAGGAAATAAAATGTGAAAACAATATTTCTACATCCCATGGCCTTTCCCAACCATTTAAATTTTTCTCTTACAGGTCTAACACTTCCGAAAAACCAATACAACGCCCACCCGGAACAATATATAAAGCTAAACGAACCGTTCACTGGGTACTTATCCGTACGAAAATCCCTATAGATTTACCTGTATTTACAAGGAAATAAAATGTGAAAACAATATTTCTACATCCCATGGCCTTTCACAACCATTTAAATTTTTCTCTTACAGGTCTAACACTTCCGAAAAACCAATACAACGCCCACCCGGAACACTATATAAAGCTAAACGAACCGTTCACTGGGTACTTATACGCACGAAAATCCCTATTGATTTACCTGTTTTTACAAGGAAATAAAATGTGAAAAAAATATTTCTACATCCCATGGCCTTTCCCAACCATTTAAATTTTTCTCTTACAGGTCTAACACTTCCGAAAAACCAATACAACGCCCACCCGGAACAATATATAAAGCTAAACGAACCGTTCACTGGGTACTCATACGTACGAAAATCCCTATTGATTTATCCGTTTTTACAAGTTAATAAAATGTGAAAAAAATATTTCTACATCCCATGGCCTTTCCCAACCATTTAAATTTTTCTCTTACAGGTCTAACACTTCCGAAATACCAATACAACTCCCACCCGGAACAATATATAAAGCTAAACGAACCGTTCACTGGGTACTTATCCGTACGAAAATCCCTATTGATTTATCTGATTTTACAAGGAAATAAAATGTGAAAAAAATATTTCTACATCCCATGGCCTTTCCCAACCATTTAAATTTTTCTCTTACAGGTCAAAAACTTCCGAAAAACCAATACAACTCCCACCCGGAACAATATATAAAGCTAAACGGACCGTTCACTGGGTACTTATCCGTACGAAAATCCCTATTGGTTTACCTGTTCTTACAAGGAAATAAAATGTGAAAACAATATTTCTACATCCCATGGCCTTTCCCAACCATTTAAATTTTTCTCTTACAGGTCTAACACTTCCGAAATACCAATACAACTCCCACCCGGAACAATATATAAAGCTAAATGAACCGTTCACTGGGTACTTATCCGTACGAAAATCCCTATTGATTTATCTGATTTTACAAGGAAATAAAATGTGAAAAAAATATTTCTACATCCCATGGCCTTTCCCAACCATTTTAATTTTTCTCTTACAGGTCTAACACTTCCGAAAAACCAATACAACGCCCACTCGGAACAATATATAAAGCTAAACGAACCGTTCACTGGGTACTCATACGTACGAAAATCCCTATTGATTTACCTGTTTTTACAAGGAAATAAAATGTGAAAAAATATTTCTACATCCCATGGCCTTTCCCAACCATTTAAATTTTTCTCTTACAGGTCTAACACTTCCGAAAAACCAATACAACGCCCACCCGGAACAATATATAAAGCTAAACGAACCGTTCACTGGGTACTTATCCGTACGAAAATCCCTATAGATTTACCTGTTTTTACAAGGAAATAAAATGTGAAAAAAATATTTCTACATCCCATGGCCTTTCCCAACCATTTAAATTTTTCTCTTACAGGTCTAACACTTCCGAAAAACCAATACAACGCCCACCCGGAACACTATATAAAGCTAAACGAACCGTTCACTGGGTACTTTTACGCACGAAAATCCCTATTGATTTACCTGTTTTTACAAGGAAATAAAATGTGAAAAAAATATTTCTACATCCCATGGCCTTTCCCAACCATTTAAATTTTTCTCTTACAGGTCTAACTCTTCCGAAAAACCAATACAACGCCCACCCGGAACAATATATAAAGCTAAACGAACCGTTCACTGGGTACTCATACGTACGAAAATCCCTATTGATTTACCTGTTTTTACAAGGAAATAAAATGTGAAAAAAATATTTCTACAACCCATGGCCTTTCCCAACCATTTAAATTTTTCTCTTACAGGTCTAACACTTCCGAAAAACCAATACAACGCCCACCCGGAACAATATATAAAGCTAAACGAACCGTTCACTGGGTACTCATACGTACGAAAATACCTATATATTTATCTGTTTTTAGAAGGAAATAAAATGTGAAAAAAATATTTCTACATCCCATGGCCTTTCCCAACCATTTAAATTTTTCTCTTACAGGTCTAACACTTCCGAAAAACCAATACAACGCCCACCCGGAACAATATATAAAGCTAAACGAACCGTTCACTGGGTACTCATACGTACGAAAATCCCTATAGATTTACCTGTTTTTAGAAGGAAATAAAATGTGAAAAAAATGTTTCTACATCCCATGGCCTTTCCCAACCATTTAAATTTTTCTCTTACAGGGCTAACACTTCTGAAAAACCAATACAACGCCCACCCGGAACAATATATAAAGCTAAACGAACCGTTCACTGGGTACTCATACGTACGAAAATCCCTATTGATTTACCACTTTTTACAAGGAAATAAAATGTGAAAAAAATATTTCTACATCCCATGGCTCTTCCCAACCATTTAAATTTTTCTCTTACAGGTCTAACACGTCCGAAAAATCAATACAACGCCCATCCGGAACAATATATAAAGCTAAACGCACCGTTCACTGGGTACTCATACATACGAAAATCCCTATAGATTTACCTGTTTTTAGAAGGAAATAAAATGTAAAAAAAATATTTCTACATCCCATGGCCTTTCCCAACCATTTAAATTTTTCTCTTACAGGTCTAACACTTCCAAAAAACCAATACAACGCCCACCCGGAACAATATATAAAGCTAAACGAACCGTTCACTGGGTACTCATACGTACGAAAATACCTATAGATTTACCTGTTTTTACAAGGAAATAAAATGTGAAAAAAATATTTCTACAACCCATGGCCTTTCCCAACCATTTAAATTTTTCTCTTACAGGTCTAACACTTCCGAAAAACCAATACAACGCCCACCCGGAACAATATATAAAGCTAAACGAACCGTTCACTGGGTACTCATACGTACGAAAATCCCTATAGATTTACCTGTTTTTAGAAGGAAATAAAATGTGAAAAAAATGTTTCTACATCCCATGGCCTTTCCCAACCATTTAAATTTTTCTCTTACAGGGCTAACACTTCTGAAAAACCAATACAACGCCCACCCGGAACAATATATAAAGCTAAACGAACCGTTCACTGGGTACTCATACGTACGAAAATCCCTATTGATTTACCTCTTTTTACAAGGAAATAAAATGTGAAAAAAATATTTCTACATCCCATGGCTCTTCCCAACCATTTAAATTTTTCTCTTACAGGTCTAACACGTCCGAAAAATCAATACAACGCCCATCCGGAACAATATATAAAGCTAAACGCACCGTTCACTGGGTACTCATACATACGAAAATCCCTATAGATTTACCTGTTTTTAGAAGGAAATAAAATGTAAAAAAAATATTTCTACATCCCATGGCCTTTCCCAACCATTTAAATTTTTCTCTTACAGGTCTAACACTTCCGAAAAACCAATACAACACCCATCCGGAACAATATATAAAGCTAAACGCACCGTTCACTGGGTAATTATCCGTACGAAAATCCCTATTGGTTTACCTGTTCTTACAAGGAAATAAAATGTGAAAAAAATATTTCTACATCCCATGGCCCTTCCCAACCGTTTAAATTTTTCTCTTACAGGTCTAACACGTCCGAAAAATCAATACAACGCCCATCCGGAACAATATATAAAGCTAAACGCACCGTTCACTGGGTACTCATACGTACGAAAATCCCTATAGATTTACCTGTGTTTAGAAGGAAATAAAATGTAAAAAAAATATTTCTACATCCCATGGCCTTTCCCAACCATTTAAATTTTTCTCTTACAAGTCTAACACTTCCGAAAAACCGATACAACGCCCACCCGGAACAATATATAAAGCTAAAAGAACCGTTCACTGGGTACTTATACGTACGAAAATCCCTATAGATTTACCTGTTTTTACAAGGAAATAAAATGTGAAAACAATATTTCTACATCCCATGGCCTTTCCCAACCATTTAAATTTTTCTCTTACAGGGCTAACACTTCCCAAAAACCAATACAACGCCCACCCGGACCAATATATTAAGCTAAACGAACCGTTCACTGTGTACTTATACGTACGAAAATCCCTATTGATCTACCTGTTTTTACAGGGAAATAAAATGTGAAAAAAATATTTCTACATCCCATGGCCTTTCCCAACCATTTAAATTTTTCTCTTACAAGTCTAACACTTCCGAAAAACCAATACAACGCCCACCCGGAACAATATATAAAGCTAAACGAACCGTTCACTGGGTACTTATCCGTACGAAAATCCCTATTGATTTACCTGTTTTTACAAGGAAATAAAATGTGAAAACAATATTTCTACATCCCATGGCCTTTCCCAACCATTTAAATTTTTCTCTTACATGTCTAACACTTCCGAAAAACCAATACAACGCCCACCCAGAACACTATATAAAGCCAAACGAACCGTTCACTGGGTACTTATACGCACGAAAATCCCTATTGATTTACCTGTTTTTACAAGGAAATAAAATGTGAAAAAAATATTTCTACATCCCATGGCCTTTCCCAACCATTTAAATTTTTCTCTTACAGGTCTAACACTTCCGAAAAACCAATACAACGCCCACCCGGAACAATATATAAAGCTAAACGAACCGTTCACTGGGTACTCATACGTACGAAAATCCCTATTGATTTATCTGTTTTTACAAGGAAATAAAATGTGAAAAAAATATTTCGACATCCCATGGCCCTTCCCAACCATTTAAATTTTTTTCTTACAGGTCTAACACGTCCGAAAAACCAATACAACGCCCACCCGGAACAATATATAAAGCTAAACGAACCGTTCACTGGGTACTCATACGTACGAAAATACCTATATATTTATCTGTTTTTAGAAGGAAATAAAATGTGAAAAAAATATTTCTACATCCCATGGCCTTTCCCGACCATTTAAATTTTTCTCTTACAGGTCTAACACTTCCGAAAAACCAATACAACGCCCACCCAGAACAATATATAAAGCTAAACGAACCGTTCACTGGGTACTCATACGTACGAAAATACCTATAGATTTACCTGTTTTTAGAAGGAAATAAAATGTGAAAAAAAATATTTCTACATCCCATGGCCTTTTCCAACCATTTAAATTTTTCTCTTACACGTCTAACACTTCCGAAAAACCAATACAACACCCATCCGGAACAATATATAAAGCTAAACGCACCGTTCACTGGGTAATTATCCGTACGAAAATCCCTATTGGTTTTCCTGTTCTTACAAGGAAATAAAATGTGAAAAAAATATTTCTACATCCCATGGCCCTTCCCAACCGTTTAAATTTTTCTCTTACAGGTCTAACACGTCCGAAAAATCAATACAACGCCCATCCGGAACAATATATAAAGCTAAACGCACCGTTCACTGGGTACTCATACGTACGAAAATCCCTATAGATTTACCTGTGTTTAGAAGGAAATAAAATGTAAAAAAAATATTTCTACATCCCATGGCCTTTCCCAACCATTTAAATTTTTCTCTTACAAGTCTAACACTTCCGAAAAACCAATACAACGCCCACCCGGAACAATATATAAAGCTAAAAGAACCGTTCACTGGGTACTTATACGTACGAAAATCCCTATAGATTTACCTGTTTTTACAAGGAAATAAAATGTGAAAACAATATTTCTACATCCCATGGCCTTTCCCAACCATTTAAATTTTTCTCTTACAGGGCTAACACTTCCCAAAAACCAATACAACGCCCACCCGGACCAATATATTAAGCTAAACGAACCGTTCACTGTGTACTTATACGTACGAAAATCCCTATTGATTTACCTGTTTTTACAGGGAAATAAAATGTGAAAAAAATATTTCTACATCCCATGGCCTTTCCCAACCATTTAAATTTTTCTCTTACAAGTCTAACACTTCCGAAAAACCAATACAACGCCCACCCGGAACAATATATAAAGCTAAACGAACCGTTCACTGGGTACTTATCCGTACGAAAATCCCTATTGATTTACCTGTTTTTACAAGGAAATAAAATGTGAAAACAATATTTCTACATCCCATGGCCTTTCCCAACCATTTAAATTTTTCTCTTACAGGTCTAACACTTCTGAAAAACCAATACAACGCCCACCCAGAACACTATATAAAGCTAAACGAACCGTTCACTGGGTACTTATACGTACGAAAATCCCTATTGATTTACCTGTTTTTACAAGGAAATAAAATGTGAAAAAAATATTTCTACATCCCATGGCCTTTCCCAACCATTTAAATTTTTCTCTTACAGGTCTAACACTTCCGAAATACCAATACAACTCCCACCCGGAACAATATATAAAGCTAAACGAACCGTTCACTGGGTACTTATCCGTACGAAAATCCCTATTGATTTATCTGATTTTACAAGGAAATAAAATGTGAAAAAAATATTTCTACATCCCATGGCCTTTCCCAACCGTTTAAATTTTTCTCTTACAGGTCTAACACGTCCGAAAAATCAATACAACGCCCATCCGGAACAATATATAAAGCTAAACGCACCGTTCACTGGGTACTCATACGTACGAAAATCCCTATAGATTTACCTGTGTTTAGAAGGAAATAAAATGTAAAAAAAATATTTCTACATCCCATGGCCTTTCCCAACCATTTAAATTTTTCTCTTACAGGTCTAACACTTCCAAAAAACCAATACAACGCCCACCCGGAACAATATATAAAGCTAAACGAACCGTTCACTGGGTACTCATACGTACGAAAATACCTATAGATTTACCTGTTTTTAGAAGGAAATAAAATGTGAAAAAAAATATTTCTACGTCCCATGGCCTTTCCCAACCATTTAAATTTTTCTCTTACAGGTCTAACACTTCCGAAAAACCAATACAACGCCCATCCGGAACAATATATAAAGCGAAACGCACCGTTCACTGGGTACTTATCCGTACGAAAATCCCTATTGGTTTACCTGTTCTTACAAGGAAATAAAATGTGAAAACAATATTTCTACATCCCATGGCCTTTCCCAACCATTTAAATTTTTCTCTTACAGGTCTAACACTTCCGAAAAACCAATACAACGCCCACCCGGAACAATATATAAAGCTAAACGAACCGTTCACTGGGTACTTATCCGTACGAAAATCCCTATAGATTTACCTGTTTTTACAAGTTAATAAAATGTGAAAAAAATATTTCTACATCCCATGGCCTTTCCCAACCATTTAAATTTTTCTCTTACAGGTCTAACACTTCCGAAATACCAATACAACTCCCACCCGGAACAATATATAAAGCTAAACGAACCGTTCACTGGGTACTTATCCGTACGAAAATCCCTATTGATTTATCTGATTTTACAAGGAAATAAAATGTGAAAAAAATATTTCTACATCCCATGGCCTTTCCCAACCGTTTAAATTTTTCTCTTACAGGTCTAACACGTCCGAAAAATCAATACAACGCCCATCCGGAACAATATATAAAGCTAAACGCACCGTTCACTGGGTACTCATACGTACGAAAATCCCTATAGATTTACCTGTGTTTAGAAGGAAATAAAATGTAAAAAAAATATTTCTACATCCCATGGCCTTTCCCAACCATTTAAATTTTTCTCTTACAAGTCTAACACTTCCGAAAAACCAATACAACGCCCACCCGGAACAATATATAAAGCTAAACGAACCGTTCACTGGGTACTTATCCGTACGAAAATCCCTATTGATTTACCTGTTTTTACAAGGAAATAAAATGTGAAAACAATATTTCTACATCCCATGGCCTTTCCCAACCATTTAAATTTTTCTCTTACAGGTCTAACACTTCCGAAAAACCAATACAACGCCCACCCAGAACACTATATAAAGCTAAACGAACCGTTCACTGGGTACTTATACGTACGAAAATCCCTATTGATTTACCTGTTTTTACAAGGAAATAAAATGTGAAAAAAATATTTCTACATCCCATGGCCTTTCCCAACCATTTAAATTTTTCTCTTACAGGTCTAACACTTCCGAAATACCAATACAACTCCCACCCGGAACAATATATAAAGCTAAACGAACCGTTCACTGGGTACTTATCCGTACGAAAATCCCTATTGATTTATCTGATTTTACAAGGAAATAAAATGTGAAAAAAATATTTCTACATCCCATGGCCTTTCCCAACCGTTTAAATTTTTCTCTTACAGGTCTAACACGTCCGAAAAATCAATACAACGCCCATCCGGAACAATATATAAAGCTAAACGCACCGTTCACTGGGTACTCATACGTACGAAAATCCCTATAGATTTACCTGTGTTTAGAAGGAAATAAAATGTAAAAAAAATATTTCTACATCCCATGGCCTTTCCCAACCATTTAAATTTTTCTCTTACAGGTCTAACACTTCCAAAAAACCAATACAACGCCCACCCGGAACAATATATAAAGCTAAACGAACCGTTCACTGGGTACTCATACGTACGAAAATACCTATAGATTTACCTGTTTTTAGAAGGAAATAAAATGTGAAAAAAAATATTTCTACGTCCCATGGCCTTTCCCAACCATTTAAATTTTTCTCTTACAGGTCTAACACTTCCGAAAAACCAATACAACGCCCATCCGGAACAATATATAAAGCGAAACGCACCGTTCACTGGGTACTTATCCGTACGAAAATCCCTATTGGTTTACCTGTTCTTACAAGGAAATAAAATGTGAAAACAATATTTCTACATCCCATGGCCTTTCCCAACCATTTAAATTTTTCTCTTACAGGTCTAACACTTCCGAAAAACCAATACAACGCCCACCCGGAACAATATATAAAGCTAAACGAACCGTTCACTGGGTACTTATCCGTACGAAAATCCCTATAGATTTACCTGTTTTTACAAGTTAATAAAATGTGAAAAAAATATTTCTACATCCCATGGCCTTTCCCAACCATTTAAATTTTTCTCTTACAGGTCTAACACTTCCGAAATACCAATACAACTCCCACCCGGAACAATATATAAAGCTAAACGAACCGTTCACTGGGTACTTATCCGTACGAAAATCCCTATTGATTTATCTGATTTTACAAGGAAATAAAATGTGAAAAAAATATTTCTACATCCCATGGCCTTTCCCAACCGTTTAAATTTTTCTCTTACAGGTCTAACACGTCCGAAAAATCAATACAACGCCCATCCGGAACAATATATAAAGCTAAACGCACCGTTCACTGGGTACTCATACGTACGAAAATCCCTATAGATTTACCTGTGTTTAGAAGGAAATAAAATGTAAAAAAAATATTTCTACATCCCATGGCCTTTCCCAACCATTTAAATTTTTCTCTTACAGGTCTAACACTTCCAAAAAACCAATACAACGCCCACCCGGAACAATATATAAAGCTAAATGAACCGTTCACTGGGTACTCATACGTACGAAAATACCTATAGATTTACCTGTTTTTAGAAGGAAATAAAATGTGAAAAAAAATATTTCTACATCCCATGGCCTTTCCCAACCATTTCAATTTTTCTCTTACAGGTCTAACACTTCCGAAAAACCAATACAACGCCCATCCGGAACAATATATAAAGCTAAACGCACCGTTCACTGGGTACTTATCCGTACGAAAATCCCTATTGGTTTACCTGTTCTTACAAGGAAATAAAATGTGAAAACAATATTTCTACATCCCATGGCCTTTCCCAACCATTTAAATTTTTCTCTTACAGGGCTAACACTTCCCAAAAACCAATACAACGCCTACCCGGACCAATATATTAAGCTAAACGAACCGTTCACTGGGTACTTATACGTACGAAAATCCCTATTGATTTACCTGTTTTTACAGGGAAATAAAATGTGAAAAAAATATTTCTACATCCCATGGCCTTTCCCAACCATTTAAATTTTTCTCTTACAAATCTAACACTTCCGAAAAACCAATACAACGCCCATCCGGAACAATATATAAAGCGAAACGAACCGTTCACTGGGTACTTATCCGTACGAAAATCCCTATTGATTTACCTGTTTTTACAAGGAAATAAAATGTGAAAACAATATTTCTACATCCCATGGCCTTTCCCAACCATTTAAATTTTTCTCTTACAGGTCTAACACTTCCGAAAAACCAATACAACGCCCACCTGGAACAATATATAAAGCTAAACGAACCGTTCACTGGGTACTCATACGTATGAAAATACCTATAGATTTACCTGTTTTTAGAAGGAAATAAAATGTGAAAAAAATATTTCTACATCCCATGGCCTTTCCCAACCATTTAAATTTTTCTCTTACAGGTCTAACACTTCCGAAAAACCAATACAACGCCCACCCGGAATAATATATAAAGCTAAACGAACCGTTCACTGGGTACTCATACGTACGAAAATCCCTATAGATTTACCTGTTTTTAGAAGGAAATAAAATGTAAAAAAAATATTTCTACATCCCATGGCCTTTCCCAACCATTTAAATTTTTCTCTTACAGGTCAAAAACTTCCGAAAAATAAATACAACGCCCACCCGGAACAATATATAAAGCTAAACGGACCGTTCACTGGGTACTTATCCGTACGAAAATCCCTATTGGTTTACCTGTTCTTACAAGGAAATAAAATGTGAAAACAATATTTCTACATCCCATGGCCTTTCCCAACCATTTAAATTTTTCTCTTACAGGTCTAACACTTCCGAAATACCAATACAACTCCCACCCGGAACAATATATAAAGCTAAACGAACCGTTCACTGGGTACTTATCCGTACGAAAATCCCTATTGATTTATCTGATTTTACAACGAAATAAAATGTGAAAAAAATATTTCTACATCCCATGGCCTTTCCCAACCATTTAAATTTTTCTCTTACAGGTCAAAAACTTCCGAAAAATCAATACAACGCCCATCTGGAACAATATATAAAGCTAAACGGACCGTTCACTGGGTACTTATCCGTACGAAAATCCCTATTGGTTTACCTGTTCTTACAAGGAAATAAAATGTGAAAACAATATTTCTACATCCCATGGCCTTTCCCAACCATTTAAAATTTTCTCTTACAGGTCTAACACTTCCGAAAAACCAATACAACGCCCACTCGGAACAATATATAAAGCTAAACGAACCGTTCACTGGGTACTCATACGTACGAAAATCCCTATTGATTTACCTGTTTTTACAAGGAAATAAAATGTGAAAAAAATATTTCTACATCCCATGGCCTTTCCCAACCATTTAAATTTTTCTCTTACAGGTCTAACACTTCCGAAAAACCAATACAATGCCCACCCGGAACAATATATAAAGCTAAACGAACCGTTCACTGGGTACTTATCCGTACGAAAATCCCTATAGATTTACCTGTTTTTACAAGGAAATAAAATGTGAAAACAATATTTCTACATCCCATGGCCTTTCACAACCATTTAAATTTTTCTCTTACAGGTCTAACACTTCCGAAAAACCAATACAACGCCCACCCGGAACACTATATAAAGCTAAACGAACCGTTCACTGGGTACTTATACGCACGAAAATCCCTATTGATTTACCTGTTTTTACAAGGAAATAAAATGTGAAAAAAATATTTCTACATCCCATGGCCTTTCCCAACCATTTAAATTTTTCTCTTACAGGTCTAACACTTCCGAAAAACCAATACAACGCCCACCCGGAACAATATATAAAGCTAAACGAACCGTTCACTGGGTACTCATACGTACGAAAATCCCTATTGATTTACCTGTTTTTACAAGGAAATAAAATGTGAAAAAAATATTTCTACATCCCATGGCCTTTCCCAACCATTTAAATTTTTCTCTTACAGGTCTAACACTTCCGAAAAACCAATACAACGCCCACCCGGAATAATATATAAAGCTAAACGAACTGTTCACTGGGTACTCATACGTACGAAAATCCCTATTGATTTACCTGTTTTTAGAAGGAAATAAAATGTGAAAAAAATGTTTCTACATCCCATGGCCTTTCCCAACCATTTAAATTTTTCTCTTACAGGGCTAACACTTCCGAAAAACCAATACAACGCCCACCCGGAACAATATATAAAGCTAAACGAACCGTTCACTGGGTACTCATACGTACGAAAATCCCTACTGATTTAACAGTTTTTACAAGGAAAAAAAATGTGAAAACAATATTTCTACATACCACGGCCTTTCCCAACCATTTAAATTTTTCTCTTACAGGTCTAACACTTCCGAAAAACCAATACAACTCCCACCCAGAACAATATATAAAGCTAAACGAACCGTTCACTGGGTACTTATCCGTACGAAAATCCCTATAGATTTACCTGTTTTTACAAGTTAATAAAATGTGAAAAAAATATTTCTACATCCCATGGCCTTTCCCAACCATTTAAATTTTTCTCTTACAGGTCTAACACTTCAGAAATACCAATACAACTCCCACCCGGAACAATATATAAAGCTAAACGAACCGTTCACTGGGTACTTATCCGTACGAAAATCCCTATTGATTTATCTGATTTTACAAGGAAATAAAATGTGAAAAAAATATTTCTACATCCCATGGCCTTTCCCAACCATTTAAATTTTTCTCTTACAGGTCAAAAACTTCCGAAAAATCAATACAATGCCCATCCGGAACAATATATAAAGCTAAACGGACCGTTCACTGGGTACTTATCCGTACGAAAATCCCTATTGGTTTACCTGTTCTTACAAGGAAATAAAATGTGAAAACAATATTTCTACATCCCATGGCCTTTCCCAACCATTTAAATTTTTCTCTTACAGGTCTAACACTTCCGAAATACCAATACAACTCCCACCCGGAACAATATATAAAGCTAAACGAACCGTTCACTGGGTACTTATCCGTACGAAAATCCCTATTGATTTATCTGATTTTACAAGGAAATAAAATGTGAAAAAAATATTTCTACATCCCATGGCCTTTCCCAACCATTTTAATTTTTCTCTTACAGGTCTAACACTTCCGAAAAACCAATACAACGCCCACTCGGAACAATATATAAAGCTAAACGAACCGTTCACTGGGTACTCATACGTACGAAAATCCCTATTGATTTACCTGTTTTTACAAGGAAATAAAATGTGAAAAAAATATTTCTACATCCCATGGCCTTTCCCAACCATTAAAATTTTTCTCTTACAGGTCTAACACTTCCGAAAAACCAATACAACGCCCACCCGGAACAATATATAAAGCTAAACGAACCGTTCACTGGGTACTTATCCGTACGAAAATCCCTATAGATTTACCTGTTTTTACAAGGAAATAAAATGTGAAAACAATATTTCTACATCCCATGGCCTTTCCCAACCATTTAAATCTTTCTCTTACAGGTCTAACACTTCCGAAAAACCAATACAACGCCCACCCGGAACACTATATAAAGCTAAACGAACCGTTCACTGGGTACTTATACGCACGAAAATCCCTATTGATTTACCTGTTTTTACAAGGAAATAAAATGTGAAAAAAATATTTCTACATCCCATGGCCTTTCCCAACCATTTAAATTTTTCTCTTACAGGTCTAACTCTTCCGAAAAACCAATACAACGCCCACCCGGAACAATATATAAAGCTAAACGAACCGTTCACTGGGTACTCATACGTACGAAAATCCCTATTGATTTACCTGTTTTTACAAGGAAATAAAATGTGAAAAAAAATATTTCTACATCCCATGGCCTTTCCCAACCATTTAAATTTTTCTCTTACAGGTCTAACACTTCCGAAAAACCAATACAACGCCCACCCGGAACAATATATAAAGCTAAACGAACCATTCACTGGGTACTCATACGTACGAAAATCCCTATTGGTTTACCTGTTCTTACAAGGAAATAAAATGTGAAAACAATATTTCTACATCCCATGGCCTTTCCCAACCATTTAAATTTTTCTCTTACATGGCTAACACTTCCCAAAAACCAATACAACGCCCACCCGGACCAATATATTAAGCTAAACGAACCGTTCACTGGGTACTTATACGTACGAAAATCCCTATTGATTTACCTGTTTTTACAGGGAAATAAAATGTGAAAACAATATTTCTACATCCCATGGCCTTTCCCAACCCTTTAAATTTTTCTCTTACAAGTCTAACACTTCCGAAAAACCAATACAACGCCCACCCGGAACAATATATAAAGCTAAACGAACCGTTCACTGGGTACTTATACGCACGAAAATCCCTATTGATTTACCTGTTTTTACAAGGAAATAAAATGTGAAAAAAATATTTCTACATCCCATGGCCTTTCCCAACCATTTAAATTTTTCTCTTACAGGTCTAACACTTCCGAAAAACCAATACAACGCCCACCCGGAACAATATATAAAGCTAAACGAACCGTTCAATGGGTACTCATACGTACGAAAATCCCTATTGATTTATCTGTTTTTACAAGGAAATAAAATGTGAAAAAAATATTTCGACATCCCATGGCCCTTCCCAACCATTTAAATTTTTTTCTTACAGGTCTAACACGTCCGAAAAACCAATACAACGCCCATCCGGAACAATATATAAAGCTAAACGCACCGTTCACTGGGTACTTATCCGTACGAAAATCCCTAATGATTTACCTGTTTTTACAAGGAAATAAAATGTGAAAACAATATTTCTACATCCCATGGCCTTTACCAACCATTTAAATTTTTCTCTTACAGGTCTAACACTTCCGAAAAACCAATACAACGCCCACCCGGAACAATATATAAAGCTAAACGAACCGTTCACTGGGTACTTATCCGTACGAAAATCCCTATAGATTTACCTGTTTTTACAAGGAAATAAAATGTGAAAACAATATTTCTACATCCCATGGCCTTTCACAACCATTTAAATTTTTCTCTTACAGGTCTAACACTTCCGAAAAACCAATACAACGCCCACCCGGAACACTATATAAAGCTAAACGAACCGTTCACTGGGTACTTATACGCACGAAAATCCCTATTGATTTACCTGTTTTTACAAGGAAATAAAATGTGAAAAAAATATTTCTACATCCCATGGCCTTTCCCAACCATTTAAATTTTTCTTTTACAGGTCTAACACTTCCGAAAAACCAATACAACGCCCTCCCGGAACAATATATAAAGCTAAACGAACCGTTCACTGGGTACTCATACGTACGAAAATTCCTATTGATTTACCTGTTTTTACAAGGAAATAAAATGTGAAAAAAATATTTCTACATCCCATGGCCTTTCCCAACCATTTAAATTTTTCTCTTACAGGTCTAACACTTCCGAAAAACCAATACAACGCCCACCCGGAACAATATATAAAGCTAAACGAACCGTTCACTGGGTACTCATACGTACGAAAATCCCTATAGATTTACCTGTTTTTAGAAGGAAATAAAATGTGAAAAAAAATATTTCTACATCCCATGGCCTTTCCCAACCATTTAAATTTTTCTCTTACAGGTCTAACACTTCCGAAAAACCAATACAACGCCCACCCGGAATAATATATAAAGCTAAACGAACTGTTCACTGGGTACTCATACGTACGTAAATCCCTATTGATTTACCTGTTTTTAGAAGGAAATAAAATGTGAAAAAAATGTTTCTACATCCCATGGCCTTTCCCAACCATTTAAATTTTTCTCTTACAGGGCTAACACTTCCGAAAAACCAATACAACGCCCACCCGGAACAATATATAAAGCTAAACGAACCGTTCACTGGGTACTCATACGTACGAAAATCCCTACTGATTTAACAGTTTTTACAAGGAAAAAAAATGTGAAAACAATATTTCTACATACCACGGCCTTTCCCAACCATTTAAATTTTTCTCTTACAGGTCTAACACTTCCGAAAAACCAATACAACTCCCACCCGGAACAATATATAAAGCTAAACGAACCGTTCACTGGGTACTTATCCGTACGAAAATCCCTATAGATTTACCTGTTTTTACAAGTTAATAAAATGTGAAAAAAATATTTCTACATCCCATGGCCTTTCCCAACCATTTAAATTTTTCTCTTACAGGTCTAACACTTCCGAAATACCAATACAACTCCCACCCGGAACAATATATAAAGCTAAACGAACCGTTCACTGGGTACTTATCCGTACGAAAATCCCTATTGATTTATCTGATTTTACAAGGAAATAAAATGTGAAAAAAATATTTCTACATCCCATGGCCTTTCCCAACCATTTAAATTTTTCTCTTACAGGTCAAAAACTTCCGAAAAATCAATACAACGCCCATCCGGAACAATATATAAAGCTAAACGGACCGTTCACTGGGTACTTATCCGTACGAAAATCCCTATTGGTTTACCTGTTCTTACAAGGAAATAAAATGTGAAAACAATATTTCTACATCCCATGGCCTTTCCCAACCATTTAAATTTTTCTCTTACAGGTCTAACACTTCCGAAATACCAATACAACTCCCACCCGGAACAATATATAAAGCTAAACGAACCGTTCACTGGGTACTTATCCGTACGAAAATCCCTATTGATTTATCTGATTTTACACGGAAATAAAATGTGAAAAAAATATTTCTACATCCCATGGCCTTTCCCAACCGTTTAAATTTTTCTCTTACAGGTCTAACACGTCCGAAAAATCAATACAACGCCCATCCGGAACAATATATAAAGCTAAACGCACCGTTCACTGGGTACTCATACGTACGAAAATCCCTATAGATTTACCTGTGTTTAGAAGGAAATAAAATGTAAAAAAAATATTTCTACATCCCATGGCCTTTCCCAACCATTTAAATTTTTCTCTTACAGGTCTAACACTTCCAAAAAACCAATACAACGCCCACCCGGAACAATATATAAAGCTAAACGAACCGTTCACTGGGTACTCATACGTACGAAAATACCTATAGATTTACCTGTTTTTAGAAGGAAATAAAATGTGAAAAAAAATATTTCTACATCCCATGGCCTTTCCCAACCATTTAAATTTTTCTCTTACAGGTCTAACACTTCCGAAAAACCAATACAACGCCCATCCGGAACAATATATAAAGCGAAACGCACCGTTCACTGGGTACTTATCCGTACGAAAATCCCTATTGGTTTACCTGTTCTTACAAGGAAATAAAATGTGAAAACAATATTTCTACATCCCATGGCCTTTCCCAACCATTTAAATTTTTCTCTTTCAGGGCTAACACTTCCCAAAAACCAATACAACGCCCACCCGGACCAATATATTAAGCTAAACGAACCGTTCACTGGGTACTTATACGTACGAAAATCCCTATTGATTTACCTGTTTTTACAGGGAAATAAAATGTGAAAAAAATATTTCTACATCCCATGGCCTTTCCCAACCATTTAAATTTTTCTCTTACAAGTCTAACACTTCCGAAAAACCAATACAACGCCCACCCGGAACAATATATAAAGCTAAACGAACCGTTCACTGGGTACTCATACATACGAAAATCCCTATTGATTTACCTGTTTTTACAAGGAAATAAAATGTGAAAAAAATATTTCTACATCCCATGGCCTTTCCCAACCATTTAAATTTTTCTCTTACAGGTCTAACACTTCCGAAAAACCAATACAACGCCCACCCGGAACAATATATAAAGCTAAACGAACCGTTCACTGGGTACTCATACATACGAAAATCCCTATTGATTTATCTGTTTTTACAAGGAAATAAAATGTGAAAAAAATATTTCGACATCCCATGGCCCTTCCCAACCGTTTAAATTTTTCTCTTACAGTTCTAACACGTCCGAAAAATCAATACAACGCCCATCCGGAACAATATATAAAGCTAAACGCACCGTTCACTGGGTACTCATACGTACGAAAATCCCTATAGATTTACCTGTTCTTACAAGGAAATAAAATGTGAAAACAATATTTCTACATCCCATGGCCTTTCCCAACCATTTAAATTTTTCTCTTACAGGTCTAACACTTCCGAAAAACCAATACAACGCCCATCCGGAACAATATATAAAGCTAAACGCACCGTTCACTGGGTACTTATCCGTACAAAAATCCCTATTGGTTTACCTGTTCTTACAAGGAAATAAAATGTGAAAACAATATTTCTACATCCCATGGCCTTTCCCAACCATTTAAATTTTTCTCTTACAGGGCTAACACTTCCCAAAAACCAATACAACGCCCACCCGGACCAATATATTAAGCTAAACGTACCGTTCACTGGGTACTTATACGTACGAAAATCCCTATTGATTTACCTGTTTTTACAGGGAAATAAAATGTGAAAAAAATATTTCTACATCCCATGGCCTTTCCCAACCATTTAAATTTTTCTCTTACAAGTCTAACACTTCCGAAAAACCAATACAACGCCCACCCGGAACAATATATAAAGCTAAACGAACCGTTCAGTGGGTACTTATCCGTACGAAAATCCCTATTGATTTACCTGTTTTTACAAGGAAATAAAATGTGAAAACAATATTTCTACATCCCATGGCCTTTCCCAACCATTTAAATTTTTCTCTTACAGGTCTAACACTTCCGAAAAACCAATACAACGCCCACCCGGAACACTATATAAAGCTAAACGAACCGTTCACTGGGTACTTATACGCACGAAAATCCCTATTGATTTACCTGTTTTTACAAGGAAATAAAATGTGAAAAAAATATTTCTACATCCCATGGCCTTTCCCAACCTTTTAAATTTTTCTCTTACAGGTCTAACACTTCCGAAAAACCAATACAACGCCCACCCGGAACAATATATAAAGCTAAACGAACCGTTCACTGGGTACTCATACGTACGAAAATCCCTATTGATTTATCTGTTTTTACAAGGAAATAAAATGTGAAAAAAATATTTCGACATCCCATGGCCCTTCCCAACCATTTAAATTTTTTTCTTACAGGTCTAACACGTCCGAAAAACCAATACAACGCCCATCCGGAACAATATATAAAGCTAAACGCACCATTCACTGGGTACTTATCCGTACGAAAATCCCTAATGATTTACCTGTTTTTACAAGGAAATAAAATGTGAAAACAATATTTCTACATCCCATGGCCTTTCCCAACCATTTAAATTTTTCTCTTACAGTTCTAACACTTCCGAAAAACCAATACAACGCCCACCTGGAACAATATATAAAGCTAAACGAACCGTTCACTGGGTACTCATACGTATGAAAATACCTATAGATTTACCTGTTTTTAGAAGGAAATAAAATGTGAAAAAAATATTTCTACATCCCATGGCCTTTCCCAACCATTTAAATTTTTCTCTTACAGGTCTAACACTTCCGAAAAACCAATACAACGCCCACCCGGAACAATATATAAAGCTAAACGAACCGTTCACTGGGTACTCATACGTACGAAAATCCCTATAGATTTACCTGTTTTTAGAAGGAAATAAAATGTAAAAAAAATATTTCTACATCCCATGGCCTTTCCCAACCATTTAAATTTTTCTCTTACAGGTCTAACACTTCCGAAAAACCAATACAACGCCCACCCGGAACAATATATAAAGCTAAACGAACCGTTCACTGGGTACTTATCCGTACGAAAATCCCTATTGATTTATCTGATTTTACACGGAAATAAAATGTGAAAAAAATATTTCTACATCCCATGGCCTTTCCCAACCGTTTAAATTTTTCTCTTACAGGTCTAACACGTCCGAAAAATCAATACAACGCCCATCCGGAACAATATATAAAGCTAAACGCACCGTTCACTGGGTACTCATACGTACGAAAATCCCTATAGATTTACCTGTGTTTAGAAGGAAATAAAATGTAAAAAAAATATTTCTACATCCCATGGCCTTTCCCAACCATTTAAATTTTTCTCTTACAGGTCTAACACTTCCAAAAAACCAATACAACGCCCACCCGGAACAATATATAAAGCTAAACGAACCGTTCACTGGGTACTCATACGTACGAAAATACCTATAGATTTACCTGTTTTTAGAAGGAAATAAAATGTGAAAAAAAATATTTCTACATCCCATGGCCTTTCCCAACCATTTAAATTTTTCTCTTACAGGTCTAACACTTCCGAAAAACCAATACAACGCCCATCCGGAACAATATATAAAGCGAAACGCACCGTTCACTGGGTACTTATCCGTACGAAAATCCCTATTGGTTTACCTGTTCTTACAAGGAAATAAAATGTGAAAACAATATTTCTACATCCCATGGCCTTTCCCAACCATTTAAATTTTTCTCTTTCAGGGCTAACACTTCCCAAAAACCAATACAACGCCCACCCGGACCAATATATTAAGCTAAACGAACCGTTCACTGGGTACTTATACGTACGAAAATCCCTATTGATTTACCTGTTTTTACAGGGAAATAAAATGTGAAAAAAATATTTCTACATCCCATGGCCTTTCCCAACCATTTAAATTTTTCTCTTACAAGTCTAACACTTCCGAAAAACCAATACAACGCCCACCCGGAACAATATATAAAGCTAAACGAACCGTTCACTGGGTACTCATACATACGAAAATCCCTATTGATTTACCTGTTTTTACAAGGAAATAAAATGTGAAAAAAATATTTCTACATCCCATGGCCTTTCCCAACCATTTAAATTTTTCTCTTACAGGTCTAACACTTCCGAAAAACCAATACAACGCCCACCCGGAACAATATATAAAGCTAAACGAACCGTTCACTGGGTACTCATACATACGAAAATCCCTATTGATTTATCTGTTTTTACAAGGAAATAAAATGTGAAAAAAATATTTCGACATCCCATGGCCCTTCCCAACCGTTTAAATTTTTCTCTTACAGTTCTAACACGTCCGAAAAATCAATACAACGCCCATCCGGAACAATATATAAAGCTAAACGCACCGTTCACTGGGTACTCATACGTACGAAAATCCCTATAGATTTACCTGTGTTTAGAAGGAAATAAAATGTAAAAAAAATATTTCTACATCCCATGGCCTTTCCCAACCATTTAAATTTTTCTCTTACACGTCTAACACTTCCAAAAAACCAATACAACGCCCACCCGGAACAATATATAAAGCTAAACGAACCGTTCACTGGGTACTTATCCGTACAAAAATCCCTATTGGTTTACCTGTTCTTACAAGGAAATAAAATGTGAAAACAATATTTCTACATCCCATGGCCTTTCCCAACCATTTAAATTTTTCTCTTACAGGTCTAACACTTCCGAAAAACCAATACAACGCCCATCCGGAACAATATATAAAGCTAAACGCACCGTTCACTGGGTACTTATCCGTACAAAAATCCCTATTGGTTTACCTGTTCTTACAAGGAAATAAAATGTGAAAACAATATTTCTACATCCCATGGCCTTTCCCAACCATTTAAATTTTTCTCTTACAAGTCTAACACTTCCGAAAAACCAATACAACGCCCACCCGGAACAATATATAAAGCTAAACGAACCGTTCAGTGGGTACTTATCCGTACGAAAATCCCTATTGATTTACCTGTTTTTACAAGGAAATAAAATGTGAAAACAATATTTCTACATCCCATGGCCTTTCCCAACCATTTAAATTTTTCTCTTACAGGTCTAACACTTCCGAAAAACCAATACAACGCCCACCCGGAACACTATATAAAGCTAAACGAACCGTTCACTGGGTACTTATACGCACGAAAATCCCTATTGATTTACCTGTTTTTACAAGGAAATAAAATGTGAAAAAAATATTTCTACATCCCATGGCCTTTCCCAACCTTTTAAATTTTTCTCTTACAGGTCTAACACTTCCGAAAAACCAATACAACGCCCACCCGGAACAATATATAAAGCTAAACGAACCGTTCACTGGGTACTCATACGTACGAAAATCCCTATTGATTTATCTGTTTTTACAAGGAAATAAAATGTGAAAAAAATATTTCGACATCCCATGGCCCTTCCCAACCATTTAAATTTTTTTCTTACAGGTCTAACACGTCCGAAAAACCAATACAACGCCCATCCGGAACAATATATAAAGCTAAACGCACCATTCACTGGGTACTTATCCGTACGAAAATCCCTAATGATTTACCTGTTTTTACAAGGAAATAAAATGTGAAAACAATATTTCTACATCCCATGGCCTTTCCCAACCATTTAAATTTTTCTCTTACAGTTCTAACACTTCCGAAAAACCAATACAACGCCCACCTGGAACAATATATAAAGCTAAACGAACCGTTCACTGGGTACTCATACGTATGAAAATACCTATAGATTTACCTGTTTTTAGAAGGAAATAAAATGTGAAAAAAATATTTCTACATCCCATGGCCTTTCCCAACCATTTAAATTTTTCTCTTACAGGTCTAACACTTCCGAAAAACCAATACAACGCCCACCCGGAACAATATATAAAGCTAAACGAACCGTTCACTGGGTACTCATACGTACGAAAATCCCTATAGATTTACCTGTTTTTAGAAGGAAATAAAATGTAAAAAAAATATTTCTACATCCCATGGCCTTTCCCAACCATTTAAATTTTTCTCTTACAGGTCTAACACTTCCGAAAAACCAATACAACGCCCACCCGGAACAATATATAAAGCTAAACGAACCGTTCACTGGGTACTTATCCGTACGAAAATCCCTATAGATTTACCTGTTTTTACAAGTTAATAAAATGTGAAAAAATATTTCTACATCCCATGGCCTTTCCCAACCATTTAAATTTTTCTCTTACAGGTCTAACACTTCCGAAATACCAATACAACTCCCACCCGGAACAATATATAAAGCTAAACGAACCGTTCACTGGGTACTTATCCGTACGAAAATCCCTATTGATTTATCTGATTTTACAAGGAAATAAAATGTGAAAAAAATATTTCTACATCCCATGGCCTTTCCCAACCATTTAAATTTTTCTCTTACAGGTCAAAAACTTCCGAAAAACCAATACAACGCCCACCCGGAACACTATATAAAGCTAAACGAACCGTTCACTGGGTACTTATACGCACGAAAATCCCTATTGGTTTACCTGTTCTTACAAGGAAATAAAATGTGAAAACAATATTTCTACATCCCATGGCCTTTCCCAACCATTTAAATTTTTCTCTTACAGGTCTAACACTTCCGAAAAACCAATACAACGCCCACTCGGAACAATATATAAAGCTAAACGAACCGTTCACTGGGTACTCATACGTACGAAAATCCCTATTGATTTACCTGTTTTTACAAGGAAATAAAATGTGAAAAAAATATTTCTACATCCCATGGCCTTTCCCAACCATTTAAATTTTTCTCTTACAGGTCTAACACTTCCGAAAAACCAATACAACGCCCACCCGGAACAATATATAAAGCTAAACGAACCGTTCACTGGGTACTTATCCGTACGAAAATCCCTATAGATTTACCTGTTTTTACAAGGAAATAAAATGTGAAAACAATATTTCTACATCCCATGGCCTTTCACAACCATTTAAATTTTTCTCTTACAGGTCTAACACTTCCGAAAAACCAATACAACGCCCACCCGGAACACTATATAAAGCTAAACGAACCGTTCACTGGGTACTTATACGCACGAAAATCCCTATTGATTTACCTGTTTTTAGAAGGAAATAAAATGTGAAAAAAATATTTCTACATCCCATGGCCTTTCCCAACCATTTAAATTTTTCTCTTACAGGTCTAACACTTCCGAAAAACCATTACAACGCCCACCCGGAACAATATATAAAGCTAAACGAACCGTTCACTGGGTACTCATACGTACGAAAATCCCTATTGATTTACCTGTTTTTACAAGGAAATAAAATGTGAAAAAAATATTTCTACATCCCATGGCCTTTCCCAACCATTTAAATTTTTCTCTTACAGGTCTAACACTTCCGAAAAACCAATACAACGCCCACCCGGAACAATATATAAAGCTAAACGAACCGTTCACTGGGTACTCATACGTACGAAAATCCCTATAGATTTACCTGTTTTTAGAAGGAAATAAAATGTGAAAAAAAATATTTCTACATCCCATGGCCTTTCCCAACCATTTAAATTTTTCTCTTACAGGTCTAACACTTCCGAAAAACCAATACAACGCCCACCCGGAACAATATATAAAGCTAAACGAACTGTTCACTGGGTACTCATACGTACGAAAATCCCTATTGATTTACCTGTTTTTATAAGGAAATAAAATGTGAAAAAAATGTTTCTACATCCCATGGCCTTTCCCAACCATTTAAATTTTTCTCTTACAGGGCTAACACTTCCGAAAAACCAATACAACGCCCACCCGGAACAATATATAAAGCTAAACGAACCGTTCACTGGGTACTCATACGTACGAAAATCCCTACTGATTTAACAGTTTTTACAAGGAAAAAAAATGTGAAAACAATATTTCTACATACCACGGCCTTTCCCAACCATTTAAATTTTTCTCTTACAGGTCTAACACTTCCGAAAAACCAATACAACTCCCACCCGGAACAATATATAAAGCTAAACGAACCGTTCACTGGGTACTTATCCGTACGAAAATCCCTATAGATTTACCTGTTTTTACAAGTTAATAAAATGTGAAAAAAATATTTCTACATCCCATGGCCTTTCCCAACCATTTAAATTTTTCTCTTACAGGTCTAACACTTCCGAAATACCAATACAACTCCCACCCGGAACAATATATAAAGCTAAACGAACCGTTCACTGGGTACTTATCCGTACGAAAATCCCTATTGATTTATCTGATTTTACAAGGAAATAAAATGTGAAAAAAATATTTCTACATCCCATGGCCTTTCCCAACCATTTAAATTTTTCTCTTACAGGTCAAAAACTTCCGAAAAACCAATACAACGCCGACCCGGAACAATATATAAAGCTAAACGAACCGTTCACTGGGTACTCATATGTACGAAAATCCCTATAGATTTACCTGTTTTTAGAAGGAAATAAAATGTGAAAAAAAATATTTCTACATCCCATGGCCTTTCCCAACCATTTAAATTTTTCTCTTACAGGTCTAACACTTGCGAAAAACCAATACAACGCCCACCCGGAACAATATATAAAGCTAAACGAACTGTTCACTGGGTACTCATACGTACGAAAATCCCTATTGATTTACCTGTTATTAGAAGGAAATAAAATGTGAAAAAAATGTTTCTACATCCCATGGCCTTTCCCAACCATTTAAATTTTTCTCTTACAGGGCTAACACTTCCGAAAAACCAATACAACGCCCACCCGGAACAATATATAAAGCTAAACGAACCGTTCACTGGGTACTCATACGTACGAAAATCCCTACTGATTTAACAGTTTTTACAAGGAAAAAAAATGTGAAAACAATATTTCTACATACCACGGCCTTTCCCAACCATTTAAATTTTTCTCTTACAGGTCTAACACTTCCGAAAAACCAATACAACTCCCACCCGGAACAATATATAAAGCTAAACGAACCGTTCACTGGGTACTTATCCGTACGAAAATCCCTATAGATTTACCTGTTTTTACAAGTTAATAAAATGTGAAAAAAATATTTCTACATCCCATGGCCTTTCCCAACCATTTAAATTTTTCTCTTACAGGTCTAACACTTCCGAAATACCAATACAACTCCCACCCGGAACAATATATAAAGCTAAACGAACCGTTCACTGGGTACTTATCCGTACGAAAATCCCTATTGATTTATCTGATTTTACAAGGAAATAAAATGTGAAAAAAATATTTCTACATCCCATGGCCTTTCCCAAAAATTTAAATTTTTCTCTTACAGGTCAAAAACTTCCGAAAAATCAATACAACGCCCATCCGGAACAATATATAAAGCTAAACGGACCGTTCACTGGGTACTTATCCGTACGAAAATCCCTATTGGTTTACCTGTTCTTACAAGGAAATAAAATGTGAAAACAATATTTCTACATCCCATGGCCTTTCCCAACCATTTAAATTTTTCTCTTACAGGTCTAACACTTCCGAAATACCAATACAACTCCCACCCGGAACAATATATAAAGCTAAACGAACCGTTCACTGGGTACTTATCCGTACGAAAACCCCTATTGATTTATCTGATTTTACAAGGAAATAAAATGTGAAAAAAATATTTCTACATCCCATGGCCTTTCCCAACCATTTTAATTTTTCTCTTACAGGTCTAACACTTCCGAAAAACCAATACAACGCCCACTCGGAACAATATATAAAGCTAAACGCACCGTTCACTGGGTACTTATCCGTACGAAAATCCCTAATGATTTACCTGTTTTTACAAGGAAATAAAATGTGAAAACAATATTTCTACATCCCATGGCCTTCCCAACCATTTAAATTTTTCTCTTACAGGTCTAACACTTCCGAAAAACCAATACAACGCCCACCCGGAACAATATATAAAGCTAAACGAACCGTTCACTGGGAACTCATACGTACGAAAATCCCTATAGATTTACCTGTTTTTAGAAGGAAATAAAATGTAAAAAAAATATTTCTACATCCCATGGCCTTTCCCAAGCATTTAAATTTTTCTCTTACAGGTCTAACACTTCCGAAAAACCAATACAACGCCCACCCGGAACAATATATAAAGCTAAACGAACCGTTCACTGGGAACTCATACGTACGAAAATCCCTATAGATTTACCTGTTTTTAGAAGGAAATAAAATGTAAAAAAAATATTTCTACATCCCATGGCCTTCCCAACCATTTAAATTTTTCTCTTACAGGTCTAACACTTCCGAAAAACCAATACAACGCCCACCCGGAACAATATATAAAGCTAAACGAACCGTTCACTGGGTACTCATACGTACGAAAATCCCTATTGATTTACCTGTTTTTAGAAGGAAATAAAATGTGAAAAAATGTTTCTACATCCCATGGCCTTTCCCAACCATTTAAATTTTTCTCTTACAGGGCTAACACTTCCGAAAAACCAATACAACGCCCACCCGGAACAATATATAAAGCTAAACGAACCGTTCACTGGGTACTCATACGTACGAAAATCCCTACTGATTTAACAGTTTTTACAAGGAAAAAAAATGTGAAAACAATATTTCTACATACCACGGCCTTTCCCAACCATTTAAATTTTTCTCTTACAGGTCTAACACTTCCGAAAAACCAATACAACTCCCACCCGGAACAATATATAAAGCTAAACGAACCGTTCACTGGGTACTTATCCGTACGAAAATCCCTATAGATTTACCTGTTTTTACAAGTTAATAAAATGTGAAAAAAATATTTCTACATCCCATGGCCTTTCCCAACCATTTAAATTTTTCTCTTACAGGTCTAACACTTCCGAAATACCAATACAACTCCCACCCGGAACAATATATAAAGCTAAACGAACCGTTCACTGGGTACTTATCCGTACGAAAATCCCTATTGATTTATCTGATTTTACAAGGAAATAAAATGTGAAAAAAATATTTCTACATCCCATGGCCTTTACCAACCATTTAAATTTTTCTCTTACAGGTCAAAAACTTCCGAAAAATCAATACAACGCCCATCCGGAACAATATATAAAGCTAAACGGACCGTTCACTGGGTACTTATCCGTACGAAAATCCCTATTGGTTTACCTGTTCTTACAAGGAAATAAAATGTGAAAACAATATTTCTGCATCCCATGGCCTTTCCCAACCATTTAAATTTTTCTCTTACAGGTCTAACACTTCCGAAATACCAATACAACTCCCACCCGGAACAATATATAAAGCTAAACGAACCGTTCACTGGGTACTTATCCGTACGAAAACCCCTATTGATTTATCTGATTTTACAAGGAAATAAAATGTGAAAAAAATATTTCTACATCCCATGGCCTTTCCCAACCATTCTAATTTTTCTCTTACAGGTCTAACACTTCCGAAAAACCAATACAACGCCCACTCGGAACAATATATAAAGCTAAACGAACCGTTCACTGGGTACTCATACGTACGAAAATCCCTATTGATTTACCTGTTTTTACAAGGAAATAAAATGTGAAAAAAATATTTCTACATCCCATGGCCTTTCCCAACCATTTAAATTTTTCTCTTACAGGTCTAACACTTCCGAAAAACCAATACAACGCCCACCCGGAACAATATATAAAGCTAAACGAACCGTTCACTGGGTACTTATCCGTACGAAAATCCCTATAGATTTACCTGTTTTTACAAGGAAATAAAATGTGAAAACAATATTTCTACATCCCATGGCCTTTCCCAACCATATAAATTTTTCTCTTAGAGGTCTAACACTTCCGAAAAACCAATACAACGCCCACGCGGAAAACTATATAAAGCTAAACGAACCGTTCACTGGGTACTTATACGCACGAAAATCCCTATTGATTTACCTGTTTTTACAAGGAAATAAAATGTGAAAAAAATATTTCTACATCCCATGGCCTTTCCCAACCATTTAAATTTTTCTCTTACAGGTCTAACTCTTCCGAAAAACCAATACAACGCCCACCCGGAACAATATATAAAGCTAAACGAACCGTTCACTGGGTACTCATACGTACGAAAATCCCTATTGATTTACCTGTTTTTACAAGGAAATAAAATGTGAAAAAAATATTTCTACATCCCATGACCTTTCCCAACCATTTAAATTTTTCTCTTACAGGTCTAACACTTCCGAAAAACCAATACAACGCCCACCCGGAACAATATATAAAGCTAAACGAACCGTTCACTGGGTACTCATACGTACGAAAATCCCTATTGGTTTACCTGTTCTTACAAGGAAATAAAATGTGAAAACAATATTTCTACATCAAATGGCCTTTCCCAACCATTTAAATTTTTCTCTTACAGGGCTAACACTTCCCAAAAACCAATACAACGCCCACCCGGACCAATATATTAAGCTAAACGAACCGTTCACTGGGTACTCATACGTACGAAAATCCCTATAGATTTAACTGTTTTTAGTAGGAAATAAAATGTGAAAAAAAATATTTCTACATCCCATGGCCTTTCCCAACCATTTAAATTTTTCTCTTACAGGTCTAACACTTCCGAAAAACCAATACAACGCCCACCCGGAACAATATATAAAGCTAAACGAACTGTTCACTGGGTACTCATACGTACGAAAATCCCTATTGATTTACCTGTTTTTAGAAGGAAATAAAATGTGAAAAAATGTTTCTACATCCCATGGCCTTTCCCAACCATTTAAATTTTTCTCTTACAGGGCTAACACTTCCGAAAAACCAATACAACGCCCACCCGGAACAATATATAAAGCTAAACGAACCGTTCACTGGGTACTCATACGTACGAAAATCCCTACTGATTTAACAGTTTTTACAAGGAAAAAAAATGTGAAAACAATATTTCTACATACCACGGCCTTTCCCAACCATTTAAATTTTTCTCTTACAGGTCTAACACTTCCGAAAAACCAATACAACGCCCACCCGGAACAATATATAAAGCTAAACGAACCGTTCACTGGGTACTCATACATACGAAAATCCCTATTGATTTATCTGTTTTTACAAGGAAATAAAATGTGAAAAAAATATTTCGACATCCCATGGCCCTTCCCAACCGTTTAAATTTTTCTCTTACAGTTCAAACACGTCCGAAAAATCAATACAACGCCCATCCGGAACAATATATAAAGCTAAACGCACCGTTCACTGGGTACTCATACGTACGAAAATCCCTATAGATTTACCTGTGTTTAGAAGGAAATAAAATGTAAAAAAAATATTTCTACATCCCATGGCCTTTCCCAACCATTTAAATTTTTCTCTTACAGGTCTAACACTTCCAAAAAACCAATACAACGCCCACCCGGAACAATATATAAAGCTAAACGAACCGTTCACTGGGTACTCATACGTACGAAAATACCTATAGATTTACCTGTTTTTAGAAGGAAATAAAATGTGAAAAAAAATATTTCTACATCCCATGGCCTTTCCCAACCATTTAAATTTTTCTCTTACAGGTCTAACACTTCCGAAAAACCAATACAACGCCCATCCGGAACAATATATAAAGCTAAACGCACCGTTCACTGGGTACTTATCCGTACAAAAATCCCTATTGGTTTACCTGTTCTTACAAGGAAATAAAATGTGAAAACAATATTTCTACATCCCATGGCCTTTCCCAACCATTTAAATTTTTCTCTTACAGGGCTAACACTTCCCAAAAACCAATACAACGCCCACCCGGACCAATATATTAAGCTAAACGTACCGTTCACTGGGTACTTATACGTACGAAAATCCCTATTGATTTACCTGTTTTTACAGGGAAATAAAATGTGAAAAAAATATTTCTACATCCCATGGCCTTTCCCAACCATTTAAATTTTTCTCTTACAAGTCTAACACTTCCGAAAAACCAATACAACGCCCACCCGGAACAATATATAAAGCTAAACGAACCGTTCAGTGGGTACTTATCCGTACGAAAATCCCTATTGATTTACCTGTTTTTACAAGGAAATAAAATGTGAAAACAATATTTCTACATCCCATGGCCTTTCCCAACCATTTAAATTTTTCTCTTACAGGTCTAACACTTCCGAAAAACCAATACAACGCCCACCCGGAACAATATATAAAGCTAAACGAACCGTTCACTGGGTACTCATACGTACGAAAATCCCTATTGATTTATCTGTTTTTACAAGGAAATAAAATGTGAAAAAAATATTTCGACATCCCATGGCCCTTCCCAACCATTTAAATTTTTTTCTTACAGGTCTAACACGTCCGAAAAACCAATACAACGCCCATCCGGAACAATATATAAAGCTAAACGCACCATTCACTGGGTACTTATCCGTACGAAAATCCCTAATGATTTACCTGTTTTTACAAGGAAATAAAATGTGAAAACAATATTTCTACATCCCATGGCCTTTCCCAACCATTTAAATTTTTCTCTTACAGTTCTAACATTTCCGAAAAACCAATACAACGCCCACCTGGAACAATATATAAAGCTAAACGAACCGTTCACTGGGTACTCATACGTATGAAAATACCTATAGATTTACCTGTTTTTAGAAGGAAATAAAATGTGAAAAAAATATTTCTACATCCCATGGCCTTTCCCAACCATTTAAATTTTTCTCTTACAGGTCTAACACTTCCGAAAAACCAATACAACGCCCACCCGGAACAATATATAAAGCTAAACGAACCGTTCACTGGGTACTCATACGTACGAAAATCCCTATAGATTTACCTGTTTTTAGAAGGAAATAAAATGTAAAAAAAATATTTCTACATCCCATGGCCTTTCCCAACCATTTAAATTTTTCTCTTACAGGTCTAACACTTCCGAAAAACCAATACAACGGCCACCCGGAACAATATATAAAGCTAAACGAACCGTTCACTGGGTACTTATCCGTACGAAAATCCCTATAGATTTACCTGTTTTTACAAGTTAATAAAATGTGAAAAAATATTTCTACATCCCATGGCCTTTCCCAACCATTTAAATTTTTCTCTTACAGGTCTAACACTTCCGAAATACCAATACAACTCCCACCCGGAACAATATATAAAGCTAAACGAACCGTTCACTGGGTACTTATCCGTACGAAAATCCCTATTGATTTATCTGATTTTACAAGGAAATAAAATGTGAAAAAAATATTTCTACATCCCATGGCCTTTCCCAACCATTTAAATTTTTCTCTTACAGGTCAAAAACTTCCGAAAAACCAATACAACGCCCACCCGGAACACTATATAAAGCTAAACGAACCGTTCACTGGGTACTTATACGCACGAAAATCCCTATTGGTTTACCTGTTCTTACAAGGAAATAAAATGTGAAAACAATATTTCTACATCCCATGGCCTTTCCCAACCATTTAAATTTTTCTCTTACAGGTCTAACACTTCCGAAAAACCAATACAACGCCCACTCGGAACAATATATAAAGCTAAACGAACCGTTCACTGGGTACTCATACGTACGAAAATCCCTATTGATTTACCTGTTTTTACAAGGAAATAAAATGTGAAAAAAATATTTCTACATCCCATGGCCTTTCCCAACCATTTAAATTTTTCTCTTACAGGTCTAACACTTCCGAAAAACCAATACAACGCCCACCCGGAACAATATATAAAGCTAAACGAACCGTTCACTGGGTACTTATCCGTACGAAAATCCCTATAGATTTACCTGTTTTTACAAGGAAATAAAATGTGAAAACAATATTTCTACATCCCATGGCCTTTCACAACCATTTAAATTTTTCTCTTACAGGTCTAACACTTCCGAAAAACCAATACAACGCCCACCCGGAACACTATATAAAGCTAAACGAACCGTTCACTGGGTACTTATACGCACGAAAATCCCTATTGATTTACCTGTTTTTAGAAGGAAATAAAATGTGAAAAAAATATTTCTACATCCCATGGCCTTTCCCAACCATTTAAATTTTTCTCTTACAGGTCTAACACTTCCGAAAAACCATTACAACGCCCACCCGGAACAATATATAAAGCTAAACGAACCGTTCACTGGGTACTCATACGTACGAAAATCCCTATTGATTTACCTGTTTTTACAAGGAAATAAAATGTGAAAAAAATATTTCTACATCCCATGGCCTTTCCCAACCATTTAAATTTTTCTCTTACAGGTCTAACACTTCCGAAAAACCAATACAACGTCCACCCGGAACAATATATAAAGCTAAACGAACCGTTCACTGGGTACTCATACGTACGAAAATCCCTATAGATTTACCTGTTTTTAGAAGGAAATAAAATGTGAAAAAAAATATTTCTACATCCCATGGCCTTTCCCAACCATTTAAATTTTTCTCTTACAGGTCTAACACTTCCGAAAAACCAATACAACGCCCACCCGGAACAATATATAAAGCTAAACGAACTGTTCACTGGGTACTCATACGTACGAAAATCCCTATTGATTTACCTGTTTTTATAAGGAAATAAAATGTGAAAAAAATGTTTCTACATCCCATGGCCTTTCCCAACCATTTAAATTTTTCTCTTACAGGGCTAACACTTCCGAAAAACCAATACAACGCCCACCCGGAACAATATATAAAGCTAAACGAACCGTTCACTGGGTACTCATACGTACGAAAATCCCTACTGATTTAACAGTTTTTACAAGGAAAAAAAATGTGAAAACAATATTTCTACATACCACGGCCTTTCCCAACCATTTAAATTTTTCTCTTACAGGTCTAACACTTCCGAAAAACCAATACAACTCCCACCCGGAACAATATATAAAGCTAAACGAACCGTTCACTGGGTACTTATCCGTACGAAAATCCCTATAGATTTACCTGTTTTTACAAGTTAATAAAATGTGAAAAAAATATTTCTACATCCCATGGCCTTTCCCAACCATTTAAATTTTTCTCTTACAGGTCTAACACTTCCGAAATACCAATACAACTCCCACCCGGAACAATATATAAAGCTAAACGAACCGTTCACTGGGTACTTATCCGTACGAAAATCCCTATTGATTTATCTGATTTTACAAGGAAATAAAATGTGAAAAAAATATTTCTACATCCCATGGCCTTTCCCAACCATTTAAATTTTTCTCTTACAGGTCAAAAACTTCCGAAAAACCAATACAACGCCGACCCGGAACAATATATAAAGCTAAACGAACCGTTCACTGGGTACTCATATGTACGAAAATCCCTATAGATTTACCTGTTTTTAGAAGGAAATAAAATGTGAAAAAAAATATTTCTACATCCCATGGCCTTTCCCAACCATTTAAATTTTTCTCTTACAGGTCTAACACTTGCGAAAAACCAATACAACGCCCACCCGGAACAATATATAAAGCTAAACGAACTGTTCACTGGGTACTCATACGTACGAAAATCCCTATTGATTTACCTGTTTTTAGAAGGAAATAAAATGTGAAAAAAATGTTTCTACATCCCATGGCCTTTCCCAACCATTTAAATTTTTCTCTTACAGGGCTAACACTTCCGAAAAACCAATACAACGCCCACCCGGAACAATATATAAAGCTAAACGAACCGTTCACTGGGTACTCATACGTACGAAAATCCCTACTGATTTAACAGTTTTTACAAGGAAAAAAAATGTGAAAACAATATTTCTACATACCACGGCCTTTCCCAACCATTTAATTTTTTCTCTTACAGGTCTAACACTTCCGAAAAACCAATACAACTCCCACCCGGAACAATATATAAAGCTAAACGAACCGTTCACTGGGTACTTATCCGTACGAAAATCCCTATAGATTTACCTGTTTTTACAAGTTAATAAAATGTGAAAAAAATATTTCTACATCCCATGGCCTTTCCCAACCATTTAAATTTTTCTCTTACAGGTCTAACACTTCCGAAATACCAATACAACTCCCACCCGGAACAATATATAAAGCTAAACGAACCGTTCACTGGGTACTTATCCGTACGAAAATCCCTATTGATTTATCTGATTTTACAAGGAAATAAAATGTGAAAAAAATATTTCTACATCCCATGGCCTTTCCCAACAATTTAAATTTTTCTCTTACAGGTCAAAAACTTCCGAAAAATCAATACAACGCCCATCCGGAACAATATATAAAGCTAAACGGACCGTTCACTGGGTACTTATCCGTACGAAAATCCCTATTGGTTTACCTGTTCTTACAAGGAAATAAAATGTGAAAACAATATTTCTACATCCCATGGCCTTTCCCAACCATTTAAATTTTTCTCTTACAGGTCTAACACTTCCGAAATACCAATACAACTCCCACCCGGAACAATATATAAAGCTAAACGAACCGTTCACTGGGTACTTATCCGTACGAAAACCCCTATTGATTTATCTGATTTTACAAGGAAATAAAATGTGAAAAAAATATTTCTACATCCCATGGCCTTTCCCAACCATTTTAATTTTTCTCTTACAGGTCTAACACTTCCGAAAAACCAATACAACGCCCACTCGGAACAATATATAAAGCTAAACGCACCGTTCACTGGGTACTTATCCGTACGAAAATCCCTAATGATTTACCTGTTTTTACAAGGAAATAAAATGTGAAAACAATATTTCTACATCCCATGGCCTTTCCCAACCATTTAAATTTTTCTCTTACAGTTCTAACACTTCCGAAAAACCAATACAACGCCCACCTGGAACAATATATAAAGCTAAACGAACCGTTCACTGGGTACTCATACGTATGAAAATACCTATAGATTTACCTGTTTTTAGAAGGAAATAAAATGTGAAAAAAATATTTCTACATCCCATGGCCTTTCCCAAGCATTTAAATTTTTCTCTTACAGGTCTAACACTTCCGAAAAACCAATACAACGCCCACCCGGAACAATATATAAAGCTAAACGAACCGTTCACTGGGAACTCATACGTACGAAAATCCCTATAGATTTACCTGTTTTTAGAAGGAAATAAAATGTAAAAAAAATATTTCTACATCCCATGGCCTTTCCCAACCATTTAAATTTTTCTCTTACAGGTCTAACACTTCCGAAAAACCAATACAACGCCCACCCGGAACAATATATAAAGCTAAACGAACCGTTCACTGGGTACTTATCCGTACGAAAATCCCTATAGATTTACCTGTTTTTACAAGTTAATAAAATGTGAAAAAAATATTTCTACATCCCATGGCCTTTCCCAACCATTTAAATTTTTCTCTTAAAGGTCTAACACTTCCGAAATACCAATACAACTCCCACCCGGAACAACATATAAAGCTAAACGAACCGTTCACTGGGTACTTATCCGTACGAAAATCCCTATTGATTTATCTGATTTTACAAGGAAATAAAATGTGAAAAAAATATTTCTACATCCCATGGCCTTTCCCAACCATTTAAATTTTTCTCTTACAGGTCAAAAACTTCCGAAAAACCAATACAACGCCCACCCGGAACAATATATAAAGCTAAACGAACCGTTCACTGGGTACTCATATGTACGAAAATCCCTATTGATTTACCTGTTTTTAGAAGGAAATAAAATGTGAAAAAAAATATTTCTACATCCCATGGACTTTCCCAACCATTTAAATTTTTCTCTTACAGGTCTAACACTTCCGAAAAACCAATACAACGCCCACCCGGAACAATATATAAAGCTAAACGAACTGTTCACTGGGTACTCATACGTACGAAAATCCCTATTGATTTACCTGTTTTTAGAAGGAAATAAAATGTGAAAAAATGTTTCTACATCCCATGGCCTTTCCCAACCATTTAAATTTTTCTCTTACAGGGCTAACACTTCCGAAAAACCAATACAACGCCCACCCGGAACAATATATAAAGCTAAACGAACCGTTCACTGGGTACTCATACGTACGAAAATCCCTACTGATTTAACAGTTTTTACAAGGAAAAAAAATGTGAAAACAATATTTCTACATACCACGGCCTTTCCCAACCATTTAAATTTTTCTCTTACAGGTCTAACACTTCCGAAAAACCAATACAACTCCCACCCGGAACAATATATAAAGCTAAACGAACCGTTCACTGGGTACTTATCCGTACGAAAATCCCTATAGATTTACCTGTTTTTACAAGTTAATAAAATGTGAAAAAAATATTTCTACATCCCATGGCCTTTCCCAACCATTTAAATTTTTCTCTTACAGGTCTAACACTTCCGAAATACCAATACAACTCCCACCCGGAACAATATATAAAGCTAAACGAACCGTTCACTGGGTACTTATCCGTACGAAAATCCCTATTGATTTATCTGATTTTACAAGGAAATAAAATGTGAAAAAAATATTTCTACATCCCATGGCCTTTACCAACCATTTAAATTTTTCTCTTACAGGTCAAAAACTTCCGAAAAATCAATACAACGCCCATCCGGAACAATATATAAAGCTAAACGGACCGTTCACTGGGTACTTATCCGTACGAAAATCCCTATTGATTTATCTGATTTTACGAGGAAATAAAATGTGAAAAAAACATTTCTGCATCCCATGGCCTTTCCCAACCATTTAAATTTTTCTCTTACAGGTCTAACACTTCCGAAAAACCAATACAACTCCCACCCGGAACAATATATAAAGCTAAACGGACCGTTCACTGGGTACTTATCCGTACGAAAACCCCTATTGATTTATCTGATTTTACAAGGAAATAAAATGTGAAAAAAATATTTCTACATCCCATGGCCTTTCCCAACCATTTAAATTTTTCTCTTACAGGTCTAACACTTCCGAAAAACCAATACAACGCCCACCCGGAACAATATATAAAGCTAAACGAACCGTTCACTGGGTACTTATATGTACGAAAATCCCTATTGATTTACCTGTTTTTACAAGGAAATAAAATGTGAAAACAATATTTCTACATCCCATGGCCTTTCCCAACCATTTAAATTTTTCTCTTACAGGTCTAACACTTCCGAAAAACCAATACAACGCCCATCCAGAACAATATATAAAGCTAAACGAACCGTTCACTGGGTACTTATATGTACGAAAATCCCTATAGATTTACCTGTTTTTACAAGGAAATAAAATGTGAAAAAAATATTTCTACATCCCACGGCCTTTCCCAACCATTTAAATTTTTCTCTTACAGGTCTAACACTTCCGAAAAACCAATACAACTCCCACCCGGAACAATATATAAAGCTAAATGAACCGTTCACTGGGTACTTATCCGTACGAAAATCCCTATTGATTTACCTGATTTTAAAAGGAAATAAAATGTGAAAAAAATATTTCTACATCCCATGGCCTTTCCCAACCATTTAAATTTTTCTCTTACAGGTCTAACACTTCCGAAAAATCAATACAACGCCCACCCGGAACAATATATAAAGCTAAACGGACCGTTCACTGGGTACTTATCCGTACGAAAATCCCTATAGATTTACCTGTTTTTACGAGGAAATAAAATGTGAAAAAAATATTTCTACATCCCATGGCCTTTCCCAACCATTTAAATTTTTCTCTTACAGGTCTAACACTTCCGAAAAATCAATACAACGCCCACCCGGAACAATATATAAAGCTAAACGGACCGTTCACTGGGTACTTATCCGTACGAAAATCCCTATAGATTTACCTGTTTTTACAAGGAAATAAAATGTGAAAAAAATATTTCTACATCCCATGGCCTTTCCCAACCATTTAAATTTTTCTCTTACAGGTCTAACACTTCCGAAAAACCAATACAACGCCCACCCGGAACAATATATAAAGCTAAACAAACCGTTCACTGGGTACTTATATGTACGAAAATCCCTATTGATTTACCTGTTTTTACAAGGAAATAAAATGTGAAAACAATATTTCTACATCCCATGGCCTTTCCCAACCATTTAAATTTTTCTCTTACAGGTCTAACACTTCCGAAAAACCAATACAACGCCCATCCAGAACAATATATAAAGCTAAACAAACCGTTCACTGGGTACTTATATGTACGAAAATCCCTATTGATTTACCTGTTTTTACAAGGAAATAAAATGTGAAAAAAATATTTCTACATCCCATGGCCTTTCCCAACCATTTAAATTTTTCTCTTACAGGTCTAACACTTCCGAAAAATCAATACAACGCCCTCCGGAACAATATATAAAGCTAAACGGACCGTTCACTGGGTACTTATCCGAACGAAAATCCCTATTGATTTACCTATTTTTACAAGGAAATAAAATGTGAAAACAATATTTCTACATCCCATGGCCTTTCCCAACCATTTAAATTTATCTCTTACAGGTCTAACACTTCCGAAAAACCAATACAACGCCCACCCGGAACAATATATAAAGCTAAACGAACCGTTCACTGGGTACTTATCCGTACGAAAATCCCTATTCTTTTACCTGATTTTACAAGGAAATAAAATGTGAAAAAAATATTTCTACATCCCATGGCCTTTCCCAACCATTTAAATTTTTCTCTTACAGTTCTAACACTTCCGAAAAATCAATACAACGCCCACCCGGAACAATATATAAAGCTAAACGGACCGTTCACTGGGTACTTATCCGTACGAAAATCCCTATTGATTTACCTGTTTTTACAAGGAAATAAAATGTGAAAAAAATATTTCTACATCCCATGGCCTTTCCCAACCATTTAAATTTTTCTCTTACAGGTCTAACACTTCCGAAAAACCAATACAACTCCCACCCGGAACAATATATAAAGCTAAACGAACCGTTCACTGGGTACTTATCCGTACGAAAATCCCTATTGATTTATCTGATTTTACGAGGAAATAAAATGTGAAAAAAACATTTCTACATCCCATGGCCTTTCCCAACCATTTAAATTTTTCTCTTACAGGTCTAACACTTCCGAAAAACCAATACAACGCCCACCCGGAAAAATATATAAAGCTAAACGAACCGTTCACTGGGTACTTATCCGTACGAAAATCCCTATTGATTTATCTGATTTTACGAGGAAATAAAATGTGAAAAAAACATTTCTACATCCCATGGCCTTTCCCAACCATTTAAATTTTTCTCTTACAGGTCTAACACTTCCGAAAAACCAATACAACGCCCACCCGGAACAATATATAAAGCTAAACGGACCGTTCACTGGGTACTTATCCGTACGAAAATCCCTATAGATTTACCTGTTTTTACAAGGAAATAAAATGTGAAAAAAATATTTCTACATCCCATGGCCTTTCCCAACCATTTAAATTTTTCTCTTACAGGTCTAACACTTCCGAAAAACCAATACAACGCCCACCCGGAACAATATATAAAGCTAAATGAACCGTTCACTGGGTACTTATATGTACGAAAATCCCTATTGATTTACCTGTTTTTACAAGGAAATAAAATGTGAAAACAATATTTCTACATCCCATGGCCTTTCCCAACCATTTAAATTTTTCTCTTACAGGTCTAACACTTCCGAAAAACCAATACAACGCCCATCCAGAACAATATATAAAGCTAAACAAACCGTTCACTGGGTACTTATATGTACGAAAATCCCTATTGATTTACCTGTTTTTACAAGGAAATAAAATGTGAAAAAAATATTTCTACATCCCATGGCCTTTCCCAACCATTTAAATTTTTCTCTTACAGGTCTAACACTTCCGAAAAATCAATACAACGCCCTCCGGAACAATATATAAAGCTAAACGGACCGTTCACTGGGTACTTATCCGAACGAAAATCCCTATTGATTTACCTATTTTTACAAGGAAATAAAATGTGAAAACAATATTTCTACATCCCATGGCCTTTCCCAACCATTTAAATTTATCTCTTACAGGTCTAACACTTCCGAAAAACCAATACAACGCCCACCCGGAACAATATATAAAGCTAAACGAACCGTTCACTGGGTACTTATCCGTACGAAAATCCCTATTCTTTTACCTGATTTTACAAGGAAATAAAATGTGAAAAAAATATTTCTACATCCCATGGCCTTTCCCAACCATTTAAATTTTTCTCTTACAGTTCTAACACTTCCGAAAAATCAATACAACGCCCACCCGGAACAATATATAAAGCTAAACGGACCGTTCACTGGGTACTTATCCGTACGAAAATCCCTATTGATTTACCTGTTTTTACAAGGAAATAAAATGTGAAAAAAATATTTCTACATCCCATGGCCTTTCCCAACCATTTAAATTTTTCTCTTACAGGTCTAACACTTCCGAAAAACCAATACAACTCCCACCCGGAACAATATATAAAGCTAAACGAACCGTTCACTGGGTACTTATCCGTACGAAAATCCCTATTGATTTATCTGATTTTACGAGGAAATAAAATGTGAAAAAAACATTTCTACATCCCATGGCCTTTCCCAACCATTTAAATTTTTCTCTTACAGGTCTAACACTTCCGAAAAACCAATACAACGCCCACCCGGAAAAATATATAAAGCTAAACGAACCGTTCACTGGGTACTTATCCGTACGAAAATCCCTATTGATTTATCTGATTTTACGAGGAAATAAAATGTGAAAAAAACATTTCTACATCCCATGGCCTTTCCCAACCATTTAAATTTTTCTCTTACAGGTCTAACACTTCCGAAAAACCAATACAACGCCCACCCGGAACAATATATAAAGCTAAACGGACCGTTCACTGGGTACTTATCCGTACGAAAATCCCTATAGATTTACCTGTTTTTACAAGGAAATAAAATGTGAAAAAAATATTTCTACATCCCATGGCCTTTCCCAACCATTTAAATTTTTCTCTTACAGGTCTAACACTTCCGAAAAACCAATACAACGCCCACCCGGAACAATATATAAAGCTAAACGAACCGTTCACTGGGTACTTATATGTACGAAAATCCCTATTGATTTACCTGTTTTTACAAGGAAATAAAATGTGAAAACAATATTTCTACATCCCATGGCCTTTCCCAACCATTTAAATTTTTCTCTTACAGGTCTAACACTTCCGAAAAACCAATACAACGCCCATCCAGAACAATATATAAAGCTAAACGAACCGTTCACTGGGTACTTATATGTACGAAAATCCCTATTGATTTACCTGTTTTTACAAGGAAATAAAATGTGAAAACAATATTTCTACATCCCACGGCCTTTCCCAACCATTGAAATTTTTCTCTTACAAGTCTAACACTTCCGAAAAATCAATACAACGCCCTCCGGAACAATATATAAAGCTAAACGGACCGTTCACTGGGTACTTATCCGAACGAAAATCCCTATTGATTTACCTATTTTTACAAGGAAATAAAATGTGAAAACAATATTTCTACATCCCATGGCCTTTCCCAACCATTTAAATTTATCTCTTACAGGTCTAACACTTCCGAAAAACCAATACAACGCCCACCCGGAACAATATATAAAGCTAAACGAACCGTTCACTGGGTACTTATCCGTACGAAAATCCCTATTCTTTTACCTGATTTTACAAGGAAATAAAATGTGAAAAAAATATTTCTACATCCCATGGCCTTTCCCAACCATTTAAATTTTTCTCTTACAGTTCTAACACTTCCGAAAAATCAATACAACGCCCACCCGGAACAATATATAAAGCTAAACGGACCGTTCACTGGGTACTTATCCGTACGAAAATCCCTATTGATTTACCTGTTTTTACAAGGAAATAAAATGTGAAAAAAATATTTCTACATCCCATGGCCTTTCCCAACCATTTAAATTTTTCTCTTACAGGTCTAACACTTCCGAAAAACCAATACAACTCCCACCCGGAACAATATATAAAGCTAAACGAACCGTTCACTGGGTACTTATCCGTACGAAAATCCCTATTGATTTATCTGATTTTACGAGGAAATAAAATGTGAAAAAAACATTTCTACATCCCATGGCCTTTCCCAACCATTTAAATTTTTCTCTTACAGGTCTAACACTTCCGAAAAACCAATACAACGCCCACCCGGAAAAATATATAAAGCTAAACGAACCGTTCACTGGGTACTTATCCGTACGAAAATCCCTATTGATTTATCTGATTTTACGAGGAAATAAAATGTGAAAAAAACATTTCTACATCCCATGGCCTTTCCCAACCATTTAAATTTTTCTCTTACAGGTCTAACACTTCCGAAAAACCAATACAACGCCCACCCGGAACAATATATAAAGCTAAACGGACCGTTCACTGGGTACTTATCCGTACGAAAATCCCTATAGATTTACCTGTTTTTACAAGGAAATAAAATGTGAAAAAAATATTTCTACATCCCATGGCCTTTCCCAACCATTTAAATTTTTCTCTTACAGGTCTAACACTTCCGAAAAACCAATACAACGCCCACCCGGAACAATATATAAAGCTAAACGAACCGTTCACTGGGTACTTATATGTACGAAAATCCCTATTGATTTACCTGTTTTTACAAGGAAATAAAATGTGAAAACAATATTTCTACATCCCATGGCCTTTCCCAACCATTTAAATTTTTCTCTTACAGGTCTAACACTTCCGAAAAACCAATACAACGCCCATCCAGAACAATATATAAAGCTAAACGAACCGTTCACTGGGTACTTATATGTACGAAAATCCCTATTGATTTACCTGTTTTTACAAGGAAATAAAATGTGAAAACAATATTTCTACATCCCACGGCCTTTCCCAACCATTGAAATTTTTCTCTTACAAGTCTAACACTTCCGAAAACCAATACAACGCCCACCCGAAACAATATATAAAGCTAAACGAACCGTTCACTGGGTACTTATCCGTACGAAAATCCCTATAGATTTACCTGTTTTTACAAGGAAATAAAATGTGAAAAAAATATTTCTACATCCCACGGCCTTTCCCAACCATTTAAATTTTTCTCTTACAGGTCTAACACTTCCGAAAAACCAATACAACTCCCACCCGGAACAATATATAAAGCTAAATGAACCGTTCACTGGGTACTTATCCGTACGAAAATCCCTATTGATTTACCTGATTTTAAAAGGAAATAAAATGTGAAAAAAATATTTCTACATCCCATGGCCTTTCCCAACCATTTAAATTTTTCTCTTACAGGTCTAACACTTCCGAAAAATCAATACAACGCCCTCCGGAACAATATATAAAGCTAAACGGACCGTTCACTGGGTACTTATCCGAACGAAAATCCCTATTGATTTACCTATTTTTACAAGGAAATAAAATGTGAAAACAATATTTCTACATCCCATGGCCTTTCCCAACCATTTAAATTTATCTCTTACAGGTCTAACACATCCGAAAAACCAATACAGCGCCCACCCGGAACAATATATAAAGCTAAACGAACCGTTCACTGGGTACTTATCCGTACGAAAATCCCTATTCTTTTACCTGATTTTACAAGGAAATAAAATGTGAAAAAAATATTTCTACATCCCATGGCCTTTCCCAACCATTTAAATTTTTCTCTTACAGTTCTAACACTTCCGAAAAATCAATACAACGCCCACCCGGAACAATATATAAAGCTAAACGGACCGTTCACTGGGTACTTATCCGTACGAAAATCCCTATTGATTTACCTGTTTTTACAAGGAAATAAAATGTGAAAAAAATATTTCTACATCCAATGGCCTTTCCCAACCATTTAAATTTTTCTCTTACAAGTCTAACACTTCCGAAAAACCAATACAACGCCCACCCGGAACACTATATAAAGCTAAATGAACCGTTCACTGGGTACTTATACGCACGAAAACCCTATTGATTTACCTGTTTTTACAAGGAAATAAAATGTGAAAAAAATATTTCTACATCCCATGGCCTTTCCCAACCATTTAAATTTTTCTCTTACAGGCCTAACACGTCCAAAAAACCAATACAACGCCCATCCGGAACAATATATAAAGCTAAACGCACCGTTCACTGGGTACTTATCCGTACGAAAATCCCTATTGATTTACATGTTTTTACAAGGAAATAAAATGTGAAAACAATATTTCTACATCCCATGGCCTTTCCCAACCATTTAAATTTTTCTCTTACAGGTCTAACACTTCCGAAAAACCAATACAACGCCCATCTGGAACAATATATAAAGCTAAACGAACCGTTCAATGGGTACTTATATGTACGAAAATCCCTATTGATTTACCTGTTTTTACAAGGAAATAAAATGTGAAAACTATATTTCTACATCCCACGGCCTTTCCCAACCATTGAAATTTTTCTCTTACAGGTCTAACACTTCCGAAAACCAATACAACGCCCACCCGAAACAATATATAAAGCTAAACGAACCGTTCACTGGGTACTTATCCGTACGAAAATCCCTATAGATTTACCTTTTTTTACAAGGAAATAAAATGTGAAAAAAATATTTCTACATCCCATGGCCTTTCCCAACCATTTAAATTTTTCTCTTACAGGTCTAACACTTCCGAAAAACCAATACAACTCCCACCCGGAACAATATATAAAGCTAAACGAACCGTTCACTGGGTACTTATCCGTACGAAAATCCCTATTGATTTACCTGATTTTACAAGGAAATAAAATGTGAAAAAAATATTTCTACATCCCATGGCCTTTCCCAACCATTTAAATTTTTCTCTTACCGGTCTAACACTTCCGAAAAATCAATACAACGCCCACCCGGAACAATATATAAAGCTAAACGGACCGTTCACTGGGTACTTATCCGTACGAAAATCCCTATTGATTTACCTATTTTTACAAGGAAATAAAATGTGAAAACAATATTTCTACATCCCATGGCCTTTCCCAACCATTTAAATTTATCTCTTACGGGTCTAACACTTCCGAAAAACCAATACAACGCCCACCCGGAACAATATATAAAGCTAAACGAACCGTTCACTGGGTACTTATATGTACGAAAATCCCTATAGATTTACCTGTTTTTACAAGGAAATAAAATGTGAAAAAAATATTTCTACATCCCATGGCCTTTCCCAACCATTTAAATTTTTCTCTTACAGGTCTAACACTTCCAAAAAACCAATACAACTCCCACCCGGAACAATATATAAAGCTAAACGAACCGTTCACTTGGTACTTATCCGTACGAAAATCCCTATTCTTTTACCTGATTTTACAAGGAAATAAAATGTAAAAAAAATATTTCTACATACCATGGCCTTTCTCAACCATTTAAATTTTTCTTACAGGTCTAACACTTCCGAAAAACCAATACAACGCCCACCCGGAACAATATATAAAGCTAAACGGACCGTTCACTGGGTACTTATCTGTACGAAAATCCCTATTGATTTACCTGTTTTTACAAGGAAATAAAATGTGAAAAAAATATTTCTACATCCCATGGCCCTTCCCAACCATTTACATTTTTCTCTTACAGGCCTAACACGTCCAAAATACCAATACAACGCCCATCCGGAACAATATATAAAGCTAAACGCACCGTTCACTGGGTACTTATCTGTACGAAAATCCCTATTGATTTACCTGTTTTTACAAGGAAATAAAATGTGAAAAAAATATTTCTACATCCCATGGCCCTTCCTAACCATTTAAATTTTTCTCTTACAGGTCTAACACGTCCGAAAAACCAATACAACTCCCACCCGGAACAATATATAAAGCTAAACGAACCGTTCACTGGGTACTTATCCGTACGAAAATCCCTATTCTTTTACCTGATTTTACAAGGAAATAAAATGTGAAAAAAACATTTCTACATCCCATGGCCTTTCCCAACCATTTAAATTTTTCTCTTACAGGTCTAACACTTCCGAAAAATCAATACAACGCCCACCCGGAACAATATATAAAGCTAAACGGACCGTTCACTGGGTACTTATCCGTACGAAAATCCCTATTGATTTACCTGTTTTTACAAGGAAATAAAATGTGAAAAAAATATTTCTACATCCAATGGCCTTTCCCAACCATTTAAATTTTTCTCTTACAAGTCTAACACTTCCGAAAAACCAATACAACGCCCACCCGGAACACTATATAAAGCTAAACGAACCGTTCACTGGGTACTTATACGCACGAAAACCCTATTGATTTACCTGTTTTTACAAGGAAATAAAATGTGAAAAAAATATTTCTACATCCCATGGCCTTTCCCAACCATTTAAATTTTTCTCTTACAGGTCTAACACTTTCGAAAAACAAATACAACGCCCACCCGGACCAATATATAAAGCTAAACGAACCGTTCACTGGGTACTCATACGTACGAACATCCCTATTGATTTACCTGTTTTTACAAGGAAATAAAATGTAAAAAAAATATTTCTACATACCATGGCCTTTCTCAACCATTTAAATTTTTCTTACAGGTCTAACACTTCCGAAAAACCAATACAACGCCCACCCGGAACAATATATAAAGCTAAACGGACCGTTCACTGGGTACTTATCTGTACGAAAATCCCTATTGATTTACCTGTTTTTACAAGGAAATAAAATGTGAAAAAAATATTTCTACATCCCATGGCCCTTCCCAACCATTTACATTATTCTCTTACAGGCCTAACACGTCCAAAAAACCAATACAACGCCCATCCGGAACAATATATAAAGCTAAACGCACCGTTCACTGGGTACTTATCTGTACGAAAATCCCTATTGATATACCTGTTTTTACAAGGAAATAAAATGTGAAAAAAATATTTCTACATCCCATGGCCCTTCCTAACCATTTAAATTTTTCTCTTACAGGTCTAACACGTCCGAAAAACCAATACAACGCCCATCCGGAACAATATATAAAGCTAAACGCACCGTTCACTGGGTACTTATCCGTACGAAAATCCCTATTGATTTACCTGTTTTTACAAGGAAATAAAATGTGAAAACAATATTTCTACATTCCATGGCCTTTCCCAACCATTTAAATTTTTCTCTTACAGGGCTAACACTTCCGAAAAACCAATACAACGCCCACCCGGACCAATATATTAAGCTAAACGAACCGTTCACTGGGTACTTATACGTACGAAAATCCCTATTGATTTACCTGTTTTTACAGGGAAATAAAATGTGAAAAAATATTTCTACATCCCATGGCCTTTCTCAACCATTTAAATTTTTCTCTTACAAGTCTAACACGTCCAAAAAACCAATACAACGCCCATCCGGAACAATATATAAAGCTAAACGCACCGTTCACTGGGTACTTATCTGTACGAAAATCCCTATTGATATACCTGTTTTTACAAGGAAATAAAATGTGAAAAAAATATTTCTACATCCCATGGCCCTTCCTAACCATTTAAATTTTTCTCTTACAGGTCTAACAGGTCCGAAAAACCAATACAACACCCATCCGGAACAATATATAAAGCTAAACGCACCGTTCACTGGGTACTTATCCGTACGAAAATCCCTATTGATTTACCTGTTTTTACAAGGAAATAAAATGTGAAAACAATATTTCTACATTCCATGGCCTTTCCCAACCATTTAAATTTTTCTCTTACAGGGCTAACACTTCCGAAAAACCAATACAACGCCCACCCGGACCAATATATTAAGCTAAACGAACCGTTCACTGGGTACTTATACGTACGAAAATCCCTATTGATTTACCTGTTTTTACAGGGAAATAAAATGTGAAAAAATATTTCTACATCCCATGGCCTTTCTCAACCATTTAAATTTTTCTCTTACAAGTCTAACACTTCCGAAAAACCAATACAACGCCCACCCGGACCAATATATAAAGCTAAACGAACCGTTCACTGGGTACTCATACGTACGAAAATCCCTATTGATTTACCTGTTTTTACAAGGAAATAAAATGTAAAAAAAATATTTCTACATACCATGGCCTTTCTCAACCATTTAAATTTTTCTTACAGGTCTAACACTTCCGAAAAACCAATACAACGCCCACCCGGAACAATATATAAAGCTAAACGGACCGTTCACTGGGTACTTATCTGTACGAAAATCCCTATTGATTTACCTGTTTTTACAAGGAAATAAAATGTGAAAAAAATATTTCTACATCCCATGGCCCTTCCCAACCATTTACATTTTTCTCTTACAGGCCTAACACGTCCAAAAAACCAATACAACGCCCATCCGGAACAATATATAAAGCTAAACGCACCGTTCACTGGGTACTTATCTGTACGAAAATCCCTATTGATTTACCTGTTTTTACAAGGAAATAAAATGTGAAAAAAATATTTCTACATCCCATGGCCCTTCCTAACCATTTAAATTTTTCTCTTACAGGTCTAACACGTCCGAAAAACCAATACAACTCCCACCCGGAACAATATATAAAGCTAAACGAACCGTTCACTGGGTACTTATCCGTACGAAAATCCCTATTCTTTTACCTGATTTTACAAGGAAATAAAATGTGAAAAAAACATTTCTACATCCCATGGCCTTTCCCAACCATTTAAATTTTTCTCTTACAAGTCTAACACTTCCGAAAAACCAATACAACGCCCAACCGGAACAATATATAAAGCTAAACGAACCGTTCACTGGGTACTTATACGCACGAAAATCCCTATTGATTTACCTGTTTTTACAAGGAAATAAAATGTGAAAACAATATTTCTACATCCCATGGCCTTTCCCAACCATTTAAATTTTTCTCTTACAGGTCTAACACTTCCGAAAAATCAATACATCGCCCACCCGGAACAATATATAAAGCTAAACGGACCGTTCACTGGGTACATATCCGTACGAAAATCCCTATTGATTTACCTGTTTTTACAAGGAAATAAAATGTGAAAAAAATATTTCTACATCCAATGGCCTTTCCCAACCATTTAAATTTTTCTCTTACAAGTCTAACACTTCCGAAAAACCAATACAACGCCCACCCGGAACACTATATAAAGCTAAACGAACCGTTCACTGGGTACTTATACGCACGAAAACCCTATTGATTTACCTGTTTTTACAAGGAAATGAAATGTGAAAAAAATATTTCTACATCCCATGGCCTTTCTCAACCATTTAAATTTTTCTCTTACAGGTCTAACACTTCCGAAAAATCAATACAACGCCCACCCGGAACAATATATAAAGCTAAACGGACCGTTCACTGGGTACATATCCGTACGAAAATCCCTATTGATTTACCTGTTTTTACAAGGAAATAAAATGTGAAAAAAATATTTCTACATCCAATGGCCTTTCCCAACCATTTAAATTTTTCTCTTACAAGTCTAACACTTCCGAAAAACCAATACAACGCCCACCCGGAACACTATATAAAGCTAAACGAACCGTTCACTGGGTACTTATACGCACGAAAACCCTATTGATTTACCTGTTTTTACAAGGAAATGAAATGTGAAAAAAATATTTCTACATCCCATGGCCTTTCCCAACCATTTAAATTTTTCTCTTACAGGTCTAACACTTCCGAAAAACCAATACAACGCCCACCCGGAACAATATATAAAGCTAAACGGACCGTTCACTGGGTACTTATCTGTACGAAAATCCCTATTGATTTACCTGTTTTTACAAGGAAATAAAATGTGAAAAAAATATTTCTACATCCCATGGCCTTTCCCAACCATTTAAATTTTTCTCTTACAGGTCTAACACGTCCGAAAAACCAATACAACGCCCACCCGGAACAATATATAAAGCTAAACGAACCGTTCACTGGGTACTTATCCGTACGAAAATCCCTATTGATTTACCTGTTTTTACAAGGAAATAAAATGTGAAAACAATATTTCTACATCCCATGGCCTTTCCCAACCATTTAAATTTTTCTCTTACAGGTCTAACACTTCCGAAAAACCCATACAACGCCCACCCGGAACAATATATAAAGCTAAACGAACCGTTCACTGGGTACTCATACGTACGAAAATCCCTATTGATTTACCTGTTTTTACAAGGAAATAAAATGTGAAAAAAATATTTCTACATCCCATGGCCTTTCCCAACCATTTAAATTTTTCTCTTACAGGTCTAACACTTCTGAAAAACAAATACAACGCCCACCCGGAACAATATATAAAGCTAAACGAACCGTTCACTGGGTACTCATACGTACGAAAATACCTATAGATTTACCTGTTTTTAGAAGGAAATAAAATGTGAAAAAAATATTTCTACATCCCATGGCCTTTCCCAACCATTTAAATTTTTCTCTTACAGGTCTAACACTTCCGAAAAACCAATACAACGCCCACCCGGAACAATATATAAAGCTAAACGAACCGTTCACTGGGTACTCATACGTACGAAAATCCCTACAGATTTACCTGTTTTTACAAGGAAATAAAATGTGAAAAAAATGTTACTACATCCCATGGCCTTTCCCAACCATTTAAAGTTTTCTCTTACAGGGCTAACACTTCCGAAAAACCAATACAACGCCCACCCGGAACAATATATAAAGCTAAACGAACCGTTCACTGGGTACTCATACGTACGAAAATCCCTATTGATTTATCTGTTTTTACAAGGAAATAAAATGTGAAAAAAATATTTCTACATCCCATGGCCCTTCCCAACCATTTAAATTTTTCTCTTACAGGTCTAACACGTCCGAAAAATCAATACAACGCCCATCCGGAACAATATATAAAGCTAAACGCACCGTTCACTGGGTACTCATACGTACGAAAATCCCTATAGATTTACCTGTTTTTACAAGGAAATAAAATGTGAAAAAATATTTCTACATCCCATGGCCTTTCCCAACCATTTAAATTTTTCTCTTACAGGTCTAACACTTCCGAAAAACCAATACAACGCCCACCCGGAACAATATATAAAGCTAAACGAACCGTTCACTGGGTACGTATCCGTACGAAAATCCCTATTGATTTATCTGATTTTACAAGGAAATAAAATGTGAAAAAAATATTTCTACATCCCATGGCCTTTCCCAACCATTTAAATTTTTCTCTTACAGGTCTAACACTTCCGAAAAACCCATACAACGCCCACCCGGAACAATATATAAAGCTAAACGAACCGTTCACTGGGTACTCATACGTACGAAAATCCCTATTGATTTACCTGTTTTTACAAGGAAATAAAATGTGAAAAAAATATTTCTACTTCCCATGGCCTTTCCCAACCATTTAAATTTTTCTCTTACAGGTCTAACACTTCTGAAAAACAAATACAACGCCCACCCGGAACAATATATAAAGCTAAACGAACCGTTCACTGGGTACTCATACGTACGAAAATACCTATAGATTTACCTGTTTTTAGAAGGAAATAAAATGTGAAAAAAATATTTCTACATCCCATGGCCTTTCCCAACCATTTAAATTTTTCTCTTACAGGTCTAACACTTCCGAAAAACCAATACAACGCCCACCCGGAACAATATATAAAGCTAAACGAACCGTTCACTGGGTACGTATCCGTACGAAAATCCCTATTGATTTATCTGATTTTACAAGGAAATAAAATGTGAAAAAAATATTTCTACATCCCATGGCCTTTCCCAACCATTTAAATTTTTCTCTTACAGGTCTAACACTTCCGAAAAACCCATACAACGCCCACCCGGAACAATATATAAAGCTAAACGAACCGTTCACTGGGTACTCATACGTACGAAAATCCCTATTGATTTACCTGTTTTTACAAGGAAATAAAATGTGAAAAAAATATTTCTACTTCCCATGGCCTTTCCCAACCATTTAAATTTTTCTCTTACAGGTCTAACACTTCTGAAAAACAAATACAACGCCCACCCGGAACAATATATAAAGCTAAACGAACCGTTCACTGGGTACTCATACGTACGAAAATACCTATAGATTTACCTGTTTTTAGAAGGAAATAAAATGTGAAAAAAATATTTCTACATCCCATGGCCTTTCCCAACCATTTAAATTTTTCTCTTACAGGTCTAACACTTCCGAAAAACCAATACAACGCCCACCCGGAACAATATATAAAGCTAAACGAACCGTTCACTGGGTACTCATACGTACGAAAATCCCTACAGATTTACCTGTTTTTAGAAGGAAATAAAATGTGAAAAAAATGTTTCTACATCCCATGGCCTTTCCCAACCATTTAAATTTTTCTCTTACAGGTCTAACACTTCCGAAAAATCAATACAACGCCCACCCGGAACAATATATAAAGCTAAACGGACCGTTCACTGGGTACATATCCGTACGAAAATCCCTATTGATTTACCTGTTTTTACAAGGAAATAAAATGTGAAAAAAATATTTCTACATCCATTGGCCTTTCCCAACCATTTAAATTTTTCTCTTACAAGTCTAACACTTCCGAAAAACCAATACAACGCCCACCCGGAACACTATATAAAGCTAAACGAACCGTTCACTGGGTACTTATACGCACGAAAACCCTATTGATTTACCTGTTTTTACAAGGAAATGAAATGTGAAAAAAATATTTCTACATCCCATGGCCTTTCCCAACCATTTAAATTTTTCTCTTACAGGTCTAACACTTTCGAAAAACAAATACAACGCCCACCCGGACCAATATATAAAGCTAAACGAACCGTTCACTGGGTACTCATACGTACGAAAATCCCTATTGATTTACCTGTTTTTACCAGGAAATAAAATGTAAAAAAAATATTTCTACATACCATGGCCTTTCTCAACCATTTAAATTTTTCTTACAGGTCTAACACTTCCGAAAAACCAATACAACGCCCACCCGGAACAATATATAAAGCTAAACGGACCGTTCACTGGGTACTTATCTGTACAAAAATCCCTATTGATTTACCTGTTTTTACAAGGAAATAAAATGTGAAAAAAATATTTCTACATCCCATGGCCCTTCCCAACCATTTACATTTTTCTCTTACAGGCCTAACACGTCCAAAAAACCAATACAACGCCCATCCGGAACAATATATAAAGCTAAACGCACCGTTCACTGGGTACTTATCTGTACGAAAATCCCTATTGATTTACCTGTTTTTACAAGGAAATAAAATGTGAAAAAAATATTTCTACATCCCATGGCCCTTCCTAACAATTTAAATTTTTCTCTTACAGGTCTAACACGTCCGAAAAACCAATACAACGCCCATCCGGAACAATATATAAAGCTAAACGCACCGTTCACTGGGTACTTATCCGTACGAAAATCCCTATTGATTTACCTGTTTTTACAAGGAAATAAAATGTGAAAACAATATTTCTACATTCCATGGCCTTTCCCAACCATTTAAATTTTTCTCTTACAGGGCTAACACTTCCGAAAAACCAATACAACGCCCACCCGGACCAATATATTAAGCTAAACGAACCGTTCACTGGGTACTTATACGTACGAAAATCCCTATTGATTTACCTGTTTTTACAGGGAAATAAAATGTGAAAAAATATTTCTACATCCCATGGCCTTTCTCAACCATTTAAATTTTTCTCTTACAGGTCTAACACGTCCGAAAAATCAATACAACGCCCATCCGGAACAATATATAAAGCTAAACGCACCGTTCACTGGGTACTCATACGTACGAAAATCCCTATAGATTTACCTGTTTTTACAAGGAAATAAAATGTGAAAAAATATTTCTACATCCCATGGCCTTTCCCAACCATTTAAATTTTTCTCTTACAGGTCTAACACTTCTGAAAAACCAATACAACGCCCACCCGGAACAATATATAAAGCTAAACGAACCGTTCACTGGGTACGTATCCGTACGAAAATCCCTATTGATTTATCTGATTTTACAAGGAAATAAAATGTGAAAAAAATATTTCTACATCCCATGGCCTTTCCCAACCATTTAAATTTTTCTCTTACAGGTCTAACACTTCCGAAAAACCCATACAACGCCCACCCGGAACAATATATAAAGCTAAACGAACCGTTCACTGGGTACTCATACGTACGAAAATCCCTATTGATTTACCTGTTTTTACAAGGAAATAAAATGTGAAAAAAATATTTCTACTTCCCATGGCCTTTCCCAACCATTTAAATTTTTCTCTTACAGGTCTAACACTTCCGAAAAACCCATACAACGCCCACCCGGAACAATATATAAAGCTAAACGAACCGTTCACTGGGTACTCATACGTACGAAAATCCCTATTGATTTACCTGTTTTTACAAGGAAATAAAATGTGAAAAAAATATTTCTACTTCCCATGGCCTTTCCCAACCATTTAAATTTTTCTCTTACAGGTCTAACACTTCTGAAAAACAAATACAACGCCCACCCGGAACAATATATAAAGCTAAACGAACCGTTCACTGGGTACTCATACGTACGAAAATACCTATAGATTTACCTGTTTTTAGAAGGAAATAAAATGTGAAAAAAATATTTCTACATCCCATGGCCTTTCCCAACCATTTAAATTTTTCTCTTACAGGTCTAACACTTCCGAAAAACCAATACAACGCCCACCCGGAACAATATATAAAGCTAAACGAACCGTTCACTGGGTACTCATACGTACGAAAATCCCTACAGATTTACCTGTTTTTAGAAGGAAATAAAATGTGAAAAAAATGTTTCTACATCCCATGGCCTTTCCCAACCATTTAAATTTTTCTCTTACAGGTCTAACACTTCCGAAAAATCAATACAACGCCCACCCGGAACAATATATAAAGCTAAACGGACCATTCACTGGGTACATATCCGTACGAAAATCCCTATTGATTTACCTGTTTTTACAAGGAAATAAAATGTGAAAAAAATATTTCTACATCCATTGGCCTTTCCCAACCATTTAAATTTTTCTCTTACAAGTCTAACACTTCCGAAAAACCAATACAACGCCCACCCGGAACACTATATAAAGCTAAACGAACCGTTCACTGGGTACTTATACGCACGAAAACCCTATTGATTTACCTGTTTTTACAAGGAAATGAAATGTGAAAAAAATATTTCTACATCCCATGGCCTTTCCCAACCATTTAAATTTTTCTCTTACAGGTCTAACACTTTCGAAAAACAAATACAACGCCCACCCGGACCAATATATAAAGCTAAACGAACCGTTCACTGGGTACTCATACGTACGAAAATCCCTATTGATTTACCTGTTTTTACAAGGAAATAAAATGTAAAAAAAATATTTCTACATACCATGGCCTTTCTCAACCATTTAAATTTTTCTTACAGGTCTAACACTTCCGAAAAACCAATACAACGCCCACCCGGAACAATATATAAAGCTAAACGGACCGTTCACTGGGTACTTATCTGTACAAAAATCCCTATTGATTTACCTGTTTTTACAAGGAAATAAAATGTGAAAAAAATATTTCTACATCCCATGGCCCTTCCCAACCATTTACATTTTTCTCTTACAGGCCTAACACGTCCAAAAAACCAATACAACGCCCATCCGGAACAATATATAAAGCTAAACGCACCGTTCACTGGGTACTTATCTGTACGAAAATCCCTATTGATTTACCTGTTTTTACAAGGAAATAAAATGTGAAAAAAATATTTCTACATCCCATGGCCCTTCCTAACAATTTAAATTTTTCTCTTACAGGTCTAACACGTCCGAAAAACCAATACAACGCCCATCCGGAACAATATATAAAGCTAAACGCACCGTTCACTGGGTACTTATCCGTACGAAAATCCCTATTGATTTACCTGTTTTTACAAGGAAATAAAATGTGAAAACAATATTTCTACATTCCATGGCCTTTCCCAACCATTTAAATTTTTCTCTTACAGGGCTAACACTTCCGAAAAACCAATACAACGCCCACCCGGACCAATATATTAAGCTAAACGAACCGTTCACTGGGTACTTATACGTACGAAAATCCCTATTGATTTACCTGTTTTTACAGGGAAATAAAATGTGAAAAAATATTTCTACATCCCATGGCCTTTCTCAACCATTTAAATTTTTCTCTTACAGGTCTAACACGTCCGAAAAACCAATACAACGCCCATCCGGAACAATATATAAAGCTAAACGCACCGTTCACTGGGTACTTATCCGTACGAAAATCCCTATTGATTTACCTGTTTTTACAAGGAAATAAAATGTGAAAACAATATTTCTACATTCCATGGCCTTTCCCAACCATTTAAATTTTTCTCTTACAGGGCTAACACTTCCGAAAAACCAATACAACGCCCACCCGGACCAATATATTAAGCTAAACGAACCGTTCACTGGGTACTTATACGTACGAAAATCCCTCTTGATCTACCTGTTTTTACAGGGAAATAAAATGTGAAAAAATATTTCTACATCCCATGGCCTTTCTCAACCATTTAAATTTTTCTCTTACAAGTCTAACACTTCCGAAAAACCAATACAACGCCAACCCGGAACAATATATAAAGCTAAACGCACCGTTCACTGGGTACTTATCTGTACGAAAATCCCTATTGATTTACCTGTTTTTACAAGGAAATAAAATGTGAAAAAAATATTTCTACATCCCATGGCCCTTCCTAACAATTTAAATTTTTCTCTTACAGGTCTAACACGTCCGAAAAACCAATACAACGCCCATCCGGAACAATATATAAAGCTAAACGCACCGTTCACTGGGTACTTATCCGTACGAAAATCCCTATTGATTTACCTGTTTTTACAAGGAAATAAAATGTGAAAACAATATTTCTACATTCCATGGCCTTTCCCAACCATTTAAATTTTTCTCTTACAGGGCTAACACTTCCGAAAAACCAATACAACGCCCACCCGGACCAATATATTAAGCTAAACGAACCGTTCACTGGGTACTTATACGTACGAAAATCCCTATTGATTTACCTGTTTTTACAGGGAAATAAAATGTGAAAAAATATTTCTACATCCCATGGCCTTTCTCAACCATTTAAATTTTTCTCTTACAGGTCTAACACGTCCGAAAAATCAATACAACGCCCATCCGGAACAATATATAAAGCTAAACGCACCGTTCACTGGGTACTCATACGTACGAAAATCCCTATAGATTTACCTGTTTTTACAAGGAAATAAAATGTGAAAAAATATTTCTACATCCCATGGCCTTTCCCAACCATTTAAATTTTTCTCTTACAGGTCTAACACTTCTGAAAAACCAATACAACGCCCACCCGGAACAATATATAAAGCTAAACGAACCGTTCACTGGGTACGTATCCGTACGAAAATCCCTATTGATTTATCTGATTTTACAAGGAAATAAAATGTGAAAAAAATATTTCTACATCCCATGGCCTTTCCCAACCATTTAAATTTTTCTCTTACAGGTCTAACACTTCCGAAAAACCCATACAACGCCCACCCGGAACAATATATAAAGCTAAACGAACCGTTCACTGGGTACTCATACGTACGAAAATCCCTATTGATTTACCTGTTTTTACAAGGAAATAAAATGTGAAAAAAATATTTCTACTTCCCATGGCCTTTCCCAACCATTTAAATTTTTCTCTTACAGGTCTAACACTTCCGAAAAACCCATACAACGCCCACCCGGAACAATATATAAAGCTAAACGAACCGTTCACTGGGTACTCATACGTACGAAAATCCCTATTGATTTACCTGTTTTTACAAGGAAATAAAATGTGAAAAAAATATTTCTACTTCCCATGGCCTTTCCCAACCATTTAAATTTTTCTCTTACAGGTCTAACACTTCTGAAAAACAAATACAACGCCCACCCGGAACAATATATAAAGCTAAACGAACCGTTCACTGGGTACTCATACGTACGAAAATACCTATAGATTTACCTGTTTTTAGAAGGAAATAAAATGTGAAAAAAATATTTCTACATCCCATGGCCTTTCCCAACCATTTAAATTTTTCTCTTACAGGTCTAACACTTCCGAAAAACCAATACAACGCCCACCCGGAACAATATATAAAGCTAAACGAACCGTTCACTGGGTACTCATACGTACGAAAATCCCTACAGATTTACCTGTTTTTAGAAGGAAATAAAATGTGAAAAAAATGTTTCTACATCCCATGGCCTTTCCCAACCATTTAAATTTTTCTCTTACAGGTCTAACACTTCCGAAAAATCAATACAACGCCCACCCGGAACAATATATAAAGCTAAACGGACCATTCACTGGGTACATATCCGTACGAAAATCCCTATTGATTTACCTGTTTTTACAAGGAAATAAAATGTGAAAAAAATATTTCTACATCCATTGGCCTTTCCCAACCATTTAAATTTTTCTCTTACAAGTCTAACACTTCCGAAAAACCAATACAACGCCCACCCGGAACACTATATAAAGCTAAACGAACCGTTCACTGGGTACTTATACGCACGAAAACCCTATTGATTTACCTGTTTTTACAAGGAAATGAAATGTGAAAAAAATATTTCTACATCCCATGGCCTTTCCCAACCATTTAAATTTTTCTCTTACAGGTCTAACACTTTCGAAAAACAAATACAACGCCCACCCGGACCAATATATAAAGCTAAACGAACCGTTCACTGGGTACTCATACGTACGAAAATCCCTATTGATTTACCTGTTTTTACAAGGAAATAAAATGTAAAAAAAATATTTCTACATACCATGGCCTTTCTCAACCATTTAAATTTTTCTTACAGGTCTAACACTTCCGAAAAACCAATACAACGCCCACCCGGAACAATATATAAAGCTAAACGGACCGTTCACTGGGTACTTATCTGTACAAAAATCCCTATTGATTTACCTGTTTTTACAAGGAAATAAAATGTGAAAAAAATATTTCTACATCCCATGGCCCTTCCCAACCATTTACATTTTTCTCTTACAGGCCTAACACGTCCAAAAAACCAATACAACGCCCATCCGGAACAATATATAAAGCTAAACGCACCGTTCACTGGGTACTTATCTGTACGAAAATCCCTATTGATTTACCTGTTTTTACAAGGAAATAAAATGTGAAAAAAATATTTCTACATCCCATGGCCCTTCCTAACAATTTAAATTTTTCTCTTACAGGTCTAACACGTCCGAAAAACCAATACAACGCCCATCCGGAACAATATATAAAGCTAAACGCACCGTTCACTGGGTACTTATCCGTACGAAAATCCCTATTGATTTACCTGTTTTTACAAGGAAATAAAATGTGAAAACAATATTTCTACATTCCATGGCCTTTCCCAACCATTTAAATTTTTCTCTTACAGGGCTAACACTTCCGAAAAACCAATACAACGCCCACCCGGACCAATATATTAAGCTAAACGAACCGTTCACTGGGTACTTATACGTACGAAAATCCCTATTGATTTACCTGTTTTTACAGGGAAATAAAATGTGAAAAAATATTTCTACATCCCATGGCCTTTCTCAACCATTTAAATTTTTCTCTTACAGGTCTAACACGTCCGAAAAACCAATACAACGCCCATCCGGAACAATATATAAAGCTAAACGCACCGTTCACTGGGTACTTATCCGTACGAAAATCCCTATTGATTTACCTGTTTTTACAAGGAAATAAAATGTGAAAACAATATTTCTACATTCCATGGCCTTTCCCAACCATTTAAATTTTTCTCTTACAGGGCTAACACTTCCGAAAAACCAATACAACGCCCACCCGGACCAATATATTAAGCTAAACGAACCGTTCACTGGGTACTTATACGTACGAAAATCCCTATTGATCTACCTGTTTTTACAGGGAAATAAAATGTGAAAAAATATTTCTACATCCCATGGCCTTTCTCAACCATTTAAATTTTTCTCTTACAAGTCTAACACTTCCGAAAAACCAATACAACGCCAACCCGGAACAATATATAAAGCTAAACGAACCGTTCACTGGGTACTTATCCGTACGAAAATCTCTATTGATTTACCTGTTTTTACAAGGAAATAAAATGTGAAAACAATATTTCTACATCCCGTGGCCTTTCCCAACCATTTAAATTTTTCTCTTACAGGTCTAACACTTCCGAAAAACCAATACAACGCCCACCCGGAACAATATATAAAGCTAAACGAACCGTTCACTGGGTACTTATATGTACGAAAATCCCTATTGATTTACCTGTTTTTACAAGGAAATAAAATGTGAAAAAAATGTTTCTACATCCCATGGCCTTTCCCAACCATTTAAATTTTTCTCTTACAAGGCTAACACTTCCGAAAAACCAATACAACGCCCACCCGGAACACTATATAAAGCTAAACGAACCGTTCACTGGGTACTTATACGCACGAAAATCCCTATTGATTTACCTGTTTTTACAAGGAAATAAAATGTGAAAAAAATATTTCTACATCCCACGGCCATTCCCAACCATTTAGATTTTTCTCTTACAGGTCTAACACTTCCGAAAAACCAATACAACGCCCACCCGGAACAATATATAAAGCTAAACGAACCGTTCACTGGGTACTTATCCGTACGAAAATCCCTATTGATTTACCTGTTTTTACAAGGAAATAAAATGTGAAAAAAATGTTTCTACATCCCATGGCCTTTCCCAACCATTTAAATTTTTCTCTTACAGGTCTAACACTTCCGAAAAACCAATACAACGCCCACCCGGAACACTATATAAAGCTAAACGAACCGTTCACTTGGTACTTATACGCACGAAAATCCCTATTGATTTACCTGTTTTTACAAGGAAATAAAATGTGAAAAACATATTTCTACATCCCATGGCCTTTCCCAACCATTTAAATTTTTCTCTTACAGGTCTAACACTTCCGAAAAACCCATACAACGCCCACCCGGAACAATATATAAAGCTAAACGAACCGTTCACTGGGTACTCATACGTACGAAAATCCCTATTGATTTACCTGTTTTTACAAGGAAATAAAATGTGAAAAAAATATTTCTACATCCCATGGCCTTTCCCAACCATTTAAATTTTTCTCTTACAGGTCTAACACTTCTGAAAAACAAATACAACGCCCACCCGGAACAATATATAAAGCTAAACGAACCGTTCACTGGGTACTTATACGCACGAAAATCCCTATTGATTTACCTGTTTTTACAAGGAAATAAAATGTGAAAAAAATATTTCTACATCCCACGGCCATTCCCAACCATTTAAATTTTTCTCTTACAGGTCTAACACTTCCGAAAAACCAATACAACGCCCACCCGGAACAATATATAAAGCTAAACGAACCGTTCACTGGGTACTCATACGTACGAAAATCCCTATTGATTTACCTGTTTTTACAAGGAAATAAAATGTTAAAAAAACATTTCTATATCCCATGGCCCTTCCCAACCATTTAAATTTTTCTCTTACAGGTCTAACACGTCCGAAAAACCAATACAACGCCCATCCGGAACAATATATAAAGCTAAACGCACCGTTCACTGGGTACTTATCCGTACGAAAATCCCTATTGATTTACCTGTTTTTACAAGGAAATAAAATGTGAAAACAATATTTCTACATCCCATGGCCTTTCCCAACCATTTAAATATTTCTCTTACAGGTCTAACACTTCCGAAAAACCAATACAACGCCCACCCGGAACAATATATAAAGCTAAACGAACCGTTCACTGGGTACTCATACGTACGAAAATCCCTATTGATTTACCTGTTTTTACAAGGAAATAAAAAGTGAAAAAAATGTTTCTACATCCCATGCCCTTTCCCAACCATTTAAATTTTTCTCTTACAGGGCTAACACTTCCGAAAAACCAATACAACACCCACCCGGAACACTATATAAAGCTAAACGAACCGTTCACTGGGTACTTATACGCACGAAAATCCCTATTGATTTACCTGTTTTTACAAGGAAATAAAATGTGAAAAAAATATTTCTACATCCCACGGCCTTTCCCAACCATTTAAATTTTTCTCTTACAGGTCTAACACTTCCGAAAAACCAATACAACGCCCACCCGGAACAATATATAAAGCTAAACGAACCGTTCACTGGGTACTCATACGTACGAAAATCCCTATTGATTTACCTGTTTTTACAAGGAAATATAATGTGAAAAAAATATTTCTACATCCCATGGCCCATCCCAACCATTTAAATTTTTCTCTTACAGGTCTAACACGTCCGAAAAACCAATACAACGCCCATCCGGAACAATATATAAAGCTAAACGCACCGTTCACTGGCTACTTATCCGTACAAAAATCCCTATTGATTTACCTGTTTTTACAAGGAAATAAAATGTGAAAAAAATATTTCTACATCCCATGGCCTTTCCCAACCATTAAAATTTTTCTCTTACAGGTCTAACACTTCCAAAAAACCAATACAACGCCCACCCGGAACAATATATAAAGCTAAACGAACCGTTCACTGGGTACGTATCCGTACGAAAATCCCTATTGATTTACCTGTTTTTACAAGGAAATAAAATGTGAAAAAAATATTTCTACATCCCATGGCCTTTCCCAACCATTTAAATTTTTCTCTTACAGGTCTAACACTTCCGAAAAACCAATACAACGCCCACCCGGAACACTATATAAAGCTAAACGAACCGTTCACTTGGTACTTATACGCACGAAAATCCCTATTGATTTACCTGTTTTTACAAGGAAATAAAATGTGAAAAACATATTTCTACATCCCATGGCCTTTCCCAACCATTTAAATTTTTCTCTTACAGGTCTAACTCTTCCGAAAAACCGATACAACGCCCACCCGGAACAATATATAAAGCTAAACGAACCGTTCACTGGGTACTCATACGTACGAAAATCCCTATTGATTTACCTGTTTTTACAAGGAAATAAAATGTGAAAAAAATATTTCTACATCCCATGGCCTTTCCCAACCATTTAAATTTTTCTCTTACAGGTCTAACACTTCTGAAAAACAAATACAACGCCCACCCGGAACAATATATAAAGCTAAACGAACCGTTCACTGGGTACTCATACGTACGAAAATACCTATAGATTTACCTGTTTTTAGAAGGAAATAAAATGTGAAAAAAATATTTCTACATCCCATGGCCTTTCCCAACCATTTAAATTTTTCTCTTACAGGTCTAACACTTCCGAAAAACCAATACAACGCCCACCCGGAACAATATATAAAGCTAAACGAACCGTTCACTGGGTACTCATACGTACGAAAATCCCTACAGATTTACCTGTTTTTAGAAGGAAATAAAATGTGAAAAAAATGTTTCTACATCCCATGGCCTTTCCCAACCATTTAAAGTTTTCTCTTACAGGGCTAACACTTCCGAAAAACCAATACAACGCCCACCCGGAACAATATATAAAGCTAAACGAACCGTTCACTGGGTACTCATACGTACGAAAATCCCTATTGATTTATCTGTTTTTACAAGGAAATAAAATGTGAAAAAAATATTTCTACATCCCATGGCCCTTCCCAACCATTTAAATTTTTCTCTTACAGGTCTAACACTTCCGAAAAACCAATACAACGCCCACCCGGAACAATATATAAAGCTAAACGAACCGTTCACTGGGTACTCATACGTACGAAAATACCTATAGATTTACCTGTTTTTAGAAGGAAATAAAATGTGAAAAAAAATATTTCTACATCCCATGGCCTTTCCCAACCATTTAAATTTTTCTCTTACAGGTCTAACACTTCCGAAAAACCAATACAACGCCCATCCGGAACAATATATAAAGCTAAACGCACCGTTCACTGGGTACTCATACGTACGAAAATCCCTATTGATTTACCTGTTTTTAGAAGGAAATAAAATGTGAAAAAAATGTTTCTACATCCCATGGCCTTTCCCAACCATTTAAATTTTTCTCTTACAGGTCTAACACTTCCGAAATACCAATACAACTCCCACCCGGAACAATATATAAAGCTAAACGAACCGTTCACTGGGTACCTATCCGTACGGAAATCCCTATTGATTTATCTGATTTTACAAGGAAATAAAATGTGAAAAAAATATTTCTACATCCCATGGCCTTTCCCAACCATTTAAATTTTTCTCTTAAAGGACAAAAACTTCCGAAAAATCAATACAACGCCCACCCGGAACAATATATAAAGCTAAACGGACCGTTCACTGGGTACTTATCCGTACGAAAATCCCTATTGGTTTACCTGTTCTTACAACGAAATAAAATGTGAAAACAATATTTCTACATCCCATGGCCTTTCCCAACCATTTAAATTTTTCTCTTACAGGGCTAACACTTCCCAAAAACCAATACAACGCCCACCCGGAACACTATATAAAGCTAAACGAACCGTTCACTGGGTACTTATACGCACGAAAATCCCTATTGATTTACCTGTTTTTAGAAGGAAATAAAATGTGAAAAAAATATTTCTACATCCCATGGCCTTTCCCAACCATTTAAATTTTTCTCTTACAGGTCTAACACTTCCGAAAAACCAATACAACGCCCACCCGGAACAATATATAAAGCTAAACGAACCGTTCACTGGGTACTCATACGTACGAAAATCCCTACAGATTTACCTGTTTTTAGAAGGAAATAAAATGTGAAAAAAATGTTTCTACATCCCATGGCCTTTCCCAACCATTTAAAGTTTTCTCTTACAGGGCTAACACTTCCGAAAAACCAATACAACGCCCACCCGGAACAATATATAAAGCTAAACGAACCGTTCACTGGGTACTCATACGTACGAAAATCCCTATTGATTTATCTGTTTTTACAAGGAAATAAAATGTGAAAAAAATATTTCTACATCCCATGGCCCTTCCCAACCATTTAAATTTTTCTCTTACAGGTCTAACACTTCCGAAAAACCAATACAACGCCCACCCGGAACAATATATAAAGCTAAACGAACCGTTCACTGGGTACTCATACGTACGAAAATACCTATAGATTTACCTGTTTTTAGAAGGAAATAAAATGTGAAAAAAAATATTTCTACATCCCATGGCCTTTCCCAACCATTTAAATTTTTCTCTTACAGGTCTAACACTTCCGAAAAACCAATACAACGCCCATCCGGAACAATATATAAAGCTAAACGCACCGTTCACTGGGTACTCATACGTACGAAAATCCCTATTGATTTACCTGTTTTTAGAAGGAAATAAAATGTGAAAAAAATGTTTCTACATCCCATGGCCTTTCCCAACCATTTAAATTTTTCTCTTACAGGTCTAACACTTCCGAAATACCAATACAACTCCCACCCGGAACAATATATAAAGCTAAACGAACCGTTCACTGGGTACCTATCCGTACGGAAATCCCTATTGATTTATCTGATTTTACAAGGAAATAAAATGTGAAAAAAATATTTCTACATCCCATGGCCTTTCCCAACCATTTAAATTTTTCTCTTAAAGGACAAAAACTTCCGAAAAATCAATACAACGCCCACCCGGAACAATATATAAAGCTAAACGGACCGTTCACTGGGTACTTATCCGTACGAAAATCCCTATTGGTTTACCTGTTCTTACAACGAAATAAAATGTGAAAACAATATTTCTACATCCCATGGCCTTTCCCAACCATTTAAATTTTTCTCTTACAGGGCTAACACTTCCCAAAAACCAATACAACGCCCACCCGGAACACTATATAAAGCTAAACGAACCGTTCACTGGGTACTTATACGCACGAAAATCCCTATTGATTTACCTGTTTTTACAAGGAAATAAAATGTGAAAAAAATATTTCTACATCCCATGGCCTTTCCCAACCATTTAAATTTTTCTCTTACAGGTCTAACACTTCCGAAAAATCAATACAACGCCCACCCGGAACAATATATAAAGCTAAACGAACCGTTCACTGGGTACTCATACGTACGAAAATCCCTATTGATTTACCTGTTTTTACAAGGAAATAAAATGTGAAAAAAATATTTCTACATCCCATGGCCTTTCCCAACCATTTAAATTTTTCTCTTACAGGTCTAACACTTCCGAAAAACCAATACAACGCCCACCCGGAACAATATATAAAGCTAAACGCACCGTTCACTGGGTACTCTTACGTACGAAAATCCCTATTGATTTACCTGTTTTTAGAGGGAAATAAAATGTGAAAAAAATATTTCTACATCCCATGGCCTTTCCCAACCATTTAAATTTTTCTCTTACAGGTCTAACACGTCCGAAAAATCAATACAACGCCCATCCGGAACAATATATAAAGCTAAACGCACCGTTCACTGGGTACTCATACGTACGAAAATCCCTATAGATTTACCTGTTTTTAGAAGGAAATAAAATGTAAAAAAAATATTTCTACATCCCATGGCCTTTCCCAACCATTTAAATTTTTCTCTTACAGGTCTAACACTTCCGAAAAACCAATACAACGCCCACCCGGAACAATATATAAAGCTAAACGAACCGTTCACTGGGTACTCATACGTACGAAAATACCTATAGATTTACCTGTTTTTAGAAGGAAATAAAATGTGAAAAAAATATTTCTACATCCCATGGCCTTTCCCAACCATTTAAATTTTTCTCTTACAGGTCGAACACTTCCGAAAAACCAATACAACGCCCATCCGGAACAATATATAAAGCTAAACGCACCGTTCACTGGGTACTCATACGTACGAAAATCCCTATTGATTTACCTGTTTTTACAGGGAAATAAAATGTGAAAAAAATATTTCTACATCCCATGGCCTTTCCCAACCATTTAAATTTTTCTCTTACAAGTCTAACACTTCCGAAAAACCAATACAATGCCCACCCGGAACAATATATAAAGCTAAACGAACCGTTCACTGGGTACTTATCCGTACGAAAATCCCTATTGATTTACCTGTTTTTACAAGGAAATAAAATGTGAAAACAATATTTCTACATCCCATGGCCTTTCCCAACCATTTAAATTTTTCTCTTACAGGTCTAACACTTCCGAAAAACCAATACAACGCCCACCCGGAACACTATATAAATCTAAACGAACCATTCACTGGGTACTTATACGCACGAAAATCCCTATTGATTTACCTGTTTTTACAAGGAAATAAAATGTGAAAAAAATATTTCTACATCCCATGGCCTTTCCCAACCATTTAAATTTTTCTCTTACAGGTCTAACACTTCCGAAAAACCAATACAACGCCCACCCAGAACAATATATAAAGCTAAACGAACCGTTCACTGGGTACTCATACGTACGAAAATCCCTATTGATTTACCTGTTTTTACAAGGAAATAAAATGTGAAAAAAATATTTCTACATCCCATGGCCCTTCCCAACCATTTAAATTTTTCTCTTACAGGTCTAACACGTCCGAAAAATCAATACAACGCCCATCCGGAACAATATATAAAGCTAAACGCACGGTTCACTGGGTACTCATACGTACGAAAATCCCTATAGATTTACCTGTTTTTAGAAGGAAATAAAATGTAAAAAAAATATTTCTACATCCCATGGCCTTTCCCAACCATTTAAATTTTTCTCTTACAGGTCTAACACTTCCGAAAAACCAATACAACGCCCACCCGGAACAATATATAAAGCTAAACGAACCGTTCACTGGGTACTCATACGTACGAAAATCCCTATAGATTTACCTGTTTTTAGAAGGAAATAAAATGTAAAAAAAATATTTCTACATCCCATGGCCTTTCCCAACCATTTAAATTTTTCTCTTACAGGTCTAACACTTCTGAAAAACCAATACAACGCCCACCCGGAACAATATATAAAGCTAAACGAACCGTTCACTGGGTACTCATACGTACAAAAATACCTATAGATTTACCTGTTTTTAGAAGGAAATAAAATGTGAAATAATATTTCTACATCCCATGGCCTTTCCCAACCATTTAAATTTTTCTGTTACAGGTCTAACACTTCCGAAAAACCAATACAACGCCCATCCGGAACAATATATAAAGCTAAACGCACCGTTCACTGGGTACTCATACGTACGAAAATCCCTATTGATTTACCTGTTTTTACAGGGAAATAAAATGTGAAAAAAATATTTCTACATCCCATGGCCTTTCCCAACCATTTAAATTTTTCTCTTACAAGTCTAACACTTCCGAAAAACCAATACAACGCCCACCCGGAACAATATATAAAGCTAAACGAACCGTTCACTGGGTACTCATCCGTACGAAAATCCCTATTGATTTACCTGTTTTTACAAGGAAATAAAATGTGAAAACAATATTTCTACATCCCATGGCCTTTCCCAACCATTTAAATTTTTCTCTTACAGGTCTAACACTTCCGAAAAACCAATACAACGCCCACCCGGAACACTATATAAAGCTAAACGAACCGTTCACTGGGTACTTATACGCACGAAAATCCCTATTGATTTACCTGTTTTTACAAGGAAATAAAATGTGAAAAAAATATTTCTACATCCCATGGCCTTTCCCAACCATTTAAATTTTTCTCTTACAGGTCTAACACTTCCGAAAAACCAATACAACGCCCACCCGGAACAATATATAAAGCTAAACGAACCGTTCACTGGGTACTCATACGTACGAAAATCCCTATTGATTTACCTGTTTTTACAAGGAAATAAAATGTGAAAAAAATATTTCTACATCCCATGGCCCTTCCCAACCATTTAAATTTTTTTCTTACAGGTCTAACACGTCCGAAAAACCAATACAACGCCCATCCGGAACAATATATAAAGCTAAACGCACCGTTCACTGGGTACTTATCCGTACGAAAATCCCTATTGATTTACCTGTTTTTAGAAGGAAATAAAATGTGAAAACAATATTTCTACATCCCATGGCCTTTCCCAACCATTTAAATTTTTCTCTTACAGGTCTAACACTTCCGAAAAACCAATACAACGCCCACCCGGAACAATATATAAAGCTAAACGAACCGTTCACTGGGTACTCATACGTACGAAAATACCTATAGATTTACCTGTTTTTAGAAGGAAATAAAATGTGAAAAAAATATTTCTACATCCCATGGCCTTTCCCAACCATTTAAATTTTTCTCTTACAGGTCTAAAACTTCCGAAAAACCAATACAACGCCCACCCGGAACAATATATAAAGCTAAACGAACCGTTCACTGGGTACTCATACGTACGAAAATCCCTATAGATTTACCTGTTTTTAGAAGGAAATAAAATGTGAAAAAAATGTTTCTACATCCCATGGCCTTTCCCAACCATTTAAATTTTTCTCTTACAGGGCTAACACTTCCGAAAAACCAATACAACGCCCACCCGGAACACTATATAAAGCTAAACGAACCGTTCACTGGGTACTTATACGCACGAAAATCCCTATAGATTTACCTGTTTTTACAAGGAAATAAAATGTGAAAAAAATATTTCTACATCCCATGGCCTTTCCCAACCATTTAAATTTTTCTCTTACAGGTCTAACACTTCCGAAAAACCAATACAACGCCCACCCGGAACAATATATAAAGCTAAACGAACCGTTCACTGGGTACTCATACGTACGAAAATCCCTATAGATTTACCTGTTTTTAGAAGGAAATAAAATGTAAAAAAAATATTTCTACATCCCATGGCCTTTCCCAACCATTTAAATTTTTCTCTTACAGGTCTAACACTTCTGAAAAACCAATACAACGCCCACCCGGAACAATATATAAAGCTAAACGAACCGTTCACTGGGTACTCATACGTACGAAAATACCTATAGATTTACCTGTTTTTAGAAGGAAATAAAATGTGAAATAATATTTCTACATCCCATGGCCTTTCCCAACCATTTAAATTTTTCTGTTACAGGTCTAACACTTCCGAAAAACCAATACAACGCCCATCCGGAACAATATATAAAGCTAAACGCACCGTTCACTGGGTACTCATACGTACGAAAATCCCTATTGATTTACCTGTTTTTACAGGGAAATAAAATGTGAAAAAAATATTTCTACATCCCATGGCCTTTCCCAACCATTTAAATTTTTCTCTTACAAGTCTAACACTTCCGAAAAACCAATACAACGCCCACCCGGAACAATATATAAAGCTAAACGAACCGTTCACTGGGTACTCATCCGTACGAAAATCCCTATTGATTTACCTGTTTTTACAAGGAAATAAAATGTGAAAACAATATTTCTACATCCCATGGCCTTTCCCAACCATTTAAATTTTTCTCTTACAGGTCTAACACTTCCGAAAAACCAATACAACGCCCACCCGGAACACTATATAAAGCTAAACGAACCGTTCACTGGGTACTTATACGCACGAAAATCCCTATTGATTTACCTGTTTTTACAAGGAAATAAAATGTGAAAAAAATATTTCTACATCCCATGGCCTTTCCCAACCATTTAAATTTTTCTCTTACAGGTCTAACACTTCCGAAAAACCAATACAACGCCCACCCGGAACAATATATAAAGCTAAACGAACCGTTCACTGGGTACTCATACGTACGAAAATCCCTATTGATTTACCTGTTTTTACAAGGAAATAAAATGTGAAAAAAATATTTCTACATCCCATGGCCCTTCCCAACCATTTAAATTTTTTTCTTACAGGTCTAACACGTCCGAAAAACCAATACAACGCCCATCCGGAACAATATATAAAGCTAAACGCACCGTTCACTGGGTACTTATCCGTACGAAAATCCCTATTGATTTACCTGTTTTTAGAAGGAAATAAAATGTGAAAACAATATTTCTACATCCCATGGCCTTTCCCAACCATTTAAATTTTTCTCTTACAGGTCTAACACTTCCGAAAAACCAATACAACGCCCACCCGGAACAATATATAAAGCTAAACGAACCGTTCACTGGGTACTCATACGTACGAAAATACCTATAGATTTACCTGTTTTTAGAAGGAAATAAAATGTGAAAAAAATATTTCTACATCCCATGGCCTTTCCCAACCATTTAAATTTTTCTCTTACAGGTCTAACACTTCCGAAAAACCAATACAACGCCCACCCGGAACAATATATAAAGCTAAACGAACCGTTCACTGGGTACTCATACGTACGAAAATCCCTATAGATTTACCTGTTTTTAGAAGGAAATAAAATGTGAAAAAAATGTTTCTACATCCCATGGCCTTTCCCAACCATTTAAATTTTTCTCTTACAGGGCTAACACTTCCGAAAAACCAATACAACGCCCACCCGGAACACTATATAAAGCTAAACGAACCGTTCACTGGGTACTTATACGCACGAAAATCCCTATAGATTTACCTGTTTTTACAAGGAAATAAAATGTGAAAAAAATATTTCTACATCCCATGGCCTTTCCCAACCATTTAAATTTTTCTCTTACAGGTCTAACACTTCCGAAAAACCAATACAACGCCCACCCGGAACAATATATAAAGCTAAACGAACCGTTCACTGGGTACTCATACGTACGAAAATCCCTATTGATTTACCTGTTTTTACAAGGAAATAAAATGTGAAAAAAATATTTCTACATCCCAGGGCCTTTCCCAACCATTTAAATTTTTCTCTTACATGTCTAACACTTCCGAACAACCAATACAACGCCCACCCGGAACAATATATAAAGCTAAACGAACCGTTCACTGGGTACACATACTTACGAAAATACCTATAGATTTACCTGTTTTTAGAAGGAAATAAAATGTGAAAAAAATATTTCTACATCCCATGGCCTTTCCCAACCATTTAAATTTTTCTCTTACAGGTCTAACACTTCCGAAAAACCAATACAACGCCCACCCGGAACAATATATAAAGCTAAACGAACCGTTCACTGGGTACTCATACGTACGAAAATCCCTACAGATTTACCTGTTTTTAGAAGGAAATAAAATGTGAAAAAAATGTTTCTACATCCCATGGCCTTTCCCAACCATTTAAATTTTTCTCTTACAGGGCTAACACTTCCGAAAAACCAATACAACGCCCACCCGGAACAATATATAAAGCTAAACGAACCGTTCACTGGGTACTCATACGTACGAAAATCCCTATTGATTTACCTGCTTTTACAAGGAAATAAAATGTGAAAAAAATATTTCTACATCCAATGGCCCTTCCCAACCATTTAAATTTTTCTCTTACAGGTCTAACACGTCCGAAAAATCAATACAACGCCCATCCGGAACAATATATAAAGCTAAACGCACCGTTCACTGGGTACTCATACGTACGAAAATCCCTATAGATTTACCTGTTTTTAGAAGGAAATAAAATGTAAAAAAAAAATTTCTACATCCCATGGCCTTTCCCAACCATTTAAATTTTTCTCTTACAGGTCTAACACTTCCGAAAAACCAATACAACGCCCACCCGGAACAATATATAAAGCTAAACGAACCGTTCACTGGGTACTCATACGTACGAAAATACCTATAGATTTACCTGTTTTTAGAAGGAAATAAAATGTGAAAAAAATATTTCTACATCCCATGGCCTTTCCCAACCATTTAAATTTTTCTCTTACAAGTCTAACACTTCCGAAAAACCAATACAACGCCCACCCGGAACAATATATAAAGCTAAACGAACCGTTCACTGGGTACTTATACGCACGAAAATCCCTATTGATTTACCTGTTTTTACAAGGAAATAAAATGTGAAAAAAATATTTCTACATCCCATGGCCTTTCCCAACCATTTAAATTTTTCTCTTACAGGTCTAACACTTCCGAAAAACCAATACAACGCCCACCCGGAACAATATATAAAGCTAAACGAACCGTTCACTGGGTACTCATACGTACGAAAATCCCTATTGATTTATCTGTTTTTACAAGGAAATAAAATGTGAAAAAAATATTTCGACATCCCATGGCCCTTCCCAACCATTTAAATTTTTTTCTTACAGGTCTAACACGTCCGAAAAAGCAATACAACGCCCATCCGGAACAATATATAAAGCTAAACGCACCGTTCACTGGGTACTTATCCGTACGAAAATCCCTAATGATTTACCTGTTTTTACAAGGAAATAAAATGTGAAAACAATATTTCTACATCCCATGGCCTTTCCCAACCATTTAAATTTTTCTCTTACAGTTCTAACACTTCCGAAAAACCAATACAACGCCCATCCGGAACAATATATAAAGCTAAACGCACCGTTCACTGGGTACTCATACGTACGAAAATCCCTATTGATTTACCTGTTTTTACAAGGAAATAAAATGTGAAAAAAATATTTCTACATCCCATGGCCTTTCCCAAACATTTAAATTTTTCTCTTACAGGTCTAACACTTCCGAACAACCAATACAACGCCCACCCGGAACAATATATAAAGCTAAACGAACCGTTCACTGGGTACACATACGTACGAAAATACCTATAGATTTACCTGTTTTTAGAAGGAAATAAAATGTGAAAAAAATATTTCTACATCCCATGGCCTTTCCCAACCATTTAAATTTTTCTCTTACAGGTCTAACACTTCCGAAAAACCAATACAACGCCCACCCGGAACAATATATAAAGCTAAACGAACCGTTCACTGGGTACTCATACGTACGAAAATCCCTACAGATTTACCTGTTTTTAGAAGGAAATAAAATGTGAAAAAAATGTTTCTACATCCCATGGCCTTTCCCAACCATTTAAATTTTTCTCTTACAGGGCTAACACTTCCGAAAAACCAATACAACGCCCACCCGGAACAATATATAAAGCTAAACGAACCGTTCACTGGGTACTCATACGTACGAAAATCCCTATTGATTTACCTGCTTTTACAAGGAAATAAAATGTGAAAAAAATATTTCTACATCCAATGGCCCTTCCCAACCATTTAAATTTTTCTCTTACAGGTCTAACACGTCCGAAAAATCAATACAACGCCCATCCGGAACAATATATAAAGCTAAACGCACCGTTCACTGGGTACTCATACGTACGAAAATCCCTATAGATTTACCTGTTTTTAGAAGGAAATAAAATGTAAAAAAAAAATTTCTACATCCCATGGCCTTTCCCAACCATTTAAATTTTTCTCTTACAGGTCTAACACTTCCGAAAAACCAATACAACGCCCACCCGGAACAATATATAAAGCTAAACGAACCGTTCACTGGGTACTCATACGTACGAAAATACCTATAGATTTACCTGTTTTTAGAAGGAAATAAAATGTGAAAAAAATATTTCTACATCCCATGGCCTTTCCCAACCATTTAAATTTTTCTCTTACAAGTCTAACACTTCCGAAAAACCAATACAACGCCCACCCGGAACAATATATAAAGCTAAACGAACCGTTCACTGGGTACTTATACGCACGAAAATCCCTATTGATTTACCTGTTTTTACAAGGAAATAAAATGTGAAAAAAATATTTCTACATCCCATGGCCTTTCCCAACCATTTAAATTTTTCTCTTACAGGTCTAACACTTCCGAAAAACCAATACAACGCCCACCCGGAACAATTTATAAAGCTAAACGAACCGTTCACTGGGTACTCATACGTACGAAAATCCCTATTGATTTATCTGTTTTTACAAGGAAATAAAATGTGAAAAAAATATTTCGACATCCCATGGCCCTTCCCAACCATTTAAATTTTTTTCTTACAGGTCTAACACGTCCGAAAAAGCAATACAACGCATATCCGGAACAATATATAAAGCTAAACGCACCGTTCACTGGGTACTTATCCGTACGAAAATCCCTAATGATTTACCTGTTTTTACAAGGAAATAAAATGTGAAAACAATATTTCTACATCCCATGGCCTTTCCCAACCATTTAAATTTTTCTCTTACAGTTCTAACACTTCCGAAAAACCAATACAACGCCCACCTGGAACAATATATAAAGCTAAACGAACCGTTCACTGGGTACTCATACGTACGAAAATACCTATAGATTTACCTGTTTTTACAAGGAAATAAAATGTGAAAAAAATATTTCTACATCCCATGGCCTTTCCCAACCATTTAAATTTTTCTCTTACAGGTCTAACACTTCCGAAAAACCAATACAACGCCCCCCCGGAACAATATATAAAGCTAAACGAACCGTTCACTGGGTACTCATACGTACGAAAATCCCTATAGATTTACCTGTTTTTAGAAGGAAATAAAATGTAAAAAAAAAATATTTCTACATCCCATGGCCTTTCCCAACCATTTAAATTTTTCTCTTACAGGTCTAACACTTCCGAAAAACCAATACAACGCCCACCCGGAACAATATATAAAGCTAAACGAACCGTTCACTGGGTACTTATCCGTACGAAAATCCCTATAGATTTAACTGTTTTTACAAGTTAATAAAATGTGAAAAAAATATTTCTACATCCCATGGCCTTTCCCAACCATTTAAATTTTTCTCTTACAGGTCTAACACTTCCGAAATACCAATACAACGCCCATCCGGAACAATATATAAAGCTAAACGCACCGTTCACTGGGTACTCATACGTACGAAAATCCCTATTGATTTACCTGTTTTTAGAAGGAAATAAAATGTGAAAAAAATGTTTCTACATCCCATGGCCTTTCCCAACCATTTAAATTTTTCTCTTACAGGTCTAACACTTCCGAAATACCAATACAACTCCCACCCGGAACAATATATAAAGCTAAACGAACCGTTCACTGGGTACCTATCCGTACGGAAATCCCTATTGATTTATCTGATTTTACAAGGAAATAAAATGTGAAAAAAATATTTCTACATCCCATGGCCTTTCCCAACCATTTAAATTTTTCTCTTACAGGTCAAAAACTTCCGAAAAATCAATGCAACGCCCACCCGGAACAATATATAAAGCTAAACGGACTGTTCACTGGGTACTTATCCGTACGAAAATCCCTATTGGTTTACCTGTTCTTACAAGGAAATAAAATGTGAAAACAATATTTCTACATCCCATGGCCTTTCCCAACCATTTAAATTTTTCTCTTACAGGGCTAACACTTCCCAAAAACCAATACAACGCCCACCCGGAACAATATATAAAGCTAAACGAACCGTTCACTGGGTACTTATACGTACGAAAATCCCTATTGATTTACCTGTTTTTACAGGGAAATAAAATGTGAAAAAAATATTTCTACATCCCATGGCCTTTCCCAACCATTTAAATTTTTCTCTTACAGGTCTAACACTTCCGAAAAACCAATACAACGCCCACCCGGAACAATATATAAAGCTAAACGAACCGTTCACTGGGTACTTATCCGTACGAAAATCCCTATTGATTTACCTGTTTTTACAAGGAAATAAAATGTGAAAACAATATTTCTACATCCCATGGCCTTTCCCAACCATTTAAATTTTTCTCTTACAGGTCTAACACTTCCGAAAAACCAATACAACGCACACCCGGAACAATATATAAAGCTAAACGAACCGTTCACTGGGTACTCATACGTACGAAAATCCCTATAGATTTACCTGTTTTTAGAAGGAAATAAAATGTGAAAAAAATGTTTCTACATCCCATGGCCTTTCCCAACCATTTAAATTTTTCTCTTACAGGGCTAACACTTCCGAAAAACCAATACAACGCCCACCCGGAACACTATATAAAGCTAAACGAACCGTTCACTGGGTACGTATACGCACGAAAATCCCTATAGATTTACCTGTTTTTACAAGGAAATAAAATGTGAAAAAAATATTTCTACATCCCATGGCCTTTCCCAGCCATTTAAATTTTTCTCTTACAGGTCTAACACTTCCGAAAAACCAATATAACGCCCATCCGGAACAATATATAAAGCTAAACGAACCGTTCACTGGGCACTTATCCGTACGAAAATCCCTATTGATTTACCTGTTTTTACAAGGAAATAAAATGTGAAAAAGATATTTCTACATCCCATGGCCTTTCCCAACCATTTAAATTTTTCTCTTACAGGTCTAACACTTCCGAACAACCAATACAACGCCCACCCGGAACAATATATAAAGCTAAACGAACCGTTCACTGGGTACTCATACGTACGAAAATCCCTACAGATTTACCTGTTTTTAGAAGGAAATAAAATGTGAAAAAAATGTTTCTACATCCCATGGCCTTTCCTAACCATTTAAATTTTTCTCTTACAGGGCTAACACTTCCGAAAAACCAATACAACGCCCACCCGGAACAATATATAAAGCTAAACGAACCGTTCACTGGGTACTCATACGTACGAAAATCCCTATTGATTTACCTGTTTTTACAAGGAAATAAAATGTGAAAAAAATATTTCTACATCCCATGGCCCTTCCCAACCATTTAAATTTTTCTCTTACATGTCTAACACGTCCGAAAAATCAATACAACGCCCATCCGGAACAATATATAAAGCTAAACGCACCGTTCACTGGGTACTCATACGTACGAAAATCCCTATAGATTTACCTGTTTTTAGAAGGAAATAAAATGTAAAAAAAAAATTTCTACATCCCATGGCCTTTCCCAACCATTTAAATTTTTCTCTTACAGGTCTAACACTTCCGAAAAACCAATACAACGCCCACCCGGAACAATATATAAAGCTAAACGAACCGTTCACTGGGTACTCATACGTATGAAAATCCCTACAGATTTACCTGTTTTTAGAAGGAAATAAAATGTGAAAAAAATGTTTCTACATCCCATGGCCTTTCCTAACCATTTAAATTTTTCTCTTACAGGGCTAACACTTCCGAAAAACCAATACAACGCCCACCCGGAACAATATATAAAGCTAAACGAACCGTTCACTGGGTACTTATACGCACGAAAATCCCTATTGATTTACCTGTTTTTACAAGGAAATAAAATGTGAAAAAAATATTTCTACATCCCATGGCCTTTCCCAACCATTTAAATTTTTCTCTTACAGGTCTAACACTTCCGAAAAACCAATACAACGCCCACCCGGAACAATTTATAAAGCTAAACGAACCGTTCACTGGGTACTCATACGTACGAAAATCCCTATTGATTTATCTGTTTTTACAAGGAAATAAAATGTGAAAAAAATATTTCGACATCCCATGGCCCTTCCCAACCATTTAAATTTTTTTCTTACAGGTCTAACACGTCCGAAAAAGCAATACAACGCCCATCCGGAACAATATATAAAGCTAAACGCACCGTTCACTGGGTACTTATCCGTACGAAAATCCCTAATGATTTACCTGTTTTTACAAGGAAATAAAATGTGAAAACAATATTTCTACATCCCATGGCCTTTCCCAACCATTTAAATTTTTCTCTTACAGTTCTAACACTTCCGAAAAACCAATACAACGCCCACCTGGAACAATATATAAAGCTAAACGAACCGTTCACTGGGTACTCATACGTACGAAAATACCTATAGATTTACCTGTTTTTACAAGGAAATAAAATGTGAAAAAAATATTTCTACATCCCATGGCCTTTCCCAACCATTTAAATTTTTCTCTTACAGGTCTAACACTTCCGAAAAACCAATACAACGCCCCCCCGGAACAATATATAAAGCTAAACGAACCGTTCACTGGGTACTCATACATACGAAAATCCCTATAGATTTACCTGTTTTTAGAAGGAAATAAAATGTAAAAAAAATATTTCTACATCCCATGGCCTTTCCCAACCATTTAAATTTTTCTCTTACAGGTCTAACACTTCCGAAAAACCAATACAACGCCCACCCGGAACAATATATAAAGCTAAACGAACCGTTCACTGGGTACTTATCCGTACGAAAATCCCTATAGATTTACCTGTTTTTACAAGTTAATAAAATGTGAAAAAAATATTTCTACATCCCATGGCCTTTCCCAACCATTTAAATTTTTCTCTTACAGGTCTAACACTTCCGAAATACCAATACAACGCCCATCTGGAACAATATATAAAGCTAAACGCACCGTTCACTGGGTACTCATACGTACGAAAATCCCTATTGATTTACCTGTTTTTAGAAGGAAATAAAATGTGAAAAAAATGTTTCTACATCCCATGGCCTTTCCCAACCATTTAAATTTTTCTCTTACAGGTCTAACACTTCCGAAATACCAATACAACTCCCACCCGGAACAATATATAAAGCTAAACGAACCGTTCACTGGGTACCTATCCGTACGGAAATCCCTATTGATTTATCTGATTTTACAAGGAAATAAAATGTGAAAAAAATATTTCTACATCCCATGGCCTTTCCCAACCATTTAAATTTTTCTCTTACAGGTCAAAAACTTCCGAAAAATCAATGCAACGCCCACCCGGAACAATATATAAAGCTAAACGGACTGTTCACTGGGTACTTATCCGTACGAAAATCCCTATTGGTTTACCTGTTCTTACAAGGAAATAAAATGTGAAAACAATATTTCTACATCCCATGGCCTTTCCCAACCATTTAAATTTTTCTCTTACAGGGCTAACACTTCCCAAAAACCAATACAACGCCCACCCGGAACAATATATAAAGCTAAACGAACCGTTCACTGGGTACTTATACGTACGAAAATCCCTATTGATTTACCTGTTTTTACAGGGAAATAAAATGTGAAAAAAATATTTCTACATCCCATGGCCTTTCCCAACCATTTAAATTTTTCTCTTACAGGTCTAACACTTCCGAAAAACCAATACAACGCCCACCCGGAACAATATATAAAGCTAAACGAACCGTTCACTGGGTACTTATCCGTACGAAAATCCCTATTGATTTACCTGTTTTTACAAGGAAATAAAATGTGAAAACAATATTTCTACATCCCATGGCCTTTCCCAACCATTTAAATTTTTCTCTTACAGGTCTAACACTTCCGAAAAACCAATACAACGCACACCCGGAACAATATATAAAGCTAAACGAACCGTTCACTGGGTACTCATACGTACGAAAATCCCTATAGATTTACCTGTTTTTAGAAGGAAATAAAATGTGAAAAAAATGTTTCTACATCCCATGGCCTTTCCCAACCATTTAAATTTTTCTCTTACAGGGCTAACACTTCCGAAAAACCAATACAACGCCCACCCGGAACACTATATAAAGCTAAACGAACCGTTCACTGGGTACGTATACGCACGAAAATCCCTATAGATTTACCTGTTTTTACAAGGAAATAAAATGTGAAAAAAATATTTCTACATCCCATGGCCTTTCCCAGCCATTTAAATTTTTCTCTTACAGGTCTAACACTTCCGAAAAACCAATATAACGCCCATCCGGAACAATATATAAAGCTAAACGAACCGTTCACTGGGCACTTATCCGTACGAAAATCCCTATTGATTTACCTGTTTTTACAAGGAAATAAAATGTGAAAAAGATATTTCTACATCCCATGGCCTTTCCCAACCATTTAAATTTTTCTCTTACAGGTCTAACACTTCCGAACAACCAATACAACGCCCACCCGGAACAATATATAAAGCTAAACGAACCGTTCACTGGGTACTCATACGTACGAAAATCCCTACAGATTTACCTGTTTTTAGAAGGAAATAAAATGTGAAAAAAATGTTTCTACATCCCATGGCCTTTCCTAACCATTTAAATTTTTCTCTTACAGGGCTAACACTTCCGAAAAACCAATACAACGCCCACCCGGAACAATATATAAAGCTAAACGAACCGTTCACTGGGTACTCATACGTACGAAAATCCCTATTGATTTACCTGTTTTTACAAGGAAATAAAATGTGAAAAAAATATTTCTACATCCTATGGCCCTTCCCAACCATTTAAATTTTTCTCTTACATGTCTAACACGTCCGAAAAATCAATACAACGCCCATCCGGAACAATATATAAAGCTAAACGCACCGTTCACTGGGTACTCATACGTACGAAAATCCCTATAGATTTACCTGTTTTTAGAAGGAAATAAAATGTAAAAAAAAATATTTCTACATCCCATGGCCTTTCCCAACCATTTAAATTTTTCTCTTACAGGTCTAACACTTCCGAAAAACCAATACAACGCCCACCCGGAACAATATATAAAGCTAAACGAACCGTTCACTGGGTACTCATACGTATGAAAATCCCTACAGATTTACCTGTTTTTAGAAGGAAATAAAATGTGAAAAAAATGTTTCTACATCCCATGGCCTTTCCTAACCATTTAAATTTTTCTCTTACAGGGCTAACACTTCCGAAAAACCAATACAACGCCCACCCGGAACAATATATAAAGCTAAACGAACCGTTCACTGGGTACTCATACGTACGAAAATCCCTATTGATTTACCTGTTTTTACAAGGAAATAAAATGTGAAAAAAATATTTCTACATCCCATGGCCCTTCCCAACCATTTAAATTTTTCTCTTACATCTCTAACACGTCCGAAAAATCAATACAACGCCCATCCGGAACAATATATAAAGCTAAACGCACCGTTCACTGGGTACTCATACGTACGAAAATCCCTATAGATTTACCTGTTTTTAGAAGGAAATAAAATGTAAAAAAAAATATTTCTACATCCCATGGCCTTTCCCAACCATTTAAATTTTTCTCTTACAGGTCTAACACTTCCGAAAAACCAATACAACGCCCACCCGGAACAATATATAAAGCTAAACGAACCGTTCACTGGGTACTCATACGTACGAAAATACCTATAGATTTACCTGTTTTTAGAAGGGAATAAAATGTGAAAAAAATATTTCTACATCCCATGGCCTTTCCCAACCATTTAAATTTTTCTCTTACAGGTCTAACACTTCAGAAAAACCAATACAACGCCCATCTGGAACAATATATAAAGCTAAACGCACCGTTCACTGGGTACTCATACGTACGAAAATCCCTATTGATTTACCTGTTTTTAGAAGGAAATAAAATGTGAAAAAAATGTTTCTACATCCCATGGCCTTTCCCAACCATTTAAATTTTTCTCTTACAGGTCTAACACTTCCGAAATACCAATACAACTCCCACCCGGAACAATATATAAAGCTAAACGAACCGTTCACTGGGTACCTATCCGTACGGAAATCCCTATTGATTTATCTGATTTTACAAGGAAATAAAATGTGAAAAAAATATTTCTACATCCCATGGCCTTTCCCAACCATTTAAATTTTTCTCTTACAGGTCAAAAACTTCCGAAAAATCAATACAACGCCCACCCGGAACAATATATAAAGCTAAACGGAACGTTCACTGGGTACTTATCCGTACGAAAATCCCTATTGGTTTACCTGTTCTTACAAGGAAATAAAATGTGAAAACAATATTTCTACATCCCATGGCCTTTCCCAACCATTTAAATTTTTCTCTTACAGGGCTAACACTTCCCAAAAACCAATACAACGCCCTCCCGGACCAATATATTAAGCTAAACGAACCGTTCACTGGGTACTTATACGTATGAAAATCCCTATTGATTTACCTGTTTTTACAGGGAAATAAAATGTGAAAAAATTATTTCTACATCCCATGGCCTTTCCCAACCATTTAAATTTTTCTCTTACAAGTCTAACACTTCCGAAAAACCAATACAACGCCCATCCGGAACAATATATAAAGCTAAACGCACCGTTCACTGGGTACTCATACGTACGAAAATCCCTATTGATTTACCTGTTTTTAGAAGGAAATAAAATGTGAAAAAAATGTTTCTACATCCCATGGCCTTTCCCAACCATTTAAATTTTTCTCTTACAGGTCTAACACTTCCGAAATACCAATACAACTCCCACCCGGAACAATATATAAAGCTAAACGAACCGTTCACTGGGTACCTATCCGTACGGAAATCCCTATTGATTTATCTGATTTTACAAGGAAATAAAATGTGAAAAAAATATTTCTACATCCCATGGCCTTTCCCAACCATTTAAATTTTTCTCTTACAGGTCAAAAACCGAAAAATCAATACAACGCCCACCCGGAACAATATATAAAGCTAAACGGACCGTTCACTGGGTACTTATCCGTACGAAAATCCCTATTGGTTTACCTGTTCTTACAAGGAAATAAAATGTGAAAACAATATTTCTACATCCCATGGCCTTTCCCAACCATTTAAATTTTTCTCTTACAGGGCTAACACTTCCCAAAAACCAATACAACGCCCACCCGGACCAATATGTTAAGCTAAACGAACCGTTCACTGGGTACTTATCCGTACGAAAATCCCTATTGATTTACCTGTTTTTACAAGGAAATAAAATGTGAAAAAGATATTTCTACATCCCATGGCCTTTCCCAACCATTTAAATTTTTCTCTTACAGGTCTAACACTTCCGAACAACCAATACAACGCCCACCCGGAACAATATATAAAGCTAAACGAACCGTTCACTGGGTACTCATACGTACGAAAATCCCTACAGATTTACCTGTTTTTAGAAGGAAATAAAATGTGAAAAAAATGTTTCTACATCCCATGGCCTTTCCTAACCATTTAAATTTTTCTCTTACAGGGCTAACACTTCCGAAAAACCAATACAACGCCCACCCGGAACAATATATAAAGCTAAACGAACCGTTCACTGGGTACTCATACGTACGAAAATCCCTATTGATTTACCTGTTTTTACAAGGAAATAAAATGTGAAAAAAATATCTCTACATCCCATGGCCCTTCCCAACCATTTAAATTTTTCTCTTACATGTCTAACACGTCCGAAAAATCAATACAACGCCCATCCGGAACAATATATAAAGCTAAACGCACCGTTCATTGGGTACTCATACGTACGAAAATCCCTATAGATTTACCTGTTTTTAGAAGGAAATAAAATGTAAAAAAAAATATTTCTACATCCCATGGCCTTTCCCAACCATTTAAATTTTTCTCTTACAGGTCTAACACTTCCGAAAAACCAATACAACGCCCACCCGGAACAATATATAAAGCTAAACGAACCGTTCACTGGGTACTCATACGTACGAAAATCCCTACAGATTTACCTGTTTTTAGAAGGAAATAAAATGTGAAAAAAATGTTTCTACATCCCATGGCCTTTCCTAACCATTTAAATTTTTCTCTTACAGGGCTAACACTTCCGAAAAACCAATACAACGCCCACCCGGAACAATATATAAAGCTAAACGAACCGTTCACTGGGTACTCATACGTACGAAAATCCCTATTGATTTACCTGTTTTTACAAGGAAATAAAATGTGAAAAAAATATTTCTACATCCCATGGCCCTTCCCAACCATTTAAATTTTTCTCTTACATGTCTAACACGTCCGAAAAATCAATACAACGCCCATCCGGAACAATATATAAAGCTAAACGCACCGTTCACTGGGTACTCATACGTACGAAAATCCCTATAGATTTACCTGTTTTTAGAAGGAAATAAAATGTAAAAAAAAATATTTCTACATCCCATGGCCTTTCCCAACCATTTAAATTTTTCTCTTACAGGTCTAACACTTCCGAAAAACCAATACAACGCCCACCCGGAACAATATATAAAGCTAAACGAACCGTTCACTCGGTACTCATACGTACGAAAATACCTATAGATTTACCTGTTTTTAGAAGGGAATAAAATGTGAAAAAAATATTTCTACATCCCATGGCCTTTCCCAACCATTTAAATTTTTCTCTTACAGGTCTAACACTTCCGAAAAACCAATACAACGCCCATCTGGAACAATATATAAAGCTAAACGCACCGTTCACTGGGTACTCATACGTACGAAAATCCCTATTGATTTACCTGTTTTTAGAAGGAAATAAAATGTGAAAAAAATGTTTCTACATCCCATGGCCTTTCCCAACCATTTAAATTTTTCTCTTACAGGTCTAACACTTCCGAAATACCAATACAACTCCCACCCGGAACAATATATAAAGCTAAACGAACCGTTCACTGGGTACCTATCCGTACGGAAATCCCTATTGATTTATCTGATTTTACAAGGAAATAAAATGTGAAAAAAATATTTCTACATCCCATGGCCTTTCCCAACCATTTAAATTTTTCTCTTACAGGTCAAAAACTTCCGAAAAATCAATACAACGCCCACCCGGAACAATATATAAAGCTAAACGGACCGTTCACTGGGTACTTATCCGTACGAAAATCCCTATTGGTTTACCTGTTCTTACAAGGAAATAAAATGTGAAAACAATATTTCTACATCCCATGGCCTTTCCCAACCATTTAAATTTTTCTCTTACAGGGCTAACACTTCCCAAAAACCAATACAACGCCCACCCGGACCAATATATTAAGCTAAACGAACCGTTCACTGGGTACTTATACGTATGAAAATCCCTATTGATTTACCTGTTTTTACAGGGAAATAAAATGTGAAAAAATTATTTCTACATCCCATGGCCTTTCCCAACCATTTAAATTTTTCTCTTACAAGTCTAACACTTCCGAAAAACCAATACAACGCCCATCCGGAACAATATATAAAGCTAAACGCACCGTTCACTGGGTACTCATACGTACGAAAATCCCTATTGATTTACCTGTTTTTAGAAGGAAATAAAATGTGAAAAAAATGTTTCTACATCCCATGGCCTTTCCCAACCATTTAAATTTTTCTCTTACAGGTCTAACACTTCCGAAATACCAATACAACTCCCACCCGGAACAATATATAAAGCTAAACGAACCGTTCACTGGGTACCTATCCGTACGGAAATCCCTATTGATTTATCTGATTTTACAAGGAAATAAAATGTGAAAAAAATATTTCTACATCCCATGGCCTTTCCCAACCATTTAAATTTTTCTCTTACAGGTCAAAAACTTCCGAAAAATCAATACAACGCCCACCCGGAACAATATATAAAGCTAAACGGACCGTTCACTGGGTACTTATACGTACGAAAATCCCTATTGATTTACCTGTTTTTACAGGGAAATAAAATGTGAAAAAAATATTTCTACATCCCATGGCATTTCCCAACCATTTAAATTTTTCTCTTACAGGTCTAACACTTCCGAAAAACCAATACAACGCCCACCCGGAACAATATATAAAGCTAAACGAACCGTTCACTGGGTACTTATCCGTACGAAAATCCCTATTGATTTACCTGTTTTTACAAGGAAATAAAATGTGAAAACAATATTTCTACATCCCATGGCCTTTCCCAACCATTTAAATTTTTCTCTTACAGGTCTAACACTTCCGAAAAACCAATACAACGCCCACCTGGAACAATATATAAAGCTAAACGAACCGTTCACTGGGTACTCATACGTACGAAAATCCCTATAGATTTACCTGTTTTTAGAAGGAAATAAAATGTGAAAAAAATGTTTCTACATCCCATGGCCTTTCCCAACCATTTAAATTTTTCTCTTACAGGATAACACTTCCGAAAAACCCATACAACGCCCACCCGGAACACTATATAAAGCTAAACGAACCGTTCACTGGGTACGTATACGCACGAAAATCCCTATAGATTTACCTGTTTTTACAAGGAAATAAAATGTGAAAAAAATATTTTTACATCCCATGGCCTTTCCCAGCCATTTAAATTTTTCTCTTACAGGTCTAACACTTCCGAAAAACCAATACAACGCCCATCCGGAACAATATATAAAGCTAAACGAACCGTTCACTGGGTACTCATACGTACGAAAATCCCTATTGATTTACCTGTTTTTACAAGGAAATAAAATGTGAAAAAAATATTTCTACATCCCATGGCCCTTCCCAACCATTTAAATTTTTCTCTTACAGGTCTAACATGTCCGAAAAATCAATACAACGCCCACCCGGAACAATATATAAAGCTAAACGCACCGTTCACTGGGTACTCATACGTACGAAAATACCTATAGATTTACCTGTTTTTAGAAGGAAATAAAATGTAAAAAAAATATTTCTACATCCCATGGCCTTTCCCAACCATTTAAATTTTTCTCTTACATGTCTAACACTTCCGAAAAACCAATACAACGCCCACCCGGAACAATATATAAAGCTAAACGAACCGTTCACTGGGTACTCATACGTACGAAAATACCTATAGATTTACCTGTTTTTAGAAGGAAATAAAATGTGAAAAAAAATATTTCTACATCCCATGGCCTTTCCCAACCATTTAAATTTTTCTCTTACAGGTCTAACACTTCCGAAAAACCAATACAACGCCCATCCGGAACAATATATAAAGCTAAACGCACCGTTCACTGGGTACTCATACATCCCATGGCCTTTCCCAACCATTTAAATTTTTCTCTTACAGGTCTAACACTTCCGAAAAACCAATACAACGCCCACCCGGAACAATATATAAAGCTAAACGAACCGTTCACTGGGTACTCATACGTACGAAAATACCTATAGATTTACCTGTTTTTAGAAGGAAATAAAATGTGAAAAAAAATATTTCTACATCCCATGGCCTTTCCCAACCATTTAAATTTTTCTCTTACAGGTCTAACACTTCCGAAAAACAAATACAACGCCCACCCAGAACAATATATAAAGCTAAACGAACCGTTCACTGGGTACTCATACGTACGAAAATCCCTACTGATTTACCAGTTTTTACAAGGAAAAAAAATGTGAAAACAATATTTCTACATACCACGGCCTTTCCCAACCATTTAAATTTTTCTCTTACAGGTCTAACACTTCCGAAAAACCAATACAACTCCCACCCGGAACAATATATAAAGCTAAACGAACCGTTCACTGGGTACTCATACGTACGAAAATCCCTATAGATTTACCTGTTTTTAGAAGGAATTAAAATGTAAAAAAAATATTTCTACATCCCATGGCCTTTCCCAACCATTTAAATTTTTCTCTTACAGGTCTAACACTTCCGAAAAACCAATACAACGCCCACCCGGAACAATATATAAAGCTAAACGAACCGTTCACCCGCTACTCATACGTACGAAAATCCCTATTGATTTACCTGTTTTTACAAGGAAATAAAATGTGAAAAAAATATTTCTACATCCCATGGCCCTTCCCAACCATTTAAATTTTTCTCTTACAGGTCTAACACGTCCGAAAAATCAATACAACGCCCATCCGGAACAATATATAAAGCTAAACGCACCGTTCACTGGGTACTTATCCGTACGAAAATCCCTATTGATTTACCTGTTCTTACAAGGAAATAAAATGTGAAAACAATATTTCTACATCCCATGGCCTTTCCCAACCATTTAAATTTTTCTCTTACAGGTCTAACACTTCTGAAATACCAATACAACTCCCACCCGGAACAATATATAAAGCTAAACGAACCGTTCACTGGGTACTTATCCGTACGAAAATCCCTATTGATTTATCTGATTTTACAAGGAAATAAAATGTGAAAAAAATATTTCTACATCCCATGGCCTTTCCCAACCATTTAAATTTTTCTCATACAGGTCAAAAACTTCCGAAAAATCAATACAACGCCCACCCGGAACAATATATAAAGCTAAACGCACCGTTCACTGGGTACTCATACGTACGAAAATCCCTATTGATTTACCTGTTTTTAGAAGGAAATAAAATGTGAAAAGAATGTTTCTACATCCCATGGCCTTTCCCAACCATTTAAATTTTTCTCTTACAGGGCTAACACTTCCGAAAAACAAATACAACGCCCACCCAGAACAATATATAAAGCTAAACGAACCGTTCACTGGGTACTCATACGTACGAAAATCCCTACTGATTTACCAGTTTTTACAAGGAAAAAAAATGTGAAAACAATATTTCTACATACCACGGCCTTTCCCAACCATTTAAATTTTTCTCTTACAGGTCTAACACTTCCGAAAAACCAATACAACTCCCACCCGGAACAATATATAAAGCTAAACGAACCGTTCACTGGGTACTCATACGTACGAAAATCCCTATAGATTTACCTGTTTTTAGAAGGAAGTAAAATGTAAAAAAAATATTTCTACATCCCATGGCCTTTCCCAACCATTTAAATTTTTCTCTTACAGGTCTAACACTTCCGAAAAACCAATACAACGCCCACCCGGAACAATATATAAAGCTAAACGAACCGTTCACTGGGTACTCATACGTACGAAAATCCCTATTGATTTACCTGTTTTTACAAGGAAATAAAATGTGAAAAAAATATTTCTACATCCCATGGCCCTTCCCAACCATTTAAATTTTTCTCTTACAGGTCTAACACGTCCGAAAAATCAATACATCGCCCATCCGGAACAATATATAAAGCTAAACGCACCGTTCACTTGGTACTTATCCGTACGAAAATCCCTATTGATTTACCTGTTTTTACAAGGAAATAAAATGTGAAAACAATATTTCTACATCCCATGGCCTTTCCCAACCATTTAAATTTTTCTCTTACAGGTCTAACACTTCCGAAAAACCAATACAACTCCCACCCGGAACAATGTATAAAGCTAAACAAACCGTTCACTGGGTACTCATACGTTTGAAAATCCCTATAGATTTACCTGTTTTTAGAAGGAAATAAAATGTAAAAAAAATATTTCTACATCCCATGGCCTTTCCCAACCATTTAAATTTTTCTCTTACAGGTCAAAAACTTCCGAAAAATCAATACAACGCCCATCTGGAACAATATATAAAGCTAAACGGACCGTTCACTGGGTACTTATCCGTACGAAAATCCCTATTGGTTTACCTGTTCTTACAAGGAAATAAAATGTGAAAACAATATTTCTACATCCCATGGCCTTTCCCAACCATTTAAATTTTTCTCTTACAGGTCTAACACTTCTGAAATACCAATACAACTCCCACCCGGAACAATATATAAAGCTAAACGAACCGTTCACTGGGTACTTATCCATACGAAAATCCCTATTGATTTATCTGATTTTACAAGGAAATAAAATGTGAAAAAAATATTTCTACATCCCATGGCCTTTCCCAACCATTTAAATTTTTCTCTTACAGGTCTAACACTTCCGAAAAACCAATACAACGCCCATCCGGAACAATATGTAAAGCTAAACGCACCGTTCACTGGGTACTCATACATCCCATGGCCTTTCCCAACCATTTAAATTTTTCTCTTACAGGTCTAACACTTCCGAAAAACCAATACAACGCCCACCCGGAACAATATATAAAGCTAAACGGACCGTTCACTGGGTACTCATACGTACGAAAATACCTATAGATTTACCTGTTTTTAGAAGGAAATAAAATGTGAAAAAAAATATTTCTACATCCCATGGCCTTTCCCAACCATTTAAATTTTTCTCTTACAGGTCAAAAACTTCCGAAAAATCAATACAACGCCCATCTGGAACAATATATAAAGCTAAACGGACCGTTCACTGGGTACTCATACGTACGAAAATACCTATAGATTTACCTGTTTTTAGAAGGAAATAAAATGTGAAAAAAAATATTTCTACATCCCATGGCCTTTCCCAACCATTTAAATTTTTCTCTTACAGGTCTAACACTTCCGAAAAACCAATACAACTCCCACCCGGAACAATATATAAAGCTAAACGAACCGTTCACTGGGTACTCATACGTACGAAAATCCCTATAGATTTACCTGTTTTTAGAAGGAATTAAAATGTAAAAAAAATATTTCTACATCCCATGGCCTTTCCCAACCATTTAAATTTTTCTCTTACAGGTCTAACACTTCCGAAAAACCAATACAACGCCCACCCGGAACAATATATAAAGCTAAACGAACCGTTCACTGGGTACTCATACGTACGAAAATCCCTATTGATTTACCTGTTTTTACAAGGAAATAAAATGTGAAAAAAATATTTCTACATCCCATGGCCCTTCCCAACCATTTAAATTTTTCTCTTACAGGTCTAACACGTCCGAAAAATCAATATAACGCCCATCCGGAACAATATATAAAGCTAAACGCACCGTTCACTGGGTACTTATCCGTACGAAAATCCCTATTGATTTACCTGTTTTTACAAGGAAATAAAATGTGAAAACAATATTTCTACATCCCATGGCCTTTCCCAACCATTTAAATTTTTCTCTTACAGGTCTAACACTTCCGAAAAACCAATACAACTCCCACCCGGAACAATATATAAAGCTAAACGAACCGTTCACTGGGTACTCATACGTACGAAAATCCCTATAGATTTACCTGTTTTTAGAAGGAAATAAAATGTAAAAAAAATATTTCTACATCCCATGGCCTTTCCCAACCATTTAAATTTTTCTCTTACAGGTCTAACACTTCCGAAAAATCAATACAACGCCCATCTGGAACAATATATAAAGCTAAACGGACCGTTCACTGGGTACTTATCCGTACGAAAATCCCTATTGATTTACCTGTTTTTACAAGGAAATAAAATGTGAAAACAATATTTCTACATCCCATGGCCTTTCCCAACCATTTAAATTTTTCTCTTACAGGTCTAACACTTCCGAAAAACCAATACAACTCCCACCCGGAACAATATATAAAGCTAAACGAACCGTTCACTGGGTACTCATACGTACGAAAATACCTATAGATTTACCTGTTTTTAGAAGGAAATAAAATGTGAAAAAAAATATTTCTACATCCCATGGCCTTTCCCAACCATTTAAATTTTTCTCTTACAGGTCTAACACTTCCGAAAAACCAATACAACTCCCACCCGGAACAATATATAAAGCTAAACAAACCGTTCACTGGGTACTCATACGTACGAAAATCCCTATAGATTTACCTGTTTTTAGAAGGAATTAAAATGTAAAAAAAATATTTCTACATCCCATGGCCTTTCCCAACCATTTAAATTTTTCTCTTACAGGTCTAACACTTCCGAAAAACCAATACAACGCCCACCCGGAACAATATATAAAGCTAAACGAACCGTTCACTGGGTACTCATACGTACGAAAATCCCTATTGATTTACCTGTTCTACAAGGAAATAAAATGTGAAAAAAATATTTCTACATCCCATGGCCCTTCCCAACCATTTAAATTTTTCTCTTACAGGTCTAACACGTCCGAAAAATCAATATAACGCCCATCCGGAACAATATATAAAGCTAAACGCACCGTTCACTGGGTACTTATCCGTACGAAAATCCCTATTGATTTACCTGTTTTTACAAGGAAATAAAATGTGAAAACAATATTTCTACATCCCATGGCCTTTCCCAACCATTTAAATTTTTCTCTTACAGGTCTAACACTTCCGAAAAACCAATACAACTCCCACCCGGAACAATATATAAAGCTAAACGAACCGTTCACTGGGTACTCATACGTACGAAAATCCCTATAGATTTACCTGTTTTTAGAAGGAAATAAAATGTAAAAAAAATATTTCTACATCCCATGGCCTTTCCCAACCATTTAAATTTTTCTCTTACAGGTCAAAAACTTCCGAAAAATCAATACAACGCCCATCTGGAACAATATATAAAGCTAAACGGACCGTTCACTGGGTACTTATCCGTACGAAAATCCCTATTGATTTACCTGTTTTTACAAGGAAATAAAATGTGAAAACAATATTTCTACATCCCATGGCCTTTCCCAACCATTTAAATTTTTCTCTTACAGGTCTAACACTTCTGAAAAACCAATACAACTCCCACCCGGAACAATATATAAAGCTAAACGAACCGTTCACTGGGTACTCATACGTACGAAAATCCCTATAGATTTACCTGTTTTTAGAAGTAAATAAAATGTAAAAAAAATATTTCTACATCCCATGGCCTTTCCCAACCATTTAAATTTTTCTCTTACAGGTCAAAAACTTCCGAAAAATCAATACAACGCCCATCTGGAACAATATATAAAGCTAAACGGACCGTTCACTGGGTACTTATCCGTACGAAAATCCCTATTGGTTTACCTGTTCTTACAAGGAAATAAAATGTGAAAACAATATTTCTACATCCCATGGCCTTTCCCAACCATTTAAATTTTTCTCTTACAGGTCTAACACTTCTGAAATACCAATACAACTCCCACCCGGAACAATATATAAAGCTAAACGAACCGTTCACTGGGTACTTATCCGTACGAAAATCCCTATTGATTTATCTGATTTTACAAGGAAATAAAATGTGAAAAAAATATTTCTACATCCCATGGCCTTTCCCAACCATTTAAATTTTTCTCTTACAGGTCAAAAACTTCCGAAAAATCAATACAACGCCCACCCGGAACAATATATAAAGCTAAACGGACCGTTCACTGGGTACTTATCCGTACGAAAATCCCTATTGGTTTACCTGTTTTTACAAGGAAATAAAATGTGAAAACAATATTTCTACATCCCATGGCCTTTCCCAACCATTTAAATTTTTCTCTTACAGGTCTAACACTTCCGAAAAACCAATACAACTCCCACCCGGAACAATATATAAAGCTAAACAAACCGTTCACTGGGTACTCATACGTACGAAAATCCCTATAGATTTACCTGTTTTTAGAAGGAAATAAAATGTGAAAAAAATATTTCTACATCCCATGGCCCTTCCCAACCATTTAAATTTTTCTCTTACAGGTCTAACACGTCCGAAAAATCAATACAACGCCCATCCGGAACAATATATAAAGCTAAACGGACCGTTCACTGGGTACTTATCCGTACGAAAATCCCTATTGGTTTACCTGTTCTTACAAGGAAATAAAATATGAAAAAAATATTTCTACATCCCATGGCCTTTCCCAACCATTTAAATTTTTCTCTTACAGGTCAAAAACCTCCGAAAAATCAATACAACGCCCACCCGGAACAATATATAAAGCTAAACGGACCGTTCACTGGGTACTTATCCGTACGAAAATCCCTATTGGTTTACCTGTTCTTACAAGGAAATAAAATGTGAAAACAATATTTCTACATCCCATGGCCTTTCCCAACCATTTAAATTTTTCTCTTACAGGTCTAACACTTCCGAAATACCAATACAACTCCCACCCGGAACAATATATAAAGCTAAACGAACCGTTCACTGGGTACTTATCCGTACGAAAATCCCTATTGATTTATCTGATTTTACAAGGATATAAAATGTGAAAAAAATATTTCTACATCCCATTGCCTTTCCCAACCATTTAAATTTTTCTCTTACAGGTCTAACACTTCCGAAAAACCAATACAACGCCCACCCGGAACAATATATAAAGCTAAACGGACCGTTCACTGGGTACTTATCCGTACGAAATTCCCTATAGATTTACCTGTTTTTACAAGGAAATAAAATGTGAAAAAAATATTTCTACATCCCATGGCCCTTCCCAACCATTTAAATTTTTCTCTTACAGGTCTAACACGTCCGAAAAATCAATACAACGCCCATCCGGAACAATATATAAAGCTAAACGCACCGTTCACTGGGTACTCATACGTACGAAAATCCCTATAGATTTACCTGTTTTTAGAAGGAAATAAAATGTAAAAAAAATATTTCTACATCCCATGGCCTTTCCCAACCATTTAAATTTTTCTCTTACAGGTCTAACACTTCCGAAAAACCAATACAACGCCAACCCGGAACAATATATAAAGCTAAACGCACCGTTCACTGGGTACTCATACGTACGAAAATACCTATAGATTTACCTGTTTTTACAAGGAAATAAAATGTGAAAAAAATATTTCTACATCCCATGGCCCTTCCCAACCATTTAAATTTTTCTCTTACAGGTCTAACACGTCCGAAAAATCAATACAACGCCCACCCGGAACAATATATAAAGCTAAACGCACCGTTCACTGGGTACTCATACGTACGAAATTCCCTATAGATTTAACTGTTTTTACAAGGAAATAAAATGTGAAAAAAATATTTCTACATCCCATGGCCCTTCCCAACCATTTAAATTTTTCTCTTACAGGTCTAACACGTCCGAAAAATCAATACAACGCCCATCCGGAACAATATATAAAGCTAAACGCACCGTTCACTGGGTACTCATACGTACGAAAATCCCTATAGATTTACCTGTTTTTAGAAGGAAATAAAATGTAAAAAAAATATTTCTACATCCCATGGCCTTTCCCAACCATTTAAATTTTTCTCTTACAGGTCTAACACTTCCGAAAAACCAATACAACGCCCACCCGGAACAATATATAAAGCTAAACGAACCGTTCACTGGGTACTTATACGCACGAAAATCCCTATTGATTTACCTGTTTTTACAAGGAAATAAAATGTGAAAAAAATATTTCTACATCCCATGGCCTTTCCCAACCATTTAAATTTTTCTCTTACAGGGCTAACACTTCCGAAAAACCAATACAACTCCCACCCGGAACAATATATAAAGCTAAACGAACCGTTCACTGGGTACTTATCCGTACGAAAATCCCTATTGATTTATCTGATTTTACAAGGAAATAAAATGTGAAAAAAATATTTCTACATCCCATGGCCTTTCCCAACGATTTAAATTTTTCTCTTACAGGTCAAAAACTTCCGAAAAATCAATACAACGCCCACCCGGAACAATATATAAAGCTAAACGGACCGTTCACTGGGTACTTATCCATACGAAAATCCCTATTGGTTTACATGTTCTTACAAGGAAATAAAATGTGAAAACAATATTTCTACATCCCATGGCCTTTCCCAACCATTTAAATTTTTCTCTTACAGGTCTAACACTTCCGAAATACCAATACAACTCCCACCCGGAACAATATATAAAGCTAAACGGACCGTTCACTGGGTACTTATCCGTACGAAAATCCCTATTGGTTTACCTGTTCTTACAAGGAAATAAAATATGAAAAAAATATTTCTACATCCCATGGCCTTTCCCAACCATTTAAATTTTTCTCTTACAGGTCAAAAACCTCCGAAAAATCAATACAACGCCCACCCGGAACAATATATAAAGCTAAACGGACCGTTCACTGGGTACTTATCCGTACGAAAATCCCTATTGGTTTACCTGTTCTTACAAGGACATAAAATGTGAAAACAATATTTCTACATCCCATGGCCTTTCCCAACCATTTAAATTTTTCTCTTACAGGTCTAACACTTCCGAAAAACCAATACAACTCCCACCCGGAACAATATATAAAGCTAAACAAACCGTTCACTGGGTACTCATACGTACGAAAATCCCTATAGATTTACCTGTTTTTAGAAGGAAATAAAATGTGAAAAAAATATTTCTACATCCCATGGCCCTTCCCAACCATTTAAATTTTTCTCTTACAGGTCTAACACGTCCGAAAAATCAATACAACACCCATCCGGAACAATATATAAAGCTAAACGGACCGTTCACTGGGTACTTATCCGTACGAAAATCCCTATTGGTTTACCTGTTCTTACAAGGAAATAAAATGTGAAAACAATATTTCTACATCCCATGGCCTTTCCCAACCATTTAAATTTTTCTCTTACAGGTCTAACACTTCCGAAATACCAATACAACTCCCACCCGGAACAATATATAAAGCTAAACGGACCGTTCACTGGGTACTTATCCGTACGAAAATCCCTATTGGTTTACCTGTTCTTACAAGGAAATAAAATATGAAAAAAATATTTCTACATCCCATGGCCTTTCCCAACCATTTAAATTTTTCTCTTACAGGTCAAAAACCTCCGAAAAATCAATACAACGCCCACCCGGAACAATATATAAAGCTAAACGGACCGTTCACTGGGTACTTATCCGTACGAAAATCCCTATTGGTTTACCTGTTCTTACAAGGAAATAAAATGTGAAAACAATATTTCTACATCCCATGGCCTTTCCCAACCATTTAAATTTTTCTCTTACAGGTCTAACACTTCCGAAATACCAATACAACTCCCACCCGGAACAATATATAAAGCTAAACGAACCGTTCACTGGGTACTTATCCGTACGAAAATCCCTATTGATTTATCTGATTTTACAAGGAAATAAAATGTGAAAAAAATATTTCTACATCCCATTGCCTTTCCCAACCATTTAAATTTTTCTCTTGCAGGTCTAACACTTCCGAAAAACCAATACAACGCCCACCCGGAACAATATATAAAGCTAAACGGACCGTTCACTGGGTACTTATCCGTACGAAATTCCCTATAGATTTACCTGTTTTTACAAGGAAATAAAATGTGAAAAAAATATTTCTACATCCCATGGCCTTTCCCAACCATTTAAATTTTTCTCTTACAGGTCTAACACTTCCGAAAAACCAATACAACGCCAACCCGGAACAATTTATAAAGCTAAACGAACCATTCACTGGGTACTCATACGTACGAAAATACCTATAGATTTACCTGTTTTTAGAAGGAAATAAAATGTGAAAAAAAAATATTTCTACATCCCATGGCCTTTCCCAACCATTTAAATTTTTCTCTTACAGGTCTAACACTTCCGAAAAACCAATACAACGCCCACCCGGAACAATATATAAAGCTAAACGAACCGTTCACTGGGTACTCATACTTACGAAAATCCCTATTGATTTACCTGTTTTTACAAGGAAATAAAATGTGAAAAAAATATTTCTACATCCCATGGCCCTTCCCAACCATTTAAATTTTTCTCTTACAGGTCTAACACGTCCGAAAAATCAATACAACGCCCACCCGGAACAATATATAAAGCTAAACGCACCGTTCACTGGGTACTCATACGTACGAAATTCCCTATAGATTTAACTGTTTTTACAAGGAAATAAAATGTGAAAAAAATATTTCTACATCCCATGGCCCTTCCCAACCATTTAAATTTTTCTCTTACAGGTCTAACACGTCCGAAAAATCAATACAACGCCCATCCGGAACAATATATAAAGCTAAACGCACCGTTCACTGGGTACTCATACGTACGAAAATCCCTATAGATTTACCTGTTTTTAGAAGGAAATAAAATGTAAAAAAAATATTTCTACATCCCATGGCCTTTCCCAACCATTTAAATTTTTCTCTTACAGGTCTAACACTTCCGAAAAACCAATACAACGCCAACCCGGAACAATATATAAAGCTAAACGCACCGTTCACTGGGTACTCATACGTACGAAAATACCTATAGATTTACCTGTTTTTACAAGGAAATAAAATGTGAAAAAAATATTTCTACATCCCATGGCCCTTCCCAACCATTTAAATTTTTCTCTTACAGGTCTAACACGTCCGAAAAATCAATACAACGCCCACCCGGAACAATATATAAAGCTAAACGCACCGTTCACTGGGTACTCATACGTACGAAATTCCCTATAGATTTAACTGTTTTTACAAGGAAATAAAATGTGAAAAAAATATTTCTACATCCCATGGCCCTTCCCAACCATTTAAATTTTTCTCTTACAGGTCTAACACGTCCGAAAAATCAATACAACGCCCATCCGGAACAATATATAAAGCTAAACGCACCGTTCACTGGGTACTCATACGTACGAAAATCCCTATAGATTTACCTGTTTTTAGAAGGAAATAAAATGTAAAAAAAATATTTCTACATCCCATGGCCTTTCCCAACCATTTAAATTTTTCTCTTACACGTCTAACACTTCCGAAAAACCAATACAACGCCCACCCGGAACAATATATAAAGCTAAACGAACCGTTCACTGGGTACTTATACGCACGAAAATCCCTATTGATTTACCTGTTTTTACAAGGAAATAAAATGTGAAAAAAATATTTCTACATCCCATGGCCTTTCCCAACCATTTAAATTTTTCTCTTACAGGTCTAACACTTCCGAAAAACCAATACAACGCCCACCTGGAACAATATATAAAGCTAAACGAACCATTCACTGGGTACTTATCCGTGCGAAAATCCCTATAGGTTTACCTGTTTTTAGAAGGAAATAAAATGTGAAAAAAATATTTCTACATCCCATGGCCTTCCCAACCATTTAAATTTTTCTCTTACAGGTCTAACACTTCCGAAAAACCAATACAACGCCCACCCGGAACAATATATAAAGCTAAACGAACCGTTCACTGGGTACTCATACGTACGAAAATCCCTATTGATTTACCTGTTTTTACACGGAAATAAAATGTGAAAAAAATGTTTCTACATCCCATGGCCTTTCCCAACCATTTAAAATTTTCTCTTACAGGGCTAACACTTCCGAAAAACCAATACAACGCCCACCCGGAACACTATATAAAGCTAAACGAACCGTTCACTGGGTACTTATACGCACAAAATTCCCTATTGATTTACCTGTTTTTACAAGGAAATAAAATGTGAAAAAAATATTTCTACATCCCATGGCCTTTCCCAACCATTTAAAATTTTCTCTTACAGGTCTAACACTTCCGAAAAACCAATACAACGCCCACCCGGAACAATATATAAAGCTAAACGAACCGTTCACTGGGTACTCATACGTACGAAAATACCTATAGATTTACCTGTTTTTAGAAGGAAATAAAATGTGAAAAAAAATATTTCTACATCCCATGGCCTTTCCCAACCATTTAAATTTTTCTCTTACAGGTCTAACACTTCCGAAAAACCAATACAACGCCCACCCGGAACAATATATAAAGCTAAACGAACCGTTCACTGGGTACTCATACGATCAATCAATCAATATTTTATTCACGGTCATTCAGACCAAAACCCAAATACATGCAGTTAAAACTAAGACAATACAAAAAGCAGGAAAACTGCCAATACTATAAAAATCTTAAAAATCTGACATCATAGTCAGTATTTAAAACATACTTTAAGTTACCAGTTTATAAGGTTGGATCAGAGAGAATTTTTTGATCCATATACCGAGTACGCAATTTCATGGCGGCGGTGCAAAATTTAGCTGTGCAGAGAGTTATTTGCTTATCTTCGTCTTGAAGCAGTACCTTGATTTTCTCCTTTGTGGAAGATCTCAGGTAAGTGTTCAAAATTGGCTGGATAAAGGTGCGTCTGATAGTGTCATAAATGGGGCAGAACAGAAGCACATGTTCATCTGACTCTATCCATCCGCTGGCACAAGGACAGAGTCTCTGAGCAAGGGGTTTCTTTTGGTAACGCCCCTCCAGCACGGCAGTGGGTAGAGCTGAGCATCTTGCTTGGGCGAAGGCCCTTCTATGGGTGATAAGTTCTAGGTCTGACAGGTATGGAGCTGGAACAAGCGTGTATCGGATCCTATCTGGACACAGAAATTCTGGTGTTTTGGCTAGATCCCTTTGCCGACTGATGTCCTTGACCCTTTGTTTAATTATGGATTTAGCTTGATCTTGCTGTATGAAGGCTAGCTGTTGTTCCATAAAGCCAAGCTGTGATAATTTGCATTTCACAGTTTTTAGCCAGATTGGCTGAAAGTTGTCTCTTAAGATCAAAGCAGACAATCGCTTTGGGTCATAGGTTAGCTTCAGCCAATATAGGATCGATGACACATAGATCTTATCTTCCACACTTTGCATACCTGTTTCCAATCTCACTCTAGCATTTGATACGCACTTAGGGAGCTGGATGATCTTCCTTAGAAATACTGACTGCACCCTTTCCAGTAACATAACACTAGATGTTGGGGTTCCTGAAAAGGAGCCATAAAGCAGCTGAGAAAGTGTCTTGGCTTTGTAGAGCTCTAGGGCAGCTGGTACAAAGTATTTCCCCTTGGTTCGATAGAATTTGAGAATGTTGTTAGCCGATCTTTGGGCTTGCTCAGCAGCATATTGACAGTGCGCAGTCCTAGCACATGAAGATTGTAATACAATTCCCAGGTACTTGAATCTGTGGACTTCTTCAATTTTATAGTTGTCTAGTTTCCAAATTTTTGGTTTGGTCCTCTTGCCGAAAATCATGACCTTTGTTTTTTTGTAGTTTACTTGTAGTTGTTCTTCTTTACAGTAACTGCTAAGCCTCCTTAGCATTCTTTTGAGTCCTACTGCAGTTCTGGAAAGTAAAACTACGTCATCAGCATAAAGGAGAATTGGAATTGGACGATGGGCTAAACTAGGAGGATGAAATTCCTTGTCCTGGAATGAGTTAATTATACCATTAATGTAAATATTAAACAAAGTAGGAGCTAAGATGCAGCCTTGTCTAACTCCTTTAGTAACATTAATGGGATTGGTAAGGTGGCCTTGGTTACTGCATCTGACCCTTATTGTTGTACCCTGGTATAATAATTTAATAAGGGCAAGAAGCCGTCGGTCAATAGAGGAGTTCTCCAATTTCTTCCAGAGGCGAGATCTAGAGATGGAATCAAAGGCCGCTTTAAAATCAACAAATACAGCGTAGAGAGCAGATTTTGCAGAGGTGTATTTTTCTGCTAGGTGTTGGATAGTCAAGCAGTGATCGATAGTGGAGGCACCTTCTCTGAAGCCAGCTTGTTCGGACCCTATCAGCCCTTCCTGCTCGCTCCAACTCGAGAGTTTCTCTAGTAGGTGTTTGGCATATAATTTGCTGGGAATACTCAATAAGCTGATAGGGCGATAGTTTGCTGGGTCACTTCGTTTGCCAGTCTTATATAAAGGTACAACCACTGCTGTCAGCCAACTACTGGGAATATGACCTGAGGAATTAATAGATGTAAAAAGAGTTGCTAATATTGGGCTCCACCATTCCTCATTATTCTTTAGAAGTTCAGGGGGGATCCCATCCAGCCCCGGGGCCTTGCCTCCCTTTAACTGATTAATAAGTGATTTTACTTCATTTTGAGTGACTGGAGGCCACTCAGGAAGCCCCTCCAATGTGCCTGGTTGGTTCATTTCTGAAGAATCGTTATAAAGGTTTTGAAAGTAAGTGACCCACTTTTGTGGGGGGATGCATAGGTCAGTAGTCATTCTGCCACTTGACTTCACCCCTGAGGTCAGTTTCCAAAAGAGAGTGGTGTTCTTATTTTTTACAGACTGTATTAAGGTCTGCCAGAGCTCAAGACTGTATTTTTTCTTCTTACGAGCTATTAGATTTTTATACTTTTTCTTAAGATTTAAAATTTGTAAAGGCTTGTTATTCAAAGACCCAGCTCCGTTTTCATTATACCGTTTGTAAGCGGCTGTTAGATCTTTCTTTGATTTGATGCAGTCTTTATCGAACCAAGGTTTGCCAAAATGGCCCGTTGTCGGACTATGTGGGATGTTTTTTTTGGTTAGGACAGGCTTCAACTTGTCAGTGAGTTCAACATACAAGGAAAGAAGGTTCTGGCAAGAACTGGGCACAAGAAGCTTCTTGCGCAGTTCCTTTAAGTTGTCCGAGACTAACATTCTTTTTACCGAATCATCTAGTTGAGGGGACCATCTTATCCGACAACCAGTGTTTTCCATTAGAGCAATTTGGGGAAAGTACGCAGGTTCATATTGGAAGTGTTGGTCAGGGGGAGAGAAATGAAGGAGAAGAGGGAGATGATCCCCTTCTAAGTATGGAAGCACTTGAAAATCACTAACTGACCTGCCAAAAATTGCATCGGTCAGCATATAGTCAATAGTGCTAGCTCTTGTTCCTGCCAAGTATGTAAATTCTCCAGGGTGGTCTCCGGGTGTTGACCCGTTTAATACAAATAGGTTTAATTTATAAGCCATCGAGGCAAGTTGAACCCCCGCTTGGTTGGAGCGTTTATCTTTAGAAGCACGGGTAAGGAAGTGGCTTACTGAGCCCTCCTCATTGCTGATCCAAGTTATTTTGTGTTTGGTTCGCAAAGTTTGATCATCTGGTCCAATACGTGCATTTAGATCCCCTACGACCAAGACTCCTGCTGATGGATGATCCAGACTGGTATCAAGTATGTATTCTTCTAGAGCTTTCCAAGCAGCTTTGGTGTCCATAACCCTCTTTTGGGGAGGGAGATAGACATTATAGATCAAAATTTTGCTGGCTCCCCAGCTTACCAGAATACCAAAAGCCAGATTGCTTAAAGGATTTAGGGGAGTGCATGTTGCCTTTAATTTAGTGGATACCAAGAAACCCAAGCCACCTTTCAGTCTCCCAGGGCCTTGTCCTTGCACTGCTTCCAGCTTGAAGGAGTAATATCCATCAAAATCAAGATCGGCTTTTGTCCACGTTTCCTGGAGAGCTATAATGTCACAGGGATGGTGTAAAAAGAGAATTTCTTCTGCCCTATGGAGGACCCTAGACCAGCCAGCTATATTCCAAGATAATAGCTTAAGTGAGTTGGTTGGTCTGTGGGAGATGGGCCTATCTTGGCGTCAGGAGCTCGTAGAGTCCAGATCAATCAAAAGGGGTACCTGTCTACTTTCTCCTTCAAAGATAGATTGTGGATTTATTTGGTCGTGCGCTCCCGATTCATTCCGTTCTTGCAGCTCAAGCAGTTCTTGTGCCAAGTATTTTGGATTAGGCATAGATTGTGCTTGCCTCTCCTGAAACACTTTGTGTAGGGCAGGAGGATCCAACTCCACTTCCTGGAGGAGCAACATTCCTTGGGATTTAACTACTGATGGTTCCTGAATTATTTTGTCCCTAGGAGAGAGGGAGGGTTGTACCATAGATACTCCAGCAGCTTCTGTATCTGTTGGAGGTATTTTTTCCTCCTGGTTTGCTTCCATTTCTGAACAGTAAGATGTTTCCAGTGGGGGCATTGAGTCGAAAGATGCAGAAAGGTGACTTCTTGCCGGTGAATCTTGATTCTGATTTCCTCGTGCCCCACCTTTGTCATCTCCCGTTGTCACTTGATTGATGACTGTCCGGATTTTACTTCTTAACATTATTTGGCTCTTTTCCAAGCTTTTCTGGCTATAGGTCTGGTCATGCTTTCGAAAAGCTTGGGGACCTGGTTGTGAGCTTGCCTCTTTATTATTTGTTTTGGTAAACAAGGTCATATGCCCAGAACTATTTTGTAATTCTTTACCCTTTCTCATTGATGCCCTTGAAGTTGATACCAAATTCCTTGGCTCCTGTTGATTAGACTTTACTTTGCATAGAGGGGAACAGACAGAGTCTTTAAACACTCTGGTTAAGAAAATCTGGTACTTGACAAACAGTTCCCTCCTGCGCGTAAGCATGGTTACAGTCCTGTTATGTCTGAATGTAATGACCAGCCTTTTATAAAAGTTCTCACTTGGCAACCAGTGGAGGTTGTCTATATTAACCTCCATTATTTTGCATTGGAGAATTTGTGTCAAGGAATTAAGCACGGCTCTTTTAGAATTCCACTTATTGTAATTTACTCTGAGGTTTCCCACCAGAATAGCCAGCTGATTTCGTTGGAGCCTGCGAGTGTTTTTTGTATTATTGATATGCAATTGCAGGTTACTGGGAGGGAGCACTGAGGGAACGGTTTTCTGATTAGCATTTCCTTTGGGGAGGATATCTTGAGAATTTGTTTTAACTTTTAGGTGATTTGCTTTCTCAACACTGTTCCTCTGTCCCTTTAAGTGAAATTCCTTAAGGTTGTATACTGCTTCCTTCAATTCAGTCAAATGAAGGTTTATTTGGTCAAATTTTGTAAACAAATTAACTACTGTCTCAGTTATCAGAATTGATTGTTTAAAAAGGAGCTCAAAGTTACTTGCCTGCTTGTTACACGGTGATTGCACCCCCGTATCTTTCTCGATTGGTGAAGACAACTTCGGTGGACTTGAAAGTCTTCTTTCAACTACCAGAGTGGGGGAGTCTTCCTCCAAGATAGAATATCTGTTGCTAAATAGAGCAGTTTCTAGTGTAGGATCCGAATTCTTTGTTTTCAAGTAGTAATCAAGCTTTAGTTGTTTCTCGGCACTGCACCCAGGTTGATCAGCAGGTGAATGTAGCCTCTTTTTCGCTCCCATTTGTTTAGACTGCAGGCGTTCTTGTTTTAACAGGGAGTTTCTTGTCCTTATTTTCTTTATTTTCTTGTATTATGCTTCTTGTTCAGATAAGGAGCATATATTGAAACTCCTCTAAACGCGAAACAGAGACCAGTAGAGATAGAAAAACAAAAATAAGCCAGGCACAGCTGTGCGTTGTTATCTCACTACTGCCGCCGCCGCCATCTTCTCTCTTCCAGAGTCGGGTACTCATACGTACGAAAATCCCTATTGATTTACCTGTTTTTACAAGGAAATAAAATGTGAAAAAAAAAATATTTCTACATCCCATGGCCCTTCCCAACCATTTAAATTTTTCTCTTACAGGTCTAACACGTCCGAAAAATCAATACAACGCCCACCCGGAACAATATATAAAGCTAAACGCACCGTTCACTGGGTACTCATACGTACGAAATTCCCTATAGATTTAACTGTTTTTACAAGGAAATAAAATGTGAAAAAAATATTTCTACATCCCATGGCCCTTCCCAACCATTTAAATTTTTCTCTTACAGGTCTAACACGTCCGAAAAATCAATACAACGCCCATCCGGAACAATATATAAAGCTAAACGCACCGTTCACTGGGTACTCATACGTACGAAAATCCCTATAGATTTACCTGTTTTTAGAAGGAAATAAAATGTAAAAAAAATATTTCTACATCCCATGGCCTTTCCCAACCATTTAAATTTTTCTCTTACAGGTCTAACACTTCCGAAAAACCAATACAACGCCAACCCGGAACAATATATAAAGCTAAACGCACCGTTCACTGGGTACTCATACGTACGAAAATACCTATAGATTTACCTGTTTTTACAAGGAAATAAAATGTGAAAAAAATATTTCTACATCCCATGGCCCTTCCCAACCATTTAAATTTTTCTCTTACAGGTCTAACACGTCCGAAAAATCAATACAACGCCCACCCGGAACAATATATAAAGCTAAACGCACCGTTCACTGGGTACTCATACGTACGAAATTCCCTATAGATTTAACTGTTTTTACAAGGAAATAAAATGTGAAAAAAATATTTCTACATCCCATGGCCCTTCCCAACCATTTAAATTTTTCTCTTACAGGTCTAACACGTCCGAAAAATCAATACAACGCCCATCCGGAACAATATATTAAGCTAAACGCACCGTTCACTGGGTACTCATACGTACGAAAATCCCTATAGATTTACCTGTTTTTAGAAGGAAATAAAATGTGAAAAAAATATTTCTACATCCCATGGCCTTTCCCAACCATTTAAATTTTTCTCTTACAGGGCTAACACTTCCGAAAAACCAATACAACGCCCACCCGGAACAATATATAAAGCTAAACGAACCATTCACTGGGTACTTATCCGTGCGAAAATCCCTATAGGTTTACCTGTTTTTAGAAGGAAATAAAATGTGAAAAAAATATTTCTACATCCCATGGCCTTCCCAACCATTTAAATTTTTCTCTTACAGGTCTAACACTTCCGAAAAACCAATACAACGCCCACCCGGAACAATATATAAAGCTAAACGAACCGTTCACTGGGTACTCATACGTACGAAAATCCCTATTGATTTACCTGTTTTTACACGGAAATAAAATGTGAAAAAAATGTTTCTACATCCCATGGCCTTTCCCAACCATTTAAAATTTTCTCTTACAGGGCTATCACTTCCGAAAAACCAATACAACGCCCACCCGGAACACTATATAAAGCTAAACGAACCGTTCACTGGGTACTTATACGCACGAAATTCCCTATTGATTTACCTGTTTTTACAAGGAAATAAAATGTGAAAAAAATATTTCTACATCCCATGGCCTTTCCCAACCATTTAAAATTTTCTCTTACAGGTCTAACACTTCCGAAAAACCAATACAACGCCCACCCGGAACAATATATAAAGCTAAACGAACCGTTCACTGGGTACTCATACGTACGAAAATCCCTATAGATTTACCTGTTTTTAGAAGGAAATAAAATGTGAAAACAATATTTCTACATCCCATGGCCTTTCCCAACCATTTAAAGTTTTCTCTTACAAGTCTAACACTTCCGAAAAACCAATACAACGCCCACCCGGAACAATATATAAAGCTAAACGAACCGTTCACTGGGTACTCATACGTACGAAAATCCCTATTGATTTACCTGTTTTTACAAGGAAATAAAATGTGAAAAAAATGTTTCTACATCCCATGGCCTTTCCCAACCATTTAAATTTTTCTCTTACAGGGCTAACACTTCCGAAAAACCAATACAATGCCCACCCGGAACAATATATAAAGCTAAACGAACCGTTCACTGGGTACTTATACGCACGAAAATCCCTATTGATTTACCTGTTTTTACAAGGAAATAAAATGTGAAAAAAATATTTCTACATCCCATGGCCTTTCCCAACCATTTAAATTTTTCTCTTACAGGGCTAACACTTCCGAAAAACCAATACAACGCCCACCCGGAACAATATATAAAGCTAAACGAACCGTTCACTGGGTACTTATCCGTGCGAAAATCCCTATAGATTTAACTGTTTTTACAAGGAAATAAAATGTGAAAAAAATATTTCTACATCCCATGGCCCTTCCCAACCATTTAAATTTTTCTCTTACAGGTCTAACACTTCCGAAAAACCAATACAACGCCCACCCGGAACAATATATAAAGCTAAACGAACCGTTCACTGGGTACTCATACGTACGAAAATCCCTATAGATTTACCTGTTTTTAGAAGGAAATAAAATGTAAAAAAAATATTTCTACATCCCATGGCCTATCCCAACCATTTAAATTTTTCTCTTACAGGTCTAACACTTCCGAAAAACCAATACAACGCCCACCCGGAACAATATATAAAGCTAAACGAACCGTTCACTGGGTACTTATACGCACGAAAATCCCTATTGATTTACCTGTTTTTACAAGGAAATAAAATGTGAAAAAAATATTTCTACATCCCATGGCCTTTCCCAACCATTTAAATTTTTCTCTTACAGGGCTAACACTTCCGAAAAACCAATACAACGCCCACCCGGAACAATATATAAAGCTAAACGTACCATTCACTGGGTAATTATCCGTGCGAAAATCCCTATAGGTTTACCTGTTTTTAGAAGGAAATAAAATGTGAAAAAAATATTTCTACATCCCATGGCCTTCCCAACCATTTAAATTTTTCTCTTACAGGTCTAACACTTCCGAAAAACCAATACAACGCCCACCCGGAACAATATATAAAGCTAAACGAACCGTTCACTGGGTACTCATACGTACGAAAATCCCTATTGATTTACCTGTTTTTACACGGAAATAAAATGTGAAAAAAATGTTTCTACATCCCATGGCCTTTCCCAACCATTTAAAATTTTCTCTTACAGGGCTAACACTTCCGAAAAACCAATACAACGCCCACCCGGAACACTATATAAAGCTAAACGAACCGTTCACTGGGTACTTATGCGGACGAAATTCCCTATTGATTTACCTGTTTTTACAAGGAAATAAAATGTGAAAAAAATATTTCTACATCCCATGGCCTTTCCCAACCATTTAAAATTTTCTCTTACAGGTCTAACACTTCCGAAAAACCAATACAACGCCCACCCGGAACAATATATAAAGCTAAACGAACCGTTCACTGGGTACTCATACGTACGAAAATACCTATAGATTTACCTGTTTTTAGAAGGAAATAAAATGTGAAAAAAAATATTTCTACATCCCATGGCCTTTCCCAACCATTTAAATTTTTCTCTTACAGGTCTAACACTTCCGAAAAACCAATACAACGCCCACCCGGAACAATATATAAAGCTAAACGAACCGTTCACTGGGTACTCATACGTACGAAAATCCCTATTGATTTACCTGTTTTTACAAGGAAATAAAATGTGAAAAAAATATTTCTACATCCCATGGCCCTTCCCAACCATTTAAATTTTTCTCTTACAGGTCTAACACGTCCGAAAAATCAATACAACGCCCACCCGGAACAATATATAAAGCTAAACGCACCGTTCACTGGGTACTCATACGTACGAAATTCCCTATAGATTTAACTGTTTTTACAAGGAAATAAAATGTGAAAAAAATATTTCTACATCCCATGGCCCTTCCCAACCATTTAAAGTTTTCTCTTACAGGTCTAACACGTCCGAAAAATCAAAACAACGCCCATCCGGAACAATATATAAAGCTAAACGCACCGTTCACTGGGTACTCATACGTACGAAAATCCCTATAGATTTACCTGTTTTTAGAAGGAAATAAAATGTAAAAAAAATATTTCTACATCCCATGGCCTTTCCCAACCATTTAAATTTTTCTCTTACAGGTCTAACACTTCAGAAAAACCAATACAACGCCAACCCGGAACAATATATAAAGCTAAACGCACCGTTCACTGGGTACTCATACGTACGAAAATACCTATAGATTTACCTGTTTTTACAAGGAAATAAAATGTGAAAAAAATATTTCTACATCCCATGGCCCTTCCCAACCATTTAAATTTTTCTCTTACAGGTCTAACACGTCCGAAAAATCAATACAACGCCCACCCGGAACAATATATAAAGCTAAACGCACCGTTCACTGGGTACTCATACGTACGAAATTCCCTATAGATTTAACTGTTTTTACAAGGAAATAAAATGTGAAAAAAATATTTCTACATCCCATGGCCCTTCCCAACCATTTAAATTTTTCTCTTACAGGTCTAACACGTCCGAAAAATCAATACAACGCCCATCCGGAACAATATATAAAGCTAAACGCACCGTTCACTGGGTACTCATACGTACGAAAATCCCTATAGATTTACCTGTTTTTAGAAGGAAATAAAATGTAAAAAAAATATTTCTACATCCCATGGCCTTTCCCAACCATTTAAATTTTTCTCTTACAGGTCTAACACTTCCGAAAAACCAATACAACGCCCACCCGGAACAATATATAAAGCTAAACGAACCGTTCACTGGGTACTTATACGCACGAAAATCCCTATTGATTTACCTGTTTTTACAAGGAAATAAAATGTGAAAAAAATATTTCTACATCCCATGGCCTTTCCCAACCATTTAAATTTTTCTCTTACAGGTCTAACACTTCCGAAAAACCAATACAACGCCCACCCGGAACAATATATAAAGCTAAACGAACCGTTCACTGGGTACTCATACGTACGAAAATCCCTATTGATTTACCTGTTTTTACAAGGAAATAAAATGTGAAAAAAATGTTTCTACATCCCATGGCCTTTCCCAACCATTTAAATATTTCTCTTACAGGGCTAACACTTCCGAAAAACCAATACAATGCCCACCCGGAACAATATATAAAGCTAAACGAACCGTTCACTGGGTACTTATACGCACGAAAATCCCTATTGATTTACCTGTTTTTACAAGGAAATAAAATGTGAAAAAAATATTTCTACATCCCATGGCCTTTCCCAACCATTTAAATTTTTCTCTTACAGGGCTAACACTTCCGAAAAACCAATACAACGCCCACCCGGAACAATATATAAAGCTAAACGAACCGTTCACTGGGTACTTATCCGTGCGAAAATCCCTATAGGTTTACCTGTTTTTAGAAGGAAATAAAATGTGAAAAAAATATTTCTACATCCCATGGCCTTCCCAACAATTTAAATTTTTCTCTTACAGGTCTAACACTTCCGAAAAACCAATACAACGCCCACCCGGAACAATATATAAAGCTAAACGCACCGTTCACAGGGTACTCATACGTACGAAAATACCTATAGATTTACCTGTTTTTACAAGGAAATAAAATGTGAAAAAAATATTTCTACATCCCATGGCCCTTCCCAACCATTTAAATTTTTCTCTTACAGGTCTAACACGTCCGAAAAATCAATACAACGCCCACCCGGAACAATATATAAAGCTAAACGCACCGTTCACTGGGTACTCATACGTACGAAATTCCCTATAGATTTAACTGTTTTTACAAGGAAATAAAATGTGAAAAAAATATTTCTACATCCCATGGCCCTTCCCAACCATTTAAATTTTTCTCTTACAGGTCTAACACGTCCGAAAAATCAATACAACGCCCATCCGGAACAATATATAAAGCTAAACGCACCGTTCACTGGGTACTCATACGTACGAAAATCCCTATAGATTTACCTGTTTTTAGAAGGAAATAAAATGTAAAAAAAATATTTCTACATCCCATGGCCTTTCCCAACCATTTAAATTTTTCTCTTACAGGTCTAACACTTCCGAAAAACCAATACAACGCCCACCCGGAACAATATATAAAGCTAAACGAACCGTTCACTGGGTACTTATACGCACGAAAATCCCTATTGATTTACCTGTTTTTACAAGGAAATAAAATGTGAAAAAAATATTTCTACATCCCATGGCCTTTCCCAACCATTTAAATTTTTCTCTTACAGGGCTAACACTTCCGAAAAACCAATACAACGCCCACCCGGAACAATATATAAAGCTAAACGAACCATTCACTGGGTACTTATCCGTGCGAAAATCCCTATAGGTTTACCTGTTTTTAGAAGGAAATAAAATGTGAAAAAAATATTTCTACATCCCATGGCCTTCCCAACCATTTAAATTTTTCTCTTACAGGTCTAACACTTCCGAAAAACCAATACAACGCCCACCCGGAACAATATATAAAGCTAAACGAACCGTTCACTGGGTACTCATACGTACGAAAATCCCTATTGATTTACCTGTTTTTACACGGAAATAAAATGTGAAAAAAATGTTTCTACATCCCATGGCCTTTCCCAACCATTTAAAATTTTCTCTTACAAGTCTAACACTTCCGAAAAACCAATACAACGCCCACCCGGAACAATATATAAAGCTAAACGAACCGTTCACTGGGTACTCATACGTACGAAAATCCCTATTGATTTACCTGTTTTTACAAGGAAATAAAATGTGAAAAAAATGTTTCTACATCCCATGGCCTTTCCCAACCATTTAAATTTTTCTCTTACAGGGCTAACACTTCCGAAAAACCAATACAATGCCCACCCGGAACAATATATAAAGCTAAACGAACCGTTCACTGGGTACTTATACGTACGAAAATCCCTATTGAGTTACCTGTTTTTACAAGGAAATAAAATGTGAAAAAAATGTATCTACGTCCCATGGCCTTTCCCAACCATTTAAATTTTTCTCTTACAGGGCTAACACTTCCGAAAAACCAATACAACGCCCACCCGGAACACTATATAAAGCTAAACGAACCGTTCACTGGGTACTTATACGCACGAAATTCCCTATTGATTTACCTGTTTTTACAAGGAAATAAAATGTGAAAAAAATATTTCTACATCCCATGGCCTTTCCCAACCATTTAAATTTTTCTCTTACAGGTCTAACACTTCCGAAAAACCAATACAACGCCCACCCGGAACAATATATAAAGCTAAACGAACCGTTCACTGGGTACTCATACGTACGAAAATCCCTATAGATTTACCTGTTTTTAGAAGGAAATAAAATGTGAAAACAATATTTCTACATCCCATGGCCTTTCCCAACCATTTAAATTTTTCTCTTACAAGACTAACACTTCCGAAAAACCAATACAACGCCCACCCGGAACAATATATAAAGCTAAATGAACCGTTCACTGGGTACTCATACGTACGAAAATCCCTATTGATTTACCTGTTTTTACAAGGAAATAAAATGTGAAAAAAATGTTTCTACATCCCATGGCCTTTCCCAACCATTTAAATTTTTCTCTTACAGGGCTAACACTTCCGAAAAACCAATACAATGCCCACCCGGAACAATATATAAAGCTAAACGAACCGTTCACTGGGTACTTATACGCACGAAAATCCCTATTGATTTACCTGTTTTTACAAGGAAATAAAATGTGAAAAAAATATTTCTACATCCCATGGCCTTTCCCAAACATTTAAATTTTTCTCTTACAGGGCTAACACTTCCGAAAAACCAATACAACGCCCACCCGGAACAATATATAAAGCTAAACGAACCATTCACTGGGTACTTATCCGTGCGAAAATCCCTATAGATTTACCTGTTTTTAGAAGGAAATAAAATGTGAAAAAAATATTTCTACATCCCATGGCCTTCCCAACCATTTAAATTTTTCTCTTACAGGTCTAACACTTCGGAAAAACCAATACAACTCCCACCCGGAACAATATATAAAGCTAAACGAACCGTTCACTGGGTACTCATACGTACGAAAATCCCTATTGATTTACCTGTTTTTACACAGAAATAAAATGTGAAAAAAATGTTTCTACATCCCATGGCCTTTCCCAACCATTAAAATTTTTCTCTTCCAGGGCTAACACTTCCGAAAAACCTATACAACGCCCACCCGGCACACTATATAAAGCTAAACGAACCGTTCACTGGGTACTTATACGCACGAAAATCCCTATTGATTTACCTGTTTTTACAAGGAAATAAAATGTGAAAAAAATATTTCTACATTCCATGGCCTTTCCCAACCATTTAAATTATTCTCTTACAGGGCTAACACTTCCCAAAAACCAATACAACGCCCACCCGGACCAATATATTAAGCTAAACGAACCGTTCACTGGGTACTTATACGTACGGAAATCCCTATTGATTTACCTGTTTTTACAAGGAAATAAAATGTGAAAACAATATTTCTACATCCCATGGCCTTTCCCAACCATTTAAATTTTTCTCTTACAGGTCTAACACTTCCGAAAAACCAATACAACGCCCACCCGGAACAATATATAAAGCTAAACGAACCGTTCACTGGGTACTTATCCGTACGAAAATCCCTATTGATTTACCTGTTTTTACACGGAAATAAAATGTGAAAAAAATGTTTCTACATCCCATGGCCTTTCCCAACCATTTAAATTTTTCTCTTACAAGTCTAACACTTCCGAAAAACCAATACAACGCCCACCCGGAACAATATATAAAGCTAAACGAACCATTCACTGGGTACTTATCCGTACGAAAATCCCTATAGATTTACCTGTTTTTAGAAGGAAATAAAATGTGAAAAAAATATTTCTACATGCCATGGCCTTTCCCAACCATTTAAATTTTTCTCTTACAGGTCTAACACTTCCGAAAAACCAATACAACGCCCACCCGGAACAATATATAAAGCTAAACGAACCATTCACTGGGTACTCATACGTACGAAAATCCCTATAGATTTACCTGTTTTTAGAAGGAAATAAAATGTGAAAACAATATTTCTACATCCCATGGCCTTTCCCAACCATTTAAATTTTTCTCTTACAAGTCTAACACTTCCGAAAAACCAATACAACGCCCACCCGGAACAATATATAAAGCTAAACGAACCGTTCACTGGGTACTCATACGTACGAAAATCCCTATTGATTTACCTGTTTTTACAAGGAAATAAAATGTGAAAAAAATGTTTCTACATCTCATGGCCTTTCCCAACCATTTAAATTTTTCTCTTACAGGGCTAACACTTCCGAAAAACCAATACAACGCCCACCCGGAACACTATATAAAGCTAAACGAACCGTTCGCTGGGTACTTATACGCACGAAAATCCCTATTGATTTACCTGTTTTTACAAGGAAATAAAATGTGAAAAAAATATTTCTACATTCCATGGCCTTTCCCAACCATTTAAATTATTCTCTTACAGGGCTAACACTTCCGAAAAACCAATACAACGCCCACCCGGACCAATATATTAAGCTAAACCAACCGTTCACTGGGTACTTATACGTACGAAAATCCCTATTGATTTACCTGTTTTTACAGGGAAATAAAATGTGAAAAAAATGTTTCTACATCCCATGGCCTTTCCCAACCATTTAAATTTTTCTCTTACAAGTCTAACACTTCCGAAAAACCAATACAACGCCCACCCGGAACAATATATAAAGCTAAACGAACCATTCACTGGGTACTTATCCGTACGAAAATCCCTATAGATTTACCTGTTTTTAGAAGGAAATAAAATGTGAAAAAAATATTTCTACATGCCATGGCCTTTCCCAACCATTTAAATTTTTCTCTTACAGGTCTAACACTTCCGAAAAACCAATACAACGCCCACCCGGAACAATATATAAAGCTAAACGAACCATTCACTGGGTACTCATACGTACGAAAATCCCTATAGATTTACCTGTTTTTAGAAGGAAATAAAATGTGAAAACAATATTTCTACATCCCATGGCCTTTCCCAACCATTTAAATTTTTCTCTTACAAGTCTAACACTTCCGAAAAACCAATACAACGCCCACCCGGAACAATATATAAAGCTAAACGAACCGTTCACTGGGTACTCATACGTACGAAAATCCCTATTGATTTACCTGTTTTTACAAGGAAATAAAATGTGAAAAAAATGTTTCTACATCTCATGGCCTTTCCCAACCATTTAAATTTTTCTCTTACAGGGCTAACACTTCCGAAAAACCAATACAACGCCCACCCGGAACACTATATAAAGCTAAACGAACCGTTCGCTGGGTACTTATACGCACGAAAATCCCTATTGATTTACCTGTTTTTACAAGGAAATAAAATGTGAAAAAAATATTTCTACATTCCATGGCCTTTCCCAACCATTTAAATTATTCTCTTACAGGGCTAACACTTCCGAAAAACCAATACAACGCCCACCCGGACCAATATATTAAGCTAAACCAACCGTTCACTGGGTACTTATACGTACGAAAATCCCTATTGATTTACCTGTTTTTACAGGGAAATAAAATGTGAAAAAAATATTTCTACATCCCATGGCCTTTCCCAACCATTTAAATTTTTCTCTTACAGGGCTAACACTTCCGACAAACCTATACAACGCCCACCCGGAACAATATATAAAGCTAAACGAACCATTCACTGGGTACTTATCCATGCGAAAATCCCTGTAGATTTACCTGTTTTTAGAAGGAAATAAAATGTGAAAAAAATATTTCTACATCCCATGGCCTTCCCAACCATTTAAATTTTTCTCTTACAGGTCTAACACTTCTGAAAAACCAATACAACGCCCACCCGGAACAATATATAAAGCTAAACGAACCGTTCACTGGGTACTCATACGTACGAAAATCCCTATTGATTTACCTGTTTTTACACGGACATAAAATGTGAAAAAAATGTTTCTACATCCCATGGCCTTTCCCAACCATTTAAATTTTTCTCTTCCAGGGCTAACACTTCCGAAAAACCTATACAACGCCCACCCGGCACACTATATAAAGCTAAACGAACCGTTCACTGGGTACTTATACGCACGAAAATCCCTATTGATTTACCTGTTTTTACAAGGAAATAAAATGTGAAAAAAATATTTCTACATTCCATGGCCTTTCCCAACCATTTAAATTATTCTCTTACAGGGCTAACACTTCCCAAAAACCAATACAACGCCTACCCGGGCCAATATATTAAGCTAAACGAACCGTTCACTGAGTACTTATACGTACGAAAATCCCTATTGATTTACCTGTTTTTACACGGACATAAAATGTGAAAAAAATGTTTCTACATCCCATGGCCTTTCCCAACCATTTAAATTTTTCTCTTCCAGGGCTAACACTTCCGAAAAACCTATACAACGCCCACCCGGCACACTATATAAAGCTAAACGAACCGTTCACTGGGTACTTATACGCACGAAAATCCCTATTGATTTACCTGTTTTTACAAGGAAATAAAATGTGAAAAAAATATTTCTACATTCCATGGCCTTTCCCAACCATTTAAATTATTCTCATACAGGGCTAACACTTCCCAAAAACCAATACAACGCCTACCCGGGCCAATATATTAAGCTAAACGAACCGTTCACTGAGTACTTATACGTACGAAAATCCCTATTGATTTACCTGTTTTTACAAGGAAATAAAATGTGAAAACAATATTTCTACATTCCATGGCCTTTCCCAACCATTTAAATTTTTCTCTTACAGGTCTAACACTTCCGAAAAACCAATACAACGCCCACCCGGAACAATATATAAAGCTAAACGAACCATTCACTGCGTACTTATCCGTACGAAAATCCCTATTGATTTACCTGTTTTTACAATGAAATAAAATGTGAAAACAATATTTCTACATCCCATGGCCTTTCCCAACCATTTAAATTTTTCTCTTACAGCTGTAACACTTCTGAAAAACCAATACAACGCTCACCCGGAACAATATATAAAGCTAAACGAACCGTTCACTGGGTACTCATACGTACGAAAATCCCTATTGATTTACCTGTTTTTACAAGGAAATAAAATGTGAAAAAAATGTTTCTACATCCCATGGCCTTTCCCAACCATTTAAATTTTTCTCTTACAGGGCTAACACTTCCGAAAAACCAATACAACGCCCACCCGGAACACTATATAAAGCTAAACGAACCGTTCCCTGGGTACTTATACGCACGAAAATCCCTATTGATTTACCTGTTTTTACAAGGAAATAAAATGTGAAAAAAATATTTCTACATTCCATGGCCTTTCCCAACCATTTAAATTATTCTCTTACAGGGCTAACACTTCCGAAAAACCAATACAACGCCCACCCGGACCAATATATTAAGCTAAACCAACCGTTCACTGGGTACTTATACGTACGAAAATCCCTATTGATTTACCTGTTTTTACAGGGAAATAAAATGTGAAAAAAATATTTCTAAATCCCATGGCCTTTCCCAACCATTTAAATTTTTCTCTTACAAGTCTAACACTTCCGAAAAACCAATACAACGCCCACCCGGAACAATATATAAAGCTAAACGAACCATTCACTGGGTACTTATCCGTACGAAAATCCCTATAGATTTACCTGTTTTTAGAAGGAAATAAAATGTGAAAAAAATATTTCTACATCCCATGGCCTTTCCCAACCATTTAAATTTTTCTCTTACAGGTCTAACACTTCCGAAAAACCAATACAACGCCCACCCGGAACAATATATAAAGCTAAACGAACCGTTCACTGGGTACTCATACGTACGAAAATCCCTATTGATTTACCTGTTTTTACACGGAAATAAAATGTGAAAAAAATGTTTCTACATCCCATGGCCTTTCCCAACCATTTAAATTTTTCTCTTACAGGGCTAACACTTCCGAAAAACCTATACAACGCCCACCCGGAACACTATATAAAGCTAAACGAACCGTTCACTGGGTACTTATCCGTACGAAAATCCCTATTTTTTTTTTTTTGCTGTATAAGTCAGTTTTTATTGTTATTTGTTCTTATAAAAAGCTTTTACAGAAAAGCAAATAACAAAAACAGAAAAGCAAAAGACAAAAAAAAAAGAAAAGCGACCAGCTGATAAGTGTCATCAATACACGTATATCATACTTGATGTAGTCTGATATTATCTCAAGAGATATATAGTCAGTTCCCATTACATATTGGTCTTACTCTAACAGTTACTGCTGTCTTTCTTAAGAAAGTCCAAATAATCACTCCACTGTTCATCATATTCTTCCGGAGATCTCTTCTTAACCATGTTGGTGAGTCTTGCCATTTTTGCTAAGTCCGCTAATTTATCAAGCCATGTAGAAATAGTTGGAGTCTCAGTCGCCTTCCAGTGCTTCGCCCACACCAACCGTGCCGCCGTAGTTGCATGGAAGAAGAAGATTCTAGAAGAAGTAGGTAAAGCACTTGGGTGGAAGCTTAGCAGCATAGATTCAGGCTTCATTGGGTATCGCATTTTAAATATTTCCTGTAACACCATATGTATTTTAACCCAGTACTTTTTTGCTTTTTCACAATTCCACCACATGTGATAGAAAGAACCTACTGCTTTATGACATTTCCAACATTTATTATCAAACCTATCTGAGATTTTTGCAATGACCTTTGGAGTAATATACCATCTATAAAACATCTTATACCAATTTTCCCTTAAAATTTGGCTGTTGGTTTGTTTAGGAATTTTGATCCAAACTCGCTCCCATTCCTCCATACCAATTATGGAGCCCAGGTTTTGCATCCATTTAATCATACAATTCTTTACTTGTTCTGACTCAGTCTCGTATTTCAAAAGAAGTTTATAGATCTGGCCCTGTAAGTGTGGTTTTTTGAACAATAACATGTTTTCAAAATCACTAAGAGGTGAATTTTTGTCCACTCGAGTCTCAAAGTCTGTTTTTAGTCTGGCTTTCAGTTGGTTATACTCCATCCATTGTAGCTCATATCCTTCTTTGTTTAATTCTTGCAGACTCTTGAGCTCACCTGTTCTCGTTAACAAGTCCTTGTACATTGGGCATGTTATTCTTCTTTGCTGTTGTCTGGAGAAATACGCCTCTATTGGCGATTTCAGTAAATATGATGAGGAGCAAAGTCTTGTTTTGTATTTATTCCAGATCTTTAGTAGGGATCTTGTCCAAAAGCTGACCTTAGGTTTTTCCTTTCCTTTTGTTTTCAAAGAGGGCCAGAGCATTTCATGGAAGCTTTGCTTACTATCTGCCTTTTCCAACACCAAATCTCTTGTCATTGGATCAATTATCCAGTCTGCCACTGCTGTCAGTGTTGCCGCATGTAGGTATAATTTTAGATTTGGGACGCCCTGTCCCCCTCTCTTCTTGTCATCTTGTAGAATTCTAAAGGCAATTCTTGGCCTCTTATAGTTCCAAATGAACTTATTTATTTCAGACTGCCATTTATTTACCACAGAGTCATTAATATCTATTGGCAGAGTTTGAAAAAGGAAGTTAAATTTTGGTAATATTGACATTTTTACTGTGGCCATTCTTGCTGACCACGAAAGGTTCAAGCTGTTCCACTTCTTAATGTCCTGTTGGATTTGTGACCAGAGCTCCCCGTAGTTGTTAGCAAACAAGGTATCAGAGCGATTTCCAATTTGGACTCCTAGATATTTGACCTTTTTAGGGTTGATCTCACACCTTAGTGCCCTTTTGAGTATCTCTATGTTCAAGTCTGATATGCCAAATAGCATAATCTTGGTTTTAGAGAGATTTATCTTGTATCCAGAGTGTTTCCCAAAAGTGTTTATCTCTTCAAACAACAATTCTAAAGTGGTGCTTGGATTAGTTAATACACAAACAACATCATCAGCATAGCTTTTAAGTTTAAATTCTTCTCCCGCAATCATAAGTCCCGAGAGCTTTGCGTTTGCTCGAATTTTACGAGCTAGTGACTCCAATACCAGGTTAAATAATAGGGGGGATAGCGGACATCCTTGTCTAGTTCCCTTCCCAATTTTAATAGGGTCTTTAGTTAACATTCCATTAACCAAGATTCTTGCCTCTTGCTTTGAGTATACATGCTTGATTAGGTTCCAAAAATTGTCCCCACATTTTAGTTGGGTAAGCGTGGCCAGTAGGAACTTCCATTGCACCTTGTCAAAAGCTTTTTCAGCGTCCAAAAACACAAAAGCCGCTTGAATTCCTTTAGTGCGGACCACCTCCATTGCATTAAGGACAAATCTGACGTTGTTTTTCATGTACCTTTTGGGCATGAATCCTGTTTGATCTGGATGGATGATTTCATTAAGGCATTTCTTCAGTCTTTCTGCTAAAGCCTTTGCAAAAATTTTGTAGTCCACATTAAGTAGTGATATTGGTCTATAAGCATTTGGCGATAGTGAGTCCATACCTTCTTTATGTATGAGTGTTATCGACGCTTGCTGCCACGATTTGGGGAGTGATTTTCCAGAGTTGTCCACTACCTCATTCACCATCTGTGTCAGGACTGGTAGTAATATATGATTTAATTTCTTATAATAAGTTGCGGAGAGGCCATCTGGGCCTGGGGCCTTATTTAATTTCATAGCTGTTACCGCTTCGGCCAGTTCCTGAGCTGAGAATCTCTGATTTAATATCTTTCGTTGCTCATCTGTGAAGGTTAAAGATGGGGTACCTCCAAGATATTCCATGCTGTCAGGTATAGTTTCTTCGTCTGTTTGGTATAGATTTTGGAAAAAGTTTGAGAGACATTGTTGTATTTCCTGATCTGTACGAAAGTGGTTGTCTCCATATTTAAGGCTGGATATAACACTTTTGTTATGATTTCTTTTTAGTTTATATGCCAGCCATCTTCCAGGTTTGTCAGCATGCTCAAAATTCTTTTGTTTTATCCAATCCAGTTTTTTCCTCATATCTTCGGTTTCCAATGCATCTCTTTTTAGTCTTAAGAGCGTTATTTGTTTGGCTGTCTTCTTAGATAGATGGGCTTGGTGCTGGATTTCTAATTGTCTGATTGACCAGACAATTTCGTTCAGCTCTTTTTCTTTCTTTTTCCTTTTGGCGGTGTTCAGGCTTATCAATCTTCCTCTTATATACGCTTTACTCGTATCCCAGACCGTAGATAATGGAATCTCTTTTGTGCAGTTAAGTTTGAAGAATTCTTTTAAGTCAGCTTCGCACAGATTCAAATTCTCTTTGTCTTCTAGGATGTATTCATTCATTCTCCATCTTCGCATACCAGCTCTGCAGAAGGAAAATTCTGCCCATATTGGGTTGTGGTCTGCAAAGGTGTTGGGGAGAATTTCCATATTTGTCACTTTTGGTAATAACGATTTTGAGCACCAGCATTGGTCTATTCTGGAGTATGAGGAGTGTCGAGAAGAATAGAAGGTATACTGTTTGCTTTTGGGGTGGAGTTCTCTCCAGAGATCTATTAATGAATTGAGATGGATATTGCGTTTGGCCGATTTCGGAAAATGTGCTCCCTGTCGGTTATGTGATTTGTCCAGCGATGGGTTCATTACTGCATTAAAGTCTCCGATTATGATCCACTGTTCAATAATAGTTTCTGTGTGCTTCTGAAAGAATTCTTCAAAAAACTTGTCCTTCGCATTGTTGGGAGCATATATGTTTGTCAGTGTATATTTCTGACCATCTGGTAGTTGTATTTCAAGTGTCAAAAATCGGCCGTCATTATCTTGGATTTTCTGCTCAACCTTAATGTTGGGGTTCGCAATGTAAGTAATCACCCCTCTTTTTTTCACTGTGGCAGAGGCTGCAAATTCTCTTCCTAGTTTTCTTGTTGACAATATATTTAGATTTTTTTTCCTCACATGTGTTTCCTGTATACAGTAGATATCTGCTCTCAATTTTTTCAGTTGATTGAAAAATTTGGTGCGTTTGGCCGGTGAATTTAAGCCATTAGCGTTTACGGATAGCACCTTTAGCTTCTCCATTTTTCCGTGTTGGGGCGGTTGCTCCTTGTTCTGCTTGAGAAGGGGTGGCTTGTGTTCCCGTTGCTTGTGTTAGGTAGGATGATCTAACGTCACAGAGTTGAACTAATCGACGCGTAGTTTCCGCTCTTGTTGGGGAGGTCCTAGGTGATCCTGCCCCTGAAGTGCCTTGAGATAAGTTGTCAGCAAGCTCTTGAGCCTGTTGGAGCGTTCGGATAGTTTTTCTTCCCGATGGTAATATCACTTCCAGGGCAAATGGGATTCTCCAAAAGTATCTTATCTCTTTGGCAATTAGGATCTGTCTCAAAAAATGAAATTGTGCTCTTTTCCGTAGTGTGTCTGCTGGCAGATCTTGAAAGATTTGTATTTCTTGGCCTGCCAATTTCAATGGCGTCTCCCGATGCTTTTGGAACAAGTTATTTCTTACTACTTTGCTATCAAAACTTACAAGAATATCTCTTGGTTGTTTCTTGCGTACGGCAGCCTTTGAGTATACTCTATATACTTTGTCAATCCGGATTTCTTCCTCCTCCAGGTACTCTTCAAGGCTTTCGGTAATTTCTTTCCTCAGGTCTGTTTTCCCAAATTCTTCCGATACGCCTTTAAATTTCACGTTCCTGGCTTTAGATTCTACTTCCAGGACTTCAAACTTGTCTTCTGCTACTTTTTCCCGCTCCTGCTGGTTATCTTCCACACGTTGGATTCTCGTTTGGTGTGTTGCCAGCTGGTTTATGTTTTTGCCTACTACTTTCTCCAGACCATCAATTCTGTCTGAAAGTTCTTTCTTAATGTCTTGCACCTCCTTATCAACCTTTTTAACTGCTTCTAGTATTTCTGAATTAGCCTTACATAATAGGCGGTACATCTGTGCATTGGTTAGGTTTTCAATATCACTTTCCTTCTCTTCTGCTTCTGTTCCCCCAATCTGTTTCTTTTTTTTTTCTGCTTCTGCCTCCTTTCTTGCTTCAGCCATCTCCTTTTTCCTCTTCCAAAAATTGGTTATAGTAACTTCTGATTTAGGGGATCTGATTTGCTTTGGGCGAGGTCTTAATCTGTCTGTCATCAAAAAAATTTTTTTTTGTTTTGTTTTGCTCAAAACCAACACTATAGTTTGACTTTATGACCGCTTTCACAATGCCAGTACAGTAATTAGAGTTTTAAATACAGAGTTATAGATTAATATATGTTGCTATTACTTCTTCAACTTTAGGTGCTTGCTTTATCACCTTACAATAATCATTGAACCAATACTCTAACAGAATGACAACCTGAACATTCCCACTCTCTGTTAATCTATTATCTGTGCAATACTGATTTTTTATGTCAATATAATGGGCCTAGATCGTTGATTTCTTCCAACCTGGTTGGTGGGGCTGGCTCTCTCTTTAGATCCTGCAGATAAAAGAACAAAACAACAAAAAAGCATAGGAGGAAAGAGGGGGGGGGATAAGGGGGGATAGAAAGATATGTCCTTCCAGAATCAGCTATAGCTCCAAAAATAACTTGTAGAGGGGTGTTGAAAATTTTTTTTTTAAAAAGAAGAGCCGTTGTAGAAATAATAACCACAAATAAACAGGGACTTTGTCTCAGAACAAAAGCCAAAAAGTGTTACAAAAGGTGAGGGGGGGCCAGGGCTATAAAAATATCAGTGGAAGTGTATATAGAAAATGTCCCCCCCCCCAAAAAAAGAAAAAATAAAAAGCCACCAGAAGAGAGGGAAAAAAAAGAAAAAAGCAGAATCGGCAAATTATAATCCACTCAGACAGGCGCAAGTTAGACGTCTAAAATGGGTCCTTCCTCCATTGCAATCTTCGTTAACTCCACTGCGTACATCCACCGCAAATCCCAAACAGGCGTCTCGCGAGAGTTGAGAAGCCTGGTAGTTATCAACCAAGTGATCTCCGTGAATTGTAAACAATTCCTGCGGCTTTCTCTGTCGGTAAGGATTTAAGCTTTTCCTTCTCTCTGTTCTGCCCAGTGAATTTCGCTAATTTCCCTCCCGTCTGTGAAGAGCATTTCCATGCAAATTGATTAGATTGGGGGAGGCTGATGCCTAGCTTTGAAGCGATAGAAAGCCGACAGAGAACTCACAGTCTTTATGCTGATGATTCCGTTCCGTTCCTTTTGTCAGTCGCTCGAGCTGAAAAAGCTAGTCGAGAAGTGGAGAGAGTCGGCAGGAGAGATGCAGGATTTCATACAGCTGGTCGTCTCAAGCTTAGAGATTTACTTTCAGTTTTGGCTGCTGCCTGGGCCCCTGACACAAACTGCGGAGATCCGGAGAAATTATTCTCCACGGATCTGTAGGACCCTATGGGTGCCGTTCCCGGCTCCCGGGGCGACCACGAGCAAGGTTTGCGCACCTCGCTCAAGTCTGACAGGAGTTGCTGCCCCTGCCCCTCAGTTAGGTCTGGGAGACCATAAGATATGGTCTGCTACAGCGCCATCTTTCCGAAGCTCCCTCTACGAAAATCCCTATTGATTTACCTGTTTTTACAAGGAAATAAAATGTGAAAACAATATTTCTACATCCCATGGCCTTTCCCAACCATTTAAATTTTTCTCTTACAGGTCTAACACTTCCGAAAAACCAATACAACGCCCACCCGGAACAATATATAAAGCTAAACGAACCGTTCACTGGGTACTTATCCGTACGAAAATCCCTATTGATTTACCTGTTTTTACAATGAAATAAAATGTGAAAACAATATTTCTACATCCCATGGCCTTTCCCAACCATTTAAATTTTTCTCTTACAGGTCTAACACTTCCGAAAAACCAATACAACGCCCACCCGGAACAATATATAAAGCTAAACGAACCGTTCACTGGGTACTCATACGTACGAAAATCCCTATTGATTTACCTGTTTTTACACAGAAATAAAATGTGAAAAAAATGTTTCTACATCCCATGGCCTTTCCCAACCATTTAAATTTTTCTCTTACAGGGCTAACACTTCCGAAAAACCTATACAACGCCCACCCGGAACACTATATAAAGCTAAACGAACCATTCACTGGGTACTTATACGCACGAAAATCCCTATTGATTTACCTGTTTTTACAAGGAAATAAAATGTGAAAAAAATATTTCTACATTCCATGGCCTTTCCCAACCATTTAAATTATTCTCTTACAGGGCTAACACTTCCGAAAAACCAATACAACGCCCACCCGGACCAATATATTAAGCTAAACGAACCGTTCACTGGGTACTTATACGTACGAAAATCCCTATTGATTTACCTGTTTTTACAGAGAAATAAAATGTGAAAAAAATATTTCTACATCCCATGGCCTTTCCCAACCATTTAAATTTTTCTCTTACAAGTCTAACACTTCCGAAAAACCAATACAACGCCCACCCGGAACAATATATAAAGCTAAACGAACCGTTCACTGGGTACTTATCCGTACGAAAATCCCTATTGATTTACCTGTTTTTACAAGGAAATAAAATGTGAAAACAATATTTCTACATCCCATGGCCTTTCCCAACCATTTAAATTTTTCTCTTACAGGTCTAACACTTCCGAAAAACCAATACAACGCCCACCCGGAACAATATATAAAGCTAAATGAACCGTTCACTCGGTACTTATCCGTACGAAAATCCCTATTGATTTACCTGTTTTTACAATGAAATAAAATGTGAAAACAATATTTCTACATCCCATGGCCTTTCCCAACCATTTAAATTTTTCTCTTACAGGTGTAACACTTCCGAAAAACCAATACAACGCTCACCCGGAACAATATATAAAGCTAAACGAACCGTTCACTGCGTACTCATACGTACGAAAATCCCTATTGATTTACCTGTTTTTACAAGGAAATAAAATGTGAAAACAATATTTCTACATCCCATGGCCTTTCCCAACCATTTAAATTTTTCTCTTACAGGTCTAACACTTCCGAAAAACCAATACAACGCCCACCTGGAACAATATATAAAGCTAAACGAACCGTTCACTGGGTACTCATACGTACGAAAATCCCTATTGATTTACCTGTTTTTACAGGGAAATAAAATGTGAAAAAAATATTTCTACATGCCATGGCCTTTCCCAACCATTTAAATTTTTTTCTTACAAGTCTAACACTTCCGAAAAACCAATACAACGCCCATCCGGAACAATATATAAAGCTAAACGAACCGTTCACTGTGTACTCATACGTACGAAAAACCCTATAGATTTACCTGTTTTTACAAGGAAATAAAATGTGAAAAAAATGTTTCTACATCCCATGGCCTTTCCCAACCTTTTAAATTTTTCTCTTACAGGTCTAACACTTCCGAAAAACCAATACAACGCCCACCCGGAACAATATATAAAGCTAAACGAACCGTTCACTGGGTACTCATACGTACGAAAATCCCTATTGATTTACCTGTTTTTACAGGGAAATAAAATGTGAAAAAAATATTTCTACATGCCATGGCCTTTCCCAACCATTTAAATTTTTTTCTTACAAGTCTAACACTTCCGAAAAACCAATACAACGCCCATCCGGAACAATATATAAAGCTAAACGAACCGTTCACTGTGTACTCATACGTACGAAAATCCCTATAGATTTACCTGTTTTTAGAAGGAAATAAAATGTGAAAACAATATTTCTACATCCCATGGCCTTTCCCAACCATTTAAATTTTTCTCTTACAAGTCTAACACTTCCGAAAAACCAATACAACGCCCACCCGAAACAATATATAAAGCTAAACGAACCGTTCACTGGGTACTCATACGTACAAAAATCCCTATTGATTTACCTGTTTTTACAAGGAAATAAAATGTGAAAAAAATGTTTCTACATCCCAGGGCCTTTCCCAACCATTAAAATTTTTCTCTTACAGGGCTAACACTTCCGAAAAACCAATACAACGCCCACCCGGAATACTATATAAAGCTAAACGAACCGTTCCCTGGGGACTTATACGCACGAAAATCCCTATTGATTTACCTGTTTTTACAAGGAAATAAAATGTGAAAAAAATATTTCTACATTCCATGGCCTTTCCCAACCATTTAAATTATTCTCTTACAGGGCTAACACTTCCGAAAAACCAATACAACGCCCACCCGGACCAATATATTAAGCTAAACCAACCGTTCACTGGGTACTTATACGTACGAAAATCCCTATTGATTTACCTGTTTTTACAGGGAAATAAAATGTGAAAAAAATATTTCTACATTCCATGGCCTTTCCCAACCATTTAAATTACTCTCTTACAGGGCTAACACTTCCGAAAAACCAATACAACGCCCACCCGGACCAATATATTAAGCTAAACGAACCGTTCACTGGGTACTTATACGTACGAAAATCCCTATTGATTTACCTGTTTTTACAGGGAAATAAAATGTGAAAAAAATATTTCTACATCCCATGGCCTTTCCCAACCATTTAAATTTTTTTCTTACAAGTCTAACACTTCCGAAAAAACCAATACAACGCCCATCCGGAACAATATATAAAGCTAAACGAACCGTTCACTGTGTAATCATACGTACGAAAATCCCTATTGATTTACCTGTTTTTACAAGGAAATAAAATGTGAAAAAAATGTATCTACATCCCATGGCCTTTCCCAACCATTTAAATTTTTCGCTTACAGGTGTAACACTTCCGAAAAACCAATACAACGCTCACCCGGAACAATATATAAAGCTAAACGAACCGTTCACTGCGTACTCATACGTACGAAAATCCCTATAGATTTACCTGTTTTTAGAAGGAAATAAAATGTGAAAACAATATTTCTACATCCCATGGCCTTTCCCAACCATTTAAATTTTTCTCTTACAAGTCTAACACTTCCGAAAAACCAATACAACGCCCACCCGAAACAATATATAAAGCTAAACGAACCGTTCACTGGGTACTCATACGTACAAAAATCCCTATTGATTTACCTGTTTTTACAAGGAAATAAAATGTGAAAAAAATGTTTCTACATCCCAGGGCCTTTCCCAACCATTTAAATTTTTCTCTTACAGGGCTAACACTTCCGAAAAACCAATACAACGCCCACCCGGAATACTATATAAAGCTAAACGAACCGTTCCCTGGGTACTTATACGCACGAAAATCCCTATTGATTTACCTGTTTTTACAAGGAAATAAAATGTGAAAAAAATATTTCTACATTCCATGGCCTTTCCCAACCATTTAAATTATTCTCTTACAGGGCTAACACTTCCGAAAAACCAATACAACGCCCACCCGGACCAATATATTAAGCTAAACCAACCGTTCACTGGGTACTTATACGTACGAAAATCCCTATTGATTTACCTGTTTTTACAGGGAAATAAAATGTGAAAAAAATATTTCTACATTCCATGGCCTTTCCCAACCATTTAAATTACTCTCTTACAGGGCTAACACTTCCGAAAAACCAATACAACGCCCACCCGGACCAATATATTAAGCTAAACGAACCGTTCACTGGGTACTTATACGTACGAAAATCCCTATTGATTTACCTGTTTTTACAGGGAAATAAAATGTGAAAAAAATATTTCTACATGCCATGGCCTTTCCCAACCATTTAAATTTTTTTCTTACAAGTCTAACACTTCCGAAAAACCAATACAACGCCCATCCGGAACAATATATAAAGCTAAACGAACCGTTCACTGTGTACTCATACGTACGAAAAACCCTATAGATTTACCTGTTTTTACAAGGAAATAAAATGTGAAAAAAATGTTTCTACATCCCATGGCCTTTCCCAACCTTTTAAATTTTTCTCTTACAGGTCTAACACTTCCGAAAAACCAATACAACGCCCACCCGGAACAATATATAAAGCTAAACGAACCGTTCACTGGGTACTCATACGTACGAAAATCCCTATTGATTTACCTGTTTTTACAGGGAAATAAAATGTGAAAAAAATATTTCTACATGCCATGGCCTTTCCCAACCATTTAAATTTTTTTCTTACAAGTCTAACACTTCCGAAAAACCAATACAACGCCCATCCGGAACAATATATAAAGCTAAACGAACCGTTCACTGTGTACTCATACGTACGAAAAACCCTATAGATTTACCTGTTTTTACAAGGAAATAAAATGTGAAAAAAATGTTTCTACATCCCATGGCCTTTCCCAACCTTTTAAATTTTTCTCTTACAGGTCTAACACTTCCGAAAAACCAATACAACGCCCACCCGGAACAATATATAAAGCTAAACGAACCGTTCACTGGGTACTCATATGTACGAAAATCCCTATTGATTTACCTGTTTTTACAAGGAAATAAAATGTGAAAACAATATTTCTACATCCCATGGCCTTTCCCAACCATTTAAATTTTTTTCTTACAAGTCTAACACTTCCGAAAAAACCAATACAACGCCCATCCGGAACAATATATAAAGCTAAACGAACCGTTCACTGTGTACTCATACGTACGAAAATCCCTATTGATTTACCTGTTTTTACAAGGAAATAAAATGTGAAAAAAATGTATCTACATCCCATGGCCTTTCCCAACCATTTAAATTTTTCTCTTACAGGGCTAACACTTCCGAAAAACCAATACAACGCCCACCCGGAACACTATATAAAGCTAAACGAACCGTTCACTGGGTACTTATACGCACGAAATTCCCTATTGATTTACCTGTTTTTACAAGGAAATAAAATGTGAAAAAAATATTTCTACATCCCATGGCCTTTCCCAACCATTTAAATTTTTCTCTTACAGGTCTAACACTTCCGAAAAACCAATACAACGCCCACCCGGAACAATATATAAAGCTAAACGAACCGTTCACTGGGTACTCATACGTACGAAAATCCCTATAGATTTACCTGTTTTTAGAAGGAAATAAAATGTGAAAAAAATATTTCTACATCCCATGGCCTTTCCCAACCATTTAAATTTTTCTCTTACAGGTCTAACACTTCCGAAAAACCAATACAACGCCCACCCGGCACACTATATTAAGCTAAACGAACCGTTCACTGGGTACTTATACGTACGAAAATCCCTATTGATTTACCTGTTTTTACAAGGAAATAAAATGTGAAAACAATATTTCTACATCCCATGGCCTTTCCCAACCATTTAAATTTTTCTCTTACAGGTCTAACACTTCCGAAAAACCAATACAACGCCCACCCGGAACAATATATAAAGCTAAACGAACCGTTCACTGGGTACTTATCCGTACGAAAATCCCTATTGATTTACCTGTTTTTACAATGAAATAAAATGTGAAAACAATATTTCTACATCCCATGGCCTTTCCCAACCATTTAAATTTTTCTCTTACAGGTGTAACACTTCCGAAAAACCAATACAACGCTCACCCGGAAAAATATATAAAGCTAAACGAACCGTTCACTGGGTACTCATACGTACGAAAATCCCTATTGATTTACCGATTTTTACAAGGAAATAAAATGTGAAAAAAATGTTTCTACATCCCATGGCCTTTCCCAACCATTTAAATTTTTCTCTTACAGAGCTAACACTTCCGAAAAACCAATACAACGCCCACCGGGAACACTATATAAAGCTAAACGAACCGTTCACTGGGTACTTATACGCACAAAAATCCCTATTGATTTACCTGTTTTTACAAGGAAATAAAATGTGAAAAAAATATTTCTACATCCCATGGCCTTTCCCAACCATTTAAATTTTTCTCTTACAGGTCTAACACTTCCGAAAAACCAATACAACGCCCACCCGGAACAATATATAAAGCTAAACGAACCGTTCACTGGGTACTCATACGTACGAAAATCCCTATTGATTTACCGGTTTTTACAAGGAAATAAAATGTGAAAAAAATGTTTCTACATCCCATGGCCTTTCCCAACCATTTAAATTTTTCTCTTACAGAGCTAACACTTCCGAAAAACCAATACAACGCCCACCCGGAACACTATATAAAGCTAAACGAACCGTTCACTGGGTACTTATACGCACGAAAATCCCTATTGATTTACCTGTTTTTACAAGGAAATAAAATGTGAAAAAAATATTTCTACATCCCATGGCCTTTCCCAACCATTTAAATTTTTCTCTTACAGGTCTAACACTTCCGAAAAACCAATACAACGCCCACCCGGAACAATATATAAAGTTAACGAACCGTTCACTGGGTACTCATATGTACGAAAATCCCTATTGATTTACCTGTTTTTACAGGGAAATAAAATGTGAAAAAAATATTTCTACATCCCATGGCCTTTCCCAACCATTTAAATTTTTCTCTTACAAGTCTAACACTTCCGAAAAACCAATACAACGCCCACCCGGAACAATATATAAAGCTAAACGAACCGTTCACTGGGTACTTATCCGTACGAAAATCCCTATTGATTTACCTGTTTTTACAAGGAAATAAAATGTGAAAACAATATTTCTACATCCCATGGCCTTTCCCAACCATTTAAATTTTTCTCTTACAGTTCTAACACTTCAGAAAAACCAATACAACGCCCACCCGGAACAATATATAAAGCTAAACGAACCGTTCACTGGGTACTTATCCGTACGAAAATCCCTATTGATTTACCTGTTTTTACAAGGAAATAAAATGTGAAAACAATATTTCTACATCCCATGGCCTTTCCCAACCATTTAAATTTTTTTCTTACAAGTCTAACACTTCCGAAAAAACCAATACAACGCCCATCCGGAACAATATATAAAGCTAAACGAACCGTTCACTGTGTACTCATACGTACGAAAATCCCTATTGATTTACCTGTTTTTACAAGGAAATAAAATGTGAAAAAAATGTATCTACATCCCATGGCCTTTCCCAACCATTTAAATTTTTCTCTTACAGGGCTAACACTTCCGAAAAACCAATACAACGCCCACCCGGAACACTATATAAAGCTAAACGAACCGTTCACTGGGTACTTATACGCACGAAATTCCCTATTGATTTACCTGTTTTTACAAGGAAATAAAATGTGAAAAAAATATTTCTACATCCCATGGCCTTTCCCAACCATTTAAATTTTTCTCTTACAGGTCTAACACTTCCGAAAAACCAATACAACGCCCACCCGGAACAATATATAAAGCTAAACGAACCGTTCACTGGGTACTCATACGTACGAAAATCCCTATAGATTTACCTGTTTTTAGAAGGAAATAAAATGTGAAAAAAATATTTCTACATCCCATGGCCTTTCCCAACCATTTAAATTTTTCTCTTACAGGTCTAACACTTCCGAAAAACCAATACAACGCCCACCCGGCACACTATATTAAGCTAAACGAACCGTTCACTGGGTACTCATATGTACGAAAATCCCTATTGATTTACCTGTTTTTACAGGGAAATAAAATGTGAAAAAAATATTTCTACATCCCATGGCCTTTCCCAACCATTTAAATTTTTCTCTTACAAGTCTAACACTTCCGAAAAACCAATACAACGCCCACCCGGAACAATATATAAAGCTAAACGAACCGTTCACTGGGTACTTATCCGTACGAAAATCCCTATTGATTTACCTGTTTTTACAAGGAAATAAAATGTGAAAACAATATTTCTACATCCCATGGCCTTTCCCAACCATTTAAATTTTTCTCTTACAGTTCTAACACTTCAGAAAAACCAATACAACGCCCACCCGGAACAATATATAAAGCTAAACGAACCGTTCACTGGGTACTTATCCGTACGAAAATCCCTATTGATTTACCTGTTTTTACAATGAAATAAAATGTGAAAAAAATGTTTCTACATCCCATGGCCTTTCCCAACCATTTAAATTTTTCTCTTACAGAGCTAACACTTCCGAAAAACCAATACAACGCCCACCGGGAACACTATATAAAGCTAAACGAACCGTTCACTGGGTACTTATACGCACGAAAATCCCTATTGATTTACCTGTTTTTACAAGGAAATAAAATGTGAAAAAAATATTTCTACATCCCATGGCCTTTCCCAACCATTTAAATTTTTCTCTTACAGGTCTAACACTTCCGAAAAACCAATACAACGCCCACCCGGAACAATATATAAAGCTAAACGAACCGTTCACTGGGTACTCATACGTACGAAAATCCCTATTTCTTTACCGGTTTTTACAAGGAAATAAAATGTGAAAAAAATGTTTCTACATCCCATGGCCTTTCCCAACCATTTAAATTTTTCTCTTACAGAGCTAACACTTCCGAAAAACCAATACAACGCCCACCCGGAACACTATATAAAGCTAAACGAACCGTTCACTGGGTACTTATACGCACGAAAATCCCTATTGATTTACCTGTTTTTACAAGGAAATAAAATGTGAAAAAAATATTTCTACATCCCATGGCCTTTCCCAACCATTTAAATTTTTCTCTTACAGGTCTAACACTTCCGAAAAACCAATACAACGCCCACCCGGAACAATATATAAAGTTAACGAACCGTTCACTGGGTACTCATATGTACGAAAATCCCTATTGATTTACCTGTTTTTACAGGGAAATAAAATGTGAAAAAAATATTTCTACATCCCATGGCCTTTCCCAACCATTTAAATTTTTCTCTTACAAGTCTAACACTTCCGAAAAACCAATACAACGCCCACCCGGAACAATATATAAAGCTAAACGAACCGTTCACTGGGTACTTATCCGTACGAAAATCCCTATTGATTTACCTGTTTTTACAAGGAAATAAAATGTGAAAACAATATTTCTACATCCCATGGCCTTTCCCAACCATTTAAATTTTTCTCTTACAGTTCTAACACTTCAGAAAAACCAATACAACGCCCACCCGGAACAATATATAAAGCTAAACGAACCGTTCACTGGGTACTTATCCGTACGAAAATCCCTATTGATTTACCTGTTTTTACAATGAAATAAAATGTGAAAACAATATTTCTACATCCCATGGACTTTCCCAACCATTTAAATTTTTCTCTTACAGGTGTAACACTTCCGAAAAACCAATACAACGCTCACCCGGAACAATATATAAAGCTAAACGAACCGTTCACTGGGTACTCATACGTACGAAAATCCCTATTGATTTACCTGTTTTTACAAGGAAATAAAATGTGAAAAAAATGTTTCTACATCCCATGGCCTTTCCCAACCTTTTAAATTTTTCTCTTACAGAGCTAACACTTCCGAAAAACCAATACAACGCCCACCCGGAACACTATATAAAGCTAAACGAACCGTTCACTGGGTACTTATACGCATGGAAATCCCTATTGATTTACCTGTTTTTACAAGGAAATAAAATGTGAAAAAAATATTTCTACATCCCATGGCCTTTCCCAACCATTTAAATTTTTCTCTTACAGGGCTAACACTTCCGAAAAACCAATACAACGCCCACCCGGAACACTATATAAAGCTAAACGAACCGTTCACTGGGTACTTATACGCACGAAATTCCCTATTGATTTACCTGTTTTTACAAGGAAATAAAATGTGAAAAAAATATTTCTACATCCCATGGCCTTTCCCAACCATTTAAATTTTTCTCTTACAGGTCTAACACTTCCGAAAAACCAATACAACGCCCACCCGGAACAATATATAAAGCTAAACGAACCGTTCACTGGGTACTCATACGTACGAAAATCCCTATAGATTTACCTGTTTTTAGAAGGAAATAAAATGTGAAAAAAATATTTCTACATCCCATGGCCTTTCCCAACCATTTAAATTTTTCTCTTACAGGTCTAACACTTCCGAAAAACCAATACAACGCCCACCCGGCACACTATATTAAGCTAAACGAACCGTTCACTGGGTACTTATACGTACGAAAATCCCTATTGATTTACCTGTTTTTACAAGGAAATAAAATGTGAAAACAATATTTCTACATCCCATGGCCTTTCCCAACCATTTAAATTTTTCTCTTACAGGTCTAACACTTCCGAAAAACCAATACAACGCCCACCCGGAACAATATATAAAGCTAAACGAACCGTTCACTGGGTACTTATCCGTACGAAAATCCCTATTGATTTACCTGTTTTTACAATGAAATAAAATGTGAAAACAATATTTCTACATCCCATGGCCTTTCCCAACCATTTAAATTTTTCTCTTACAGGTGTAACACTTCCGAAAAACCAATACAACGCTCACCCGGAAAAATATATAAAGCTAAACGAACCGTTCACTGGGTACTCATACGTACGAAAATCCCTATTGATTTACCGATTTTTACAAGGAAATAAAATGTGAAAAAAATGTTTCTACATCCCATGGCCTTTCCCAACCATTTAAATTTTTCTCTTACAGAGCTAACACTTCCGAAAAACCAATACAACGCCCACCGGGAACACTATATAAAGCTAAACGAACCGTTCACTGGGTACTCATACGTACGAAAATCCCTATTTCTTTACCGGTTTTTACAAGGAAATAAAATGTGAAAAAAATGTTTCTACATCCCATGGCCTTTCCCAACCATTTAAATTTTTCTCTTACAGAGCTAACACTTCCGAAAAACCAATACAACGCCCACCCGGAACACTATATAAAGCTAAACGAACCGTTCACTGGGTACTTATACGCACGAAAATCCCTATTGATTTACCTGTTTTTACAAGGAAATAAAATGTGAAAAAAATATTTCTACATCCCATGGCCTTTCCCAACCATTTAAATTTTTCTCTTACAGGTCTAACACTTCCGAAAAACCAATACAACGCCTACCCGGAACAATATATAAAGTTAACGAACCGTTCACTGGGTACTCATATGTACGAAAATCCCTATTGATTTACCTGTTTTTACAGGGAAATAAAATGTGAAAAAAATATTTCTACATCCCATGGCCTTTCCCAACCATTTAAATTTTTCTCTTACAAGTCTAACACTTCCGAAAAACCAATACAACGCCCACCCGGAACAATATATAAAGCTAAACGAACCGTTCACTGGGTACTTATCCGTACGAAAATCCCTATTGATTTACCTGTTTTTACAAGGAAATAAAATGTGAAAACAATATTTCTACATCCCATGGCCTTTCCCAACCATTTAAATTTTTCTCTTACAGTTCTAACACTTCAGAAAAACCAATACAACGCCCACCCGGAACAATATATAAAGCTAAACGAACCGTTCACTGGGTACTTATCCGTACGAAAATCCCTATTGATTTACCTGTTTTTACAATGAAATAAAATGTGAAAACAATATTTCTACATCCCATGGACTTTCCCAACCATTTAAATTTTTCTCTTACAGGTGTAACACTTCCGAAAAACCAATACAACGCTCACCCGGAACAATATATAAAGCTAAACGAACCGTTCACTGGGTACTCATACGTACGAAAATCCCTATTGATTTACCTGTTTTTACAAGGAAATAAAATGTGAAAAAAATGTTTCTACATCCCATGGCCTTTCCCAACCTTTTAAATTTTTCTCTTACAGAGCTAACACTTCCGAAAAACCAATACAACGCCCACCCGGAACACTATATAAAGCTAAACGAACCGTTCACTGGGTACTTATACGCATGGAAATCCCTATTGATTTACCTGTTTTTACAAGGAAATAAAATGTGAAAAAAATATTTCTACATCCCATGGCCTTTCCCAACCATTTAAATTTTTCTCTTACAGGGCTAACACTTCCGAAAAACCAATACAACGCCCACCCGGAACACTATATAAAGCTAAACGAACCGTTCACTGGGTACTCATACGTACGAAAATCCCTATTGATTTACCTGTTTTTACAATGAAATAAAATGTGAAAACAATATTTCTACATCCCATGGACTTTCCCAACCATTTAAATTTTTCTCTTACAGGTGTAACACTTCCGAAAAACCAATACAACGCTCACCCGGAACAATATATAAAGCTAAACGAACCGTTCACTGGGTACTCATACGTACGAAAATCCCTATTGATTTACCTGTTTTTACAAGGAAATAAAATGTGAAAAAAATGTTTCTACATCCCATGGCCTTTCCCAACCTTTTAAATTTTTCTCTTACAGAGCTAACACTTCCGAAAAACCAATACAACGCCCACCCGGAACACTATATAAAGCTAAACGAACCGTTCACTGGGTACTTATACGCATGGAAATCCCTATTGATTTACCTGTTTTTACAAGGAAATAAAATGTGAAAAAAATATTTCTACATCCCATGGCCTTTCCCAACCATTTAAATTTTTCTCTTACAGGGCTAACACTTCCGAAAAACCAATACAACGCCCACCCGGAACACTATATAAAGCTAAACGAACCGTTCACTGGGTACTTATACGCACGAAATTCCCTATTGATTTACCTGTTTTTACAAGGAAATAAAATGTGAAAAAAATATTTCTACATCCCATGGCCTTTCCCAACCATTTAAATTTTTCTCTTACAGGTCTAACACTTCCGAAAAACCAATACAACGCCCACCCGGAACAATATATAAAGCTAAACGAACCGTTCACTGGGTACTCATACGTACGAAAATCCCTATAGATTTACCTGTTTTTAGAAGGAAATAAAATGTGAAAAAAATATTTCTACATCCCATGGCCTTTCCCAACCATTTAAATTTTTCTCTTACAGGTCTAACACTTCCGAAAAACCAATACAACGCCCACCCGGCACACTATATTAAGCTAAACGAACCGTTCACTGGGTACTTATACGTACGAAAATCCCTATTGATTTACCTGTTTTTACAAGGAAATAAAATGTGAAAACAATATTTCTACATCCCATGGCCTTTCCCAACCATTTAAATTTTTCTCTTACAGGTCTAACACTTCCGAAAAACCAATACAACGCCCACCCGGAACAATATATAAAGCTAAACGAACCGTTCACTGGGTACTTATCCGTACGAAAATCCCTATTGATTTACCTGTTTTTACAATGAAATAAAATGTGAAAACAATATTTCTACATCCCATGGCCTTTCCCAACCATTTAAATTTTTCTCTTACAGGTGTAACACTTCCGAAAAACCAATACAACGCTCACCCGGAAAAATATATAAAGCTAAACGAACCGTTCACTGGGTACTCATACGTACGAAAATCCCTATTGATTTACCGATTTTTACAAGGAAATAAAATGTGAAAAAAATGTTTCTACATCCCATGGCCTTTCCCAACCATTTAAATTTTTCTCTTACAGAGCTAACACTTCCGAAAAACCAATACAACGCCCACCGGGAACACTATATAAAGCTAAACGAACCGTTCACTGGGTACTCATACGTACGAAAATCCCTATTTCTTTACCGGTTTTTACAAGGAAATAAAATGTGAAAAAAATGTTTCTACATCCCATGGCCTTTCCCAACCATTTAAATTTTTCTCTTACAGAGCTAACACTTCCGAAAAACCAATACAACGCCCACCCGGAACACTATATAAAGCTAAACGAACCGTTCACTGGGTACTTATACGCACGAAAATCCCTATTGATTTACCTGTTTTTACAAGGAAATAAAATGTGAAAAAAATATTTCTACATCCCATGGCCTTTCCCAACCATTTAAATTTTTCTCTTACAGGTCTAACACTTCCGAAAAACCAATACAACGCCTACCCGGAACAATATATAAAGTTAACGAACCGTTCACTGGGTACTCATATGTACGAAAATCCCTATTGATTTACCTGTTTTTACAGGGAAATAAAATGTGAAAAAAATATTTCTACATCCCATGGCCTTTCCCAACCATTTAAATTTTTCTCTTACAAGTCTAACACTTCCGAAAAACCAATACAACGCCCACCCGGAACAATATATAAAGCTAAACGAACCGTTCACTGGGTACTTATCCGTACGAAAATCCCTATTGATTTACCTGTTTTTACAAGGAAATAAAATGTGAAAACAATATTTCTACATCCCATGGCCTTTCCCAACCATTTAAATTTTTCTCTTACAGTTCTAACACTTCAGAAAAACCAATACAACGCCCACCCGGAACAATATATAAAGCTAAACGAACCGTTCACTGGGTACTTATCCGTACGAAAATCCCTATTGATTTACCTGTTTTTACAATGAAATAAAATGTGAAAACAATATTTCTACATCCCATGGACTTTCCCAACCATTTAAATTTTTCTCTTACAGGTGTAACACTTCCGAAAAACCAATACAACGCTCACCCGGAACAATATATAAAGCTAAACGAACCGTTCACTGGGTACTCATACGTACGAAAATCCCTATTGATTTACCTGTTTTTACAAGGAAATAAAATGTGAAAAAAATGTTTCTACATCCCATGGCCTTTCCCAACCTTTTAAATTTTTCTCTTACAGAGCTAACACTTCCGAAAAACCAATACAACGCCCACCCGGAACACTATATAAAGCTAAACGAACCGTTCACTGGGTACTTATACGCATGGAAATCCCTATTGATTTACCTGTTTTTACAAGGAAATAAAATGTGAAAAAAATATTTCTACATCCCATGGCCTTTCCCAACCATTTAAATTTTTCTCTTACAGGGCTAACACTTCCGAAAAACCAATACAACGCCCACCCGGAACACTATATAAAGCTAAACGAACCGTTCACTGGGTACTTATACGCACGAAATTCCCTATTGATTTACCTGTTTTTACAAGGAAATAAAATGTGAAAAAAATATTTCTACATCCCATGGCCTTTCCCAACCATTTAAATTTTTCTCTTACAGGTCTAACACTTCCGAAAAACCAATACAACGCCCACCCGGAACAATATATAAAGCTAAACGAACCGTTCACTGGGTACTCATACGTACGAAAATCCCTATAGATTTACCTGTTTTTAGAAGGAAATAAAATGTGAAAAAAATATTTCTACATCCCATGGCCTTTCCCAACCATTTAAATTTTTCTCTTACAGGTCTAACACTTCCGAAAAACCAATACAACGCCCACCCGGCACACTATATTAAGCTAAACGAACCGTTCACTGGGTACTTATACGTACGAAAATCCCTATTGATTTACCTGTTTTTACAAGGAAATAAAATGTGAAAACAATATTTCTACATCCCATGGCCTTTCCCAACCATTTAAATTTTTCTCTTACAGGTCTAACACTTCCGAAAAACCAATACAACGCCCACCCGGAACAATATATAAAGCTAAACGAACCGTTCACTGGGTACTTATCCGTACGAAAATCCCTATTGATTTACCTGTTTTTACAATGAAATAAAATGTGAAAACAATATTTCTACATCCCATGGCCTTTCCCAACCATTTAAATTTTTCTCTTACAGGTGTAACACTTCCGAAAAACCAATACAACGCTCACCCGGAAAAATATATAAAGCTAAACGAACCGTTCACTGGGTACTCATACGTACGAAAATCCCTATTGATTTACCGATTTTTACAAGGAAATAAAATGTGAAAAAAATGTTTCTACATCCCATGGCCTTTCCCAACCATTTAAATTTTTCTCTTACAGAGCTAACACTTCCGAAAAACCAATACAACGCCCACCGGGAACACTATATAAAGCTAAACGAACCGTTCACTGGGTACTTATACGCACGAAAATCCCTATTGATTTACCTGTTTTTACAAGGAAATAAAATGTGAAAAAAATATTTCTACATCCCATGGCCTTTCCCAACCATTTAAATTTTTCTCTTACAGGTCTAACACTTCCGAAAAACCAATACAACGCCCACCCGGAACAATATATAAAGCTAAACGAACCGTTCACTGGGTACTCATACGTACGAAAATCCCTATTGATTTACCGGGTTTTACAAGGAAATAAAATGTGAAAAAAATGTTTCTACATCCCATGGCCTTTCCCAACCATTTAAATTTTTCTCTTACAGAGCTAACACTTCCGAAAAACCAATACAACGCCCACCCGGAACACTATATAAAGCTAAACGAACCGTTCACTGGGTACTTATACGCACGAAAATCCCTATTGATTTACCTGTTTTTACAAGGAAATAAAATGTGAAAAAAATATTTCTACATCCCATGGCCTTTCCCAACCATTTAAATTTTTCTCTTACAGGTCTAACACTTCCGAAAAACCAATACAACGCCCACCCGGAACAATATATAAAGTTAACGAACCGTTCACTGGGTACTCATATGTACGAAAATCCCTATTGATTTACCTGTTTTTACAGGGAAATAAAATGTGAAAAAAATATTTCTACATCCCATGGCCTTTCCCAACCATTTAAATTTTTCTCTTACAAGTCTAACACTTCCAAAAAACCAATACAACGCCCACCCGGAACAATATATAAAGCTAAACGAACCGTTCACTGGGTACTTATCCGTACGAAAATCCCTATTGATTTACCTGTTTTTACAAGGAAATAAAATGTGAAAACAATATTTCTACATCCCATGGCCTTTCCCAACCATTTAAATTTTTCTCTTACAGTTCTAACACTTCAGAAAAACCAATACAACGCCCACCCGGAACAATATATAAAGCTAAACGAACCGTTCACTGGGTACTTATCCGTACGAAAATCCCTATTGATTTACCTGTTTTTACAATGAAATAAAATTTGAAAACAATATTTCTACATCCCATGGACTTTCCCAACCATTTAAATTTTTCTCTTACAGGTGTAACACTTCCGAAAAACCAATACAACGCTCACCCGGAACAATATATAAAGCTAAACGAACCGTTCACTGGGTACTCATACGTACGAAAATCCCTATTGATTTACCTGTTTTTACAAGGAAATAAAATGTGAAAAAAATGTTTCTACATCCCATGGCCTTTCCCAACCTTTTAAATTTTTCTCTTACAGAGCTAACACTTCCGAAAAACCAATACAACGCCCACCCGGAACACTATATAAAGCTAAACGAACCGTTCACTGGGTACTTATACGCATGAAAATCCCTATTGATTTACCTGTTTTTACAAGGAAATAAAATGTGAAAACAATATTTCTACATCCCATGGCCTTTCCCAACCATTTAAATTTTTCTCTTACAGGTCTAACACTTCCGAAAAACCAATACAACGCCCACCCGGAACAATATATAAAGCTAAACGAACCGTTCACTGGGTACTCATACGTACGAAAATCCCTATTGATTTACCTGTTTTTAGAAGGAAATAAAATGTGAAAAAAATATTTCTACATCCCATGGCCCTTCCCAACCATTTAAATTTTTCTCTTACAGGTATAACACGTCCGAAAAATCAATACAACGCCCATCCGGAACAATATATAAAGCTAAACGAACCGTTCACTGTGTACTCATACGTACGAAAATCCCTATTGATTTACCTGTTTTTACAAGGAAATAAAATGTGAAAAAAATGTATCTACATCCCATGGCCTTTCCCAACCATTTAAATTTTTCTCTTACAGGGCTAACACTTCCGAAAAACCAATACAACGCCCACCCGGAACACTATATAAAGCTAAACGAACCGTTCACTGGGTACTTATACGCACGAAAATCCCTATTGATTTACCTGTTTTTACAAGGAAATAAAATGTGAAAAAAATATTTCTACATCCCATGGCCTTTCCCAACCATTTAAATTTTTCTCTTACAGGTCTAACACTTCCGAAAAACCAATACAACGCCCACCCGGAACAATATATAAAGCTAAACGAACCGTTCACTGATTACTCATACGTACGAAAATCCCTATTGATTTACCGGTTTTTACAAGGAAATAAAATGTGAAAAAAATGTTTCTACATCCCATGGCCTTTCCCAACCATTTAAATTTTTCTCTTACAGAGCTAACACTTCCGAAAAACCAATACAACGCCCACCCGGAACACTATATAAAGCTAAACGAACCGTTCACTGGGTACTTATACGCACGAAAATCCCTATTGATTTACCTGTTTTTACAAGGAAATAAAATGTGAAAAAAATATTTCTACATCCCATGGCCTTTCCCAACCATTTAAATTTTTCTCTTACAGGTCTAACACTTCCGAAAAACCAATACAACGCCCACCCGGAACAATATATAAAGTTAACGAACCGTTCACTGGGTACTCATATGTACGAAAATCCCTATTGATTTACCTGTTTTTACAGGGAAATAAAATGTGAAAAAAATATTTCTACATCCCATGGCCTTTCCCAACCATTTAAATTTTTCTCTTACAAGTCTAACACTTCCGAAAAACCAATACAACGCCCACCCGGAACAATATATAAAGCTAAACGAACCGTTCACTGGGTACTTATCCGTACGAAAATCCCTATTGATTTACCTGTTTTTACAAGGAAATAAAATGTGAAAACAATATTTCTACATCCCATGGCCTTTCCCAACCATTTAAATTTTTCTCTTACAGTTCTAACACTTCAGAAAAACCAATACAACGCCCACCCGGAACAATATATAAAGCTAAACGAACCGTTCACTGGGTACTTATCCGTACGAAAATCCCTATTGATTTACCTGTTTTTACAATGAAATAAAATGTGAAAACAATATTTCTACATCCCATGGACTTTCCCAACCATTTAAATTTTTCTCTTACAGGTGTAACACTTCCGAAAAACCAATACAACGCCCACCCGGAACACTATATAAAGCTAAACGAACCGTTCACTGGGTACTTATACGCACGAAAATCCCTATTGATTTACCTGTTTTTACAAGGAAATAAAATGTGAAAAAAATATTTCTACATCCCATGGCCTTTCCCAACCATTTAAATTTTTCTCTTACAGGGCTAACACTTCCGAAAAACCAATACAACGCCCACCCGGAACACTATATAAAGCTAAACGAACCGTTCACTGGGTACTTATACGCACGAAATTCCCTATTGATTTACCTGTTTTTACAAGGAAATAAAATGTGAAAAAAATATTTCTACATCCCATGGCCTTTCCCAACCATTTAAATTTTTCTCTTACAGGTCTAACACTTCCGAAAAACCAATAAAACGCCCACCCGGAACAATATATAAAGCTAAACGAACCGTTCACTGGGTACTCATACGTACGAAAATCCCTATAGATTTACCTGTTTTTAGAAGGAAATAAAATGTGAAAAAAATATTTCTACATCCCATGGCCTTTCCCAACCATTTAAATTTTTCTCTTACAGGTCTAACACTTCCGAAAAACCAATACAACGCCCACCCGGCACACTATATTAAGCTAAACGAACCGTTCACTGGGTACTTATACGTACGAAAATCCCTATTGATTTACCTGTTTTTACAAGGAAATAAAATGTGAAAACAATATTTCTACATCCCATGGCCTTTCCCAACCATTTAAATTTTTCTCTTACAGGTCTAACACTTCCGAAAAACCAATACAACGCCCACCCGGAACAATATATAAAGCTAAACGAACCGTTCACTGGGTACTTATCCGTACGAAAATCCCTATTGATTTACCTGTTTTTACAATGAAATAAAATGTGAAAACAATATTTCTACATCCCATGGCCTTTCCCAACCATTTAAATTTTTCTCTTACAGGTGTAACACTTCCGAAAAACCAATACAACGCTCACCCGGAAAAATATATAAAGCTAAACGAACCGTTCACTGGGTACTCATACGTACGAAAATCCCTATTGATTTACCGATTTTTACAAGGAAATAAAATGTGAAAAAAATGTTTCTACATCCCATGGCCTTTCCCAACCATTTAAATTTTTCTCTTACAGAGCTAACACTTCCGAAAAACCAATACAACGCCCACCGGGAACACTATATAAAGCTAAACGAACCGTTCACTGGGTACTTATACGCACGAAAATCCCTATTGATTTACCTGTTTTTACAAGGAAATAAAATGTGAAAAAAATATTTCTACATCCCATGGCCTTTCCCAACCATTTAAATTTTTCTCTTACAGGTCTAACACTTCCGAAAAACCAATACAACGCCCACCCGGAACAATATATAAAGCTAAACGAACCGTTCACTGGGTACTCATACGTACGAAAATCCCTATTGATTTACCGGTTTTTACAAGGAAATAAAATGTGAAAAAAATGTTTCTACATCCCATGGCCTTTCCCAACCATTTAAATTTTTCTCTTATAGAGCTAACACTTCCGAAAAACCAATACAACGCCCACCCGGAACACTATATAAAGCTAAACGAACCGTTCACTGGGTACTTATACGCACGAAAATCCCTATTGATTTACCTGTTTTTACAAGGAAATAAAATGTGAAAAAAATATTTCTACATCCCATGGCCTTTCCCAACCATTTAAATTTTTCTCTTACAGGTCTAACACTTCCGAAAAACCAATACAACGCCCACCCGGAACAATATATAAAGTTAACGAACCGTTCACTGGGTACTCATATGTACGAAAATCCCTATTGATTTACCTGTTTTTACAGGGAAATAAAATGTGAAAAAAATATTTCTACATCCCATGGCCTTTCCCAACCATTTAAATTTTTCTCTTACAAGTCTAACACTTCCGAAAAACCAATACAACGCCCACCCGGAACAATATATAAAGCTAAACGAACCGTTCACTGGGTACTTATCCGTACGAAAATCCCTATTGATTTACCTGTTTTTACAAGGAAATAAAATGTGAAAACAATATTTCTACATCCCATGGCCTTTCCCAACCATTTAAATTTTTCTCTTACAGTTCTAACACTTCAGAAAAACCAATACAACGCCCACCCGGAACAATATATAAAGCTAAACGAACCGTTCACTGGGTACTTATCCGTACGAAAATCCCTATTGATTTACCTGTTTTTACAATGAAATAAAATGTGAAAACAATATTTCTACATCCCATGGACTTTCCCAACCATTTAAATTTTTCTCTTACAGGTGTAACACTTCCGAAAAACCAATACAACGCTCACCCGGAACAATATATAAAGCTAAACGAACCGTTCACTGGGTACTCATACGTACGAAAATCCCTATTGATTTACCTGTTTTTACAAGGAAATAAAATGTGAAAAAAATGTTTCTACATCCCATGGCCTTTCCCAACCTTTTAAATTTTTCTCTTACAGAGCTAACACTTCCGAAAAACCAATACAACGCCCACCCGGAACACTATATAAAGCTAAACGAACCGTTCACTGGGTACTTATACGCACGAAAATCCCTATTGATTTACCTGTTTTTACAAGGAAATAAAATGTGAAAACAATATTTCTACATCCCATGGCCTTTCCCAACCATTTAAATTTTTCTCTTACAGGTCTAACACTTCCGAAAAACCAATACAACGCCCACCCGGAACAATATATAAAGCTAAACGAACCGTTCACTGGGTACTCATACGTACGAAAATCCCTATTGATTTACCAGTTTTTAGAAGGAAATAAAATGTGAAAAAAATATTTCTACATCCCATGGCCCTTCCCAACCATTTAAATTTTTCTCTTACAGGTATAACACGTCCGAAAAATCAATACAACGCCCATCCGGAACAATATATAAAGCTAAACGAACCGTTCACTGTGTACTCATACGTACGAAAATCCCTATTGATTTACCTGTTTTTACAAGGAAATAAAATGTGAAAAAAATGTATCTACATCCCATGGCCTTTCCCAACCATTTAAATTTTTCTCTTACAGGGCTAACACTTCCGAAAAACCAATACAACGCCCACCCGGAACACTATATAAAGCTAAACGAACCGTTCACTGGGTACTTATACGCACGAAAATCCCTATTGATTTACCTGTTTTTACAAGGAAATAAAATGTGAAAAAAATATTTCTACATCCCATGGCCTTTCCCAACCATTTAAATTTTTCTCTTACAGGTCTAACACTTCCGAAAAACCAATACAACGCCCACCCGGAACAATATATAAAGCTAAACAAACCGTTCACTGGGTACTCATACGTACGAAAATCCCTATTGATTTACCTGTTTTTAGAAGGAAATAAAATGTGAAAAAAATATTTCTACATCCCATGGCCCTTCCCAACCATTTAAATTTTTCTCTTACAGGTATAACACGTCCGAAAAATCAATACAACGCCCATCCGGAACAATATATAAAGCTAAACGAACCTTTCACTGGGTACATATCCGTACGAAAATCCCTATTGATTTACCAGTTTTTACAAGGAAATAAAATGTGAAAACAATATTTCTACATCCCATGGCCTTTCCCAACCATTTAAATTTTTCTCTTACAGGTCTAACACTTCCGAAAAACCAATACAACGCCCACCCAGAACAATATATAAAGCTAAACGAACCATTCACTGGGTACTTATACGCACGAAAATCCCTATTGATTTACCTGTTTTTACAAGGAAATAAAATGTGAAAAAAATATTTCTACATCCCATGGCCTTTCCCAACCATTTAAATTTTTCTCTTACAGGTCTAACACTTCCGAAAAACCAATACAACGCCCACCCGGAACAATATATGAAGCTAAACGAACCGTTCACTGGGTACTTATCCGTACGAAAATCCCTATTGATTTACCTGTTTTTACAAGGAAATAAAATGTGAAAACAATATTTCTACATCCCATGGCCTTTCCCAACCATTTAAATTTTTTTCTTACAAGTCTAACACTTCCGAAAAACCAATACAACGCACACCCGGAACAATATATAAAGCTAAACGAACCGTTCACTGTGTACTCATACGTACGAAAATCCCTATTGATTTACCTGTTTTTACAAGGAAATAAAATGTGAAAAAAATGTATCTACATCCCATGGCCTTTCCCAACCATTTAAATTTTTCTCTTACAGGGCTAACACTTCCGAAAAACCAATACAACGCCCACCCGGAACACTATATAAAGCTAAACGAACCGTTCACTGGGTACTTATACGCACGAAAATCCCTATTGATTTACCTGTTTTTACAAGGAAATAAAATGTGAAAAAAATATTTCTACATCCCATGGCCTTTCCCAACCATTTATATTTTTCTCTTACAGGTCTAACACTTCCGAAAAACCAATACAACGCCCTCCCGGAACAATATATAAAGCTAAACGAACCGTTCACTGGGTACTTATCCGTACGAAAATCCCTATTGATTTACCTGTTTTTACAATGAAATAAAATGTGAAAACAATATTTCTACATCCCATGGCCTTTCTCAACCATTTAAATTTTTCTCTTACAGGTGTAACACTTCCGAAAAACCAATACAACGCTCACCCGGAACAATATATGAAGCTAAACGAACCGTTCACTGGGTACTTATACGCACGAAAATCCCTATTGATTTACCTGTTTTTACAAGGAAATAAAATGTGAAAAAAATATTTCTACATCCCATGGCCTTTCCCAACCATTTAAATTTTTCTCTTACAGGTCTAACACTTCCGAAAAACCAATACAACGCCCACCCGGAACAATATATGAAGCTAAACGAACCGTTCACTGGGTACTTATCCGTACGAAAATCCCTATTGATTTACCTGTTTTTACAAGGAAATAAAATGTGAAAACAATATTTCTACATCCCATGGCCTTTCCCAACCATTTAAATTTTTTTCTTACAAGTCTAACACTTCCGAAAAACCAATACAACGCACACCCGGAACAATATATAAAGCTAAACGAACCGTTCACTGTGTACTCATACGTACGAAAATCCCTATTGATTTACCTGTTTTTACAAGGAAATAAAATGTGAAAAAAATGTATCTACATCCCATGGCCTTTCCCAACCATTTAAATTTTTCTCTTACAGGGCTAACACTTCCGAAAAACCAATACAACGCCCTCCCGGAACAATATATAAAGCTAAACGAACCGTTCACTGGGTACTTATCCGTACGAAAATCCCTATTGATTTACCTGTTTTTACAAGGAAATAAAATGTGAAAAAAATATTTCTACATCCCATGGCCTTTCCCAACCATTTAAATTTTTCTCTTACAGGTCTAACACTTCCGAAAAACCAATACAACGCCCACCCGGAACAATATATAAAGCTAAACGAACTGTTCACTGGGTACTCATACGTACGAAAATCCCTATTGATTTACCTGTTTTTAGAAGGAAATAAAATGTGAAAAAAATATTTCTACATCCCATGGCCCTTCCCAACCATTTAAATTTTTCTCTTACAGGTATAACACGTCCGAAAAATCAATACAACGCCCATCCGGAACAATATATAAAGCTAAACGAACCGTTCACTGTGTACTCATACGTACGAAAATCCCTATTGATTTACCTGTTTTTACAAGGAAATAAAATGTGAAAAAAATGTATCTACATCCCATGGCCTTTCCCAACCATTTAAATTTTTCTCTTACTGGGCTAACACTTCCGAAAAACCAATACAACGCCCACCCGGAACACTATATAAAGCTAAACGAACCGTTCACTGGGTACTTATACGCACGAAAATCCCTATTGATTTACCTGTTTTTACAAGGAAATAAAATGTGAAAAAAATATTTCTACATCCCATGGCCTTTCCCAACCATTTAAATTTTTCTCTTACAGGTCTAACACTTCCGAAAAACCAATACAACGCCCACCCGGAACAATATATAAAGCTAAACGAACCGTTCACTGGGTACTCATACGTACGAAAATCCCTATTGATTTACCTGTTTTTAGAAGGAAATAAAATGTGAAAAAAATATTTCTACATCCCATGGCCCTTCCCAACCATTTAAATTTTTCTCTTACAGGTATAACACGTCCGAAAAATCAATACAACGCCCATCCGGAACAATATATAAAGCTAAACGAACCGTTCACTGGTAACATATCCGTACGAAAATCCCTATTGATTTACCTGTTTTTACAAGGAAATAAAATGTGAAAACAATATTTCTACATCCCATGGCCTTTCCCAACCATTTAAATTTTTCTCTTATAGGTCTAACACTTCCGAAAAACCAATACAACGCCCACCCAGAACAATATATAAAGCTAAACGAACCGTTCACTGCGTACTTATACGCACGAAAATCCCTATTGATTTACCTGTTTTTACAAGGAAATAAAATGTGAAAAAAATATTTCTACATCCCATGGCCTTTCCCAACCATTTAAATTTTTCTCTTACAGGTCTAACACTTCCGAAAAACCAATACAACGCCCACCCGGAACAATATATGAAGCTAAACGAACCGTTCACTGGGTACTTATCCGTACGAAAATCCCTATTGATTTACCTGTTTTTACAAGGAAATAAAATGTGAAAACAATATTTCTACATCCCATGGCCTTTCCCAACCATTTAAATTTTTTTCTTACAAGTCTAACACTTCCGAAAAACCAATACAACGCACACCCGGAACAATATATAAAGCTAAACGAACCGTTCACTGTGTACTCATACGTACGAAAATCCCTATTGATTTACCTGTTTTTACAAGGAAATAAAATGTGAAAAAAATGTATCTACATCCCATGGCCTTTCCCAACCATTTAAATTTTTCTCTTACAGGGCTAACACTTCCGAAAAACCAATACAACGCCCACCCGGAACACTATATAAAGCTAAACGAACCGTTCACTGGGTACTTATACGCACGAAAATCCCTATTGATTTACCTGTTTTTACAAGGAAATAAAATGTGAAAAAAATATTTCTACATCCCATGGCCTTTCCCAACCATTTATATTTTTCTCTTACAGGTCTAACACTTCCGAAAAACCAATACAACGCCCTCCCGGAACAATATATAAATCTAAACGAACCGTTCACTGGGTACTTATCCGTACGAAAATCCCTATTGATTTACCTGTTTTTACAATGAAATAAAATGTGAAAACAATATTTCTACATCCCATGGCCTTTCCCAACCATTTAAATTTTTCTCTTACAGGTGTAACACTTCCGAAAAACCAATACAACGCTCACCCGGAACAATATATAAAGCTAAACGAACCGTTCACTGGGTACTCATACGTACGAAAATCCCTATTGATTTACCTGTTTTTACAAGGAAATAAAATGTGAAAAAAATGTTTCTACATCCCATGGCCTTTCCCAACCATTTAAATTTTTCTCTTACAGGTCTAACACTTCCGAAAAACCAATACAACGCCCACCTGGAACACTATATAAAGCTAAACGAACCGTTCACTGGGTACTTATACGCACGAAAATCCCTATTGATTTACCTGTTTTTACAAGGAAATAAAATGTGAAAAAAATATTTCTACATCCCATGGCCTTTCCCAACCATTTAAATTTTTCTCTTACAGGTCTAACACTTCCGAAAAACCAATACAACACGTACCCGGAACAATATATAAAGCTAAATGAACCGTTCACTGGGTACTTATCCGTACGAAAATCCCTATTGATTTACCTGTTTTTACAAGGAAATAAAATGTGAAAAAAATATTTCTACATCCCATGGCCTTTCCCAACCATTTAAATTTTTCTCTTACAGGTGTAACACTTCCGAAAAACCAATACAACGCTCACCCGGAACAATATATAAAGCTAAACGAACCGTTCACTGGGTACTCATACGTACGAAAATCCCTATTGATTTACCTGTTTTTACAAGGAAATAAAATGTGAAAAAAATGTTTCTACATCCCATGGCCTTTCCCAACCATTTAAATTTTTCTCTTACAGAGCTAACACTTCTGAAAAACCAATACAACGCCCACCCGGAACACTATATAAAGCTAAACGAACCGATCACTGGGTACTTATACGCACGAAAATCCCTATTGATTTACCTGTTTTTACAAGGAATTAAAATGTGAAAAAAATATTTCTACATCCCATGGCCTTTCCCAACCATTTAAATTTTTCTCTTACAGGTCTAACACTTCCGAAAAACCAATACAACGCCCACCCGGAACAATATATAAAGCTAAACGAACCGTTCACTGGGTACTCATACGTACGAAAATCCCTATTGATTTACCTGTTTTTACAAGGAAATAAAATGTGAAAAAAATATTTCTACATCCCATGGCCCTTCCCAACCATTTAAATTTTTCTCTTACAGGTATAACACGTCCGAAAAATCAATACAACGCCCATCCGGAACAATATATAAAGCTAAACGAACCGTTCACTGGGTACTTATCCGTACGAAAATCCCTATTGATTTACCTGTTTTTACAAGGAAATAAAATGTGAAAACAATATTTCTACATCCCATGGCCTTTCCCAACCATTTAAATTTTTCTCTTACAGGTCTAACACTTCCAAAAAACCAATACAACGCCCACCCAGAACAATATATAAAGCTAAACGAACCGTTCACTGGGTACTTATCCGTACGAAAATCCCTATACATTTACCTGTTTTTACAAGGAAATAAAATGTGAAAAAAATGTTTCTACATCCCATGGCCTTTCCCAACCTTTTAAATTTTTCTCTTACAGGTCTAACACTTCCAAAAAACCAATACAACGCCCACCCGGAACAATATATAAAGCTAAACGAACCGTTCACTGGGTACACATATGTACGAAAATCCCTATTGATTTACCTGTTTTTACAAGGAAATAAAATGTGAAAACAATATTTCTACATCCCATGGCCTTTCCCAACCATTTAAATTTTTTTCTTACAAGTCTAACACTTCCGAAAAACCAATACAACGCACACCCGGAACAATATATAAAGCTAAACGAACCGTTCACTGTGTACTCATACGTACGAAAATCCCTATTGATTTACCTGTTTTTACAAGGAAATAAAATGTGAAAAAAATGTATCTACATCCCATGGCCTTTCCCAACCATTTAAATTTTTCTCTTACAGGGCTAACACTTCCGAAAAACCAATACAACGCCCACCCGGAACACTATATAAAGCTAAACGAACCGTTCACTGGGTACTTATACGCACGAAAATCCCTATAGATTAACCTGTTTTTAGAAGGAAATAAAATGTGAAAACAATATTTCTACATCACATGGCCTTTCCCAAACATTTAAATTTTTCTCTTACAAGTCTAACACTTCCGAAAAACCAATACAACGCCCACCCGGAACAATATATAAAGCTAATCGAACCGTTCACTGGGTACTCATACGTACGAAAATCCCTATTGATTTACCTGTTTTTACAAGGAAATAAAATGTGAAAAAAATGTTTCTACATCCCATGGCCTTTCCCAACCATTTAAATTATTCTCTTACAGGTCTAACACTTCCGAAAAACCAATACAACGCCCACCCAGAACAATATATAAAGCTAAACGAACCGTTCACTGGGTACTTATCCGTACGAAAATCCCTATACCTTTACCTGTTTTTACAAGGAAATAAAATGTGAAAAAAATGTTTCTACATCCCATGGCCTTTCCCAACCTTTTAAATTTTTCTCTTACAGGTCTAACACTTCCAAAAAACCAATACAACGCCCACCCGGAACAATATAAAAAGCTAAACGAACCGTTCACTGGGTACTCATATGTACGAAAATCCCTATTGATTTACCTGTTTTTACAAGGAAATAAAATGTGAAAACAATATTTCTACATCCCATGGCCTTTCCCAACCATTTAAATTTTTTTCTTACAAATCTAACACTTCCGAAAAACCAATACAACGCCCACCCGGAACAATATATAAAGCTTAACGAACCGTTCACTGGGTACTTATCCGTACGAAAATCCCTATACATTTACCTGTTTTTACAAGGAAATAAAATGTGAAAAAAATGTTTCTACATCCCATGGCCTTTCCCAACCTTTTAAATTTTTCTCTTACAGGTCTAACACTTCCAAAAAACCAATACAACGCCCACCCGGAACAATATATAAAGCTAAACGAACCGTTCACTGGGTACACATATGTACGAAAATCCCTATTGATTTACCTGTTTTTACAAGGAAATAAAATGTGAAAACAATATTTCTACATCCCATGGCCTTTCCCAACCATTTAAATTTTTTTCTTACAAGTCTAACACTTCCGAAAAACCAATACAACGCACACCCGGAACAATATATAAAGCTAAACGAACCGTTCACTGTGTACTCATACGTACGAAAATCCCTATTGATTTACCTGTTTTTACAAGGAAATAAAATGTGAAAAAAATGTATCTACATCCCATGGCCTTTCCCAACCATTTAAATTTTTCTCTTACAGGGCTAACACTTCCGAAAAACCAATACAACGCCCACCCGGAACACTATATAAAGCTAAACGAACCGTTCACTGGGTACTTATACGCACGAAAATCCCTATAGATTAACCTGTTTTTAGAAGGAAATAAAATGTGAAAACAATATTTCTACATCACATGGCCTTTCCCAAACATTTAAATTTTTCTCTTACAAGTCTAACACTTCCGAAAAACCAATACAACGCCCACCCGGAACAATATATAAAGCTAATCGAACCGTTCACTGGGTACTCATACGTACGAAAATCCCTATTGATTTACCTGTTTTTACAAGGAAATAAAATGTGAAAAAAATGTTTCTACATCCCATGGCCTTTCCCAACCATTTAAATTATTCTCTTACAGGTCTAACACTTCCGAAAAACCAATACAACGCCCACCCAGAACAATATATAAAGCTAAACGAACCGTTCACTGGGTACTTATCCGTACGAAAATCCCTATACCTTTACCTGTTTTTACAAGGAAATAAAATGTGAAAAAAATGTTTCTACATCCCATGGCCTTTCCCAACCTTTTAAATTTTTCTCTTACAGGTCTAACACTTCCAAAAAACCAATACAACGCCCACCCGGAACAATATAAAAAGCTAAATGAACCGTTCACTGGGTACTCATATGTACGAAAATCCCTATTGATTTACCTGTTTTTACAAGGAAATAAAATGTGAAAACAATATTTCTACATCCCATGGCCTTTCCCAACCATTTAAATTTTTTTCTTACAAATCGAACACTTCCGAAAAACCAATACAACGCCCACCCGGAACAATATATAAAGCTAAACGAACCGTTCACTGTGTACTCATAAGTACGAAAATCCCTATTGATTTACCTGTTTTTACAAGGAAATAAAATGTGAAAAAAATGTATCTACATCCCATGGCCTTTCCCAACCATTTAAATTTTTCCCTTACAGGGCTAACACTTCCGAAAAACCAATACAACGCCCACCCGGAACACTATATAAAGCTAAACGAACCGTTAACTGGGTACTCATACGCACGAAAATCCCTATTGATTTACCTGTTTTTACAAGGAAATAAAATGTGAAAAAAATATTTCTACATCCCATGGCCTTTCCCAACCATTTAAATTTTTCTCTTACAGGTCTAACACTTCCGAAAAACCAATACAACGCCCACCCGGAACACTATATAAAGCTAAACGAACCGTTCACTGGGTACTTATACGCACGAAAATCCCTATTGATTTACCTGTTTTTACAAGGAAATAAAATGTGAAAGAAATATTTCTACATACCATGGCCTTTCCCAACGATTTAAATTTTTCTCTTACAGGTCTAACACTTCCGAAAAACCAATACAACGCCCACCCGGAACAATATATAAAGCTAAACGAACCGTTCACTGGGTACTCATACGTACGAAAATCCCTATAGATTTACCTGTTTTTAGAAGGAAATAAAATGTGAAAACAATATTTCTACATCCCATGGCCTTTCCCAAACATTTAAATTTTTCTCTTACAAGTCTAACACTTCCGAAAAACCAATACAACGCCCACCCGGAACAATATATAAAGCTAAACGAACCGTTCACTGGGTACTCATACGTACGAAAATCCCTATTGATTTACCTGTTTTTACAAGGAAATAAAATGTGAAAAAAATGTTTCTACATCCCATGGCCTTTCCCAAACATTTAAATTTTTCTCTTACAAGTCTAACACTTCCGAAAAACCAATACAACGCCCACCCGGAACAATATATAAAGCTAAACGAACCGTTCACTGGGTACTCATACGTACGAAAATCCCTATTGATTTACCTGTTTTTACAAGGAAATAAAATGTGAAAAAAATGTTTCTACATCCCATGGCCTTTCCCAACCATTTAAATTATTCTCTTACAGGTCTAACACTTCCGAAAAACCAATACAACGCCCACCCAGAACAATATATAAAGCTTAACGAACCGTTCACTGGGTACTTATCCGTACGAAAATCCCTATACCTTTACCTGTTTTTACAAGGAAATAAAATGTGAAAAAAATGTTTCTACATCCCATGGCCTTTCCCAACCATTTAAATTTTTCTCTTACAGGTCTAACACTTCCAAAAAACCAATACAACGCCCACCCGGAACAATATATAAAGCTAAACGAACCGTTCACTGGGTACTCATATGTACGAAAATCCCTATTGATTTACCTGTTTTTACAAGGAAATAAAATGTGAAAACAATATTTCTACATCCCATGGCCTTTCCCAACCATTTAAATTTTTTTCTTACAAATCTAACACTTCCGAAAAACCAATACAACGCCCACCCGGAACAATATATAAAGCTAAACGAACCGTTCACTGTGTACTCATAAGTACGAAAATCCCTATTGATTTACCTGTTTTTACAAGGAAATAAAATGTGAAAAAAATGTATCTACATCCCATGGCCTTTCCCAACCATTTAAATTTTTCTCTTACAGGGCTAACACTTCCGAAAAACCAATACAACGCCCACCCGGAACACTATATAAAGCTAAACAAACCGTTAACTGGGTACTCATACGCACGAAAATCCCTATTGATTTACCAGTTTTTACAAGGAAATAAAATGTGAAAAAAATATTTCTACATCCCATGGCCTTTCCCAACCATTTAAATTTTTCTCTTACAGGTCTAACACTTCCGAAAAACCAATACAACGCCCACCCGGAACACTATATAAAGCTAAACGAACCGTTCACTGGGTACTTATACGCACGAAAATCCCTATTGATTTACCTGTTTTTACAAGGAAATAAAATGTGAAAAAAATATTTCTACATCCCATGGCCTTTCCCAACCATTTAAATTTTTCTCTTACAGGTCTAACACTTCCGAAAAACCAATACAACGCCCACCCGGAACAATATATAAAGCTAAACGAACCGTTCACTGGGTACTCATACGTACGAAAATCCCTATAGATTTACCTGTTTTTAGAAGGAAATAAAATGTGAAAACAATATTTCTACATCCCATGGCCTTTCCCAAACATTTAAATTTTTCTCTTACAAGTCTAACACTTCCGAAAAACCAATACAACGCCCACCCGGAACAATATATAAAGCTAAACGAACCGTTCACTGGGTACTCATACGTACGAAAATCCCTATTGATTTACCTGTTTTTACAAGGAAATAAAATGTGAAAAAAATGTTTCTACATCCCATGGCCTTTCCCAACCATTTAAATTATTCTCTTACAGGGCTAACACTTCCGAAAAACCAATACAACGCCCACCCGGACCAATATATTAAGCTAAACCAACCGTTCACTGGGTACTTATACGTACGAAAATCCCTATTGATTTACCTGTTTTTACAGGGAAATAAAATGTGAAAAAAATATTTCTACATCCCATGGCCTTTCCCAACCATTTAAATTTTTCTCTTACAAGTCTAACACTTCCGAAAAACCAATACAACGCCAACCCGGAACAATATATAAAGCTAAACGAACCATTCACTGGGTACTTATCCGTGCGAAAATGCCTATAGATTTACCTGTTTTTAGAAGGAAATAAAATGTGAAAAAAATATTTCTACATCCCATGGCCTTTCCCAACCATTTAAATTTTTCTCTTACAGGTCTAACACTTCCGAAAAACCAATACAACGCCCACCCGGAACAGTATATAAAGCTAAACGAACCGTTCACTGGGTACTCATACGTACGAAAATCCCTATTGATTTACCTGTTTTTACACGGAAATAAAATGTGAAAAAAATGTTTCTACATCCCATGGCCTTTCCCAACCATTTAAATTTTTCTCTTACAGGGCTAACACTTCCGAAAAACCAATACAACGCCCACCCAGAACAATATATAAAGCTAAACGAACCGTTCACTGGGTACTTATCCGTACGAAAATCCCTATTGATTTACCTGTTTTTACAAGGAAATAAAATGTGAAAAAAATGTTTCTACATCCCATGGCCTTTCCCAACCTTTTAAATTTTTCTCTTACAGGTCTAACACTTCCAAAAAACCAATACAATGCCCACCCGGAACAATATATAAAGCTAAACGAACCGTTCACTGGGTACTCATATGTACGAAAATCCCTATTGATTTACCTGTTTTTACAAGGAAATAAAATGTGAAAACAATATTTCTACATCCCATGGCCTTTCCCAACCATTTAAATTTTTTTCTTACAAGTCTAACACTTCCGAAAAACCAATACAACGCACACCCGGAACAATATATAAAGCTAAACGAACCGTTCACTGTGTACTCATACGTACGAAAATCCCTATTGATTTACCTGTTTTTACAAGGAAATAAAATGTGAAAAAAATGTATCTACATCCCATGGCCTTTCCCAACCATTTAAATTTTTCTCTTACAGGGCTAACACTTCCGAAAAACCAATACAACGCCCACCCGGAACACTATATAAAGCTAAACGAACCGTTCACTGGGTACTCATACGTACGAAAATCCCTATTGATTTACCTGTTTTTACACGGAAATAAAATGTGAAAAAAATGTTTCTACATCCCATGGCCTTTCCCAACCATTTAAATTTTTCTCTTACAGGGCTAACACTTCCGAAAAACCAATACAACGCCCACCCAGAACAATATATAAAGCTAAACGAACCGTTCACTGGGTACTTATCCGTACGAAAATCCCTATTGATTTACCTGTTTTTACAAGGAAATAAAATGTGAAAAAAATGTTTCTACATCCCATGGCCTTTCCCAACCTTTTAAATTTTTCTCTTACAGGTCTAACACTTCCAAAAAACCAATACAATGCCCACCCGGAACAATATATAAAGCTAAACGAACCGTTCACTGGGTACTCATATGTACGAAAATCCCTATTGATTTACCTGTTTTTACAAGGAAATAAAATGTGAAAACAATATTTCTACATCCCATGGCCTTTCCCAACCATTTAAATTTTTTTCTTACAAGTCTAACACTTCCGAAAAACCAATACAACGCACACCCGGAACAATATATAAAGCTAAACGAACCGTTCACTGTGTACTCATACGTACGAAAATCCCTATTGATTTACCTGTTTTTACAAGGAAATAAAATGTGAAAAAAATGTATCTACATCCCATGGCCTTTCCCAACCATTTAAATTTTTCTCTTACAGGGCTAACACTTCCGAAAAACCAATACAACGCCCACCCGGAACACTATATAAAGCTAAACGAACCGTTCACTGGGTACTTATACGCACGAAAATCCCTATTGATTTACCTGTTTTTACAAGGAAATAAAATGTGAAAAAAATATTTCTACATCCCATGGCCTTTCCCAACCATTTAAATTTTTCTCTTACAGGTCTAACACTTCCGAAAAACCAATACAACGCCCACCCGGAACACTATATAAAGCTAAACGAACCGTTCACTGGGTACTTATCCGTACGAAAATCCCTATTGATTTACCTGTTTTTACAAGGAAATAAAATGTGAAAAAAATGTTTCTACATCCCATGGCCTTTCCCAACCTTTTAAATTTTTCTCTTACAGGTCTAACACTTCCAAAAAACCAATACAATGCCCACCCGGAACAATATATAAAGCTAAACGAACCGTTCACTGGGTACTCATATGTACGAAAATCCCTATTGATTTACCTGTTTTTACAAGGAAATAAAATGTGAAAACAATATTTCTACATCCCATGGCCTTTCCCAACCATTTAAATTTTTTTCTTACAAGTCTAACACTTCCGAAAAACCAATACAACGCACACCCGGAACAATATATAAAGCTAAACGAACCGTTCACTGTGTACTCATACGTACGAAAATCCCTATTGATTTACCTGTTTTTACAAGGAAATAAAATGTGAAAAAAATGTATCTACATCCCATGGCCTTTCCCAACCATTTAAATTTTTCTCTTACAGGGCTAACACTTCCGAAAAACCAATACAACGCCCACCCGGAACACTATATAAAGCTAAACGAACCGTTCACTGGGTACTTATACGCACGAAAATCCCTATAGATTTACCTGTTTTTACAAGGAAATAAAATGTGAAAAAAATATTTCTACATTCCATGGCCTTTCCCAACCATTTAAATTTTTCTCTTACAGGTCTAACACTTCCAAAAAACCAATACAACGCCCACCCGGAACAATATATAAAGCTAAACGAACCGTTCACTGGGTACTCATATGTACGAAAATCCCTATTGATTTACCTGTTTTTACAAGGAAATAAAATGTGAAAACAATATTTCTACATCCCATGGCCTTTCCCAACCATTTAAATTTTTTTCTTACAAATCTAACACTTCCGAAAAACCAATACAACGCCCACCCGGAACAATATATAAAGCTAAACGAACCGTTCACTGTGTACTCATAAGTACGAAAATCCCTATTGATTTACCTGTTTTTACAAGGAAATAAAATGTGAAAAAAATGTATCTACATCCCATGGCCTTTCCCAACCATTTAAATTTTTCTCTTACAGGGCTAACACTTCCGAAAAACCAATACAACGCCCACCCGGAACACTATATAAAGCTAAACGAACCGTTAACTGGGTACTCATACGCACGAAAATCCCTATTGATTTACCAGTTTTTACAAGGAAATAAAATGTGAAAAAAATATTTCTACATCCCATGGCCTTTCCCAACCATTTAAATTTTTCTCTTACAGGTCTAACACTTCCGAAAAACCAATACAACGCCCACCCGGAACACTATATAAAGCTAAACGAACCGTTCACTGGGTACTTATACGCACGAAAATCCCTATTGATTTACCTGTTTTTACAAGGAAATAAAATGTGAAAAAAATATTTCTACATCCCATGGCCTTTCCCAACCATTTAAATTTTTCTCTTACAGGTCTAACACTTCCGAAAAACCAATACAACGCCCACCCGGAACAATATATAAAGCTAAACGAACCGTTCACTGGGTACTCATACGTACGAAAATCCCTATAGATTTACCTGTTTTTAGAAGGAAATAAAATGTGAAAACAATATTTCTACATCCCATGGCCTTTCCCAAACATTTAAATTTTTCTCTTACAAGTCTAACACTTCCGAAAAACCAATACAACGCCCACCCGGAACAATATATAAAGCTAAACGAACCGTTCACTGGGTACTCATACGTACGAAAATCCCTATTGATTTACCTGTTTTTACAAGGAAATAAAATGTGAAAAAAATGTTTCTACATCCCATGGCCTTTCCCAACCATTTAAATTATTCTCTTACAGGGCTAACACTTCCGAAAAACCAATACAACGCCCACCCGGACCAATATATTAAGCTAAACCAACCGTTCACTGGGTACTTATACGTACGAAAATCCCTATTGATTTACCTGTTTTTACAGGGAAATAAAATGTGAAAAAAATATTTCTACATCCCATGGCCTTTCCCAACCATTTAAATTTTTCTCTTACAAGTCTAACACTTCCGAAAAACCAATACAACGCCAACCCGGAACAATATATAAAGCTAAACGAACCATTCACTGGGTACTTATCCGTGCGAAAATGCCTATAGATTTACCTGTTTTTAGAAGGAAATAAAATGTGAAAAAAATATTTCTACACCCCATGGCCTTTCCCAACCATTTAAATTTTTCTCTTACAGGTCTAACACTTCCGAAAAACCAATACAACGCCCACCCGGAACAGTATATAAAGCTAAACGAACCGTTCACTGGGTACTCATACGTACGAAAATCCCTATTGATTTACCTGTTTTTACACGGAAATAAAATGTGAAAAAAATGTTTCTACATCCCATGGCCTTTCCCAACCATTTAAATTTTTCTCTTACAGGGCTAACACTTCCGAAAAACCAATACAACGCCCACCCAGAACAATATATAAAGCTAAACGAACCGTTCACTGGGTACTTATCCGTACGAAAATCCCTATTGATTTACCTGTTTTTACAAGGAAATAAAATGTGAAAAAAATGTTTCTACATCCCATGGCCTTTCCCAACCTTTTAAATTTTTCTCTTACAGGTCTAACACTTCCAAAAAACCAATATAATGCCCACCCGGAACAATATATAAAGCTAAACGAACCGTTCACTGGGTACTCATATGTACGAAAATCCCTATTGATTTACCTGTTTTTACAAGGAAATAAAATGTGAAAACAATATTTCTACATCCCATGGCCTTTCCCAACCATTTAAATTTTTTTCTTACAAGTCTAACACTTCCGAAAAACCAATACAACGCACACCCGGAACAATATATAAAGCTAAACGAACCGTTCACTGTGTACTCATACGTACGAAAATCCCTATTGATTTACCTGTTTTTACAAGGAAATAAAATGTGAAAAAAATGTATCTACATCCCATGGCCTTTCCCAACCATTTAAATTTTTCTCTTACAGGGCTAACACTTCCGAAAAACCAATACAACGCCCACCCGGAACACTATATAAAGCTAAACGAACCGTTCACTGGGTACTTATACGCACGAAAATCCCTATTGATTTACCTGTTTTTACAAGGAAATAAAATGTGAAAAAAATATTTCTACATCCCATGGCCTTTCCCAACCATTTAAATTTTTCTCTTACAGGTCTAACACTTCCGAAAAACCAATACAACGCCCACCCGGAACACTATATAAAGCTAAACGAACCGTTCACTGGGTACTTATCCGTACGAAAATCCCTATTGATTTACCTGTTTTTACAAGGAAATAAAATGTGAAAAAAATGTTTCTACATCCCATGGCCTTTCCCAACCTTTTAAATTTTTCTCTTACAGGTCTAACACTTCCAAAAAACCAATACAATGCCCACCCGGAACAATATATAAAGCTAAACGAACCGTTCACTGGGTACTCATATGTACGAAAATCCCTATTGATTTACCTGTTTTTACAAGGAAATAAAATGTGAAAACAATATTTCTACATCCCATGGCCTTTCCCAACCATTTAAATTTTTTTCTTACAAGTCTAACACTTCCGAAAAACCAATACAACGCACACCCGGAACAATATATAAAGCTAAACGAACCGTTCACTGTGTACTCATACGTACGAAAATCCCTATTGATTTACCTGTTTTTACAAGGAAATAAAATGTGAAAAAAATGTATCTACATCCCATGGCCTTTCCCAACCATTTAAATTTTTCTCTTACAGGGCTAACACTTCCGAAAAACCAATACAACGCCCACCCGGAACACTATATAAAGCTAAACGAACCGTTCACTGGGTACTTATACGCACGAAAATCCCTATAGATTTACCTGTTTTTACAAGGAAATAAAATGTGAAAAAAATATTTCTACATTCCATGGCCTTTCCCAACCATTTAAATTATTCTCTTACAGGGCTAACACTTCCGAAAAACCAATACAACGCCCACCCGGACCCATATATTAAGCTAAACCAACCGTTCACTGGGTACTTATACGTACGAAAATCCCTATTGATTTACCTCTTTTTACAGGGAAATAAAATGTGAAAAAAATATTTCTACATCCCATGGCCTTTCCCAACCATTTAAATTTTTCTCTTACAGGGCTAACACTTCCGAAAAAACAATACAACGCCCACCCGGAACAATATATAAAGCTAAATGAACCATTCACTGGGTACTTATCCGTGCGAAAATCCCTATAGATTTACCTGTTTTTAGAAGGAAATAAAATGTGAAAAAAATATTTCTACATCCCATGGCCTTTCCCAACCATTTAAATTTTTCTCTTACAGGTCTAACACTTCCGAAAAACCAAAACAACGCCCACCCGGAACAATATATAAAGCTAAACGAACCGTTCACTGGGTACTCATACGTACGAAAATCCCTATTGATTTACCTGTTTTTACACGGAAATAAAATGTGAAAAAAATGTTTCTACATCCCATGGCCTTTCCCAACCATTTAAATTTTTCTCTTACAGGTCTAACACTTCCGAAAAACCAATACAACGCCCACCCGGAACAATATATAAAGCTAAACGAACCGTTCACTGGGTACTTATCCGTGCGAAAATCCCTATAGATTTACCTGTTTTTAGAAGGAAATAAAATGTGAAAAAAATATTTCTACATCCCATGGCCTTTCCCAACCATTTTAATTTTTCTCTTACAGGTCTAACACTTCCGAAAAACCAATACAACGCCCACCCGGAACAATATATAAAGCTAAACGAACCGTTCACTGGGTACTCATACGTACGAAAATCCCTATTGATTTACCTGTTTTTACACGGAAATAAAATGTGAAAAAAAATGTTTCTACATCCCATGGCCTTTCCCAACCATTTAAATTTTTCTCTTACAGGTCTAACACTTCCGAAAAACCAATACAACGCCCACCCGGAACAATATATAAAGCTAAACGAACCGTTCACTGGGTACTCATACGTACGAAAATCCCTATTGATTTACCTGTTTTTACAAGGAAATAAAATGTGAAAAAAATATTTCTACATCCCATGGCCCTTCCCAACCATTTAAATTTTTTTCTTACAGGTCTAACACTTCCGAAAAACCAATACAACGCCCATCCGGAACAATATATAAAGCTAAACGCACCGTTCACTGGGTACTTATCCGTACGAAAATCCCTATTGATTTACCTGTTTTTACAAGGAAATAAAATGTGAAAACAATATTTCTACATCCCATGGCCTTTCCCAACCATTTAAATTTTTCTCTTACAGGTCTAACACTTCCGAAAAACCAATACAACGCCCACCCGGAACAATATATAAAGCTAAACGAACCGTTCACTGGGTACTCATACGTACGAAAATCCCTATAGATTTACCTGTTTTTACAAGGAAATAAAATGTGAAAACAATATTTCTACATCCCATGGCCTTTCCCAAACATTTAAATTTTTCTCTTACAAGTCTAACACTTCCGAAAAACCAATACAACGCCCACCCGGAACAATATATAAAGCTAAACGAACCGTTCACTGGGTACTCATACGTACGAAAATCCCTATTGATTTACGTGTTTTTACAGGGAAATAAAATGTGAAAAAAATATTTCTACATCCCATGGCCCTTCCGAACCATTTAAATTTTTCTCTTACAGGTCTAACACGTCCGAAAAATCAATACAACGCCCATCCGGAACAATATATAAAGCTAAACGCACCGTTCACTGGGTACTTATCCGTACGAAAATCCCTATTGATTTACCTGTTTTTACATGGAACTAAAATGTGAAAACAATATTTCTACATCCCATGGCCTTTCCCAACCATTTAAATTTTTCTCTTACAGGTCTAACACTTCTGAAAAACCAATACAACTCCCACCCGGAACAATATATAAAGCTAAACGAACCGTTCACTGGGTACTCATACGTACGAAAATACCTATAGATTTACCTGTTTTTAGAAGGAAATAAAATGTGAAAAAAATATTTCTACATCCCATGGCCTTTCCCAACCATTTAAATTTTTCTCTTACAGGTCTAACACTTCCGAAAAACCAATACAACGCCCACCCGGAACAATATATAAAGCTAAACGAACCGTTCACTGGGTACTCATACGTACGAAAATCCCTATTGATTTACCTGTTTTTACAAGGAAATAAAATGTGAAAAAAATATTTCTACATTCCATGGCCTTTCCCAACCATTTAAATTATTCTCTTACAGGGCTAACACTTCCGAAAAACCAATACAACGCCCAACCGGACCAATATATTAAGCTAAACCAACCGTTCACTGGGTACTTATACGTACGAAAATCCCTATTGATTTACCTGTTTTTACAGGGAAATAAAATGTGAAAAAAATATTTCTACATCCCATGGCCTTTCCCAACCATTTAAATTTTTCTCTTACAAGTCTAACACTTCCGAAAAACCAATACAACGCCCACCCGGAACAATATATAAAGCTAAACGAACCGTTTACTGGGTACTCATACGTACGAAAATCCCTATTGATTTACCTGTTTTTACAAGGAAATAAAATGTGAAAAAAATATTTCTACATCCCATGGCCTTTCCCAACCATTTAAATTTTTCTCTTACAGGTCTAACACTTCCGAAAAACCAATACAACGCCCACCCGGAACACTATATAAAGCTAAACGAACCGTTCACTGGGTACTTATACGCACGAAAATCCCTATAGATTTACCTGTTTTTACAAGGAAATAAAATGTGAAAAAAATATTTCTACATTCCATGGCCTTTCCCAACCATTTAAATTATTCTCTTACAGGGCTAACACTTCCGAAAAACCAATACAACGCCCACCCGGACCCATATATTAAGCTAAACCAACCGTTCACTGGGTACTTATACGTACGAAAATCCCTATTGATTTACCTGTTTTTACACGGAAATAAAATGTGAAAAAAATGTTTCTACATCCCATGGCCTTTCCCAACCATTTAAATTTTTCTCTTACAGGTCTAACACTTCCGAAAAACCAATACAACGCCCACCCGGAACAATATATAAAGCTAAACGAACCGTTCACTGGGTACTCATACGTACGAAAATCCCTATTGATTTACCTGTTTTTACAAGGAAATAAAATGTGAAAAAAATATTTCTACATCCCATGGCCCTTCCCAACCATTTAAATTTTTTTCTTACAGGTCTAACACGTCCGAAAAACCAATCAACGCCCATCCGGAACAATATATAAAGCTAAACGCACCGTTCACTGGGTACTTATCCGTACGAAAATCCCTATTGATTTACCTGTTTTTACAAGGAAATAAAATGTGAAAACAATATTTCTACATCCCATGGCCTTTCCCAACCATTTAAATTTTTCTCTTACAGGTCTAACACTTCCGAAAAACCAATACAACGCCCACCCGGAACAATATATAAAGCTAAACGAACCGTTCACTGGGTACTCATACGTACGAAAATCCCTATAGATTTACCTGTTTTTACAAGGAAATAAAATGTGAAAACAACATTTCTACATCCCATGGCCTTTCCCAAACATTTAAATTTTTCTCTTACAAGTCTAACACTTCCGAAAAACCAATACAACGCCCACCCGGAACAATATATAAAGCTAAACGAACCGTTCACTGGGTACTCATACGTACGAAAATCCCTATTGATTTACGTGTTTTTACAGGGAAATAAAATGTGAAACAAATATTTCTACATCCCATGGCCTTTCCCAACCATTTAAATTTTTCTCTTACAAGTCTAACACTTCCGAAAAACCAATACAACGCCCACCCGGAACAATATATAAAGCTAAATGAACCGTTTACTGGGTACTCATACATACGAAAATCCCTATTGATTTACCTGTTTTTACAAGGAAATAAAATGTGAAAAAAATATTTCTACATCCCATGGCCCTTCCGAACCATTTAAATTTTTCTCTTACAGGTCTAACACGTCCGAAAAATCAATACAACGCCCATCCGGAACAATATATAAAGCTAAACGCACCGTTCACTGGGTACTTATCCGTACGAAAATCCCTATTGATTTACCTGTTTTTACAAGGAACTAAAATGTGAAAACAATATTTCTACATCCCATGGCCTTTCCCAACCATTTAAATTTTTCTCTTACAGGTCTAACACTTCCGAAAAACCAATACAACTCCCACCCGGAACAATATATAAAGCTAAACGAACCGTTCACTGGGTACTCATACGTACGAAAATACCTATAGATTTACCTGTTTTTAGAAGGAAATAAAATGTGAAAAAAATATTTCTACATCCCATGGCCTTTCCCAACCATTTAAATTTTTCTCTTACAGGTCTAACACTTCCGAAAAACCAATACAACGCCCACCCGGAACAATATATAAAGCTAAACGAACCGTTCACTGGGTACTCATACGTACGAAAATCCCTATTGATTTACCTGTTTTTACAAGGAAATAAAATGTGAAAAAAATATTTCTACATCCCATGGCCTTTCCCAACCATTTAAATTTTTCTCTTACAGGTCTAACACTTCCGAAAAACCAATACAACGCCCACCCGGAACACTATATAAAGCTAAACGAACCGTTCACTGGGTACTTATACGCACGAAAATCCCTATAGATTTACCTGTTTTTACAAGGAAATAAAATGTGAAAAAAATATTTCTACATTCCATGGCCTTTCCCAACCATTTAAATTATTCTCTTACAGGGCTAACACTTCCGAAAAACCAATACAACGCCCACCCGGAACAATATATAAAGCTAAACGAACCGTTCACTGGGTACTCATACGTACGAAAATCCCTATTGATTTACCTGTTTTTAGAAGGAAATAAAATGTGAAAAAAATGTTTCTACATCCCATGGCCTTTCCCAACCATTTAAATTTTTCTCTTACAGGGCTAACACTTGCGAAAAACCAATACAACGCCCACCCGGAACAATATATAAAGCTAAACGAACCGTTCACTGGGTACTCATACGTACGAAAATCCCTACTGATTTACCAGTTTTTACAAGGAAAAAAAATGTGAAAACAATATTTCTACATACCACGGCCTTTCCCAACCATTTAAACTTTTCTCTTACAGGTCTAACACTTCCGAAAAACCAATACAACGCCCACCCGGAACAATATATAAAGCTAAACGAACCGTTCACTGGGTACTTATCCGTGCGAAAATCCCTATAGGTTTACCTGTTTTTAGAAGGAAATAAAATGTGAAAAAAATATTTCTACATCCCATGGCCTTCCCAACCATTTAAATTTTTCTCTTACAGGTCTAACACTTCCGAAAAACCAATACAACGCCCACCCGGAACAATATATAAAGCTAAACGAACCGTTCACTGGGTACTCATACGTACGAAAATCCCTATTGATTTACTTGTTTTTACACGGAAATAAAATATGAAAAAAATGTTTCTACATCCCATGGCCTTTCCCAACCATTTAAATTTTTCTCTTACAGGGCTAACACTTCCGAAAAACCAATACAACGCCCACCCGGAACACTATATAAAGCTAAACGAACCGTTCACTGGGTACTTATACGCACGAAATTCCCTATTGATTTACCTGTTTTTACAAGGAAATAAAATGTGAAAAAAATATTTCTACATCCCATGGCCTTTCCCAACCATTTAGAATTTTCTCTTACAGGTCTAACACTTCCGAAAAACCAATACAACGCCCACCCGGAACAATATATAAAGCTAAACGAACCGTTCACTGGGTACTCATATGTACGAAAATCCCTATAGATTTACCTGTTTTTAGAAGGAAATAAAATGTGAAAACAATATTTCTACATCCCATGGCCTTTCCCAACCATTTAAAGTTTTCTCTTACAAGTCTAACACTTCCGAAAAACCAATACAACGCCCACCCGGAACAATATATAAAGCTAAACGAACCGTTCACTGGGTACTCATACGTACGAAAATCCCTATTGATTTACCTGTTTTTACAAGGAAATAAAATGTGAAAAAAATGTTTCTGCATCCCATGGCCTTTCCCAACCATTTAAATTTTTCTCTTACAGGGCTAACACTTCCGAAAAACCAATACAATGCCCACTCGGAACAATATATAAAGCTAAACGAACCGTTCACTGGGTACTTATACGCACGAAAATCCCTATTGATTTACCTGTTTTTACAAGGAAATAAAATGTGAAAAAAATATTTCTACATCCCATGGCCTTTCCCAACCATTTAAATTTTTCTCTTACAGGGCTAACACTTCCGAAAAACCAATACAACGCCCACCCGGAACAATATATAAAGCTAAACGAACCATTCACTGGGTACTTATCCGTGCGAAAATCCCTATAGGTTTACCTGTTTTTAGAAGGAAATAAAATGTGAAAAAAATATTTCTACATCCCATGGCCTTCCCAACCATTTAAATTTTTCTCTTACAGGTCTAACACTTCCGAAAAACCAATACAACGCCCACCCGGAACAATATATAAAGCTAAACGAACCGTTCACTGGGTACTTATCCGTGCGAAAATCCCTATAGGTTTACCTGTTTTTAGAAGGAAATAAAATGTGAAAAAAATATTTCTACATCCCATGGCCTTCCCAACCATTTAAATTTTTCTCTTACAGGTCTAACACTTCCGAAAAACCAATACAACGCCCACCCGGAACAATATATAAAGCTAAACGAACCGTTCACTGGGTACTCATACGTACGAAAATCCCTATTGATTTACTTGTTTTTACACGGAAATAAAATATGAAAAAAATGTTTCTACATCCCATGGCCTTTCCCAACCATTTAAATTTTTCTCTTACAGGGCTAACACTTCCGAAAAACCAATACAACGCCCACCCGGAACACTATATAAAGCTAAACGAACCGTTCACTGGGTACTTATACGCACGAAATTCCCTATTGATTTACCTGTTTTTACAAGGAAATAAAATGTGAAAAAAATATTTCTACATCCCATGGCCTTTCCCAACCATTTAAATTTTTCTCTTACAGGTCTAACACTTCCGAAAAACCAATACAACGCCCACCCGGAACAATATATAAAGCTCAACGAACCGTTCACTGGGTACTCATACGTACAAAAATCCCTATTGATTTACCTGTTTTTACAAGGAAATAAAATGTGAAAAAAATATTTCTACATCCCATGGCCATTCCCAACCATTTAAATTTTTTTCTTACAGGTCTAACACTTCCGAAAAACCAATACAACTCCCACCCGGAACAATATATAAAGCTAAACGAACCGTTCACTGGGTACTCATACGTACGAAAATACCTATAGATTTACCTGTTTTTAGAAGGAAATAAAATGTGAAAAAAAATATTTCTACATCCCATGGCCTTTCCCAACCATTTAAATTTTTCTCTTACAGGTCTAACACTTCCGAAAAACCAATACAACGCCCACCCGGAACAATATATAAAGCTAAACGAACCGTTCACTGGGTACTCATACGTACGAAAATCCCTATTGATTTACCTGTTTTTAGAAGGAAATAAAATGTGAAAAAAATGTTTCTACATCCCATGGCCTTTCCCAACCATTTAAATTTTTCTCTTACAGGGCTAACACTTGCGAAAAACCAATACAACGCCCACCCGGAACAATATATAAAGCTAAACGAACCGTTCACTGGGTACTCATACGTACGAAAATCCCTACTGATTTACCAGTTTTTACAAGGAAAAAAAATGTGAAAACAATATTTCTACATACCACGGCCTTTCCCAACCATTTAAACTTTTCTCTTACAGGTCTAACACTTCCGAAAAACCAATACAACGCCCACCCGGAACAATATATAAAGCTAAACGAACCGTTCACTGGGTACTTATCCGTGCGAAAATCCCTATAGGTTTACCTGTTTTTAGAAGGAAATAAAATGTGAAAAAAATATTTCTACATCCCATGGCCTTCCCAACCATTTAAATTTTTCTCTTACAGGTCTAACACTTCCGAAAAACCAATACAACGCCCACCCGGAACAATATATAAAGCTAAACGAACCGTTCACTGGGTACTCATACGTACGAAAATCCCTATTGATTTACTTGTTTTTACACGGAAATAAAATATGAAAAAAATGTTTCTACATCCCATGGCCTTTCCCAACCATTTAAATTTTTCTCTTACAGGGCTAACACTTCCGAAAAACCAATACAACGCCCACCCGGAACACTATATAAAGCTAAACGAACCGTTCACTGGGTACTTATACGCACGAAATTCCCTATTGATTTACCTGTTTTTACAAGGAAATAAAATGTGAAAAAAATATTTCTACATCCCATGGCCTTTCCCAACCATTTAGAATTTTCTCTTACAGGTCTAACACTTCCGAAAAACCAATACAACGCCCACCCGGAACAATATATAAAGCTAAACGAACCGTTCACTGGGTACTCATATGTACGAAAATCCCTATAGATTTACCTGTTTTTAGAAGGAAATAAAATGTGAAAACAATATTTCTACATCCCATGGCCTTTCCCAACCATTTAAAGTTTTCTCTTACAAGTCTAACACTTCCGAAAAACCAATACAACGCCCACCCGGAACAATATATAAAGCTAAACGAACCGTTCACTGGGTACTCATACGTACGAAAATCCCTATTGATTTACCTGTTTTTACAAGGAAATAAAATGTGAAAAAAATGTTTCTGCATCCCATGGCCTTTCCCAATCATTTAAATTTTTCTCTTACAGGGCTAACACTTCCGAAAAACCAATACAATGCCCACCCGGAACAATATATAAAGCTAAACGAACCGTTCACTGGGTACTTATACGCACGAAAATCCCTATTGATTTACCTGTTTTTACAAGGAAATAAAATGTGAAAAAAATATTTCTACATCCCATGGCCTTTCCCAACCATTTAAATTTTTCTCTTACAGGGCTAACACTTCCGAAAAACCAATACAACGCCCACCCGGAACAATATATAAAGCTAAACGAACCATTCACTGGGTACTTATCCGTGCGAAAATCCCTATAGGTTTACCTGTTTTTAGAAGGAAATAAAATGTGAAAAAAATATTTCTACATCCCATGGCCTTCCCAACCATTTAAATTTTTCTCTTACAGGTCTAACACTTCCGAAAAACCAATACAACGCCCACCCGGAACAATATATAAAGCTAAACGAACCGTTCACTGGGTACTTATCCGTGCGAAAATCCCTATAGGTTTACCTGTTTTTAGAAGGAAATAAAATGTGAAAAAAATATTTCTACATCCCATGGCCTTCCCAACCATTTAAATTTTTCTCTTACAGGTCTAACACTTCCGAAAAACCAATACAACGCCCACCCGGAACAATATATAAAGCTAAACGAACCGTTCACTGGGTACTCATACGTACGAAAATCCCTATTGATTTACTTGTTTTTACACGGAAATAAAATATGAAAAAAATGTTTCTACATCCCATGGCCTTTCCCAACCATTTAAATTTTTCTCTTACAGGGCTAACACTTCCGAAAAACCAATACAACGCCCACCCGGAACACTATATAAAGCTAAACGAACCGTTCACTGGGTACTTATACGCACGAAATTCCCTATTGATTTACCTGTTTTTACAAGGAAATAAAATGTGAAAAAAATATTTCTACATCCCATGGCCTTTCCCAACCATTTAGAATTTTCTCTTACAGGTCTAACACTTCCGAAAAACCAATACAACGCCCACCCGGAACAATATATAAAGCTAAACGAACCGTTCACTGGGTACTCATACGTACGAAAATCCCTATAGATTTACCTGTTTTTAGAAGGAAATAAAATGTGAAAACAATATTTCTACATCCCATGGCCTTTCCCAACCATTTAAAGTTTTCTCTTACAAGTCTAACACTTCCGAAAAACCAATACAACGCCCACCCGGAACAATATATAAAGCTAAACGAACCGTTCACTGGGTACTCATACGTACGAAAATCCCTATTGATTTACCTGTTTTTACAAGGAAATAAAATGTGAAAAAAATGTTTCTGCATCCCATGGCCTTTCCCAACCATTTAAATTTTTCTCTTACAGGGCTAACACTTCCGAAAAACCAATACAATGCCCACCCGGAACAATATATAAAGCTAAACGAACCGTTCACTGGGTACTTATACGCACGAAAATCCCTATTGATTTACCTGTTTTTACAAGGAAATAAAATGTGAAAAAAATATTTCTACATCCCATGGCCTTTCCCAACCATTTAAATTTTTCTCTTACAGGGCTAACACTTCCGAAAAACCAATACAACGCCCACCCGGAACAATATATAAAGCTAAACGAACCATTCACTGGGTACTTATCCGTGCGAAAATCCCTATAGGTTTACCTGTTTTTAGAAGGAAATAAAATGTGAAAAAAATATTTCTACATCCCATGGCCTTCCCAACCATTTAAATTTTTCTCTTACAGGTCTAACACTTCCGAAAAACCAATACAACGCCCACCCGGAACAATATATAAAGCTAAACGAACCGTTCACTGGGTACTTATCCGTGCGAAAATCCCTATAGGTTTACCTGTTTTTAGAAGGAAATAAAATGTGAAAAAAATATTTCTACATCCCATGGCCTTCCCAACCATTTAAATTTTTCTCTTACAGGTCTAACACTTCCGAAAAACCAATACAACGCCCACCCGGAACACTATATAAAGCTAAACGAACCGTTCACTGGGTACTTATACGCACGAAATTCCCTATTGATTTACCTGTTTTTACAAGGAAATAAAATGTGAAAAAAATATTTCTACATCCCATGGCCTTTCCCAACCATTTAAAATTTTCTCTTACAGGTCTAACACTTCCGAAAAACCAATACAACGCCCACCCGGAACACTATATAAAGCTAAACGAACCGTTCACTGGGTACTCATACGTACGAAAATCCCTATAGATTTACCTGTTTTTAGAAGGAAATAAAATGTGAAAACAATATTTCTACATCCCATGGCCTTTCCCAACTATTTAAAGTTTTCTCTTACAAGTCTAACACTTCCGAAAAACCAATACAACGCCCACCCGGAACAATATATAAAGCTAAACGAACCGTTCACTGGGTACTCATACGTACGAAAATCCCTATTGATTTACCTGTTTTTACAAGGAAATAAAATGTGAAAAAAATGTTTCTACATCCCATGGCCTTTCCCAACCATTTAAATTTTTCTCTTACAGGGCTAACACTTCCGAAAAACCAATACAATGCCCACCCGGAACAATATATAAAGCTAAACGAACCGTTCACTGGGTACTTATACGCACGAAAATCCCTATTGATTTACCTGTTTTTACAAGGAAATAAAATGTGAAAAAAATATTTCTACATCCCATGGCCTTTCCCAACCATTTTAATTTTTCTCTTACAGGGCTAACACTTCCGAAAAACCAATACAACGCCCACCCGGAACAATATATAAAGCTAAACGAACCGTTCACTGGGTACTTATCCGTGCGAAAATCCCTATAGGTTTACCTGTTTTTAGAAGGAAATAAAATGTGAAAAAAATATTTCTACATCCCATGGCCTTCCCAACCATTTAAATTTTTCTCTTACAGGTCTAACACTTCCGAAAAACCAATACAACGCCCACCCGGAACAATATATAAAGCTAAACGAACCGTTCACTGGGTACTTATCCGTGCGAAAATCCCTATAGGTTTACCTGTTTTTAGAAGGAAATAAAATGTGAAAAAAATATTTCTACATCCCATGGCCTTCCCAACCATTTAAATTTTTCTCTTACAGGTCTAACACATCCGAAAAACCAATACAACGCCCACCCGGAACACTATATAAAGCTAAACGAACCGTTCACTGGGTACTTATACGCACGAAATTCCCTATTGATTTACCTGTTTTTACAAGGAAATAAAATGTGAAAAAAATATTTCTACATCCCATGGCCTTTCCCAACCATTTAAAATTTTCTCTTACAGGTCTAACACTTCCGAAAAACCAATACAACGCCCACCCGGAACACTATATAAAGCTAAACGAACCGTTCACTGGGTACTCATACGTACGAAAATCCCTATAGATTTACCTGTTTTTAGAAGGAAATAAAATGTGAAAACAATATTTCTACATCCCATGGCCTTTCCCAACTATTTAAAGTTTTCTCTTACAAGTCTAACACTTCCGAAAAACCAATACAACGCCCACCCGGAACAATATATAAAGCTAAACGAACCGTTCACTGGGTACTCATACGTACGAAAATCCCTATTGATTTACCTGTTTTTACAAGGAAATAAAATGTGAAAAAAATGTTTCTACATCCCATGGCCTTTCCCAACCATTTAAATTTTTCTCTTACAGGGCTAACACTTCCGAAAAACCAATACAACGCCCACCCGGAACAATATATAAAGCTAAACGAACCGTTCACTGGGTACTTATACGCACGAAAATCCCTATTGATTTACCTGTTTTTACAAGGAAATAAAATGTGAAAAAAATATTTCTACATCCCATGGCCTTTCCCAACCATTTAAATTTTTCTCTTACAGGGCTAACACTTCCGAAAAACCAATACAACGCCCACCCGGAACAATATATAAAGCTAAACGAACCGTTCACTGGGTACTTATCCGTGCGAAAATCCCTATAGGTTTACCTGTTTTTAGAAGGAAATAAAATGTGAAAAAAATATTTCTACATCCCATGGCCTTCCCAACCATTTAAATTTTTCTCTTACAGGTCTAACACTTCCGAAAAACCAATACAACGCCCACCCGGAACAATATATAAAGCTAAACGAACCGTTCACTGGGTACTCATACGTACGAAAATCCCTATTGATTTACCTGTTTTTACACGGAAATAAAATGTGAAAAAAATGTTTCTACATTCCATGGCCTTTCCCAACCATTTAAATTTTTCTCTTACAGGGCTAACACTTCCGAAAAACCTATACAACGCCCACCCGGCACACTATATAAAGCTAAACGAACCGTTCACTGGGTACTTATACGCACGAAAATCCCTATTGATTTACCTGTTTTTACAAGGAAATAAAATGTGAAAAAAATATTTCTACATTCCATGGCCTTTCCCAACCATTTAAATTATTCTCTTACAGGGCTAACACTTCCCAAAAACCAATACAACGCCCACCCGGAACAATATATAAAGCTAAACGAACCGTTCACTGGGTAATTATACGTACGAAAATCCCTATTGATTTACCTGTTTTTACAAGGAAATAAAATGTGAAAACAATATTTCTACATCCCATGGCCTTTCCCAACCATTTAAATTTTTTTCTTACAAGACTAACACTTCCGAAAAACCAATACAACGCCCACCCGGAACAATATATAAAGCTAAACGAACCGTTCACTGGGTACTCATACGCACGAAAATCCCTATTGATTTACCTGTTTTTACAAGGAAATAAAATGTGAAAAAAATATTTCTACATCCCATGGCCTTTCCCAACCATTTAAATTTTTCTCTTACAGGGCTAACACTTCCGAAAAACCAATACAACGCCCACCCGGAACAATATATAAAGCTAAACGAACCATTCACTGGGTACTTATCCGTGCGAAAATCCCTATAGGTTTACCTGTTTTTAGAAGGAAATAAAATGTGAAAAAAATATTTCTACATCCCATGGCCTTCCCAACCATTTAAATTTTTCTCTTACAGGTCTAACACTTCCGAAAAACCAATACAACGCCCACCCGGAACAATATATAAAGCTAAACGAACCGTTCACTGGGTACTTATCCGTGCGAAAATCCCTATAGGTTTACCTGTTTTTAGAAGGAAATAAAATGTGAAAAAAATATTTCTACATCCCATGGCCTTCCCAACCATTTAAATTTTTCTCTTACAGGTCTAACACTTCCGAAAAACCAATACAACGCCCACCCGGAACACTATATAAAGCTAAACGAACCGTTCACTGGGTACTTATACGCACGAAATTCCCTATTGATTTACCTGTTTTTACAAGGAAATAAAATGTGAAAAAAATATTTCTACATCCCATGGCCTTTCCCAACCATTTAAAATTTTCTCTTACAGGTCTAACACTTCCGAAAAACCAATACAACGCCCACCCGGAACACTATATAAAGCTAAACGAACCGTTCACTGGGTACTCATACGTACGAAAATCCCTATAGATTTACCTGTTTTTAGAAGGAAATAAAATGTGAAAACAATATTTCTACATTCCATGGCCTTTCCCAACTATTTAAAGTTTTCTCTTACAAGTCTAACACTTCCGAAAAACCAATACAACGCCCACCCGGAACAATATATAAAGCTAAACGAACCGTTCACTGGGTACTCATACGTACGAAAATCCCTATTGATTTACCTGTTTTTACAAGGAAATAAAATGTGAAAAAAATGTTTCTACATCCCATGGCCTTTCCCAACCATTTAAATTTTTCTCTTACAGGGCTAACACTTCCGAAAAACCAATACAATGCCCACCCGGAACAATATATAAAGCTAAACGAACCGTTCACTGGGTACTTATACGCACGAAAATCCCTATTGATTTACCTGTTTTTACAAGGAAATAAAATGTGAAAAAAATATTTCTACATCCCATGGCCTTTCCCAACCATTTAAATTTTTCTCTTACAGGGCTAACACTTCCGAAAAACCAATACAACGCCCACCCGGAACAATATATAAAGCTAAACGAACCGTTCACTGGGTACTTATCCGTGCGAAAATCCCTATAGGTTTACCTGTTTTTAGAAGGAAATAAAATGTGAAAAAAATATTTCTACATCCCATGGCCTTCCCAACCATTTAAATTTTTCTCTTACAGGTCTAACACTTCCGAAAAACCAATACAACGCCCACCCGGAACAATATATAAAGCTAAACGAACCGTTCACTGGGTACTCATACGTACGAAAATCCCTATTGATTTACCTGTTTTTACACGGAAATAAAATGTGAAAAAAATGTTTCTACATCCCATGGCCTTTCCCAACCATTTAAATTTTTCTCTTACAGGGCTAACACTTCCGAAAAACCTATACAACGCCCACCCGGCACACTATATAAAGCTAAACGAACCGTTCACTGGGTACTTATACGCACGAAAATCCCTATTGATTTACCTGTTTTTACAAGGAAATAAAATGTGAAAAAAATATTTCTACATTCCATGGCCTTTCCCAACCATTTAAATTATTCTCTTACAGGGCTAACACTTCCCAAAAACCAATACAACGCCCACCCGGAACAATATATAAAGCTAAACGAACCGTTCACTGGGTAATTATACGTACGAAAATCCCTATTGATTTACCTGTTTTTACAAGGAAATAAAATGTGAAAACAATATTTCTACATCCCATGGCCTTTCCCAACCATTTAAATTTTTTTCTTACAAGTCTAACACTTCCGAAAAACCAATACAACGCCCACCCGGAACAATATATAAAGCTAAACGAACCGTTCACTGTGTACTGATACGTACGAAAATCCCTATTGATTTACCTGTTTTTACAAGGAAATAAAATGTGAAAAAAATGTATCTACATCCCATGGCCTTTCCCAACCATTTAAATTTTTCTCTTACAAGACTAACACTTCCGAAAAACCAATACAACGCCCACCCGGAACAATATATAAAGCTAAACGAACCGTTCACTGGGTACTCATACGTACGAAAATCCCTATTGATTTACCTGTTTTTACAAGGAAATAAAATGTGAAAAAAATGTTTCTACATCCCATGGCCTTTCCCAACCATTTAAATTTTTCTCTTACAGGGCTAACACTTCCGAAAAACCAATACAACGCCCACCCGGAACAATATATAAAGCTAAACGAACCGTTCACTGGGTACTTATCCGTGCGAAAATCCCTATAGGTTTACCTGTTTTTAGAAGGAAATAAAATGTGAAAAAAATATTTCTACATCCCATGGCCTTCCCAACCATTTAAATTTTTCTCTTACAGGTCTAACACTTCCGAAAAACCAATACAACGCCCACCCGGAACAATATATAAAGCTAAACGAACCGTTCACTGGGTACTCATACGTACGAAAATCCCTATTGATTTACCTGTTTTTACATGGAAATAAAATGTGAAAAAAATGTTTCTACATCCCATGGCCTTTCCCAACCATTTAAATTTTTCTCTTACAGGGCTAACACTTCCGAAAAACCTATACAACGCCCACCCGGCACACTATATAAAGCTAAACGAACCGTTCACTGGGTACTTATACGCACGAAAATCCCTATTGATTTACCTGTTTTTACAAGGAAATAAAATGTGAAAAAAATATTTCTACATTCCATGGCCTTTCCCAACCATTTAAATTATTCTCTTACAGGGCTAACACTTCCCAAAAACCAATACAACACCCACCCGGAACAATATATAAAGCTAAACGAACCGTTCACTGGGTAATTATACGTACGAAAATCACTACTGATTTACCTGTTTTTACAAGGAAATAAAATGTGAAAACAATATTTCTACATCCCATGGCCTTTCCCAACCATTTAAATTTTTTTCTTACAAGTCTAACACTTCCGAAAAACCAATACAACGCCCACCCGGAACAATATATAAAGCTAAACGAACCGTTCACTGTGTACTGATACGTACGAAAATCCCTATTGATTTACCTGTTTTTACAAGGAAATAAAATGTGAAAAAAATATTTCTACATTCCATGGCCTTTCCCAACCATTTAAATTTTTCTCTTACAGGGCTAACACTTCCGAAAAACCTATACAACGCCCACCCGGCACACTATATAAAGCTAAACGAACCGTTCACTGGGTACTTATACGCACGAAAATCCCTATTGATTTACCTGTTTTTACAAGGAAATAAAATGTGAAAAAAATATTTCTACATTCCATGGCCTTTCCCAACCATTTAAATTATTCTCTTACAGGGCTAACACTTCCCAAAAACCAATACAACGCCCACCCGGAACAATATATAAAGCTAAACGAACCGTTCACTGGGTAATTATACGTACGAAAATCCCTATTGATTTACCTGTTTTTACAAGGAAATAAAATGTGAAAACAATATTTCTACATCCCATGGCCTTTCCCAACCATTTAAATTTTTTTCTTACAAGTCTAACACTTCCGAAAAACCAATACAACGCCCACCCGGAACAATATATAAAGCTAAACGAACCGTTCACTGTGTACTGATACGTACGAAAATCCCTATTGATTTACCTGTTTTTACAAGGAAATAAAATGTGAAAAAAATGTATCTACATCCCATGGCCTTTCCCAACCATTTAAATTTTTCTCTTACAAGACTAACACTTCCGAAAAACCAATACAACGCCCACCCGGAACAATATATAAAGCTAAACGAACCGTTCACTGGGTACTTATACGCACGAAAATCCCTATTGATTTACCTGTTTTTACAAGGAAATAAAATGTGAAAAAAATGTTTCTACGTCCCATGGCCTTTCCCAACCATTTAAATTATTCTCTTACAGGGCTAACACTTCCCAAAAACCAATACAACACCCACCCGGAACAATATATAAAGCTAAACGAACCGTTCACTGGGTAATTATACGTACGAAAATCACTATTGATTTACCTGTTTTTACAAGGAAATAAAATGTGAAAACAATATTTCTACATCCCATGGCCTTTCCCAACCATTTAAATTTTTTTCTTACAAGTCTAACACTTCCGAAAAACCAATACAACGCCCACCCGGAACAATATATAAAGCTAAACGAACCGTTCACTGTGTACTGATACGTACGAAAATCCCTATTGATTTACCTGTTTTTACAAGGAAATAAAATGTGAAAAAAATGTATCTACATCCCATGGCCTTTCCCAACCATTTAAATTTTTCTCTTACAAGACTAACACTTCCGAAAAACCAATACAACGCCCACCCGGAACAATATATAAAGCTAAACGAACCGTTCACTGGGTACTCATACGTACAAAAATCCCTATTGATTTACCTGTTTTTACAAGGAAATAAAATGTGAAAAAAATGTTTCTACATCCCATGGCCTTTCCCAACCATTTAAATTTTTCTCTTACAGGGCTAACACTTCCGAAAAACCAATACAACGCCCACCCGGAACAATATATAAAGCTAAACGAACCGTTCACTGGGTACTTATCCGTGCGAAAATCCCTATAGGTTTACCTGTTTTTAGAAGGAAATAAAATGTGAAAAAAATATTTCTACATCCCATGGCCTTCCCAACCATTTAAATTTTTCTCTTACAGGTCTAACACTTCCGAAAAACCAATACAACGCCCACCCGGAACAATATATAAAGCTAAACGAACCGTTCACTGGGTACTCATACGTACGAAAATCCCTATTGATTTACCTGTTTTTACATGGAAATAAAATGTGAAAAAAATGTTTCTACATCCCATGGCCTTTCCCAACCATTTAAATTTTTCTCTTACAGGGCTAACACTTCCGAAAAACCTATACAACGCCCACCCGGCACACTATATAAAGCTAAACGAACCGTTCACTGGGTACTTATACGCACGAAAATCCCTATTGATTTACCTGTTTTTACAAGGAAATAAAATGTGAAAAAAATATTTCTACATTCCATGGCCTTTCCCAACCATTTAAATTATTCTCTTACAGGGCTAACACTTCCCAAAAACCAATACAACACCCACCCGGAACAATATATAAAGCTAAACGAACCGTTCACTGGGTAATTATACGTACGAAAATCACTATTGATTTACCTGTTTTTACAAGGAAATAAAATGTGAAAACAATATTTCTACATCCCATGGCCTTTCCCAAACATTTAAATTTTTTTCTTACAAGTCTAACACTTCCGAAAAACCAATACAACGCCCACCCGGAACAATATATAAAGCTAAACGAACCGTTCACTGTGTACTGATACGTACGAAAATCCCTATTGATTTACCTGTTTTTACAAGGAAATAAAATGTGAAAAAAATATTTCTACATTCCATGGCCTTTCCCAACCATTTAAATTTTTCTCTTACAGGGCTAACACTTCCGAAAAACCTATACAACGCCCACCCGGCACACTATATAAAGCTAAACGAACCGTTCACTGGGTACTTATACGCACGAAAATCCCTATTGATTTACCTGTTTTTACAAGGAAATAAAATGTGAAAAAAATATTTCTACATTCCATGGCCTTTCCCAACCATTTAAATTATTCTCTTACAGGGCTAACACTTCCCAAAAACCAATACAACGCCCACCCGGAACAATATATAAAGCTAAACGAACCGTTCACTGGGTAATTATACGTACGAAAATCCCTATTGATTTACCTGTTTTTACAAGGAAATAAAATGTGAAAACAATATTTCTACATCCCATGGCCTTTCCCAACCATTTAAATTTTTTTCTTACAAGTCTAACACTTCCGAAAAACCAATACAACGCCCACCCGGAACAATATATAAAGCTAAACGAACCGTTCACTGTGTACTGATACGTACGAAAATCCCTATTGATTTACCTGTTTTTACAAGGAAATAAAATGTGAAAAAAATGTATCTACATCCCATGGCCTTTCCCAACCATTTAAATTTTTCTCTTACAAGACTAACACTTCCGAAAAACCAATACAACGCCCACCCGGAACAATATATAAAGCTAAACGAACCGTTCACTGGGTACTTATACGCACGAAAATCCCTATTGATTTACCTGTTTTTACAAGGAAATAAAATGTGAAAAAAATGTTTCTACGTCCCATGGCCTTTCCCAACCATTTAAATTATTCTCTTACAGGGCTAACACTTCCCAAAAACCAATACAACACCCACCCGGAACAATATATAAAGCTAAACGAACCGTTCACTGGGTAATTATACGTACGAAAATCACTATTGATTTACCTGTTTTTACAAGGAAATAAAATGTGAAAACAATATTTCTACATCCCATGGCCTTTCCCAACCATTTAAATTTTTTTCTTACAAGTCTAACACTTCCGAAAAACCAATACAACGCCCACCCGGAACAATATATAAAGCTAAACGAACCGTTCACTGTGTACTGATACGTACGAAAATCCCTATTGATTTACCTGTTTTTACAAGGAAATAAAATGTGAAAAAAATGTATCTACATCCCATGGCCTTTCCCAACCATTTAAATTTTTCTCTTACAAGACTAACACTTCCGAAAAACCAATACAACGCCCACCCGGAACAATATATAAAGCTAAACGAACCGTTCACTGGGTACTCATACGTACAAAAATCCCTATTGATTTACCTGTTTTTACAAGGAAATAAAATGTGAAAAAAATGTTTCTACATCCCATGGCCTTTCCCAACCATTTAAATTTTTCTCTTACAGGGCTAACACTTCCGAAAAACCAATACAACGCCCACCCGGAACAATATATAAAGCTAAACGAACCGTTCACTGGGTACTTATCCGTGCGAAAATCCCTATAGGTTTACCTGTTTTTAGAAGGAAATAAAATGTGAAAAAAATATTTCTACATCCCATGGCCTTCCCAACCATTTAAATTTTTCTCTTACAGGTCTAACACTTCCGAAAAACCAATACAACGCCCACCCGGAACAATATATAAAGCTAAACGAACCGTTCACTGGGTACTCATACGTACGAAAATCCCTATTGATTTACCTGTTTTTACATGGAAATAAAATGTGAAAAAAATGTTTCTACATCCCATGGCCTTTCCCAACCATTTAAATTTTTCTCTTACAGGGCTAACACTTCCGAAAAACCTATACAACGCCCACCCGGCACACTATATAAAGCTAAACGAACCGTTCACTGGGTACTTATACGCACGAAAATCCCTATTGATTTACCTGTTTTTACAAGGAAATAAAATGTGAAAAAAATATTTCTACATTCCATGGCCTTTCCCAACCATTTAAATTATTCTCTTACAGGGCTAACACTTCCCAAAAACCAATACAACACCCACCCGGAACAATATATAAAGCTAAACGAACCGTTCACTGGGTAATTATACGTACGAAAATCACTATTGATTTACCTGTTTTTACAAGGAAATAAAATGTGAAAACAATATTTCTACATCCCATGGCCTTTCCCAACCATTTAAATTTTTTTCTTACAAGTCTAACACTTCCGAAAAACCAATACAACGCCCACCCGGAACAATATATAAAGCTAAACGAACCGTTCACTGTGTACTGATACGTACGAAAATCCCTATTGATTTACCTGTTTTTACAAGGAAATAAAATGTGAAAAAAATATTTCTACATTCCATGGCCTTTCCCAACCATTTAAATTTTTCTCTTACAGGGCTAACACTTCCGAAAAACCTATACAACGCCCACCCGGCACACTATATAAAGCTAAACGAACCGTTCACTGGGTACTTATACGCACGAAAATCCCTATTGATTTACCTGTTTTTACAAGGAAATAAAATGTGAAAAAAATATTTCTACATTCCATGGCCTTTCCCAACCATTTAAATTATTCTCTTACAGGGCTAACACTTCCGAAAAACCAATACAACGCCCACCCGGAACAATATATAAAGCTAAACGAACCGTTCACTGGGTAATTATACGTACGAAAATCCCTATTGATTTACCTGTTTTTACAAGGAAATAAAATGTGAAAAAAATGTTTCTACATCCCATGGCCTTTCCCAACCATTTAAATTTTTTTCTTACAAGTCTAACACTTCCGAAAAACCAATACAACGCCCACCCGGAACAATATATAAAGCTAAACGAACCGTTCACTGTGTACTGATACGTACGAAAATCCCTATTGATTTACCTGTTTTTACAAGGAAATAAAATGTGAAAAAAATGTATCTACATCCCATGGCCTTTCCCAACCCTTTAAATTTTTCTCTTACAAGACTAACACTTCCGAAAAACCAATACAACGCCCACCCGGAACAATATATAAAGCTAAACGAACCGTTCACTGGGTACTCATACGTACGAAAATCCCTATTGATTTACCTGTTTTTACAAGGAAATAAAATGTGAAAAAAATGTTTCTACATCCCATGGCCTTTCCCAACCATTTAAATTTTTCTCTTACAGGGCTAACACTTCCGAAAAACCAATACAACGCCCACCCGGAACAATATATAAAGCTAAACGAACCGTTCACTGGGTACTTATCCGTGCGAAAATCCCTATAGGTTTACCTGTTTTTAGAAGGAAATAAAATGTGAAAAAAATATTTCTACATCCCATGGCCTTCCCAACCATTTAAATTTTTCTCTTACAGGTCTAACACTTCCGAAAAACCAATACAACGCCCACCCGGAACAATATATAAAGCTAAACTAACCGTTCACTGGGTACTCATACGTACGAAAATCCCTATTGATTTACCTGTTTTTACATGGAAATAAAATGTGAAAAAAATGTTTCTACATCCCATGGCCTTTCCCAACCATTTAAATTTTTCTCTTACAGGGCTAACACTTCCGAAAAACCTATACAACGCCCACCCGGCACACTATATAAAGCTAAACGAACCGTTCACTGGGTACTTATACGCACGAAAATCCCTATTGATTTACCTGTTTTTACAAGGAAATAAAATGTGAAAAAAATATTTCTACATTCCATGGCCTTTCCCAACCATTTAAATTATTCTCTTACAGGGCTAACACTTCCCAAAAACCAATACAACACCCACCCGGAACAATATATAAAGCTAAACGAACCGTTCACTGGGTAATTATACGTACGAAAATCACTATTGATTTACCTGTTTTTATAAGGAAATAAAATGTGAAAACAATATTTCTACATCCCATGGCCTTTCCCAACCATTTAAATTTTTTTCTTACAAGTCTAACACTTCCGAAAAACCAATACAACGCCCACCCGGAACAATATATAAAGCTAAACGAACCGTTCACTGTGTACTGATACGTACGAAAATCCCTATTGATTTACCTGTTTTTACAAGGAAATAAAATGTGAAAAAAATGTTTCTACATCCCATGGCCTTTCCCAACCATTTAAATTTTTCTCTTACAGGGCTAACACTTCCGAAAAACCAATACAATGCCCACCCGGAACAATATATAAAGCTAAACGAACCGTTCACTGGGTACTTATACGCACGAAAATCCCTATTGATTTCCCTGTTTTTAAAAGGAAATAAAATGTGAAAAAAATATTTCTACATCCCATGGCCTTTCCCAACCATTTAAATTTTTCTCTTACAGGGCTAACACTTCCGAAAAACCAATACAACGCCCACCCGGAACAATATATAAAGCTAAACGAACCATTCACTGGGTACTTATCCGTGCGAAAATTTCTATAGATTTACCTGTTTTTAGAAGGAAATAAAATGTGAAAAAAATATTTCTACATCCCATGGCCTTCCCAACCATTTAAAGTTTTCTCTTACAGGTCTAACACTTCCGAAAAACCAATACAACGCCCACCCGGAACAATATATAAAGCTAAACGAACCGTTCACTGGGTACTTATCCGTGCGAGAATCCCTATAGGTTTACCTGTTTTTAGAAGGAAATAAAATGTGAAAAAAATATTTCTACATCCCATGGCCTTCCCAACCATTTAAATTTTTCTCTTACAGGTCTAACACTTCCGAAAAACCAATACAACGCCCACCCGGAACAATATATAAAGCTAAACGAACCGTTCACTGGGTACTTATCCGTGCGAAAATCCCTATAGGTTTACCTGTTTTTAGAAGGAAATAAAATGTGAAAAAAATATTTCTACATCCCATGGCCTTCCCAACCATTTAAATTTTTCTCTTACAGGTCTAACACTTCCGAAAAACCAATACAACGCCCACCCGGAACACTATATAAAGCTAAACGAACCGTTCACTGGGTACTTATACGCACGAAATTCCCTATTGATTTACCTGTTTTTACAAGGAAATAAAATGTGAAAAAAATATTTCTACATCCCATGGCCTTTCCCAACCATTTAAAATTTTCTCTTACAGGTCTAACACTTCCGAAAAACCAATACAACGCCCACCCGGAACAATATATAAAGCTAAACGAACCGTTCACTGGGTACTTATACGTACGAAAATCCCTATTGATTTCCCTGTTTTTACAAGGAAATAAAATGTGAAAAAAATATTTCTACATTCCATGGCCTTTCCCAACCATTTAAATTTTTCTCTTACAGGGCTAACACTTCCGAAAAACCTATACAACGCCCACCCGGAACAATATATTAAGCTAAACGAACCGTTCACTGGGTACTTATACGCACGAAAATCCCTATTGATTTACCTGTTTTTACAAGGAAATAAAATGTGAAAAAAATATTTCTACATTCCATGGCCTTTCCCAACCATTTAAATTATTCTCTTACAGGGCTAACACTTCTGAAAAACCAATACAACGCCCACCCGGAACAATATATAAAGCTAAACGAACCGTTCACTGGGTAATTATACGTACGAAAATCCCTATTGATTTACCTGTTTTTACAAGGAAATAAAATGTGAAAAAAATATTTCTACATCCCATGGCCTTTCCCAACCATTTAAATTTTTTTCTTACAAGTCTAACACTTCTGAAAAACCAATACAACGTCCACCCGGACCAATATATTAAGCTAAACGAACCGTTCACTGGGTACTTATACGTACGAAAATCCCTATTGATTTACCTGTTTTTACAAGGAAATAAAAGGTGAAAACAATATTTCTACATCCCGTGGCCTTTCCCAACCATTTAAATTTTTCTCTTACAGGTCTAACACTTCCGAAAAACCAATACAACGCCCACCCGGAACAATATATAAAGCTAAACGAACCGTTCACTGGGTACTTATCCGTACGAAAATCCCTATTGATTTACCTGTTTTTACAAGGAAATAAAAGGTGAAAACAATATTTCTACATCCCGTGGCCTTTCCCAACCATTTAAATTTTTCTCTTACAGGTCTAACACTTCCGAAAAACCAATACAACGCCCACCCGGAACAATATATAAAGCTAAACGAACCGTTCACTGGGTACTTATCCGTACTAAAATCCCTATTGATTTACCTGTTTTTACAAGGAAATAAAATGTGAAAAAAATATTTCTACATCCCATGGCCTTTCCCAACCATTTAAATTTTTCTCTTACAAGTCTAACACTTCCGAAAAACCAATACAACGCCCAACCAGAACAATATATAAAGCTAAACGAACCGTTCACTGTTTACTTATCCGTACGAAAATCCCTATAGATTTACCTGTTTTTACAAGGAAATAAAATGTGAAAAAAATATTTCTACATCCCATGGCCTTTCCCAACCATTTAAATTTTTCTCTTACAGGTCTAACACTTCCGAAAAACCAATACAACGCCCACCCGGAACAATATATAAAGCTAAACGAACCGTTCACTGGGTACTTATCCGTACGAAAATCCCTATTGATTTACCTGTTTTTACAAGGAAATAAAAGGTGAAAACAATATTTCTACATCCCGTGGCCTTTCCCAACCATTTAAATTTTTCTCTTACAGGTCTAACACTTCCGAAAAACCAATACAACGCCCACCCGGAACAATATATAAAGCTAAACGAACCGTTCACTGGGTACTTATCCGTACTAAAATCCCTATTGATTTACCTGTTTTTACAAGGAAATAAAATGTGAAAAAAATATTTCTACATCCCATGGCCTTTCCCAACCATTTAAATTTTTCTCTTACAAGTCTAACACTTCCGAAAAACCAATACAACGCCCAACCAGAACAATATATAAAGCTAAACGAACCGTTCACTGTTTACTTATCCGTACGAAAATCCCTATAGATTTACCTGTTTTTACAAGGAAATAAAATGTGAAAAAAATATTTCTACATCCCATGGCCTTTCCCAACCATTTAAATTTTTCTCTTACAGGTCTAACACTTCCGAAAAACCAATACAACGCCCACCCGGAACAATATATAAAGCTAAACGAACCGTTCACTGGGTACTTATCCGTACGAAAATCCCTATTGATTTACCTGTTTTTACAAGGAAATAAAATGTGAAAACAATATTTCTACATCCCATGGCCTTTCCCAACCATTTAAATTTTTCTCTTACAGGTCTAACACTTCCGAAAAACCAATACAACGCCCACCCGGAACAATATATAAAGCTAAACGAACCGTTCACTGGGTACTTATCCGTACGAAAATCCCTATTGATTTACCTGTTTTTACAAGGAAATAAAAGGTGAAAACAATATTTCTACTTCCCATGGCCTTTCCCAACCATTTAAATTTTTCTCTTACAGGTCTAACACTTCCGAAAAACCAATACAACGCCCACCCGGAACAATATATAAAGCTAAACGAACCGTTCACTGGGTACTTATCCGTACGAAAATCCCTATAGATTTACCTGTTTTTACAAGGAAATAAAATGTGAAAATAATATTTCTACATCCCATGGCCTTTCCCAACCATTTAAATTTTTCTCTTACAGGTCTAACACTTCCGAAAAACCAATACAACGCCCACCCGGAACAATATATAAAGCTAAACGAACCGTTCACTGGGTACTCATACGTACGAAAATCCCTATTGATTTACCTGTTTTTACAAGGAAATAAAATGTGAAAAAAATGTTTCTACATCCCATGGCCTTTCCCAACCATTTAAATTTTTCTCTTACAGGGCTAACACTTCCGAAAAACCAATACAACGCCCACCCGGAACAATATATAAAGCTAAACGAACCGTTCACTGGGTACTCATACGTACGAAAATCCCTATTGATTTACCTGTTATTACAAGGAAATAAAATGTGAAAAAAATGTTTCTACATACCATGGCCTTTCCCAAACATTTAAATTTTTCTCTTACAGGGCTAACACTTCCGAAAAACCAAAACAACGCCCACCCGGAACACTATATAAAGCTAAACGAACCGTTCACTGGGTACTTATACGCACGAAAATCTCTATTGACCTGTTTTTACAAGGAAAAAAAATGTGAAAAAAATATTTCTACATCCCATGGCCTTTCTCAACCATTTAAATTTTTCTCTTACAAGTCTAACACTTCCGAAAAACCAATACAACGCCCACCCGGAACAATATATAAAGCTAAACGAACCATTCACTGGGTACTTATCCGTACGAAAATCCCTATAGATTTACCTGTTTTTAGAAGGAAATAAAATGTGAAAAAAATATTTCTACATCCCATGGCCTTTCCCAACCATTTAAATTTTTCTCTTACAGGGCTAACACTTCCGAAAAACCAATACAACGTCCACCCGGACCAATATATTAAGCTAAACGAACCGTTCACTGGGTACTTATACGTACGAAAATCCCTATTGATTTACCTGTTTTTACAGGGAAATAAAATGTGAAAAAAATATTTCTACATCCCATGGCCTTTCCCAACCATTTAAATTTTTCTCTTACAAGTCTAACACTTCCGAAAAACCAATATAACGCCCACCCGGAACAATATATAAAGCTAAACGAACCGTTCACTGGGTACTTATCCGTACGAAAATCCCTATTGATTTACCTGTTTTTACAAGGAAATAAAATGTGAAAAAAATATTTCTACATCCCATGGCCTTTCCCAACCATTTAAATTTTTCTCTTACAGGTCTAACACTTCCGAAAAACCAATACAACGCCCACCCGGAACAATATATAAAGCTAAACGAACCGTTCAATGGGTACTTATCCGTACGAAAATCCCTATTGATTTACCTGTTTTTACAAGGAAATTAAAGGTGAAAACAATATTTCTACTTCCCATGGCCTTTCCCAACCATTTAAATTTTTCTCTTACAGGTCTAACACTTCCGAAAAACCAATACAACGCCCACCCGGAACAATATATAAAGCTAAACGAACCGTTCACTGGGTACTTATCCGTACGAAAATCCCTATAGATTTACCTGTTTTTACAAGGAAATAAAATGTGAAAATAATATTTCTACATCCCATGGCCTTTCCCAACCATTTAAATTTTTCTCTTACAGGTCTAACACTTCCGAAAAACCAATACAACGCCCACCCGGAACAATATATAAAGCTAAACGAACCGTTCACTGGGTACTTATCCGTACGAAAATCCCTATTGATTTACCTGTTTTTACAAGGAAATAAAAGGTGAAAACAATATTTCTACATCCCGTGGCCTTTCCCAACCATTTAAATTTTTCTCTTACAGGTCTAACACTTCCGAAAAACCAATACAACGCCTACCCGGAACAATATATAAAGCTAAACGAACCGTTCACTGGGTACTTATCCGTACGAAAATCCCTATTGATTTACCTGTTTTTACAAGGAAATAAAAGGTGAAAACAATATTTCTACATCCCGTGGCCTTTCCCAACCATTTAAATTTTTCTCTTACAGGTCTAACACTTCCGAAAAACCAATACAACGCCCACCCGGAACAATATATAAAGCTAAACGAACCGTTCACTGGGTACTTATCCGTACTAAAATCCCTATTGATTTACCTGTTTTTACAAGGAAATAAAAGGTGAAAACAATATTTCTACATCCCGTGGCCTTTCCCAACCATTTAAATTTTTCTCTTACAGGTCTAACACTTCCGAAAACCCAATACAACGCCCACCCGGAACAATATATAAAGCTAAACGAACCGTTCACTGGGTACTCATACGTACGAAAATCCCTATTGATTTACCTGTTTTTACAAGGAAATAAAATGTGAAAAAAATGTTTCTACATCCCATGGCCTTTCCCAACCATTTAAATTTTTCTCTTACAGGGCTAACACTTCCGAAAAACCAATACAACGCCCACCCGGAACAATATATAAAGCTAAACGAACCGTTCACTGGGTACTCATACGTACGAAAATCCCTATTGATTTACCTGTTATTACAAGGAAATAAAATGTGAAAAAAATGTTTCTACATACCATGGCCTTTCCCAAACATTTAAATTTTTCTCTTACAGGGCTAACACTTCCGAAAAACCAAAACAACGCCCACCCGGAACACTATATAAAGCTAAACGAACCGTTCACTGGGTACTTATACGCACGAAAATCTCTATTGACCTGTTTTTACAAGGAAAAAAAATGTGAAAAAAATATTTCTACATCCCATGGCCTTTCTCAACCATTTAAATTTTTCTCTTACAAGTCTAACACTTCCGAAAAACCAATACAACGCCCACCCGGAACAATATATAAAGCTAAACGAACCATTCACTGGGTACTTATCCGTACGAAAATCCCTATAGATTTACCTGTTTTTAGAAGGAAATAAAATGTGAAAAAAATATTTCTACATCCCATGGCCTTTCCCAACCATTTAAATTTTTCTCTTACAGGTCTAACACTTCCGAAAAACCAATACAACGTCCACCCGGACCAATATATTAAGCTAAACGAACCGTTCACTGGGTACTTATCCGTACGAAAATCCCTATTGATTTACCTGTTTTTACAAGGAAATAAAATGTGAAAAAAATATTTCTACATCCCATGGCCTTTCCCAACCATTTAAATTTTTCTCTTACAGGTCTAACACTTCCGAAAAACCAATACAACGCCCACCCGGAACAATATATAAAGCTAAACGAACCGTTCAATGGGTACTTATCCGTACGAAAATCCCTATTGATTTACCTGTTTTTACAAGGAAATTAAAGGTGAAAACAATATTTCTACTTCCCATGGCCTTTCCCAACCATTTAAATTTTTCTCTTACAGGTCTAACACTTCCGAAAAACCAATACAACGCCCACCCGGAACAATATATAAAGCTAAACGAACCGTTCACTGGGTACTTATCCGTACGAAAATCCCTATAGATTTACCTGTTTTTACAAGGAAATAAAATGTGAAAATAATATTTCTACATCCCATGGCCTTTCCCAACCATTTAAATTTTTCTCTTACAGGTCTAACACTTCCGAAAAACCAATACAACGCCCACCCGGAACAATATATAAAGCTAAACGAACCGTTCACTGGGTACTTATCCGTACGAAAATCCCTATTGATTTACCTGTTTTTACAAGGAAATAAAAGGTGAAAACAATATTTCTACATCCCGTGGCCTTTCCCAACCATTTAAATTTTTCTCTTACAGGTCTAACACTTCCGAAAAACCAATACAACGCCCACCCGGAACAATATATAAAGCTAAACGAACCGTTCACTGGGTACTTATCCGTACGAAAATCCCTATTGATTTACCTGTTTTTACAAGGAAATAAAAGGTGAAAACAATATTTCTACATCCCGTGGCCTTTCCCAACCATTTAAATTTTTCTCTTACAGGTCTAACACTTCCGAAAAACCAATACAACGCCCACCCGGAACAATATATAAAGCTAAACGAACCGTTCACTGGGTACTTATCCGTACTAAAATCCCTATTGATTTACCTGTTTTTACAAGGAAATAAAAGGTGAAAACAATATTTCTACATCCCGTGGCCTTTCCCAACCATTTAAATTTTTCTCTTACAGGTCTAACACTTCCGAAAAACCAATACAACGCCCACCCGGAACAATATATAAAGCTAAACGAACCATTCACTGGGTACTTATCCGTACTAAAATCCCTATTGATTTACCTGTTTTTACAAGGAAATAAAATGTGAAAAAAATATTTCTACATCCCATGGCCTTTCCCAACCATTTAAATTTTTCTCTTACAAGTCTAACACTTCCGAAAAACCAATACAACGCCCAACCAGAACAATATATAAAGCTAAACGAACCGTTCACTGTTTACTTATCCGTACGAAAATCCCTATAGATTTACCTGTTTTTACAAGGAAATAAAATGTGAAAAAAATATTTCTACATCCCATGGCCTTTCCCAACCATTTAAATTTTTCTCTTACAGGTCTAACACTTCCGAAAAACCAATACAACGCCCACCCGGAACAATATATAAAGCTAAACGAACCGTTCACTGGGTACTCATACGTACGAAAATCCCTATTGATTTACCTGTTTTTACAAGGAAATAAAATGTGAAAAAAATGTTTCTACATCCCATGGCCTTTCCCAACCATTTAAATTTTTCTCTTACAGGTCTAACACTTCCGAAAAACCAATACAACGCCCACCCGGAACAATATATAAAGCTAAACGAACCGTTCACTGGGTACTTATACGTACGAAAATCCCTATTGATTTACCTGTTTTTACACGGAAATAAAATGTGAAAAAAATATTTCTACATCCCATGGCCTTTCCCAACCATTTAAATTTTTCTCTTACAGGTCTAACACTTCCGAAAAACCAATACAACGCCCACCCGGAACAATATATAAAGCTAAACGAACCGTTCACTGGGTACTTATACGTACGAAAATCCCTATTGATTTACCTGTTTTTACAGGGAAATAAAATGTGAAAAAAATATTTCTACATCCCATGGCCTTTCTCAACCATTTAAATTTTTCTCTTACAAGTCTAACACTTCCGAAAAACCAATACAACGCCCACCCGGAACAATATATAAAGCTAAACGAACCATTCACTGGGTACTTATCCGTACGAAAATCCCTATAGATTTACCTGTTTTTAGAAGGAAATAAAATGTGAAAAAAATATTTCTACATCCCATGGCCTTTCCCAACCATTTAAATTTTTCTCTTACAGGGCTAACACTTCCGAAAAACCAATACAACGTCCACCCGGACCAATATATTAAGCTAAACGAACCGTTCACTGGGTACTTATACGTACGAAAATCCCTATTGATTTACCTGTTTTTACAGGGAAATAAAATGTGAAAAAAATATTTCTACATCCCATGGCCTTTCCCAACCATTTAAATTTTTCTCTTACAAGTCTAACACTTCCGAAAAACCAATACAACGCCCACCCGGAACAATATATAAAGCTAAACGAACCGTTCACTGGGTACTTATCCGTACGAAAATCCCTATTGATTTACCTGTTTTTACAAGGAAATAAAATGTGAAAACAATATTTCTACATCCCATGGCCTTTCCCAACCATTTAAATTTTTCTCTTACAGGTCTAACACTTCCGAAAAACCAATACAACGCCCACCCGGAACAATATATAAAGCTAAACGAACCGTTCACTGGGTACTTATCCGTACGAAAATCCCTATTGATTTACCTGTTTTTACAAGGAAATAAAAGGTGAAAACAATATTTCTACTTCCCATGGCCTTTCCCAACCATTTAAATTTTTCTCTTACAGGTCTAACACTTCCGAAAAACCAATACAACGCCCACCCGGAACAATATATAAAACTAAACGAACCGTTCACTGGGTACTTATCCGTACGAAAATCCCTATAGATTTACCTGTTTTTACAAGGAAATAAAATGTGAAAATAATATTTCTACATCCCATGGCCTTTCCCAACCATTTAAATTTTTCTCTTACAGGTCTAACACTTCCGAAAAACCAATACAACGCCCACCCGGAACAATATATAAAGCTAAATGAACCGTTCACTGGGTACTTATCCGTACGAAAATCCCTATTGATTTACCTGTTTTTACAAGGAAATAAAAGGTGAAAACAATATTTCTACATCCCGTGGCCTTTCCCAACCATTTAAATTTTTCTCTTACAGGTCTAACACTTCCGAAAAACCAATACAACGCCCACCCGGAACAATATATAAAGCTAAACGAACCGTTCACTGGGTACTTATCCGTACTAAAATCCCTATTGATTTACCTGTTTTTACAAGGAAATAAAATGTGAAAAAAATATTTCTACATCCCATGGCCTTTCCCAACCATTTAAATTTTTCTCTTACAAGTCTAACACTTCAGAAAAACCAATACAACGCCCAACTAGAACAATATATAAAGCTAAACGAACCGTTCACTGTTTACTTATCCGTACGAAAATCCCTATTGATTTACCTGTTTTTACAAGGAAATAAAATGTGAAAAAAATATTTCTACATCCCATGGCCTTTCCCAACCATTTAAATTTTTCTCTTACAAGTCTAACACTTCCGAAAAACCAATACAACGCCCAACCAGAACAATATATAAAGCTAAACGAACCGTTCACTGTTTACTTATCCGTACGAAAATCCCTATAGATTTACCTGTTTTTACAAGGAAATAAAATGTGAAAAAAATATTTCTACATCCCATGGCCTTTCCCAACCATTTAAATTTTTCTCTTACAGGTCTAACACTTCCGAAAAACCAATACAACGCCCACCCGGAACAATATATAAAGCTAAACGAACCGTTCACTGGGTACTTATCCGTACGAAAATCCCTATTGATTTACCTGTTTTTACAAGGAAATAAAATGTGAAAACAATATTTCTACATCCCATGGCCTTTCCCAACCATTTAAATTTTTCTCTTACAGGTCTAACACTTCCGAAAAACCAATACAACGCCCACCCGGAACAATATATAAAGCTAAACGAACCGTTCACTGGGTACTTATCCGTACGAAAATCCCTATTGATTTACCTGTTTTTACAAGGAAATAAAAGGTGAAAACAATATTTCTACTTCCCATGGCCTTTCCCAACCATTTAAATTTTTCTCTTACAGGTCTAACACTTCCGAAAAACCAATAAAACGCCCACCCGGAACAATATATAAAGCTAAACGAACCGTTCACTGGGTACTTATCCGTACTAAAATCCCTATTGATTTACCTGTTTTTACAAGGAAATAAAATGTGAAAAAAATATTTCTACATCCCATGGCCTTTCCCAACCATTTAAATTTTTCTCTTACAAGTCTAACACTTCCGAAAAACCAATACAACGCCCAACTAGAACAATATATAAAGCTAAACGAACCGTTCACTGTTTACTTATCCGTACGAAAATCCCTATTGATTTACCTGTTTTTACAAGGAAATAAAATGTGAAAAAAATATTTCTACATCCCATGGCCTTTCCCAACCATTTAAATTTTTCTCTTACAAGTCTAACACTTCCGAAAAACCAATACAACGCCCAACCAGAACAATATATAAAGCTAAACGAACCGTTCACTGTTTACTTATCCGTACGAAAATCCCTATAGATTTACCTGTTTTTACAAGGAAATAAAATGTGAAAAAAATATTTCTACATCCCATGGCCTTTCCCAACCATTTAAATTTTTCTCTTACAGGTCTAACACTTCCGAAAAACCAATACAACGCCCACCCGGAACAATATATAAAGCTAAACGAACCGTTCACTGGGTACTTATCCGTACGAAAATCCCTATTGATTTACCTGTTTTTACAAGGAAATAAAATGTGAAAACAATATTTCTACATCCCATGGCCTTTCCCAACCATTTAAATTTTTCTCTTACAGGTCTAACACTTCCGAAAAACCAATACAACGCCCACCCGGAACAATATATAAAGCTAAACGAACCGTTCACTGGGTACTTATCCGTACGAAAATCCCTATTGATTTACCTGTTTTTACAAGGAAATAAAAGGTGAAAACAATATTTCTACTTCCCATGGCCTTTCCCAACCATTTAAATTTTTCTCTTACAGGTCTAACACTTCCGAAAAACCAATAAAACGCCCACCCGGAACAATATATAAAGCTAAACGAACCGTTCACTGGGTACTTATCCGTACTAAAATCCCTATTGATTTACCTGTTTTTACAAGGAAATAAAATGTGAAAAAAATATTTCTACATCCCATGGCCTTTCCCAACCATTTAAATTTTTCTCTTACAAGTCTAACACTTCCGAAAAACCAATACAACGCCCAACCAGAACAATATATAAAGCTAAACGAACCGTTCACTGTTTACTTATCCGTACGAAAATCCCTATAGATTTACCTGTTTTTACAAGGAAATAAAATGTGAAAAAAATATTTCTACATCCCATGGCCTTTCCCAACCATTTAAATTTTTCTCTTACAGGTCTAACACTTCCGAAAAACCAATACAACGCCCACCCGAAACAATATATAAAGCTAAACGAACCGTTCACTGGGTACTTATCCGTACGAAAATCCCTATTGATTTACCTGTTTTTACAAGGAAATAAAATGTGAAAACAATATTTCTACATCCCATGGCCTTTCCCAACCATTTAAATTTTTCTCTTACAGGTCTAACACTTCCGAAAAACCAAAACAACGCCCACCCGGAACAATATATAAAGCTAAACGAACCGTTCACTGGGTACTTATCCGTACAAAAATCCCTATTGATTTACCTGTTTTTACAAGGAAATAAAAGGTGAAAACAATATTTCTACTTCCCATGGCCTTTCCCAACCATTTAAATTTTTCTCTTACAGGTCTAACACTTCCGAAAAACCAATACAACGCCCACCCGGAACAATATATAAAGCTAAATGAACCGTTCACTGGGTACTTATCCGTACGAAAATCCCTATAGATTTACCTGTTTTTACAAGGAAATAAAATGTGAAAATAATATTTCTACATCCCATGGCCTTTCCCAACCATTTAAATTTTTCTCTTACAGGTCTAACACTTCCGAAAAACCAATACAACGCCCACCCGGAACAATATATAAAGCTAAACGAACCGTTCACTGGGTACTTATCCGTACGAAAATCCCTATTGATTTACCTGTTTTTACAAGGAAATAAAAGGTGAAAACAATATTTCTACATCCCGTGGCCTTTCCCAACCATTTAAATTTTTCTCTTACAGGTCTAACACTTCCGAAAAACCAATACAACGCCCACCCGGAACAATATATAAAGCTAAACGAACCGTTCACTGGGTACTTATCCGTACTAAAATCCCTATTGATTTACCTGTTTTTACAAGGAAATAAAATGTGAAAAAAATATTTCTACATCCCAAGGCCTTTCCCAACCATTTAAATTTTTCTCTTACAAGTCTAACACTTCCGAAAAACCAATACAACGCCCAACCAGAACAATATATAAAGCTAAACGAACCGTTCACTGTTTACTTATCCGTACGAAAATCCCTATAGATTTACCTGTTTTTACAAGGAAATAAAATGTGAAAAAAATATTTCTACATCCCATGGCCTTTCCCAACCATTTAAATTTTTCTCTTACAGGTCTAACACTTCCGAAAAACCAATACAACGCCCACCCGGAACAATATATAAAGCTAAACGAACCGTTCACTGGGTACTCATACGTACGAAAATCCCTATTGATTTACCTGTTTTTACAAGGAAATAAAATGTGAAAAAAATGTTTCTACATCCCATGGCCTTTCCCAACCATTTAAATTTTTCTCTTACAGGGCTAACACTTCCGAAAAACCAATACAACGCCCACCCGGAACACTATATAAAGCTAAACGAACCGTTCACTGGGTACTTATACGCACGAAAATCCCTATTGATTTACCTGTTTTTACACGGAAATAAAATGTGAAAAAAATATTTCTACATCCCATGGCCTTTCCCAACCATTTAAATTTTTCTCTTACAGGTCTAACACTTCCGAAAAACCAATACAACGCCCACCCGGAACAATATATAAAGCTAAACGAACCGTTCACTGGGTACTCATACGTACGAAAATCCCTATTGATTTACCTGTTATTACAAGGAAATAAAATGTGAAAAAAATGTTTCTACATACCATGGCCTTTCCCAAACATTTAAATTTTTCTCTTACAGGGCTAACACTTCCGAAAAACCAATACAACGCCCACCCGGAACACTATATAAAGCTAAACGAACCGTTCACTGGGTACTTATACGCACGAAAATCCCTATAGATTTACCTGTTTTTAGAAGGAAATAAAATGTGAAAAAAATATTTCTACATCCCATGGCCTTTCCCAACCATTAAAATTTTTCTCTTACAGGGCTAACACTTCCGAAAAACCAATACAACGTCCACCCGGACCAATATATTAAGCTAAACGAACCGTTCACTGGGTACTTATCCGTACGAAAATCCCTATTGATTTACCTGTTTTTACAAGGAAATAAAATGTGAAAACAATATTTCTACATCCCATGGCCTTTCCCAACCATTTAAATTTTTCTCTTACAGGTCTAACACTTCCGAAAAACCAATACAACGCCCACCCGGAACAATATATAAAGCTAAACGAACCGTTCACTGGGTACTTATCCGTACGAAAATCCCTATTGATTTACCTGTTTTTACAAGGAAATAAAAGGTGAAAACAATATTTCTACTTCCCATGGCCTTTCCCAACCATTTAAATTTTTCTCTTACAGGTCTAACACTTCCGAAAAACCAATACAACGCCCACCCGGAACAATATATAAAGCTAAACGAACCGTTCACTGGGTACTTATCCGTACTAAAATCCCTATTGATTTACCTGTTTTTACAAGGAAATAAAATGTAAAAAAAATATTTCTACATCCCATGGCCTTTCCCAACCATTTAAATTTTTCTCTTACAGGTCTAACACTTCCGAAAAACCAATACAACGCCCAACCAGAACAATATATAAAGCTAAACGAACCGTTCACTGTTTACTTATCCGTACGAAAATCCCTATAGATTTACCTTTTTTTACAAGGAAATAAAATGTGAAAAAAATATTTCTACATCCCATGGCCTTTCCCAACCATTTAAATTTTTCTCTTACAGGTCTAACACTTCCGAAAAACCAATACAACGCCCACCCGGAACAATATATAAATCTAAACGAACCGTTCACTGGGTACTTATCCGTACGAAAATCCCTATTGATTTACCTGTTTTTACAAGGAAATAAAATGTGAAAACAATATTTCTACATCCCATGGCCTTTCCCAACCATTTAAATTTTTCTCTTACAGGTCTAACACTTCCGAAAAACCAATACAACGCCCACCCGGAACACTATATAAAGCTAAACGAACCGTTCACTGGGTTCTTATACGCACGAAAATCCCTATTGATTTACCTGTTTTTACACGGAAATAAAATGTGAAAAAAATATTTCTACATCCCATGGCCTTTCCCAACCATTTAAATTTTTCTCTTACAGGTCTAACACTTCCGAAAAACCAATACAACGCCCACCCGGAACAATATATAAAGCTAAACGAACCGTTCACTGGGTACTCATACGTACGAAAATCCCTATTGATTTACCTGTTATTACAAGGAAATAAAATGTGAAAAAAATGTTTCTACATACCATGGCCTTTCCCAAACATTTAAATTTTTCTCTTACAGGGCTAACACTTCCGAAAAACCAATACAACGCCCACCCGGAACACTATATAAAGCTAAACGAACCGTTCACTGGGTACTTATACGCACGAAAATCCCTATTGACCTATATTTACAAGGAAAAAAAATGTGAAAAAAATATTTCTACATCCCATGGCCTTTCTCAACCATTTAAATTTTTCTCTTACAAGTCTAACACTTCCGAAAAACCAATACAACGCCCAACCAGAACAATATATAAAGCTAAACGAACCGTTCACTGGGTACTCATACGTACGAAAATCCCTATTGATTTACCTGTTTTTACAAGGAAATAAAATGTGAAAACAATATTTCTACATCCCATGGCCTTTCCCAACCATTTAAATTTTTTTCTTACAAGTCTAACACTTCCGAAAAACCAATACAACGCCCACCCGGAACAATATATAAAGCTAAACGAACCGTTCACTGTGTACTGATACGTACGAAAATCCCTATTGATTTACCTGTTTTTACAAGGAAATAAAATGTGAAAAAAATGTATCTACATCCCATGGCCTTTCCCAACCATTTAAATTTTTCTCTTACAAGACTAACACTTCCGAAAAACCAATACAACGCCCACCCGGAACAATATATAAAGCTAAACGAACCGTTCACTGGGTACTCATACGTACGAAAATCCCTATTGATTTACCTGTTTTTACAAGGAAATAAAATGTGAAAAAAATGTTTCTACATCCCATGGCCTTTCCCAACCATTTAAATTTTTCTCTTACAGGGCTAACACTTCCGAAAAACCAATACAACGCCCACCCGGAACAATATATAAAGCTAAACGAACCGTTCACTGGGTACTTATCCGTGCGAAAATCCCTATAGGTTTACCTGTTTTTAGAAGGAAATAAAATGTGAAAAAAATATTTCTACATCCCATGGCCTTCCCAACCATTTAAATTTTTCTCTTACAGGTCTAACACTTCCGAAAAACCAATACAACGCCCACCCGGAACAATATATAAAGCTAAACTAACCGTTCACTGGGTACTCATACGTACGAAAATCCCTATTGATTTACCTGTTTTTACATGGAAATAAAATGTGAAAAAAATGTTTCTACATCCCATGGCCTTTCCCAACCATTTAAATTTTTCTCTTACAGGGCTAACACTTCCGAAAAACCTATACAACGCCCACCCGGCACACTATATAAAGCTATACGAACCGTTCACTGGGTACTTATACGCACGAAAATCCCTATAGATTTACCTGTTTTTACAAGGAAATAAAATGTGAAAAAAATGTTTCTACATCCCATGGCCTTTCCCAACCATTTAAATTTTTCTCTTACAGGGCTAACACTTCCGAAAAACCAATACAACGCCCACCCGGAACAATATATAAAGCTAAACGAACCGTTCACTGGGTACTTATCCGTGCGAAAATCCCTATAGGTTTACCTGTTTTTAGAAGGAAATAAAATGTGAAAAAAATATTTCTACATCCCATGGCCTTCCCAACCATTTAAATTTTTCTCTTACAGGTCTAACACTTCCGAAAAACCAATACAACGCCCACCCGGAACAATATATAAAGCTAAACTAACCGTTCACTGGGTACTCATACGTACGAAAATCCCTATTGATTTACCTGTTTTTACATGGAAATAAAATGTGAAAAAAATGTTTCTACATCCCATGGCCTTTCCCAACCATTTAAATTTTTCTCTTACAGGGCTAACACTTCCGAAAAACCTATACAACGCCCACCCGGCACACTATATAAAGCTATACGAACCGTTCACTGGGTACTTATACGCACGAAAATCCCTATTGATTTACCTGTTTTTACAAGGAAATAAAATGTGAAAAAAATGTTTCTACATCCCATGGCCTTTCCCAACCATTTAAATTTTTCTCTTACAGGGCTAACACTTCCGAAAAACCTATACAACGCCCACCCGGCACACTATATAAAGCTATACGAACCGTTCACTGGGTACTTATACGCACGAAAATCCCTATTGATTTACCTGTTTTTACAAGGAAATAAAATGTGAAAAAAATGTTTCTACATACCATGGCCTTTCCCAAACATTTAAATTTTTCTCTTACAGGGCTAACACTTCCGAAAAACCAATACAACGCCCACCCGGAACACTATATAAAGCTAAACGAACCGTTCACTGGGTACTTATACGCACGAAAATCCCTATAGATTTACCTGTTTTTAGAAGGAAATAAAATGTGAAAAAAATATTTCTACATCCCATGGCCTTTCCCAACCATTAAAATTTTTCTCTTACAGGGCTAACACTTCCGAAAAACCAATACAACGTCCACCCGGACCAATATATTAAGCTAAACGAACCGTTCACTGGGTACTTATCCGTACGAAAATCCCTATTGATTTACCTGTTTTTACAAGGAAATAAAATGTGAAAACAATATTTCTACATCCCATGGCCTTTCCCAACCATTTAAATTTTTCTCTTACAGGTCTAACACTTCCGAAAAACCAATACAACGCCCACCCGGAACAATATATAAAGCTAAACGAACCGTTCACTGGGTACTTATCCGTACGAAAATCCCTATTGATTTACCTGTTTTTACAAGGAAATAAAAGGTGAAAACAATATTTCTACTTCCCATGGCCTTTCCCAACCATTTAAATTTTTCTCTTACAGGTCTAACACTTCCGAAAAACCAATACAACGCCCACCCGGAACAATATATAAAGCTAAACGAACCGTTCACTGGGTACTTATCCGTACTAAAATCCCTATTGATTTACCTGTTTTTACAAGGAAATAAAATGTAAAAAAAATATTTCTACATCCCATGGCCTTTCCCAACCATTTAAATTTTTCTCTTACAGGTCTAACACTTCCGAAAAACCAATACAACGCCCAACCAGAACAATATATAAAGCTAAACGAACCGTTCACTGTTTACTTATCCGTACGAAAATCCCTATAGATTTACCTTTTTTTACAAGGAAATAAAATGTGAAAAAAATATTTCTACATCCCATGGCCTTTCCCAACCATTTAAATTTTTCTCTTACAGGTCTAACACTTCCGAAAAACCAATACAACGCCCACCCGGAACAATATATAAATCTAAACGAACCGTTCACTGGGTACTTATCCGTACGAAAATCCCTATTGATTTACCTGTTTTTACAAGGAAATAAAATGTGAAAACAATATTTCTACATCCCATGGCCTTTCCCAACCATTTAAATTTTTCTCTTACAGGTCTAACACTTCCGAAAAACCAATACAACGCCCACCCGGAACACTATATAAAGCTAAACGAACCGTTCACTGGGTTCTTATACGCACGAAAATCCCTATTGATTTACCTGTTTTTACACGGAAATAAAATGTGAAAAAAATATTTCTACATCCCATGGCCTTTCCCAACCATTTAAATTTTTCTCTTACAGGTCTAACACTTCCGAAAAACCAATACAACGCCCACCCGGAACAATATATAAAGCTAAACGAACCGTTCACTGGGTACTCATACGTACGAAAATCCCTATTGATTTACCTGTTATTACAAGGAAATAAAATGTGAAAAAAATGTTTCTACATACCATGGCCTTTCCCAAACATTTAAATTTTTCTCTTACAGGGCTAACACTTCCGAAAAACCAATACAACGCCCACCCGGAACACTATATAAAGCTAAACGAACCGTTCACTGGGTACTTATACGCACGAAAATCCCTATTGACCTATTTTTACAAGGAAAAAAAATGTGAAAAAAATATTTCTACATCCCATGGCCTTTCTCAACCATTTAAATTTTTCTCTTACAAGTCTAACACTTCCGAAAAACCAATACAACGCCCAACCAGAACAATATATAAAGCTAAACGAACCGTTCACTGGGTACTCATACGTACGAAAATCCCTATTGATTTACCTGTTTTTACAAGGAAATAAAATGTGAAAACAATATTTCTACATCCCATGGCCTTTCCCAACCATTTAAATTTTTTTCTTACAAGTCTAACACTTCCGAAAAACCAATACAACGCCCACCCGGAACAATATATAAAGCTAAACGAACCGTTCACTGTGTACTGATACGTACGAAAATCCCTATTGATTTACCTGTTTTTACAAGGAAATAAAATGTGAAAAAAATGTAGCTACATCCCATGGCCTTTCCCAACCATTTAAATTTTTCTCTTACAAGACTAACACTTCCGAAAAACCAATACAACGCCCACCCGGAACAATATATAAAGCTAAACGAACCGTTCACTGGGTACTCATACGTACGAAAATCCCTATTGATTTACCTGTTTTTACAAGGAAATAAAATGTGAAAAAAATGTTTCTACATCCCATGGCCTTTCCCAACCATTTAAATTTTTCTCTTACAGGGCTAACACTTCCGAAAAACCAATACAACGCCCACCCGGAACAATATATAAAGCTAAACGAACCGTTCACTGGGTACTTATCCGTGCGAAAATCCCTATAGGTTTACCTGTTTTTAGAAGGAAATAAAATGTGAAAAAAATATTTCTACATCCCATGGCCTTCCCAACCATTTAAATTTTTCTCTTACAGGTCTAACACTTCCGAAAAACCAATACAACGCCCACCCGGAACAATATATAAAGCTAAACTAACCGTTCACTGGGTACTCATACGTACGAAAATCCCTATTGATTTACCTGTTTTTACATGGAAATAAAATGTGAAAAAAATGTTTCTACATCCCATGGCCTTTCCCAACCATTTAAATTTTTCTCTTACAGGGCTAACACTTCCGAAAAACCTATACAACGCCCACCCGGCACACTATATAAAGCTATACGAACCGTTCACTGGGTACTTATACGCACGAAAATCCCTATAGATTTACCTGTTTTTACAAGGAAATAAAATGTGAAAAAAATGTTTCTACATCCCATGGCCTTTCCCAACCATTTAAATTTTTCTCTTACAGGGCTAACACTTCCGAAAAACCAATACAACGCCCACCCGGAACAATATATAAAGCTAAACGAACCGTTCACTGGGTACTTATCCGTGCGAAAATCCCTATAGGTTTACCTGTTTTTAGAAGGAAATAAAATGTGAAAAAAATATTTCTACATCCCATGGCCTTCCCAACCATTTAAATTTTTCTCTTACAGGTCTAACACTTCCGAAAAACCAATACAACGCCCACCCGGAACAATATATAAAGCTAAACTAACCGTTCACTGGGTACTCATACGTACGAAAATCCCTATTGATTTACCTGTTTTTACATGGAAATAAAATGTGAAAAAAATGTTTCTACATCCCATGGCCTTTCCCAACCATTTAAATTTTTCTCTTACAGGGCTAACACTTCCGAAAAACCTATACAACGCCCACCCGGCACACTATATAAAGCTATACGAACCGTTCACTGGGTACTTATACGCACGAAAATCCCTATTGATTTACCTGTTTTTACAAGGAAATAAAATGTGAAAAAAATGTTTCTACATCCCATGGCCTTTCCCAACCATTTAAATTTTTCTCTTACAGGGCTAACACTTCCGAAAAACCTATACAACGCCCACCCGGCACACTATATAAAGCTATACGAACCGTTCACTGGGTACTTATACGCACGAAAATCCCTATTGATTTACCTGTTTTTACAAGGAAATAAAATGTGAAAAAAATATTTCTACATTCCATGGCCTTTCCCAACCATTTAAATTATTCTCTTACAGGGCTAACACTTCCCAAAAACCAATACAACACCCACCCGGAACAATATATAAAGCTAAACGAACCGTTCACTGGGTAATTATACGTACGAAAATCACTATTGATTTACCTGTTTTTACAAGGAAATAAAATGTGAAAACAATATTTCTACATCCCATGGCCTTTCCCAACCATTTAAATTTTTTTCTTACAAGTCTAACACTTCCGAAAAACCAATACAACGCCCACCCGGAACAATATATAAAGCTAAACGAACCGTTCACTGTGTACTGATACGTACGAAAATCCCTATTGATTTACCTGTTTTTACAAGGAAATAAAATGTGAAAAAAATGTATCTACATCCCATGGCCTTTCCCAACCATTTAAATTTTTCTCTGACAAGACTAACACTTCCGAAAAACCAATACAACGCCCACCCGGAACAATATATAAAGCTAAACGAACCGTTCACTGGGTACTCATACGTACGAAAATCCCTATTGATTTACCTGTTTTTACAAGGAAATAAAATGTGAAAAAAATGTTTCTACATCCCATGGCCTTTCCCAACCATTTAAAATTTTCTCTTACAGGGCTAACACTTCCGAAAAACCAATACAATGCCCACCCGGAACAATATATAAAGCTAAACGAACCGTTCACTGGGTACTTATACGCACGAAAATCCCTATTGATTTACCTGTTTTTACAAGGAAATAAAATGTGAAAAAAATGTTTCTACATCCCATGGCCTTTCCCAACCATTTAAAATTTTCTCTTACAGGGCTAACACTTCCGAAAAACCAATACAATGCCCACCCGGAACAATATATAAAGCTAAACGAACCGTTCACTGGGTACTTATACGCACGAAAATCCCTATTGATTTACCTGTTTTTACAAGGAAATAAAATGTGAAAAAAATATTTCTACATCCCATGGCCTTTCCCAAACATTTAAATTTTTCTCTTACAGGGCTAACACTTCCAAAAACCAATACAACGCCCACCCGGAACAATATATAAAGCTAAACGAACCATTCACTGGGTACTTATCCGTGCGAAAATTTCTATAGATTTACCTGTTTTTAGAAGGAAATAAAATGTGAAAAAAATATTTCTACATCCCATGGCCTTCCCAACCATTTAAAGTTTTCTCTTACAGGTCTAACACTTCCGAAAAACCAATACAACGCCCACCCGGAACAATATATAAAGCTAAACGAACCGTTCACTGGGTACTCATACGTACAAAAATCCCTATTGATTTACCTGTTTTTACACGGAAATAAAATGTGAAAAAAATGTTTCTACATCCCATGGCCTTTCCCAACCATTTAAATTTTTCTCTTACAGGGCTAACACTTCCGAAAAACCTATACAACGCCCACCCGGCACACTATATAAAGCTATACGAACCGTTCACTGGGTACTTATACGCACGAAAATCCCTATTGATTTACCTGTTTTTACAAGGAAATAAAATGTGAAAAAAATGTTTCTACATCCCATGGCCTTTCCCAACCATTTAAATTTTTCTCTTACAGGGCTAACACTTCCGAAAAACCTATACAACGCCCACCCGGCACACAATATAAAGCTATACGAACCGTTCACTGGGTACTTATACGCACGAAAATCCCTATTGATTTACCTGTTTTTACAAGGAAATAAAATGTGAAAAAAATATTTCTACATTCCATGGCCTTTCCCAACCATTTAAATTATTCTCTTACAGGGCTAACACTTCCCAAAAACCAATACAACACCCACCCGGAACAATATATAAAGCTAAACGAACCGTTCACTGGGTAATTATACGTACGAAAATCACTATTGATTTACCTGTTTTTACAAGGAAATAAAATGTGAAAACAATATTTCTACATCCCATGGCCTTTCCCAACCATTTAAATTTTTTTCTTACAAGTCTAACACTTCCGAAAAACCAATACACCGCCCACCCGGAACAATATATAAAGCTAAACGAACCGTTCACTGTGTACTGATACGTACGAAAATCCCTATTGATTTACCTGTTTTTACAAGGAAATAAAATGTGAAAAAAATGTATCTACATCCCATGGCCTTTCCCAACCATTTAAATTTTTCTCTGACAAGACTAACACTTCCGAAAAACCAATACAACGCCCACCCGGAACAATATATAAAGCTAAACGAACCGTTCACTGGGTACTCATACGTACGAAAATCCCTATTGATTTACCTGTTTTTACAAGGAAATAAAATGTGAAAAAAATGTTTCTACATCCCATGGCCTTTCCCAACCATTTAAATTTTTCTCTTACAGGGCTAACACTTCCGAAAAACCAATACAATGCCCACCCGGAACAATATATAAAGCTAAACGAACCGTTCACTGGGTACTTATACGCACGAAAATCCCTATTGATTTACCTGTTTTTAGAAGGAAATAAAATGTGAAAAAAATATTTCTACATCCCATGGCCTTCCCAACCATTTAAAGTTTTCTCTTACAGGTCTAACACTTCCGAAAAACCAATACAACGCCCACCCGGAACAATATATAAAGCTAAACGAACCGTTCACTGGGTACTCATACGTACAAAAATCCCTATTGATTTACCTGTTTTTACACGGAAATAAAATGTGAAAAAAATGTTTCTACATCCCATGGCCTTTCCCAACCATTTAAATTTTTCTCTTACAGGGCTAACACTTCCGAAAAACCTATACAACGCCCACCCGGCACACTATATAAAGCTATACGAACCGTTCACTGGGTACTTATACGCACGAAAATCCCTATTGATTTACCTGTTTTTACAAGGAAATAAAATGTGAAAAAAATGTTTCTACATCCCATGGCCTTTCCCAACCATTTAAATTTTTCTCTTACAGGGCTAACACTTCCGAAAAACCTATACAACGCCCACCCGGCACACAATATAAAGCTATACGAACCGTTCACTGGGTACTTATACGCACGAAAATCCCTATTGATTTACCTGTTTTTACAAGGAAATAAAATGTGAAAAAAATATTTCTACATTCCATGGCCTTTCCCAACCATTTAAATTATTCTCTTACAGGGCTAACACTTCCCAAAAACCAATACAACACCCACCCGGAACAATATATAAAGCTAAACGAACCGTTCACTGGGTAATTATACGTACGAAAATCACTATTGATTTACCTGTTTTTACAAGGAAATAAAATGTGAAAACAATATTTCTACATCCCATGGCCTTTCCCAACCATTTAAATTTTTTTCTTACAAGTCTAACACTTCCGAAAAACCAATACAACGCCCACCCGGAACAATATATAAAGCTAAACGAACCGTTCACTGTGTACTGATACGTACGAAAATCCCTATTGATTTACCTGTTTTTACAAGGAAATAAAATGTGAAAAAAATGTATCTACATCCCATGGCCTTTCCCAACCATTTAAATTTTTCTCTGACAAGACTAACACTTCCGAAAAACCAATACAACGCCCACCCGGAACAATATATAAAGCTAAACGAACCGTTCACTGGGTACTCATACGTACGAAAATCCCTATTGATTTACCTGTTTTTACAAGGAAATAAAATGTGAAAAAAATGTTTCTACATCCCATGGCCTTTCCCAACCATTTAAATTTTTCTCTTACAGGGCTAACACTTCCGAAAAACCAATACAATGCCCACCCGGAACAATATATAAAGCTAAACGAACCGTTCACTGGGTACTTATACGCACGAAAATCCCTATTGATTTACCTGTTTTTACAAGGAAATAAAATGTGAAAAAAATATTTCTACATCCCATGGCCTTTCCCAAACATTTAAATTTTTCTCTTACAGGGCTAACACTTCCAAAAACCAATACAACGCCCACCCGGAACAATATATAAAGCTAAACGAACCATTCACTGGGTACTTATCCGTGCTAAAATTTCTATAGATTTACCTGTTTTTAGAAGGAAATAAAATGTGAAAAAAATATTTCTACATCCCATGGCCTTCCCAACCATTTAAAGTTTTCTCTTACAGGTCTAACACTTCCGAAAAACCAATACAACGCCCACCCGGAACAATATATAAAGCTAAACGAACCGTTCACTGGGTACTCATACGTACAAAAATCCCTATTGATTTACCTGTTTTTACACGGAAATAAAATGTGAAAAAAATGTTTCTACATCCCATGGCCTTTCCCAACCATTTAAATTTTTCTCTTCCAGGACTAACACTTCCGAAATACCTATACAACGCCCACCCGGCACACTATATAAAGCTAAACGAACCGTTCACTGGGTACTTATACGCACGAAAATCCCTATTGATTTACCTGTTTTTACAAGGAAATAAAATGTGAAAAAAATATTTCTACATTCCATGGCCTTTCCCAACCATTTAAATTATTCTCTTACAGGGCTAACACTTCCCAAAAACCAATACAACGCCCACCCGGACCAATATATTAAGCTAAACGAACCGTTCACTGGGTACTTATACGCACGAAAATCCCTATTGATTTACCTGTTTTTACAAGGAAATAAAATGTGAAAAAAATATTTCTACATCCCATGGCCTTTCCCAACCATTTAAATTTTTCTCTTACAAGTCTAACACTTCCGAAAAACCAATACAACGCCCACCCGGAACAATATATAAAGCTAAACGAACCGTTCACTGGGTACTTATCCGTACGAAAATCCCTATTGATTTACCTGTTTTTACAAGGAAATAAAATGTGAAAACAATATTTCTACATCCCATGGCCTTTCCCAACCATTTAAATTTTTCTCTTACAGGTCTAACACTTCCGAAAAACCAATACAACGCCCACCAGGAACAATATATAAAGCTAAACGAACCGTTCACTGGGTACTTATGCGTACGAAAATCCCTATTGATTTACCTGTTTTTACAAGGAAATAAAAGGTGAAAACAATATTTCTACTTCCCATGGCCTTTCCCAACCATTTAAATTTTTCTCTTACAGGTCTAACACTTCCGAAAAACCAATACAACGCCCACCCGGAACAATATATAAAGCTAAACGAACCGTTCACTGGGTACTTATCCGTACGAAAATCCCTATAGATTTACCTGTTTTTACAAGGAAATAAAATGTGAAAATAATATTTCTACATCCCATGGCCTTTCCCAACCATTTAAATTTTTCTCTTACAGGTCTAACACTTCCGAAAAACCAATACAACGCCCACCCGGAACAATATATAAAGCTAAACGAACCGTTCACTGGGTACTCATACGTACGAAAATCCCTATTGATTTACCTGTTTTTACAAGGAAATAAAATGTGAAAAAAATGTTTCTACATCCCATGGCCTTTCCCAACCATTTAAATTTTTCTCTTACAGGGCTAACACTTCCGAAAAACCAATACAACGCCCACCCGGAACACTATATAAAGCTAAACGAACCGTTCACTGGGTACTTATACGCACGAAAATCCCTATTGATATACCTGTTTTTACACGGAAATAAAATGTGAAAAAAATATTTCTACATCCCATGGCCTTTCCCAACCATTTAAATTTTTCTCTTACAGGGCTAACACTTCCGAAAAACCAAAACAACGCCCACCCGGAACACTATATAAAGCTAAACGAACCGTTCACTGGGTACTTATACGCACGAAAATCCCTATTGACCTGTTTTTACAAGGGAAAAAAATGTGAAAAAAATATTTCTACATCCCATGGCCTTTCTCAACCATTTAAATTTTTCTCTTACAAGTCTAACACTTCCGAAAAACCAATACAACGCCCACCCGGAACAATATATAAAGCTAAACGAACCATTCACTGGGTACTTATCCGTACGAAAATCCCTATAGATTTACCTGTTTTTAGAAGGAAATAAAATGTGAAAAAAATATTTCTACATCCCATGGCCTTTCCCAACCATTTAAATTTTTCTCTTACAGGGCTAACACTTCCGAAAAACCAATACAACGTCCACCCGGACCAATATATTAAGCTAAACGAACCGTTCACTGGGTACTTATACGTACGAAAATCCCTATTGATTTACCTGTTTTTACAGGGAAATAAAATGTGAAAAAAATATTTCTACATCCCATGGCCTTTCCCAACCATTTAAATTTTTCTCTTACAAGTCTAACACTTCCGAAAAACCAATACAACGCCCACCCGGAACAATATATAAAGCTAAACGAACCGTTCAATGGGTACTTATCCGTACGAAAATCCCTATTGATTTACCTGTTTTTACAAGGAAATTAAAGGTGAAAACAATATTTCTACTTCCCATGGCCTTTCCCAACCATTTAAATTTTTCTCTTACAGGTCTAACACTTCCGAAAAACCAATACAACGCCCACCCGGAACAATATATAAAGCTAAACGAACCGTTCACTGGGTACTTATCCGTACGAAAATCCCTATAGATTTACCTGTTTTTACAAGGAAATAAAATGTGAAAATAATATTTCTACATCCCATGGCCTTTCCCAACCATTTAAATTTTTCTCTTACAGGTCTAACACTTCCGAAAAACCAATACAACGCCCACCCGGAACAATATATAAAGCTAAACGAACCGTTCACTGGGTACTTATCCGTACGAAAATCCCTATTGATTTACCTGTTTTTACAAGGAAATAAAAGGTGAAAACAATATTTCTACATCCCGTGGCCTTTCCCAACCATTTAAATTTTTCTCTTACAGGTCTAACACTTCCGAAAAACCAATACAACGCCCACCCGGAACAATATATAAAGCTAAACGAACCGTTCACTGGGTACTTATCCGTACGAAAATCCCTATTGATTTACCTGTTTTTACAAGGAAATAAAAGGTGAAAACAATATTTCTACATCCCGTGGCCTTTCCCAACCATTTAAATTTTTCTCTTACAGGTCTAACACTTCCGAAAAACCAATACAACGCCCACCCGGAACAATATATAAAGCTAAACGAACCGTTCACTGGGTACTTATCCGTACTAAAATCCCTATTGATTTACCTGTTTTTACAAGGAAATAAAAGGTGAAAACAATATTTCTACATCCCGTGGCCTTTCCCAACCATTTAAATTTTTCTCTTACAGGTCTAACACTTCCGAAAAACCAATACAACGCCCACCCGGAACAATATATAAAGCTAAACGAACCGTTCACTGGGTACTTATCCGTACTAAAATCCCTATTGATTTACCTGTTTTTACAAGGAAATAAAAGGTGAAAACAATATTTCTACATCCCGTGGCCTTTCCCAACCATTTAAATTTTTCTCTTACAGGTCTAACACTTCCGAAAAACCAATACAACGCCCACCCGGAACAATATATAAAGCTAAACGAACCGTTCACTGGGTACTTATCCGTACTAAAATCCCTATTGATTTACCTGTTTTTACAAGGAAATAAAATGTGAAAAAAATATTTCTACATCCCATGGCCTTTCCCAACCATTTAAATTTTTCTCTTACAAGTCTAACACTTCCGAAAAACCAATACAACGCCCAACCAGAACAATATATAAAGCTAAACGAACCGTTCACTGTTTACTTATCCGTACGAAAATCCCTATAGATTTACCTGTTTTTACAAGGAAATAAAATGTGAAAAAAATATTTCTACATCCCATGGCCTTTCCCAACCATTTAAATTTTTCTCTTACAGGTCTAACACTTCCGAAAAACCAATACAACGCCCACCCGGAACAATATATAAAGCTAAACGAACCGTTCACTGGGTACTCATACGTACGAAAATCCCTATTGATTTACCTGTTTTTACAAGGAAATAAAATGTGAAAAAAATGTTTCTACATCCCATGGCCTTTCCCAACCATTTAAATTTTTCTCTTACAGGGCTAACACTTCTGAAAAACCAATACAACGCCCACCCGGAACACTATATAAAGCTAAACGAACCGTTCACTGGGTACTTATACGCACGAAAATCCCTATTGATTTACCTGTTTTTACACGGAAATAAAATGTGAAAAAAATATTTCTACATCCCATGGCCTTTCCCAACCATTTAAATTTTTCTCTTACAGGTCTAACACTTCCGAAAAACCAATACAACGCCCACCCGGAACAATATATAAAGCTAAACGAACCGTTCACTGGGTACTCATACGTACGAAAATCCCTATTGATTTACCTGTTATTACAAGGAAATAAAATGTGAAAAAAATGTTTCTACATACCATGGCCTTTCCCAAACATTTAAATTTTTCTCTTACAGGGCTAACACTTCCGAAAAACCAATACAACGCCCACCCGGAACACTATATAAAGCTAAACGAACCGTTCACTGGGTACTTATCCGCACGAAAATCCCAATAGATTTACCTGTTTTTAGAAGGAAATAAAATGTGAAAAAAATATTTCTACATCCCATGGCCTTTCCCAACCATTTAAATTTTTCTCTTACAGGGCTAACACTTCCGAAAAACCAATACAACGTCCACCCGGACCAATATATTAAGCTAAACGAACCGTTCACTGGGTACTTATACGTACGAAAATCCCTATTGATTTACCTGTTTTTACAGGGAAATAAAATGTGAAAAAAATATTTCTACATCCCATGGCCTTTCCCAACCATTTAAATTTTTCTCTTACAAGTCTAACACTTCCGAAAAACCAATACAACGCCCACCCGGAACAATATATAAAGCTAAACGAACCGTTCACTGGGTACTTATCCGTACGAAAATCCCTATTGATTTACCTGTTTTTACAAGGAAATAAAAGGTGAAAACAATATTTCTACATCCCGTGGCCTTTCCCAACCATTTAAATTTTTCTCTTACAGGTCTAACACTTCCGAAAAACCAATACAACGCCCACCCGGAACAATATATAAAGCTAAACGAACCGTTCACTGGGTACTTATCCGTACTAAAATCCCTATTGATTTACCTGTTTTTACAAGGAAATAAAAGGTGAAAACAATATTTCTACATCCCGTGGCCTTTCCCAACCATTTAAATTTTTCTCTTACAGGTCTAACACTTCCGAAAAACCAATACAACGCCCACCCGGAACAATATATAAAGCTAAACGAACCGTTCACTGGGTACTTATCCGTACTAAAATCCCTATTGATTTACCTGTTTTTACAAGGAAATAAAAGGTGAAAACAATATTTCTACATCCCGTGGCCTTTCCCAACCATTTAAATTTTTCTCTTACAGGTCTAACACTTCCGAAAAACCAATACAACGCCCACCCGGAACAATATATAAAGCTAAACGAACCGTTCACTGGGTACTTATCCGTACTAAAATCCCTATTGATTTACCTGTTTTTACAAGGAAATAAAATGTGAAAAAAATATTTCTACATCCCATGGCCTTTCCCAACCATTTAAATTTTTCTCTTACAAGTCTAACACTTCCGAAAAACCAATACAACGCCCAACCAGAACAATATATAAAGCTAAACGAACCGTTCACTGTTTACTTATCCGTACGAAAATCCCTATAGATTTACCTGTTTTTACAAGGAAATAAAATGTGAAAAAAATATTTCTACATCCCATGGCCTTTCCCAACCATTTAAATTTTTCTCTTACAGGTCTAACACTTCCGAAAAACCAATACAACGCCCACCCGGAACAATATATAAAGCTAAACGAACCGTTCACTGGGTACTCATACGTACGAAAATCCCTATTGATTTACCTGTTTTTACAAGGAAATAAAATGTGAAAAAAATGTTTCTACATCCCATGGCCTTTCCCAACCATTTAAATTTTTCTCTTACAGGGCTAACACTTCCGAAAAACCAATACAACGCCCACCCGGAACACTATATAAAGCTAAACGAACCGTTCACTGGGTACTTATACGCACGAAAATCCCTATTGATTTACCTGTTTTTACACGGAAATAAAATGTGAAAAAAATATTTCTACATCCCATGGCCTTTCCCAACCATTTAAATTTTTCTCTTACAGGTCTAACACTTCCGAAAAACCAATACAACGCCCACCCGGAACAATATATAAAGCTAAACGAACCGTTCACTGGGTACTCATACGTACGAAAATCCCTATTGATTTACCTGTTATTACAAGGAAATAAAATGTGAAAAAAATGTTTCTACATACCATGGCCTTTCCCAAACATTTAAATTTTTCTCTTACAGGGCTAACACTTCCGAAAAACCAATACAACGCCCACCCGGAACACTATATAAAGCTAAACGAACCGTTCACTGGGTACTTATCCGCACGAAAATCCCAATAGATTTACCTGTTTTTAGAAGGAAATAAAATGTGAAAAAAATATTTCTACATCCCATGGCCTTTCCCAACCATTTAAATTTTTCTCTTACAGGGCTAACACTTCCGAAAAACCAATACAACGTCCACCCGGACCAATATATTAAGCTAAACGAACCGTTCACTGGGTACTTATACGTACGAAAATCCCTATTGATTTACCTGTTTTTACAGGGAAATAAAATGTGAAAAAAATATTTCTACATCCCATGGCCTTTCCCAACCATTTAAATTTTTCTCTTACAAGTCTAACACTTCCGAAAAACCAATACAACGCCCACCCGGAACAATATATAAAGCTAAACGAACCGTTCACTGGGTACTTATCCGTACGAAAATCCCTATTGATTTACCTGTTTTTACAAGGAAATAAAATGTGAAAACAATATTTCTACATCCCATGGCCTTTCCCAACCATTTAAATTTTTCTCTTACAGGTCTAACACTTCCGAAAAACCAATACAACGCCCACCCGGAACAATATATAAAGCTAAACGAACCGTTCACTGGGTACTTATCCGTACGAAAATCCCTATTGATTTACCTGTTTTTACAAGGAAATAAAAGGTGAAAACAATATTTCTACTTCCCATGGCCTTTCCCAACCATTTAAATTTTTCTCTTACAGGTCTAACACTTCCGAAAAACCAATACAACGCCCACCCGGAACAATATATAAAGCTAAACGAACCGTTCACTGGGTACTTATCCGTACGAAAATCCCTATAGATTTACCTGTTTTTACAAGGAAATAAAATGTGAAAATAATATTTCTACATCCCATGGCCTTTCCCAACCATTTAAATTTTTCTCTTACAGGTCTAACACTTCCGAAAAACCAATACAACGCCCACCCGGAACAATATATAAAGCTAAACGAACCGTTCACTGGGTACTCATACGTACGAAAATCCCTATTGATTTACCTGTTATTACAAGGAAATAAAATGTGAAAAAAATGTTTCTACATACCATGGCCTTTCCCAAACATTTAAATTTTTCTCTTACAGGGCTAACACTTCCGAAAAACCAATACAACGCCCACCCGGAACACTATATAAAGCTAAACGAACCGTTCACTGGGTACTTATCCGCACGAAAATCCCAATAGATTTACCTGTTTTTAGAAGGAAATAAAATGTGAAAAAAATATTTCTACATCCCATGGCCTTTCCCAACCATTTAAATTTTTCTCTTACAGGGCTAACACTTCCGAAAAACCAATACAACGTCCACCCGGACCAATATATTAAGCTAAACGAACCGTTCACTGGGTACTTATACGTACGAAAATCCCTATTGATTTACCTGTTTTTACAGGGAAATAAAATGTGAAAAAAATATTTCTACATCCCATGGCCTTTCCCAACCATTTAAATTTTTCTCTTACAAGTCTAACACTTCTGAAAAACCAATACAACGCCCACCCGGAACAATATATAAAGCTAAACGAACCGTTCACTGGGTACTTATCCGTACGAAAATCCCTATTGATTTACCTGTTTTTACAAGGAAATAAAATGTGAAAACAATATTTCTACATCCCATGGCCTTTCCCAACCATTTAAATTTTTCTCTTACAGGGCTAACACTTCCGAAAAACCAATACAACGCCCACCCGGAACAATATATAAAGCTAAACGAACCGTTCACTGGGTACTTATCCGTACGAAAATCCCTATTGATTTACCTGTTTTTACAAGGAAATAAAAGGTGAAAACAATATTTCTACTTCCCATGGCCTTTCCCAACCATTTAAATTTTTCTCTTACAGGTCTAACACTTCCGAAAAACCAATACAACGCCCACCCGGAACAATATATAAAGCTAAACGAACCGTTCACTGGGTACTTATCCGTACGAAAATCCCTATAGATTTACCTGTTTTTACAAGGAAATAAAATGTGAAAATAATATTTCTACATCCCATGGCCTTTCCCAACCATTTAAATTTTTCTCTTACAGGTCTAACACTTCCGAAAAACCAATACAACGCCCAACCAGAACAATATATAAAGCTAAACGAACCGTTCACTGTTTACTTATCCGTACGAAAATCCCTATAGATTTACCTGTTTTTACAAGGAAATAAAATGTGAAAAAAATATTTCTACATCCCATGGCCTTTCCCAACCATTTAAATTTTTCTCTTACAGGTCTAACACTTCCGAAAAACCAATACAACGCCCACCCGGAACAATATATAAAGCTAAACGAACCGTTCACTGGGTACTCATACGTACGAAAATCCCTATTGATTTACCTGTTTTTACAAGGAAATAAAATGTGAAAAAAATGTTTCTACATCCCATGGCCTTTCCCAACCATTTAAATTTTTCTCTTACAGGGCTAACACTTCCGAAAAACCAATACAACGCCCACCCGGAACACTATATAAAGCTAAACGAACCGTTCACTGGGTACTTATACGCACGAAAATCCCTATTGATTTACCTGTTTTTACACGGAAATAAAATGTGAAAAAAATATTTCTACATCCCATGGCCTTTCCCAACCATTTAAATTTTTCTCTTACAGGTCTAACACTTCCGAAAAACCAATACAACGCCCACCCGGAACAATATATAAAGCTAAACGAACCGTTCACTGGGTACTCATACGTACGAAAATCCCTATTGATTTACCTGTTATTACAAGGAAATAAAATGTGAAAAAAATGTTTCTACATACCATGGCCTTTCCCAAACATTTAAATTTTTCTCTTACAGGGCTAACACTTCCGAAAAACCAATACAACGCCCACCCGGAACACTATATAAAGCTAAACGAACCGTTCACTGGGTACTTATCCGCACGAAAATCCCAATAGATTTACCTGTTTTTAGAAGGAAATAAAATGTGAAAAAAATATTTCTACATCCCATGGCCTTTCCCAACCATTTAAATTTTTCTCTTACAGGGCTAACACTTCCGAAAAACCAATACAACGTCCACCCGGACCAATATATTAAGCTAAACGAACCGTTCACTGGGTACTTATACGTACGAAAATCCCTATTGATTTACCTGTTTTTACAGGGAAATAAAATGTGAAAAAAATATTTCTACATCCCATGGCCTTTCCCAACCATTTAAATTTTTCTCTTACAAGTCTAACACTTCCGAAAAACCAATACAACGCCCACCCGGAACAATATATAAAGCTAAACGAACCGTTCACTGGGTACTTATCCGTACGAAAATCCCTATTGATTTACCTGTTTTTACAAGGAAATAAAATGTGAAAACAATATTTCTACATCCCATGGCCTTTCCCAACCATTTAAATTTTTCTCTTACAGGTCTAACACTTCCGAAAAACCAATACAACGCCCACCCGGAACAATATATAAAGCTAAACGAACCGTTCACTGGGTACTTATCCGTACGAAAATCCCTATTGATTTACCTGTTTTTACAAGGAAATAAAAGGTGAAAACAATATTTCTACTTCCCATGGCCTTTCCCAACCATTTAAATTTTTCTCTTACAGGTCTAACACTTCCGAAAAACCAATACAACGCCCACCCGGAACAATATATAAAGCTAAACGAACCGTTCACTGGGTACTTATCCGTACGAAAATCCCTATAGATTTACCTGTTTTTACAAGGAAATAAAATGTGAAAATAATATTTCTACATCCCATGGCCTTTCCCAACCATTTAAATTTTTCTCTTACAGGTCTAACACTTCCGAAAAACCAATACAACGCCCACCCGGAACAATATATAAAGCTAAACGAACCGTTCACTGGGTACTCATACGTACGAAAATCCCTATTGATTTACCTGTTATTACAAGGAAATAAAATGTGAAAAAAATGTTTCTACATACCATGGCCTTTCCCAAACATTTAAATTTTTCTCTTACAGGGCTAACACTTCCGAAAAACCAATACAACGCCCACCCGGAACACTATATAAAGCTAAACGAACCGTTCACTGGGTACTTATCCGCACGAAAATCCCAATAGATTTACCTGTTTTTAGAAGGAAATAAAATGTGAAAAAAATATTTCTACATCCCATGGCCTTTCCCAACCATTTAAATTTTTCTCTTACAGGGCTAACACTTCCGAAAAACCAATACAACGTCCACCCGGACCAATATATTAAGCTAAACGAACCGTTCACTGGGTACTTATACGTACGAAAATCCCTATTGATTTACCTGTTTTTACAGGGAAATAAAATGTGAAAAAAATATTTCTACATCCCATGGCCTTTCCCAACCATTTAAATTTTTCTCTTACAAGTCTAACACTTCTGAAAAACCAATACAACGCCCACCCGGAACAATATATAAAGCTAAACGAACCGTTCACTGGGTACTTATCCGTACGAAAATCCCTATTGATTTACCTGTTTTTACAAGGAAATAAAATGTGAAAACAATATTTCTACATCCCATGGCCTTTCCCAACCATTTAAATTTTTCTCTTACAGGGCTAACACTTCCGAAAAACCAATACAACGCCCACCCGGAACAATATATAAAGCTAAACGAACCGTTCACTGGGTACTTATCCGTACGAAAATCCCTATTGATTTACCTGTTTTTACAAGGAAATAAAAGGTGAAAACAATATTTCTACTTCCCATGGCCTTTCCCAACCATTTAAATTTTTCTCTTACAGGTCTAACACTTCCGAAAAACCAATACAACGCCCACCCGGAACAATATATAAAGCTAAACGAACCGTTCACTGGGTACTTATCCGTACGAAAATCCCTATAGATTTACCTGTTTTTACAAGGAAATAAAATGTGAAAATAATATTTCTACATCCCATGGCCTTTCCCAACCATTTAAATTTTTCTCTTACAGGTCTAACACTTCCGAAAAACCAATACAACGCCCACCCGGAACAATATATAAAGCTAAACGAACCGTTCACTGGGTACTTATCCGTACGAAAATCCCTATTGATTTACCTGTTTTTACAAGGAAATAAAAGGTGAAAACAATATTTCTACATCCCGTGGCCTTTCCCAACCATTTAAATTTTTCTCTTACAGGTCTAACACTTCCGAAAAACCAATACAACGCCCACCCGGAACAATATATAAAGCTAAACGAACCGTTCACTGGGTACTTATCCGTACTAAAATCCCTATTGATTTACCTGTTTTTACAAGGAAATAAAATGTGAAAAAAATATTTCTACATCCCATGGCCTTTCCCAACCATTTAAATTTTTCTCTTACAAGTCTAACACTTCCGAAAAACCAATACAACGCCCAACCAGAACAATATATAAAGCTAAACGAACCGTTCACTGTTTACTTATCCGTACGAAAATCCCTATAGATTTACCTGTTTTTACAAGGAAATAAAATGTGAAAAAAATATTTCTACATCCCATGGCCTTTCCCAACCATTTAAATTTTTCTCTTACAGGTCTAACACTTCCGAAAAACCAATACAACGCCCACCCGGAACAATATATAAAGCTAAACGAACCGTTCACTGGGTACTTATCCGTACGAAAATCCCTATTGATTTACCTGTTTTTACAAGGAAATAAAATGTGAAAACAATATTTCTACATCCCATGGCCTTTCCCAACCATTTAAATTTTTCTCTTACAGGTCTAACACTTCCGAAAAACCAATACAACGCCCACCCGGAACAATATATAAAGCTAAACGAACCGTTCACTGGGTACTTATCCGTACGAAAATCCCTATTGATTTACCTGTTTTTACAAGGAAATAAAAGGTGAAAACAATATTTCTACTTCCCATGGCCTTTCCCAACCATTTAATTTTTTCTCTTACAGGTCTAACACTTCCGAAAAACCAATACAACGCCCACCCGGAACAATATATAAAGCTAAATGAACCGTTCACTGGGTACTTATCCGTACGAAAATCCCTATAGATTTACCTGTTTTTACAAGGAAATAAAATGTGAAAATAATATTTCTACATCCCATGGCCTTTCCCAACCATTTAAATTTTTCTCTTACAGGTCTAACACTTCCGAAAAACCAATACAACGCCCACCCGGAACAATATATAAAGCTAAACGAACCGTTCACTGGGTACTTATCCGTACGAAAATCCCTATTGATTTACCTGTTTTTACAAGGAAATAAAAGGTGAAAACAATATTTCTACATCCCGTGGCCTTTCCCAACCATTTAAATTTTTCTCTTACAGGTCTAACACTTCCGAAAAACCAATACAACGCCCACCCGGAACAATATATAAAGCTAAACGAACCGTTCACTGGGTACTTATCCGTACTAAAATCCCTATTGATTTACCTGTTTTTACAAGGAAATAAAATGTGAAAAAAATATTTCTACATCCCATGGCCTTTCCCAACCATTTAAATTTTTCTCTTACAAGTCTAACTCTTCCGAAAAACCAATACAACGCCCAACCAGAACAATATATAAAGCTAAACGAACCGTTCACTGTTTACTTATCCGTACGAAAATCCCTATAGATTTACCTGTTTTTACAAGGAAATAAAATGTGAAAAAAATATTTCTACATCCCATGGCCTTTCCCAACCATTTAAATTTTTCTCTTACAGGTCTAACACTTCCGAAAAACCAATACAACGCCCACCCGGAACAATATATAAAGCTAAACGAACCGTTCACTGGGTACTCATACGTACGAAAATCCCTATTGATTTACCTGTTTTTACAAGGAAATAAAATGTGAAAAAAATGTTTCTACATCCCATGGCCTTTCCCAACCATTTAAATTTTTCTCTTACAGGGCTAACACTTCCGAAAAACCAATACAACGCCCACCCGGAACAATATATAAAGCTAAACGAACCGTTCACTGGGTACTCATACGTACGAAAATCCCTATTGATTTACCTGTTATTACAAGGAAATAAAATGTGAAAAAAATGTTTCTACATACCATGGCCTTTCCCAAACATTTAAATTTTTCTCTTACAGGGCTAACACTTCCGAAAAACCAATACAACGCCCACCCGGAACACTATATAAAGCTAAACGAACCGTTCACTGGGTACTTATACGCACGAAAATCCCTATTGACCTGTTTTTACAAGGAAACAAAATGTGAAAAAAATATTTCTACATCCCATGGCCTTTCTCAACCATTTAAATTTTTCTCTTACAAGTCTAACACTTCCGAAAAACCAATACAACGCCCACCCGGAACAATATATAAAGCTAAACGAACCATTCACTGGGTACTTATCCGTACGAAAATCCCTATAGATTTACCTGTTTTTAGAAGGAAATAAAATGTGAAAAAAATATTTCTACATCCCATGGCCTTTCCCAACCATTTAAATTTTTCTCTTACAGGGCTAACACTTCCGAAAAACCAATACAACGTCCACCCGGACCAATATATTAAGCTAAACGAACCGTTCACTGGGTACTTATCCGTACGAAAATCCCTATTGATTTACCTGTTTTTACAAGGAAATAAAATGTGAAAACAATATTTCTACATCCCATGGCCTTTCCCAACCATTTAAATTTTTCTCTTACAGGTCTAACACTTCCGAAAAACCAATACAACGCCCACCCGGAACAATATATAAAGCTAAACGAACCGTTCACTGGGTACTTATCCGTACGAAAATCCCTATTGATTTACCTGTTTTTACAAGGAAATAAAAGGTGAAAACAATATTTCTACTTCCCATGGCCTTTCCCAACCATTTAAATTTTTCTCTTACAGGTCTAACACTTCCGAAAAACCAATACAACGCCCACCCGGAACAATATATAAAGCTAAACGAACCGTTCACTGGGTACTTATCCGTACTAAAATCCCTATTGATTTACCTGTTTTTACAAGGAAATAAAATGTAAAAAAAATATTTCTACATCCCATGGCCTTTCCCAACCATTTAAATTTTTCTCTTACAGGTCTAACACTTCCGAAAAACCAATACAACGCCCAACCAGAACAATATATAAAGCTAAACGAACCGTTCACTGTTTACTTATCCGTACGAAAATCCCTATAGATTTACCTGTTTTTACAAGGAAATAAAATGTGAAAAAAATATTTCTACATCCCATGGCCTTTCCCAACCATTTAAATTTTTCTCTTACAGGTCTAACACTTCCGAAAAACCAATACAACGCCCACCCGGAACAATATATAAATCTAAACGAACCGTTCACTGGGTACTTATCCGTACGAAAATCCCTATTGATTTACCTGTTTTTACAAGGAAATAAAATGTGAAAACAATATTTCTACATCCCATGGCCTTTCCCAACCATTTAAATTTTTCTCTTACAGGTCTAACACTTCCGAAAAACCAATACAACGCCCACCCGGAACAATATATAAAGCTAAACGAACCGTTCACTGGGTACTTATCCGTACGAAAATCCCTATTGATTTACCTGTTTTTACAAGGAAATAAAAGGTGAAAACAATATTTCTACTTCCCATGGCCTTTCCCAACCATTTAAATTTTTCTCTTACAGGTCTAACACTTCCGAAAAACCAATACAACGCCCACCCGGAACAATATATAAAGCTAAACGAACCGTTCACTGGGTACTCATACGTACGAAAATCCCTATTGATTTACCTGTTATTACAAGGAAATAAAATGTGAAAAAAATGTTTCTACATACCATGGCCTTTCCCAAACATTTAAATTTTTCTCTTACAGGGCTAACACTTCCGAAAAACCAATACAACGCCCACCCGGAACACTATATAAAGCTAAACGAACCGTTCACTGGGTACTTATACGCACGAAAATCCCTATTGACCTGTTTTTACAAGGAAAAAAAATGTGAAAAAAATATTTCTACATCCCGTGGCCTTTCTCAACCATTTAAATTTTTCTCTTACAAGTCTAACACTTCCGAAAAACCAATACAACGCCCACCCGGAACAATATATAAAGCTAAACGAACCGTTCACTGGGTACTTATCCGTACTAAAATCCCTATTGATTTACCTGTTTTTACAAGGAAATAAAATGTGAAAAAAATATTTCTACATCCCATGGCCTTTCCCAACCATTTAAATTTTTCTCTTACAAGTCTAACACTTCCGAAAAACCAATACAACGCCCAACCAGAACAATATATAAAGCTAAACGAACCGTTCACTGTTTACTTATCCGTACGAAAATCCCTATAGATTTACCTGTTTTTACAAGGAAATAAAATGTGAAAAAAATATTTCTACATCCCATGGCCTTTCCCAACCATTTAAATTTTTCTCTTACAGGTCTAACACTTCCGAAAAACCAATACAACGCCCACCCGGAACAATATATAAAGCTAAACGAACCGTTCACTGGGTACTCATACGTACGAAAATCCCTATTGATTTACCTGTTTTTACAAGGAAATAAAATGTGAAAAAAATGTTTCTACATCCCATGGCCTTTCCCAACCATTTAAATTTTTCTCTTACAGGGCTAACACTTCCGAAAAACCAATACAACGCCCAACCGGAACACTATATAAAGCTAAACGAACCGTTCACTGGGTACTTATACGCACGAAAATCCCTATTGATTTACCTGTTTTTACAAGGAAATAAAATGTGAAAAAAATATTTCTACATCCCATGGCCTTTCCCAACCCTTTAAATTTTTCTCTTACAGGTCTAACACTTCCGAAAAACCAATACAACGCCCACCCGGAACAATATATAAAGCTAAACGAACCGTTCACTGGGTACTCATACGTACGAAAATCCCTATTGATTTACTTGTTTTTACAAGGAAATAAAATGTGAAAAAAATGTTTCTACATCCCATGGCCTTTCCCAACCATTTAAATTTTTCTCTTACAGGGCTAACACTTCCGAAAAACCAATACAACGCCCACCCGGAACACTATATAAAGCTAAACGAACCGTTCACTGGGTACTTATACGCACGAAAATCCCTATTGATTTACCTGTTTTTACACGGAAATAAAATGTGAAAAAAATATTTCTACATCCCATGGCCTTTCCCAACCATTTAAATTTTTCTCTTACAGGTCTAACACTTCCGAAAAACCAATACAACGCCCACCCGGAACAATATATAAAGCTAAACGAACCGTTCACTGGGTACTCATACGTACGAAAATCCCTATTGATTTACCTGTTATTACAAGGAAATAAAATGTGAAAAAAATGTTTCTACATACCATGGCCTTTCCCAACCATTTAAATTTTTCTCTTACAGGGCTAACACTTCCGAAAAACCAATACAACGCCCACCCGGAACACTATATAAAGCTAAACGAAGCGTTCACTGGGTACTTATACGCACGAAAATCCCTATTGATTTACCTGTTTTTACACGGAAATAAAATGTGAAAAAAATATTTCTACATCCCATGGCCTTTCCCAACCATTTAAATTTTTCTCTTACAGGTCTAACACTTCCGAAAAACCAATACAACGCCCACCCGGAACAATATATAAAGCTAAACGAACCGTTCACTGGGTACTCATACGTACGAAAATCCCTATTGATTTACCTGTCATTACAAGGAAATAAAATGTGAAAAAAATGTTTCTACATACCATGGCCTTTCCCAAACATTTAAATTTTTCTCTTACAGGGCTAACACTTCCGAAAAACCAATACAACGCCCACCCGGAACACTATATAAAGCTAAACGAACCGTTCACTGGGTACTTATACGCACGAAAATCCCTATTGACCTGTTTTTACAAGGAAAAAAATGTGAAAAAAATATTTCTACATCCCATGGCCTTTCTCAACCATTTAAATTTTTCTCTTACAAGTCTAACACTTCCGAAAAACCAATACAACGCCCACCCGGAACAATATATAAAGCTAAACGAACCATTCACTGGGTACTTATCCGTACGAAAATCCCTATAGATTTACCTGTTTTTAGAAGGAAATAAAATGTGAAAACAATATTTCTACATCCCATGGCCTTTCCCAACCATTTAAATTTTTCTCTTACAGGGCTAACACTTCCGAAAAACCAATACAACGTCCACCCGGACCAATATATTAAGCTAAACGAACCGTTCACTGGGTACTTATACGTACGAAAATCCCTATTGATTTACCTGTTTTTACAGGGAAATAAAATGTGAAAAAAATATTTCTACATCCCATGGCCTTTCCCAACCATTTAAATTTTTCTCTTACAAGTCTAACACTTCCGAAAAACCAATACAACGCCCACCCGGAACAATATATAAAGCTAAACGAACCATTCACTGGGTACTTATCCGTACGAAAATCCCTATTGATTTACCTGTTTTTACAAGGAAATAAAATGTGAAAACAATATTTCTACATCCCATGGCCTTTCCCAACCATTTAAATTTTTCTCTTACAGGTCTAACACTTCCGAAAAACCAATACAACGCCCACCCGGAACAATATATAAAGCTAAACGAACCGTTCACTGGGTACTTATCCGTACGAAAATCCCTATTGATTTACCTGTTTTTACAAGGAAATAAAAGGTGAAAACAATATTTCTACTTCCCATGGCCTTTCCCAACCATTTAAATTTTTCTCTTACAGGTCTAACACTTCCGAAAAACCAATACAACGCCCACCCGGAACAATATATAAAGCTAAACGAACCGTTCACTGGGTACTTATCCGTACGAAAATCCCTATAGATTTACCTGTTTTTACAAGGAAATAAAATGTGAAAATAATATTTCTACATCCCATGGCCTTTCCCAACCATTTAAATTTTTCTCTTACAGGTCTAACACTTCCGAAAAACCAATACAACGCCCACCCGGAACAATATATAAAGCTAAACGAACCGTTCACTGGGTACTTATCCGTACGAAAATCCCTATTGATTTACCTGTTTTTACAAGGAAATAAAAGGTGAAAACAATATTTCTACATCCCGTGGCCTTTCCCAACCATTTAAATTTTTCTCTTACAGGTCTAACACTTCCGAAAAACCAATACAACGCCCACCCGGAACAATATATAAAGCTAAACGAACCGTTCACTGGGTACTTATCCGTACTAAAATCCCTATTGATTTACCTGTTTTTACAAGGAAATAAAATGTGAAAAAAATATTTCTACATCCCATGGCCTTTCCCAACCATTTAAATTTTTCTCTTACAAGTCTAACACTTCCGAAAAACCAATACAACGCCCAACCAGAACAATATATAAAGCTAAACGAACCGTTCACTGTTTACTTATCCGTACGAAAATCCCTATAGATTTACCTGTTTTTACAAGGAAAAAAAATGTGAAAAAAATATTTCTACATCCCATGGCCTTTCTTAACCATTTAAATTTTTCTCTTACAAGACTAACACTTCCGAAAAACCAATACAACGCCCACCCGGAACAATATATAAAGCTAAACGAACCGTTCACTGGGTACTCATACGTACGAAAATCCCTATTGATTTAGCTGTTTTTACAAGGAAATAAAATGTGAAAAAAATGTTTCTACATCCCATGGCCTTTCCCAACCATTTAAATTTTTCTCTTACAGGGCTAACACTTCCGAAAAACCAATACAATGCCCACCCAGAACAATATATAAAGCTAAACGAACCGTTCACTGGGTACTTATACGCACGAAAATCCCTATTGATTTACCTGTTTTTACAATGAAATAAAATGTGAAAAAAATATTTCTACATCCCATGGCCTTTCCCAAACATTTAAATTTTTCTCTTACAGGGCTAACACTTCCGAAAAACCAATACAACGCCCACCCGGAACAATATATAAAGCTAAACGAACCATTCACTGGGTACTTATCCGTGCGAAAATCCCTATAGATTTACCTGTTTTTAGAAGGAAATAAAATGTGAAAAAAATATTTCTACATCCCATGGCCTTCCCAACCATTTAAAGTTTTCTCTTACAGGTCTAACACTTCCGAAAAACGAATACAACGCCCACCCGGAACAATATATAAAGCTAAACGAACCGTTCACTGGGTACTCATACGTACGAAAATCCCTATTGATTTACCTGTTTTTACAAGGAAATAAAAGGTGAAAACAATATTTCTACATCCCGTGGCCTTTCCCAACCATTTAAATTTTTCTCTTACAGGTCTAACACTTCCGAAAAACCAATACAACGCCCACCCGGAACAATATATAAAGCTAAACGAACCGTTCACTGGGTACTTATCCGTACTAAAATCCCTATTGATTTACCTGTTTTTACAAGGAAATAAAATGTGAAAAAAATATTTCTACATCCCATGGCCTTTCCCAACCATTTAAATTTTTCTCTTACAAATCTAACACTTCCGAAAAACCAATACAACGCCCAACCAGAACAATATATAAAGCTAAACGAACCGTTCACTGTTTACTTATCCGTACGAAAATCCCTATAGATTTACCTGTTTTTACAAGGAAATAAAATGTGAAAAAAATATTTCTACATCCCATGGCCTTTCCCAACCATTTAAATTTTTCTCTTACAGGGCTAACACTTCCGAAAAACCAATACAACGTCCACCCGGACCAATATATTAAGCTAAACGAACCGTTCACTGGGTACTTATCCGTACGAAAATCCCTATAGATTTACCTGTTTTTAGAAGGAAATAAAATGTGAAAACAATATTTCTACATCCCATGGCCTTTCCCAACCATTTAAATTTTTCTCTTACAGGGCTAACACTTCCGAAAAACCAATACAACGTCCACCCGGACCAATATATTAAGCTAAACGAACCGTTCACTGGGTACTTATACGTACGAAAATCCCTATTGATTTACCTGTTTTTACAGGGAAATAAAATGTGAAAAAAATATTTCTACATCCCATGGCCTTTCCCAACCATTTAAATTTTTCTCTTACAAGTCTAACACTTCCGAAAAACCAATACAACGCCCACCCGGAACAATATATAAAGCTAAACGAACCATTCACTGGGTACTTATCCGTACGAAAATCCCTATTGATTTACCTGTTTTTACAAGGAAATAAAATGTGAAAACAATATTTCTACATCCCATGGCCTTTCCCAACCATTTAAATTTTTCTCTTACAGGTCTAACACTTCCGAAAAACCAATACAACGCCCACCCGGAACAATATATAAAGCTAAACGAACCGTTCACTGGGTACTTATCCGTACGAAAATCCCTATTGATTTACCTGTTTTTACAAGGAAATAAAAGGTGAAAACAATATTTCTACTTCCCATGGCCTTTCCCAACCATTTAAATTTTTCTCTTACAGGTCTAACACTTCCGAAAAACCAATACAACGCCCACCCGGAACAATATATAAAGCTAAACGAACCGTTCACTGGGTACTTATCCGTACGAAAATCCCTATAGATTTACCTGTTTTTACAAGGAAATAAAATGTGAAAATAATATTTCTACATCCCATGGCCTTTCCCAACCATTTAAATTTTTCTCTTACAGGTCTAACACTTCCGAAAAACCAATACAACGCCCACCCGGAACAATATATAAAGCTAAACGAACCGTTCACTGGGTACTTATCCGTACGAAAATCCCTATTGATTTACCTGTTTTTACAAGGAAATAAAAGGTGAAAACAATATTTCTACATCCCGTGGCCTTTCCCAACCATTTAAATTTTTCTCTTACAGGTCTAACACTTCCGAAAAACCAATACAACGCCCACCCGGAACAATATATAAAGCTAAACGAACCGTTCACTGGGTACTTATCCGTACTAAAATCCCTATTGATTTACCTGTTTTTACAAGGAAATAAAATGTGAAAAAAATATTTCTACATCCCATGGCCTTTCCCAACCATTTAAATTTTTCTCTTACAAGTCTAACACTTCCGAAAAACCAATACAACGCCCAACCAGAACAATATATAAAGCTAAACGAACCGTTCACTGTTTACTTATCCGTACGAAAATCCCTATAGATTTACCTGTTTTTACAAGGAAAAAAAATGTGAAAAAAATATTTCTACATCCCATGGCCTTTCTTAACCATTTAAATTTTTCTCTTACAAGACTAACACTTCCGAAAAACCAATACAACGCCCACCCGGAACAATATATAAAGCTAAACGAACCGTTCACTGGGTACTCATACGTACGAAAATCCCTATTGATTTAGCTGTTTTTACAAGGAAATAAAATGTGAAAAAAATGTTTCTACATCCCATGGCCTTTCCCAACCATTTAAATTTTTCTCTTACAGGGCTAACACTTCCGAAAAACCAATACAATGCCCACCCAGAACAATATATAAAGCTAAACGAACCGTTCACTGGGTACTTATACGCACGAAAATCCCTATTGATTTACCTGTTTTTACAATGAAATAAAATGTGAAAAAAATATTTCTACATCCCATGGCCTTTCCCAAACATTTAAATTTTTCTCTTACAGGGCTAACACTTCCGAAAAACCAATACAACGCCCACCCGGAACAATATATAAAGCTAAACGAACCATTCACTGGGTACTTATCCGTGCGAAAATCCCTATAGATTTACCTGTTTTTAGAAGGAAATAAAATGTGAAAAAAATATTTCTACATCCCATGGCCTTCCCAACCATTTAAAGTTTTCTCTTACAGGTCTAACACTTCCGAAAAACGAATACAACGCCCACCCGGAACAATATATAAAGCTAAACGAACCGTTCACTGGGTACTCATACGTACGAAAATCCCTATTGATTTACCTGTTTTTACAAGGAAATAAAAGGTGAAAACAATATTTCTACATCCCGTGGCCTTTCCCAACCATTTAAATTTTTCTCTTACAGGTCTAACACTTCCGAAAAACCAATACAACGCCCACCCGGAACAATATATAAAGCTAAACGAACCGTTCACTGGGTACTTATCCGTACTAAAATCCCTATTGATTTACCTGTTTTTACAAGGAAATAAAATGTGAAAAAAATATTTCTACATCCCATGGCCTTTCCCAACCATTTAAATTTTTCTCTTACAAATCTAACACTTCCGAAAAACCAATACAACGCCCAACCAGAACAATATATAAAGCTAAACGAACCGTTCACTGTTTACTTATCCGTACGAAAATCCCTATAGATTTACCTGTTTTTACAAGGAAATAAAATGTGAAAAAAATATTTCTACATCCCATGGCCTTTCCCAACCATTTAAATTTTTCTCTTACAGGTCTAACACTTCCGAAAAACCAATACAACGCCCACCCGGAACAATATATAAAGCTAAACGAACCGTTCACTGGGTACTCATACGTACGAAAATCCCTATTGATTTACCTGTTTTTACAAGGAAATAAAATGTGAAAAAAATGTTTCTACATCCCATGGCCTTTCCCAACCATTTAAATTTTTCTCTTACAGGGCTAACACTTCCGAAAAACCAATACAACGCCCACCCGGAACACTATATAAAGCTAAACGAACCATTCACTGGGTACTTATCCGTACGAAAATCCCTATAGATTTACCTGTTTTTAGAAGGAAATAAAATGTGAAAAAAATATTTCTACATCCCATGGCCTTTCCCAACCATTTAAATTTTTCTCTTACAGGGCTAACACTTCCGAAAAACCAATACAACGCCCACCCGGAACAATATATAAAGCTAAACGAACCGTTCACTGGGTACTCATACGTACGAAAATCCCTATTGATTTACCTGTTTTTACAAGGAAATAAAATGTGAAAAAAATGTTTCTACATACCATGGCCTTTCCCAAACATTTAAATTTTTCTCTTACAGGGCTAACACTTCCGAAAAACCAATACAACGCCCACCCGGAACACTATATAAAGCTAAACGAACCGTTCACTGGGTACTTATACGCACGAAAATCCCTATTGACCTGTTTTTACAAGGAAAAAAAATGTGAAAACAATATTTCTACATCCCATGGCCTTTCCCAGCCATTTAAATTTTTTTCTTACGGGTGTAACACTTCCGAAAAACCAATACAACGCTCACCCGGAACAATATATAAAGCTAAACGAACCGTTCTCTGGGTACTCATACGTACGAAAATCCCTATTGATTTACCTGTTTTTACAAGGAAATAAAATGTGAAAAAAATGTTTCTACATTCCATGGCCTTTCCCAACCATTTAAATTATTCTCTTACAGGGCTAACACTTCCGAAAAACCAATACAACGCCCACCCGGACCAATATATTAAGCTAAACCAACCGTTCACTGGGTACTTATACGTACGAAAATCCCTATTGATTTACCTGTTTTTACAGGGAAATAAAATGTGAAAAAAATATTTCTACATCCCATGGCCTTTCCCAACCATTTAAATTTTTCTCTTACAAGTCTAACACTTCTGAAAAACCAATACAACGCCCACCCGGAACAATATATAAAGCTAAACGAACCATTCACTGGGTACTTATCCGTACGAAAATCCCTATAGATTTACCTGTTTTTAGAAGGAAATAAAATGTGAAAAAAATATTTCTACATCCCATGGCCTTTCCCAACCATTTAAATTTTTCTCTTACAGGGCTAACACTTCCGAAAAACCAATACAACGTCCACCCGGACCAATATATTAAGCTAAACGAACCGTTCACTGGGTACTTATACTTACGAAAATCCCTATTGATTTACCTGTTTTTACAGGGAAATAAAATGTGAAAAAAATATTTCTACATCCCATGGCCTTTCCCAACCATTTAAATTTTTCTCTTACAAGTCTAACACTTCCGAAAAACCAATACAACGCCCAACCGGGAACAATATATAAAGCTAAACGAACCGTTCACTGTGTACTTATCCGTACGAAAATCCCTATTGATTTACCTGTTTTTACAAGGAAATAAAATGTGAAAACAATATTTCTACATCCCATGGCCTTTCCCAACCATTTAAATTTTTCTCTTACAGGTCTAACACTTCCGAAAAACCAATACAACGCCCACCCGGAACAATATATAAAGCTAAACGAACCGTTCACTGGGTACTTATCCGTACGAAAATCCCTATTGATTTACCTGTTTTTACAAGGAAATAAAAGGTGAAAACAATATTTCTACTTCCCATGGCCTTTCCCAACCATTTAAATTTTTCTCTTACAAGTCTAACACTTCCGAAAAACCAATACAACGCCCAACCGGGAACAATATATAAAGCTAAACGAACCGTTCACTGTGTACTTATCCGTACGAAAATCCCTATTGATTTACCTGTTTTTACAAGGAAATAAAATGTGAAAACAATATTTCTATATCCCATGGCCTTTCCCAACCATTTAAATTTTTCTCTTACAGGTCTAACACTTCCGAAAAACCAATACAACGCCCACCCGGAACAATATATAAAGCTAAACGAACCGTTCACTGGGTACTTATCCGTACGAAAATCCCTATTGATTTACCTGTTTTTACAAGGAAATAAAAGGTGAAAACAATATTTCTACTTCCCATGGCCTTTCCCAACCATTTAAATTTTTCTCTTACAGGTCTAACACTTCCGAAAAACCAATACAACGCCCACCCGGAACAATATATAAAGCTAAACGAACCGTTCACTGGGTACTTATCCGTACTAAAATCCCTATTGATTTACCTGTTTTTACAAGGAAATAAAATGTGAAAAAAATATTTCTACATCCCATGGCCTTTCCCAACCATTTAAATTTTTCTCTTACAGGTCTAACACTTCCGAAAAACCAATACAACGCCCACCCGGAACAATATATAAAGCTAAACGAACCGTTCACTGGGTACTTATCCGTACGAAAATCCCTATTGATTTACCTGTTTTTACAAGGAAATAAAAGGTGAAAACAATATTTCTACTTCCCATGGCCTTTCCCAACCATTTAAATTTTTCTCTTACAGGTCTAACACTTCCGAAAAACCAATACAACGCCCACCCGGAACAATATATAAAGCTAAACGAACCGTTCACTGGGTACTCATACGTACGAAAATCCCTATAGATTTACCTATTTTTAGAAGGAAATAAAATGTGAAAACAATATTTCTACATCCCATGGCCTTTCCCAACCATTTAAATTTTTCTCTTACAAGTCTAACACTTCCGAAAAACCAATACAACGCCCACCCGGAACAATATATAAAGCTAAACGAACCGTTCACTGGGTACTCATACGTACGAAAATCCCTATTGATTCACCTGTTTTTACAAGGAAATAAAATGTGAAAAAAATCTTTCTACATCTCATGGCCTTTCCCAACCATTTAAATTTTTCTCTTACAGGGCTAACACTTCCGAAAAACCAATACAACGCCCACCCGGAACACTATATAAAGCTAAACGAACCGTTCCCTGGGTACTTATACGCACGAAAATCCCTATTGATTTACCTGTTTTTACAAGGAAATAAAATGTGAAAAAAATATTTCTACATTCCATGGCCTTTCCCAACCATTTAAATTATTCTCTTACAGGGCTAACACTTCCGAAAAACCAATACAACTCCCACCCGGACCAATATATTAAGCTAAACCAACCGTTCACTGGGTACTTATACGTACGAAAATCCCTATTGATTTACCTGTTTTTACAGGGAAATAAAATGTGAAAAAAATATTTCTACATCCCATGGCCTTTCCCAACCATTTAAATTTTTCTCTTACAAGTCTAACACTTCTGAAAAACCAATACAACGCCCACCCGGAACAATATATAAAGCTAAACGAACCATTCACTGGGTACTTATCCGTACGAAAATCCCTATAGATTTACCTGTTTTTAGAAGGAAATAAAATGTGAAAAAAATATTTCTACATCCCATGGCCTTTCCCAAACATTTAAATTTTTCTCTTACAGGGCTAACACTTCCGAAAAACCAATACAACGCCCACCCGGAACACTATATAAAGCTAAACGAACCGTTCACTGGGTACTTATACGCACGAAAATCCCTATTGACCTGTTTTTACAAGGAAAAAAAATGTGAAAAAAATATTTCTACATCCCATGGCCTTTCTCAACCATTTAAATTTTTCTCTTACAAGTCTAACACTTCCGAAAAACCAATACAACGCCCACCCGGACCAATATATTAAGCTAAACGAACCGTTCACAAGGTACTTATCCATACGAAAATCCCTATAGATTTACCTGTTTTTACAAGGAAATAAAATGTGAAAAAAATATTTCTACATCCCATGGCCTTTCCCAACCATTTAAATTTTTCTCTTACAGGTCTAACACTTCCGAAAAACCAATACAACGCTCACCCGGAACAATATATAAAGCTAAACGAACCGTTCACTGGGTACTCATACGTACGAAAATCCCTATTGATTTACCTGTTTTTACAAGGAAATAAAATGTGAAAAAAATATTTCTACATCCCATGGCCTTTCCCAACCATTTAAATTTTTCTCTTACAGGTCTAACACTTCCGAAAAACCAATACAACGCCCACCCGGAACAATATATAAAGCTAAACAAACCGTTCACTGGGTACTCATACGTACGAAAATCCCTATTGATTTACCTTTTTTTACAAGGAAATAAAATGTGAAAAAAATATTTCTACATCCCATGGCCTTTCCCAACCATTTAAATTTTTCTCTTACACGGCTAACACTTCCGAAAAACCAATACAACGCCCACCCGGAACACTATATAAAGCTAAACGAACCGTTCACTGGGTACTTATACGCACGAAAATCCCTATTGACCTGTTTTTACAAGGAAATAAAATGTGAAAAAAATATTTCTACATCCCATGGCCTTTCCCAACCATTTAAATTTTCCTCTTACAGGGCTAACACTTCCGAAAAACCAATACAACGCCCACCCGGACCAATATATTAAGCTAAACGAACCGTTCACTGGGTACTCATACGTACGAAAATCCCTATTGATTTACCTGTTCTTACAAGGAAATAAAATGTGAAAAAAATATTTCTACATCCCATGGCCCTTCCCAACCATTTAAATTTTTTTCTTACAGGTCTAACACTTCCGAAAAACCAATACAACGCCCACCCGGAACAATATATAAATCTAAACGAACCGTTCACTGCGTACTCATACGTACGAAAATCCCTATTGATTTACCTGTTTTTACAAGGAAATAAAATGTAAAAAAAATATTTTTACATACCATGGCCTTTCTCAACCATTTAAATTTTTCTCTTACAGGTCTAACGCTTCCGAAAAACCAATACAACACGCACGCGGAACAATATATAAAGCTAAACAAACCGTTCACTGGGTACTTATCCGTACGAAAATCCCTATTGATTTACCTGTTTTTACAAGGAAATAAAATGTGAAAACAATATTTCTACATCCCATGGCCTTTCCCAACCATTTAAATTTTTCTCTTACAGGTCTAACACTTCCGAAAAACCAATACAACGCCCACCCGGAACAATATATAAAGCTAAATGAACCGTTCACTGGGTACTTATCCGTACGAAAATCCCTATTGATTTACCTGTTTTTACAAGGAAATAAAATGTGAAAAAAATATTTCTACATCCCATGGCCCTTCCCAACCATTTAAATTTTTTTCTTACAGGTCTAACACTTCCGAAAAACCAATACAACGCCCAACCGGAACAATATATAAAGCTAAACGAACCGTTCACTGGGTACTTATACGCACGAAAATCCCTATTGATTTACCTGTTTTTACAAGGAAATAAAATGTGAAAAAGATATTTCTACATCCCATGGCCTTTCCCAACCATTTAAATTTTTCTCTTACAGGTCTAACACTTCCGAAAAACCAATACAACGCCCACCCGGAACAATATATAAAGCTAAACGAACCGTTCACTGGGTACTCATACGTACGAAAATCCCTATTGATTTACCTGTTTTTACAAGGAAATAAAATGTGAAAAAAATGTTTCTACATCCCATGGCCTTTCCCAACCATTTAAATTTTTCTCTTACAGGTCTAACACTTCCGAAAAAACAATACAACGCCCACCCGGAACACTATATAAAGCTAAACGAACCGTTCACTGGGTACTTATCTGTACGAAAATCCCTATAGATTTACCTGTTTTTACAAGGAAATAAAATGTGAAAAAAATATTTCTACATCCCATGGCCTTTCCCAACCATTTAAATTTTTCTCTTACAGGTCTAACACTTCCGAAAAACCAATACAACGCTCACCCGGAACAATATATAAAGCTAAACGAACCGTTCACTGGGTACTCATACGTACGAAAATCCCTATTGATTTACCTGTTTTTACAAGGAAATAAAATGTGAAAAAAATATTTCTACATCCCATGGCCTTTCCCAACCATTTAAATTTTTCTCTTACAAGTCTAACACTTCCGAAAAACCAATACAAAGCCCACCCGGAACAATATATAAAGCTAAACGAACCGTTCACTGGGTACTCATACGTACGAAAATCCCTATTGATTTACCTGTTCTTACAAGGAAATAAAATGTGAAAAAAATATTTCTACATCCCATGGCCCTTCCCAACCATTTAAATTTTTTTCTTACAGGTCTAACACGTCCGAAAAACCAATACAACACCCATCCGGAACAATATATAAAGCTAAACGCACCGTTCACTGGGTACTTATCCGTACGAAAATCCCTATAGATTTACCTGTTTTTAGAAGGAAATAAAATGTGAAAAAAATATTTCTACATCCCATGGCCTTTCCCAACCATTTAAATTTTTCTCTTACAAGTCTAACACTTCCGAAAAACCAATACAACGCCCAACCGGAACAATATATAAAGCTAAACGAACCGTTCAGTGGGTACTTATCCGTACGAAAATCCCTATTGATTTACCTGTTTTTACAAGGAAATAAAAGGTGAAAACAATATTTCTACATCCAATGGCATTTCCCAACCATTTAAATTTTTCTCTTACAGGTCTAACACTTCCGAAAAACCAATACAACGCCCACCCGGAACAATATATAAAGCTAAACGAACCGTTCACTGGGTACTTATCCGTACTAAAATCCCTATTGATTTACCTGATTTTACAAGGAAATAAAATGTGAAAAAAATATTTCTACATCCCATGGCCTTTCCCAACCATTTAAATTTTTCTCTTACAAGTCTAAAACTTCCGAAAAACCAAAACAACGCCCAACCGGAACAATATATAAAGCTAAACGAACCGTTCACTGGGTACTTATCCGTACGAAAATCCCTATAGATTTACCTGTTTTTACAAGGAAATAAAATGTGAAAAAAATATTTCTACATCCCATGGCCTTTCCCAACCATTTAAATTTTTCTCTTACAGGTCTAACACTTCCGAAAAACCAATACAACGCCCACCCGGAACAATATATAAAGCCAAACGAACCGTTCACTGGGTACTCATACGTACGAAAATCCCTATTGATTTACCTGTTTTTACAAGGAAATAAAATGTGAAAAAATGTTTCTATATCCCATGGCCTTTCCCAACCATTTAAATTTTTTTCTTACAGGTCTAACACTTCCGAAAAACCAATACAACGCCCACCCAGAACAATATATAAAGCTAAACGAACCGTTCACTGGGTACTTATCCGTACGAAAATCCCTATTGATTTACCTGTTTTTACAAGGAAATAAAATGTGAAAACAATATTTCTACATCCCATGGCCTTTCCCAACCATTTAAATTTTTCTCTTACATGTCTAACACTTCCGAAAAACCAATACAACTCCCAACCGGAACAATATATAAAGCTAAACGAACCGTTCACTGGGTACTTATCCGTACGAAAATCCCTATTGATTTACCTGTTTTTACAAGGAAATAAAATGTGAAAAAAATATTTCTACATCCCATGGCCTTTCCCAACCATTTAAATTTTTCTCTTACAGGTCTAACACTTCCGAAAAACCAATACAACGCCCACCCGGAACAATATATAAAGCTAAACGAACCGTTCACTGGGTACTCATACGTACGAAAATCCCTATTGATTTACCTGTTCTTACAAGGAAATAAAATGTGAAAAAAATATTTCTACATCCCATGGCCCTTCCCAACCATTTAAATTTTTTTCTTACAGGTCTAACACGTCCAAAAAACCAATACAACACCCATCCGGAACAATATATAAAGCTAAACGCACCGTTCACTGGGTACTTATCCGTACGAAAATCCCTATAGATTTACCTGTTTTTAGAAGGAAATAAAATGTGAAAAAAATATTTCTACATCCCATGGCCTTTCCCAACCATTTAAATTTTTCTCTTACAAGTCTAACACTTCCGAAAAACCAATACAACGCCCAACCGGAACAATATATAAAGCTAAACGAACCGTTCAGTGGGTACTTATCCGTACGAAAATCCCTATAGATTTACCTGTTTTTAGAAGGAAATAAAATGTGAAAAAAATATTTCTACATCCCATGGCCTTTCCCAACCATTTAAATTTTTCTCTTACAGGTCTAACACTTCCGAAAAACCAATACAACGCCCACCCGGAACAATATATAAAGCTAAACGAACCGTTCGCTGGGTACTCATACGTACGAAAATCCCTATTGATTTACCTGTTTTTACAAGGAAATAAAATGTGAAAAAAATGTTTCTACATCCCATGGCCTTTCCCAACCATTTAAATTTTTCTCTTACAGGGCTAACACTTCCGAAAAACCAATACAACGCCCACCCGGAACAATATATAAAGCTAAACGAACCGTTCACTGGGTACTTATCCGTACGAAAATCCCTAATGATTTACCTGTTTTTCCAAGGAAATAAAATGTGAAAAAAATATTTCTACATCCCATGGCCTTTCCCAACCATTTAAATTTTTCTCTTACAGGTCTAACACGTCCGAAAAACCAATACAACGCCCATCCGGAACAATATATAAAGCTAAACGCACCGTTCACTGGGTACTTATATGTACGAAAATCCCTATTGATTTACCTGTTTTTACAAGGAAATAAAATGTGAAAAAAATATTTCTACATCCCATGGGCTTTCCCAACCATTTAAATTTTTCTCTTACAGGGCTAACACTTTCGAAAAACCAATACAACGCCCCCCCGGACCAATATATTAAGCTAAACGAACCGTTCACTGGGTACTTATACGTACGAAAATCCCTATTGATTTACCTGTTTTTACAGGGAAATAAAATGTGAAAAAAATATTTCTACATCCCCTGGCCTTTCCCAACCATTTAAATTTTTCTCTTACAAGTCTAACACTTCCGAAAAACCAATACAACGCCCACCCGGAACAATATATAAAGCTAAACGAACCGTTCACTGGGTACTTATCCGTACGAAAATCCCTATTGATTTACCTGTTTTTACAAGGAAATAAAAGGTGAAAACAATATTTCTACATCCAATGGCATTTCCCAACCATTTAAATTTTTCTCTTACAGGTCTAACACTTCCGAAAAACCAATACAACGCCCACCCGGAACAATATATAAAGCTAAACGAACCGTTCACTGGGTACTTATCCGTACTAAAATCCCTATTGATTTACCTGATTTTACAAGGAAATAAAATGTGAAAAAAATATTTCTACATCCCATGGCCTTTCCCAACCATTTAAATTTTTCTCTTACAAGTCTAACACTTCCGAAAAACCAAAACAACGCCCAACCGGAACAATATATAAAGCTAAACGAACCGTTCACTGGGTACTTATCCGTACGAAAATCCCTATAGATTTACCTATTTTTACAAGGAAATAAAATGTGAAAAAAATATTTCTACATCCCATGGCCTTTCCCAACCATTTAAATTTTTCTCTTACAGGTCTAACACTCCCGAAAAACCAATACAACGCCCACCCGGAACAATATATAAAGCCAAACGAACCGTTCACTGGGTACTCATACGTACGAAAATCCCTATTGATTTACCTGTTTTTACGAGGAAATAAAATGTGAAAAAATGTTTCTATATCCCATGGCCTTTCCCAACCATTTAAATTTTTTTCTTACAGGTCTAACACTTCCGAAAAACCAATACAACGCCCACCCAGAACAATATATAAAGCTAAACGAACCGTTCACTGGGTACTTATCCGTACGAAAATCCCTATTGATTTACCTGTTTTTACAAGGAAATAAAATGTGAAAACAATATTTCTACATCCCATGGCCTTTCCCAACCATTTAAATTTTTCTCTTACAGGTCTAACACTTCCGAAAAACCAATACAACGCCCAACCGGAACAATATATAAAGCTAAACGAACCGTTCACTGGGTACTTATCCGTACGAAAATCCCTAAAGATTTACCTGTTTTTAGAAGGAAATAAAATGTGAAAAAAATATTTCTACATCCCATGGCCTTTCCCAACCATTTAAATTTTTCTCTTACAGGTCTAACACTTCCGAAAAACCAATACAACGCCCACCCGGAACAATATATAAAGCTAAACGAACCGTTCACTGGGTACTCATACGTACGAAAATCTCTATTGATTTACCTGTTTTTACAAGGAAATAAAATGTGAAAAAAACATTTCTACATCCCATGGCCTTTCCCAACCATTTAAATTTTTCTCTTACAGGGCTAACACTTCCGAAAAACCAATACAACGCCCACCCGGAACACTATATAAAGCTAAACGAACCGTTCACTGGGTACTTATACGCACGAAAATCCCTATTGATTTACCTGTTTTTACAAGGAAATAAAATGTGAAAACAATATTTCTACATCCCATGGCCTTTCCCAACCATTTAAATTTTTCTCTTACAGGTCTAACACTTCCGAAAAACCAATACAACGCCCACCCGGAACAATATATAAAGCTAAACGAACCGTTCACTGGGTACTCATACGTACGAAAATCCCTATTGATTTACCTGTTTTTACAAGGAAATAAAATGTGAAAAAAATGTTTCTACATCCCATGGCCTTTCCCAACCATTTAAATTTTTCTCTTACAGGTCTAACACTTCCGAAAAACCAATACAACGCCCACCCGGAACACTATATAAAGCTAAACGATCCGTTCACTGGGTACTTATCTGTACGAAAATCCCTATAGATTTACCTGTTTTTACAAGGAAATAAAATGTGAAAAAAATATTTCTACATCCCATGGCCTTTCCCAACCATTTAAATTTTTCTCTTACAGGTCTAACACTTCCGAAAAACCAATACAACGCCCACCCGGAACAATATATAAAGCTAAACGAACCGTTCACTGGGTACTCATACGTACGAAAATCCCTATTGATTTACCTGTTTTTACAAGGAAATAAAATGTGAAAAAAATGTTTCTACATCCCATGGCCTTTCCCAACCATTTAAATTTTTCTCTTACAGGTCTAACACTTCCGAAAAACCAATACAACGCCCACCCGGAACACTATATAAAGCTAAACGATCCGTTCACTGGGTACTTATCTGTACGAAAATCCCTATAGATTTACCTGTTTTTACAAGGAAATAAAATGTGAAAAAAATATTTCTACATCCCATGGCCTTTCCCAACCATTTAAATTTTTCTCTTACAGGTCTAACACTTCCGAAAAACCAATACAACGCTCACCCGGAACAATATATAAAGCTAAACGAACCGTTCACTGGGTACTCATACGTTTGAAAATCCCTATTGATTTACCTGTTTTTACAAGGAAATAAAATGTGAAAAAAATATTTCTACATCCCATGGCCTTTCCCAACCATTTAAATTTTTCTCTTACAGGTTTAACACTTCCGAAAAACCAATACAACGCCCACCCGGAACAATATATAAAGCTAAACGAACCGTTCACTGGGTACTCATACGTACGAAAATCCCTATTGATTTACCTGTTCTTACAAGGAAATAAAATGTGAAAAAAATATTTCTACATCCCATGGCCCTTCCCAACCATTTAAATTTTTTTCTTACAGGTCTAACACGTCCGAAAAACCAATACAACACCCATCCGGAACAATATATAAAGCTAAACGCACCGTTCACTGAGTACTTATCCGTACGAAAATCCCTATAGATTTACCTGTTTTTAGAAGGAAATAAAATGTGAAAAAAATATTTCTACATCCCATGGCCTTTCCCAACCATTTAAATTTTTCTCTTACAAGTCTAACACTTCCGAAAAACCAATACAACGCCCAACCGGAACAATATATAAAGCTAAACGAACCGTTCAGTGGGTACTTATCCGTACGAAAATCCCTATAGATTTACCTGTTTTTAGAAGGAAATAAAATGTGAAAAAAATATTTCTACATCCCATGGCCTTTCCCAACCATTTAAATTTTTCTCTTACAGGTCTAACACTTCCGAAAAACCAATACAACGCCCACCCGGAACAATATATAAAGCTAAACGAACCGTTCGCTGGGTACTCATACGTACGAAAATCCCTATTGATTTACCTGTTTTTACAAGGAAATAAAATGTGAAAAAAATGTTTCTACATCCCATGGCCTTTCCCAACCATTTAAATTTTTCTCTTACAGGGCTAACACTTCCGAAAAACCAATACAACGCCCACCCGGAACAATATATAAAGCTAAACGAACCGTTCACTGGGTACTTATCCGTACGAAAATCCCTATTGATTTACCTGTTTTTCCAAGGAAATAAAATGTGAAAAAAATATTTCTACATCCCATGGCCTTTCCCAACCTTTTAAATTTTTCTCTTACAGGTCTAACACGTCCGAAAAACCAATACAACGCCCATCCGGAACAATATATAAAGCTAAACGCACCGTTCACTGGGTACTTATATGTACGAAAATCCCTATTGATTTACCTGTTTTTACAAGGAAATAAAATGTGAAAAAAATGTTTCTACATCCCATGGCCTTTCCCAACCATTTAAATTTTTCTCTTACAGGTCTAACACTTCCGAAAAACCAATACAACGCCCACCCGGAACACTATATAAAGCTAAACGATCCGTTCACTGGGTACTTATCTGTACGAAAATCCCTATAGATTTACCTGTTTTTACAAGGAAATAAAATGTGAAAAAAATATTTCTACATCCCATGGCCTTTCCCAACCATTTAAATTTTTCTCTTACAGGTCTAACACTTCCGAAAAACCAATACGACGCTCACCCGGAACAATATATAAAGCTAAACGAACCGTTCACTGGGTACTCATACGTACGAAAATCCCTATTGATTTACCTGTTTTTACAAGGAAATAAAATGTGAAAAAAATATTTCTACATCCCATGGCCTTTCCCAACCATTTAAATTTTTCTCTTACAGGTCTAACACTTCCGAAAAACCAATACAACGCCCACCCGGAACAATATATAAAGCTAAACGAACCGTTCACTGGGTACTCATACGTACGAAAATCCCTATTGATTTACCTGTTCTTACAAGGAAATAAAATGTGAAAAAAATATTTCTACATCCCATGGCCCTTCCCAACCATTTAAATTTTTTTCTTACAGGTCTAACACGTCCGAAAAACCAATACAACACCCATCCGGAACAATATATAAAGCTAAACGCACCGTTCACTGGGTACTTATCCGTACGAAAATCCCTATAGATTTACCTGTTTTTAGAAGGAAATAAAATGTGAAAAAAATATTTCTACATCCCATGGCCTTTCCCAACCATTTAAATTTTTCTCTTACAAGTCTAACACTTCCGAAAAACCAATACAACGCCCAACCGGAACAGTATATAAAGCTAAACGAACCGTTCAGTGGGTACTTATCCGTACGAAAATCCCTATAGATTTACCTGTTTTTAGAAGGAAATAAAATGTGAAAAAAATATTTCTACATCCCATGGCCTTTCCCAACCATTTAAATTTTTCTCTTACAGGTCTAACACTTCCGAAAAACCAATACAACGCCCACCCGGAACAATATATAAAGCTAAACGAACCGTTCACTGGGTACTCATACGTACGAAAATCCCTATTGATTTACCTGTTTTTACAAGGAAATAAAATGTGAAAAAAATGTTTATACATCCCATGGCCTTTCCCAACCATTTAAATTTTTCTCTTACAGGGCTAACACTTCCGAAAAACCAATACAACGCACTCCCGGAACACTATATAAAGCTAAACGAACCGTTCACTGGGTACTTATACGCACGAAAATCCCTATTGATTTACCTGTTTTTACAAGGAAATAAAATGTGAAAAAATTATTTCTACATCCCATGGCCTTTCCCAACCATTTAAATTTTTCTCTTACAGGTCTAACACTTCCGAAAAACCAATACAACACGCACCCGGAACAATATATAAAGCTAAACGAACCGTTCACTGGGTACTTATCCGTACGAAAATCCCTATTGATTTACCTGTTTTTACAAGGAAATAAAATGTGAAAAAAATATTTCTACATCCCATGGCCCTTCCCAACCATTTAAATTTTTCTCTTACAGGTCTAACACGTCCGAAAAACCAATACAACGCCCATCCGAAACAATATATAAAGCTAAACGCACCGTTCACTGGGTACTTATATGTACGAAAATCCCTATTGATTTACCTGTTTTTACAAGGAAATAAAATGTGAAAACAATATTTCTACATCCCATGGCCTTTCCCAACCATTTAAATTTTTCTCTTACAGGTCAAACACTTCTGAAAAACCAATACAACGCCCACCCGGAACAATATATAAAGCTAAACGAACCGTTCACTGGGTACTTATCCGTACGAAAATCCCTATTGATTTACCTGTTTTTACAAGGAAATAAAAGGTGAAAACAATATTTCTACTTCCCATGGCCTTTCCCAACCATTTAAATTTTTCTCCTACAGGTCTAACACTTCCGAAAAACCAATACAACGCCCACCCGGAACAATATATAAAGCTAAACGAACCGTTCACTGGGTACTTATCCGTACGAAAATCCCTATAGATTTACCTGTTTTTACAAGGAAATAAAATGTGAAAATAATATTTCTACATCCCATGGCCTTTCCCAACCATTTAAATTTTTCTCTTACAGGTCTAACACTTCCGAAAAACCAATGCAACGTCCACCCGGACCAATATATTAAGCTAAACGAACCGTTCACTGGGTACTTATCCGTACGAAAATCCCTATTGATTTACCTGTTTTTACAGGGAAATAAAATGTGAAAAAAATATTTCTACATCCCATGGCCTTTCCCAACCATTTAAATTTTTCTCTTACAAGTCTAACACTTCCGAAAAACCAATACAACGCCCACCCGGAACAATATATAAAGCTAAACGAACCGTTCACTGGGTACTTATCCGTACGAAAATCCCTATTGATTTACCTGTTTTTACAAGGAAATAAAATGTGAAAACAATATTTCTACATCCCATGGCCTTTCCCAACCATTTAAATTTTTCTCTTACAGGTCTAACACTTCCGAAAAACCAATACAACGCCCACCCGGAACAATATATAAAGCTAAACGAACCGTTCACTGGGTACTTATCCGTACGAAAATCCCTATTGATTTACCTGTTTTTACAAGGAAATAAAAGGTGAAAACAATATTTCTACTTCCCATGGCCTTTCCCAACCATTTAAATTTTTCTCTTACAGGACTAACACTTCCGAAAAACCAATACAACGCCCACCCGGAACAATATATAAAGCTAAACGAACCGTTCACTGGGTACTTATCCGTACGAAAATCCCTATAGATTTACCTGTTTTTACAAGGAAATAAAATGTGAAAATAATATTTCTACATCCCATGGCCTTTCCCAACCATTTAAATTTTTCTCTTACAGGTCTAACACTTCCGAAAAACCAATACAATGCCCACCCGGAACAATATATAAAGCTAAACGAACCGTTCACTGGGTACTTATCCGTACGAAAATCCCTATAGATTTACCTGTTTTTACAAGGAAATAAAATGTGAAAAAATATTTCTACATCCCATGGCCTTTCCCAACCATTTAAATTTTTCTCTTACAGGTCTAACACTTCCGAAAAACCAATACAACGCTCACCCGGAACAATATATAAAGCTAAACGAACCGTTCACTGGGTACTCATACGTATGAAAATCCCTATTGATTTACCTGTTTTTACAAGGAAATAAAATGTGAAAAAAATATTTCTACATCCCATGGCCTTTCCCAACCATTTAAATTCTTCTCTTACAGGTCTAACACTTCCGAAAAACCAATACAACGCCCACCCGGAACAATATATAAAGCTAAACGAACCGTTCACTGGGTACTCATACGTACGAAAATCCCTATTGATTTACCTGTTTTTACAAGGAAATAAAATGTGAAAAAAATGTTTCTACATCCCATGGCCTTTCCCAACCATTTAAATTTTTCTCTTACAGGGCTAACACTTCCGAAAAACCAATACAACGCCCACCCGGAACACTATATAAAGCTAAACGAACCGTTCACTGGGTACTTATACGCACGAAAATCCCTATTGATTTACCTGTTTTTACAAGGAAATAAAATGTGAAAAAAATATTTCTACATCCCATGGCCTTTCCCAACCATTTAAATTTTTCTCTTACAGGTCTAACACTTCCGAAAAACCAATACAACGCTCACCCGGAACAATATATAAAGCTAAACGAACCGTTCACTGGGTACTCATACGTACGAAAATCCCTATTGATTTACCTGTTTTTACAAGGAAATAAAATGTGAAAAAAATGTTTATACATCCCATGGCCTTTCCCAACCATTTAAATTTTTCTCTTACAGGGCTAACACTTCCGAAAAACCAATACAACGCACTCCCGGAACACTATATAAAGCTAAACGAACCGTTCACTGGGTACTTATACGCACGAAAATCCCTATTGATTTACCTGTTTTTACAAGGAAATAAAATGTGAAAAAATTATTTCTACATCCCATGGCCTTTCCCAACCATTTAAATTTTTCTCTTACAGGTCTAACACTTCCGAAAAACCAATACAACACGCACCCGGAACAATATATAAAGCTAAACGAACCGTTCACTGGGTACTTATCCGTACGAAAATCCCTATTGATTTACCTGTTTTTACAAGGAAATAAAATGTGAAAAAAATATTTCTACATCCCATGGCCCTTCCCAACCATTTAAATTTTTCTCTTACAGGTCTAACACGTCCGAAAAACCAATACAACGCCCATCCGGAACAATATATAAAGCTAAACGCACCGTTCACTGGGTACTTATATGTACGAAAATCCCTATTGATTTACCTGTTTTTACAAGGAAATAAAATGTGAAAAAAATATTTCTACATCCCATGGCCTTTCCCAACCATTTAAATTTTTCTCTTACAGGGCTAACACTTCCGAAAAACCAATACAACGTCCACCCGGACCAATATATTAAGCTAAACGAACCGTTCACTGGGTACTTATACGTACGAAAATCCCTATTGATTTACCTGTTTTTACAGGGAAATAAAATGTGAAAATAATATTTCTACATCCCATGGCCTTTCCCAACCATTTAAATTTTTCTCTTACAAGTCTAACACTTCCGAAAAACCAATACAACGCCCACCCGGAACAATATATAAAGCTAAACGAACCGTTCACTGGGTACGTATCCGTACGAAAATCCCTATTGATTTACCTGTTTTTACAAGGAAATAAAATGTGAAAACAATATTTCTACATCCCATGGCCTTTCCCAACCATTTAAATTTTTCTCTTACAGGTCAAACACTTCTGAAAAACCAATACAACGCCCACCCGGAACAATATATAAAGCTAAACGAACCGTTCACTGGGTACTTATCCGTACGAAAATCCCTATTGATTTACCTGTTTTTACAAGGAAATAAAATGTGAAAAAAATATTTCTACATCCCATGGACCTTCCCAACCATTTAAATTTTTCTCTTACAGGTCTAACACGTCCGAAAAACCAATACAACGCCCATCCGGAACAATATATAAAGCTAAACGCATCGTTCACTGGGTACTTATATGTACGAAAATCCCTATTGATTTACCTGTTTTTACAAGGAAATAAAATGTGAAAAAAATATTTCTACATCCCATGGCCTTTCCCAACCATTTAAATTTTTCTCTTACAGGGCTAACACTTCCGAAAAACCAATACAACGTCCACCCGGACCAATATATTAAGCTAAACGAACCGTTCACTGGGTACTTATACGTACGAAAATCCCTATTGATTTACCTGTTTTTACAGGGAAATAAAATGTGAAAAAAATATTTCTACATCCCATGGCCTTTCTCAACCATTTAAATTTTTCTCTTACAAGTCTAACACTTCCGAAAAACCAATACAACGCCCACCCGGAACAATATATAAAGCTAAACGAACCGTTCACTGGGTACTTATCCGTACGAAAATCCCTATTGATTTACCTGTTTTTACAAGGAAATAAAATGTGAAAACAATATTTCTACATCCCATGGCCTTTCCCAACCATTTAAATTTTTCTCTTACAGGTCTAACACTTCCGAAAAACCAATACAACGCCCACCCGGAACAATATATAAAGCTAAACGAACCGTTCACTGGGTACTTATCCGTACGAAAATCCCTATTGATTTACCTGTTTTTACAAGGAAATAAAAGGTGAAAACAATATTTCTACTTCCCATGGCCTTTCCCAACCATTTAAATTTTTCTCCTACAGGTCTAACACTTCCGAAAAACCAATACAACGCCCACCCGGAACAATATATAAAGCTAAACGAACCGTTCACTGGGTACTTATCCGTACGAAAATCCCTATAGATTTACCTGTTTTTACAAGGAAATAAAATGTGAAAATAATATTTCTACATCCCATGGCCTTTCCCAACCATTTAAATTTTTCTCTTACAGGTCTAACACTTCCGAAAAACCAATACAACGTCCACCCGGACCAATATATTAAGCTAAACGAACCGTTCACTGGGTACTTATACGTACGAAAATCCCTATTGATTTACCTGTTTTTACAGGGAAATAAAATGTGAAAAAAATATTTCTACATCCCATGGCCTTTCCCAACCATTTAAATTTTTCTCTTACAAGTCTAACACTTCCGAAAAACCAATACAACGCCCACCCGGAACAATATATAAAGCTAAACGAACCGTTCACTGGGTACTTATCCGTACGAAAATCCCTATTGATTTACCTGTATTTACAAGGAAATAAAATGTGAAAACAATATTTCTACATCCCATGGCCTTTCCCAACCATTTAAATTTTTCTCTTACATGTCTAACACTTCCGAAAAACCAATACAACGCCCACCCGGAACAATATATAAAGCTAAACGAACCGTTCACTGGGTACTTATCCGTACGAAAATCCCTATTGATTTAACTGTTTTTACAAGGAAATAAAAGGTGAAAACAATATTTCTACTTCCCATGGCCTTTCCCAACCATTTAAATTTTTCTCTTACAGGACTAACACTTCCGAAAAACCAATACAACGCCCACCCGGAACAATATATAAAGCTAAACGAACCGTTCACTGGGTACTTATCCGTACGAAAATCCCTATAGATTTACCTGTTTTTACAAGGAAATAAAATGTGAAAATAATATTTCTACATCCCATGGCCTTTCCCAACCATTTAAATTTTTCTCTTACAGGTCTAACACTTCCGAAAAACCAATACAACGCCCACCCGGAACAATATATAAAGCTAAACGAACCGTTCACTGGGTACTTATCCGTACGAAAATCCCTATAGATTTACCTGTTTTTACAAGGAAATAAAATGTGAAAAAATATTTCTACATCCCATGGCCTTTCCCAACCATTTAAATTTTTCTCTTACAGGTCTAACACTTCCGAAAAACCAATACAACGCTCACCCGGAACAATATATAAAGCTAAACGAACCGTTCACTGGGTACTCATACGTATGAAAATCCCTATTGATTTACCTGTTTTTACAAGGAAATAAAATGTGAAAAAAATATTTCTACATCCCATGGCCTTTCCCAACCATTTAAATTCTTCTCTTACAGGTCTAACACTTCCGAAAAACCAATACAACGCCCACCCGGAACAATATATAAAGCTAAACGAACCGTTCACTGGGTACTTATCCGTACGAAAATCCCTATTGATTTACCTGTTTTTACAAGGAAATAAAATGTGAAAACAATATTTCTACTTCCCATGGCCTTTCCCAACCATTTAAATTTTTCTCCTACAGGTCTAACACTTCCGAAAAACCAATACAACGCCCACCCGGAACAATATATAAAGCTAAACGAACCGTTCACTGGGTACTTATCCGTACGAAAATCCCTATAGATTTACCTGTTTTTACAAGGAAATAAAATGTGAAAATAATATTTCTACATCCCATGGCCTTTCCCAACCATTTAAATTTTTCTCTTACAGGTCTAACACTTCCGAAAAACCAATACAACGTCCACCCGGACCAATATATTAAGCTAAACGAACCGTTCACTGGGTACTTATACGTACGAAAATCCCTATTGATTTACCTGTTTTTACAGGGAAATAAAATGTGAAAAAAATATTTCTACATCCCATGGCCTTTCCCAACCATTTAAATTTTTCTCTTACAAGTCTAACACTTCCGAAAAACCAATACAACGCCCACCCGGAACAATATATAAAGCTAAACGAACCGTTCACTGGGTACTTATCCGTACGAAAATCCCTATTGATTTACCTGTTTTTACAAGGAAATAAAATGTGAAAACAATATTTCTACATCCCATGGCCTTTCCCAACCATTTAAATTTTTCTCTTACAGGTCTAACACTTCCGAAAAACCAATACAACGCCCACCCGGAACAATATATAAAGCTAAACGAACCGTTCACTGGGTACTTATCCGTACGAAAATCCCTATAGATTTACCTGTTTTTACAAGGAAATAAAAGGTGAAAAAAATGTTTCTACATCCCATGGCCTTTCCCAACCATTAAAATTTTTCTCTTACAGGTCTAACACTTCCGAAAAACCAATACAACGCCCACCCGGAACAATATATAAAGCTAAACGAACCGTTCGCTGGGTACTCATACGTACGAAAATCCCTATTGATTTACCTGTTCTTACAAGGAAATAAAATGTGAAAAAAATATTTCTACATCCCATGGCCCTTCCCAACCATTTAAATTTTTTTGTTACAGGTCTAACACGTCCGAAAAACCAATACAACACCCATCCGGAACAATATATAAAGCTAAACGCACCGTTCACTGGGTACTTATCCGTACGAAAATCCCTATAGATTTACCTGTTTTTAGAAGGAAATAAAATGTGAAAAAAATATTTCTACATCCCATGGCCTTTCCCAACCATTTAAATTTTTCTCTTACAGGTCTAACACTTCCGAAAAACCAATACAACGCCCACCCGGAACAATATATAAAGCTAAACGAACCGTTCACTGGGTACTCATACGTACGAAAATCCCTATTGATTTACCTGTTTTTACAAGGAAATAAAATGTAAAAAAAATATTTTTACATACCATGGCCTTTCTCAACCATTTAAATTTTTCTCTTACAGGTCTAACGCTTCCGAAAAACCGATACAACACGCACGCGGAACAATATATAAAGCTAAACGAACCGTTCACTGGGTACTTATCCGTACGAAAATCCCTATTGATTTACCTGTTTTTACAAGGAAATAAAATGTGAAAACAATATTTCTACATCCCATGGCCTTTCCCAACCATTTAAATTCTTCTCTTACAGGTCTAACACTTCCGAAAAACCAATACAACGCCCACCCGGAACAATATATAAAGCTAAACGAACCGTTCACTGGGTACTTATCCGTACGAAAATCCCTATTGATTTACCTGTTTTTACAAGGAAATAAAATGTGAAAACAATATTTCTACTTCCCATGGCCTTTCCCAACCATTTAAATTTTTCTCCTACAGGTCTAACACTTCCGAAAAACCAATACAACGCCCACCCGGAACAATATATAAAGCTAAACGAACCGTTCACTGGGTACTTATCCGTACGAAAATCCCTATAGATTTACCTGTTTTTACAAGGAAATAAAATGTGAAAATAATATTTCTACATCCCATGGCCTTTCCCAACCATTTAAATTTTTCTCTTACAGGTCTAACACTTCCGAAAAACCAATACAACGTCCACCCGGACCAATATATTAAGCTAAACGAACCGTTCACTGGGTACTTATACGTACGAAAATCCCTATTGATTTACCTGTTTTTACAGGGAAATAAAATGTGAAAAAAATATTTCTACATCCCATGGCCTTTCCCAACCATTTAAATTTTTCTCTTACAAGTCTAACACTTCCGAAAAACCAATACAACGCCCACCCGGAACAATATATAAAGCTAAACGAACCGTTCACTGGGTACTTATCCGTACGAAAATCCCTATTGATTTACCTGTTTTTACAAGGAAATAAAATGTGAAAACAATATTTCTACATCCCATGGCCTTTCCCAACCATTTAAATTTTTCTCTTACAGGTCTAACACTTCCGAAAAACCAATACAACGCCCACCCGGAACAATATATAAAGCTAAACGAACCGTTCACTGGGTACTTATCCGTACGAAAATCCCTATAGATTTACCTGTTTTTACAAGGAAATAAAAGGTGAAAAAAATGTTTCTACATCCCATGGCCTTTCCCAACCATTAAAATTTTTCTCTTACAGGTCTAACACTTCCGAAAAACCAATACAACGCCCACCCGGAACAATATATAAAGCTAAACGAACCGTTCGCTGGGTACTCATACGTACGAAAATCCCTATTGATTTACCTGTTCTTACAAGGAAATAAAATGTGAAAAAAATATTTCTACATCCCATGGCCCTTCCCAACCATTTAAATTTTTTTGTTACAGGTCTAACACGTCCGAAAAACCAATACAACACCCATCCGGAACAATATATAAAGCTAAACGCACCGTTCACTGGGTACTTATCCGTACGAAAATCCCTATAGATTTACCTGTTTTTAGAAGGAAATAAAATGTGAAAAAAATATTTCTACATCCCATGGCCTTTCCCAACCATTTAAATTTTTCTCTTACAGGTCTAACACTTCCGAAAAACCAATACAACGCCCACCCGGAACAATATATAAAGCTAAACGAACCGTTCACTGGGTACTCATACGTACGAAAATCCCTATTGATTTACCTGTTTTTACAAGGAAATAAAATGTAAAAAAAATATTTTTACATACCATGGCCTTTCTCAACCATTTAAATTTTTCTCTTACAGGTCTAACGCTTCCGAAAAACCGATACAACACGCACGCGGAACAATATATAAAGCTAAACGAACCGTTCACTGGGTACTTATCCGTACGAAAATCCCTATTGATTTACCTGTTTTTACAAGGAAATAAAATGTGAAAACAATATTTCTACATCCCATGGCCTTTCCCAACCATTTAAATTTTTCTCTTACAGGTCTAACACTTCCGAAAAACCAATACAACGCCCACCCGGAACAATATATAAAGCTAAATGAACCGTTCACTGGGTACTCATACGTACGAAAATACCTATAGATTTACCTGTTTTTACAAGGAAATAAAATGTGAAAAAAATATTTCTACATCCCATGGCCCTTCCCAACCTTTTAAATTTTTCTCTTACAGGTCTAAGACGTCCGAAAAACCAATACAACGCCCACCCAGAACAATATATAAAGCTAAACGAACCGTTCACTGGTTATTTATCCGTACGAAAATCCCTATTGATTTACTTGTTTTTACAAGGAAATAAAATGTGAAAACAATATTTCTACATCCCATGGCCTTTCCCAACCATTTAAATTTTTCTCTTACAGGTCTAACACGTCCGAAAAACCAATACAACGCCCATCCGGAACAATATATAAAGCTAAACGCACCGTTCACTGGGTACTTATATGTACGAAAATCCCTATTGATTTACCTGTTTTTACAAGGAAATAAAATGTGAAAAAAATGTTTCTACATCCCATGGCCTTTCCCAACCATTTAAATTTTTCTCTTACAGGTCTAACACGTCCGAAAAACCAATACAACGCCCATCCGGAACAATATATAAAGCTAAACGCACCGTTCACTGGGTACTTATCCGTACGAAAATCCCTATAGATTTACCTGTTTTTAGAAGGAAATAAAATGTGAAAAAAATATTTCTACATCCCATGGCCTTTCCCAACCATTTAAATTTTTCTCTTACAAGTCTAACACTTCCGAAAAACCAATACAACGCCCAACCGGAACAATATATAAAGCTAAACGAACCGTTCAGTGGGTACTTATCCGTACGAAAATCCCTATAGATTTACCTGTTTTTAGAAGGAAATAAAATGTGAAAAAAATATTTCTACATCCCATGGCCTTTCCCAACCATTTAAATTTTTCTCTTACAGGTCTAACACTTCCGAAAAACCAATACAACGCCCACCCGGAACAATATATAAAGCTAAACGAACCGTTCGCTGGGTACTCATACGTACGAAAATCCCTATTGATTTACCTGTTCTTACAAGGAAATAAAATGTGAAAAAAATATTTCTACATCCCATGGCCCTTCCCAACCATTTAAATTTTTTTGTTACAGGTCTAACACGTCCGAAAAACCAATACAACACCCATCCGGAACAATATATAAAGCTAAACGCACCGTTCACTGGGTACTTATCCGTACGAAAATCCCTATAGATTTACCTGTTTTTAGAAGGAAATAAAATGTGAAAAAAATATTTCTACATCCCATGGCCTTTCCCAACCATTTAAATTTTTCTCTTACAGGTCTAACACTTCCGAAAAACCAATACAACGCCCACCCGGAACAATATATAAAGCTAAACGAACCGTTCACTGGGTACTCATACGTACGAAAATCCCTATTGATTTACCTGTTTTTACAAGGAAATAAAATGTAAAAAAAATATTTTTACATACCATGGCCTTTCTCAACCATTTAAATTTTTCTCTTACAGGTCTAACGCTTCCGAAAAACCAATACAACACGCACGCGGAACAATATATAAAGCTAAACGAACCGTTCACTGGGTACTTATCCGTACGAAAATCCCTATTGATTTACCTGTTTTTACAAGGAAATAAAATGTGAAAACAATATTTCTACATCCCATGGCCTTTCCCAACCATTTAAATTTTTCTCTTACAGGTCTAACACTTCCGAAAAACCAATACAACGCCCACCCGGAACAATATATAAAGCTAAATGAACCGTTCACTGGGTACTTGTCCGTACGAAAATCCCTATTGATTTACCTGTTTTTACAAGGAAATAAAATGTGAAAAAAATATTTCTACATCCCATGGCCCTTCCCAACCATTTAAATTTTTCTCTTACAGGTCTAAGACGTCCGAAAAACCAATACAACGCCCACCCAGAACAATATATAAAGCTAAACGAACCGTTCACTGGGTATTTATCCGTACGAAAATCCCTATTGATTTACCTGTTTTTACAAGGAAATAAAATGTGAAAACAATATTTCTACATCCCATGGCCTTTCCCAACCATTTAAATTTTTCTCTTACAGGTCTAACACTTCCGAAAAACCAATACAACGCCCACCCGGAACAATATATAAAGCTAAACGAACCGTTCACTGGGTACTTATCCGTACGAAAATCTCTATTGATTTACCTGTTTTTACAAGGAAATAAAATGTGAAAAAAACATTTCTACATCCCATGGCCTTTCCCAACCATTTAAATTTTTCTCTTACAAGTCTAACACTTCCGAAAAACCAATACAACGCCCAACCGGAACAATATATAAAGCTAAACGAACCGTTCACTGGGTACTTATACGCACGAAAATCCCTATTGATTTACCTGTTTTTACAAGGAAATAAAATGTGAAAACAATATTTCTACATCCCATGGCCTTTCCCAACCATTTAAATTTTTCTCTTACAGGTCTAACACTTCCGAAAAACCAATACAACGCCCACCCGGAACAATATATAAAGCTAAACGAACCGTTCACTGGGTACTCATACGTACGAAAATCCCTATTGATTTACCTGTTTTTACAAGGAAATAAAATGTGAAAAAAATGTTTCTACATCCCATGGCCTTTCCCAACCATTTAAATTTTTCTCTTACAGGTCTAACACTTCCGAAAAACCAATACAACGCCCACCCGGAACACTATATAAAGCTAAACGATCCGTTCACTGGGTACTTATCTGTACGAAAATCCCTATAGATTTACCTGTTTTTACAAGGAAATAAAATGTGAAAAAAATATTTCTACATCCCATGGCCTTTCCCAACCATTTAAATTTTTCTCTTACAGGTCTAACACTTCCGAAAAACCAATACAACGCTCACCCGGAACAATATATAAAGCTAAACGAACCGTTCACTGGGTACTCATACGTTTGAAAATCCCTATTGATTTACCTGTTTTTACAAGGAAATAAAATGTGAAAAAAATGTTTCTACATCCCATGGCCTTTCCCAACCATTTAAATTTTTCTCTTACAGGTCTAACACTTCCGAAAAACCAATACAACGCCCACCCGGAACAATATATAAAGCTAAACGAACCGTTCACTGGGTACTCATACGTACGAAAATCCCTATTGATTTACCTGTTCTTACAAGGAAATAAAATGTGAAAAAAATATTTCTACATCCCATGGCCTTTCCCAACCATTTAAATTTTTCTCTTACAGGTCTAACACGTCCGAAAAACCAATACAACACCCATCCGGAACAATATATAAAGCTAAACGCACCGTTCACTGGGTACTTATCCGTACGAAAATCCCTATAGATTTACCTGTTTTTAGAAGGAAATAAAATGTGAAAAAAATATTTCTACATCCCATGGCCTTTCCCAACCATTTAAATTTTTCTCTTACAAGTCTAACACTTCCGAAAAACCAATACAACGCCCAACCGGAACAATATATAAAGCTAAACGAACCGTTCAGTGGGTACTCATCCGTACGAAAATCCCTATAGATTTACCTGTTTTTAGAAGGAAATAAAATGTGAAAAAAATATTTCTACATCCCATGGCCTTTCCCAACCATTTAAATTTTTCTCTTACAGGTCTAACACTTCCGAAAAACCAATACAACGCCCACCCGGAACAATATATAAAGCTAAACGAACCGTTCGCTGGGTACTCATACGTACGAAAATCCCTATTGATTTACCTGTTTTTACAAGGAAATAAAATGTGAAAAAAATGTTTCTACATCCCATGGCCTTTCCCAACCATTTAAATTTTTCTCTTACAGGTCTAACACTTCCGAAAAACCAATACAACGCCCACCCGGAACACTATATAAAGCGAAACGATCCGTTCACTGGGTACTTATCTGTACGAAAATCCCTATAGATTTACCTGTTTTTACAAGGAAATAAAATGTGAAAAAAATATTTCTACATCCCATGGCCTTTCCCAACCATTTAAATTTTTCTCTTACAGGTCTAACACTTCCGAAAAACCAATACAACGCTCACCCGGAACAATATATAAAGCTAAACGAACGGTTCACTGGGTACTCATACGTACGAAAATCCCTATTGATTTACCTGTTTTTACAAGGAAATAAAATGTGAAAAAAATATTTCTACATCCCATGGCCTTTCCCAACCATTTAAATTTTTCTCTTACAGGTCTAACACTTCCGAAAAACCAATACAACGCCCACCCGGAACAATATATAAAGCTAAACGAACCGTTCACTGGGTACTCATACGTACGAAAATCCCTATTGATTTACCTGTTCTTACAAGGAAATAAAATGTGAAAAAAATATTTCTACATCCCATGGCCCTTCCCAACCATTTAAATTTTTTTCTTACAGGTCTAACACGTCCGAAAAACCAATACAACACCCATCCGGAACAATATATAAAGCTAAACGCACCGTTCACTGGGTACTTATCCGTACGAAAATCCCTATAGATTTACCTGTTTTTAGAAGGAAATAAAATGTGAAAAAAATATTTCTACATCCCATGGCCTTTCCCAACCATTTAAATTTTTCTCTTACAAGTCTAACACTTCCAAAAAACCAATACAACGCCCAACCGGAACAATATATAAAGCTAAACGAACCGTTCAGTTGGTACTTATCCGTACGAAAATCCCTATAGATTTACCTGTTTTTAGAAGGAAATAAAATGTGAAAAAAATATTTCTACATCCCATGGCCTTTCCCAACCATTTAAATTTTTCTCTTACAGGTCTAACACTTCCGAAAAACCAATACAACGCCCACCCGGAACAATATATAAAGCTAAACGAACCGTTCGCTGGGTACTCATACGTACGAAAATCCCTATTGATTTACCTGTTTTTACAAGGAAATAAAAGGTGAAAAAAATATTTCTACATCCCATGGCCTTTCCCAACCATTTAAATTTTTCTCTTACAAGTCTAACACTTCCGAAAAACCAAAACAACGCCCAACCGGAACAATATATAAAGCTAAACGAACCGTTCACTGGGTACTTATCCGTACGAAAATCCCTATAGATTTACCTGTTTTTACAAGGAAATAAAATGTGAAAAAAATATTTCTACATCCCATGGCCTTTCCCAACCATTTAAATTTTTCTCTTACAGGTCTAACACTTCCGAAAAACCAATACAACGCCCACCCGGAACAATATATAAAGCCAAACGAACCATTCACTGGGTACTCATACGTACGAAAATCCCTATTGATTTACCTGTTCTTACAAGGAAATAAAATGTGAAAAAAATATTTCTACATCCCATGGCCCTTCCCAACCATTTAAATTTTTTTCTTACAGGTCTAACACGTCCGAAAAACCAATACAACACCCATCCGGAACAATATATAAAGCTAAACGCACCGTTCACTGGGTACTTATCCGTACGAAAATCCCTATAGATTTACCTGTTTTTAGAAGGAAATAAAATGTGAAAAAAATATTTCTACATCCCATGGCCTTTCCCAACCATTTAAATTTTTCTCTTACAAGTCTAACACTTCCGAAAAACCAATACAACGCCCAACCGGAACAATATATAAAGCTAAACGAACCGTTCAGTTGGTACTTATCCGTACGAAAATCCCTATAGATTTACCTGTTTTTAGAAGGAAATAAAATGTGAAAAAAATATTTCTACATCCCATGGCCTTTCCCAACCATTTAAATTTTTCTCTTACAGGTCTAACACTTCCGAAAAACCAATACAACGCCCACCCGGAACAATATATAAAGCTAAACGAACCGTTCGCTGGGTACTCATACGTACGAAAATCCCTATTGATTTACCTGTTTTTACAAGGAAATAAAAGGTGAAAAAAATATTTCTACATCCCATGGCCTTTCCCAACCATTTAAATTTTTCTCTTACAAGTCTAACACTTCTGAAAAACCAAAACAACGCCCAACCGGAACAATATATAAAGCTAAACGAACCGTTCACTGGGTACTTATCCGTACGAAAATCCCTATAGATTTACCTGTTTTTACAAGGAAATAAAATGTGAAAAAAATATTTCTACATCCCATGGCCTTTCCCAACCATTTAAATTTTTCTCTTACAGGTCTAACACTTCCGAAAAACCAATACAACGCCCACCCGGAACAATATATAAAGCCAAACGAACCATTCACTGGGTACTCATACGTACGAAAATCCCTATTGATTTACCTGTTCTTACAAGGAAATAAAATGTGAAAAAAATATTTCTACATCCCATGGCCCTTCCCAACCATTTAAATTTTTTTCTTACAGGTCTAACACGTCCGAAAAACCAATACAACACCCATCCGGAACAATATATAAAGCTAAACGCACCGTTCACTGGGTACTTATCCGTACGAAAATCCCTATAGATTTACCTGTTTTTAGAAGGAAATAAAATGTGAAAAAAATATTTCTACATCCCATGGCCTTTCCCAACCATTTAAATTTTTCTCTTACAAGTCTAACACTTCCGAAAAACCAAAACAACGCCCAACCGGAACAATATATAAAGCTAAACGAACCGTTCACTGGGTACTTATCCGTACGAAAATCCCTATAGATTTACCTGTTTTTACAAGGAAATAAAATGTGAAAAAAATATTTCTACATCCCATGGCCTTTCCCAACCATTTAAATTTTTCTCTTACAGGTCTAACACTTCCAAAAAACCAATACAACGCCCACCCGGAACAATATATAAAGCCAAACGAACCATTCACTGGGTACTCATACGTACGAAAATCCCTATTGATTTACCTGTTCTTACAAGGAAATAAAATGTGAAAAAAATATTTCTACATCCCATGGCCCTTCCCAACCATTTAAATTTTTTTCTTACAGGTCTAACACGTCCGAAAAACCAATACAACACCCATCCGGAACAATATATAAAGCTAAACGCACCGTTCACTGGGTACTTATCCGTACGAAAATCCCTATAGATTTACCTGTTTTTAGAAGGAAATAAAATGTGAAAAAAATATTTCTACATCCCATGGCCTTTCCCAACCATTTAAATTTTTCTCTTACAAGTCTAACACTTCCGAAAAACCAATACAACGCCCAACCGGAACAATATATAAAGCTAAACGAACCGTTCAGTTGGTACTTATCCGTACGAAAATCCCTATAGATTTACCTGTTTTTAGAAGGAAATAAAATGTGAAAAAAATATTTCTACATCCCATGGCCTTTCCCAACCATTTAAATTTTTCTCTTACAGGTCTAACACTTCCGAAAAACCAATACAACGCCCACCCGGAACAATATATAAAGCTAAACGAACCGTTCGCTAGGTACTCATACGTACGAAAATCCCTATTGATTTACCTGTTTTTACAAGGAAATAAAAGGTGAAAAAAATATTTCTACATCCCATGGCCTTTCCCAACCATTTAAATTTTTCTCTTACAAGTCTAACACTTCTGAAAAACCAAAACAACGCCCAACCGGAACAATATATAAAGCTAAACGAACCGTTCACTGGGTACTTATCCGTACGAAAATCCCTATAGATTTACCTGTTTTTACAAGGAAATAAAATGTGAAAAAAATATTTCTACATCCCATGGCCTTTCCCAACCATTTAAATTTTTCTCTTACAGGTCTAACACTTCCGAAAAACCAATACAACGCCCACCCGGAACAATATATAAAGCCAAACGAACCATTCACTGGGTACTCATACGTACGAAAATCCCTATTGATTTACCTGTTCTTACAAGGAAATAAAATGTGAAAAAAATATTTCTACATCCCATGGCCCTTCCCAACCATTTAAATTTTTTTCTTACAGGTCTAACACGTCCGAAAAACCAATACAACACCCATCCGGAACAATATATAAAGCTAAACGCACCGTTCACTGGGTACTTATCCGTACGAAAATCCCTATAGATTTACCTGTTTTTAGAAGGAAATAAAATGTGAAAAAAATATTTCTACATCCCATGGCCTTTCCCAACCATTTAAATTTTTCTCTTACAAGTCTAACACTTCCGAAAAACCAATACAACGCCCAACCGGAACAATATATAAAGCTAAACGAACCGTTCAGTTGGTACTTATCCGTACGAAAATCCCTATAGATTTACCTGTTTTTAGAAGGAAATAAAATGTGAAAAAAATATTTCTACATCCCATGGCCTTTCCCAACCATTTAAATTTTTCTCTTACAGGTCTAACACTTCCGAAAAACCAATACAACGCCCACCCGGAACAATATATAAAGCTAAACGAACCGTTCGCTGGGTACTCATACGTACGAAAATCCCTATTGATTTACCTGTTTTTACAAGGAAATAAAAGGTGAAAAAAATATTTCTACATCCCATGGCCTTTCCCAACCATTTAAATTTTTCTCTTACAAGTCTAACATTTCCGAAAAACCAATACAACGCCCACCCGGAACAATATATAAAGCTAAACGAACCGTTCACTGGGTACTTATCCGTACGAAAATCCCTATAGATTTACCTGTTTTTACAAGGAAATAAAATGTGAAAAAAATATTTCTACATCCCATGGCCTTTCCCAACCATTTAAATTTTTCTCTTACAGGTCTAACACTTCCGAAAAACCAATACAACGCCCACCCGGAACAATATATAAAGCCAAACGAACCATTCACTGGGTACTCATACGTACGAAAATCCCTATTGATTTACCTGTTTTTACAAGGAAATAAAATGTGAAAAAAATGTTTCTATATCCCATGGCCTTTCCCAACCATTTAAATTTTTTTCTTACAGGTCTAACACTTCTGAAAAACCAATACAACGCCCAACCAGAACAATATATAAAGCTAAACGAACCGTTCACTGGGTACTTATCCGTACGAAAATCCCTATTGATTTACCTGTTTTTACAAGGAAATAAAATGTGAAAACAATATTTCTACATCCCATGGCCTTTCCCAACCATTAAAATTTTTCTCTTACATGTCTAACACTTCCGAAAAACCAATACAACGCCCAACCGGAACAATATATAAAGCTAAACGAACCGTTCACTGGGTACTTATCCGTACGAAAATCCCTATAGATTTACCTGTTTTTAGAAGGAAATAAAATGTGAAAAAAATATTTCTACATCCCATGGCCTTTCCCAACCATTTAAATTTTTCTCTTACAGGTCTAACACTTCCGAAAAACCAATACAACGCCCACCCGGAACAATATATAAAGCTAAACGAACCGTTCACTGGGTACTTATCCGTACGAAAATCCCTATTGATTTACCTGTTTTTACAAGGAAATAAAATGTGAAAACAATATTTCTACATCCCATGGCCTTTCCCAACCATTTAAATTTTTCTCTTACAGGTCTAACACTTCCGAAAAACCAATACAACGCCCACCCGGAACAATATATAAAGCTAAATGAACCGTTCACTGGGTACTTGTCCGTACGAAAATCCCTATTGATTTACCTGTTTTTACAAGGAAATAAAATGTGAAAAAAATATTTCTACATCCCATGGCCCTTCCCAACCATTTAAATTTTTCTCTTACAGGACTAAGACGTCCGAAAAACCAATACAACGCCCACCCAGAACAATATATAAAGCTAAACGAACCGTTCACTGGGTATTTATCCGTACGAAAATCCCTATTGATTTACCTGTTTTTACAAGGAAATAAAATGTGAAAACAATATTTCTACATCCCATGGCCTTTCCCAACCATTTAAATTTTTCTCTTACAGGTCTAACACGTCCGAAAAACCAATACAACGCCCACCCGGAACAATATATAAAGCTAAACGAACCGTTCACTGGGTACTTATCCGTACGAAAATCTCTATTGATTTACCTGTTTTTACAAGGAAATAAAATGTGAAAAAAACATTTCTACATCCCATGGCCTTTCCCAACCATTTAAATTTTTCTCTTACAAGTCTAACACTTCCGAAAAACCAATACAACGCCCAACCGGAACAATATATAAAGCTAAACGAACCGTTCACTGGGTACTTATACGCACGAAAATCCCTATTGATTTACCTGTTTTTACAAGGAAATAAAATGTGAAAACAATATTTCTACATCCCATGGCCTTTCCCAACCATTTAAATTTTTCTCTTACAGGTCTAACACTTCCGAAAAACCAATACAACGCCCACCCGGAACAATATATAAAGCTAAACGAACCGTTCACTGGGTACTCATACGTACGAAAATCCCTATTGATTTACCTGTTTTTACAAGGAAATAAAATGTGAAAAAAATGTTTCTACATCCCATGGCCTTTCCCAACCATTTAAATTTTTCTCTTACAGGTCTAACACTTCCGAAAAACCAATACAACGCCCACCCGGAACACTATATAAAGCTAAACGATCCGTTCACTGGGTACTTATCTGTACGAAAATCCCTATAGATTTACCTGTTTTTACAAGGAAATAAAATGTGAAAAAAATATTTCTACATCCCATGGCCTTTCCCAACCATTTAAATTTTTCTCTTACAGGTCTAACACTTCCGAAAAACCAATACAACGCTCACCCGGAACAATATATAAAGCTAAACGAACCGTTCACTGGGTACTCATACGTTTGAAAATCCCTATTGATTTACCTGTTTTTACAAGGAAATAAAATGTGAAAAAAATGTTTCTACATCCCATGGCCTTTCCCAACCATTTAAATTTTTCTCTTACAGGTCTAACACTTCCGAAAAACCAATACAACGCCCACCCGGAACAATATATAAAGCTAAACGAACCGTTCACTGGGTACTCATACGTACGAAAATCCCTATTGATTTACCTGTTCTTACAAGGAAATAAAATGTGAAAAAAATATTTCTACATCCCATGGCCCTTCCCAACCATTTAAATTTTTTTCTTACAGGTCTAACACGTCCGAAAAACCAATACAACACCCATCCGGAACAATATATAAAGCTAAACGCACCGTTCACTGGGTACTTATCCGTACGAAAATCCCTATAGATTTACCTGTTTTTAGAAGGAAATAAAATGTGAAAAAAATATTTCTACATCCCATGGCCTTTCCCAACCATTTAAATTTTTCTCTTACAAGTCTAACACTTCCGAAAAACCAATACAACGCCCAACCGGAACAATATATAAAGCTAAACGAACCGTTCACTGGGTACTTATCCGTACGAAAATCCCTATAGATTTACCTGTTTTTAGAAGGAAATAAAATGTGAAAAAAATATTTCTACATCCCATGGCCTTTCCCAACCATTTAAATTTTTCTCTTACAGGTCTAACACTTCCGAAAAACCAATACAACGCCCACCCGGAACAATATATAAAGCTAAACGAACCGTTCACTGGGTACTTATCCGTACGAAAATCCCTATTGATTTACCTGTTTTTACAAGGAAATAAAATGTGAAAACAATATTTCTACATCCCATGGCCTTTCCCAATCATTTAAATTTTTCTCTTACAGGTCTAACACTTCCGAAAAACCAATACAACGCCCACCCGGAACAATATATAAAGCTAAATGAACCGTTCACTGGGTACTTGTCCGTACGAAAATCCCTATTGATTTACCTGTTTTTACAAGGAAATAAAATGTGAAAAAAATATTTCTACATCCCATGGCCCTTCCCAACCATTTAAATTTTTCTCTTACAGGTCTAAGACGTCCGAAAAACCAATACAACGCCCACCCAGAACAATATATAAAGCTAAACGAACCGTTCACTGGGTATTTATCCGTACGAAAATCCCTATTGATTTACCTGTTTTTACAAGGAAATAAAATGTGAAAACAATATTTCTACATCCCATGGCCTTTCCCAACCATTTAAATTTTTCTCTTACAGGTCTAACACTTCCGAAAAACCAATACAACGCCCACCCGGAACAATATATAAAGCTAAACGAACCGTTCACTGGGTACTTATCCGTACGAAAATCTCTATTGATTTACCTGTTTTTACAAGGAAATAAAATGTGAAAAAAATGTTTCTACATCCCATGGCCTTTCCCAACCATTTAAATTTTTCTCTTACAGGTCTAACACGTCCGAAAAACCAATACAACGCCCATCCGGAACAATATATAAAGCTAAACGCACCGTTCACTGGGTACTTATCCGTACGAAAATCCCTATAGATTTACCTGTTTTTAGAAGGAAATAAAATGTGAAAAAAATATTTCTACATCCCATGGCCTTTCCCAACCATTTAAATTTTTCTCTTACAAGTCTAACACTTCCGAAAAACCAATACAACGCCCAACCGGAACAATATATAAAGCTAAACGAACCGTTCAGTGGGTACTTATCCGTACGAAAATCCCTATAGATTTACCTGTTTTTAGAAGGAAATAAAATGTGAAAAAAATATTTCTACATCCCATGGCCTTTCCCAACCATTTAAATTTTTCTCTTACAAGTCTAACACTTCCGAAAAACCAATACAACGCCCAACCGGAACAATATATAAAGCTAAACGAACCGTTCAGTGGGTACTCATCCGTACGAAAATCCCTATAGATTTACCTGTTTTTAGAAGGAAATAAAATGTGAAAAAAATATTTCTACATCCCATGGCCTTTCCCAACCATTTAAATTTTTCTCTTACAGGTCTAACACTTCCGAAAAACCAATACAACGCCCACCCGGAACAATATATAAAGCTAAACGAACCGTTCGCTGGGTACTCATACGTACGAAAATCCCTATTGATTTACCTGTTTTTACAAGGAAATAAAATGTGAAAAAAATGTTTCTACATCCCATGGCCTTTCCCAACCATTTAAATTTTTCTCTTACAGGTCTAACACTTCCGAAAAACCAATACAACGCCCACCCGGAACAATATATAAAGCTAAACGAACCGTTCACTGGGTACTTATCCGTACGAAAATCCCTATTGATTTACCTGTTTTTCCAAGGAAATAAAATGTGAAAAAAATATTTCTACATCCCATGGCCTTTCCCAACCATTAAAATTTTTCTCTTACATGTCTAACACTTCCGAAAAACCAATACAACGCCCAACCGGAACAATATATAAAGCTAAACGAACCGTTCACTGGGTACTTATCCGTACGAAAATCCCTATAGATTTACCTGTTTTTAGAAGGAAATAAAATGTGAAAAAAATATTTCTACATCCCATGGCCTTTCCCAACCATTTAAATTTTTCTCTTACAGGTCTAACACTTCCGAAAAACCAATACAACGCCCACCCGGAACAATATATAAAGCTAAACGAACCGTTCACTGGGTACTCATACGTACGAAAATCCCTATTGATTTACCTGTTTTTACAAGGAAATAAAATGTGAAAAAAATGTTTCTACATCCCATGGCCTTTCCCAACCATTTAAATTTTTCTCTTACAAGGCTAACACTTCCGAAAAACCAATACAACGCCCACCCGGAACACTATATAAAGCTAAACGAACCGTTCACTGGGTACTTATACGCACGAAAATCCCTATTGATTTACCTGTTTTTACAAGGAAATAAAATGTGAAAAAAATATTTCTACATCCCATGGCCTTTCCCAACCATTTAAATTTTTCTCTTACAGGTCTAACACTTCTGAAAAACCAATACAACGCCCACCCGGAACAATATATAAAGCTAAACGAACCGTTCACTCGGTACTCATACGTACGAAAATCCCTATTGATTTACCTGTTTTTACAAAGAAATAAAATGTGAAAAAAATATTTCTACATCCCATGGCCTTTCCCAACCATTTAAATTTTTCTCTTACAGGTCTAACACTTCCGAAAAACCAATACAACGCCCACCCGGAACAATATATAAAGCTAAACGAACCGTTCACTGGGTACTCATACGTACGAAAATCCCTATTGATTTACCTGTTTTTACAAGGAAATAAAATGTGAAAAAAATGTTTATACATCCCATGGCCTTTCCCAACCATTTAAATTTTTCTCTTACAGGGCTAACTTCCGAAAAACCAATACAACGCACACCCGGAACACTATATAAAGCTAAACGAACCGTTCACTGGGTACTTATACGCACGAAAATCCCTATTGATTTACCTGTTTTTACAAGGAAATAAAATGTGAAAAAATTATTTCTACATCCCATGGCCTTTCCCAACCATTTAAATTTTTCTCTTACAGGTCTAACACTTCCGAAAAACCAATACAACACGCACCCGGAACAATATATAAAGCTAAACGAACCGTTCACTGGGTACTTATCCGTACGAAAATCCCTATTGATTTACCTGTTTTTACAAGGAAATAAAATGTGAAAAAAATATTTCTACATCCCATGGCCCTTCCCAACCATTTAAATTTTTCTCTTACAGGTCTAACACGTCCGAAAAACCAATACAACGCCCATCCGGAACAATATATAAAGCTAAACGCACCGTTCACTGGGTACTTATATGTACGAAAATCCCTATTGATTTACCTGTTTTTACAAAGAAATAAAATGTGAAAAAAATATTTCTACATCCCATGGCCTTTCCCAACCATTTAAATTTTTCTCTTACAGGGCTAACACTTCCGAAAAACCAATACAACGTCCACCCGGACCAATATATTAAGCTAAACGAACCGTTCACTGGGTACTTATACGTACGAAAATCCCTATTGATTTACCTGTTTTTACAGGGAAATAAAATGTGAAAAAAATATTTCTACATCCCATGGCCTTTCCCAACCATTTAAATTTTTCTCTTACAAGTCTAACACTTCCGAAAAACCAATACAACGCCCACCCGGAACAATATATAAAGCTAAACGAACCGTTCACTGGGTACTTATCCGTACGAAAATCCCTATTGATTTACCTGTTTTTACAAGGAAATAAAATGTGAAAACAATATTTCTACATCCCATGGCCTTTCCCAACCATTTAAATTTTTCTCTTACAGGGCTAACACTTCCGAAAAACCAATACAACGCCCACCCGGAACAATATATAAAGCTAAACGAACCGTTCACTGGGTACTTATCCGTACGAAAATCCCTATTGATTTACCTGTTTTTACAAGGAAATAAAATGTGAAAAAATATTTCTACATCCCATGGCCCTTCCCAACCATTTAAATTTTTCTCTTACAGGTCTAACACGTCCGAAAAACCAATACAACGCCCATCCGGAACAATATATAAAGCTAAACGCATCGTTCACTGGGTACTTATATGTACGAAAATCCCTATTGATTTACCTGTTTTTACAAGGAAATAAAATGTGAAAAAAATATTTCTACATCCCATGGCCTTTCCCAACCATTTAAATTATTCTCTTACAGGGCTAACACTTCCGAAAAACCAATACAACGTCCACCCGGACCAATATATTAAGCTAAACGAACCGTTCACTGGGTACTTATACGTACGAAAATCCCTATTAATTTACCTGTTTTTACAGGGAAATAAAATGTGAAAAAAATATTTCTACATCCCATGGCCTTTCCCAACCATTTAAATTTTTCTCTTACAAGTCTAACACTTCCGAAAAACCAATACAACGCCCACCCGGAACAATATATAAAGCTAAACGAACCGTTCATTGGGTACTTATCCGTACGAAAATCCCTATTGATTTACCTGTTTTTACAGGGAAATAAAATGTGAAAAAAATATTTCTTCATCCCATGGCCTTTCCCAACCATTTAAATTTTTCTCTTACAAGTCTAACACTTCCGAAAAACCAATACAACGCCCACCCGGAACAATATATAAAGCTAAACGAACCGTTCACTGGGTACTTATCCGTACGAAAATCCCTATTGATTTACCTGTTTTTACAAGGAAATAAAATGTGAAAACAATATTTCTACATCCCATGGCCTTTCCCAACCATTTAAATTTTTCTCTTACAGGTCTAACACTTCCGAAAAACCAATACAACGCCCACCCGGAACAATATATAAAGCTAAACGAACCGTTCACTGGGTACTTATCCGTACGAAAATCCCTATTGATTTACCTGTTTTTACAAGGAAATAAAATGTGAAAAAAATATTTCTACATCCCATGGCCCTTCCCAACCATTTAAATTTTTCTCTTACAGGTCTAACACGTCCGAAAAACCAATACAACGCCCATCCGGAACAATATATAAAGCTAAACGCATCGTTCACTGGGTACTTATATGTACGAAAATCCCTATTGATTTACCTGTTTTTACAAGGAAATAAAATGTGAAAAAAATATTTCTACATCCCATGGCCTTTCCCAACCATTTAAATTTTTCTCTTACAGGGCTAACACTTCCGAAAAACCAATACAACGTCCACCCGGACCAATATATTAAGCTAAACGAACCGTTCACTGGGTACTTATACGTACGAAAATCCCTATTAATTTACCTGTTTTTACAGGGAAATAAAATGTGAAAAAAATATTTCTACATCCCATGGCCTTTCCCAACCATTTAAATTTTTCTCTTACAAGTCTAACACTTCCGAAAAACTAATACAACGCCCACCCGGAACAATATATAAAGCTAAACGAACCGTTCACTGGGTACTTATCCGTACGAAAATCCCTATTGATTTACCTGTTTTTACAAGGAAATAAAATGTGAAAACAATATTTCTACATCCCATGGCCTTTCCCAACCATTTAAATTTTTCTCTTACAGGTCTAACACTTCCGAAAAACCAATACAACGCCCACCCGGAACAATATATAAAGCTAAACGAACCGTTCACTGGGTACTTATCCGTACGAAAATCCCTATTGATTTACCTGTTTTTACAAGGAAATAAAAGGTGAAAACAATATTTCTACTTCCCATGGCCTTTCCCAACCATTTAAATTTTTCTCTTACAGGTCTAACACTTCCGAAAAACCAATACAACGCCCACCCGGAACAATATATAAAGCTAAACGAACCGTTCACTGGGTACTTATCCGTACGAAAATCCCTATAGATTTACCTGTTTTTACAAGGAAATAAAATGTGAAAACAATATTTCTACATCCCATGGCCTTTCCCAACCATTTAAATTTTTCTCTTACAGGTCTAACACTTCCGAAAAACCAATACAACGCCCACCCGGAACAATATATAAAGCTAAACGAACCGTTCACTGGGTACTTATCCGTACGAAAATCCCTATTGATTTACCTGTTTTTACAAGGAAATAAAATGTGAAAAAATATTTCTACATCCCATGGCCCTTCCCAACCATTTAAATTTTTCTCTTACAGGTCTAACACGTCCGAAAAACCAATACAACGCCCATCCGGAACAATATATAAAGCTAAACGCATCGTTCACTGGGTACTTATATGTACGAAAATCCCTATTGATTTACCTGTTTTTACAAGGAAATAAAATGTGAAAAAAATATTTCTACATCCCATGGCCTTTCCCAACCATTTAAATTATTCTCTTACAGGGCTAACACTTCCGAAAAACCAATACAACGTCCACCCGGACCAATATATTAAGCTAAACGAACCGTTCACTGGGTACTTATACGTACGAAAATCCCTATTAATTTACCTGTTTTTACAGGGAAATAAAATGTGAAAAAAATATTTCTACATCCCATGGCCTTTCCCAACCATTTAAATTTTTCTCTTACAAGTCTAACACTTCCGAAAAACCAATACAACGCCCACCCGGAACAATATATAAAGCTAAACGAACCGTTCACTGGGTACTTATCCGTACGAAAATCCCTATTGATTTACCTGTTTTTACAGGGAAATAAAATGTGAAAAAAATATTTCTTCATCCCATGGCCTTTCCCAACCATTTAAATTTTTCTCTTACAAGTCTAACATTTCCGAAAAACCAATACAACGCCCACCCGGAACAATATATAAAGCTAAACGAATCGTTCACTGGGTACTTATCCGTACGAAAATCCCTATTGATTTACCTGTTTTTACAAGGAAATAAAATGTGAAAACAATATTTCTACATCCCATGGCCTTTCCCAACCATTTAAATTTTTCTCTTACAGGTCTAACACTTCCGAAAAACCAATACAACGCCCACCCGGAACAATATATAAAGCTAAACGAACCGTTCACTGGGTACTTATCCGTACGAAAATCCCTATTGATTTACCTGTTTTTACAAGGAAATAAAATGTGAAAAAAATATTTCTACATCCCATGGCCCTTCCCAACCATTTAAATTTTTCTCTTACAGGTCTAACACGTCCGAAAAACCAATACAACGCCCATCCGGAACAATATATAAAGCTAAACGCATCGTTCACTGGGTACTTATATGTACGAAAATCCCTATTGATTTACCTGTTTTTACAAGGAAATAAAATGTGAAAAAAATATTTCTACATCCCATGGCCTTTCCCAACCATTTAAATTTTTCTCTTACAGGGCTAACACTTCCGAAAAACCAATACAACGTCCACCCGGACCAATATATTAAGCTAAACGAACCGTTCACTGGGTACTTATACGTACGAAAATCCCTATTAATTTACCTGTTTTTACAGGGAAATAAAATGTGAAAAAAATATTTCTACATCCCATGGCCTTTCCCAACCATTTAAATTTTTCTCTTACAAGTCTAACACTTCCGAAAAACCAATACAACGCCCACCCGGAACAATATATAAAGCTAAACGAACCGTTCACTGGGTACTTATCCGTACGAAAAATCCCTATAGATTTACCTGTTTTTACAAGGAAATAAAATGTGAAAAAAACTATTTCTACATCCCATGGCCTTTCCCAACCATTTAAATTTTTCTCTTACAGGGCTAACACTTCCGAAAAACCAATACAACACCCACCCGGAACAATATATAAAGCTAAACGAACCGTTCACTGGGTACTTATACGTACGAAAATCCCTATTGATTTACCTGTTTTTACAAGGAAATAAAATGTGAAAAAATATTTCTACATCTCATGGCCTTTTCCAACCATTAAAATTTTTCTCTTACAGGGCTAACACTTCCGAAAAAACAATACAACGCCCACCCGGAACAATATATAAAGCTAAACGAACCGTTCACTGGTTACTTATCCGTACGAAAATCCCTATAGATTTACCTGCTTTTACAAGGAAATAAAATGTGAAAAAAATATTTCTACATCCCATGGCCTTTCCCAACCATTTAAATTTTTCTCTTACAGGGCTAACATTTCCGAAAAACCAATATAACACCCACCCGGAACAATATATAAAGCTAAACGAACCGTTCACTGGGTACTTATACGTACGAAAATCCCTATTGATTTACCTGTTTTTACAAGGAAATAAAATGTGAAAAAAATATTTCTACATCCCATGGCCTTTCCCAACCATTTAAATTTTTCTCTTACAGGTCTAACACTTCCGAAAAACCAATACAACGCACACCCGGAACAATATATAAAGCTAAACGAACCGTTCACTGGGTACTTATCCGTACGAAAATCCCTATTGATTTACCTGTTTATACCAGGAAATAAAATGTGAAAAAAATATTTCTACATCCCATGGCCTTTCCCAACCATTTAAATTTTTCTCTTACAGGGCTAACACTTCCGAAAAACCAATACAATGCCCACCCGGAACAATATATAAAGCTAAACGAACCGTTCACTGGTTACTTATCCATACGAAAATCCCTATAGATTTACCTGCTTTTACAAGGAAATAAAATGTGAAAAAAATATTTCTACAATCCATGGCCTTTCCCAACCATTTAAATTTTTCTCTTACAGGGCTAACATTTCCGAAAAACCAATATAACACCCACCCGGAACAATATATAAAGCTAAACGAACTGTTCACTGGGTACTTATACGTACGAAAATCCCTATTGATTTACCTGTTTTTACAAGGAAATAAAATGTGAAAACAATATTTCTACATCCCATGGCCTTTCCCAACCATTTAAATTTTTCTCTTACAGGTCTAACACTTCCGAAAAACCAATACAACGCACACCCGGAACAATATATAAAGCTAAACGAACCGTTCACTGGGTACTTATCCGTACGAAAATCCCTATTGATTTACCTGTTTATACCAGGAAATAAAATGTGAAAAAAATATTTCTACATCTCATGGCCTTTCCCAACCATTAAAATTTTTCTCTTACAAGGCTAACACTTCCAAAAAACCAATACAACGCCCACCCGGAACAATATATAAAGCTAAACGAACCGTTCACTGGT